>NC_136368.1:11348333-12695000 GCF_037039965.1 Doryrhamphus excisus | reverse complement strand
CCAAAATGATATTCAACCACTATTATGTGATTGGTTATGCATTTCCTCATCCATGTCTTAAGTTATGTGTATTTATTTTTAAATATTTACTTATATAGTTGTATGTGTGTATGAAATGGTCATATTTAAACGCAGCAAGTCAGTAATTGTCTTGCGATTTGGAGAGTTTATTTAGAGTGCTATAAATTTTTATTTGAAATAATAGTACTTGTATTTTTATGTATGTAATTTAACAATTTTCCCCTCCTTCATCCTTATGCCCATCCCATTTATGGGATATGGAATGCAAAATGTTGTGATTGTTCCCAATAACTGCACCCCAATAAACTATCCTGACATGTACTTTTGTGTTTGTTTGAAGTCACATGGAGAGCCAAAATGATTTGATGAAGACATTATACATTCTTCTAATTATGCATCTCTAGAATCGATGTGATCAAAGATGCTCCTCGCCATGATGGCCAGGAGACAAAAGAAAGAAGCGTTTCTCCAGAGGACTCCACTCCCCCTCCAAATCACAACAATTACTGATTCGGTGTTCACTTCCTGTGTTTAAATATGGCATGACATGATGACATGGCATAAATAAATACAATTATATAACTAAATCTTCAAAAATAAATAAATAAATAAAAACACTTAATATGGAAATAAGACCAGTTTCATAACAAAAGGACAAATGGTTGCCACCAGTTTAACAACAACCACTGGCAGTGTTTCCCGATAAGAGTGTCAGCAAAAACAAGGGGGGGGCTCAACTAACCCAAGTGGCTCAACCAACCCAGCCTTTGTCAGATCCAGATCCAAACTCCTTTGCAGATATTAAAAATGAGTGTTGTTTTTAAACATTAAAAAAATACAATACCATTATAGGTTATGACCATTACTACAACTAATTAATTAGTTAAAAACTAGTTAATTCAAGAAATCTCAGAAACCTGGATTGATGCAAAGAAAGGCATGGATCCTGGGCTGGAAGGATATGACATGAACTATATAAACAGGAATAACAAAAGTGGAGGACGAGTGGCTCTGTACGTAACTATTGACATCTGTCAAGCAAAAATGTATTATTGAGCTATAGTTTGCACATGCACACACACACACACACACATCTATAATTTACACACACGCACCCATCTGTAAATAGATGAATGTTTTGTGTTATGTTGTAAATCTGTGAAGAAATGTAGTTTTTATTTTGACATCAAAATCTATTTTTGTTGCTTCATAGAAGTAAACAACTGTTCAGATGTTTGAGGTGTCAATAAAACAGCAAATATGGACGTCAACGTTCTGTTTGAATTTGCACAAAAAACAAATTTTCTCTGTTTTGAAAAAAAAATCTATATCAGGTGTTGTTGCTCAAACCACTCTATGTTCTAAAGACTCAAAAAGGCTAAAAGCAAACTTTTTTTCTGATGAAGAAAGAGAGCCTAAAGTTTTTTTACAAAGTTTATGTAGTCCTAAAACTCATAAACCCAAATATTCTGTGGGTCTTGAAAGTTCAGAAAAAAACAACAACAAAAAAACCCAAAGCAAAACAAAAACAAAACTCACGAAGCATCTTTCAGTTTCAGATTCACCATCTTACATTTGTTTTACAGTGTGATCGATTGATTGAAGCAAAAAGAATTTCAGGCGGACTTCCTGAAAAGGGAGACACCCCCCTCAGAATTGTCTTTGATGGTGTTCCCTACCCCTCAGGTCAAAAGAAGGGGAGTCTTTGATATCTCCAGGGGTCCCCTTTGAACCTCTACGACTGGCTTGCTTCTCTTGATAAAACATCCTGACTCGGTTCCATTTGGTCTGCTTCCTCATGGGAAGGTGTATTGGATACTTTCCCCGTCATGTTATCACAGCAATCTTTTCTTTTAAGTAGACACAAGTAAGGGAGACTTGCATTCTTTAACATTTGAGCTCTGTATTACTATATTCAAATAAAAACTGGCTAGAGCAGGGGTCTCAAACACGCTGCCCGCGGACCAAGTGTGGCCTGCAGGACACCAGTTTGAGGCCCCCGCCTTGATATGAAAGTTTAATGTTAGTGCGGCCCGCGCAAGTTTGATATGGATGCTGTATGGTATCATGTACCCAGAAAAAATGATTACGTTTGATTAATGTTCATGTTAAAGGTTAAATAACTGTTAATAGTTATCCTCCCTATCCGTGTGGAAGTGGTAAGTTTTTGGCTATTTAAGTTTAAAGGAAATAACTTGAAGGCTACCGTTTAGGTCGCTAGCTCTCTAGTTTGCGAGTTAGCATGTGTCTCAAGACCCTGCAGTTGCGCAATATGTTGTAAATAAAAAAAGTATAAATGTGACTATAGTCGTGTTTTGTCATGTCTACAGGGCTCTAATAATGCTTTGTTAATTTTAATCTGAAAAAAATAATTTGTCTACCCACCAACTATGTGGTTTCTTAAGTTTTTATTATTTGCCATTTTATTATTATTATTATATTTATTTATTTATTACTGATTGATTGATTTTCTTCATTCTTGATTTGTTTATTTATTTTTCATCTTATTTTGTGCAGAAAAATAAGAATTAAGATATTTGAGAACAGTGGAATGTTTTATCAGAGCTTTTATTGTAGAAAATTGGAACCAAAGCACTGAAAAAGTTTGTATATTTTTCTGTTTTTAATAAATGTGTTTTGTTTTGTTTTGGAAAACCTGATGCGGCCCAGCCTTGCCCAGACCCTAGCTCCAGTGGCCCCCAGGTAAATTGAGTTTGAGACCCCTGGTCTAGAGGATATATAAAGTTATAACAAGTACTTATGTTGGCTCACAGAAAAATACATACATGTTTACATATGACCAATATTGTTAAACCCTCTCATGTTGTCTCTCCTCCTTTTTTGCCACATGCGGTGGTGCGAGGGACGGATGCGTGGGTGCGCTGCGCTGTGCCGCACTGCAGCGTATTATTACAAAGCACTTCTGTTTTGTTCCCTTGGCCTAGAAAATAAACTGTAGGATGTAGTAGTTAATATGTCAATACTGCTCAGTAAGAATAGCACCCCAATATTTAGCGTCATTATCTCTCACGGTAGAGTATTGCTATGCTAACATTAGGTATATATTTTTCACCCTGCCCAATGCCATGCGTTGTTTTGTCACTGGACTTTTCAGGCTACCGTGATATGATATTTCTCCAAAGTGCATGACCTGCACTTGTTTTGGTCTGCTGCCCCCTGTTGTCTCTGTTCTGTCCTGCAGCAGACTCCTGCCTTGTTCTCCTGATTTGCACACATGTTGTCCATCAGCCATTAGGCCTTCATATACCACTCCACTTCCATTGTTCCCTTGTCAGATCATTTGCCTTGTCATGGCCTTGCCCTGCCTGCATGTCGCATACTTCCTTTTTGCTGCTGACCTTTTGTCTTTCTGCCTTGTACTCTCATTTTTGCTGCCTACTGTCTGTAAGTAGTTGAGCCACTTTTTAAATAAGATAAGATATGCCTTTATTCGTCCCTCAGTGGGGAAATTTGTAATCCTTATTTGCTACTTTGTACTCTTTTGTTTGTACTTTTAGCTTCCCAGTGACCTTCTGTTACTGGCGTATTTTGTTGTACTCTGTTTTTTCCTCCTCTTTGATTATTATTAAGATTAAGATATGACTTTATTCGTCCCTCAGTGGGGAAATTTGTATTGCACAGCAGCAAGAGTACAGAGTCAGTTAAGCCGTACAAAATACACAATATAGAAAAATAAACAATATAAACAACCCAAGTATTAACAAAATCAACAGTTTTTCCCAGTTATATACAATACAGTATTTAGATAATATGTAACAAGATGAGATATATGACCAGTCTATACACTGAGATCTTGTTAGAGAGTTAATATGATACTAAATACTATATGATATTAAATACTTTTTACAAAAACTTTGATTTACATTCAGATTCAAACCATAACATGAAAGGTAATAAAATGAAATAAACATCAAGTTGAGGTTTGTTGTACAGTATTGATGTCAGACTGGAGTTTAATAGGAGCTACCAAAACAAACATCATGATGGTGATGGTGTCATCAAGGGAGCTTGGGTGCTTGTTTGTCAGACACAACATCCCATCAGGCCATCTCACTGTGACCACTGGCTCATTATTAGTTGTTCCAGTGTATTCCCCTTGATGTGTGCCTTGTTGTTCACCTCTTGTTACAGTATCCTGACGACACTCTCATTCCTAATTAGCCACAGTGCGCCCCGCTACGTCCTTAATTGTGGTCAACCAGCATCCATATGAAATGACATCACTTGTGTGTGTGTGTGTGTGTGTGCTAGTAAACAGGGGAGGGAAGGGGAAGTTAGTTGGAAAAACAAAAAAATAAAAATAAAAAGTTCTCGAAATCTGTGATTGGCTGGCGACCAGTCCAGGGTGTACTGCGCCTCTCGCCCGAAGACAGCTGGGATAGGCTCCATCACCCCCGCGACCCTTGTGAGGAAAAAGCGGTAGAAAATGAATGAATGAATGAATGAATGAAAGTTCTCGAATTGACATATTCAGGCCTCAGTGACACGTTCAACCCTGACCATGTGTTTCCTTAAATTCTTCTATGACGTAATTTGGCATTTTTAATCAGGCTGTTATCATTTGAATATTAACTAAGCTTTTATACAGGCAGATATTTAACCTAAAGTTACTCCCTTGGATATATCATTCATTCATTCATTTTCTACCGCTTTTCCTCATGAGGGTCGCGGGGGGTGCTGGAGCCTATCCCAGCTGTCTTTGGGCGAGAGGCGGGGTACACCCTGGACTGGTCGCCAGCCAATCACAGGGCACATATAGACAAACAACCATTCACACTCACATTCATACCTATGGACAATTTGGAGTCGCCAATTAACCTAGCATGTTTTTGGAATGTGGGAGGAAACCGGAGTACCCGGAGAAAACCCACACATGCACGGGGAGAACATGCAAACTCCACACAGAGATGGCCGAGGGTGGAATTGAACCCTGGTCTCCTAGCTGTGAGGTCTGCGCGCTAACCACTCGACGGTCGAGTATCATGATGGATAATTAGTATTTCCAGATGCAAAGCTACATATTATTGTTCACTCCACAGCCAGTAATGTAATTTTAATAAACTTTTGTACATTAATTGTATAGATAGATAGATTATTGGCTCTAGTCGGGATGGAAATATGTCTGCTAAGAGTCTTTCCACTGTGTCCTTCCTATGGGCCTTCATTGGTTTTCTGCTGAATCAAAGCACCTGTTTCTTAAAGTGCTCATGACACTAAAACATGTTAATGTAGTTATTTTCACCATTAAAGACAACATTAAAAGGTGTTGGAATCTGAAATGTTGAAATATTTACCTTTTTTTAAAACATTTTTTTGTCACTGAAACCAGTCTCCAGAAAGAGGGGGAAGTGATATACGGCCAAGAAACCCACCCAGAAATAGAGTACACCTATCAACAAAAAATTGGAATTGACCTGCAGTGTGAATATAACTTGAGTTACATCGTATTGTACCTCTGTCCCAAAGTTGGTACCTAAAATCGTGTGACACCAAGTTTATGCCACATGCCTCAAATCCTTGGTTCCTAACAGTCTGGCCATCTCTGTTTCCAATATAACTTCCTCCTCTATGAAGGTTTCATTAGAGAATTGCATCGTGGCTATTGAGAATGTTGACAATGGTCTAATGATTGTAATCACCCAAAAGATTACAGAACGCCTCCCCAACTTGGAGGCCAATTGCCGATCACCATGAAGACTTGGAGGAGCTTGTTGACATGACAGCAACTCTTGGTGGAATGCTTAATGAGATCCATGGAGGGTGGTCAAGTCTTATAAATGTCTACTCGAATACTTCATAATTTGTATCGTGGAGATGAAGGGTAACATCAGGTACCTGGATGTGGATCAATGTGATCTTCATTCATTGTCAGAATCTTGTTTGCTTTGACACAGCCTGCTAGTCTTTTTCATCTGGGACTAACTTCATGGATGCTGAGTTCAATGGAACATATATAACTCTTGGTGGCTATGTAGGAGTGGACAAATACGGATATCTTTATTTTGTTATCTTGTTGGCATTATATCTCCTCATCCTCTGTACTAATTTAACCATCATATATGTCATCTGTATTCACAGGAACCTTCATGAGCCTATGTACATTTTCATTGCAGCTTTGTCGGTCAACTCTATTTTGTTTAGCACTACTATCTACCCCAAACTTTTCATTGATGTCTTATCCCAAAGACAGATCATTTCTCATTCAGCTTGTATGTTTCAGAGTTTTATGTTTTATTCTTTAACTGGTTCAGACTTCCTCTTGCTGTCAGCCATGGCTTATGACAGGTATGTGTCTATCTGCAAACCTCTGCAATATCCAACTATCATGGGAAGAATAACTGTTACTGTTCTCTTGGCCTTGGCCTGGTTTATACCTGCACTTGAGGTTGCCGTAGCGATTGCGATTAATTCTAAACAGAAACTCTGTGACTTTACAACAGATGGAATTTTTTGCAACAATAAATTGTTTAAGCTTTACTGTGTACAATCAACAGTTCTTAATGTTTACGGTTTGATTTTCATTGTCAATGCCGCTGTTATTCCTGTGATTTTCATCCTTTTTACCTATATCAAGATATTTATCATAACTTATCACAGTTGTGTAGAAGTCAGGAAAAAGGCGACAGAGACATGTTTACCTCATCTGATGGTTTTAATCTTCTGCCTTTTTTTGTCTGTATTTGATGCCATTTCAGCTCGATTGGACTCAGATCTTCTAAAAAGTGTCAATTTAATCATGAGTTTACAAATAGTTGTGTACGGTCCTCTGTTCAATCCAATCCTCTATGGAGTGAAAATGAAAGAAATCTCAAAGCACATCAAGAGATTGTTGTGTCAGACCATGACCAAAAGCATATGATCACACCTGATAGCAGTGGAAAAAGTCCTTTCCATATGGGGAGCATATGGGGTTTAGAAGGTATACGTACATGGAAGAAAAAAAAGAATGCTGAAAACCACACTGTCTGATATAATTTATCATTTATTTTTAAAATCTACAATCTAACAAGGTTTCTGTGACTTTCACTCTTGTTTTCTATAATCAGTTAATTGTAATTTATGTTTGTAATTAAATATTTTTTACATTGACTTACAATAGTGTGGAATAGTGTTTGCCCCCTTCCTGATTTCCTGTTGTTTTTTTGCATGTTTGCCACACTTTAATGTTCCAGATCATTCAGCACATTTAAATATGAGTCAATGACAACACAACTGAATACAAACTGCAGTTTTTTAATGAAATATTTTATTATTGAGTGAGAAAAAACATCCAAACCGACATGGTTCCCTGTGAAAAAGCGATTGTGGATAATGTTTCTCTCAAAGACCCAAGGTCATCTTAGGTTATGTTTTAATAGAGGGGCAATTGCTTTTTCACCCTGGGCCATGTTGCTTTGAATTTTTTTAAAAGTTTCATTTAAAAACTGTTTTTCAATTGTGAACACATACACACATATGTCACTGCATGTCAATGCATGTCATTTTTTAAATATTTTATGTTATTAAATAACATATCTTGTTAAATTGTTCACAAATAAGTTTATTAATAAAAAAAATATTTTCTTGTCCTATGTTTTGTGTTTAGAAAACAGTTTGTTTTGTGTTCTATCCCATCCTATCCCAGCTGTCTTCCGGCGAGAGGTGGGGTACACCCTGGACTGGTCGCCAGCCAATCACAGGGCACATATAGACAAACAACCATTCACACTCACATTCATACCTATGGACTATTTGGAGTCACCAGCATGTTTTTGGAATGTGGGAGGAAACCGGAGTACCCAGTCGTACGTTTAAGGGTTCATTTCAAAATTCTTTTATTTGCTTTTAAATCTCTCAACAGTCTTGCCCACCGTACCTCTCTGAGCTTTGCCATTTTTACACTCCGTCCCGGTCTCAGGTCAGCTGATCAGCTGCTCCTGAGAGAGCCTAAAACAAAGCGGAAGCTCAGGGGTGATCGTGTCTTTGCTGTTGCAGCCCCCAAACTTTGGACTAATCTGCCTCAGCATATCGGACAGGCCTCCTATCTGTCTGTTTTAATCCCATTTTAAGACCCACCTCTTCTCCTTGGCTTTTAACAGTCAGTAGGAGGCTGACTTCTTGAATGAATGAAACCCATGTCTTCCGTGTGTGTGTGTGTGTGTGTGTGTGTGTATGTATGCGTGTCTGTTCTTCTCTCTGCTCTCTCTGTGACACATGCTGGATGAAAAGAGGGTTCATCGGTGATGAGTGGGCTCTCATCTTGTTCAGCCTCTTTGTGGAGGCTACTAGCTACTGTAGCTACTAGCTACTAGTGACCGTAGCTACTGTAGCTACTAGCCTAGCTGCAGTTAGCCAACTCTGTGACTCTGTATTTTATTTTTTCTTGTGAATTTGTTATTGTGTTTTAAATATGTTTGTTCTCGATTAATTGAAAAAAGTCAGTAAAATACTGAATTACTAAAATATTTGATAGCTTCAAATGAAAGGAAAGGTATACAAAACTGTGGTGAGACCAGCCATGTTGTTTGGCCTAGAGACAGTGCCACTGAAGACAAGACAGGAAGCAGAACTGGAGGTAGCAGAGATGAGGATGCTGAGGTTCTCATTGGGAGTGACCAGGATGGATAGGATCAGGAAGGAGTACATCAGAAGGACATTACATGTTAGATAAAGTCAGAGAGGCCAGACTGAGATGGTTGGGACATGTCCAGATGAGATATGATGAATACATTGGTAGAAGGATGCTGCGTTTAGAGCTGCCAGGTAGGAGGCGTAGAGGAAGACCAAAGAGGAGGTTTATGGATGTAGTGAAGGAGGACATGAGGGTAGTTGGTATGAGAGAGACAGATGGAGAACAGAGGGTTGGATGGAGGATATTGATTAGCTGTGGTGACCCCTGAAGGGAAAAGCCCAAAGAGAAAGAAGAAGCGCTATCAACATCAAAGGGGCTTCCTGAAGAGCCCTGATGTAAACAGTGTTAAGTGAACCCCGCCTCTCACCTGAAGACAGCTGGGATAGGCTCCAGCATACTGGCGACCTTCATGAGGATTAGCAGTAGAAAATGAATGAATGAGACCCCCACAATCTCAGCCAAGAAAAAACCTGTGTGTTCAAGTCCCTGTTGAAGGCCCAGGTACATTATATTATTATACGAATTATATTTTGGCGGCGGAATGGAGGCACACTAATAACACTCAAGAACACATCATGAACAACACGTGATGTGTGATTGGCTTAAGATGCTACACTCAATTCCAGCTCAGTGTGTAGTTCAAGGTACCCTGTGAAACATTTAGTTTAGTTTAGCTTGGTGTTAATCTTAATGACTCTCCATGCTAACTCCATTACGGACACAAAAGTACAAGTACATACATAGAAGTTGTCAATGATGATTTATCCACTGTAATGTTCATGGTTTTATTTGTTTCAAACATGCTTCACAAAGTTACATTCAAGTACATCCCGTGTTTACAGTCACATAATATAAAAAAAGAGCTTATTTATTTCTACCTTTTCTCCATATCTCAGCAAGTACTGATAGTGTGTTCTCTTCCTGTGTTTAAATATTAATAATGTAAGTAAAATAATAATGATAATTATAATGCATTACAGGAATAACAATCACATGGAAATAAGTACAAAGTTTCAATAAATATAGGAGTAAAAAGTCACACAAATACAGTATAGTGAATAAATCAATGCAGGGTATACAATAAGCAACAATTCATTTAAAAATAGAGACAAATTCAATGCAGGATCAATTATATCAGACAGTACGGTTCTCAGCATATTTATGTACAGATATGCTGATGTAAATGACTTTTCCCAAGGATTACATGGAGAAATAAAGACTTCACTGCTAACAAGAGTAATTATATGTTTTTGGTCATGAGATGACGAAACAATCCCTTGATGTGTTTTGAGATTCCTTTCATTTTCACTCCATATATGATTGGATTGAACAAAGGATTATACACAAATATCAGCAACGTCATTACTGAATGTACACTTTTTGGAATATTTGACTCCAATCGCACTGTAATGATATCAAATATACTGAAACAAGAGAAGCACATTAAAACCATCAGATGAGGTAAACATGTCTCTGCGGCTTTTTTCTTAATGTCTACACAACTGCGATAGGTTATTACAAATATTTTTATGTAGGTAAAAAGGATGAAAATCACAGGAATGACAATCAAATTTAGCATGATAAACAAACCATAAACATTAAGAACAGCTGATTGTACACAGTGAAGCTTAAGTATTCTATTATTACAAAACATTCCTCTTATTGTGTAGTCACAGAGTTTTTGTTGAGAATTAATTACAGCTGCCGCTCCAAGCTGGCTTGCAGGCATAAACCAGGCCAAGGCCAAGAGAACAGTAACAGTTATTCTTCCCATGATAGTTGGATATTGCAGAGGTTTGCAGATAGACACATACCTGTCATAAGCCATGGCTGACAGCAGTAAGAAGTCTGAAATACCCATAGAATAACCCATAAAATATTGAAACATACAAGCTGAATGAGAAATGATCTGTCTTTGGGATAAGACATCAATGAAAAGTTTGGGGTAGATAGTAGTGCTAAACAAAATAGAGTTGACCGACAAAGCTGCAATGAAAATGTACATAGGCTCATGAAGGTTCCTGTGAATACAGATGACATATATGATGGTTAAATTAGTACAGAGGATGAGGAGATATAATGCCAACAAGATAACAAAATAAAGATATCCGTATTTGTCCACTCCTACATAGCCACCAAGAGTTATATATGTTCTATTGAACTCAGCATCCATGAAGTTAGTCCCAGATGAAAAAGACTAGCAGACTGTGTCAAAGCATGAAATGAAGATCTCACAAACAGCTGATGTGACTCTTCGTCTCCACAATGCAAACATTAGAGACTGGTTCATCCTCCGTGGATCTTGTTGAGTGTTCCACCAAGAGTTGCCGTCATTGTCATATGAGCAGTCAATGCTGAGAAGAGTAAGTAGCCATCCACCTTATAAGGATGGCTCACAGGATGGAGACTGTCTGCAATTGGCCTCCAAGTTGAGGAGGCGTTCTGTCATCTTTAGGGTGGTTACAATCATCAGACCATCCATTCTCAATGTCCACTAATGTAATTCCCTGCTGACTGTCATTTTAAAGAGGATGTCACAAAAGCTCTTCTTACAAAAACTCATCTTGATTCATGTTGATGTCTTAGCCAATGACAGACTAATATCCAACATTCTAAAGCATTCTTTGTGCAGCCTTACATGCTATTGTCATTAATAGAACCGCCTTAAACTGGTTGAAATCCAGTTTGTCAGATTGCTTCCAGGTTGCAAATCATTTGGCTGTGCATATTGTCATTCATGTAGGTCATTGTATTCGCAGGGCTATGAATTGATTGCAACTGGACTGTTGATATAGTTCCCTTAGGGGCCATCCATAATTTTCAACATTTTCACGAGCGTACAAACCGTACGAGGGGGGGAGGGGTTAAGACATCAACGTACGCTTTTTTGAAAACCAGAAAATGTCGATGTCTGTATGTTCGAACCGCGGGACGCAGTCAAATTTTAGCTCAAATAGACTGGTCCCCTGTCGTCGCATGCTCGCACGAGAGCGTACCAGTCCACGCAATACTCCACGTAGCTCTGCATGCTTCGCATTCCAACACAACAATCAGACAATGGCAGACCCCGGTGATTCCGATTACCTATTTTCGTTCATCAAAAAGAGAATTACTGCCATACAACAATACATCAATGTTTACTGCTTTGTGCATTCGGAAAGAAAGCGGAAGGACGCTGTAGCGGCTGGCCAGGCGGCTTGGAAAGGTTCCAAATCGAAGGAATCGAGCAGGGCGGATTTGTTCCGAAGTGCCGTTGCGAAAATGGAGAAGATCAAAACTAAACCGACCATCCTGAATCTATTCGCCAGCTCTGTGTTTATTTTCTACATTTGGGCATGGACCTGGCTGTGATTGCCATTTTCTGAATGACTCTGTGGTGGTGAATTTGACTTTGTGGACAGTGCAGTAACAATCAATGTGATTTTCACTTCCTGACTTGACTATAGGTGTGATTGTTAAGCCTTTTCAAAACAGTTGTGGCATCTTTATTGCATACTTCGCATTGAGTTGAGTTCAAGGGTTGTGTCCATCATTTCAAAGAAGATTTTATCTCCTCAGGCTTTTGGAAACCAGGGGCAACTCTTCTGCTCCTTGAGTAATCATGTGTGTATACAAGAAGTATTCCCTTGATTAAAAAATCCTGTGGAAAACAGTTGTTGCATCAGGACGTTTCTACATGTATCATTTGATAGAAAGAACAATACAAAAAGACCAAATTTGTAATACCTTTGTATTTTCTTGAAAGAAAAATACAGTAAACCTCGGATATATCGGATTCAATTGTTCCACTGGTTTTGTCCGATATAAGCGAAATCCGTTATATGCGTATACCGGAAAATGTCCGCCACATTCATTACACGGACGCGCAATGCCATGGGGGAACTTTCTTTGATCCATGTTCACAGCCAAAGCTGAAGATTATAACATCTTTGTATGAATTACAGACATGTACATGAGTATGTACAACGAAATAAAAAAAAATCTCAAATCTGTAGAAATGCCTTCTTGTTGCTATTAGGGAGGTTTAGAAACCAAACGATAAACGTAAACGCAAACGATAATGACGTCACATGCTATTGACAAGTCGGCAAGTTCCCATACATTTCAATAGCATGTGACGTCATTATCGTTTGCACTTACTCTATAAACAACAAGAAGGCATTTCTACAGATTTGAGATTTTTTTTTTTTCGTTGTACATTCTCATGTACAGTGCATCCGGAAAGTATTCACAGCGCTTCACTTTTTCTACATTTTGTCATGTTACAGCCTCATTCCAAACTGTATTAAATTAATCTCTTACCTCAAAATTCTACACAAAATACTCCATTATGACAATGTGAAAAAAGGTTTTTTTGACATGTTTTGAATTTATTAAAAATAGAAAACAAAAAAATCACATTTACATAAGTATTCACAGCCTTTGCTTAATACTTTGCTTAATATGATCCACCTTTGGCAGCAATTACAGCCTCAAGTCTTTTTGAATATGATCCCACAAGTTTAGCACACCTATCTTTAGGCAGTTTTGCCCATTCTTCTTTGCAATAAGTCTCAAGCTCCATCAGGTTGGATGGGAGACGTCTGTGCACAGCCATTTTCAGATCTCTCCAGAGATGTTCGATCGGATTCAAGTCTGGACTCTGGCTGGGCCACTCCAGGACATTCACGGAGTGGTTCTGAAGCCAATCTTTTGAGATCTTGGCTGTGTGCTAATGTCTACTGTCTATATGGTCAAGGTACATGACCAGTCTACTGAGGTCAAGAGCGCTCTGGAGCAGGTTTTCATCCAGGATATCTCTACGTATATATTGCTGCATTCATTTTCCTTCTATCCTGACTAGTCTGCCAGTTCCTGCTGCTGAAAAACATCCCCACAGCATGATGCTGCCACCACCATGCTTCACTGTAGGGATGGTATTGGCCTGGTGATGAGCAGTGCCTGGTTTCCTCCAAACATGGCGCCTGGCATTCACACCAAAGAGTTCAATCTTTGTCTCATCAGACCAGAGAATTTTGTTTCTCATGGTCTGAGAGTCATTCAGGTGCTTTTTGGCAAATTCCAGACGGGCTGCCATGTTCCTTTTACTAAGGAGTGGCTTTCGTCTGGCCACTCTACCATACAGGCCTGATTGGTGGATTGCTGCAGAGATGGTTGTCCTTCTGGAAGGCTCTCCTCTCTCCACAGAGGAACGCTGGAGCTCTGACAGAGTGACCATCGGGGCCTTGGTCACCTCCCTGACTAAGGCCCTTCTTCCCCGATCGCTCAGTTAGAAGGCCGGCCAGCTCTAGGAAGAGTCCTGGTGGTTCCAAACGTCTTCCATTTACGAATAATGGAGGCCACTGTGCTCATTGGGACCTTCAAAGCAGCAGAAATTTTTCTGTATCCTTCCCCAGATTTGTGCCTCAAGACAATCCTGTCTCGCAGGTCTACAGACAGTTCTTTTGACTTCATGCTTGGTGTTTGTGCTCTGACATGCACAGTCAACTGTGGGACCTTATATAGACAGTTATTATATTTCCAAATCATGTCCAATCAACTGAATTTACTGCAGGTGGACTCCAGTTAAGCTGTAGAAAGATCTCAAGGATGATCAGTGGAAAAAAGATGCACCTGAGCTCAATTTTGAGCTTCATGGCAAAGGCTGTGAATACTTATGTAAAGGTGATTTTTTTGTTTTCTATTTTTAATAAATTCAAAACATCTCAAAAAAACCTTTTTTCACATTGTCATAATGGAGTATTTTGTGTAGAATTTTGAGGTAAGAGATGAATTTAATTCAGTTTGGAATGAGGCTGTAACATGACAAAATGTAGAAAAAGTGAAGCGCTGTGAATACTTTCCGGATGCACTGTACATGTCTGTAATTCATACAAAGATGTTATAATCTTCAGCTTTGGCTGTGAACATGGATCAAAGATGGATCAAAGGCCACGATGCGGCCATCCGATATACTATGCGAGGGAAATTGGAACGGGACTGGAGATTTTGTCCGAAATGGGCGAAATCCGTTATAAAAAATCCGATATATGCAATGAATTTTATTGGAAATGCATTACAGAAAAATCGGTTCTTTTTTATCTGTCCGTTGTGAGCGAATTTCCGATATATCCGAGTCCGATATATCCAAGGTTTACTGTACAAAAAAGAGGCATTTGATATACAATGTTGATGGGTAGTGACTGATTGACCAGAGTCCCAAAATACAGCCAGAAAACACTATTGGATTGGATATGTTCGAATTTCCTGGCTGTATTGGGTCAGTTGGTCATGGACCTATCAACATTTTTCATTTGGGATTGTACTCTTTTTTTGGGGGGGGGGGGTTGCTCAAAAGAGTACGGTTTGTACGCTCGTGAAAATGTTGAAAATTATGGATGGCCCCTTAGGAAGTATCATTAGAATGACGTATTGTCTGAAATACCTATGGAACCATGTTTTCCAAGAATGTGTAAGTCCCCAAATTCATGTGTCCACAAGCAGCCAGAATGATAAACAACAGTCAGCAAGAAATGATTTTGTTGCTCGGGAGACCAAAGGATCCCTTTGGAAGGCCACACTGTTCACAGTCGTGGTTTCGAGGTCCGTGGCATTAAATTGGTGTCATGTTGTAACGTCATGTCCCCGTGCATGGGAGTGAAGGTACTTTGGACAATGGTATGACTAACTAAATGAATGACGAGCCTCAGACAGAAGAACCCCTTGTGGATGAAGATGTCTCAATACAGATTGCTTTTTTATGGATTGGAGATCTGAGGTTTGAGGCTGTGTTTTTGCAGCAGGTCGGAAAGTAAACAAAGCCATATCAGTGGTGTGGAAGTACTTTAATCCATCCATTTTCTATACTGCTTATCATCATTAGGGTCGCAAGGGTGCTGGAGCCTATCCCAGCTGTCTTCGGGCGAGAGGCGGGGTACACCCTGGACTGGTCGCCAGCCAATCACAGGGCACATATAGACAAACAACCATTCACACTCACATTCATACCTATGGACAATTTGGAGTCGCTAATTAACCTAGCATGTTTTTGGAATGTGGGAGGAAACCGGAGTACCTGGAGGTACGTTTTTGGATTCATTTCAAAATTCTTTTATTTGCTTTCAAATCCCTCAGCGGTCTTGCCTGCCGTACATCTCTGAGCTTCACCATTTTTACACTCCGTCCCGGTCTCAGGTCAGCTGATCAGCTGCTCCTGAGAGAGCCTAAAACAAAGCGGAAGCTCAAGGGGGATGGTGCCTTTGCTGTTGCAGCCCCCAAACTTTGGAATAATCTGCCTCAGCATATCATATCTGTCAAGTCACAGATATTACAATAAAAACACAAAAGTACATGTCAGGATAGTTTATTGAGGTGCAGAAGATGTCAACAATCACAACATTTTACTTTCCATATCCATGCATCATTGGTAATATTAATGCTTTTATTTGTTTCAAACATAATTACGCTATTTATATTACACTATTACACATACCCAAACAGGAGAAGGAATAAACAATGCTTATTTAATGCTACTCCTTTTCTATATCCTAACAATTACTACTGATTTGTTAACTTCCTATGTGTGAATATATTTCTAACAGGGAAAGAATAGAGAATGTGTGACAACACATAGATGACTTATGCAGCGATGAAGGGAGAAAAGAGTATGAAAGTACATACATAAATATAATATGAACATTGGTAATACATTCAAAGAGAAGTATAAATAAATAGAAACATTGTATATTGTAAAAGTAAATGCAAGAAAACAAAGCAATAACGTATTAAATGAAAATCGCTGAATACAATTCTCAGTTTTCTTGTAAACATCATATGCTAATATATTACCTTTCCTAAAAATTACATGGAAAAAAAAAAGATCATATGCTTTTGGTCGAGAGATGACACAACAATCTCTTGATGTGTTTTGAGATTTCTTTCATTTTCACTCCATATATGATTGGATTGAACAGAGGACCGTACACAACGACTTGTAAACTCATGATTACATGTACACTTTTTGGAAGATCTGACTCCAATCGAGCTGAAATGACATCAAATACACACAAAAAAAACCAGCACATTAAAACCATCAGATGAGGTAAACATGTCTCTGTAGCTTTTTTCCTGACTTCAAAACAACTGTGATAAGTTATGATAAATATCTTTATATATGTGAAAATAATCAAAATCGCAGGAACAGCAACAACATTTAGCATGGAAATCAAACCATAAAGATTAAGAAATGTTGATTGTACACAGTAGAGCCTATAAACCTTATTGTTGCAAAAAAATCCATCTGTTGTAAAGTCACAGAGTTTTTGTTTAGAATTCACTACAATCGCTACGGCAACCTTGACTGCAGGTATTAACCAGGCCACAGTCAAGAGAACAGTAACAGTTATTCTTCCCATGATAGTTGAATATTGCAGAGGTTTGCAGATAGACACATACCTGTCATAAGCCATGGCTGACAGCAGTAAGATATCTGACGTGCTTAAAGAATAGAACATAAAATATTGAAACATACAAGCTGAATGAGAAATGATCTGTCTTTGGGATAAGACATCAATGAAAAGTTTGGGGTAGATAGTAGTGCTAAACAAAACAGAGTTGACCGACAAAGCTGCAATGAAAATGTACATAGGCTCATGAAGGTTCCTGTGAATACAGATGACATATATGATGGTTAAATTAGTACAGAGGATGAGGAGATATAATGCCAACAAGATAACAAAATAAAGATATCCGTATTTGTCCACTCCTACATAGCCACCAAGAGTTATATATGTTCTATTGAACTCAGCATCCATGAAGTTAGTCCCAGATGAAAAAGACTAGCAGACTGTGTCAAAGCGTCTTACAGTTCATCTCCACAATACACAGACTAAGATGTTGGATTAAGACCACGTTTTTGACAAAACCACACTCCGTGCATCTCATTAAGTACTCCACCAAGAATTGCTGTCATGTCAGCAAGCCTATTCGAGTCTTCATGGTGATGTGGATGGAACTTTCTATGAGCAGTCAATGCTGAGAAGAGAAAGTAGCCATCCACCTTATAAGGATGGCTCACAGGTTGAAGATTGCCTGCAATTGGCCTTCAAGTTGAGGAGGCGTTCTGTGATCTTTTGGGTGGTTACAATCATCAGACCATTATGCCAAAAGGGAGGTGGGTCATTGGTCATTAATACTACTACTACTCTGGCATACGTTCATATTTAGATGGCTACCCCAAAGATAGACAGTGAGCTTTGCTTAAGTTTGAATCCACTGAGGGATGACACCACTATTTTGCGTAATAAACTCCTGATCAGCTAGGAGACGAGGGTTCAATTCCACCCTTGGCCATCTCTGTGTGGAGTTTGCATGTTCTCCCCGTGCATGCGTGGGTTTTCTCTGGATACTCCAGTTTCCTCCCACATTCCAAAAACATGCTAGGTTAATTGGTGACTCCAAATTGTCCATAGGTATGAATGTGAGTGTGAATGGTTGTTTGTCTATATGTGCCTTGTGATTGGTTGGCGACCAGTCCAGGGTGTACCCCGCCTCTCGCCCGAAGACAGCTGGGATAGGCTCCAGCACCCCCCGTGACCCTCGTGAGGATAAGCGGTAGAAAATGAATGAATGAAACTCCTGATCAAAATCTTAAGACCAGTTGAGAAATTCCATGAGATTCATGGGATGAGATAAGCTGATGAGAATACATACTTCGTATCAAACGCCATAGCTGTTTGGGGATGGCGGAAAATTGTAATCTCATTAGTTGGCATCATACTTTCACCTGCCGTCAGGTTGAGATCCCATTATGTGTTTTTGATCTGACATCAGATGTGGTGGGACAACCAATGCAAAAATGTACATGCTTGTTCATATGGTTACATTACATAGTGTTTGCTGGGATTGTTTATTGCATTAAAATGTGTCTGACACTCTGAAAAGTCAGGAATTTACCACTGCGCAGGGTGCGCTTTTCCTGCACCAAGAATAGACCAGGTTGGAGCTGGCGGTGCGCTGTTTTGTCGCAGAATTTTTACTTTGCCACGCTGTAAATTGGGACACCTGCCGCTGGTGCTTCGCCATGCCCATTTCGGCACAGCCCAGTCTACCAAATTACCAAATTGGCTGCTGGAAGAAATTACCATTGAGGTGTGCCACGCTTCGCAACCCTGCGCCACTTTGCACTGCGCCATGAAAATAGAACCCACGGTTAGTGGAGTCACCGCAGGAGAGACAAAGATTTTTTTCATCTGATGCATTCCACAGATGTGAGATGACCTCCTCCGAGTTGCATAGGAACCTCAGCAGGAGACGAGAAGTGGAGAAGATATCATCCCAGGCTGTCTGGGCATGGAGGTCATTGGAGGTCACACATATAGGTTGCGGTCGCTGACATGATTTTCAATCTGAACTCCCAAAACAATGAGGTCATTGAGGTGATCAGGAGTCCCCAGTGGGATCACATGATTTTGAATCAAGAAAAATTGAGAGTCCAGTAAGACTATCAGCGGCAAGTGTTTTAAATGTTATGCCATAGTCAAAACACACATTAAATGGATTAATCACATGATAAACGAAAGAGCATTTGCTCTGTGCATTGGTTCAGCACCAAGAGTCTTCTTGTCAGTCATATCATCGTTTTGTCTCTTAGGAGCCAGCAGGTTTGGTGCATACTATCTTAATGATTTTATTTGTTTTAATCATGCTTGATTTGCTTTTTCCTACTGCTTTTTAGACACATGCAATTGTGAATTATACTATGTGTATTCCAATGTAACCTGTATATAAATTTAACCATTACCGTAAACCACAAGGTTAGATTACATGTTTATAGCTGCACAGTGAAACATGTCCAAAGAAGAGAAAGAGGAAACATAGCTTCTTTAATCCAACTCTTTCTCCATAACTCAGCAAGTGCTGGCTGTTCACTTCTAATCGTGACAGAAAATAATATGCAATGATGAAGGGTTATATTACATACCTACATATATAAAAATAGATTGATAATATATACATTATATTATTATTACACTACATATATTGAAATTAAGAATCACAAAGAAATTAAGAGATTATATGTCAATATACATACATCTAAAATAAAATACATATAACTCAATACAGGAGTAAAAAGTGACAGAAACACTGTATATTGCATAAATAAATGCAGAAAAAATGAAGCAAAAAAATCAAGATGAATGATGATGGTTCTCAGTTTTGTTCTTCCAAATATACGCTGTAAACACCATATACGAATGTCAAGAAAGAAATACTTCCATGCTATCAATGGATCATATGTTTTTGTTTACACAACAATCTCATGATGTGTTTCTTAATTTCTTTCATTTTCACCCCATATAGGATTGGATTGAAAAGAGGATTATAAACAACTATTTGTAAACTCATGATTAAATGTACACTTTTTGGAAGATCTGTCTCTGACCGAGCTGTAATGACATCATATACACCTAAACAAGAGAAGCAGATTAAAACCATCAGATGAGGTAAACATGTCTCTGCAGCTTTTTTCCTGACTTCTACACAACTGTGATAAGTTATGATAAATATCTTAATGTACGTGAAAATGATAAAAATCACAGGAACGGCAACAGCATTTAGCATGATAAACAAACCATAAAAATTAAGAAATGTTGATTGTACACAGTAAAGCTTCAACATTTTATTGTTGCAAAAGATTCCTCCTATTGTAAAGTCGCACACCTTTTGTTTAGAATTAATTACAATTGCTATTGTAAGCTCAAATGCAGGTATAAACCAGGCCAAGGCCAAGAGAACAGTAACAGTTATTCTTCCCATGATAGTTGGATATTGCAGAGGTTTGCAGATAGACACATACCTGTCATAAGCCATGGCTGACAGCAGTAAGAAATCTGACGTGCCTAAAGAATAGAACATAAAATATTGAAACATACAAGCTGAATGAGAAATGATCTGTCTTTGGGATAAGACATCAATGAAAATTTTGGGGTAGATAGCGGTGCTGAACAAAATAGAGTTGACCGACAAAGCTGCAATGAAAATGTACATAGGCTCATGAAGGTTCCTGTGAATACAGATGACATATATGATGGTTAAATTAGTACAGAGGATGAGAAGATATAATGCCAACAAGATAACAAAATAAAGATATCCGTATTTGTCCACTCCTACATAGCCACCAAGAGTTATATATGTTCTATTGAACTCAGCATCCATGAAGTTAGTCCCAGATGAAAACAGACTAACAGACTGTCAAAGCGTCTGACAATAAAGATCACATTGATTCATGTACAGATAGCTGATCTTATTCGTCAGCTCCACAAGGCACGTAGTGAAGTATTGGAGTAGACCTTTATAAGATTTGATCACCCTCCATGGATCTCATTACGTGCTCCGCCAAGAGTTGCTGTCATGTCAACAAGCTCCTCCAAGTCTTCATGGTGATGTGGATGGAACTTTCTGTTTAAGTGTATGAAGTCATTAATCTTATGAGGATGACTCGTGAGATAAAGACCTCAATTTGTAGCAAAATGCTGCAAAGTCATGATAAATGTTCTGTAGTGAATGCTATTTGCTAACATTAATAACATTAAGTGTCAAGCTCTTAAAGCCCAGGCTTGAGAGGCCCATCCATCATTTTCTATATATAGAGGTGGGATACACCCTTGTCAAAAAGACATATCCAAAATAAATACAAATTTAAAGTTTTATGATAGTTACTGGGTACTAGTTAACAAAGCTGCTTATTCAGTGAGTTTTAGCAGTACTACTTGTACCGTTTGGAAAGGTTACATGTTAGCTTTGAAACAGTGTACAGTTTGTTGCATTAATTTTTTGTTTGTCCAGTTATGCAGATGTATAGCATGTGTATATCCATGCAAACACCGATTAGCAGTGAATATAGCACCACAAACACATCCATGCTGCCCCCTGTACTGGGGGCTGGAGGTTTGAAAAGATTGGCCAGCATTGGTCAGCATGTTAATGGTTGCCATGTCAATAGTCATCATGTAAATCGTCATTGTGTCAAGGCTCAACATATCAATGAGCAACATGTCAGTGGTCGTCATGTTAATATTAACATGGTCAATGTGTGAAATCTCACTATATTGTATATTATATTGTACTTTTTCCACTTTTTTGACCTATAAATGTAGTGAGAATGTTGTATTCTCGTGTTAAATGATGCCAAAGTTTCAGATAATGAGGTTTGCACATTTGGGAGTGAACCCTGAACGAAGTTTGGGATGGGTCAAAACCCTCGGTTTCAAAAGACGTGGTAAAACTGCCCCTTTGTGATGTCACAGAGGGGCGGACATCCTTATATGGGCGTGTCTGAAAGCCGGGAAAGCCCCTCAACCGCCTCAGAGCTCTGCTCCTCTGTTTACTTGCTAGCAAAACCACATTAGTTTACAATTCCTAAAGAGGCCACCATCAGGCACAAGTGGTTGGAGTTCCTGATTCCCTACCAGCCAAAGAAATCAATTTTGATCTGTCAACGGCATTTCACATGGGCCAGTATGCAGCTGGACTGGCCGACAAACCTTCCAACGTTACTTGGTTGTGCGGACTGAGCAAGCAGTAAGTAACAATTTATCAGTGTCCTAACTGTGTTTATTTTGTGTAAGTCATGTAGCAAAAGCGCTAATACCCGTTCCCCAAAAAACCTAATGCTAAAATGCTAAAGCTACTTACCATTGAGAGACGTCTTGAAGTAACTTCTTTTCTTGAGGAACTTTGGACTGTCCAGTCTCTACTTCCAGATCGGATTCAGGATCCAACACATATGGCTTCATGTCAAAAGCCGACATTTTAAAAAGAAACATGGCGATTTATTCAACTCCTATGAAATTAGCGGCACAAACCGGAAGTGTTTCTACGCAGGAAAGAGCGTGACCAACCACAGCGGAGTGGGTGTGCCTGGAGGCGGGCCGTGGGTGAAATACATTAAAACAGACCGTTTTTGCAGGAACCAGGAAATCAAGTCAAGTCAAGTCAAGTTTATTTATATAGCCCTTAATCACAAAAGAGCCTCAAAGGGCTTAACAAGCAGGCAACAGTAGATGATAGACGATAGACGACAAACGACATCCCCTGATCTGAACCCCCATCAGGGCAAGGAAAAACTCAAAACCCATTAGGGAAAAAGAAACCTTGAGAAGGGGCCGCAGATGGGGGAATCCCTCTTCTAGGATGACCAAGCTGCAATGGATGTCGAGAGGTTAACGTGTGACAGTTAAATATAAACAGAGAGTATAATAGTCCAGGTCCAAGATGTAATGCCATTAGGACAGTTTGGCAGCCGCGGGTCTTGAGATGGTCACCATCCCTCTGCTGCAGCGCCTCCACAAGGTAGGCCACGTCAGATGTCCAGTTCCGTCAAGGCAACTTCCAAACAGCCTCGGGGGGGTATGGGAAAAAGCTGTATGGGAGAGAGAAGGAGCGGCAGTCAAAACAGGCAGGGAATATTTTTAACTAAACGCTAAAGTATAGAAATGAGTCTTAAGTCGGGACTTGAACATTTCTACTGAGGTAGCAGCTCTAATATTAACAGGTAGAGCATTCCACAACGTTGGGGCCCGAATGGAAAAGGCTCTAGAGCCCGCATACTTCTTTCTGGCTCTCGGGATAGTCAAAAGACCGGCGTGTTGTGAGCGTAGGTTTCTAGACGGAGCATAGGGTACAATTAGGTCAACCAGATAAAAAGGTGCCAACCCATGTAATATTTTGTAAACCAGAAGCAGTACCTTAAAGTCACATCTTAAATGAACTGGGAGCCAGTGCTGGTTGGCTAGTATTGGAGAAATATGGTCACACTTACGTGTCCTTGTAAGAAGTCACGCTGCAGCATTTTGTACTAACTGCAAGCTTTTGAGACTCGCCATTGGAAGACCAGAAAGCAGTACATTACAGTAGTCAAGGCGAGACGTGACAAATGCATGGACTAGGGTCTAGAAATGGATAGAATAGGTCGTATCTTCGCAATATTGCAAAGATGAAAAAATGCTGTTTTAGTAACATTCTTAATGTGTTTATGAAAGGATAGAGTCGGGTCCAATATCAAAATCAAAAGAAATACATTTGAATAGGTGCAGATTCTGGAAGAACTATAAAGCTTTCTCTGCTGGTTATCGTGTGTAGCTGCTCTATAGGAGTCTACAACTCAATAGAAGGGCCAAAAATGATCATAATAGGTCCCCTTTAACCAGCTAAGTCACACTGCATTTTTATTTACAATTTATTTATTATTTATTATTTATTATTTATTATTTATTATTTATTATTTATTATTTATTATTTATTATTTATTATTTATTATTTATTATTTATTATTTATTATTTATTATTTATTATTTATTATTTATTATTTATTATTTATTTACAAATACTGAACACTGTTTCTTTTGAGGGCTGCACGGCGGTTGAGTGGTTAGCGCACAGACCTCACAGCTAGGAGACCCGAGTTCGATTCCATCCTCCGGCGTCTCTGTGTGGAGTTTGCATGTTCTCCCCGTGCATGCGTGGGTTTTCTCCGGGTACTCCGGTTTCCTCCCACATTCCAAAAACATGCTAGGTTAATTGGCGACTCCAAATTGTCCATAGGTATGAATGTGAGTGTGAATGGTTGTTTGTCTATATGTGCCCTGTGATTGGCTGGCGACCAGTCCAGGGTGTACCCTGCCTCATGAATATAGTAATAATAAGTCTTACAGATCACTTACACACATACACAGTACACATACTGTATAGTGGGATAATAATGAATATACCAACTTCTGATCAATCCATGTCAATTTCAGACTTAAAATAATGTACAAATGTAAGCCCCACACATTTCCGGTTTAACGACGGCCACTTCCTGTTTATGTCCCCATCACAAGCAACTCTGGGTGATAATGCTGTGACACTTGAAGTAGTATTCCCAAGTTCTATGACTTTAGAGGGCACATTTTACCCGATAATATTGGCTACATTCTAAAAACTTGATGCTATTCCTCTTTGATTCTAAGGTTATCAAACTAACCTGAGAAGCTCCTGTAATGACTTGAGGTGTGAAATACACTCAATAATATCTACTAAAGTGCCGTTTATGATCATCTCAGGCAAAAGTTCAAAAGAACTTGACAAACACAAATATTTGATTTGATTTGATATGAAATGTATATCAAGCAGTGGGACATATTGTGGTTAATTAGGAGTGAACGAGTGATGTCAGGACACTGTAAGATGAGGGGAATAACAAGGTCAGCCTCACGGGATCACACTAGAAGAACTAATTATGAGCCAGTGGTCATAGTGAGGTGGCCTAATGGGATGTTGTTTCTGATAAACAAGAATATTCTCTTGGCGACACAATCCCGTTTGCTGTGGTCGCTGCTATTAAACACATGCAACAACGCAAGTGTGCTGTCAACACAACAAACTTCAAGTTCATTTCATTTCATGACCTTATATATGCCGTTTCATTCATGTATAAATATAAATATAAATATAAAACACATTTCATTCAACCAAAGTTTCTTCAGATTTTCCTGAAAGGGGAGCTTTAACTTCAAGGGGCAAGATATAACATTCTTAGAAAAAGCCAGTGTAGCACTGATTTTGCTAGTTTTGATCCTACTTTTTTGATAGTTACTTGTTGAGTATGAAGTGTCTATTATCTGTCAGGAATCTGTCCATTGTGTCCCAAATCTAAAAGAACCACTGCCTTCTTCTTAATGCATAGTATCAGAAATACAAAATGACAATGATAAGGCCTCACAGTGACAGGTTTAATTGGGGATTAATTTGAACGCCAATATAAATTAAATCATGAAGATTATATACATTATACACAAAATAATCATTCAAACTTACTTACTTGTTGATATGATGCAGACAGACCAATGAAAACTGATGCTCTGGGGGAGGAGGCTGCCAAATCTGAGAGTTTTGGCCAAGAAGAGATGAATGCAGATTTACCATGTACACAACCTTTAGATATGAAGTATTGTATTACTATTGTATACCTGCTATATTGCTCTACTGGGATTCAGTATCATTTTAAAAGCCGTCGGAAATGAGCAGGATAGGGTCCCTTAAACACATGCAACTCCAGTAATTGTATTACCTTATGTGTAATGGATCCTTATTTAAAAGGTGAAAATGTGTTTTGTGAATATGGAAAAAGCATTATTGTGTCCCCGGGGGTGAGGAAATGAGAGGGATAGCGTAATTGTGATTACAGATCATTCATTGCCTGTACAAGCAAAACATTTCGATCCTCTTTGCTGGCAGTAAGTCATGATTCATTCATTCATTTATTTTCTACCGCTTTTCCTCACAAGGGTCGCAGGGGGTGCTGGAGCCTATCCCAGCTGTCTTCGGGCGAGAGGCGGGGTACACCCTGGACTGGTCGTAAGTCATGATGCTCAAGCTAAATATTTCTCAACATATGCTGGACAAGGAAGACCCATAAGGGCAAAAAATATTCATCTTGATATATTGATTATTGCACCATCTAGTGGGCAACCTTTATAAATGCATCTGCAGCAAAATGAACTCTACCATATAAAAAGTCCACATCCAATATGTGTCAAACGCAATGTGGTGTGCAATTTTTTTTAAATAATTAGCTATGGTTAATAGTTACCCATAATAATGTCACTGGATTAGTAACAGAATTGCTCCTTTATAAATGCAATTACTTAACAGGGAAATGAATTCACTTTTTTTCCTTTTCTTAAACAAGATCCTTATGTAAACAAAACAATATGTAAACAAATCGACTGAAGTAACATCTAGTAAAACAATGTAATTCCAGTAATTCGATTACAAATTATTTTATACTGTGATCACATTAACAAATGCTAGGTCTTATACAGAAATATCACGTGACCGAGCGTTTTGGATTATTTCAAAACAGGGGCCGGGCAGTGGATAAGTGGTTAGCATCACTGTGTGGAGTTTGCATGTTCTCCCTGTCTGTGTGTGGGTTTTCGCTGCGGACTCCGGTTTCCTCCCACATTCCAAAAACATGCTAGGTTAATTAGCAACTCCAAATTGTCCATAGGTATGAATGTGAGTGTGAATGGTTGTTTGTCTATATGTGTCCTGTGATTGGCTGGCGACCAGTCCAGGGTGTACCCCGAGTCAGCTGGGCTAGGCTCCAGCGTACCCTTGCGAGGATAAACAGCATAGAAAATGTTGTTTTGTAGTTTATTTCAATGATCAATAAGGTTACTATGAATAACCAGCAAGTGACCTCAAGTTCAATCATTCAATGTTTTATTGAAATTGTGAGTAAACTTCATGTCAACACAAAGTCGACAGCAAAACAGAAGCGGAAGCGTGGCAGTCATCGACAGCCGCATTCATCCACCACCATGTCCTGGTAGTGACGCAGGACCACGTTGTCGTTGTTGTCGTAATATAACATAGAGACAGGTGAGAAGCGAATGGGGACACAGCATGGCTGCGGTGTACCATGTGGGTCTAGTGAGTGGACCAAGGTCTGCAGGATAGCGTGGTTGGTTCCGTTGAGGCTCTCGCTGAGTGGGAAGGGGCACTCTCCATGACAGTAGTTGGCCAAGTAGCCCTGAGGGGCAATGATCCAGTCCTGCCAGCCCACGTCCTTGAAGTCAATGTAAAGGCGGCGCGGTTTGCATACATTGCTAGGCGACACCAGGGTATGGGTGGCACTTCTTCGCTGCCGAGACCGGCACTGGTGCGGGTTGAGCGATACCGCCACCAGTGAGGCCCGGACAAGAGGTGTGGGCGAGGATGACTCCACCGGAGGAAGAGGCTTCTGCGGATCGGCCCTGAAAGGACGCAGCTCCAGCAGCAGACCATAGTTGCGGGCAGGGCGGCGCCACCAGTCCGCCAACGAGGTGACGTCCAAGGTGATGGAGACCGGTTCTGAAAGCAGCTGGACCGACTGAGACAGCAGCAGCCGACGGTTAGCCCGAGGATCAGCTCCTTTCAGCGTGGCCCTGACCACCTTGTAGAGAGCGGCACTGACTGTGGGAGGAGCTTGTAGCAGCGCTGCTGGACTGCCGGACCTCCAGAGGAAGTGCATGTGCAACCGGGCCAGAGACAACACCTCCACTGATTCCAGAATGGACATGTTGAAGAACAGACGCTGGTCCACACAGGCCTCACATGTTCCCCCTGTAGACACCAGCTTCCCTGTTGTTCACACACATATGAGATGGTTGTTTCCGGAAATTATTTTGGAATTTCATTCATTCATTTTCAACCGCTTATCCTCATGAGGGTCGCGGGGGTGCTGGAGCCTATCCCAGCTGTCTTCAGGCGAGAGGTAGGGTACACCCTGGACTGGTGGCCAGCCAATCACAGGGCACATATAGACAAACAACCATTCACACTCACATTCATACCTATGGACAATTTGGAGTCACCAATTAACCTAGCATGTTTTTGGAATGTGGGAGGAAACCAGAGTACCCGGAGAAAACCCACACATGCACGGGGAACATGCAAACTCCACACAGAGATGGCCAAGGTGGAATTGAACCCTGGTCTCCTAGCTGTGAGGTCTGCGCGCTGACCACTCGTCCGCCGTGCCGCCCTGATTTTGGAATTTCAATCATTCATTAATTTTCCACCACTTATCCTCACAAGGGTCGCGGGGGTGCTGGAGCCTATCCCAGCTGTCTTCAGGCGAGAGGCGGGGTACACCCTGGACTGGTGGCCAGCCAATCACAGGGCACATATAGACAAACAACCATTAACACTGGTGGATTTTGGAATTTGTTTACCTTAAATCTAATGGTTTTATGGGTTTTTTTTAGCAACAGTAAAACTTTATTTATAACTTGAACCATTCCACTGACTATACTAATACTGTATTTACTAGTTTCAATGATCAAGTGGGCTTACCTTGGTCTTGCACGTATCGGATGATGTTGCCGCGGACACCATACTCCGACACCGTGCATGGGTCGCTCTCATGGGCCTGGACGTGGTCCGACTTCCGGAACATCTTCCAAAGCGCGGGGGGAACGTGGCGCCGGGCACGAGGGCCGTCGGCGGTTAGGGGCCGCTCGGAGAGGCCCATGGCAGCGAGGAGGAGCCGCTCCTGACTATTTGTGTCCTCCACGCGTGGAAGAGCGCACACGCCGAGGACGGACGCCAGCAAGCCGAGGACACCAATCATGGTGACTCTGGCCCTTCACGACTTGACTAGACTCAGCTGTGCGAGTCTCGAGCCGTCACTGCTAGTAGTGGTGGGCGGATCGATCCAAATATCGATAGGAACACTACGATGCTTCGAATTAATACTAGAATGGGCTTCGGGGCAAAAAGGTGAAGATTTTCAATGAGAGCCAATGGTAGTTTTGCTTATGAGTTATTCTCAAACTATTATTACGTATGTTGTAAAACTGAACAATTGTATTGTTTAATTGATATCGATACATTGCTCACACGGATCATATTTTAAATTTAAATTTACATTTTTGTTCTAGGGTTTATTCTAATTATAATCATGATCTACAAATTAAAATCACTGATTAATGAGCTTTAAAATTTTGAACTAAAAAGTATCGGAATTGGCAAACATTATAGGATGGATACCAAAAATGCAGTATCACCTAACCATTGTTGGATTTAAGTGTCAGGGACCCCCAAGTGTGCATGATAAGATAATTTTTTTTCTCATTAAGATTATCTTATTTGCTTTAGAGCTTCTTAGATATCTTATCAAACACACAGAGAGATGTTCAAAGAAAAACGTTCTTTGAACATACCAAAGTGACTTGCATTGGATTGGTTTAATGTTTTTAATAAACACGTGACCCTCGCATTCAGCCCTATAATGGGGATAAGCGGCATAGAAAGTGGATGGATAGATGGACCCTCACATTCAGTATTCCTGTTGTATGTATCCCTGGATTATTGTATTAATATGGCTGTCAATCAAATGTGCATTATGCTCAGCAGTAAACGACTGCTTGGGGCACTTTGGCCACAAGGGGGGCCCCAAACACGGATAATGTGCTTCCAATAAATAAATGAATTGGAATGTTAGCCTAATAAATTCATTCATAAATTAAATCCTCTGAGGCCTGTACTGCAAAAATGTGCTTATGAGTGGCGGCTTAGGTGTTATTGCCACAACAATATAGCCACCCTCAAGTGACGTGATTCATTATGTCTTGACATTTTGAAATCTTACCCTCAGGTCACTGGTCTCACCTCTTTGTCAGATGTCAAGCGTTATCAATCTTTGCGCCAACGTGTCTTTCGTACGTTTTGCTGATGTGGGCAAAATGTAAACTTAATGTGTGCACTTGTGGACCCATGTCATGGGCATACATTAGTAGTTAATATTCCATACGTCACCCATGCAGGTCAAGATCCTACTCCTTCATGGCCACCACAACTACAGTAGTGAACAAAACAGCAAATTGATATTCCATATTGCATTTTATTCCTGATGCTCAGCTCAAAAAGTTAGCAAAGGTAGCGTACCCCCTCAGCTCAAAATGTATATCTCTTAGAGAATTTTATCAGGGAATGCTAGATTATCAGTGTGATCTCAAAGAAGTCATTCATTCATTTTTTACCGCTTTTTCCTCACGAGGGTCGCGGGGGGTGCTGGAGCCTATCCCAGCTGTCTTCGGGCGAGAGGCGGGGTACACCCTGGACTGGTGGCCAGCCAATCACAGGGCACATATAGACAAACAACCATTCACACTCACATTTTGGAGTGGCCAATTAACCTAGCATGTTTTTGGAAAGTGGGAGGAAACCGGAGTACCTGGAGAAAACCTACGAGAACATGCAAACTCCACACAGAGATGGCCGAGGGTGGAATTGAACCCTGGTCTCCGAGCTGTGAGGTCTGCGCGCTAACCACTCGCCCGCCGTGCCGCCCCTCAAAGAAGTCATTCCTGGCTAAATTATTCTTGCCCCCAGGACCCCTGGGTTCTCCATAAATGGTGATGCTATCTCTGAATGACTTACACTGTAACAGATCATAGCCATAGGATGGTGATCTGCCGGCGTTAAAAGAAAGCCCTATTTGTAGAACAGGTAAGCCTGGCTTTAAACTGAACAGACCTCACAAATCCACTAAACTCGCTTCGCAGTACACCTGTCAGGTGAACACTTTTGGCAACACATGCACAAGGGCTGTAACGCACAATGGGAGGGAGAGATGGAGTCAGATTCCAGATATATTTATATTTATATACATATATCCTTCCAATCAGCTATGTACAAAGTCTTCATTCATATTGAATCATGTGATTGGCTCTCTCTGATGGTGAGCAGCGTGTTCATGCTCTGGGGACAGAGGGGTTAATGGGGGTCCATAGTGCCAAGTCTTTGACATGGACCCACCTGGCTCAGCAGAGTCCACCAGGGTCTGGCTTCAGTCTTACTAGGGCGGTGTTAGGGTTGGGGTGGGAGGCAATGGGGTGAATGACCTCACGGGTCACGTGGCGTTGACTTCCATGATGTGGTCGTCAGTGGCGGGAAGCACCAGCACCTGACGGGCCAGGCTGTGGTTGAAGACCTGGCCGGGGCTGAAGGGCTCTAGCCGAGGCATGGCCACGCCCCTCTGCTGCTGATCGCAGGGTCCCCCTAGCGAATGCACGCTGCCCCGACTGCGCACGCTAGCAGTGTCCGCCTGCTCGTCCAGTGTCTTGTCCAGCAGGGACAGACTGTCATTTTCCACTAGGCTGTCTGAGGAAGCCACATCAAAGCACATGTGAGGAACATGCTACATGTGTGTATGTGTGTGTTTTCATACCAGGGTCAGGCTGGATGGCCACTGCAGCGTTATGAGGCAGGTATTTGAGCACTTTGATTTTGGGGAAAGGCAGATGTCCTGCAAACAGTGGCATCACTTCAATGTGGACCTTGTGGGCGGAGCTTGTGGCCACAGGCATTGCCACCATGCCCGAACTCTTGCCACACACAGCCCAGTTACTGCTGCTGTCTGCCACTGTACACACACGCGTACACACACACACACACACACACACACAAGACAGACAGATGAGTGGTTGTTAAGAAACCTAGCAAGTATGACGGAGCGACCAGCAGACAGAAGTTCCTCCTTAGAAGTAAGTGAAGTCTTACCTTCATACATCAGTTTGGTGGTTCTGAGGCCGTCAGCATCAGTCTTGTTCTCTTCAGACAGTTCGCCCTCTGCAGGCTCAGACAGTCGTGTAATACACACCTCTAGCCCACAGAGGGAGCCAGAGCGACAATGCCGCTCACCGGCAGGAGGCAGGATATCTGCTCTCACACTGTACAACGTCTGGAATGACAGAGCGAGGGGGGGAGGAGGTGCTTATGGGTGGAGGATAAGTGTCCCAAAAGTCATCCAAGTACTCTTATACTCACAGGGACTCGCTCCAGCAGGAAGTGGTAGTGGAAACGCTTGAAGGCGGAGGCGTCCTGACTGGGAGGAGAGAAGTTGGCGGAGAAGACACACTGGAGACACGAGGGGAGGTCGTTCTTCCACTTGACCTCCCACAAGCAGAACACACTGTGCTTGCTGCACAACAACTACAAAGACACACACACACATTGTAGAATGTCCAGATTTTCTTCACTTTTATTGTTCTTCTCACCTGGTTCATTGTAGTGTTGAGGGACAGCAGCTCCAGTGATGTGTGCTGTTTCTCTGCCAGCTTCACATCAGCCAGTGTGAAGTTAGAATCAGACACGTTTTGCACACACACTTGGATGTACTTCCTGTGTGTCGCATAGACAAAACACAGGTGGTGACATTGCAATCTTGTCGTCGACAAAAGAGGTCTTTTCAAAGTAATCACCTGTTACCGGCAGACAGCAGCGAGTGTTTGGTTTTGAAGGGGATGTAGAAGGTGAGTGCCAGCAGGGTGGAGTAGATGGACCACGGACAGTCGATGGACATCTGTCAATGTAATAGTCAGAAAAGTCAGGATATAACAAAAAAAGTTGTAATTTCACTAACAGTACGGTCATAATTTTAGAAAAATATTCTAAATATTTAAAAAATAATAAATATTTGCTGATATCGTCACAATATCCAATATCAATATTGGATCGGGACACCCAACTTAAAACCGAAGTACATACCAAACCGTGATTATACCGTAATGTTACATCCCGAACTTTTACAATACAGGCAAAAGCAGCGTACACATTGACCTCACCCTCTGGTCGACAGCAGTCATGGGCGTGTCTAGATGACTATAGCTGCGAGGCCGATGGCGGACCTCCCCGTTGGTCAGCCTCTCGTTGGGGGGCCGGTCCAGGCCTGTCGGGATGATGCACAGAACCTCCAGCTGGAATTCCATGGTGTGGTAGGGTGGGGTGGGGGGCAGGCTGATGCTGGTCACCTTGTCAGATGACTGGATGGAGAGCACGCCGTCAGCCACCACTGTGAATACAAGAAGCAAGCTATTGGTTTCTCGGCAAAGTCCTCATTTGGTGGTCGTTTTGTTGTTTTTTTTTTTAAAAACATGACAAAACAATTAGAACCAGGAAAAGGAAAAGGCCAAAGATTACAAACCGGACAAGTAGACTACAGGAGCTAGCATTAGGAGCTCAGTGCTAATGTCATGGACTAAGGAGCAGACACATACCAGCGGTGGTGTTGCTGATGCGGGCAGTGCAGCTGCTGGATGCTAGGATGGGCATAGTGTCACTGTTGCTAAGCTGCAGAGCGTCGCCCTTCTTCACCGCATAGTGACCCGTCAACAGTGTGAACTTGACCATCTGAGGCAGGCCGGCCAGCAGCGGTTCTGAAGTCACAAACAAGTGTTAGCCAGGAGTAACAAGAAAACAGAGCATATTTCCCAATGCGGAGTCTGACCTGAGAGTGGCTCCACAGTCAGTTGGGGCTCCTGAGAGTAGACGTCATACTGGATGGAGGGGTATATGTGAGGCAACACAAAGTGCACCTGACCCACCGTAGCACACAGCTGACGCAACGTGTACGAACCTGGCTGGTTGCTCTGATAACGGAAAGACACCAAAAGATCACACCGCACTCTTTCCTTCTGGAATTCTGTCACTACACAAGTTTAACTAAACTAGCATTGTCTTTCAGCTGAAGCCAGCTGGTGTGAATTTTAGGGAACGTGACGTTACCGGTGCGGTGAGGATGATGCTGTTGTCACCAGGTACCAGCGTGATGTCGTGTACCCGTAGCATTTGCGCGCCTTCCTGCAAGGTGACGGGAGGCGGACTGACACAATTGGGTGTGTCCTGAGGGGAGTTGCTGTCATGGCGACGGATAATGAGGTGAGCGTTTTTACACACCACTCCTGCTGAGGTGAGGGAATTGTCTGAAGGGCTGCGGTCATGGATCTCATCCATTTCCAAAGGGGGGCTGACAGTCAGGGAGGAGGGGCGCCCTGTCAAGGAACCCCCCTGTTCTAAGTCTATTGTCCCATTGCTGGTCTGTCTCTGACTTCCCTTTGGTCTCCCCTGAGAGCCTCCATGTTCCAGGTCAAAGTGAATGCTAATGGCTAGTTCCTCTACGTTCACAGACATAGGCATTAAACATCGCAGCGTGAGCTCCACCTGCAGGAGAGCACCTGAATGCACAGAGGCACTGGCCGGGTGGAACTGTAGCCGTGTGAGCTGCGCAAAGACACCCATGCTCAGAGTCACCTTGGCAGAAGCTGCGGGACCTGAGAAGAACAAAGCAAGTCAACGAGGAGACACAAAAGTGGCCACCAAAGAGTTCTTAATAAAAGAGACCACAACTCACTCTGATTTCCAGGTTTGCCAACGAAGGTCAGGACATCCTGACAGAATCGGCTCCTCTCTTCTTTGGTGAGGTTGGCGTCGCCGGCCAACAAGGCGCTGGTCTGAAGGGAGCTGTGCACGACCACTTCTTAAGGAAAGCAAAGTCTACATACACAGGATGTTGGACCACACCTACCAGGTCCTATGTTTTTTTTTTTTTTAAATAAAGATTGTGACTCGTAGATGTGTGATCTCTATTTTTGTTTTAAAAAGTTTACCTAAGGAACTGCACCACAAACAAACATTGCCATTTTAACAATTCACTACACTTTTGTTGGCTTGACGACACATTTAGTTTGACTAGAGCTGTCCTATTTAGTCTCACTGGTGTGTGTCCCACCAACTGATGAACCCGGCTTGGAAGAGAGGCAAAACATATTCTAAGACTACCTGAACAGCCCAGTTGCGATCAACTCAATACTCTGAGAATTCTATTACCTGGATAATATATAAAATATTCACTGGCAGTTACATTTGAGTTATTTGTTTGAGAAATTAAACCTGAAAGTAAGTAGAGAAGTTAGTAAGACAAGCATAGTTTATGTTGTGTTCTCTCAAAGGCCAGTGGCCTCTCTTTCTTCTTAATCTCCTACACGGAATCATTTGGTTGAGAAAATACTGACTCCTGTCCTTTGTACTCCTGTACAAAGTCCTTGAAATTGCTATAAATGCGCTAAGAAGAGCGGATGCGTGGATGAAGCTCTTAATGCTCTGAAGTCGATTCGGAAATCAAAATATTGATACTTCAGATGTATGATTCTGTCCTTTGTTTTTTCCTACACTGTAGGCTTGGCTATATTGTAATCACCTATTACATTATACTTTGGGGTTTAAAATGAATCAACAAATTACTATGATGTCCTATATTCTTTATGATCTGAATTTAAATACTGTACACTACGTTTTAAAATGTATCAAACACATTAGGCGAGTTTGCACACAACATCAAATGGGTATCTCAGATTCCAGCCTGAATGTTACCCAGTATCAGATTAGAATTCAAGTCACTGGTATCCCAGGACACTAGAGCACTCCTGTAAGCACACAGAAATGTGCTTTTGCGCATGTAGTATGTTACTTTGCAGACACTTTGCTTACCATACCCTACAGTGTGAACGTGGCCTTAGTTTTAGCAGATACTAAACATAAACTGCGATTTAAGCTGTACGCGGACTACTCTGAAGTATAACCAAGTTTATTTCTATCGTATTGTGCTTCGTATTTTGTGCTATCGTAAACTTTTGTGAGATACTGTAATTGGGAGAGACATGAAGCCACAGAACGGAGTCGCCAGAATAGGATACTCAACAGTTCTTCCCAGTAGCTTCTGGCATTCAGCAACCTGTTTCCTGGTGTGTGTGACCGGGAAGCTCCAGCCCTCAGACACATAGGACTTGAGCGCTTCCTGTAAGAAGATTTCTGCTCGCTCAGGGTCTTCCTTCCTCCTGGTAACAACACACAAAGCACACATGAGCACAGAGAAGTGTGCAGTGCAGCTCGACCAGCAGATTAACTGTTCCTCACATGTAAAATTCTGCCAGGCTTTTTCCTACCAGTCGGGCTGACCGGAGCCGACCGATGCCCCGGTACATTTCCATGGCAGCATGGGACAGTTCCTGATTAGACAGAAGGGAAATGGCAGTTTAGAGGAGAAAGGGTAACCTCACGCTAATTATATAATATACGTATGAAGGCGCCCACTTACAAGATAATGTCGTTCAAAAGCTTCCACAGATGATAAGGCTTCTTTCAGCTTCTTGTAGGGGCTCTGCAGACTGTTCACTGCAAGGCAACAAGCCCTCGTTCACCAGATACATTTTAACTTTCACACTTTCATCAGAGTGGAGACGAACCAGTCTCAGGCCGCTCATCTCCCAGTCCGGCCAGCAGGTCCACAGTCCTGTTCAAGTCTTCTGAGGTTGGACCTGTGCAGGACACCAGCCCACAGAGCTCGCCCAGAGACTTGAGCTGCACAGACAGGACACACCTTCATCCATCCAGCCATCCATTCATGCAAAACAGTGGTGTGGGACTCAAACACAAGTGCGTTACCTTGTCGGTGGCGTAGGCCCACAGCCCCACAGTGTGTGAGCTGTTGGCGGCTAACTGAGCCTGGTCGCAGCAGCTCTCGATCCTGTGCAGAACCTCCAAGCAGCTGAGGAAAACCCAGCAGTCCAATGCCCCCTCCAACACAGACACCTAGACCACCACAAAGACCTGTTAGTTCTTTACCCCTCGAGATGTGGGCTTCAGCTAATTTCTTCAATTTATATCCCTCCTCAATCCTTGATACTCTCACTCATCTTTAGTCTCACACCATTAAATTATTGAGGCTCATACGGCATAGCTCAGGACTCAGAGCTAAAATCTAGAATATATAAAAACTGGCGTAAACAGCACAGTCTCTAGCAGGAGGAGCTAAGATACAAGCAGAGGATGCAAGATGATTCGAATGGAAATGATATGGGATCAGACAGCAGTCATGACAGCTCCTGAATGGACAACCTCGAGCAGGCGCAGCTCCTGGATGCAATTGTGTAGCAGTTCAAGCGCCCTCTGGGTCACCTCCCAGGGCCTCTGGAGGAAGATCAGCAGGGTGCACTGGCGAGAGAAAAGGTAGCTCCTCAGATCCAACAGGCTTGCCTCGCCACGTTGGATCCCATCCCTCTTCTCCATGTCAATCGGCCGCCGTAGCAGCAGACCGCTCCAGCTCCGCACCGGGGCACAAAATGAGCCCAGCCATTTGGCAGTGTCTGAAATATGACCCAAATAATAATAAAAAAATAATACATGGATTGCATGGTTGTAGATGACCACAACCTGGCTTTAAGCTTGTCGTGAGTGCACCGATAGCTTCTGATTGGCTCAGAGTGGTAACGTAGCACCGCTGGTGTGGGGAACTCAAGAGAAGCCCAAAGTATGGCATTGTTTAACTCGAGAATACAACATTGTAACTATATTTATAGGTCAGAAAAGTGGACAAAGCATAATAGGTCCCCTTTAAAACTGCCAAGCAGACAAGTTTTCCAAGACAAGTTTCACAATTTCACAGTTGTTGGAATTCATGTTTCCTTCTATTAACTGCAGCTCCTAGGAGTACCAGGAGCACTCATGCAGCATGCAGCACCATCATGCTTGACCGTAGGGGAGACAAAGTGATCTTCTTATTCACTTGTGTTTCCAGCTGTTTAGACAATAGTTACTGTGTGCCGACTCAATGGACAGTATATCTATAGCGTTATACAAATAGTACACTGACTACTGTAAAGCACATCCTAGTTTCATCTTTACAGTATTGACCCGGTGGAAGATATACTATAATAAAAACTGTTAGTGTAATAGTGTGCACGTACCTCCAGCTCCAAAATTAAGGACATACTGCGTGAAAAGAGCATCCAGTTCATCGTACTGCACTAAGGCATCTTCAAACTGCTGCAGCATCTCAAACACAAAGGCAAGTTCTTCCTACAATTTGAACAAACACACAGACACAAAAATCTCAGAATCAGGAATTATAGAGCACTGGAATTCAAGTCTTACATGATTAACAAAGTGTTTGTCACCTGGACCATGAAGTATTCACAGAAGCTCCAGCCAGGCTGGGTACGCTTCTCTCTGAGGGTACGCATGTCATCTTCGAAGCGTCCCAGGTTCTTGGTGAAGGACATGAGGAGAAGGGTTCTCAGCTTGAGCAACAAAGAATTCCAGGACTCCTGAGATCGGGATGAATCCTTCAGAGGGTCTGACAGTACCACGCACCTGCAACAAGGTTCAACAGTCAAGGTTTCGAGAGGAGTCCAGGTTGTAACAACCACATGACCGAGGTGTCTTTCACCTGTCGTTCTGCTTGTTGCAAAAATCACTACGTATCTTGTCCACGATGGAGGACCGGGGCAGGATGTTAGTCTTGTTCTTCTTTCTGGTGTCACTGGTATCCACCACGATGATGACCCAGTCGGCCGAGCTGTGTGTGCGCAGACTGTTCTGCCAGCGCATCATGTCCTCCTTCACCGTGCTCTTGTACGCTTCCGTATCCTGAAGACGTACAGTAACCATTAAAATTGGGAAAAAAAAACGGAGCTCTCAAGGATTAACTCTACAGTTCAGGTTTGCTTTTTTTTGGCTTTCAGAGCAGTAAAGATGGCTAATGCGAAAACGATATATGACATTGTATTGTATACATTCTCAGGCACATAAATCCTAGTACAACCACTTCTGAACAAGTTACATAGGCCCTAAGAAAAATCAACTTGCTCAAATATATATATTTTTTAAATAGTAGTTCAGAGAACAGAACAAAAGAAGACTCACTTCCAAATTTGTATTCTATCGCAAGTTGTTTATACCGCTTATTACTACTTGACAATTTCATTTTTTGAGGGCACCACAGCAGGGGGCTGATGGCGGCAAAGAGGACCCCAACCAGCATCCCAGAATAGTACATGTATTTGCAGAGCAACAGCACTCACACAGCAGTCGGTCCAATAGATGTGGAGAAATGGGAAGGTGAGGAGTGCCTTGTTGCCGTCCTTGGGGAGGAGCTCCTCTTTAAACTGGACAAAGTTAGCCTCAAGGTGGATCATTTTTGGAGCTCGGCCATATGTCCTGTAGGGAACAGCAAGCTAGTATGTGACATGTTCTTGTTGACTCTACAATAAAGGATTATCTTATCTTGCCACTCAGTGGTTTGGTCAATTGAAACTCACCTCCTCCACTCCATGGGCTCCCTGGGGAGCTGCTGAGCCAAGGAGGTATAGAGAGACGTGAACAAGCCCTGGTCTCCGGCACCTGGGAGGAAGAGAACATTCACAAAGTTACTGGACTGACAACAAATTCAGTGATGAAACGACATGGTCCCAAACTGCCGTGGTTCAAACAGAAGTGAAAGGTTAACAAAAGGCAAAAATGGAAGAATGCTTCCTCTGTTAATTCTACATGTTCTGAGCCAGAGTCACTTTGCAGCAAGCCTTATAGGATATGAACAACCACAGCGACCAGATAGAGATAGAAATGGCATGCTGTCATGTGAATAAGATACAATACTTTCTTTGTTTAATACAGGAACAACTTATAAACCTGTTCTATAGGTGTCCTTAAAATACAACTGTTGTAACCTAGCACGGTCAAGAAAATACAATTTAAATTAACTTGATCTTCTTAGGAGAGTGAGGCAGTACCTTAATAGAATACACTTATTTTATAACAGCAACTGTTGATTTGCCTTAAGACTGTAAAAACAGAACTCTAAAGACGACTCTCTGTGACTCTAAAGACGGGGGAGAAAAAACTTTGGCTTGTTGTGCTGCCTCGTGCATTAACTCAGGACAGTGTCAACAGGCAGGCAAGAGAAGAAGGAAGTACCAAGAAGTCAGCAGATTAAATCAGTTCTCATCTGAGAACATGGGGCAAGGAGTTAAGGAAACAAATTGATCTATGTTACCACACCTTTATTGCAAACTCATATTTAAAATGTAAAAAAATATCATATCGCAACACTGAGAACTTTAGCAATTTGTGCTCAAACTCTTGAAGAACACACGCTGTGTGGGAGTTGGCGATGGTTGCTGCCATTGAGCAAGGCACAGAACTGCTGGGGAGTGCAATACCGTTTTGTGTAACATTTCTCCAGTATGTGAAAATCTCTGAGATAAAATACAACGAAATGGTTATATTTTGCAAAGGATATTACACACGTGACGAGAATACATACAAGTCTGAAAGAGTATTTGACTTCAAGTCCAAGACAGGACAATAAGGTGTGTTGTCTGTCAGTAGTGTCCACGGTTAGCAGGCCTGCTCACCTGTGCAGCTGACAGCTAGGTTAGCTGGCACACACACTGTGGCACATACCACTTCGCACAAACAATGGTCTTGGTCGCAGCCGAGTCGTTGTTCGAACCCAAACAAGAGCAAACGAGCGGAGCGGACTACATGCAAAGTGACTCTAGAGAGGTATGGTTTGTATTGCGCCGCGGCGGAAGCTAACGCGAGCTAACGAAGCCAGCTAGCAGGCTAGCTGTCAAGAGCAGCAAAATGACTGTTCTCTAAATTAGTGTTCTCTAAATGTGCACTCACATGTCACAATCGGCTTATTTTCCATAGTATAAATGATGGGCTTCTCTTCTTGACTCTCCATTAGCGGTGGCACTCCATGGAAATGACTCACAGGCACAGCTTTATTATTAGTAGTAGTAAGTGCTTATGTCTGCAATGGTGGGACGGGGGGAGGGGGGGGGGTCTGTGGCCACACTGCACTTCCGGGTTATGCGTCAGCTGATGCCATTAAAGGGCCAGTTCGCATTTTTTGGGAATGAGTTCGAAATGACAAGTCCGGGTTGGTGATACTGGATATTTTGGTATGTATCCGATACAATGTAAATACACTGACATTATTGCTAACACTTATATACTGATATACTGACCAATGTTATAAAATACCAAATGTTGTTTGAAATTTTCATTTGAATCACGATTTTAAACCTCACGAAAAGGGCATAAAGAAACACCAATACTTTTTCTAAATATAACAAAACAAGACGATGTAAGAATATCAACGAAATAAGTTGTTCCGCTTTATTACATACAATTGTTTGAGTATACAGTCAAAATCAAATGTGATGAAAGGATTTTTTTTACAGAAAGTGAGAATTTGGCATCCATCCAACCACGAGAAGCATGGTACATATAGACAACCATTCACCTTGTTTTTGGAATGTGGGAGGAAACCGGAGTACCCCGGAGAACACAGAGATTCCCTAGCGGGGAGTCGAACCCAAGTCTGCGCGCTAACCACTCCTACACCGTTCAGCCAGAATTTGGTGTAAAACAACAAATTGGAAGCCTGTATCCAGTCTTTGCTTATAGTGGGTGTAAGAAAAAAACTTTTGACTGATTGATTTATTAATTGAGTGTCTTATACAACCCAAGTTCAATTCAAACCTCGGCCATCTGTGTGTGGAGTTTGCATGTTCTCCCATGCGTGGGTTTTCTCCGGGTACTCAGTTTTCCTCCCACATTCCAAAAACATGCTAGGTTAATTGGCAACTCCATTATGATATGTTCATATGGTATGAATGTGATTGTGAATGGTTGTTTGTCTATATGTGCCCTGTGATTGGCTGGCGACCAGTCCAAGGTGTAGCCCGCCTCTCGCCTGAAGACAGCTGGGATAGGCTCCAGCACTCCCGCGACCCTTGTGAAGATAAGCGGTAGAAAATGAATGAATGAATGAATGAGTGTCTTACACTCAAATAACTGTGACCCGATCTCGGATAAGCGGAAGAGAGGGGATGGATGGGTGCATGGACGAAAACAGGGAAGTTTGAAAACCAAGGTTGAGTATATTTTATTCAGTTGAAACAAAACTGATTTTGATATCCTTCACCAGCATCCTGCTCACTCACTCACACCTGCAAATTTCCCCAGCGAGGGACGAATAAAGGCATATCTTATCTTATCTTCCTTCCAACATCCTTTCCATGTCTTTCTTTCTACTGTCCTCTCCCTCTTCCTGTTTGCAGAACTCAGCCTCCATGCTTTTTGGCCTCCTCTCGATCGCACACAACATTTTCACTGACCCCCAAACCTCGCCGTTGTCCCCCTCCATTGGCCATCCTCACCCTCTGCTGACCGATTGTGGCGAGCAGCCACCTCCCACTCCAGCTGCATCACACGAGCCTCCATCTTGCGGTTGCTCGACTCCGCCTCCGCCATAAGGCGAGCCAGTTTGGTTTGCATGGCGTCCAGGATGCTCTCCAGACAGCTGATCTTCACTTCCACTTTCTCTACAGTGCACTCCTCTTGCCCCCCACCCACATCCAGCATGCCCATTTTGGTGAGGATCTGTCGGCCCTTCTCTTCCAGGTGGCGCTTGGCTACTGGATACTCGGAAAGCACGTCTGTCAGGTCCTCTTTGGACAAGCTGAACAGGTCAGAGTAGCCGATACTTCGGATGTTAGCGGTGCGGCGATTGCCCGACTTGTTACCTAAAGCATTGGCATTTTCATAAAATGCAAACATTATTAATGCTTGATGAACTGAAATACCAAAGACAGAAATGAATAGAATATTCAACAATATCTCAGAATGTTGCGAGAAACGCGGCATAATATTCCTTTGACATACCTCTAATGTTGAGAATGCTAATTTCACCAAAGAAATTGCTTTCACTCAGCACAGCAAACTCAGTAACGCCATCGTCTGCAACTACTGCCAGTTTGCCTTCTTTAATGATGTACATTTCATGGCCCACATCTCCCTTCCTGCAAACATACTCTCCTGGACTGAACACCTGCAAGACACACAACACGAAGACCAGCATGACTCTAAAGTTTACCAACATGAAACAAGTATTGCTACCTTAAACCTGACAGGAACAAATGTCTATGTGAATGAGCATCTGACTTCAGCAAGCAAATTAAAATTCATGGCCTTAATTTAAATGGAGAAATGTAAGAAACCAAACTATTTGTCAATAAAGACATCAAGGAACTGAGCAAATATTAAAGATCACATCATCTCGAACCCAAAGGAAAATGAAAAGCACAACACACAAAGAATGCAGACACTTGACCTGGGGTGTCAGCTTCAGTACCAGTTCCTCCAGCAGGCTCTTTTCACAGCTCTGGAAGATAGTGACTTTGGAGAGAGTGGGCAGGTGAACGCTCACAGCAATCTCCGTCCTCAGATGGACCGGCAGCTGCTGCAGGATTTCATTCTCACGCATGATCTTCTTGTTGATGTGCAGGTGTTGATACCAATTGTCGATACGCTGCCTCAGCTCCTTGTTGATGTAATGGCTGCGCAAATAGCCTTTTACCTGCAATGGGGAAAGGCAACTTATATTCCAAACTTTTAATTCCAAGACTGAAGAGCAGCAATGCAAGCAGTCTTACCAGCTCGTGATTGGGGAAAAACACATTATCGCGGTCTCTCAGACTGGTGATGACATTGCCGACATTGCCAACTATTGACGCAAACACCAGCACGGCAATGAGCAGGTCGGCTATCATGAACAAAAATGCCTCTTCCCGACTCGGTAGTGGAGTGTCGCCGACTGTGGTGAAGATCTGAGCCGAGAACCAGAAACAGTAGAAGTACTGACGCCGCGTGGAGGCAAACACCGGATTGGTGATGTTGGGGTAAACCCAGCCGTCACTCCCAAAACCAATGTAGTTGGACAGTGCAAAGTAGAGACAGGCATTCCAGTGAATCAGGACAAAGATGTAGATCATGAGTTTGGAGATGCGGAAGGTGTTGGGATAAGACGTCCTTGTCTCCATGCGGTCGAGTGCCTCATTGAGTCGCGGTGTCCGAAGAAGACGGTTTATTCTCACCATGGGCGTTTCGATGCCAAAAACCAAGTAGAACAAGTCAGTGGGCAGCAGGGACACCAGATCCCTTAAAAAACGTTTTGACTGAAGGTAGCGCTTCTTGAGCTGATTTAGGTCTTTGATTATGATGCCCTGGTCCAGGTATCCTGTAGAGGTTAGAGGTTAGTCTGTTGAATCGTTATGAATTTGGCCTACATTCTATTGTCTTATTGCTATAATGCTGATGTTGCAAGCTACGATCTGCAAAGACAAAACAAGCAAACAAAACAAAACAATATACATCAAGCTGCAACAGGCTGTAACACATTGTCATTGTCATTGTCATGTAGCATCCCAACATCGGCACACAGAGTCTGATGAAGGACTTCAATGGGCCAACGGCAGTGCTCAGTTCCAGCACCATTTCTTAAACTCACACCCATTTCTCCATTTCTCATCACACAAGGAACAACCACACTTCCTTATTATCCACCATCCACACTCAGAAGTTGTATTCACAAACACTGTAATTATGAACGTCAACACAAAACTGGGATAAGGGATTAAGCCGGGATATCTAGGTTAACCTGGCTCAATTTACCCACAATCTTGTTGCACAAAAGCTGGAGATATTCGAAAGTAAAATATGTTCGCCATAAGTTACCATGGTGACTTATTCCTTGGCGTTAGACTGCTCCAGACGAAACTAAGGTCCAGGATCTATGTATGTTATGTCATCCAATAATGAATCCCCTGAGCCACTATACATTGTTATCACATTCAGTCATTATTTACATTTATCATCATTCATTTCAATCATTATTATACAGTCTGATGGAGTTACATTTATAGAATTTCACTCACATCTGTAGTCAGAATCGTAAGTAGCCAACAGTACAACTGTACTCATTTTAGAGTATTGATACAATTTTACTAAAAATATATATATGTGATGTTACACATATCAGTATCAGTTGATGAAATTGAGAGTTGGACAAGATCGTCAAATCAGTTATCGGCAAAAAAGCCAATATCAGAAATCCTTATTTTTAAAGACCTTTATCTTTATCTTTTAAGTCTGAATACATGCAGAATCAAAATGTGACCATGCAGAATACACATTCTGACCTGGAATTACTATAAATTTCATTAACCAATTAAATATAGACAACATTTAAAGTTAATTTAGATTTTTAAAAAAAACTTATGTTTCTTAAGTGTGCAGGAGAAGGGTACATTGCTTCAGGTCAAATGTCTGAAGGGCTATGCGGCCATAAAAAGTTTGGGAACCACTGATTTAGCTTATTAGCTGTCTTCTTCAAAAAGAGAGATGATGGATGTTATTGGAGCTGGAACTAATCCATGTTACAACAGGCACATTCATTGCAAATGTTGATCTAAAGACACTTTTGAACAAGTCATCTAAAAGCTGAGCGATCATAGCCTTTTCAGTCCTTGTCACCACGTCAAGGTTAAATTTTAAATTTTAAAGGAGCAGAAAGGAGGTGCTTGTACAGCATACTCAGGTGCATTGACACAAAGGCATCAACCAGGAATCTTTTCACTGGTAATTATTATATTCTTACCCGTACGGATGGCGATAAGCATGTCTGCGGTGTACAGCAGGTCGGACACGTAGTCAAGGGTGAGCCACACGGGCAGGTAGCTGAGGGCGATGGACGTGAAACAAGTTCTGTGAAAGCAATATCATATGTAGCACACACTAGTGTTGTCATTGTCTCACTGAATGACTTTTATGTGAGAGTGGCTACCGCACCTTAAAACGATGATCACCCAGTTGTAGACAATGGGCAAAATCATCAGCTGAAGCCAAACGTAATAAAAGTGCTCCGCCGGGTCCACAACCCAGCCTCTCCAGCTGCAGAGAAAAGCAGGAGGTTTAAGAAAATGTATATGATAATGTATATGATCACTTATTTTGAACATGCATACAAGTAAGTCATTTGTATAGCACTTTTCTCAGACAATATGTTGCAAAGCGCTTCACAACATAAAAACATAATGTACGTATATATACAAAATATAGTCAACAAGTCGGCGTCAGTGTAAGTTAAAATGCTTGTCTAAACAAATAGGTCTTTAGAGCCTTTTTAAAGGCATCTACTGAGTCCAAAGAACGCAGGTCGAGAGGAAGTTAATTCCAAAACCAGGGCACAGCTTTTATATTGGAATACATCACATATTACGGTTAACAATTCTTCATGTCCAAAAAGGAGTAGCAAGACGTGGTAAAACCAGAGAACAAGGCGTGCTGTGGGTGGAATAAATCAAAATAGACTGTTTTGGCGGGAAGCACAAATACAGGAAATACAGCTGGAATAGGTGTAGATTCTGGAAGAACTAGAAAGCTTTGTGTGCTGGTTAGCTGTGTATCTGCTCTATAGGAGTACACAACTAAAAAGGGGCTGAAAAATGAGCATAATAGGTCACCTTTAATATTTCTTTGGATAGACTGTATTACACACTCAAATTGTCTTTTTCCATCTCAAACAAATAGGCTAAACCACTCAGATGAACAAATACCAAGGTAAGTGTGCAACCACAGCACATTCATTTATCTACTGGCACAGAAAGCAAGATGAACAAAACCGAAACACGGTCGCTGTTGGCCAATGGACATATCAAACATCAAAAAACAGCACATAAAATAGGAACACCGTGGCTAGAAAAACTTGCTAAAATTTTGTTTGCAGCCCAATTTATTGGATTAAAATCAGTATATAAAAGTAAGTTGGCATAACAGACTTACTTAAATGCCATTTTGATTCTTGACTCCTTGACTTGACATGGGCTCTTCTTTAACCTTTTCAACATACGCCCACAATTTGGATGATTTTTGTTAGTAGTCATTATGAGCCAATAATCAGTCGATGTTTACAGTTGTCCAAACACAGCTCCTTTGGATTGCGCAACAGAAGCGGCTGATTTTATTAATGCATAGTCTTCTGTTTAAACACACCCACACCCAGCCAATCACAGGGCACATGTTGACAAACAACCATTCACACTCACGTTCAAACCTTTGGACAATTTGGAGTCACCAATTAACCTAGCATGTTTTTGGAATGTGGGAGGAAACTGGAGTACCCGGAGAAAACCCACGCATGCACAGGGAAAACATGTAAACTCCGCACAGAGATGGCCGAGGGTGGGATTGAACCCTAGTCTCGTTAGCTGTGAGGTCTGCACGCTAACCACTCGACCGCCGTGCAGCCCCCATCATTTTCAATTCTTTATTAAAAAAAATTATGCTGATTTTGTATCAAAATAGGTAATTTCTAACAAAAACAAAGATATTCTAAATAAAAATGCATCTTCAGTAGCAGACGTGGACACCCTATATAGTAAGAGTGATACAATCTTGATCACATGACATTTCCATTGATTCAACAGCGAGGTTGATTGTCGAATCAGACTCCTCCAAATCGAACACCCCATTACAGACATGAACTTTTGCAACATTTACAACAAATAAAACATTGCACAAAATATACTCAAATATTTACAACATTATTCATCTCAATATATACACCTCCCTTGTAAAACAGGGATGCACGTATGTAAGTGTGATGTGTGTATATATATATATATATATCCAAATTTAACAATGCATATTGCAGCTGATTGGTAGGGGGTCAAGCGGGGGAGGTGAATTTGATTTCTCTGTTCTGCTTTTCATTCGTTCAAAGAACTTCTGTTCTTCTTCTTTGCCTGCCACCTCTTGCCCTTATTCTTCTTTTTCTTTTTCTTCTTCAGGTCATTCATGTCGCTCTCCTCTCTGCGCTCCACCTCCCTCTGGCTAGACTCAACAACCGCACCTTCTGTGGCGTCCATCATCGGCTCCTCCTGAGGCTGCTCCGTCTTTTCTGAGTGCTCTGTTTCACAGGGAGTGTCGGGTTGTCGACCCTGGAACAAACACGTTGTATATTTCTGAGTATTAGTGCCAAAAATCTATTCGCTGGACTTGTGGTGGTTCTCTGACCTGCAGCTGGTCTGTCTCACAGATGAAGAGCTGGGTATCCTCTTCAGTGTGGCTGGTTCTCTCATTCCACTGCCTCTCCAGAAGAAGCTCCATCTCCATCTCATCCAGCCTCTTCCTCCAGCTCTCCTGGGAGTCGGTCATCTGCCGACGGAGGTTCAGCTCCAAGGCATCATACCTGCTCCTCCACTGCTCCTCACTCTCCTTCAGCTGCATCTCTCTCACAGTCAACTGGTACAAGGTGTCCACGTAGGCTCGGGTGCGAGCACGGCGCCTCCAAAGGACTTTGGCCAGAATTTCATCTCTGCTGTTGAGCTCCGAGACATGACTGATCTCCAGGAGGACAATTTGCTGCTTCAGGGCATGGTTTTCCTCCTGCAGGGACTTGATCTCACTGGTGGCACGCAGCAACACATCCCCCAGGTCACGCTTCTGCTCAGAGTCATCGGGGAGCTGCCAGACATTCGGCAATAGTGCAGAGCTGATCTCGTCATCCAAGTCGGCCATGAGCGATGCGTGACTCGGACTCAACATGTGTGATGGATGACGCTAATATGTTGCACCCTTGGTCTTTCAGTGAGGCAGGATTTTTGTGTCATTGAGATCTTAGGCTCATGTGTCACAAAGCCTCTACACATCATCTGAGGTGACATAATTGTGAAAGAAAGGAAGTCATCACCATCGTCCTCATTGTCATCATTACTGACAGACTCCCAAAAAACAAATCCAAAGAATCTGCTCCAGAGGAGAGAGTTTGTCCTTGTCACCTCCAGCTGCATGAGAAACTGATCTAGTTCTATCTCACTGGCAGTGTAGTTCGCCAGGGAGGGAGCATCCCAGGGCACTCACATGTTTTCTACTGCAGCTGTTTCAATACGACAACAGTACTGGATGTAGAAGGTGTGATATAGCTGATGTGGAATGCGGCGTGGACTCACATTGATCGATGCATGGAAACAGGGTTAATGGGGAATGGGCCCACAAAACAGGGAGCAAGCTTCTTGGACTCCACCCTTGAAAGAAGGTTCTCAGTGGACACCAGACCTTCTGGCCAACAGCATGGCTTGGGCGGGTGTTCTCTTAGGTTGTGCTTCTGCCTTGTAAATGTCCAACTGACGCTGAAGGTGGCTGCAGGCCCACCTTCAGATTGTTTTGTAATGTCCCACCAAGACCAAAACAGAAGAATTCTTCAGGATTTTTTGGTCGACAGCAAAATTCATCACAGCATGTCTTGAAGCAGCAAAAAAGCCCCGGATCATCACATTACCTCCACCAAATTTTCTTTTTCTGAAATGTGACATTACTTTTACACCGGATGTAATCGGTGTTCCAAAGAGTTCAACTTTTCCCTCTTCAGACCAGAGTATTTTCCACATCATCATGATGTCTTAATCTCAGTTGTTTCCATGGGGGGTGGGCAGCAATCACTTTTTCACGCATGGCCATGTAGTTTGGATTTTATTTTTTGCTTAATTTTTTTTTATTGAAAAACTGCATTTTGTAATCAGTTGGGTTGTCACTGACTAATATTTAAATTTTGTTGATGATCTGAAACATATTTTGCTATTGCTTTTTCCACTTTTCTGACCTATAAATGTAGTTAGAATGATGTATTCTCGGGTTAAACTATGCCAAAGTTTCAGAAAATAAGGTTTGCACATTTGGAAGTGAGCCCTGAAAGAAGTTTGGGATGGCTCATCCCCTCTCAACTCTCCCCTAAGTTCGGCTCCTCTGTTTACTTTCTAGAAAAGCTGCATTTGTTTACAATTCCTATAACGATGGCACCATCAGGCATAAGTGGTTGGAGTTTCTGATTCCCTACCAGCAAAAGAAAAGCATTTTAATCTGTCAATGGCATTTCACACTGGACTGTTTTGTGAACATGGGCCAGTGCAGCTGGTCTAGCCGACAACCTTGCTGAAGCCTGATGCTTTTCCAACATTACTTGGTTGTGTGGCCTGAGCAAGCAGTAAGTAACAGTTAATCAGTGTCCTAACTGTTTATTTTGTGTAAGTCATGGAGCAAAAGCGCCTGTCTGTGTAGCTTTATAGCATACAAGAAGCAGAGTTGATCATAGTCTTTTCCACCTCGAAGTAGTGGCTTTACCTGAGTTTTTTACACACTGGTACTCCCGCAAAACACATCACAAGTTACAGATGCTGTAGAAAATGCTAAAGCTACTTACCATTGAGAGATTCTTGAAGTAATCTCTTTTAAAAGTTTGTTGATAAATATTTTTCTCCTGTGTTTTATTGGGACTTGAATCATGATCAACAAATTCAGTAAGTCATTCATTTTCTACCGCTTTTTCCTCACGAGGGTCGTGGGGGGTGCTGGAGCCTATCCCAGCTGTCTCCGGGCGAGAGGCAGGGTACACCCTGGACTGGTCGGCACCCAATCACAAGGCACATATAGACAAACAACCATTCACACTCACATTCATACCTATGGTATGCAAGATGCGTATGGACAATTTGGAGTCGCCAATTAACCTAGCATGTTTTTGGAATGTGGGAGGAAACCGGAGTAGCCGGAGAAAACCCACGCATGCACAGGGAGAACACGCAAACTCCACACAGAGATGGCCGACGGTGGAACCCTTGAACCCTGGTCTCCTAGCTGTGAGGTCTGCGCGCTAACCGCCGTGCCGCGATCAACAAATTAAAAGCAAAATTATATCAATCAAGGATCTTGAAAATTTCAAGTAAAAAGTATTCAGTACTGCATTGACAAAACCTGGGTGGATCAATACCAACATTTGCAGTATTGTCCACCCCAAACTTATTGGAGAAAATAGATGGCAGACAATGCACCAAGTGGTCCGACCTTCAACTTTAGCTATTCACTTATATGTCCTTTAAAATGTGTTGGACTCTAATTCTATGCAACAGCCATGCCTAAAAGTTTGACCTACATGTCTCACATGAAAATACCATCAATACAATTTGAAAGATTGTTCTTAACTCTGTTTGAAAATACCATCAATACAATTTGAAAGATTGTTCTTAACTCTGTTTGGGATGCACCATCCAAGCTGCAGTTGTCTTCTTTGTTTTTGTTGCTGCCGCCATCTTCTCCCTCATCCGCCACTTTGCACCTTTGAGGCCATCTGATCCACCTGTGCCATCCGGAATTTGAATCACTGACACTAGACCTTTCATTCATTGTTCAAAGTCCAGTTCTTTCAAATTCAAGTCGTTTTGAAGGACTTTATGAACATGCGATCAGATATCTGGTGATTGTGCTCTGCCTGTTAATGTTGGTCACCACGGACGACGACCACAATATACACACACATCACGTCCGGGATTTTCTTCATTCCCTCTGGAAATTCTCCTGGGAGGTCTTCTGCTCATCTGCCAGGCAGCTTGCTCCCACATAGAGTCTGTACATAATATGCTCTTAAACAGTTTTACATTAAAAATGTAACATGCAATGAATGTAACATTGAACTGGGGAGAAGGAAGAACTTTGAAAATGTTGGTGCTCTTATGGTCAAGGAAGTAAAGACACAATTGTGAAATGCACTTTAATTCCTCTGTGGCACTTTAGCTACAGCTGGTTTATATTTCTCTGTCTGTTTTATTAATAATGTAATAATTAATGTATATAATTCATTATTATACTATTATACCTCTTTCGATTCCCATGTATTATTAATCTTAATTCATTGCTTTCTGTTATTTATAATTTTCTTTTTTCCCTAACTAATGTCCCTGATTTTTAAATACAAACATTTTCAAGCTGAGTGAGTGGGTTACAATGTGCACGAGCAGCGCGTAGCCGCGTGGGCGGAGTCATAGCAAAGATGGCGGTGTGTCAGGGACGATCTTTGGGCCAAACATCGTTCAGGATGTTGAAATGTCACTAACAAGATGCGCTGCCGCCCAGAACACGAAGTGTTAGGCGTTTTTAATTCCACAGTGTCGTGGCCAGACGGGTGTCAGTCGGCCGTGTGCAGCGCTGATATTGATTGTCGAAGTCATTAGCGGAGAGCCGTTAGCAGTTAGCTAACCTGCAAGCTAGCAGCTAAATCAGCAAGTCAAGACTCTTGACACCAAAACAAGGTGAGTGGCCTCCATCTTTTACCTGACGAGATGAAAGTAACACGCTTGAAAAGTGTCCAGAATGACGAACGAGAAATAAATCTGACTGCTCCATTTATCCTTTCGAGATGCGCTAAATTACAGTTTGCTTTGATGGGTGACACCTGGATGCTCATTGGTCTTCTGAGCATCTCTCATAGATAATAATGGCTGCAACCAGGATACACTGATATTTTGGTCAAATGATGATTTTTAAATATAAGTAGTAGTATTGAGATGTTGTGATTGTCATTGCACATTGCAAACAGGGCTTGATTTGTTATGTTGGTTGATCAAGTGGTTGTTTATCTACTATATACTAACTATATATATGCTATATCTACTACATAAATGTTGTCACCGTGTCTCAAGTGGAATATTTCCTTCTGGACACTTTAATAAGTATAATGTGCACACTGTGTATTTAGTTTGTGAGAGCCTGTCCAAATCGATTACGCTACTGTAATTGCTGTCAATATTGCCATCAATATCACAATATTTACCGGCTTCTTCTCTCCTTTTCCTTTCTCATTCACACAAAATTTCTTGTTTTATTTACTGTTGAGGTTTTATTCTATTTTGTGTCCTGCATAGATTTACTGTACACTGAGACAGCTGGAGCGGTGCGTAATTGTGCAACTTTGAGGGAACATTGTGCACAACCCTATCAGTGTATACACTTTTGAACTCAAATGATAAAATGTAAATAGAGACGTGCGAGGAGCGTGGCTTCTGAATATCAACACAAACATGGTTGAGATTGGACCTCTGCAGGATGAGCAGATGAGAAATTGTAAACACAACCATGTAGAGAGAGAAATGATAAGCTGTTTTGTAAATAAGATAATGTTTAGTTAAGAAGAACAATGTATCTCCCTGTTTTATAGGAAAGTTGTCAAAGTACATCTACTGTGATATGCTGCTGTAGAGAAAATAAGATTAAAATAAAATTAAGTTGACCTAATTTGGGAGTCAAGTAAAGGGGAGTGACATGGAGGAGATATGCTTTGACAGGAACTTAACGTCCTTCATGACCTGAAATATCAGTCATCTTTCCTGTCTGTGTGCGCGTTTGTCTTGTTATCTGTGTGCGGCACAGTGACACAGTCCTTGAAATGTCACCTTTTATTCTGGGGAAAACTACTTGGCAGTGGTGGTTCAACCCAAAGGTGCAAAGGTGATTCTCAGCTCATAGCTCCGCCCACCTATGCACACCTGTACTAGCAGTTGTAGGAGTTTACTTATTCTCAGTTTCACGCTGGACCTTTGGACTTGAACCATCTTGGTCTTCTTGAAAAGAACTTACTTCTTTACAGCCCACAACCTCCCTGCTTGGGAATGTTGCTGGACTTTGAGCATCTAATCCGCTTCTCGGCAACACGAAAGAGAGATTTCATTTAAAAGCTAAACAGTCCAACATGCAGGAAAGGTTTTTGGCTTGGTTCATTGCTCGATCGATTGATTGATTGATAGGTGAGTAGAGCTGATCTGTTAGACGTGTATTCATCTGTTTTTGCAGCATGTGTGTGTCATGTGCATACGAAGACTTCACCATTTTGTCTGAAACACCTTGAATAACAGGACATTATCACAAGTCCAGATCATGTGACCTAAGTCATGCAGCTGCAACTAACAAAAAAGTAGTTTAAAAGTTAACCAAGTTAAACTTCAACACAGACCTGGTAGACTTTGTAAACCTTTCTCGGACTGCTTCAAGGTCATGTAGTTCCAGGTTCTAAGAGGCAAGATTGCCCTTGAGCGAATACATAAAAGCAAAGGTGATTAGTCATATGTGGTCTTTGCTGAGTGACTATGCATCTTAGTAGTTATCACTAGATGGTTGCCATGGAAACAGGATCATTAATTTTGGGGGGCTGTGCAGGTTAGCTTGTTTGTAGGCTTGTCGTCGTATCAAAAGCAAGGGTATTTAACATTGGAATTGGAATGTCAAGTGCTGTTTTTAATTAAACATCATAAATTAAACAAACAGAAAAAAAGAAAATAAAATGTCAGAATGTCAAAATTTGCAGTTACATAAAACTTCATAATCAAAAACATAAAAAAAGAAAAAAGAAAAAAAAACAATCTCCCTCACTCCAATAAAAAGCACACACAACCATAAATACAGTAACTAAAATGGAGTATAAAGTCTCTGTAAACAAAATTGCACTTGAAAAAATAATGAACATTGGGTATTATTCCTTAAAAGGAAAGCTTAACAACACTCAGTGGTTTTGTGTGCATGACACAGGCGGGATGAGTATATTTTCACCATGTTGTATTTTACTGCTTTAATATTAGGAACGTTTTACATGATTGGAAAAAAATACAAGAGGCCACAAAAATGAATGTGGCTCGTCTTAAGTCGTGAACACACATTCTCCACACATGGAACACACTTCCCTGATCGTCCTTCAAAATAAGATAAGACATTTTAAAAGCAGAAAGATTCTATTCAATTCTATAGTTAATGTTTGTTGATGGAAATATTCATCTTACCTTTAAAAATAAGCCTATGCACACATTGCTACTAAATCTTCAACAAACTGAAATGCCTGTGCTTGTGATTAAGGAAGATGTAAATGGAAATGTTTTTGGTGGATGTCACACCCACAACCTATGAATCATTTCTGTCCCCTGGAGGGAGCATGACATAAAATAACTGAGAACCACTCTGCTAATCCAATGAATGAGCATATCCGTGTTCTTCTCACAGCTAAGAGTAAGAGTCCAGGCCAGCTATGGAGTGGTCTTGGCTTCAGACCGGATGACAGGGTCACCTCGGAGGACTGGGTTGTAGCACTTCCTGAACGAGAACACTGACCGACAACCACAACGACAGCCCCTCCCCACTTCTCATCCGCATCATCCTCCTCTCTTAGAGAGACGCAGAGACGCAGCTCCTCTTATTGTTTCTTGCAACCTTTAACCTGCCTCTGCCACTGTGTCTGACATGAGCTGGCTGAGCAGGTTGAACCCACGGACTCCTAGCAGTCGGCCGGGTTGGGGCACTGCCCCGTCGGCCCCCTGCACAGCCGACCCAGAGACATGTCTGATGGTGTTCGAGAACCACTGGAGACAGGTGAGCACTTTGAATACTAAAATTTCAAGTAGTTGTCTTTTGTTAGTCATTTTTTAACAAGCTTATCTGCACCCAGAAAAAAATCACACAAGGCATCTGTGCTTATTGAGCACCCATTTAAGGCCGCCAAAACTCAAGGAAGTAATACTTTATCTACCACAACACATCATCGCTGTAGTCATGCTGATTCATCACTTTGGTTGTGTACTTGTGTGTCCACTTTAGGCTTTATTCCGGAGTGTTAGCTACTATGACACATGTATCTTAAAGGGGACCTATTGTGCTTTTTTCCCCTTTCTGTCCTATAAATGTAGTTAGAATGTTGCATTCTCATGTTAAATGATGCCAAGGTTTCAGATAATGAGGTTTGTGCATTTGTAAGTGAGCCCTGAAAGAAGTGTGGGATGGCTCAAAAAGATCGGTTTGACAAGGCGTGGTAAAACCATTCCTCTATGATGTCACAGAGGGGTGGGCTTCCTTATGGTTCATAGTTAGGAAGTACTTTGGGCGTGTGAGCAATCACAGCAGAATGGGCATGCCTGAAGGCTAGCCATGGGTGGAATAAATTAAGAGAGACCGTTTTGGCAGTAAGCACAAATCAAAAGAAATACAGCTACAATAGCTGCAAATTTTGCAAAATCTAAAAAGTTTTCTATGCGGGTTATTGTGTGTAGCTGCTCTATGAGACCACAACTCAATACAAAGGGTGGAAAAATGAGCATAATAGGTCCCCTTTAAATGTCCAACCTTTTGACTGCATGTTACAGGTGTCACGTGTGCTGGAGCAGACCGAGTCATCATCGTCTACTGACGACTTGATTGCAGTCAGGAACCACACGGACCAGATGCTTTGTCTGCTGGCTGAGGAGCGGCCTTGCGAGGTGTCGGAGGGCAGCGCCAACAAGCGAGTCGCGGGCCCCATACTGAACTTGGTGGTCAGCCAGGACATTTTAGAGTGTGTGGTCAGGTGGCATTTTCGCCGTGGCCTGGACCCAGACAGCCAAGGGGCACTGCTTAAGCTGTTTGAGATGCTCATAGGCCAATCCAAGCAGCCTTTGCTGCAGCATGCGGCCATCTTGCACCCCCTGCTCAGGCTGCTGGGAGCCTGCGCCGACCCAGAACTTGGTTGTCCTGCTGCCTTGGAAAACAGTCTGGTTCTGCTTCTCAATCAGGTAGTGAATTGTGTGTTTTTGCTGTCTTTTATCAAGTCTAATAGTCACAAACTTATAATCATAACGACCTTCCCAAATGTCAGATCTGCGTGTCCATGGCCCGGCAGCCTGTGCTTCTGGAGATGTTGTTCCAGGTGACACCTATCCAGCAAGGATCCACCAACCTGCTGATCTTCTCGCTCCTCGTGCCCTTCATCCACCGCGATGGCGCCATCGGACAACAGGCCAGAGACGCACTGTTGCTGGTCATGGCCACTTCAGCCAGCAATGACAATGTGGCCCGTTACATCGCGGAGAACTCCTACTTCTGCCCGGTGTGTATGTGTTAGTGCAGTCATGCATGTGTGCAATGACAATAATACTCGTTTTGAGTGCAAAACCAAGCTGTGCAAAAAATAAAAATTAAACAGATGGCATAGCATCCATTATACACAGTGTATGTTATACTACTAGTTATGCTACCATTAGGGATACAATAAAAAGAGACAATTACCAACAAAACAAACAACCGAAATCAAGGTAACACAATAAAAACTTGTGACACCACTAGTCATTTAGTCACGCAATAATAAATTAACAAAAAATACTTTTCTGTTATGGAGTTCATGGCGTGATCGGTGCAAACAAACTAGTAACTTTTCCTACACAAAATAGCGGATTCAACTACGATATAAGATTTCTCCCAGCCCTAAACTAATAATGATTTGCTTTGTCATCTATAACACAAAAGCTAGTTTAGCATACATTGACCTCCATTGGATTGGTTTTAGCATCTTTAATGTATCAAAATGGCTTCCGCATGTTTTATTTGTTCTGTATAACGCTCTTGGAGAAAAAAAAAAGTTTTCATACCCTTGCACTCAGATACTCTCGCGTCGACCAAGGGTGACTATTCTGAATCCTGGCACTAACTTTGAAGTCTCCGGCCATTCTCAGGTGCTGGCAACCGGCTTGAGTGCCCTCTACTCGTCGCTTCCCCGAAAGATTGAGGTGCGAGGGGACGACTGGCACGCCTTGCGGCGTGAGGACTGGATGAGTGTCTCCTCCCTCGTTCTCTTTATGAATTCGCTGGAGTTCTGCAATGCCGTGGTGCAGGTCGCTCATCACCTAGTGCGGTCCCAGCTCCTGGACTACCTACACAACGGCTTCCTGGTTCCTGTCATGGGCCCTGCCCTGCACAAGGTGCATAGAATAAAGCACATATTTACTTAGTTACAGTATGTTAACAGTGTTGTACAAAATTGTTTTATTTTTGTTGTGTGTGTATGTTGTAGTCATCAGTGGACGAGATGATAGCCAGCACCGCCTACTTGGACCTCTTCCTGCGCAGTGTGAGCGAGACGGCCCTCCTCAAAACCTTCCTGCGATTCATCCTGCTGCATCGCCTGGACAACGACTCCATCCTTGACACATTGCTCACGCGCATCAGCAGCAATTCAAGGGTCAGTTGGTCTGTCTGTGTTGTCCTTTACAGGATGTCCAATTTGGTTGAATTGAAGTGCTTACTGCCGAGGAGTGGATTGTGTGACCTGTCGTTTTACGTGAATGTAGTCAATCGGAGATCAGGGTTCAAATCGCTGTTGGACATCTCTGTGTGGAGTTTTCATGTTCTCCCTGTGCATGTGTCGGTTTTCTCTGGGTACTGCGGCTTCCTCAACCCTAAATTGTTCATATGTATGAATGTAAGTGTCAATAGTTGTCAATAGGATGATTGCCCTGCGATTCGCTTGTGACCAGGCCATAGTGTACTCTGCCATGTCTCTCACTCAAAGTCAGCTGGGATAGGCTCCAGCATACTCCTACGACATAGGAGTGGCATAGATAATGAATGAATGAATGAATGAAGAATTATTTGCTTGCTAACCTATAACACAAAGCTAAGGTGTGGATGTTTTGTTCAGACATCTTAATATTCAGTTTGATGATGTTCTCTTACAGTAGACGAAATGAACAACGCCATGACCTTAAAACCAAAGTACTGTACTTACCAAACTGTGTACTGTTACCCTAGTAACGGCCAAATGAAAAGAAAAAAACAAGTTAAAAAAATCCTCAATTTGCATCTTTATGTGGATCTGCACCAAAAGCAAAGTTTTGTCAAGCAATTGTTTGATCGTTTTTGCTAATTAACCAAAAAAATTATCTTACCTCTGGTGGACTAAATTGAACATTTGTTGTATTGTAGCTCTGCATGGTGTCTCTGAGCCTCTTCAGAACTCTTCTGGCTTTCAACTGCGAAGACATCATGCTGCAGCTCGTCCTCAGGTATGTCATTGCATAGCAATAATGCATCGCAACCAGCATCTCCTCCACACGGGGCAGACTGTCCTGTCGCATCATCAATCAAACGACAGTATTAATTGTGACTGTTGGCCGCCCGCCCAGGTACCTGCTCCCCTGCGGCCATGTCATGCTGAGTCAGCGGCGTGCTATCAGGGAGACTGACATGTATGGGAAGTGCGCGGACAAGTTCCTGTCACTGATCCCGGAATGCTGCCGTCTGAGCACTGCACTTTCTACTGAACGGGATGAAGACGCTGCATTTCGAGGCAAAGGTACTAAGTGAGACCTCATCACCAATGTTCCCGCTAATTTTTCAAATGTCTGAGCATACACTCAAACGACCTCAGCATCGACCTCTGTGAGCGCCATCAGACATGTACACTGTAGTATCACACCTGTCCAAAACCTGAGAACTTGAGGTAGTCCAAGTTCCATTCAGTGGTATTTTGTATATGAGTGAGTTCAAAAGGTCAGCAAGGCATATTTTACAATGTAGCTTTTTCTCTTGTCCACCTTTTGCAGTCTATTCTGGCACTATTGGAAATTTATTTGAAAGTGATGCTACATTTGCTGTATTTCTTTATGTTTATAAAAAAAAATACATAAACCAAAAAATACACCACCGTCTAGTCCCTTCAGCATCACTCGGCATAACCCTTCCAAAACAGCGGCATAGACTACACAATGCACTGTTAATTAATTGATTTGCTATTTAAGTAAAGAACGTACCAACAGGACCTGTCATTGGTTGGACAGTGTTCATCATTGTGTTGTTACCTCCTGTTGTTGCCTGCCACTCAGAGTTGCGTTGCAAAATTGTCCGAACAAATTGTGTTTATTTTATTTACAGTTCAGATTGGATTGTATTTTGTTGCGCTGCAAGGATTTGCTGTGCACTGAAACACAAAATCAGTGTGTGATTGCGCACGTGTGCAGCTTAGAGGGAAAGTTGCAGTCATAATCAGCAAGCATCATGTGACTTTGACTTCAAGTGGACTTGTGGTCCTTTCTGTTTGCAGTGCTCAACAATGCAGGGCCAGAGTCACCAGCCACACCCAGACCTGTTACGCCATCGCGCTTGGCTTTCTTCATCCGTCAACAAAGTAGTGGAGGCGGGTCAGGAGGCGGTCCTCCTACATCCCCCAGCATTGAGCCGCCACAGCCTGGTACTCCCATCTCTTATGCCTCGGACTGCCCGGTCTACCCCCAGCAGCACGAGAGTCTGGAGTGGGAATCAGGTTACCTGGACTATCTGAAAGATGCCCGAAGAGGCATTGAACTTTGCTCTTGGGCTTGTCGGGCATGGTCTGCGCCATACGATGGTGAAAACCCTTGCCCGAGCACAGCACCTCCACCCCCGCCCCCTCCCACCTCCAACCCCTCCATGGCCATGTTCCCTGAGCAGCACTTCTCTTTCCAGCCAGGAGGAGGCAGCAATATGCCACAGGGCCAGCAGAGGGAAGCCATGGTGGCTGCGGCCAGGTCCGAGTGGAGCAGCTCAGAGCGGGACAGCGGCGAGTGGGACGTTACCATTGGCCAAAACAACTGCATCAGCCTCACGCCGCGTTCCAAGAAGCGCAGCCTACAGCGAGAAGAGCTCCTCCCAAAACCTGTCCCCCCTCTCGTGTCATCCTCTTCACCTGTCCCTTTAGCCGGTTCTCAACCTGCCCCCACACCAGCCCCTCACAATCCTGCAACCGTCACCTTAGGTTACCTTGCCATCTATAATGGGACGGCAGGGATGGGGGAAGGGTGTGTGAGCCATGAGGTGAAGAAGGTGAAGAGAGACTTGGGCGATGAGCAGGTTTTGGATGAGAACGCAAATCAAAATGGTTCTGTCATCACATGCCCCTCCCACGGCTGCCCTGTTCAGCAGTCCTTATTTGACAACAGTGATGCCACCTGTGGTGCCAAATCTGCCTCCGCCCCACATCTGTCAGACACAGATGATGCCTCCAACCTGCACCGGACACACTCATCCGAGAGTGGGCCCACAGTGCAGAGTCTCATCGAGGAACTTCTTGAACAGTCTCCCGAAGAGACGCACGCTCTTGGGGGATCTAACGGTGAAGGCATCAACATCGAGGCTTTCTCACAGGAGCTGAGAGAGATGGAGGACTGTGTGACCGTTTGCAGTGCCGCAGCCTGCCAGCAGGGGGAGAACAACCCCACGTCCCTTAGTGATGAGCAACAAGAGGAAGAGCTGGAAGCAAAAATGGCAGCTGATGAAACCGGTGCTGCTGTAACTGCCCTCTGCAGTCCAGCCAGACCACTCAATGGGGCGTCATGTCAGCCATACACAGGTAAGAACCTCATGGTGACCCTGACTGATGTTTTTTTTACAGAACATGCAAACATCCATCTGTGGGGTCTCTGCAGGGCCGTTCATGGTGGTTCTGCTCACCAAGCTGGAGAACATGCTCCAGAACTCTCTGTATGTCAACATCCTGCTGACAGGCATGGTGGCCCAGCTGGCATGCTACCCGCAACCACTCCTACGCTCCTTCCTGCTCAACACCAACATGGTTTTCCAGCCCAGTGTCAAGTCTCTCATCCAGGTATATGACACCCTTTCCATATCAGCATCGCCGTCACCCTTAGCCCCACACACTAACACTTTCTCATGACTCAACAGGTTTTGGGTTCTGTGAAGAATCGCATCGAGGCCTTTGCTGCCTCCCATGAGGACTTCCCTTCCATGCTGAGGAAAGCCCAACTGTACCTGGTGGCCCGTGGAAAAGTGGACTGGAGCGAGCCCCCTGGTGCCGTCCCTGTCCTGCGGCGCTCAGATTCACTAGGTGAGAGGGGGAGTCAAGGTTTAAAAAAAAAACAAAAAACTATGATACTTGCTCACTTCCTGACTCATGGCATTCTTTCATTCCAGTTAAGAGTCGAAAATCATCTCTTAGTGACCTGATCCTTCGGCACACCAATAGCCCCACCCGAACTCGAAGTGCTGCCCAGATGGCGCTGGCACACGTACGGGTTGGGGGCCAGACGCTGCACAGTGCTCTGTTCCGTGGTAGCGGCGGTGGAGGAGGAGGCGGCAGCGGAGCCTCCAATCTGGAAAAGCAAGCTGAGGCGCTGCGTGTGAAGAACGCAGTCTACTGCGCTGTCGTCTTCTGCGAGTTCCTCAAGGAGCTGGCCGCTCTTGCTCAAGAGCATGCCGTTGCACTCCCCTTTGTTGGTACAGATGCTGAGGAATAAGCACTGCCTACTCGCCATCTTTCCACATCGGCCACTGGATTGTCAACAGTCATTAACCATGGCCACGCTCTCATACCAAAAGGGATGTCTAAAAGACATTGTGCATATCATGTGTTATATTATTTACACTATCAGTCAAACTTCTGTGTTTGTCTGCCTACAAAGTAATAGCGCACTCAGTTGGTGCTAGTCAAGGTCTTTTCAAAGGGTGATAAATTGGATTTAACTGTGTTTAATGTGTCCGAAACATATCTTTAACCTTTTTTTAAAGATTTCCTGTGTTCCATAAGCTCTGCATTTTGAGCACCTCATCTGTACGTCTTTTAGCTCTGACATTGCATTCACTGTCATTTTCTGCCCAGTTTACAATGCTCTGCATTGCCAGTTAGGGCCAGTTAGAGGTTGCATCGTCGTCTTGGGTTTGTCTGGTGCCATAGCTTCCTTGTTCTAGCAGTTCGGTGCAAACTACGAGCTACTCACTTTAAAAACTTGCCCACAGCGAACCCGATGATGACCCTCCTGCTGAGAGAAAAAGTCTACACAGCTAGTTCAGGTTCAGGGGGGAAATAAAAGGGAAAAGAGAGACTTTATTTGAAGACTTTATATCTTAGAACACAATGTTTGTTACGGGCATTTTAACCTCCCAAGATGATGTCTTCCTGGAGTCAAACCATTTCATATTAGTGAATCAGGGAGATCCACATGCCACATTTATTAATATTAGAACTGTACGTGCTAGGAAAGATTCTATGGACCGATTTTAGTTCCTCTGGCAGCCACTTTATGGTGTTAGTACAGTAAAGCTGTGACATAAAGGGATAGTTCAGATTTTTTGACATGATTTTTATGTATGACATGCACATCAGCGGTGACTTACACCCCACATTGTCCTTTGTATGGATTTTGATACGAACATAGTTCCGGTTAGATGGTGGGGCTCAGGGCGATTGAGGTCTGATTTTGTTTTCCCGTGTGATGCAAATGTATTAGTCTTTTCAACGCATATTGTTTTGGGATACCAAACTCTTTTCTTAAGTGGACCCACCAACAAATCAGAACTATGTTTGTCATCCCCAAAATCCGACCAGAACTCGACTCACGGGACAAAATGGTGGGTAAGTCATCGTTGATGCACTACACTGCTGATGGGAATGTCATACAAGAAATCGGACCTATCCCTTTAAAGCAGGGATGTCCAAAGTGTGACCTGGGGGCAATCAGCAGCACTTAGCTTGTTTGGTAATTGGCCCACTGCACATTCTAGCAAGAAACCTAAAAAAGAAGGACATGTAGGGCATACTCAATCGTCATCTATAGTACAAAGCATGCAGGCTGTTTTTTTTTCTGAAAATATATACTCACAAAACATAAGCAGTATTTAGCTTCCGGGTGAAATACACTGTAACCTTTTACAGGTGAACTTTTAAATGCATCTCCATTGGTTCAATGTTTCGGTACTTTTTGCACAACTTTTACCAATTCTATTTGAACCAGTGCATTTATTTACAGATTGGAGGTTTTGCAAAAAGTACTGAAGCTTTGAACAGTTGGATGTGTATTTAAACATTTACATTCTCAAATGAAGATCACCTCTAAATGTTCTGGTTTATTTTAGAATCATCCTGAATTTTCACCTGTAAGCCAGATCCCTAACTTTTATTGAGCAGTGTATAACGTCTTTGCATGTCTCCAGATTTGTTTTTGTTTTGTTTTTTGCCCCCAGTTACTTTAATTTTTCTTTGTGCGGCCCTCAGTGGAAAAAGTTTTGACACCTCTGATTTCAAGGGAAAAAAATACAGTGATGCCAAACAAACATGTCTCACTACTTATTTGCCAAGTATAGATATTATTTGCTGAGCTATTGTTTTTTCTTGTAAAACTGTTATTGTACCATGTTTGAGTTTTCACAACACAAGGCGTGCACATTTTTTTTGTTTTTGTTTACCTGTGAAACTCGAACTATGCAAAACCTGCCGGCATTGCCCCCTACTGGAGGTGAAGCACAAAAACTGATGTAAAATGTAAATACTGTTTTAAAAAAAAAAGCGTGTAGTGGCTACACAGTGCAGATGTATGTGGAAGGCAACGGCATCAGGACTCAAAACATTCTGACGGAATGTTACGGATATTTTTCTATAATCACATTGTGTGTGTGTTGGCGGGGCTGGGGAAATGCAAGAAAAAAAACTGTCACAAGAACACTAAAGGGAATGTTTTTATTAATTTATAAAGTCACTGTCAGCAGCACAGCCTTTGTTCTGGTGTCTCTTGTGTGTGACTGTAAAGTGAAACTGTCAGCTGCAGGTTCAAAATGCAAGACTTGACTTCTTTTTTTAAGATCTGCTTAGGTTGTAAACCCAGTCAGGAGAACATGGAGGAAAGTACTGGAGTCAGCTTACCAGTCTCCTAGCAACAGGCGATGGCAAGAGGAGGAAAGGGAAACTGACCAAGGTAAGACACTTTTAAAGTCCTTCTTTTGAATGACTATAGACTATAGATTGTTTTTTATGTTAATTATATCTATAACATGAAGATGGGGGCATTTTGCGGCACATTTCAATATCTTGACCTGGAACAGATAAAATAACACCAGCTAAATGGGTGTGATCATGTTTGTGAGTTCTACAAAGAGAGTGCTTAATGTATGTATATTATGTGTGCATGTATTTATATACAGTATATAATAAACACATATACTATACAGTATATGTGTATGTGAATGTGTTTATATTTTACCCATATACAGTATATCTGTGTGTGTTAACAAGTGTTTAGTTTAATAAATGCAGAATGATGACAGATATATAGATACTTAAATTCATTAATAAAATTAAAACAAATTATATATTTTAAAGAAGAAAATGTATAAAATTTAGATTTGTATTCATATTTTTAATATAATTGTATACATGTACATATACTGTGTGTAAACATACACATACCATACCAACTCAAAAGAAACAAGGACTGTACATCAAAATAAGTGCAATGTATCATTGTGTCTTAAGTTTATGTTTTGTTTTTTGTTAGTATATTTAGGTTTTATTGAATACAGTTTCAAATAAAAAATGTCAGGCTCTCTTATGTTAGCTCAGTGTGAGAAATATTTGTTTCCCGTCTTATTTTTACACGCGTGGCTTCATGCAACTTTGAACAGTGTGTAGGAATAAAGGTGAGCTTTTATTTGCGTCAACACAGTAAATGATTTTTTGTTGTTGTTGTTGCTGCCTACACTCTGCCCGCGGCTCTTATATGCAAATGAATTTGCTGCAGAAAACTTGAAACCGCAACAGTATCACTCTGCAACTGCAGCTTGGTAGCTTAGCAACCATGTGGCTAACAAACCTAAATAAATAATGGCCTACTGGTCAATGCTGTTAGACACGTCAGATTTGTATTAATAAACACATACAAACAAACTAGTGCATCGTTATCTCTGCCAAGTGCTATGTTCATGTTGCTTGTTAGTTCATATTAGCTCATATTTTGGTGACAGTATGGGTAAAAGTGTGGCTACAAAAATGTATAGTTTATTTTTTACATTTTAAGTCTCTTGGAACTTCCTCAATACTAGAATCCAAGAGCCACCCCAGAAAATCATCTTGTGAAGAATGAAGTCTTCAGTTGTACAGCATGTATTCATCTTCCCGTCCACCATCTTTGTTGTTTTCAGAAAGTCACTGTAAAGATAAGAGCCGTCATGATTCCAGGAAGTCCTTTGCCCAGCAACCCCACCTCTCCTGTTGCAGCCCAGAGCCCCGTCCACCAGTCCCCGACTTGCTGGGTGACACAAGCGCAATATGATCTTGCCCAGGCCGAGGTGGAGCTCCATCGTCTGCAGGAGCGCCACGCCACGGAGACAGACTCTGTGAAGCGAGGGGTAGAGCGTGCCATCCTGGGAGCTCGCAGAGAGGAGCGTCGCCTGCTTGAGCGGGTGGAGCAAGACCACCGTGACACTCAGCAGCACCTGGAGCAGGTACAGAGGGAGAACGTAGCCGCAGCCAGGGTCAGCCAATCCCTGCTGGACCAAAGGCTCAGAAAATTGGTTCTCCTTCAGCAGCAAATTCAGGAAGCATCTCCAGACCAGAATCTCTTGGTGAAGGAGGTTGCAGAATTCCTCCAACCCTGGGAAGTCTCTGTCTCCCTGAAGAAAGTGGCCTTCAAGCCCAGCTCCCAACCAAATGCTGTCACCTTTGGAGACATCCGAGTGCAGGATCAGAATATTTCTCTACATGCTGGCGCTTGTGGTCCACATGGGCAACTGTGTGCTCTCCATTGTCAGGAGATGCGTTTTGCAGAGACTAGTCAGCAAGTTCTCAGAGAAAATAGATGCCCACAGAGACAGGGATGGGTCTCCACAACAGACAGGGCGGTCAAAAAGATGAGCCTGTCTTACTCGTGTGACACAGAAACAAAAGAGGAGTCAATGACTTCCTTGAAGAATAAATGGCCTCCGAAGTTGGGGTCTTCATCACAATTGAAATCCCCCGAAGACCAGCAGATGGAATCATCATGTGGGGAAAATTTTCCAACTGTCCTCAAGCCTGATAGCAGGCAACATGATTGGTCAATAAGCAGCAATGATGAAGTTTGCACTCCCAGGAACAAGAGGACACCACCTGCTGTCTCCTTGTCCTCCCCCGAGGGGAGTCGGCGACATGTTGGTTCTCAACACGCTGTAACTTTAGATAGTCAGGGGGCAGCCAATGGAAAGCCCAATCAAGGCAGTGGACTTCTGAGAGCTGGAAAGAAATCTCGGAGGAGCCAGAGGGAGTCCACAGCCAGCCGCAGCTGCCTGGACCTCACCTCTCAAGGACGTCCACACTCATGCCTCAGCCAGTCGTCGGACGACCACTCCCTCGGGACACTCTGCGATTCTGGCCGAGCGCCTTCACCAGCAGACAGCCTGGACTCCAGCTACACCTTTGTGGTCAGCCCTTCTCGTGACTACAGTGTGAACAGAAGCTCGTTAAGCAATAACGGGCGCCTGTCCAAGTCTGCGGTGGACTTGACCCACAGGACACACCCACTGATCAGCACTGGGCCGAATGACTGTTGTACAGTCAATTGCAGCAACTTTAGTTCATCTTTGCCGTCTGACAGGGGGCAGGTGGTCTCATATCAGGTCCCAACCAGTGACTCAACTCAGCCGCTTGTCGCCAGGTCTCTGTCTCTGTCTGTCTTAGATGTTTCCTCACACGAGCCCAAGAGAGGCCAAGGTCTAGCTCTGGTGGGAGTGAAGGAGGAAGGAGAGACTTCTTGGTTCCTACTAAGGGAAGGCCATTCAATCCACCAGTTTGGGAAGCAAGGGTCGGGTCGGGCAGACCTCACCCTACCGAGTGGTATCTACTGCACACCACATGGGCAGCTCTTCATCGTGGATTGTGGGAATGCTCGTATTCAGGTTTGTGGAATGTGGTAAGCCAGGCACAGGAACCTCTAAAGTCCACCATGATGGTGAATGTCCCATTTGAAATAAAGATGATAATCAGTGTTTGTCATACTAAAACAGGGGTCTCAAACTCAATTTACTTGGAGGCCACTGGAGCTCGGGTCTGGGTGAGACTGGGCTGCATCAGGTTTTCCAAAAAAAAAAAAAAAAAATTAAAAAACTTCGCTTTGGTTCCAATTTTCTACAAGAAAAACTCTGATAAAACATTCCACTGTTCTCAAATATCTTACTTTTTGTTTTTCTACACAAAATAAGATGAAAAATAAATAAACAAATCAAGAATAAAGAAAATCAATCAATCAGTAATAAATAAATAAATATAATAATAATAATAAAACGGCAAATAATAGTTGGTGGGTAGACAAATTTTTTTTTTCAGATTAAAATTAACAAAGCATTATTAGAGCCCTGTAGACATGACAAAACACGACTATAGTCACATTTATACTTTTTTTATTTACAACATATTGAGCAACTGCAGGGTCTTGAGACACATGCTAACTCGCAAACTGGAGAGCTTGCGACCTAAACGGTAGCCTTCAAGTTATTTCCTTTAAACTTAAATAGCCAAAAACTTACCACTTCCACACGGACAGGGAGGATAACTATTAACAGTTATTTAACCTTTAACATGAACATTAATCAAACGTAATAATTTTTTTCTGGGTACATGATACCATACAGCATCCATATCAAACTTGCGCGGGTCGCACCAACATTAAACTTTCATATCAAGGCGGGGGCCTCAAACTAGTGTCCAGCAGGCCACATTTGGCCCGCGGGCCGCATGTTTGAGACCCCTGTACTAAAGCGCGCGACTGACACCAGTCCATGATTGCGAAAACACAGAAGGCAGACTTAAGCGTTTGATGCTTGCAGAACTGACGTCTCACATGGAATGCGTGGATGTTTTGAAAAATGAAGTTTTGTGCAAGTTAAAATTTATAAAAAAAAATATGAAATGTTGCACTTTAGAGGTTTCTGTCTATTTGTGATCAACCAAAGTGGCAGTTATGTGTGCTGAAACTAACTCAAAACTCTTGTCCCAGGTCACAGACCCTCGGGGGAATGTCCTCCAGCAAATCAGATCCCCCAACTCTGAGGGCTTGGCCAGGCGATGCAGAAACTTCTTTGACATAGCAGTGAACGGCAAGGGCCTGATCGCACTGAGCTGTGCGGCGGAACGATCTCTACTGGTGTTCAGCCGGCATGGCCGACTCCTCCAGACCTTCGGGGGGTCAGGTGTGGGCTCTGCAAAAGAGGAACTAGAAGCTCCCAGGGGCGTGACGGTGACACAGTTGGACGAGTTCTTGGTGGCTGATATCCGTAAAGGTACCCTCATCGCTTTAAAGCTGGACCATAAGACCGGTTCTCGTTTAGAGCGCACCGTCGTGACCGGATTCCATCGGCCTTACTGGGTGGCAGCTTGCGTGAGCTCAGGGATGGTCGCTGTGTCTGAGCGAGGCACGGAAACAGGCTTTGTGCCCTGCATCAAAGTCCTGGAGCCAGGTTGGAGCACAGTACGAGTTCTGGGGGTGTGCTCGGCCATGGGACCTGTGCTTCGCTCCCCCTGGGGAGTCTGTATCGACTCTATGGGCAACATCTTGGTGGCCGACTGGGGGGAAACCCACAGGGTCTTGGTGTACTCAGCATACGGTACGGGGTGGACTTTAGTGACCCAGGGCTTAAGTAGTCCACGTGGGTTGACCCTGCTGCCAGAGGGCCATCTTGCTGTGTGTGACAGCATGAACCACTGCGTGAAGGTCTACCAATACATAGGAAACCAACACTAAAAAAATATCTAAGAGCCAAAGCGTCTGCTATGACTGATTGATGCGATTTAACCACTGAAATATACATTTCATACATTTACATTTAATCCCACCAGTTTTGTTTGTTATTGATTTAAATTGATCGAAATAATATTTTACTTTAGACCGGTGTGTTTCTTAGCTTCTGTGCATATAAGACAGTAAGCTTACATCGGGGTGTACATAAGGTCCACATATGGAAGGATTAAAAAGGATGGGGCGATGCTCAAACCAATCCAATGTCTTTCAATATATGAAAGTTGGACTTTATTGAAAGTCTAATCAGGTCCATTTGGTCTAACATTCATATATTATAAATGTATTTGGGATTGGTCACTCTGATGAAGACTGCTAGGAAGCATTCAAAACTGTCAGGTATTGAAAATAACTGTCTTGGTCTGTTAAAAAGAATTGTTTGGAATATATGTTTAAGGGTAATTTAATTAATATTATTTTTTACAATATTCCGAGGGCCAATTAAAAAAAAAATCGAGCTGCAGGATGAAAATGGCCCCCAGGCAGCACTTTGGACACCCCTCCCATACATGTAGCTGATTACAAATATAAATAATGACTTTATCACATGCATTAAAAAACCCAACCCCATTTATTAAGTGTATGAGCATTCCTGCTGTGGTTTGAATTAAAACGTTATAAAAATCCAGGCAGTTTGCCAGGGTTTTCTTTGTTAAGTTCAGGTTTGCATGTAGTTTGGGGTTTTTTGCCTGTTGACTCCATGGAGGCGAGTGCTGGGTGTTCCATCTCTGCCGGTCCTCCATGGTGTGTGGGGGCCTTGCCTCCTCCAGCCCTGGGTACACCCGGCGGGCTCCTGCCTGCTTGCCCTTGTTGAATGTGGTCTCTCGCCGGTCTAGGGGGGTGGCTATCCTACAGCCTGGTAGCGCCCTGTTTCTGGTCAGGGTTGCCTCTTAGCTGCTCCTTGCTGGTCTCTCCGGGGGAGCGGGGCTATGTGGTAGTGCGGGGCATCAGCCTGGCTGTGTGGGGTGCAACTGACTGAGTGGTGGAGGGCAGTCCCTCTGCTTTCATACATTCTCAGTGTCAATTCCACGTGTATACATGCACCACTACACAGATAGCTGTACATGTGTACATATAGTACACACTCACAGTACATAATGACTTCCTCACATAACTCACTGACTTATCCATGGTGTTATCATGTTGTTGGTTTTATTACAGTGACGGTGACGTCGGTAATAAGATCATAGTTATTACAATTATGTGTATTAGAGATACTGTCATTAAATTAATATTAATATTTTCATTACTACCCTTCCCACTGATAAAACAGTCACATAGACATTTGCTGATGAAGTGCTCCAGGCACGCCCACACTCTGTTGTGGTTGGTCACACTCCCAAGTGTTCAGGAGGACTTCCGGATACCTGCCGAACCCAAGTTTTATAGGACTTATAATAAATGGCAATTTATGTTTTTATAATGTTTATAATAATATACAGCCCTATGTTTTGGATCCGGAAGTAGAGACTGGACAGTCAAAAGTTATTTCAAAACGTCTCCAAATAGTAAGTAGCTTTAACAGTTTAGCGTTAGGTTTGGTGAGCTTGTAATTTACACCTCTCTCCCTACATGCACATTCTATAATGCTACACAGGCAACCACTTTTGTTCCATGACAATTTTAAAATAAACACAGGACACTGATTAATTTTTACTTACTACTTGCTCTTCTGACTCTTCAACACAACAAAGTAACGTTGGATATGCACCAGGTTTCAGCAACAGTTTGTCGGCTTGTCCATTTGCATACTGGCCCATGTTCACAAAAAGTCCAGTGTGAAATACCGTTGACTGATTGATTAAAATAATCATCTTTTGCTGGTAGGGAATCAGGAACCACTTCAGCCTGATGTTTGCCTTGTTAGGAATTAGTTTTCTAAATTAGCTTTACCTTACATCTGATTCCTGGTAGACATTTGGTGTTAAACACAGGAATGGAACATTCTAACTACATTTATAGGACAGAAAAGTTGAAAAAGCATAATGGGTTCCCTTTTCAATTACCACATTCATATCATGATTATTGGTGTTTCCAATCATGAAATAATGTGCTTTACATGTTCACATACGGGCTACACAGCGGTCGAGTGGTTAGCGCACAGGCCACACAGCTAGGAGACCCGAGTTCGATTCCACCCTCGGCCATCTCTGTGTGGAGTTTGCATGTTCTCATGCGTGGGTTTTCTCCGGGTACTCCGGTTTCCTCCCACATTCCAAAAACATGCTCGGTTAATTGGTGACTCCAAATTGGTATGAAAAAGGTATGAATGTGAGTGTGAATGGTTGTTTGTCTATATGTGCTCTGTGATTGGCTGGCGACCAGTCCAGGGTGTACCCCGCCTCTCAAACTGCCCGAAGACAGTTGGGTAGGCTCCAACACCCACCGCGACCCTCGTGAGGATGAGCGGTAGAAAATGAATGAATGAATGAATGTTCACATAAAGTTTGGTTGTTCAAAATGTTTCTGGCTTAGAATTGTTCCAGGAATGATTTCTGCGCGGTTTAGGTCAGATAAATGGAGGCAATTTTGCTCATTTTGCTTTTGAGTAAATGTTGCGGTGTTCAAAGTGTGCCTGATGACAGTGATCTGGTTGCTAGGCGACCCACATGTGATGAATGCTGCTTCCTGTTTCCTGAAAACTATCCTGTTTCTTCATTGTTCTCCAGTACGCTTCATGTTTCCTCAGCAGATGTTTCCTTCTCACATTTTTTATATTTAGTGTCTTTTTAAAATCGTACCTATTTCTTTACGTCTTTACATGTCTTGCCATTACGCCATCATAGTGTTTAAATTTTAACTTTTTCATTTTGTCACCTCCCATCCCAAGGCTTTTTAAAGATTTTTATCTTTAAGGGTTTCTTCTTCATGTTTTTCATGCTTTTTTCTTAACACCCTTTAGGTATATTTTTATCTCTCTGGTGTAGAGGTTTGTCTTTGTTCACTGGTGAGTTGGTGCTTTAATTTGTAATGATAATGAGTTGTTTCTATGACAACATTCCCACCTGATGTGGGCGCTGTTTGACAGTGGAGGAGTAATGCAAAAACAAAGACAAGAAGCAGCGTTTTAAATAAAGGTTGCATACTCACAGGCAACAACTACACATCTGAACACCTCTTCACAAATATTTACTGTAAAACACGAACGTCCAAAGTGCAGCATATCTTATTTTTATTGGCTTTGGGCATACTGTAAAAAAATACATTAGTTATTAATGAGATATAATATTTGCTTCATCACCTATAACACAGAGTTAAGAAGTTTTTTGGGATAGCTTGGCATTCAGTATATTGACACACAATGAGTGTGCATCATCTCATTTTACAAAGTGTTTTATTGGCTTGTAATTTGCTGCGGTGCATAGTTTCTTATGTAGCCAAACAAGATGGTGAAAATATTAACAGTGTGATCCAGTAAACAAAAAGGCAACAATATCCTTATAAAGCAGTAATATGTGTTCACTGACCCGTACAGTAACTGACATATGAGTATTAAAATAGCTAACAGCATTATTCAACAGTTACTGGCTCAGTCTCAAATCCATTCAAATAAATTAGAATAACAAAAAAACAAGACAAAACAGAACTACAAGCCTGACGACAAAGGAAGGCCTCAGTGTGTGTGGGTATGTGAGCTCTGCTCAACAAACATTTTTTTTTCCCAAATCATAATAAAATAAGTAATATTGTTTCACCACTCAAAAGCCTTTACGTGAATTATTATAATATCTTGACTGGTCGTGTAGTTAATTTTTCTGTGTTTGTATTATTTAGCACAACCCTGTCTTGGGGGCGCTCACGGGGGTTTCTCTCTTGTAAAAGGCTGCGCTGGTGGGACCCTCAAACTGCAGCTTAATGGCCTGTTTGAGGTTCAGCTGGGGGTCTGAAGTTTTCATTGTGAGCATGTCCCCTGGCGAGGCACGAGAGGGCGACACTGGGCTGAAGCTAAAGTGAGCAGGTGACAGAGTGTTGCGTTTGGGTGGAGGATCCCAAGCCTCTTTGTGATGAGGGTACTGGATCTTGGCTGGGAATCCAGCGGGGGCACCATTTACAGTTTTAGCACCAGTCATTTGGCTTAGGTTCTGCTGGTTCATTCTGTCCTGATAGTCCAGTCCATATGATGAGACCTTTGGAGGACACTCACAGTTGTGGACCATGGCGGTCACGGTGCAGAGGGTCGGTGGGGGGCTGCTTTTGGGAGGCCTCCGGTTGCTGCCCGCGCCTGAGCCCCCAGGTGGGGGGAGTGTAGAGGGTCGGCTGCGGCTGCGGGGCAATGAATGCTGCTGGATTTGTTGGATAAAGCTGAGACTGTCGGCCGGGACTGTTTGCGTGGTGGCCATCGAGCATCCGGTTGAGGACGTCTGTGAGCTGTGAGTGGAGTGGAATCGCTCTGCTGTGGAACCTAGAGAAGACGGCGAGGAGGATGAGGAGTTCACAGCTTGAGCTCCATTACGGCCTGAAATGTTTGAGTAGGATGTCTTGTTGACCTTGGCGTTAGAGACGATGCAGGTTCTGGGCAGCACACCTGGACATGGTTTGGCTCCAAAGCGCTCTAAGAGGCAGACCACATGCGCATGTCCACGCTTCCTTGCCACTTTCATGGCAGTGCGACCATATTGGTCTACATGGTTGGGGTTCGCACCTCGCTCCAGGAGCATTGAGACGACATTAGTGTGTCCTTCCTGGGCTGCGATGCTCAGAGCTGTCGCTCCCTGGCGGCAAGCGAGATCTATGTTGATGCTACTTGCTCCAAGAAGATGGCGCCCAATATCCAGGCGTCCTGTCCAGGCCACAGAATGCAATGGCGGCCTCCCCTCTGCATCTTGTGCGTTGGGGTTGGCCCCGTGCTTCAGGAGCAAGTCCACCATGTCCACACTTCCCTGCCAGGAGGCCACGTGCATGGCTGTCCGGCCCTCTGAGTCCCGAGATTCCATAGGCACTCCCCCTTTCTCGATGAGTCGAGTAGCCATGTCAAGCCGACCTTCCAAAACCAGGAGGTACAGTAGAGGTCGTCCTTCTGCATCACGGACATCAGTGTCAGCTCCTCGCCGCATTAGCAGCTCAGCCACCTCAGAGTGACCCTCCAGGAGGGCGGCGCTCAAAGCAGAATGTCCATCGTAGGCCCTGTGGTCGATGGGCGAGCGTCTGTCCAGCAACAATCTCACCGTACTCAGGTGTCCTTCCTGAGCCGCCAGGATAAGCGGCGTGCGGCCTTCGATGTCCATCTCGCCAACTCGTGCCATGCTGCCTTGCTGAGTTAGCGCAGCACATACCGCTCGATGGCCTTCACAGGCTGCGGCGTGGAGTGGCGTCCAGCCCAAGTCATCCTTGTGGTTTTCATCGAGGCCTCGGTCGAGGAGGGCTCGTACAACTTCTGTGTTTCCCTGCGCCGCTGCCAGGCTGAGGGCCGTTCTGCCTTCATAATCTATGGCATCCACGGCTGCACCCCAAAATAGGAGCCGAGAAACCGTCTTCATGTGGCCCATCGCTGCAGCTGCCAGCAGTGGGGTCACGGCCGCTGCCACAGGGGCAGCACCATCAGGACCCGCGGTCTCATCCACGTCTGCTCCAGTGTCCAGCAGGAGCTCGACTATGTCCTCATGGCCCTCATAGGCCGCGAGGAGCAGTGGAGTCATTCCATCGTGATCTCTGTGTCCGGGTTCGGCTCCACGTTCCAGTAAGAGACTTGCTACCTGGCAGTAACCTTTGACCCCTGCTGCTGTCGGGACACAGAGGGCAGCGACTGACAGAGCGGTGCGCCCGTCTCCGTCAGGCAAGTTGACTTCTGCGTTGTGGTCCAGCAACACCTCCACCGCCTCATGGTGTCCCATGTAGGCAGCGGCAATCAGGGGAGTTCGACCTTTGCAGTCAGCCTTGTCCACCTGTGCCCCGTAGTCTAGCAGGGTGAGAACTGTCTCTTCATGCCCCCCCCAGGCTGCAGCCCTGAGGGCGGTGCGGCCTTCTGCATCACAGCCGTCCACTTCCGCGCCCGCATCGAGCAGAAGCCTGATGGCTTCACTGTGTCCCCCCCAGGCCGCAGACCGCAGCGCTGTCCAGCCGTCATTGTCCACGTGCTCCATCATTCTCACAGCAGTGGCAGGATCCTGGACTCGTGCCCAATCCAGCAGTACATGTAGTACGCTAATGTGACCCTGCCTGGAGGCCAACGTCAGCGCTGTTTGACCGTGGTGGTCGCTGATGAGAGGATCAGCTCCACGCATCAGCAGAAATTGGACTACATTTGTGGAACCCTCGAGGGCCGCGGTGGCAAGCAAGGTCTGTCCGTCTGTAGAACTGAGCCGGTTCGCGGACAACCCACAGTTATTCACAAGTTCTTGCTGCATATTGTTTGTTTCTTCACGCGCACAATGCGGTCCCGGACTAGAATCCGCATTAGGTAGATCGGCTCCTGACACCAGTCCACTCCTCTTCAGAAGTTGAAAGACTCTTTGCTGCGTCACAACTGGTGCTTGAGTTAATGACATGGCGAGGGTGCTGCTGCTGTTCAAAGCCGGCACGCCAGCCCAGATCATCCAAAGTGCCAGAAGGGAGGGGTCCTCCTGATGGTGACCGGAGCAAATTAAATGCGCCCCGAGCTGGACGGTTTCCTCCAAGTCCAGCAGGGGTGCCCGAAGCGTCAGAACCATGGCGAGCATGCTGTGACCCTCAGCTCGGCTACAAAGGTACTTTTGAGTGCAGTACTTGACATCCGTCAGCCACTCGGCAAAGCTGCCATGAAAAAGTAATTTGCTGCCCTCCGGACCGTCAATGAGGAGAGGGGAGAGCGTTCCGAGTTTGTTCTGGAACTCCTGGACACTGAGCAAGTTGTCGTGGGTCCACAGTGCCGTGAACAGCTGCTGAGGCGTGAGAGGTGTGGGGGCGGCCAGGATGACATTTAGGAGGGGCTTCACATAGCCAAAAAGCCCCCGGGGGAAGAGTCTTTGGCACAGCCACAGGTAGAGGCCGTTCAGAGTTCCTGGAATGTCCCGGATCTCGCGGAGACCTATGACGGCTGCAGCCACGCCATCGAGTACCCGCTCCAGGAACAGGAAGCAGCCGCTGCTTTTGATGTGAAGCAGATTCAACATGTCCGCCGTGTCCGGGGTCAGCTGACGGCGGAGTGCCCCTTCATTGTCCAAGCGACACAAGATGTATTGCTGCACGTCGTGGACTGGGTCGGGCCTCCGTAGATCATCCAGGCACAGTTTACGAAAACCTGCCAGACAAAAATAGACAACCCATATCAAACCCTGACACATTTTTTCACAAGAAGCAAGAACAACCGAGTCTTATTACTTGAAAACATCTTGCACATGGTCTTGTTGTGGCGGCGCACTGAGCAGACTAAGAGAAGCCAGCTGGGCAGGAGGTGCTGATGGGCCGCCAGCAGCTCTGCGATGGACCGGCTCCTCCCGCCTGCTCGGCTTCCCTGGTAGCCCACATCCATGGAGTCCACCAGCACCATAAGGGTCTGGGCGGGCGGGGGGAGGGCCAGCAGGGGGTCCAGGACTGCTCTGTAGAAACACAACCAGAGTAGGTGAGCAAAATATATAAACCTAAAGGCAAACCTGACAGGTGCTACAGAACAAAGTATTGGGACATCTCCTGGAAGTGAAGTGTGAAAGAAAGTGTGAAGTGTGAAGAAAAGTGAAGTAAGCTTTTCTCTTCTGGGAAGAGTTTAGAACAGGGGTCTCAAACACGTGGCCCGCAGGACACTAGTTTGAGGCCCCTGCCTTGATATGAAAGTTTAATGTTAGTGCGGCCCACGCAAGTTTGATATGGATGCTGTATGGTATCATGTACCCAGAAAAAATTATTACGTTTGATTAATGTTCATGTTAAAGGTTAAATAACTGTTACTAGTTATCCTCCCTATCCATGTGGAAGTGGTAAGTTTTTGGCTATTTAAGTTTAAAGGAAATAACTTGAAGGCTAGCGTTTAGGTCGCTAGCTCTCTAGTTTGCGAGTTAGAATGTGTCTCAAGACCCTGCAGTTGCGCAATATGTTGTAAATAAAAAGAATATAAATGTGACTATAGTCGTGTTTTGTCATGTCTACAGGGCTCTAATAATGCTTTGTTAATTTTAATCTGAAAAAAATAATTTGTCTACCCAGCAACTATATGTGGTTTCTTAAGTTTTTATTATTTGTCGTTTTATTATTATTATTTTATTTATTTATTTATTACTGATTGATTGATTTTCTTTATTCTTGATTTGTTTATTTATTTTTCATCTTATTTTGTGTAGAAAAATAAAAAGTAAGATATTTGAGAACAGTGGAATGTTTTATCAGAGCTTTTCTTGTAGAAAATTGGAACCAAAGTGAGTTTTTTTTTTTTTTTTGGAAAACCTGATGCAGCCCAGTCTCACCCAGACCCGAGCTCCAGTGGTTCCCAAGTAAATTGAGTTTGAGACCTCTGGTTTAGAACCTGTCCATTTGTGTCACCGATGTGGGAGTGGTTCTGATTTTTGCCCCAAATCCATCCAACCATGCCTTTTTGGAACTTGCTTTGTGTACTGAGAACCGAATGGTCTTCCCCAAAAATGGAAGTATATACAACTGTACAAAAAGCTAATATTAAGAATGAAGATTCAGGGAGACCTAAGGTCCAACCTGTCATTGATTCATTTGTTGATTAAGAAATGGGTCCCAATATTTCTGTCCACTTTGTGTTGGAAAGACACACACACACACACCTTTACAACAGTGACTCAACCTACTGGATCTCCTGATATGTAATGCCCCGCCCTCGTCTCACACACATTCTAACTTTCTTTTTCACTTAAAGAGTGGTACATGTCAGCAGCAGTATGTGCGTGTGTGTATACTGTATGTATAATACATTGTATAATACGTACATATATTGTATAGCTATATATCATATAGCAGATGAACACACTGATAGATGAGAAGTGAAATTAAGTTTATAGGATTTATAGAAAGTGTGCAATAATAATTTAAACAAAAGTAGGCAGGTGCATAAATTTGGACATTGGTTGTTTTTTGATTTTTTTTGTTGGTAGATTTTATAAGCTTTGCTTCTTCCTGCTCCTTTTCAGACATGTGTAGTAATGAGGTGTTGTGTGTGTATGTATGTATATGTATGTATATGTACATATGTACATATATATATATATATATATATATATATATATATATATATATATATATAATAAAATATATAAAATATATATATATATATATATAAAATAAAAATAGATATTGTAAATGTATTGTATTGTAAGTGTATATGTGAGAAACAATAATGTAACAGTATGCATGTCTGAAATAAATTAAGAAAGAAGAAGATTTGAATACTTTTAACAATAATTACTGGAACACAAAATTAATTTGGTAAGCTCATTGACCCTTGACCTGCATACACAAGTTAAGCCAATCGTGAGAAAGGGTATTTAAGGTGGCCAATTGGAAGTTGTCTTTGAAGAAGTCTTCTCTGAAGAAAAAACAACTATCAAATGACCTGAAAGCAAAGATTGTTCACCATCATGGTCTAGGGTATACAAAGGATACAAAAAGCTATCTCAGAGATTTCAGCTGTCAGATTCCACTCTGAGGAACATACGTAGTGAGGAAATGGAGGACCACAGGCACAGTTCTAGTTAAGGCCTGGAAAGGCAGGCCAAGAAAAAGATAAGCAGAGGCGAAGGATGGTGAGAATAGTCAAAGTCAACCCACAGAGCAGCTCCAAAAACCTACAACAAGATCTTGATGCAGATTGTGTCAGTGTGCATCATTTACTTTTCACAAGGAGATGCTGTATGGGAATATGGATACTTCCAACAACATAATGATCAGAAACACTGCTCAAATTCTACTAAGACATTCATGTAGAGGAACTGGGAAGGCCAAACCATGGAATTGCCATCTCAGTTCCCTGAACTGAATTTTATTGAAAATCTCTGGTGTGATATAAAGCGGGCTGTCCATCAAACCTGACTCAACTGGAGATGTTTTGTAAAAAGGAATGGTCTAAAAACCTTCAACCAGAATCCAAACCTTCATTGTAAGACCAAAGAGGAGGTTTACGGATATAGTGAAGGAGGACATGAGGGTAGTTGGTATGAGAGACACAGATACAGAAGACAGGGTTGGATGGAGGAGATTGATTTGCTGTGGTGACCTCTGAAGGGAAAATCCCAAAGAGAAAGAAGAAGAAAGTGTATATATGTGTGTGTGTGTGTTTGATTTTCATTTCCAGACTAAACCAGTTGAAATGGATGTTGGCAGCCCCATTAAACTCATTCATTCTAAAAAAAAACATGAATGCACACAAATACAGAGGCAATTTGTTCCGTGATGTGTGCTATTCCTTTGCTTGCTTTCTGTGTCTGGACCAGAACGGACATCAGTTTGATAACAGGCGGAGACAAAATAATTTTTTTGTAAATTCTATGACATTCTGAAAATTATACAAATTATAATAAACACGGAGTTTACAATTATTGTAAGTGTGCGTATGTTTCTGGGACACTGTGTATACACAGTATAGGTAGAATGTTTGTATTGGATCTGGTTAAGATGGTATATCTAATGGCGTGTCCAAAGAGTGTTTTGGCTTGTGTTAGAGAGAGAGACAGAGAGAGAGAGCACATCCATATAGAGGATCTTTTTTTTGCAGTAGTTTCTTGCAGTGCTCCTGTTATATACGTATCTTTGACTTTTTGGCGTTATGCTTTTAAAAATGAAAAGCTCTCCTGTCATGTAGAGAATCTTCGACTTGCGTTTTGGCAGTAATTTGTTAAAAACAACAGAGTGGTCCTGTCCTATAGGTATGTGTACGTGCATGTGTGTTGCTAGGTCAAGAGGTCACATGGTCGGCAACCTTAGGCCTCCTCAGGCTCTTGTGGAAGTCAACAACATGAAGGTGTGATGATGCACGCGCGCACACATACACATACACACACACATATGTCACCTGACTGCAAGTCATGCAACCAGATGTACCAAACTGAAAGCAAGTAATGAGCTTTCCTGACTACGCCTGAACGCAGCGAGATGGTGTCCATAATCAAGTGGCTAATAAGCCAGCTAGATCAGATGCGTTGTTAGTATACGATGATGTCATCACACCAACCTCTTAAAGGTGTCATCAGGGGCTTTCTGGCAGCTGAGGGGGTCCAGCGAGGACGCCGCAAGTGGCTCTTCCAGATGGCTGCAGTATTCCGGCGGGAGCAGTGATGATGCCCTCAGCTGGTCCACCAGGCCGAGCACAAAGCGCCACACCGTCGTGCTCCCCTGTGCCTCCCGCTGGCAAAAGTGCCAGGCTAGGCATCGTGACGCCAGCCCGGCCACATGTCCAGCTTCAGAGGCGGGCCACACCGCCTCGGTGCACAGGGCGGTCTTGCCGGCTCCGGGACCCCCCATCACCAGCAATCCCGGAGGCTGACCCGGCACAGAGCGGGCATCCAGGCAGCGCCGCAGCTTGTCCACGGCCCATTCCCGGCAGTAAAAGCGGCGGCCCCGTAGCAGGCTGGAGCTACTCATTGACCTTTTAGCTCAGGGCCTGTGGCCACAAGTCCCATGATCCTCTGGCCTGCAGCTTCCTGCTTGCGTCAGCTGATTCACACCTCGGAGACTCCACAGGATGTCGGCGCTTGATGCTCCATGCAGTGGGGTCATGGACAAAAGTCTGCGGGAGAGGGGGAGGGGCAAGTGAAGACAGGAAGTGGCCTCACGTTAGTTTCTGTTGAAGACCTTCACCGTCGACCTCAAACCGCAACTTTAAGTGCTGCTTCAGCGCCAACACACTGCAGCTCCACCCCCCTACACGCCTCCCTCCACTCTGGTTTTTCTGGTTTCCTCTGCTGGCTCCACCCCCCCCAACTACACTTGTCAGGACATGTTGCCAAGAGGCTCTGTATGTCCACGATGTCGGGTGGTGCTTCCCTCGGGGTGAAGGGTCACCTACAGGGCACATACTAACACTCAAAACTCTACAAAGCAGTACATTGTGTGACATTGCATGCCTCCTTGAAGACAGCAAAGCCTGGTGGGAGCCCCCACAGTGTCACCTCAATGAAAGTGAAGATGCTGCACCTCTTCATGGAATGTCAGAGAGCCCTGTGACTAAGTGTCTAGTGGCTTGCAGGCTAATGAGTGCACACACACACACACAAGATGATGATGATGTGTGTGTGTGTGTGTGGCTTTGCTGGAGGATGGGGAAAAGTGACACAAGGGGGACAAGTTGTTGACATTCTTGTCATTTCTGATGTTGACGTCTTGTCGGATCACGTTTAACAGCTCACAGCTTCACTTTTCAGCAAGATGCTCATCAGGTCACTTCCCACATGCTGACATCATGTGACCTGCTCACCTGCCTCACTATGTGGCAGTATCTGTGTCAGCCTTATATAGCTATACGGCGGCCTGTCTCACTATATACAGACCTGATCAAAATCTTAAGACCGGTTGAAAAATTGCTAGAATATGCATTTTGCACATTTGGACCTTAGTGAGGTTTTAAGTAGAGCTACAATATGCAAAAACAAGAAGGGGGGTGTGAGACAAAATAACATTTGGAACTTCTAACAGTTTTTGACCTGATGAAAGGTTTAAGACTACAGGCTATAAAGGCCAAAATCTGCTAAAAATTGTAATTTTCTCACCTGATAAACAGCCTATTTCAGTTAATTGTTCCGTATAGTAGCCAGCCTTGTGATCAGGGCAGCTAATGTAGTGCTAATTCTCAACTGACGTGCTAGCTAGTGTTGTCACGTGTTGTAGCTATTACTGCCTGTGAAACACAACCCAAACAAAACACAATATTATGTCAATGTTGTTATTAGGGTTGGGTGCTAATTTTCATGCACTGGTATACCAGTTTAAATTCTTCCAATGATAAGAAAATGACTTAAACCGGTGTAAATGATCATTTAAAATGTAAAAGAGTTGATGAACTAAACATGTTGACATGGGGATAAACAAAATGGCCCCGCAGTCTTCATCACGACCTGTGCTATATCAAGGTGTGCATATTTACTAGTTTTAGCAGTAATTAGGGTGAAAATTAACACATGAACGTGTCTGTTTGTGATTAGGATGGTATAATGTTGTTTTGCATGCAGTTGCATACTAACTCCACATCCTGAAAGCTGGAAATAGCTTTTTAACGTATTTCTTTAATTATTTACATTTAGATATTCTCCCAAGAAAGACACAAGCATGACTACTTTTAAATATTAATCGTTCGGCTTTATTAAACTGTAGGCTTGGCAAAAATGAGCACTGTAGTTAATAATAATAATCATAACATTCATGCCGGTCTCACTATTTGGCAGCACCTGCTTCACTCGTGACACCGCTCACTAAAGTCTCCACGGAGAGATGCATTTTATCACTACCGTAAAAAGTCAAATTCATGACTGTAATTTTTTAAAATTATTTTTTACCTGAGTGGCGGTCCTCTTAATCATCTGCGCGTGTCCTAAGCATCCTCATCAACACAGGAGCGAAATGAGGCACAGAAGCAAAAGAGTCCACACTCGCCTAGTATGAAATACGAGTGTGATCACGTGACTTTACAAATATTTCCCCTGTCCATAAAATATGTAAATGAGTATTTAGTCAGTACTTCCCCATGCTGTGACTTTTCATTGTTTTATGTCAATGTTGTTGTTGTTTTACAGTAAACCCTTCTTGGCTGTCTGACGATCAGACATCACAGAACTGTAACGTCCTTTGAGGACGTGTCTTTTCTGGACGAAACCAGAACGACTTTGGCGTCACCTGGTGGTCAAACTGAGTCAGTGACGACACCGTCCCCAAAGGTGAACTTCGACCCTAGCATGTTATTGCAGCTTCCTGTGGAAGGAGAGCGCTCTCTTTTGTCTTGCAGGAAAAATGCTGTAGGTCCAACATACTGTATAGTACTGTATAGTACTGCTACTGATACCGTTAGTTATCCGCTAATGTTAGTAATACCGCTGTTAGGTATGTATTAGATATTACAATTAGGTACAGCGTCAGACTTTTAATTGCTCAAAATGTTACAGATTGAGTAGTTTCAACATCACTGTATTACAAATGTTGTAAATCATTGATATTATTTATCATTGTTTTATATCATTAATACGATTATTAATTTGTATCATTATTACTCCTAGTATTATTTTTATTATTACCATTACAGTATTATTTTTATTATTACAACCACATTTTGTTTTTATCAACATGATTAGTGATGTTATTATTGTGATTATTTGTACTATTACTATTTATCATTATTTTTATTGTTATTTTTACCAGCATTCATAATTTTAGAATTATTTTATTGTTACTTTTAATTATTTTTACTATAATTATCAGTTTTTTTATTATTGTTAATTATTATTATTATTGGTACTATTCCTACTACTAATATTTGAGTCACTTTTATTATTACTATTATTTGCTATCATTATCATCACCATTATTATTATTACCAGTGTTGTTTTTATCATTACAAATTTTATTTTTATCTACCTTTACTCTCATATTTGATCATTCATTATGTTATGTTTACTCATCCAACATGGAGTGTGTTTGCATTTGATGATGAAAGGCAGTGAGAGCATTAACAGTAGTTGTGGCAATCAGGCAAACAACCCCGTGACCTTTGTGTCTTTGTTCAAAGTTGAGGCTCACGTCAACTCAAACGACCTGCAAAGGCACCACAGACAAGTCGCTGTGGTGAGTTCAAGGGCCAGACGCTATGTGCAGATGACAATATGACCATTTCTTTTTCATATTTATAGTTCATGCAGAGGAATCATGAGTGTAAATCTCCTTCAGGGGCCTTTGCTGTTTTAAAAGTGTTAAAAACTAAAACTACCAGTCAAAACTAGTGTTTTGACTGGTAGCTGTGGTAACATATTTATTATCTATTGCATTTTTATATTTTATGTATGTACATCAGCAGCAGACTTCCTTGTAATAATTATTAGCAATGATAAAAAGTATAAAACACATGTTTTCTATTTTTGCTGACCAATGGGGCACAAATATTGGAGCCCTGTCAATTCTACCTGGCAACAAGTGTCCCACGGGTCGAATACTATGTGACATAATGAAGAAGAAAAATTCAAGCGTTTCTGTTCATTACGCATTTTTTACACATTTTGATAAAAATGAAGCAATTTAATATTATTGTTAGTCATCATAATAATTTTCCATACAAAATGCATTCATGTCCAGGAGGCAATTCCACCTGAGAGCTTGTTCACGTGGCATCTTTGCCCCCAGAAGCCCCCCTGGTAAAGTCAGCTAGCTCAACTGGTGGTAAATGTTGACTGTCCCCTGAACTGATGCACCATTTAGGACATGTGAAGCATCCAATAATAGTTGGAGGTTAATGTCCACGGTGCAGACATTATACAACATTGTCATGCAGTGTGTGTATTTGTTTTGACCACGCTAGCGCTTTGGGTTAGTGACCTCTCACTGTAGACTTTGGAATTACAGGTTGTCCCTAAAGTCTGGAAAGAGCCCAAAATTTACACATGCAATTTTACTAGCAATATATAAGAAATAGCTTTATTATATATATATGTACAAATATGTAATAAATATATAATTTTGTTTCATATTTATGATATCAATAAATATTTTCTTTAATTTTGTATATAAATTGAAATATATTTTTAATATAATCACTTCCAAAATTGGTTTAGGTATGCTTGATTCGAGTGTTTCCAGGAGGCTATTAGGAACTCCAAGTGGTGAAGATGGCTTCACCAAGGGCATCGACTGTCTGGAACTGGTGGCTATTTTTATAAACTTCCTTTGCCATCCATGCCCAAATCTTCTCTATGGGATTTAATTCAGGGGAACATGCGGGATGGTCCAAAAGGTGCACAAATTCTAAGAACTTCAGTGTGTGTGCGTGGGAGTGTATGTATTGATTGTTCCAGTTCCGTGAGTCCACATCAGTCCAAGATGGCGAACCCTAACATAAACACCATTAAGCATGTCTGGCTCCACCCTCTGCTGGTGTACGTGTGTCCTCGCCGCCTTATAAACGATGGATGTGCCCACCTTTGGTCACCTTTGATCCGATCCTGCTCACCATGAAGCTGCTCGCTAACTTCCTGTGTGTGTGTCTGGCGTTAGCGCTGGCACATGCCGACCAGTAAGTCCGTCTTTTCTGCTGTCATTTCTAGAAAGGCTAACTACCTGATCTCAAACCCTGTTATTAAAATATTTTTTTTTCTTCTACAGTCATGAAGATCATTCAGGTGAGAGTGATTCCTCATGTTCTTCATCATTCTATTGTGTTGTACTCATGGCAGCCATGTTGTTGTGTAGACCTTCCAGACCGATGCCACGGCCTGGAGATGGATGCTGCAGCGGTGAATGAGGACGGCGTACCCTACTTTTTCAAAGGTGAACAGCAGTGGTTGGAACAATGCCACCATCACGTCAAAATAGAATCTGAAATCTATCAAAAACATACAGGAAGCAGTGCAGCCAAGAGACAAGCTAAAAAAAAAGAATATAAAAGATAAAAGACATGCTACTTCTTTCCAGGTCACTTCTTGTTCAAGGGATTCGATGGCAAGGCAGAGATGTCCAACGAGACCTTCCCAGAGTTGGACGATGATCACCACGTGGGACATGTGGACGCCGCTTTCCGCATGCACTATGAGGACAGCCCCACTGATCACGACCGCATGTTCTTCTTCTTGGTAGTGTCTCCTTCCTCATGTTCATTCCTTTGTCATGCTTAAAAACGTTTGGTGCAGTTAGAGTGCAGGTGTCCTCTGCTGGACAAATGGTGGACTGCAGGCTTTAAAACATTTTTCTTGTGGTCTTTCCATCCAGGACAACAAAGTGTTCAGCTACCACGAGCACAAGCTGGAGGACGGATATCCCAAGGACATCTCCGAAGTGTTCCCAGGAATCCCTGACCACCTGGAAGCTTCCGTCCAGTGCCCAAAGCCAGAGTGCGAAGAAGACTCTGTCATCTTCTTTAAGGGTATGTTTTCATTTGTCCAAACAGCCTTATAAAAGGTCTCAAAAAGATGCCTTGTGCTTAGCATCTTATGTCCAAAAAGAGCTAGAAAGAGCTTCCAATCTTTTTTCCCACAGGACACGACATCTACCACTACCATGTAAAGAGCAAGGCTGTAGATAAGAAAGAGTTCAAGACCATGCCCAACTGCACTTCTGCTTTCCGCTATATGGGACACTACTACTGCTTCCATGGACACATGTTCTCCAAGTTTGACCAAAAGACCGGCGAGATCCAGGGCAAATACCCGAAGGAGGCAAGTGAATTCTTCGCTAAGTGCCCTAAGTATGGTAAGTAAGAAATAAAAAGACAAATGCATCAGTCTGACAGTAGCAGACTTCAGTCTCTGGTCTCCTGTTAAAGACATATTTAATTAGCATAACGCTGCTGTGGGCCGCAGGTGACGACAGCGATAACGTGGAGAGAGAACGCTGCAGTCGTGTCCACCTGGACGCCATTACTTCTGATGACGACGGGGACTTTTACGCCTTCAGAGGTGAGATCAGGAAGTACTTGAGGTCCATGCGATTAGCCTTAGAGATCCACTTGAGTTGTCTCATATTGCAATGGATGACAATGGAAGAGCCATTTTGATACCCGAAATGGTCTTGTCTCTTTGAAACTGGTCCTCCATGAAACCTGGGTTCCTCGAAACTCTCAAGCAGCATTGTGGCTAAGCCAGTGTTTCTTTGTTAGGTAATTATTTCCTGCACAAATACGCGGGAAATCACACGCTGACAGCCGATACGATAGAACACGCCTTCAAGGAAGTTCACAACGATGTGGATGCCGTTTTCTCCTACCACAATCACCTCTACATGATAAAGGTCAGCCATGACCTGTCCATTAGCTGCTCCACTATCTGTTTTTGTCCATGACATTATTCTCCTTGCAGGGTGAGCAAGTGTTTGCTTACAAAGTCAGCGATCCACACACCCTCATGGAGGGTTTCCCCAAACCCATAAAGGAGGAGCTGGGCCTGGATGGTCCCATTGACGCCGCCTTTGTCTGTGAGGACCATCACATTGCTCACCTCATCAAAGGTAAGGTTCACTCCACCTGATCCATCCGTTCTTCCAGGCCTGATACTGGTCTTGTATAGTCTTGTTCTGTTACTTGTTTCGTCTCCTGGTCTAGTACAGATCTGAATCTAGACTCCTACAGAACAATTAGTGGTTTCTAACAGGGATCCAGTCAAGTGTTCAGTGTCAAAGTTCTTCCTGAACCTGGTCCACAAGGTTCCGGTCTTGCCTTGCAGGTCAACACATCTATGACGTAGAGCTGGACGCTACTCCTCGTGTTGCTACCAACGAGCGACCGCTTTCGTTATTCAAGAAGGTGGAAGGCGCCATGTGCGGCCCCAAAGGCGTCAACGTCATCGTTGGGAACCACTTCTACCACTTTGACAGCATCATGCTGTTTGTGGCAGCCAAGTCCCTGCCAGACCAGCACACCGTGTCCATAGAGATGTTTGAATGTGACCACTGAGACCCCTGGCGGGAATGCCAACTCATAATGTGAGACGGCCCAGACCACCAGGAACCAGCTTTGGACTGACAAACATGTACCTCAAAGTCTTTGGTGTCTGGAAATTGTCAACTAGTACAAGTATTAGTAACAACAAGCCAACTAGTGTCTGACTTTGTACTCTTTGCTTTGTCAATAAAGATGAACAAGGACACGCTGACTTCTCCTTTTCATCTATCATCAAGTCATTCATTCACAGCCAATCACAGGGCACACATAGACAAACAACCCTTCACACTCACATTCATACCTATGGACAATTTGGAGTCACCAATTAACCTAGCATGTTTTTGGAAAACCAACACACGCACACATATTTTATTCATTCATTCATTTTCTACCGCTTTTTCCTCACGAGGGTCGCGGGAGGTGTTGGAGCCTATCCCAGCTGTCTTTGGACTGGTCGCCAGCCAATCACGGGGCACATATAGACAAACAACCATTCACACTCACATTCATACCTATGGACAATTTGGAGTCGCCAATTAACCTAGCATGTTTTTGGAATGTGGGAGGAAACCGGGAGAACATGCAAGGGGGTGGAATTGAAGTCAAGTCATTTATCTATAATCTATATTTATACATTTATCTACAGTGGTGTGCAAATGTCGTCAATGACCACAAATGAACACAAAATGCAGTGATGGAAAGAAACTTTGTATTCTTAAAAACCACACTGAGAACTATTATCCATAAATGGCAAAAACATGGAACACACAAAATTACCCCAACAGTGCAGCAATGACTCATCCAAGAGGTCCCAAAAGACCCCACAACAACATCCAAAGAACTGCAGGCCTTACTAAGCTTGGTTAATGTCAGTGTTCATGACTCCACCATAAGAAAGACACTGGGCAAAAACGAGTTCCAAGACCAAAACCACAACAAATCCATATCCAATCCCAAAACTGCACACAAAAGGGATTTTTTATCAAAATCTATTATATCGTCTATATCCATATCATCATCATTAGCATCTCGTCACTTTATCGGTGTGCATTCTAAATGCCAATGCCCATACCTTAACCCGCCCGTCAGAATGGGCCACTCGATTGCCAACTCAGGTACATTTTACTGATGCCATTTTGAATGTACAGACATACCATGACAAAATTGTGGGACCTGTCGTGAGCTGTCCTTGTAATTCCATGTTACACATATTTCAAACGTATATATTACAAATGTACTGAAAGGCATCTTCAAGTAAACAAGTATAATGTGATGTCATTGTCGGGTCGAGTGTCCTGGTTTTTGGTAATCAAAATATGCTGATAGGGCGGCAAGGCGTTCGAGTGGTTAGTGCGCAGACCTCACAGCTAGGAGACCAGGGTTCAATTCCACCCTCAACCATCTCTGTGTGGAGTTTGCATGTTCTCCCCGTGCATGCGTGGGTTTTCCTCCCACATTCCAAAAACATGCTAGGTTAATTGGTGACTCCAAATTGTCCATAGGTATGAATGTGAGTGTGAATGGTTGTTTGTCTATATGTGCCCTGTGATTGGCTGGCGACCAGTCCAGGGTGTACCCCGCCTCTCGCCCAAAGACAGCTGGGATAGGCTCCAGCACCCCCGCGACCCTCGTGAGGAAAAGCGGTAGAAAATGAATGAATGAATATGCTGATACTACACTAACACAGATTTAAACCGATTTATGAACAATATTTGAGATAGGCCTTTTGTGTACATCAAAAAAGTTTCATATTTTTGAGTTCACCTCAAAAAGGGCGCAAAAACAATGTTGCGTGTTGCGTAAATAAAGATGTAGTAACATCGACGTCTATGTCTCTCTTGCTAGCTTGCTAGCTAGCTTTGTCTGCTAAACATTAACCTTCTACCGGGACTCCGCCAGAGGGCGCCACAGCTCCACTCTGCGGTGTTTTGCATGGCCGTGACGTTACCGCGTCCAAGCCGCTGACGCTGCAATTCAGCTAAAACTAAAGATGAAAAGAAACACAACTGGTTTGCATGCCTTCATGCCTCTTTTCGTGCGCCATGATGACACCAAGTTGCGCTTCAACACCTCTCTGGTGACAACATGCTCATCAAACACACACACACACACACAAGGGTTGTGATGCTGCTTAATTAAGTGGAAGAGGTACTTGACAGACATCTGCTCTCAGCCTGTCTTTCAGGCTTGCATGACCTCGAGTGTGTGTGTGTGTGTGTGTGCGTGTGTGTGCAGGTATGGACATTGGCCAAGAACGTGGCTCTGGTGACCAGATGGTAGCGGCCCGCAGCCCCTCTGGACTGGTGACCGCCAAAAACACTCCCTCAGATGTGACCTCAGCGACCCATCAAACTGACAGCACACAGGCGTACACACACAGGCGAACAATGGACGGAGATGAAAGAGACTTTTAGGACTGAGTGGAGCATCGGTAATAGAGACAATCTTTGACATCGCTTCCAACTGCATTCATATACACACATTTGGGTTCACTTCCTATGTGGACGGGACCGAGATCATGACCAGGAAGAAGGCTAGAACCAGGACTAGACCAGGTGTTTTCCAACATGGAAGATGGACGAGTGCCCTTTTTCCTTGTTTACTTCAACTTTTCCTTGACGCTCTATCAGTCTCTTGGCAAAGTGCCTGCCCCCCTCCACCTCCCAGCGTCTAGTGGGCCACGGCGGAGCTGTCAGTTGCGGGTCGGACCTGCCAAGCCGCTCGTCCCAGCTCGGAGTGAGCGCTCAGTGTCGGGATGCGGATCCACATGACCTCCTGCCGATGGGCCACCGACCCCGCCCCCGACAGATTGAAGCTCCAGCTGCTCCGCTATGCCCCCATACTGCGTGCACACGTGCCACATGAACGTATACTGCATATCATATACAGGTACAGTGGGGATAACACTAAGTATCTGATCCCCTGCTGATTTTGTAAGTTTTCCCTCTTACAAAGATATGAACAGTCCAGAACGTTGATGGTAGGATTTTATAACAAATAGAATATTAAAAATTACATAAAATATGTATGCCTGTAGCTAGGAGACCAGGGTTCAGTTCCACCCTCGGCCATCTCTGTGTGGAGTTTGCATGTTCTCCCCATGCATGCGTGGGTTTTCTCCGGGTACTCCGGTTTCCTCCCACATTCCAAAAACATGCTAGGTTAATTGATGACTCCAAATTGTCCATAGGTATGAATGTGAGTGTGAATGGTTGTTTGTCTATATGTGCCCTGTGATTGGCTGGCGACCAGTCCTGGGTGTACCCCGCCTCTTGCCCGAAGACAGCTGGGATAGGCTCCAGCATACCCGCGACACTCATGAGGATAAATGACAGAGAAAATGGATGGATAGCCATCACAGAGGTCCGACGTTCCTTGTAGCTGGTCAGCAGAGTTAAATCTCATGAGGGATTTTGGTCAGACAAACAAAGCAGAATGTTTGTGCCTCCATGTTTGATTCTCCCAATTCTCCCAAGTGTCAAACTTCAGACGCCCTAAGTCAGTCATTTGTTCGCCTTGGTGCAGGTGCTTTTCTTACTCAGTCATGTGATCTTCTCCTCTCATAATTAGCTACACTTACACGCTTACTTTATCTTTTACCTCCCACCACCCCCACCCCCTGGGGCCTCTGACACTGTTTTGGGGCCTCAGTACTGGAGGTCTCTGGAGGTTGGGGAGGGGGCTCTCCATGTGGCTTCCAGTAGTTGAGCAGGCTGTTCTCCAGTTGTGATGGCCAATGCTGCCTTATGATGACAATTAGTGGCTGTTAGGGCGCACACATGAGCAGTGTGTGTGTGTGGGGGGGGGGGGGGGGGGTGAGGGAGTCACCATTGGGGAGTGGATGCTTCAGGGTGAGGCAAGAGCATAGGAGGAGGGGAGGGGCAGGTGGTGCCACATAGAAGGACACAATTAACAAACAGAAGAAAAATACCTGCTAATGAGGACAGCCCAGCTCCAGGGGCCTAAGGTGTGTGTGTGTTGGGGGGGGACTTAGACTCTGTGACAAGAGCACATATGTGACCCTCACTAAGGTCAAGAGTCATGCCACCTCACTCAGGTGAACACAACCTTCACACTGGTGCAATAATACATGCCAGAGGTGGGAGTAAGTCAGTGTAAGTAAGTCTCAAGTCTCTAAAGTCTTAGGCTTGAAATTTGTGAGTCCTTAACACGACGCGTCATAAGCACTGTTTAGTTTAGCGTCTCCCGAATAAAATGCTATCTTAACAATGTAACAATTTATCATTCATTCATTCATTCATTTTCTACCGCTTTTTCCTCATGAGGGTTGCGGGGGTGCTGGAGCCTATCCCAACTGTCTTCGGGCAGTTTGAGAGGTGGGGTACACCCTGGACTGGTCGCCAGCCATTCACAGGGCACATATAGACAAACAACCATTCACACTCACATTCATACCTATGGACAATTTGGAGTCACCAATTAACCTAGCATGTTTTTGGAATGTGGGAGGAAACCGGAGTACCCGAAGAAAACACCCGCATGCGCGGGGAGAACATGCAAACTCCACACAGAGATGGCCGAGGGTGGAATTGAACCCTGGTCTCCTAGCTGTGAGGTCTGCGCGCTAACCACTTGACCGCCGTGCCGCATTGTGGCACTGTCAAAAATATTGTCTGCTATAATTGTGCTGATGTAAACATGATATTCCATAGTGGAATATCATGAGCATGAATATTTATTATTACATCTTATATATAGCCTAATATAGCCTGTTATTATTATAACAGTATTTATTATTATTCTATGACATTAGAATAGAATAGAATCATAAAGCCTCAAAATACTATTAAAAAAGAGTATATTTTCTATATAAGTGTACATAAATACAAAGCAGCTGACTGGCTGAAGCAACAACAACCAACAAAGACCCCCCCACCTCCCCCGACCCCCCAACACACACACAGTGACGCCATGCATGTACAAGTCTTTCTTTGTTGTGTTGTAACTCGTCTTGTCGCAGCTGGACGTGCTGACTGGCACCAGTTTGGTTGGGTGGATGGGAGGCGGGGGCTGCATGATGCAACCTACATGACATCACACGTAATGGGTGTACGAGAACTTCCTGCGGTTGTTCATCTCGTCCTTGTCAAACAAAAAAGCAAAACACACGGGCATAGTTTCTTGTGTGACTTGAAGTGGCTAACTAACTAAATAACAAGAATTCGGAAGTAAATAAAGTAAAAAAAACTAATAAAGTAGTAGAAAGAACTGGAAGTAAGCAGCAAAATGTACCATGTGGCGTTATAAGATAGAACCACAATGCTAAGCAATTAGCCACCCTGTGGCCTGATGGGAGTGGGCGTGGCCTGTCATCAGGGACGGACCTAGAGCCATGATCACTAATTTCCCTCAGGAGGACACGCACTCACACACGACGACACACTGGTGTTGTCACTGTGTCGTTTAATGAGGCGGCAGCGCTCCCACTGGTTCATTTAGCGGCGGCCATGACGCTTTCCCTCACACTGACATTTATACACAATTAGCACCTTCACTGTGTGTGTCTGTGTGTGTGTGTGTGTGTGATGAGGTCAAATTGTGCTACCAAATTGTGGTCAAATTGTGTTAGCATCATGATAATGGAAGGTGTTGTTTTAGCTCTGTTATCATATTGTTGCATTAGATTAGGGGTCGGGAACCTTTTTGGCTAAGAGAACCATGAAAGGCTATTTTTTCCAAAGGTTTTTTTTTCATCGATTACATTACATTACTCTGTCCATGTGTGTTGAAATGTACGGTACTCCTTATCTCTCATTTTGCCATTTTCTTTTGCAAAAGCAATAGTTAGGTGCAAAGTTCTCCTCTTGACCACTCAATGACAAGGTAAGCTAACACGTTAGCCAATGGTAATCCTGTATTGGCGTCTGATGGAAAACTGTGAAAGTGGTATTAGAATGATAAAATACGGTATGACGACTCAGCAAGTAAAAACACAGAGTGGTACCACAAGATTTGAGTGCCTTATGCTAGGAGTCCACGCGTAGTGGCTCGCTGTGGCGCCGCATTGATGTTCACTCGGCATGTTGCCATGTTGCTGTTATTCAGCATATATTTTTTATACTCTACACGCCAATCACATAATCTTTGGCGTGAACTGGCACCAACTGGCGCCGGCCCAGTGGACTCCTAGCATCATTGGCGCAACTTGGCTCGCGCCATTACGTTCCAGTAGATTCCAATAGGTGGATTGTTTGCGCCATTACATTCCAGTTGATTAGGTGGAATAGGTGGAATAGGTGGGTTGTTTGTGACATTTGATTCCACATGGTGGACACACGACAAAGATTTTAAACATTTTGAAATTTACCTAAATTTTTGCCGCCGTTACGAGCCACAATGAGCCAGTTGGGAGGCAGTTTGAGCACTGCACGCCACTAGGCACCATATTGGTGACACTATGCGCCACAGCAAATTGCATTGCCGCGAACCGTCACCAACTGGGGCCGGCCCAGTGGACTCCTAGCATCATTGGCACAACTTGGCTCGCGCCATTACATTTCAGTGGATTCCAATAGGCTGATTGTTTGTGCTATTACATTCCAGTTGATTCCAATAGGCGGGTTGTTTGTGACATTTAATTCCACTTGGTGGACACGTCGCGCCAGTTACTTGATGCAAGTGGCGCAACGATGATTTTAAACATTTTGAAATTTTCTTGCCGCCAAACTAAATTTTTGCCGCCGTTACGAGCCACAATGAGCCAGTTGGGAGGCAGTTTGAGCACTGCACGCTACTAGGCACCTTATTGGTGACACTAGGCGCCACAGCAAATTGCATTGCCGTGAACCGTCACCAACTGGGGCCGGCCCAGTGGACTCCTAGAATCATTGCACAACTTGGCTCGCGCCATTACATTCCAGGTGATTCCAATAGGCGGGTTGTTTGTGACATTTAATTCCACATGGTGGACACGTCGCGCCAGTTACTTGATGCAAGTGGCGCGACGATGATTTTAAACATTTTGAAATTTTCTTGCCGCCAAACTAAATTTTTGCCGCCGTTACGAGCCACAATGAGCCAGTTGGGAGGCAGTTTGAGCACTGCACGCTACTAGGCACCTTATTGGTGACACTAGGCGCCACAGCAAATTGCATTGCCGTGAACCGTCACCAACTGGGGCCGGCCCAGTGGACTCCTAGAATCATTGCACAACCTGGCTCGCGCCATTACATTCCAGTGGATTCCAATAGGCGGATTGTTTGCACCATTACATTCCAGGTGATTCCAATAGGCGGGTTGTTTGTGACATTTAATTCCACATGGTGGACACGTCGCGCCAGTTACTTGATGCAAGTGGCGCGACGAAGATTTTAAACATTTTGAAATTTTCTTGCCGCCAAACAAAATTTTTGCCACCATTACGGGCCACCATGAGCCAATTGGGAGGCAGTTTGAGCGCTGCACGCCACTAGGCACCTTATTGGTGCCACAGCAAATTGCATTGCTGTGAACCGGCACCAACTGGGGGCGGCCCAGTGGACTCTTAGCATTACAGCTCATAATATATGTATGTTATAACAGCCAGCATCAACACTTTTAACGTTGACCCAGGTGTTGTTTCCTGACATTTTGTGTCCTGCTAGACCCCAATGAACCTGTCGGAGGTTCGACCTTAAAGGCGCAGCAAAAGCCATCTGATAAAACCTTAACCCCAACCTTAACCCCTGACTTTTTCTGGTGTATTTAGTCATTTACTGACTTAAGTTAATGTCCTCGTTCATGTTGGCATCCAGCAGTTGTGCAGACACTAACAGACTCTAACATGTTGGCTGTGTGATTCATGAGGGCTCGCCTCTGCTTCACGTGCACACTGACACATTGAAGCCAGCAGAGAATGCACGCCTTCAGCCTGGCCGGCGAGCACGAGCCATCTGTTGTACGCTGAATGTGACGCCGCCGGCGCCTAGCATGCACGTCTCTGTCCAGTGTGAGGACAGCCAGCAGACAGAAGTCAAGTGAGCAAAGCAGCATTCAGACAGCCTGTGTTCACTGTAAAAAAAAAAGAGTGTTTGTAACAGGACGGACAACAAGCTGAAACACTATGAACATTTTTTATTCACTTATTCTAAGCCTTAACAACCCTAAACCGAGCTCAACCCAACACTCGAACCAAAGTCCGTACAGTAACCCCAACCTGAACCCGTCTTGACTAGAATTGAGCTGGAGCCTAACACTCTTAAAAATGCTAGGTTATTTTTTTGACCCAACCGCTGGGTTGAGCCTGTTGGGTCATTTAATTGGGTAATTTTTTATTGAATTGGTATTCTGAGAACCCAATTCGCTGGGTTATCTCTGTTATATGCTGCTGCGTTGTGATTTCCATTATTTTGTGCTGGGTTATTTTGGACAACCCAAAGTGTTGGGTAGAATTTTGGACACGCGTAACATAGCCCGGCCCACAAACTTACTTCGTTCGGACCGCACATTTCATCTGAGGAGACGAATTTCAGCATGGAGCAAATTTTGTTACATTCCCACTATTGTTTTTCCGTATAATTGACTTTATATTATTAAATACAGCGTCATAAAGTTGTTAAAATGTAAGTTTGTGAAAGCACTGTTGAGTACTAGCTTCAGGAATGGATCGGTAACCTTAGCAAACTTCCATTCCCTCCAAAAGTGGCAAGCGAACACATTCGCTGGCGAGCTATGTAGGAACCAAACTATGTTGTTGAAGTTACAAGAGACAAGTGACGTTATGAGGACAACGTCAGTTATCTTATCAATTTGCCATTTTATGTGATATCAAGTTATAGAATCTTGTGAATTAATACGAGCGTGCTGGTTTTTTTAAGCAAGACCGCTGCATGCTAGCGGGCTTCCGTTAGCCACCGATAGTCCACTGTATACACATATACTGTATGTTGTGAGTTGTTATATAGCAAATATAACAAATATATATACATATATATATATATATATGGTATATTGGCAACCCAACTTGCTGGGTTGAAATAACCCAGCCGTGTAGTAAATATGAACCCAGCGTTGGGTCATATGAACAACCCAATGTACAACCCAATTGTTGGGTTAAGAGAACCAACCCAACTTGTTGGGTTAAAATAACCCAACGCGAGGTTGGTCCTATATTTAACCAGCGTTGGGTTGGGAAACAACCCAGATTGGGTTGTTTTTAACCCAGCATTTTTAAGAGTGTATACCTAGCATTCACAATTAGAAGTTCGAAACTAACATGTTTCGGGACCCACACAAACAGAAAATGTTTCCTCCCCCACAATGCCACGCAGGCAGGTGACAAGGAGTGTACAGATGGACGCATTATCATAATCTTCCTCATGATTAAACATGGCGGTGCTAAATCTGAGCATTAGAATGCCGTCAGGGACAAGGCTAAGTGTTGGCGTGTTGCACAGTGTGAGGCACAAAGCGCCAGCCCGCACATCGACAAGCCTCCCGGCCCGCCGACACCGGCCCAGTAAACACACGTCTGTTTGGCCCAGCGGGGGACGACAAACACCTGCCGAGCTGGACCAGTGCGAGAGCACTTTGACTTTTTTGACCGCTGAGCGGACAAGACAAGGAAGACTGGAAAGGCCGCGGCCAAATTTAGACACGAGAGGAAGGAGCATGGTGGAGTCACCTTCACTTTGTTTCTTTATATTACAAACAACCTAGGTGCAACCTATGGCTCTCGGGCCATCAATGGCTCATCGCAACTACTGATGTCACCCTCCCTGGAAATTAATATAAGGCAGTTTGGAACAGTGTGGTCACTTCATTTTTTCTTGCTGTAATTGATAAATGATCGCCATTTTGTGGTTGATTATCATCTATTATTCGTATTGTACCTATTTCTTCCCCAAATTAAACAAATAAAAAAATAACAATTTCTAAATGCACTAAAACATTACAACTAATGCAGTATAAGCAATTAAGACCACAAAGTATTCTACATTGATAAGTAATTGAACAACCAGATTTTACTGCACATTTAAATGATCCCACAATAGAGACAATACTAATAACATAATAATCATAATAACACGGGTTACTGTTGCAGCCATAACCCACAATAAGCTAAACACCGGTCATCACTTCCTGTCCACTATTGATTCTGTGCCCCTACCAGGTAAACTGTCTTAAATGGCTTATTTTCCCTAATTATATCTACTATATTGGGTAATACGAATGTAAAGGTGACTAGGTGGGTGTGATTTTATGTCTAGATGGCTCTAATAATGTTAAAAACAGTTTTTTGTATACCATAACGATGAAAATATTTCATTTAGAAAGACAGAATTCTACTTTATGGAAATTCACTTATTGCGGTCGAGTCTGGAAACAACTAACCGCAATAAACGAGATTACTACAGACTGAAAACACGTGGGTTTGTCATCAAAATAATATGAATATGACACCCAAAGGCAAGATTTCAGCTTTTATTTCCAGCTGTCTACAATACAGCTGGATTGGTTGAACATCTTAGAAGATTGCACCTTGTTTGAACACACTCATTTTTCATTAGGTTCGATTAGATTCGATTTATTGTTCCCTAGATCTCCGGGTACTCCGCTTTCCTCCCACATTCCAAAAACATGCATGGTAGGTTAATAATTGGTGACTCCAAATTGTCCATAAGTATGAATGTGAGTGTGAATGGTTGTTTGTCTATATGTGCCCTGTGATTGGCTGGCGACCAGTCCAGGGTGTACCCCGCCTCTCGCCGAATGAAATGAATGAATGAAAGAATGAAAATGAGACAAGTGTCTAAGTTGATGACATAAACATTGAAGAAAAGAAAGAAAGACCCTAAAACAACCTGCAGAGGGCAAGAGTGAAGGTATCACTAGAAGACCCATGAGCCAGAAGAATAGCAAGGCTAGGCTGGAATTTGCCAAAAAGTACAGAGACAAATGGACAAATTAATTTTTGTGAGATTAATTTCTCACAATGAGTTTTTTCATCCAGAGACAGTTCTCTGGTTTTCATGTTGTTCATTCATTCATTCATTTTCTACCGCTTTTTCCTCACGAGGGTCGCGGGGGTGCTGGAGCCTATCCCAGCTGTCTTCGGGCGAGAGGCAGGGCACACCCTGGACTGGTCGCCAGCCAATCACAGGGCACATATAGACAAACAACCATTCACACTCACATTCATACCTATGGACAATTTGGAGTCGCCAATTGAACCCTGGTCTCCTAGCTGTGAGGTCTGCGCGCTAACCACTAGACCGCCGTGCCGCCCGTTTTCATATTGTTTTCACCTCTAAATGCCGTCTAAACAACAAAACACACTTTAGCTCAAATGAAAAATGAGTGTGCTATCTTGTTAGATTCTGTATGCCTCTAGTCCAGATGCAAATACTGGACATGGAAATAGAGCTGGGAGAAAGTCAATGTTTTTGTCAGTCTCGAGTAAGTCTCAAGTCTTTAATCCGAGATCTCGACTCCAGTCTCAAGTAAAAACGTCTAAAGTCAAGACAAGACAGGTCAAGTCAAATCCCAAGTCATAGGCTTGACATTTTAAAGTCCATACAAGTTGTAAGAACTGTTGATTATTCATTCATTTTCTATACCGAGGGTCGCAGGCATGCTGGAGCCTATCCCAGCTGTCTTCGGGGTACACTCTGGACTGGTTACCAGCTAATCACAGGGCACATATAGACAAACAACCATTCACTTTCATTCTCGAATAAGCACACAAACTTATGCTTTCACTCTCTTTCTGTTTCACAAAGGTCGTCTGGCGGTGACACCTGGAGGTCGTACGGGTCACGTGCGCCCACAGCGGAGTGCACGGAGACCGGGCAGTGGTCCAGTGAGAGGGGCCCCACTCTGGAAGCTGTCAACGCCGGCCCACTTTGACAGCATGCTAATGTATGCTAATGAGGAGGGGCGGCCATGACACCTGCACACGGGAGAACTCGCGTGCACGCACCTTGTGTGCACATCACGCATGTGTTTTCCAAAAAGGCACTGGATGACATCACAGTGAACCCACCAGTCCGAAGACCACATCACACTTTGGTACTGGACGGGTCCACTCCATGGAGCCGTGAGATCAAAATGCAGAACGACACACACACACACAAACACACACACACAGTGTCCTTGGTTAGAGACTCAGACTTTCTGCTGGTCAGCATATAGAAGACAGAAGTGTGTGTGTGTGTGTGTGTGTGTGAACAGACTGAAGTGTGGTGGCTCTGGTCCAGACCTTGTATTCATGTAAACTGACTGCACACGGACACATGAACAAACACAAGCTATCAAAAAAACACTAAAATATACAACACACACTCACACCTAGAAGTTCCACTTTGCCCTTGACCGTCTGTGTGTGTGTGTGTGTGCTTGCGTGTGCTTGTGTGTGTGTCAGCAGATGGATAGCTCCCAGAGGAAAGTGTGTTATTCAACATATCTTTAAAAGGATAAATAAAAACGCTATTAAAGCTCCAACACTTTTGTTTTGGAATCTTCTCCTTTAACATCAAAATAAATAGGATGCTTTGCCACTATAGAGATGGTGTCATGTGATGCTTGATGGCATCGGAGTGGCTACAGGGTTACATGGCACGTGTGTGTTTGTGCATGATTGACACGTCTGTGTCAGCGGTCTTCAACGGAACGACCGATGTTTGAACTTTGACCTCACACACCAAGTGGCGAGACAGTGTCATTGTGGCAACAAGCAAACCCCACCCACCAAAAGATGAATGAAGATGATGAAGTTTCCTGCATCGCCTATTATTTCAATACATATATCTATATATCACATAATATACACTACACAGTATCTAATCAATTTCATTTACCACATAATGTACATTCATCCACTTTCTATGCTGCTTATCCTCATGAGGGCATGCTGGAGCCTATCCCAGCTGTCTTTGTGCGAGAGGTGGGGTACCGATGGACTGGTCGCCAGCCGATCACAGGGCACAAATTAAGAATAAAGACAATAAATCAATCAGTAATAAATAAGTAAAATAATAATAAAACAGCAAATAAGAAAAACGTAAGAAACCACATACAGTTGGTAGAGAAATTATTTTTTTCAGATTAAAATGTACAGTATTAACAGTTATTTAACCTTTAACATGAACATTAATGAAACGTAATAATTTTACCCAATTAGCAAGTTAGCATCATACTCAGTTCCATCTTGGAGCAGCGTCGTAACTTTAACAACATGTTTGATGAGATGCTTTATCTTGACGTGTATTTTCCGTTTTATTCCAAATCATTTCCTGCATTTATTTGTACCCAGCGTCATTAGCCTTTAGCTTCATTGCTAATCCAAAGCAAAACAGGGCGGGGTAACAGGGTAGGGTAACAGTATGGGCGGGGCAAAATCATGTTAATTGTGTCCGGTGTGCACACAGCTTCAAGCTGTCATTTCAACATTAAACTTTAGTATCAAGGTGGGGTCTCAAACTAGCGTCTTGTGGGCCGCATTTGGCCTGCAGGCCGCAAGTTTGAGACCCCTGATGTAAACTATTCATTTAAATGCGTTTAATAAGTGTGTCAGGCATATATCGGGCTTCAACCTGGTTTGTGTTGTGAGTGAACAATGGCAGGAGGCTTTTGGGGGGGTATTTGAGTGAAAAATATCTTAATGGGCATCTCAGTTATTTGGATTTTTTTTTGCCACTCACTGGTAAGTCTGTAACGAAAAGCAGGGATCTCCTGTAAGATAAAAATACATGTACAGTATGGCAATAAAGGAGGTACAAAAAAAGAGCAAAAAGGAAGAAAAGCGATGGTATGCACTCATGCGGCACTGATGTAGAAAAAGTAAAGCGTCTGTGGGAGCACAATGGAGGTGCCCACTCCCCTCCCACTGGACTCCCCACATCGAGGGCGGTGTCCGACAAGGCGGCTGCCAAACAACTCAATTAAGCAGAAAAGGAGGCAAGGACGAGGAGGCCAAAACAGAGGAGGTGCAGAAAGGAGGCCAAGAAGGAGGAGACGCAGAGCTGGTGGCTGTCAGCCCTCAAACCCCCTTCTCCCCCCAAACACAATGCGCTGAGAAAAAAAAATTCCAAGTGTGACTTGTTAACTGGAATTCCTGCTTCCAAGACTGGCCCGGGTTGAAAGTTCAAACCGAGGGCCGAGGGTTCATTACCGCGACAACGCACTTTTCAACATTTGATCGATGACAAAATTAAATTAAATGTTGATGACAAAACAATGTTAGGGAAACGCTAACAATCAAGTATTTTGCAAAAATGAATATATAATATGCTGTGTGTGAATAAGTATTGTGCTCATTAAAAATATACTGCTACCAATGTTGGCTAACAAACATTAACAATTAAGTATTGTGCTAATGAGCGTATAACGCTAAGCTAACAATGTCGGTGAATGTGGAAATAAGATTGATGGGAACAATAAAAATCACGCTAACATGTAGCAACAATATCATCAACAACAATAGCAGCAGCAACAACAAGAAAAACAGCAACAACAGGTCTCAATGAGGGCCGAGGGTCCATTACTACGACACCACACTGTTCACCGATAGCTTAATGGCATGCTTGCTAATTATCCTAATTAATCACAATGAATGAATTAAATAATTAGTTTGCAAACATGTAAGGGGAAATGCTAACAACCAAGTGTTGCACTAATGAATGTATCATGCTAACATGGCTGGTGAATGTGCTAATAAAGGCCATAGAACCATGCTAACTGGGTGCTAACAGGGTGCTAACAGGGTGCTAACAGGGGGCTAACAAACATTAGCATCAATATGATTTCTCTCTTTGTGTTTAAATATCAAATCAAAATCTTCTGGATTCTTTGTGGAAAGTTCCAGAACCAACAGGTCCAATCATTCTACGATTGTTTTCACGTGTGGGTGGGGCATGGGGGGGGTGTCATCAAATGAAACATTTACAAATGCTTGGAGACAAAGTGTGGCCACACCCCCTTCACAGTGCTAATGAGGTGGACCTTGATTGGGGGTGGGGGGGGGGCGGGCTAAATCTGTCATGAGAAAGACTCTGTGGGCCGGACTGGGTGGGAGAGAACATGATGCTTAATGTTGGTCTGTGACGGGGGTGGTGGGAGTGGGGTTTTTGCTCGAGAGTTTGAGGGTTGGACAGTGGAGGAAGGATGGGGGTGGGGGGGAGTGGGGGGTACTGAGGGTGTTAGAGAGTAAATGGGGCCCTCGACACCCCCCCACCCTACTCCATTGTAGGCCACAAATTTATGGCTCATGACTTCCTAGCATGCAAGGACTCCCACGTAGACCACCTGAATGTACACTGACGGCACCTGAGAGAACCCCCCCCATGAACTCCATCTAGCAGCAGGAAAAACAAGAATAGAAAGATACATTTTTTTTTAATAACTACATAACTTTATTTAATGTTATACCTTCTTCTTGACTGACATGTTAGTCACTCTTTAGTCACACTTGTTGTTCCACTTTACGCTTTAATTACACTTTAGTCACACTTATACACACTCATAATGGTAATTACACTTTACACTAATTACACTTTAATTATACTTTAGTTACACTTTATCTAATGGAGAAAAGACATGTTGAAAGTGAAACAAGAAAAAAAATCAGCTGCTCTGTTCAAGGCAAGTGTGTGTGTGTGTGTGTGTGTGTGTATGCGTGTGTGTGTGAAGGAGTGTGTGAAAGGAGATGAGTTAAAGTGCAAAGACAAAGCGTCCGCAGACCCCTGCAACGCTGCAACAATGAGGCCAGCAGGCAGGAGAAAGCGAGAAGCCCTTGGAGGGGCACTCAAGACTGGGGGGGGGGGGCGTTAAAGGTAGCAGAGTGTCTAAAGTAAGGTAGCTAATCCATGTAGCGACAAAAAGCAGCTTTATGCAAATGAGCCAGGACAATTTCACCATTTCTCTTTGATCCATCAATAAGCTCCGCCCCCTCCTCCTCCTCACGCCTTATTTGACGTAATCTCTCTTAATGGCGTCCAGTGTGTCCTTTATGGGCGCTCATGCTAACAGCGTCACTCCTTTCACGTGTGTAATCCTCCCAAAGCACTCGGCATGGTCCATCCACCTTGAGGACCCGCCCACAATGGCCGCCTCTCATCTTGGCGGTGAGCTCGCCATTCAGCGCCACATTTTCTGTCCGTTTGAACACATTGTGTGGCGTGTGCAACGAGGAGCTGCCAATCACACGGAGAAAGAGCAAGAATAAAAAGGCAGAATTACACCAAGGCTGTTTTTGATCTTTTGCTGGTTTGGAGGGGAGGACTTCAGGATCACTACAGCGTCTCAAAGATGACGAGGATGCCCGTCGGTGACCTCATGAAAAAGTTTGTAACTTGGCGTTTAAGGTTTGTTAAAGAGCACTTTGTTAGCATCAACTAGCGTTAGCAGCTATGTCAACTTTATTTCAATAGATAAAAAAAAGAATAAAAAAGTAAGTCACTTTGGGAATCTCGGAGGGGAAGCGGGGGGGCTGAACCTAGGGAGTCTGCACACGCTGCACGGGCACAGAGGCACCCCTGAAGGCACCCCTGATGCCCACCGCACAGGGGGCGGCGGCGCTTCCATGGGGGACAGAAGGGGACACTTCAGGGCAGCGGGGGAGGAGGAGGAGGCGAAGGACTCCCGCGCGAGGAGGAGCTGACCGGATCCAGAGACAAGGGGCCAGCCCCCCGTCAGCAGCAGCCGAGGGCCCAATCCTGGTCCTGCACCCGCACTCAGCTCACCCAGCAGTCGCCTCATCTCGTGCAGAGACGACCCCAACAGTAGGATGTAATTCCGGGCCAGAACCAGTGTGGAGATTTTAGAGAGCCTGCGTCCTGGAGGGGCGCCCGGCTGATGGGGGGGTGCGCATGAACCTGAGGAGGGAGAGGCGGCGTAAGGTACCATCACCTCCCTCAGGGCGTCCATGGCCACGTTCAAGTCCTGCATTCTTTTCCTCTCCCGGCTGTTGATCTTCCGCCTCAGCTCCTGCTGCTCCTCTGGGCACAGCTCCTTTGGGGGAACTTTGGAGGAGCGCGACCCCCCCTGGATGCTCAGGCGGGAGGCCAAAGCAGGGGGGCAGCGGGCCAAGTCCTGGACGGACGGAAGGGGCTCCTGGGAGGTTCTGAGCATCTGGTTGGACAGCATGTTCATCTTGGTTTTGGAAGAGATCTCTTCAGAGGAGATAAAGAAAGTGTTCCAATAAGGAAGTATTCCTTCGTCCCCTGCTGTTGCTCCTCTTCCTCCTCCTCCTCCTCTCTCACTGAGAGTGATGTCAAACATGCTGGAAAGTGAGCTAAATGACAGACCCCTCCGCGACACCCCCACCTTAATCAGCTCCTCCCAAAGAAAAAGTCTCTGACATCCTCCACAGCATCCTCTCTTCAAACACAACGACACCACCACCGCAATGACAACCACAACCACCACAACAACAGCAACACAATCACACAATCACAATCACACCAGCACCATTTTCGTCCTGATAAACCTTTACATCAGGGGTCTCAAACTCAACTTACCTGGGGGCCACTGGAGCTAGGGTCTGGGCAAGGCTGGGCTGCATCAGGTTTCCCCCCCCCCCAAAAAAACGAATTATTAAAAACAGAAAAATTCTGATTTTCTACAATAAAAGCTCTGATAAAACATTCCACTGTTCTCAAATATTTTAATTTAGATTTTTCTGAACAAAATAAGATGAAAAATAAATAAACAAATCAAGAATAAAGAAAATCAATCAATCAGTAATAAATAAATATAAAAATAATAAAAAAAACGGCAAATATTAAAAACTTAAGAAACCACATATAGTTGGTGGGTAGACAAATTATTTTTTTCAGATTAAAATGAACAAAGCATTATTAGAGCCCTGTAGACATGACAAAACACGACTATAGTCACATTTATACTCTTTATTTACAACATATTGCGCAACTGCAGGGTCTTGAGACACATGCTAACTCGCAAACTCGAGAGCTAGCGACCTAAACGGTAACCTTCAAGTTATTTCCTTTAAACTTAAATAGCCAAAAACGTACCACTTCCACACGGATAGGGAGGATAACTATTAACAGTTATTTAACCTTTAACATGAACATTAATCAAACGTAATAATTTTTTCTGGGTACATGATACCATACAGCATCCATATCAAACTTGCGCGGGCCGCACTAACATTAAACTTTCATATCAAGGCGGGGGCCTCAAACTAGTGTCCTGTGGGCCACATTTGGCCCGCGTGCTAGCTCTCTATTACAAAAGTTAGCGGCACTGGTCGCCAGCCAATTACGGCACTAACAGTTGTGAGCGACTCATTGTTTTGGCACGCGGTGAAAGCACCAAAAACTTCCAAAGACATCCTGGCTGCTCACTTCACAGCAGCCAGGCTAACCACACTGGGGTTGCAAACAGGAGGGGTCCAGGAGGTTTGTGGTACAATGAGCTAATTGAGTCAGGTGAAACTGACGAAGGGCGGTCCCAAACAGAAGGAGAGTTGTTTAAAACAGAAGGACGACAACACAGGAAGTCTCATGTCCCTGAATGGACGACAGGAAGGGGAAAGTCTTGCAGGACGACCTCCCCCGACACCTGCAGCATGTGTGTACGTGTGTGTATGTGTGTGTGTGTGTGTGTGTGTGTCAACAATGAAAGTGAGCAGTGAAGCAAACGAGGCGGGATGCTGTCGTACTTAGTTTGGGATCCGGATGAGGAAAAAAAAAGGACACCTGCTGAGGAGGTTGTGATGGTGGGGGCATTGGAGGGAAAGAAAAGAGTCCACATAAAGAAGCTGGTGTCTCCCAACAAACCCCCCCACACCCCCATCACCGCTCACAAGTAGACGAGCTGGATGCGGGAAGCACATCCGCCTCCCAGCTTCCAGGCTCCTTTTCATGGACCACAAGAGTCGAGTCCAGGATGAAGACTGGACTCTTTATGGTGGGAGGAGGATACGGGGGCGCGCCATCTGTGCACCTGGATGCTAAATGACTCGCCTGTCTCTGCTTTCCTGTCATAGAGAGAAGACAGGAAGACAAGCGGGCCAAACAGCCGGGTCAGGCTGTTTTGTATTGCCGTGGCAACGGCAAAAAACAATTCTTAGGTTTGTTTGTCTTTGAAGACGTCAAACAACACGTCCCTTCATTGAAGACGACCTTGGATGAGATGATGTGAGTAGTGCTCCACCGTGGGACACTTGTGGGGGATCTCGTAGGGATCGTGGGGCGCTGAAGAACAACTTTCAACAAGTGGTCCTGGGCACCCCCCCCCTCCCTCCCAGCGATGTCAATGCTATGAAGACTCTTTGATGTTTAATCTCATCCTGACTCTGTCCTCCTCCAGTCATGAATATCCAAAGGTCTGGGATTATCCGTCCTTTTCAGAACGTTGCAGCTTTGTTCTCTCTCTTCAGTGCACTGGCCACCACTCCCACCAGGATGCTCCACAACACTGTGATCCTCATCAAGGAGTTCATCTGCTGACACTGGCTTCACACCTCCTGCACGCACACAAACACTCTGTTGGCACCACCGCAATGTTCTAGAAGCAGCTGACACTACGATACGCTACATCGCTTCAAACATATAGCACTTGGACCTTAGCATTTAGCGTTTAGCTCTGCACTTACACTTTTGAGTGCACTCAAAGAAGCACAGCAGAATATATAGTGCACTATTGTACCAACTTCATTCATTCATTCATTTTCTACCGCGGGGGGCTGGAGCCTATCCCAGCTGTCTTCGGACGAGAGGCAAGGTACACCCTGGACTGGTCGCCAGCCAATCACAGAGCACATATAGACAAACAACCATTCACACTCACATTCATACCTATGGACAATTTGGAGTCACCAATTAACCTAGCATGTTTTTGGAATGTGGGAGGAAACCGGAGTACCCGGAGAAAACCCACGCATGCACGGGGAGAACATGCAAACTCCACACAGAGATGGCCGAGGGTGGAATTGAACTCGGGCCTCCTAGCTGTGAGGCTTGCGCGCTAACCGCGTCGTGCCACCCTGGTACTGACTTATCACCCTAAATAGCCCCCATCTTCGCTATGTAGCACAAGAAGGGGGACTATCCAACCTTCACAAAAATTTTAAACAAGATTAGAAGGCAAATTGGATAAATGTGAACCATTAAGTACACAGTGTGCACTTTATCATTTAGCATTAGCTCGGCCTCTCATCCCATTCCATTATGCAGCCAAGATGACAACTCTTGTAGGTTGTATCGCATCACTGCACACACCATTTTGACCATGTTGAGTGCAGCATCCTTAAACGTGAACATACATGCACTCAAAAGACTCAAACCGTATGCTTCCGTCAGCACGCCGTGTACTCTGTGCACTTAGTTCCTGCCTGCATGAATTTTAAGTGTCCTAAATACAGTACAGTGTTGAATAATATTGTACACTCGGTGCCACATGACTTGAGTGAGTTAACGGGACACTTTGGAGTGTTGCTGGTTAGAGGTGGTGTCAGGACTCCCCAGGGATCTTCACTCCAGTCTTTTTTTGTCTTTTGTTTGTTCTTCTGTCCCATCACGCACGTTTTTAATCCCTTGTGCCAACACCACCTGTCCACCACTGACCATGTCCGCTTGCAACGCTAACACATGTGTTCTCCAAAAGTGGATACAATAAATGTTTGTATCAAAGTAAAAAGAACAAAAGAATGCAAGAATAATGACCATAAAGTCATTTGACCTGTGACCTTTTCACTTGATGAGTAAAAAGGTCATATGACTAAAGCGAGTGTCCATCAGAACTTTGACAAATTCTGAATGGCACAGAAGGGCCTACATGAATTCTGAAGAATTGGGGGAAAACTAATAATAATCATCATTATCATCATCATAACATCATAGCAACTATAGTAATAATTACCAAACACAATTGTGTACATTTTTCGTCATCAATTGAAATGATATATTTGAAATAATAATAGTAATAATCAACATTAAACTTAAAATGCAATTGTCTTTTTTCTGCCATCAGTAAAACAATCAATTTCAATTACATATTTCATTCATACTAATAATATTTCACTTATCATTCGTTATTCTCTCATTTGTACATTTAGTATAGAACAAATTGGAACATTTGTTTTCAAACACTCCTTTTTCTCAACAACTATTATAGAAGTATTTTTATCATCATTTTTATTATCATTATTAATTATTTATTTTATAGGGACAGTGCAAATTAACAAACACTACTGCCAATATAATCTAATAAAAATATATAATGTTATTGCTATGTTAATAATAGCTGTTCAGAAGAAAAGAGGCATTACAGAAGAACAATTTGCAGTTTTCACAACTTATATTTGATAATAATAAGAATAAAATTAACAATAACACTCAAAATTCGATCATTCTAATTAACTTTGAAATGACTGGAAAACATGATGATTATCAACATAATTCTAATTATGACCGGTGTTGTTCAGGAAGAGATTTTGCTGAAGCCTATAGGCCTAATATTCAAAAGTCATTTCAGTGTGCTTGTTCTTTTGCAGATTCAAACACAAAACTTCACTTATTACCTTATTATATATTAGTATTATGTATTATGATGATTGTATTATTGCACTACAAATTTGACGTGATCTATTCCATATTTATTTATTCTTTTTTCTTAGATTTTCTTAGATGAATAATGTACCTCTCTATCTATAAAGCTGACCTGGGTCCATAGTGGTCTCAAAGGGGTCCTTCCATACTGAAAGATGAAGAAATTCACATGAAAATAGATAGAAAATTGTTTTCATTAGGGAATACTTGAATGTATGTGCAGTGAACTTTGTTATTGTATATCATTTTGAAAGTAAATATCATTTTATATTGAAAGAGATTAATTTTTAATTCAAATAAAACATGCTGTGTGAAGATGACAAAATAAGGATATATTGTTTAATTATAAGCACATAATTCAAATGTTATTATATACATTTCAGCGTTGATATTTGAAAAATTGAATGTGACAGAGTCTTTAATAGTGCCATAATAATGAACTGGTTAAATTGGTACATTTTGTCAAATCCATTTCGTTTGTGATTTAAAACCTGAAAAATCTCTTTTTAAATCAATCATTCAGGTTGCCAGGAAATGTCTAATTTATAATCTATATTTAGAATAGCATGGTAAGGCCAAACATTATTATTTAGTGCAGATCGGGATAAGTATTTTAGAACACATAGAAGACATGGAAATTGTAATAATCATCTTCAAATAAAAACGGAGACTATTTCTATTTGTAATGAAGTTTATTTTACATTTGAAAGGCAACAAGTCAATAATAAATATCCATTCAGTCATTCATTACAAAAATAAAGAGAGACAGAGTACGTGCATGTGAGAGACATAAACAAAGTGTGCGTGTACATGTACATGAATGTAAACGTCTAAAAAAATGTACATTTATTTACATTTTTTTCCTGTGGAATAAGTTAACTTTCCCGCCAGTTGTGGTGCACATTCCCGCCACACACAAGTTCCCGGGAAATGGCCAACAAGTTCGAAGTCAAAGTCCCGGCGTTGGCGGTCGTCACTTGGAGTCCCCCGCCAGGCGAGGCACCGTGCACATGCTACACGGGCACGGCATCCCGGCCGCGACCCCCCAGTGCTGGAAAGCCGGGGCAGCGGACGGCGGTGCTTTTAGGAGTCCATGGGGGGCCCGGACGGTACCTGCCGCGGCGGCGGTGGGAGGAGGAGGCGGCGGCGGAGGTGGCGGGAGCAGCGAATGGTGGTGCACGGGGGCGTGTGCGGCCACCGGCCCCGCGTGGGTCATAGTCCCGCAGGCAGCGGCGTGGAAGCCGGCGTGTGCGTGCGCGCCCCCACCGTATACGTCACTGAGAAGGCGCTTCATCTCCTCCAGGGAGCTGCTGAGCATCAGGATGTAGTTCCTGGCCAGCAGCAGGGTGGCAATTTTAGACAGTTTGCGCACGGAGGGCCCGTGCGCGTACGGCATGACCTCGCGCAGACCGTCCATGGCCACGTTCAGGTCGTGCATGCGCTTGCGCTCGCGGCTGTTGATCTTCAGGCGGATGGACTGAAGCTCGTTTTCGGATAGAAGCTTGCGCTCCTTTTTGGAGGCCGCGCGCAAGGCCAGAGCTTCCTCGTCGGACAGGCCGCGCAGGAGGTGTGCGCTTCCCCCGTGGTGATGGTGGTGGTGGTGATGGGACGGAGAATCGCCCTGCGTGGACGACACGGCTCCCGGGAAGCCGTGCACGGACGTGCGAAGCGTGGAAGTGAAGAGGTCGTCCGCCTCGGGGGAGGACGGCCTGCTGGATACTCGGCTGGCGTCCGACTCCATCGCGCATGCGCACCTGCACCTGCACCTGTTGAACGCAAAAAAACACTCAGTCAACACACGCACATGAATTGATGTGATCTCAATAAGCCCTTTTTTATTTTCATGACGTCATGATAACAAGCTCAGTACTTTGTTGTACTCTGTAGGGACCAAAACACTTTTTACATAACATTATCGTCATCATTAACATTACCATCACTATTATTATCATAATTATAACAACATTAAAAAGCGTCTGGATACATAGTATCCAAAAATATACACAACAGAAAAATGTTAAACTAATAATTAATTAATAAATACAACAAATAATCATGTTTTTCAGAAAAAAATATATAATAAAAAATATATTTATATAGTGCAAATACAAAATCGTATTAAAGTGTACGTTTTATTTAAAAAAAGAAACATCACAACTAAAGTGAAACACTACAAATACTACACGCACCTTGTACTTACAAAATATGCGAATATGGTTAAAGCCACATTACAACAAAAGAAGTAAAAGATGAAGCAATGATGATAAGTATGAAAAACTCACCGTTAGTTCTCCACAAAGTGCACGACCACAAATCCACTCGTGGGCTATAGTTGGACGGCTGCACAGTGAGGCGCTTGCTTGTGCTGCTGCAGCCTTTTATACACACGCACGCCGCGCACGCCGAGGGCCGGCTCTCTTGGACAACAACAACACTGTGTGTGTGTGTGTTGGGGTGTGTGCGTGAGAGTGTGCACCACCAATCAGTTGCTTTTAGGGAGGGAGGGAGGGGGGCAGCATCTGATTAAGTGAAATGACACACACACACAATAAATTGTATTGCCTTCAAAGTGGCCTTTAATTAAATACTGTGTTTAATTACACATTACACATAATACTGACATAATGAGAGGCAACTCATTTGAGCTTTTTCTGAAATAATAAACATCATTTGATTATAATTATGACTAATGCATGAAAGACTGCCTGAACTGATCGCCTATTGATCAAGAAGTCAATCTGCATCTTTTTCACGCCTCTTCTTAACTGATGAGCATCATGTTTAACCAGTATCTAATGAACAATCACATCCAAGGAAAAAGGGCGGCAATATGTTAAGTCCCCCGCATACTGCAGCCCCTCCCGCACTTAATGCGCTCTTTTCAGTTTGCGCCTGCTGTCTGCATGCTGTCTGCATGCTCTAGTAATGCTACAGTAATGCTCCACTGCAGTAACGGTTGTGGCACTGAGCTAATTGGCCGTGCAGCCTAATGACTTGTTAGCACATATTAAAAACATTTCATCAAATACCTTTGTGACCCCCCCACCCCAAGAATGATGTTGTATGATTCCATTTGACAAAAAATCATATACAGATCATCCAGCCCCTGGAACTGTTAAAACAGCATTGAATTGGACCTTACGTGATCTGCATAATTAAGCAAACCCTCTGGTATAAACAATTCATCTGATATTTAAAATTCCTAACCATTCTTAATAAGGGTGCCAGATTCAATAACAACCGTCAAGAAAGCGTAACACAGTAAAAACTCATCTTTTTAACTACAACAAAGCATGCTGGGAAGTGTGTAATCCTTTTTGTGTTGATAGTGGAGCTTTTGCCTGGACATTGAGATAATGATGAGGAGGTGGTCGATCAACAATCACTTTAATGAAATGGACAACTACCCCCAAACAACCCTAGTTTTATGTCTGCAGACTATCAGGAAGTAGAAATTTCAAGCAGGGATGAACAGACACAAAAAAAATGCACATTTCCCCACGCCGATATAAAAAAATGTCCATCCATAAAAACACATTCACTAGCGTTATTGGTTTTTAATAACTGAAAAACATACATGTTCTTTACTAGGGACGTTCCGATCAGGGTTTTATGCTGCCGATACTAAACCTGGTAATCCATGAGTGAAATAATCCGATACGATACCAATACAGTGCATGCATGCCGTGTAAATGTTTAAAAGTACTACTAGCTATATTAGGGGTCACGATTGGCATTTTAATGCAAATATTGGCCGATATCAATACAATGCTTTTTTTCCACTGATATCGGCCGATACCGAGGTGGCTGATCGATCGGAGCACCCCTAATATATGTATATGTATACAACTATAAAATACAGTGTATGTGTATATATATATATATATATTTACAATTTACATGATGCACTGTGGCTGCACGGCCCTCCGTGTGGTTAGCGCACAAGCCTCACAGCTAGGAGACCAAAGTTCAATTCCACCCTCGGCCATCTCTGTGTGGAGTTTGCATGTTCTCCCCGTGCATGCGTGTGTTTTCTCCGGGTACTCCGGTTTCCTCCCACATTCCAAAAACATGCTAGGTTAATTGGCGACTCCAAATGGTCCATAGGTATGAATGTGAGTGTGAATAGTTGTTTGTCTATATGTGCCCTGTGATTGGCTGTCGACCAGTCCAGGGTGTACCCCGCCTCTCGCCCAAAGACAGCTGGAATAGGCTCCAGCACCCCTCTTGAGGATAAGCGGTAGAAAATGAATGAATGATGCACGGGCTGCATGGTGGAGAGTGGTTAGCGTGCAAGCCACACAGCTAGGAGACCAGAGTTCAATTCCACTCTGTCTCCAGCTGTATACATGAGTCCCTCTCCCAAAAAGAGACATTTTGTGTTGCTTTATCAACCATTATCACCATTTCTTCTTCATAGTCTGCCAAAAAATCATCATCAGAAAAACTGTCCTCACTGTTATCATTGTTTGTTTCTGAGCTCATCGTGTCTGCTGTGTCAATGTGAATTGAGTCGTTCCTCATATGATGATAGAGCTCTAAATAGGGTGACTTTGAAATTAAACTGCTCAGGTTCTCAACATTTGACATGTGTTCCCCAGATAATGTCTAAAACCCTTCTCTCGGAAATGCAATCTGATGGTTCTTGGACTGCACTCGGCACCAGCAACAGCCTTAATTTGGGTTGAGGATCCTCATGTGCCTTGACGGACAGCCAACCGTATCCTGCAGATCAGGGTACCACTTGACTTTTTTGTTCCAAAAGCCTCAGGATCTTTGAAGAAGTTTCAAATGACTGTCTTACTGTGTCTATCCTAAGCATTAACGGCGCGCTGAGAGAGGCCTTCCTTATGCAGCTCAACAATTGGAGCGCATTCAAAGAAATGAAAGATTTCATGACAGTGTGAATACCTGACAGAAAATTACATTAATCAGGATTAAAAAAAAAAAAAAAGAAAATTAGGATTTTGGCTTTCAGGGGCTATGGTCTTAAATTTCTGAGCCCGTTCGTGCAAAATGTAAATTCTTGCAATTTTTCCCATGGTTTTAATTTTTTGATTAGGCGTGTACACAATGTGTAATATACAGTTTGCCTTTTTTCCTACGCGTCCAGAGCTTTAAGACACTCTGTCTTGTTTATCCTTAGAGCTTTAATTAGTGATGACTGTCAGGAACCATGCACCTGCCGAAAACAAGCTGCTCCCTTTTTTTTTATACAGCAGAATCTTCTGAGGGTTCTTCTTAAGAGGCAAAGACTAACATAGCTGTTGAACTTGTTCCAAGTCTGTTTAGGTCCAAAGCGGCATGTTCAGAAACAAAGTAACAGTGTTACACTGTGGAATGATCGAATCCCAGTATTAGACAAAGTTTGGGTTCTCAGCGCCTGTGTCTGTGGGCCTGGGTGGCGGCGGGCCCAGCGTTGTGCTGAATACCAATGGTTGAGGAGGAGCATATGTGGGCCATACTTAATCCTGCTAATCTGCCTGCACAAGTAAAAAGAAAGGGAACAAAAAGGCGAAAAGAGGAGGGTGGAAGAACACGAGAGAAGCTTTCTCTTTTCACACATGAATGACGTCCTGGCTCTCGCCTCCGACCCATTCTGAGGGAATCTTGGACGCAAATGAAGCAAAATTCAGGCTTTTGTTGGTTGAAATAGCGAGGAAGGTCAGGCGCCACCCGGCTGCAGTCGCTGCTGCTACTGCTGCTAGCGTGTTGGTGTTTGTCACCTCACAAGATTCACACGGAGATTGGTGAGCAGCGCAGTTCGCTGTGCAGAAGGCGGGAAGATCCCGATAAGTGTCTCGGCTGCCTGAACAAGTCCCATAAAAAGACTTCAGTCAGTGTGAATTACAGTAGGAACACAATCTGCCTCCTGTTGCCAACATCGGGTATTAATCAAGTCTCATCCCAGAAGTTCCAGCCCTCCGGTTCATGCTGCCTTAATCCAAAAACCTAATGTCTTAGTTTACATTGACATTGCACATGTATTTTCAAAACAACTTTGTTTGATGTCCTCTTGCAGGCGTATGCTAGGTGTATACTAGTCGGCACTGTAACACCGATAAGGTCTTGCAACTGTGTCTCAATTTATGCACAAGTGTTTTTTCCGTCGCCGTTTTAGTCAAAAAATGCTTATTGTTCTTGCAACATTTTAGTCATTTCTATATGTGATAATTTTAGTAAAGATGGCCCTTGATCTTGTCACTGAAGTACAAGCAAAATTGTGGAATCATCTGTCCATACAATTACAACCGTATACAACATACTATGCTGTGAGACAAGGAGTGGACAGGACAAGGGGAACGACTTTACTATGAAATTTATCATAAGCCAATTGTTGACTAACATGGTATGTGCCGTATATGATATGTTAAAGGGGACCTATTATGCTTTTTCCACTTTTGTGACATATAAATGTAGTTAGAATGTTGTATTCTCGTTATAAACGATGCCAAAGTTTCAGATAATAAAGTTTGCACCTTTGGAAATGAGCTGTGAAAGAAGTTTGGGATGGTTCTGAAAGCTCGGTTTCAGAGTTTTTTCCAGCAGTGGCTCCCTGTGACATCACAAGGAGCCGGGCTTCTTAATATGGGCATGCGCTGCAGACCAGATACACGATAGGACTGCCCTCCCCACAGTTCTGCTTCACTCTGTTTCAGGTTGTTAGCTACGTATGGCTCCCAGGAAATCTTTCTACAAGGCAAGCTTAATGGAGTCCACAACTCAGTGCTTCTCAATTATTTTGCGTCATGAACCCCCAAGGTACAGAAATCTTTCTGAAATACTAGTGAAATATTTATTCATTGATCTGTACAGACTGAACTTGAAACTGAAACTAGGAAAATACAACAAAATGGAGAGTATATAAATGTATTCAAGAGTCAAATTGTATGTTGAGTACTATAAATGTGTACATATTGGCAGGTCTTCATACAAAGCTAAGTGGGGATTTCTCCCCCAGCAAAGATGGCCAGATGTGGCTTGCCCACCTCTACTGTAACCACTTAGACCGCTGGTCTGTGTTTAATAACTGAGGTAAATGGTCTTTCACTTGTATAGCACTTAACCATTTCCAAGGCACTCCAAGCGCTTTGCCAGTATTAGCACATTCACCTACTGATGACACAGCATGAGGAGCAACTGGGGGTTCAATATCTTTACGAGGATACTTTGACATGATCACTGGAGGACCGAGGATCAAATCGGCAACTTTCAGGTGAAATTTTAATTTAACATTTACAATTTAACATTACAGTGCATTTCGTACATCAATCAAAATATAACTTTCCATTATTTACATTTGTATTCAACTATCTGATCAGCCCAAAAGGAGTAGGCTGAAGCAAAAGCTTATAAATGCCTACCCCTTTTTGCAAGATATAATCATGTTCATGCCACAGTCTTGTTTTCCCCTGTTATTATCATTGTAATATTATTATTGTTATTATCATTATTGTTATAACCATTATTATTGTGTTATTATCATCTCCATTATTATAATCATCATTAATATTACCATTTTCATCATTATAGTTGTAACAATTTTTGGATTTTGTTTTTTAGCTCTTTAATTTTACAGACTTCATTGCTTCTTGTATAGTGCTGTATCATTCCATCTGTTATTTTCTGAAATCCGCAGTATTTATGCTTTTATTGTCAATTTATTAGCCCACTTTTCCCCCCCTAAGTGTAACATTTACATATCATTTTCTGGATTGCATGTGTCTAATCTTGTGCATTAAAAAACAAGAACTTGTTTTATAATGTTAAGTTTTTAGACGTGTTTTTAGTTTGTGCGTGTCTAGTCTTGGGCGTTAAAAAACAAGAACTTGAGACTGTGTCTGAACAGGTGACCAACCCAGGTTGAGGTTCAGGCGGTATGCTGCCTCTGAGGTAGACTGAGAGCCGTAATACAGGCAGGACAGAACATGAGTGTTTAATATCTTATATTCTCCAGCTCTTTTGTGTTGAAAGCAATTGCCGCTGTAAGTATTCTACACGCCACACCTGACATCTAATTCTTTGATTGCCGAATGCTGAGTATATTCCGCCTGACAGGCAAAGGCAGATACATGCAGCATCCTTTGTTGTGGCTCTAATGCATCAATTTGGCGGGATCTCTGTGTGAAAGAGGTTCAAATGCGTTGTCAGTGAGCATCATGTCTTTGGCGTCAGTGAAGGTGTCAACGTAGTTAAAATGATACGTTAGGACCACTGGCGGTCACAAGCGTCTTTCACGCCGTGGCGTTAAGTTGGCCCGGGCTTTATCTCCACAACAGCTATTAGGAGCTAATTAAGTGGGAAGACTGGCGAGCCTCCCATGGCTACTATAACACAAGTCCAAATGGAAAGCTTACAAGCTCTTTAGACGCCGTGACAAATTGAATGGAACTCGCCGGGCTCGGCCCATTATTCCAGCCGCCCCATCTGGCTGCGAGGAGATAAAGAGGATTTGCTGTAGTTTGTAAGGTGTGTGTGTGTCTGACGGATAAGGAGGGGATGGGGGGGGGGGGTTTCAGAGACTTGGAGGGGGACTTTGTTCCTCTTTGGTCCTCGCCTCAATTCAACAGGCAGCCTGAGATTTGCTTTCGCCAAATGTTACAAATGTTTCGACAACCTGGTCTCTGATCCTCGGGGGTCACAGGGGAGGGCGCCCGTTGGGGGCAAGGGAGGGGGTGGGCATTAACAAAGCAGCATGAGGATGAATGTATTCACGCTAGTATTCAGCCGCCAGGGCCCCCGCTTGCCGGTCTTAACCTCCGTGCACCGCAGCCCGACCCGACCCAGCTGCCGGCCTACGTGGACGTGTCCCGCTAGCGAGACTGATGGAGACGTGTGTAAACGCGCTAATCCTGTTTCACACTTTCACTGAGTGCAGATCCCGGCGAAGCTTTTTGTCGCACGAGGATCAACACTGATCCATTCACTTCATGTATTCTACGCACACGACCACTTTTATTGATTTAGTCATCATCCAGTGTACTCCATAGACCTCCAGCAAGGTGCTGTGACAATAAGATCAGAATACATTAAGTACAAAAAACGTGGCAATGAAAGTTTAAAGATCAATCAATGAAATCAATGGGAAAAACAACCAAGGCAACCGACATTAAAGGGGCTTTATACAACATTGTCAACTTTTCACACTTATGTATAGTTTTGAAATGTACTCTTTTTCTACATGAATCAGAAGTTTAATATCATGGTGTGTTTTTAAGTTATCCCTGGTTTCAGTTTTATGTTGCTCCTAAATCTGGTCGAGGGTGGAGTACCAGAACTTCCACCCTCAACCCCTAATCAATCCCAACAGGATAGCCGAGTCTGCAAAATCCAAGCATGTCAGCCGAGAGGAGAAGAACACAACTTGACATTTTTTGAATATTTATTACAATAAGCATAATATAGTAGCCCACTGGGATTCAATATCATAAAGGATCCTGAAGTGAGCAGGACAGGATCCACTTAATAATGTTCATGAGGTGGTGCTTTGTTGCTTGAAATTGACCCTAATGGGGATAAGCGGCATAGAAAACAGATTGATGCTTGAAACACTGCCCCCACGGTTTCCATTGGTACTGCAACTTTTATGTTCAAAAGTATTATCCATCCATCTATAACGCTTATCCTCTCTAGGGTCGCGGGTCTACGGGCGAGAGGTGGGGTACACCCTGGACAGCCAATCACTGGACAGACAATTTTGGAGTCACCAATTAGCTAACATACATGTTTTTGGAATATGGGTGGAAGCCGCAGTACCCGGGGAAAACCGTGGAGAACATGCAATCATATGAGAGGGGAATCGAACTCCGCTCTCCTAGCCGTTTGGCTGTTTTGCTCTAACCACTCCACCACTGTACAGCCCTCAAAGGTATTGTTTCGAAAGTTTTAAATGATTACAATATAATGAAAGTAGAGCACACAACTCAAAATATACATTGGAGGTCAAATGTAAAATGTGTTTTAATTATTTTATTACAAAGAAAAATTATTATAAAATTCTTTAATTATTATATATTTATTTTATTGTATTGTAGTGGTATACAATCACTTTAAGCATGATTTTTATAATGATTAGTTACTAAAATATACTTTTCTTGTACCAAAAAAAGACAAATTAATGATGACAAAATAATATGGCAAAGAGAATGAAGGTTTAGTTACAGCTTAGTGAATGTTTAAGATGCTGAGGTTAAGCTTCCCAGAAGAAGGGGACAAGACGGGACAAATAAAAGTGATTTAAAAAGGACAATAGGAGACAAGAAGGCTGAGTTGAATCCTGGAGGACCTCCTCACAAATCTACTTTCTGTGGAGGACGAACATGTTGACTTGAAGTGGACAAAAAGAAGGACAAGAAAGCGTATCTGTGTCGGGCGGGACGCAGCCTACTGACTGATGGCGCTACAGTACGGAGGCCCCCGCATGACAATGGTGTGAGCGGGCTCTAATGACGGGGATGTGCCGGCCTTAACGGGATCTTTTCTCATGGAGATGCTCACAAGCGGGAGACAATGGGCTGGTATCACAATGGACGACACAAGCAGCGCCAGCCGGCCCACTTGTGCTGCAATTAGCGTCATATGGCCGTGCATTACATTCCTTTACTGTTGCTGGATGCAGCCCCCCCCCTCCCGGCCGTCTCATCGCACTCATGCCTAACAAGGGGGCGGACTACTTTCCTCGTTCTAACCAGCTGTCACCCCCTCCAACACACAAAAATCTTTTCACGTGTTCTTAACCATTGCTGATGTTTCACCTCAAGTAGTCACATGACCTATATCTCACTGTATGTACTGTATGTACACGCTGATCATGTGACCACGGCTGAAAATGGCTTGTCATTGCTGTGAAGACGACAATCCAACATATTATCTGAATATTTCAACAGACATGACTCCTGATATTTTGTTGTTTTATAATCCATAATGACTTGCAGAAGTAATTCCACTTCTCCTAAGCGATGGATTTATGCACATTCGTTCTTTCTTCTTCTACGGTTTGGTGTGTCGCATGGTTCCGTCTGCGTACCTGTTCACCGTGCTACATATAGTTGTGAATTTTGTGTAGTGTAGTACTTTCCCAAATCCATTTCTGTCCAGTGTTTCTTATACATGTATTTATTTGTAGCAGCCTGCCACAAGTAAATCAATGTATGGGAAGATACTGATACTGCAAAGACTGTACAGTCTAAAAGGTTGCTAAATGCTGTATACATTTCAGCATACAATATAAATAACAACATAATAGTAATGACTAGCTTTAAAATGATTAGAGAAGTACATGTTTGCCAGGCGAGTAGTTCTTCAACGGATAATTTCTTTTTATGTGATGCTAAAACCGAGCTTTTATGATCACCACAGTTTGACCCTGGAACAGATTAATTGTATGGATTTACACCGGAAAGAAATAGCTTTAAAAGTGGTTGGATGTCAACCTGCATGTTCCCCTTTGAAGGTTCCATTGTAGCTGGATTGTTTCTACAAGAGGGTGAAAGGTCATAAAAGTATTACCAGAAGAAGATCATAGCACTTACTAAATCAATCAGATGGAATGAAGTCATCGTGGCCTATACCGCTGACAGCCACTAGGAGACACGTTGTTATGGTGTGTGGGGCTTACTGTGATATGCTGTGATGTGGTAGTTATGTCATTCATTTGTTGTATATACTATACTATACACATAGAGGTTACAGTATGCATAGTATCAGTATGCAGTATAATATATAGTATAGTCATATACTGTATATAAGTGGGGCTCTGGGGGGGTGTCAGAGGGAGGGGGCGGGGTCTGGTTTGTCATCATGAATGGACTCAGGGTGGTTCACATCATGCGGCCATTGATGGCGGCCCCTCCCCTGTTGTAAAACAAGCTCCCGTGGGCCCGCCTGAACACAGGGGGCTTTGTGTCCCCCCCCAACAGGAAACATACCACCCAAAGTGCTGCAACCCCCAGTCTCTTCCTCGCCTTCACCTCCAGTGAAAGCTGACATGGGAGGCGGGTCCAGCAACAGGTGGGGTTAATGAGACTAGGGTTGGGGAGGGCACGGTGTAAAGGGGGCGTTCCTGCCGGTTTCCGTAATATGGAAGCCTAATGGGAAGATTGATGGACGCAGACAACCACACAAAAAAAGGGGTGTGGATCAAATGTAGAGTGGGGGGGCTTGAATGGCTTCCCCAACACGAGAGTCACATTTTAGCGCCTCCTGGGAGGCAGGAGTAGGCGGGACCGCTCCCCTAATTAGCAGGGAGGTCTGGCCTACAAGACCACAGAGAAAAGAGAGAGGATGCATGGGGGGGTGTACAGGTCAGTGCTGACCACACAGGAGGGGGGCCGCCCTTGCCACTGTAAAAAAAAAAAAAAAAAAAGTAACTTTCTCGCCATTTCTCTGCTCTTGTTGTTAGGCGGACTATTGCACTTGAGTCTGGTGGGGCACAGGGGGGTCATCCTAGGTTGAAGACCCCAGTCATGGACACACACATGTCAGCACACATTGAAGTCACATGACAAGTCATTTTTTGCTTTCTTTGCTAATTAAGAAGTACGGTGCACTTCCTCATCAGAAAGTTAATTATTTTATATTAAATTTGATTTTTATCAACGAAAAATATTAAACAATGACACACCTGTTATATCCTAATATGTGTATATAATCAATATATATCACATTAGAGCAAATATTATATATATATATTCATGACTCATTAACATTTCAATTTGTGTTCAACTTTATCGACTTTGTACACATTAACAATGGCACACAAACACAGACTGTTGACATGTTAGCGCATCGTGTTTAGCATGCAGGCGCTAACAAGGCGACCCTGCCAGTGTCAGCTCCTATAATGAGCTGCTCCTGGTCCTGAGGGGCAGGTTCACTGGTCCTAATGGCCCCCCAGGCTGTAATAAGTCCTAATTATCACTGTGTGTTTAAAAAGGTTAACATCACACATAGCCAGCCTGGCCCCGCCCACACAGTCACAACACCAGGAAGTGCTGTGTGTATGTGTGTGTGCGTGTCAACCCAAACAAAAAGCGCGGCTAACCTGGCTGATTCGCCAACAACCACAGAAATACTTTGCTTATGCTAACATAAAACCACGCTACCGTTCAAGCAGCATGCTCATGCTATGCTAGCTTCTTGTGTAGTTGACGTCTGGAACGCGGCCCGTCGCCTTTGCTTGCACTTTGACCCCCAACATCAACCTCTAATTGACCCCGTGAAGACCCCTGACTGACCTGCATCACAATAGCAACCCCCTCTTTGCCGCCACATTGTTTCTTTTTCGGGGGACCTCATCTTCATCCTCGGTCTGCGATGGCGAACATGAGTGCTCTCCTCACCTGGCACACGAAAGTCCCATGACACCATTGCTATGAGTGTCTACTTAAAAACAGAGTCAATGTTGTAGTTGAACACACCACAATGATGCGTGCGCTGACATTTAGCTAGTATTAGCATTACCAACCTCTATGGGCATTACAAACCACCAAGTGAAAGTAGTATAGAAGCTATAAAAAGCTGTATTTTAACAATGAAAAGATCTGACAGTGAGCATGCCCGTTCTGTAGGAGATGCATTCTTTTCATATAATATCGGGTGTATTTTAATTCTTATACATGTCCATTAAAAGCATGTACATTAGCATTTTACTAAACTGAATCTGAGGGTCTGGAAGGTATTGCTAGAAATAGCATACCAATCTCATTTTGCACAGCACCACAAACCAACAACGTTAGCTTAAACATGACCAAGCTCGGATACGAATATTAGCATCTATTTGAGCATTAGCTTCTTCAGGCTCTTAGGCTAAGCTGCTTGCTAGTTAAAAACATTGCCCAACTTCAGCCAAGTTGGCTGTGATTGGGTAAGCACTATCATTACCACACACCTAGCAAAAGGGTTTGTTTATGCTAAGCTAGCAACTAGTAAAAAGACAATACTACCAGTCCAAGCAATAGAAGCTTAGTCTGGCAGACACCAAGCTAGCAATAGTAGTACAGAGCACCTAGTAAAGGACAGAATAGTTAAAAAAAAAGCACTAATATAGACAATATACAACCACCACTGGCATGACAAATTCCCTCCAATTCTGGATTGCAAATCAAATTAGCCCGTTAGCATAGACTAACTCTCCTGCCCCCTGCTGGTATGGAGGTGTCACAATAGCCGGCATGCTAGCAAGAACATTTTTTTTCCACACTCATTAATATTAGCAAGCTAACATGTTGCTAAAGATGGGGACATACTGTTCCTGGAGGTGAGACAGCTTTTGTTGTCCAATGTAGGTTAAACCCTTCCCCCAGCAGACAGAAGCATGATGAGCTAAACGCTGGAAGGAGACGGCCACATTGAAACGCTAGTAGTTTACGTAGAAACGTGTCAACGTTCAGGAAGAAGAAGAAGAAGAAGCAGGCCATCGTCATTAACCAGCTATGCTAAATGGGGATTAGCATATTCATGAGGGCGGCCATCTTTAGGACAGTCTGTTTGCTTGTTTGTCCACGTCCACACACACACACACATACACTGATACACACGCCCCCGTTTTCACACTTGAGAGAGCAGGACTAAACAGTTACAAAGTGATTAGCATGTCGCTGATAATGTCCTTATTATTGTCCTACACAATAAACATCATGTCCACACCCCCCACCCCCAAGCCACCAGACGTTAACATTGACACCATTCTCGTCTTCAACGTCCTCATTTAGCTAAAGACACGGGCCATGGGGACTTTTTGTTTAGTACATACAGACAGCTACTTCGTGGGGACAGTCAGGGGATATTAAAGTATATGGGGACAGTACATGGGGACGCTGTGTGAAAGAAGTGTTTTGACAGATGCAGGGCAGTTATGGGTCATTGGTTAGGACAGATAAGGACATTTATTTGACTGTTTGAGGACCTTTGAAAGGGACAGTATAAGGTATAGTCGTGTGGGGACAGTGTGTCCATAAAAGAACATTTAATGAGTGACGCGTGAAGTTGCTGATGGAGGACAAGAAGTGACGAGTGAGGACACGGTTGTCATGACAACCAGGTCAGTTAGTTTAGAAGTGTTGTTGTCTTCATTACGCTGGCCGTCCACTTAATGATGGCGTCTCCCCAAAAGGCCACGTTTGAAGGGTGGTTAGCCTCGTTAGCCCCGTTAGCATTGTTAGCCACGTCCATGTGACTTCCTGTGTCCTGTCACTCACGGCTCTTTAACGAGCTCTTTAATTGAGCTGTCTAGCGGGCCACCTGGCGGCCTCATTAGCATGCTAATGCCGCGCCATTGTATTGGCCTGACAGCCAGGGCGGGTGGCGGTGGTGGGGGCGTCTATGACGAGGGGTTTGTAAGTGGAAACAAGGGGAGTCAGTGTGTCTGAGAGGACGACAAGGACGCAAAGACATCATTCATAAATGTCTGCGACCATTCTGATCAAGAGCATAGATCACTGCGTTTGCATATTCATGATTGCAACACATTTAGAAATAATGTCTGTCTTTTCCACTCATTACTTTCTTCAGATTTCTGATTGGCTAACAAAATTCGACAGGTATAGTGTCACCTGCTGGCCTGACACACCATGTCTGTCACATGATGATGATGTAATTTATAATGGAGTGACATGTGACCAGGGGAAGAAAAATACAAAAACAAAAAAAAATTAATATTTGTCCATTGGACTGTATTTTCTGTATGATTCCATTGTTTAATGGTCTTCTACCTCCAAATCACTCAAAGCCCTTTGACACATTTACCTCCTAATGCTGGGGGGTTCAGTATCTTCCTCAAGGATACTTTGACAGGATCACAGGAGGACGAAAGATTCAACCCACAACCTACAGGTTGGGAGATGACTATTCTTCTACCTGAGCCATGCCACCCCATAAAATATTTATAATAATATGTGCTGAAGTAAAAATCACTAGATTTGCAGATTTCTTGATCAAATACACGGACCAAACCTGAGGTGAGGCCACAGTGAGCCAATAATATAATGTTACAGTAACATTAATTATAGACTATAACTTTCTACAGCTGACTCCGAGTGGTTAGTGCACAGCTAGGAGACCCAAGAGGGAGTTCAATTCCACCGTCGGGCATTTTTGTGTGGAGTGCGTATGGAAGCTTTTTTGATGAGACCCCTGACTTTGTGCAGATCTTCTTTCAGTGCAGTAAGAAATGCTCAACTCAAAGTATATGTACTTCTTTGCCGGGCTGATAGGTGACTTCAAGACGGACTCTTTGGAACCTTAGCAGCATCTTCTGAAGCCTTAAGGGAGCTTGGTAATAATGTTTTTTTCATTTCATTCATTCATTCATTTTCTACCGCTTTTTCCTCACGAGGGTCGCGGGGGTGCTGGAGCCTATCCCAGCTGTCTTCGGGCGAGAGGCGGGGCACACCCCGGACCGTTCGCCAGCCAATCACAGGGCACATACAGTGAAGAAAATAAGTATTTGAACACCCTGCTATTTTGCTATTTCTCCCACTTAGAAATCATGGAGGGGTCTGAAATTTTCATCGTAGGTGCATGTCCACTGTGAGAGAGATAAACTAAAAAGAAAAATCCAGAAATCACAATGCATGATTTTTTAACAATTTATTTGTGTGATACAGCTGCAAATAAGTATTTGAACACCTGTGTATCATCTAGAATTCTGACCCTGAAAGACCTGTTAGTCTGCCCATTAGAAGTCCACCTGCACTCCATGTATCATCCTGAATCAGATGCACCTGTTTGAGGTCGTTAGCTGCATAAAGACACCTGTCCACCCCATACAATCAGTAAGACTTTAACTTGTAACATGGCGAAGACCAAAGAGCTGTCCAAAGACACCAGAGACAAAATTGTACACCTCCACAAGGCTGGAAAGGGCTACGGAGCAATTACCAAGCAGCTTGGTGAAAAAAGGTCCACTGTTGGAGCTATCATTAGAAAATGGAAGAAGCTAAACATGACGGTCAATCTCAATCGGAGTGGAGCCCCATGCAAGATATCACCTCGTGGGGTCTCAATGATTCTAAGAAAGGTGAGGAATCAGCCCAGAACTACACGACAGGACTTGGTCAATGACCTGAAAAGAGCTGGGACCACCGTTTCCAAGGTTACTGTAGGTAATACACTAAGACGTCATGATGTGAAATCATGCATGGCACGAAAGGTTCCCCTGCTTAAACCAGCACATGTCAAGGCCCGTCTTAAGTTTGCATATGACCATTTGGATGATACAGAGGAGTCATGGGAGAAAGTTTTATGGTCAGATGAGACCAAAATAGAACTTTTTGGTCATAATTCCAATAAGCGTGTTTGGAGGAAGAAGAATGAAGAGTACAATCCGAAGAACACCATCCCTACTGTGAAGCATGGGGGTGGTAGCATCATGCTTTGGGGGTGTTTTTCTGCACATGGGACAGGACGAGTGCACTGCATTAAAGAGAGGATGACTGGGGCCGTGTATTGTGAGATTTTGGGGAACAACCTCCTTCCCTCTGTCAGAGCATTGAAGATGGGTCGTGGCTGGGTCTTCCAACACGACAACGACCCGAAGCACACAGCCAGGAAAACCAAGGAGTGGCTCCGTAAGAAGCATATCAAGGTTCTAGCATGGCCCAGCCAGTCTCCAGACCTGAACCCAATCGAAAATCTTTGGAGGGAGCTCAAACTCCGTGTTTCTCAGCGACAGCCCAGAAACCTGACTGATCTAGAGAAGATCTGTGTGGAGGAGTGGGCCAAGATCCCTCCTGCAGTGTGTGCAAACCTGGTGAAAAACTACAGGAAACGTTTGACCTCTGTAATAGCAAACAAAGGCTACTGTACCAAATATTAACATTCATTTTCTCAGGTGTTCAAATACTTATTAGCAGCTGTATCACACAAATAAATTGTTAAAAAATCATGCATTGTGATTTCTGGATTTTTCTTTTTAGTTTATCTCTCTCACAGTGGACATGCACCTACGATGAAAATTTCAGACCCCTCCATGATTTCTAAGTGGGAGAAATAGCAAAATAGCAGGGTGTTCAAATACTTATTTTCTTCACTGTATAGACAAACAACCATTCACACTCACATTCATACCTATGGACAATTTGGAGTCGCCAATTAACCTAGCATGTTTTTGGAATGTGGGAGGAAACCGCAAACTCCACACAGGCCGAGGGTGGAATTGAACCCTGGTCTCCTAGCTGTGAGGTCTGCGCGCTAACCACTTTCATAAATCTAATTTCTCCCAGGTGTAAACAGTAGCTCTTTTTCAATTTGCATACACCTGCTTTAGCAGTCCGTGACCTTGAACTGTAAGCTACTGGTTGTCCATCCTGCTATGCCTTTGGAGTTGGTATATTGTGACAGGTTGGTTCACATCATAAAATTTCAGAGTTAGAGCATAGCTGACCAGCTGTTTAAGGTGCTCCGAAATCCTTTTGTGTTTCTTTCCATTGCTACTCCATTTCACCTTCAAGCAGCTTCCTTAAAGGAGCACTGATGTCTGACAGGTTTGGGATGAACTTCGCAAGATCGTGGTTCTTCCTTCTGAACCTCTGCAACTCCTCTTTTCCGGGGGTATGCTGGAGACATCCATGTTGTCCATTATTGATTATCATCATGTAGTCACATGATGATTTCACTTCATGATGGACGCCACCATACATAACACGCCTGGTAGCCCTAGTCCAGGAGTGCTCACACTTTTTCAGCATACGAGCTACTTTTGAAATGACCGAGTCAAAATGATCTACCCACTACAAAAATGCAAAACATCTATTTATTTTCAAATGTATTGAGGATTATTTGTACGTACAATGTATGTTGATGTACCTTACATAACCAAATGAGCCAATATTGCAAAACACACATAATTAACTATTAACATTTTTTGTAATTACCTGAGTTTACTTTGAAGACTTGCACTGAATTGAATCAGCCAGGGATGCATAGTCCGGACAGTAGCTGCTGATAGCCAGTCTCAAGCACACTTCCAAATGTTCATCAGTCATGGTGGAACGGTATTTGGACTTAATGATCTTCATGTAAGAAAAAAAGTCCACCTCCCATTCCGTATGGAAGTGATATGTTTTTGCCTTTTTACTTGGTCCAGCTCCTTCACTCATTTTAGTGACCAAAAACTTTAGCGAGGGCTTAAAATCTGACACAATTCGCCGACTAGCTTAGCACTTTGCATCGTTGTTTACGCATGAGCGGTGACCTAAAGGGCAACATTCAGTTGTCATGTGACTGGTTGTCCTGTATGTCAATCAAGTAACGGGGATGGATGATAGGCTGACATCGTAAGTTCTGCTGCACTTAGAGACGTTGTTTGATTTGATTGGTCACCCGAAGGGCAACATTCAGTTGTCATCTGAATGGCTGCCCTGTATATCAATCAAGTGACGGCATTGATGCTAGGATGATATTTTTTTAATGTCACGCCGCGATCGACCAGCGATCGACCAGTACCACCTCCACGATCAACCGGTAGATCGCGATCGACTTAATGAGCACCCCTGCCCTAGTCCTTGATGACATGATTGTAGTCCTGCAGACTTGTTGTCTTGATGACATCATCATAGATAGATTGATTGTCGCTCAGTTCTGCTTCACACCTCCACACATCTTTTTTTTCCTCCACACAGCTCTTGACTTGATGCAGTCCCCCCCCAACAAAAGTCTTAATCCTCTCATCAGCATGCCATCAGAACAACATGGAGGGAGTGTAGGGGTCCTCAATGGCGGGGTTGCTAAGGTACCCACTCCATCAGATGGGACACTTGAAGTTGTGGTGGTCCCGGTCCGTTCGTTGTTGACCAGGTAGGCGTGGACGTGACCCCCCCCCACCCCCCGCCACCCAGAAACGACCTCCCTTCCTGCAGTGGCGTTACAACTAGTTACAAGATTTGAGCAAAGAATAAAAAATGTTTAAATTCCATGTCAGGATAAAGCCCCCCCAGGCCCGACGTGTCAGGTTCAAGTCTCTCAGACAAAAGGGAGGGGTCACTTGAGGGTCCAGACCCGGCTGATTGAGGGGAGTCTCTTGGCACACAAACAATTAGCACTCGTGGCTTAGCGCGGCCCCCAAATCTTCACATTTGTCCTGACAAAGTGACTGGACCCCCGACATGGACCCTTCACTTCCCCCCACTCATGGGAACACAACCTGTAGATTGACAAAGACTCTAACCTCTAGTTCAAAACAGTCAGCCATGTGACCTTTTTAAGGGTCGGTGACCACCCTGTTACCTCATTTCATCATTTTACTGTAAGCACAATGTTGCTAATCTATCAGAAACACATTTTTACACTTTCAATTTACACAGTTTTCATTTAAATCTTGATCCAATCCAGTGTTTTTTCATTTATTATGTCAACACTTTTTTTTAGCAACTCCACTCACTAGACACTTCATTAGGTACGCCTGCTGCTGCTACTAATTCCACAAGCTAACAGTCAACTGGCTGTAACATTTGGAACAAAACGCCTAGCTGTGTCCTGTGTAAGAAGAATTCGGTGCAGCAGATAATATTAGCAGATAATATAATACTTTTCATTCATTCAACAGTGAGTATTGTACTCTTATACAATTCTTTTTAACAGACCAAAGTAGTACTTTTTCATACCTGACAGTTTCGACTGCTTGCTAGGAGGCTTCATCAGAGTGGTCACGTGATGTTCATGTCACGTGTCATGCCAGCTGATTTATGTGGATGTTTCCGGTGTCTTCCTGTCTATGAAGGCAGGGCGACATTACCATCCACCGTCCGGCTTCTTTCCGACTTTGGTCTGTTTTGTATGTAGATTTGTTTAATGTTAGACCAAATGAGCCTCATTAGACTTCTAAGTATGATATTCTTGTACTTTATTTCACTGACTGCCGTTTATAACGTTAGCTACACGAAGGGTCACTTCACATCAGTATCAACTGTAAACCTTCTTTTCTATTTATCACAAAACTAATTATTCTTCAATTACGCTTTTATTTACCTGGAATTGTGTGTTTTATTAAATACTAAAGCTCTATAAAAATAAAAATAATAATGTATAATAAGATTGAGTTGTGAGGTATTCATTTTAGAATATGATTATGATTGTAATATGTAGTCCACCTTGTCTTGGTGTACCTAATGATGTGTCCTGGTGAGTGGAGGTTGTCCTAGACTGCCATCTAGTGGATAGAAAGAACTTCGCCCCTAGGTAAATCCAGATACAGTAATACTGAAAATTTTAAAAAGTTGTTTTTTGGGGGGGGAAATTACCCGATTTAGACGTTATGTTTATGTTTATTATTTTTTGTTACGTTTAAATGTTGCTCCGTTTTCGGTTCTGATATTAGGTGCATGTATGTTATGTTGTTTGTGTACATTAAAAATAATAGTTGATAAAAGTTATGGGATTAATCGTGACTAATGCAGTTTATGTAATGAAGTCGTGATAAATCCAGCTGTGACGTAGGATGATTAAAAAGACAATATCGGCTAATGTAGAAATGTGACCGAACAGGAAAGTACTACAAAGATGGCCGTGCAGTGTCGTTACCATGAATGTACTATTAAAATTTTGAGACGGTTTGTTTTTCGTGTTTATTGCAATAAAAAGTGTTTCTTAATAAAAAAAAAAGTATTGTCAGAAGTGGGATTCGAACCCACGCCTCCATTCGGAGACCAGAAGTCCCATCAGAGGAAGGTTTGTCACCTTGAGTCTGGCGCCTTAGACCGCTCGGCCATCCTGACAACTGACGAAATAGCGAAATATTTGCCTTTTTCACCTCAGCATTCAAATTCTTTAAAACTTGCATGTCATTACTTTCAACTTCAAAGTATTAAGTTCTTTTATGTTTGCAAAAAGTGTGACGACGACGAGACAAGACTTTTAGCCGTCAACGGTGACAGTCAGAGCAACAAAAGTTAGACGAATGTTTCTTTAAAAGACAATAGTGTTTTTACCTCTTCTAATTTTCGATGTGCAACTGTTTTTAGCACCTATACCTATAATCGATTTACAACAGAAATAAATCGGACAAATACATTTATAAAAAATACGAGGTCACGTAAAATACTGCAAAAATGTACGATGTGAAGGCAAATACTGTATATACAAAGTATTTTTCACCATGTAGTCCTCGGTGGGAAAAGTGTAGACACACCTAAGTTCTACATACCTTCCATGTGTCATCTTTGGCGTAGAGCCGATCTCAGGATAATGTATGGCGGCTAAGAATATATTGCCGGCAGGCGGCGCTGTTTTATTTGTGGTCTTGTACAACAAATATTGAGACCGTTACAAAACATGAACAAAGTTCATTAATAAAGACACCAGATGCATAGGTATTTCCTAGGATTCTGAAGCCTCTTAAAAAATGCTTATTTATTTTTATGATGTCGCAATAATGTCATGAATATTAATGTCAAGGGAGAAGCTCAAGCAAGCAAAGTCAACACATTCAACATTTGAGGAAGTCTGCTTAAAAAAAGTCAAATAAATTAAAACAAACGCATTTATAAAAAAACACCAGGCCAGCGGAGGTCAAAGTTCAACTCAGTCCTAGAGTAGGTTTGATCACAATGATTGGCTCATCAAATGTCACCCCAACCCCTTCCAAGCACACTGCTTCATCTATGAATAAGAGTTGACATGACAGCAACAAGGGGGAGAGGCACACAGGCAGGAAATGTGGTCAAGCCCCGGCCCCTCATCAAAACAAGGAGCATGCTGGGAAAGAGGGTCTCGTTTAATGGAAGCAAAGAAAAGCGGCTGTTCGTATCAGTTAGCTGCCTCAGCCAACCAGCTACAACCAGTCAGTACTCCCGCTCCGATGCCTCATCCTGTGGCCTTGCTTCCTCTTCTTCTTCTTCTTCTTCCTCCTCGTCATTGTCATCGTCATCTGGCTCCTCCTTCTCGCTGAGCTCTTCCCCGATGACATCCAACCCGTGAAGCCCCTCCCCTCGCTCGTCAACCTCTGCCTCTTGCAGCTGCAGCCGCCGCTCTTCAACCAGCAAGAGGCGCTCTCTGATGCCTTCAGCTGCGGCCGCTGTGTCAACCGGACTCCCAAAACACTGCTCGCTCCTGACGTTGCACACAGGGAAGTACACTTAGTGTGCTTGTGTGTGTGTGTGTGTGTGTGTTAATGTGTATGTGTAAGTGACAGCCGTGTACATACCCATCTGGGAAGATTACAGGCATGCTCAGTCTGTCCAACAGAGTTTTCCCTGAAGTGTCGACGTCATCCAGAGACTCCGCCTCCACATGCTGCTCCTGTAACACCTGAAACACCCACATGAATTAGCATCGGGATTTCTATGTGCTTGCTATGGAAGCAGTTCAATTTCAAAAGCTCGCACCCGCTCGGCAGCGTTGTGGAAATCAAGCGCGAGTTCCAAGCGATGCTGCCGCTCATCAGCACTGACGCTGAACTGCTTCCACACGCGGTTGAGTCTGGGTAAGGTGTCGCCGGACGAGCGTGTGGTGCAGCGCAGCGACTGACACAACACCACTGTCGCCTGAAGCAGCTGGCGGCCATAGTCGTATGTGCTCTGGTGGAGACGAGAGGAAAAAGTAAAGCATGTCAATATCACCACTTTTTGGCTTTTGCGGCCTTCATCTTTTAACCTGGATGTCAGTCAAGGATCTCAAAAGGTCTTATAAGTGCTCTGAGGAGCAATGGTCAAGGACCTATGGAGTGAGTCCTGAGAAATAGAGGAGCGAGGATTAGGGAAGGGATAGTTTGGATTTTTTTTTGACGTGAAGATGTATGACACCCCCATAAACAGTTCGCCAACAGCGACTCACTCCCCACTTCATGTCCTGTGCTGAGTTCTGGTCGGATTTTAGTGCTGAGGAAAGTAATTCCAGCTAGTTGCTGGGGACAGTGAAGTAAAGAGTTTGGCTTCTCAAAAGCATAATACGTTTGCATTACAAAAATGACTACTAGAAAAAAAATCAGACCTCACAAAACAAAATGTGTTATTTTCTCTGCTATCGTATCACTTCGCACTCCCGCCTGTCCATTGTTGTTTGTGTGCGTTTCATCACGGTTGAACATGAAATTGTTGTTTAGCCACATTTTCTGTCTGTTTTTTAAAAAAAAAATTGTAATCGAGGTATTCAAATTATCCGAATAATCGTTGCAGCCCTATCCTCTTGTTAAGTATTTATTTTAATAAAACAACTTGATACACATCTTTTGTCTAAACTCACTTTGTGGAAAAAAATATTGGGGTATAGTATATCGTACATTGATATTCAACCAAACAAACATATCCGGATATGAGTTTTTGGTCCATATGGGCCAGCCCTTGCTGAGACCACAGTGACAGGTGTGTGTTAGCCTTGAGGGCCAATGACCAAAAGATCTTGGATAGAGGAGAACAAGAACAAGGAGTGAGGACTGAAAAATAAGGAAGTAGGATTAAAGGTAGAGGTGGAGCAAAGGTTGAGGAGTAAGGGTTGAGGAGCATGGACTGGGGTTAAGGTGCTCAGATTTAGTGAGGATCAAAAGACCTAGGACAGAAGAGCACAACAAGGAGCAAAGACTAAGAAAGCAGGCGGAATAAGGAACGAGGAGCAAAGAGTAAGGCTTGAGGTTGAAGGTTGGAGGGCAAGCTGGGACAGAATGAGGCTTGAGGGCCAATCACCAAAAAGCTGAGGACCAAAGGACTAATCATGAAGACTAAGGATGGCGAAATGACGACAAAGGAAATAACGTTGTGGTTTCTCGCTCCTTTCTACAATCACAGGTGGGAGGAACTAACATGTAGATGGACCATGTGACACTGTTGTATGTTGCTTTGTCTCACCTGAGCGACGTCCACAAACTTTCTGTGTTTGTCCAACATGGACTTAGTCTCTTGGGAGTCATCGCCAAGTCTCACATGCGTCTTCAGCAGAGCGTCCAGCAGCTCGCCAAGCCACTCCACTGCCTGTTCTCACACACATACACACACAAATATTTTATTTATTTTTATATAAATATATACGTATATTGAAGGGAGCACAGTGAAGCACAGCACCTGCAGAGCATCTTCTTCACATTTGAACAGCTGGACCATCTGAAGCATCTTCAGCCTCCTCACATCCACCATGTCCTCACACCTGACACACACACAGAAAAATGACACTCAGACCACATTATTAGGAACCAGGGCAACAAAGAGGACGAGCGTGACCTCTGTTTACGTAGTTGCATCTCCTCCATGACAGCGTGAATCTGCTGTACATTCTCCTGTTGCTCTCCTGCTGGACTTTCGCCCTCCTCCAGCGGCCATGAGGTTTGGCTGCACATCTGCTCCATCAAGAGTTCCCCTTTCTGACGTAGTGATGTAAGCCCCGCCTCTGCAGGAAAAGCAGAGGTCACAACAAGAAGCAGCAGCATAGATTTGTGTCTTTAGAGAAAAAAAAAAACTAACCCACGCTCTGAAGCTTCTCCTCCAGCAGTTTGAGGTTTTGCTGAATGGCCGAGCCGTCCGCCAGCGCCACGTCTGCACAGAGCATGCCCAGTAAACCGTCCAGCTGCTGGGACAGCTGCGATACCACAAACACACATACACACCAATTTGAACTGTTTTGTCAGTGAACCATGTCGGTGTAAGATGAAGATACAGAAGAAGTATTCAAATTGAGATACAGCCAATTAATCAAGGCCAAGTTTAGAAGGTTTCAAGCTAAGCTAGGTCACCTCCTGTGCGGCGCCATGGAAGCTATGCGCTGCCTGCAGGACATTCTGTCGGCTCTCCAATTGCGCCGCCTGCTGGTAGCAGACGTCGCTCAGCTGCTGCTGCAGCGCCTTCAGCTCGGCCACTTCCTCTTCCTCGACGCCGCTTTGCAAGGCAGCAATCTGCTGGTTCAGTTCCACGTAGACGGCAAACCACTCCTGCGTGTGCATGTGAGGATATGAGATGATGGCACAGCCCTGTCAGTGTGTTTGTGTGTGTGTGTGTGTGCTGTGGGACGTACACTGTGCTGGCTCTCGATCTCTTCATGTTTTTGTTGCAGGGCCTGCGCTGCTCGTATGGAGTCTCCAATGGCCTGGTGTGTCTTAAGCAGCTCAGAGCCCGGACCCTGCAACCACGTGACCACCTGGTGGGACACACAGTACGCTATGGAACCATGATGGAGGTGGCAACATTTCACTTCCAGATATCATGTTTGTGATTGTATTTGGCAGGTCAGCAGTGTCTTACACACAAGTACACACAGTGTGTTATCGAGAACTAGGCCACCAGCAGGCCCCTGCTCCAAATCCTCCAGGCTAGCTACTGACATGCTGAGGATACCATGGCAACCCCAGGCTAGTCTCCAAGATTCTCTCTGCACCAACACTGTGTGTGTGTGTGTGAGCGTACAACACCCCGGACAGGAAGTGGCCGTGTCACCTGCATGACTTTGGCGTGGATGTCTTCCAGCTGTGAACGCTTGCTGCGTTGGCGACACACCTCCTGGTAGCGGGTGTACTGCTCCCTGAGTGAGTCCAACAGCTTCATGACCTGAGGCTGGGCCAAAAGCTCCTCCTCCATTGGCCGCCATGTCGGACCTGGAGGTCAGACAAGGCAGTCAGATTTGGGGCTACACAAAATCATTGAGGACACGTGAAGCTTTGGAGCGTCTCATGTGGAAGCAGGCCAACAGCTGGCAGAGACTCTTGACAGCCCATCTGGACCAGGACCAACACAGCTCAGTCAAGCTGATTGGTGTATGTTGGAAAAATGCTGCAGGGATTTGATCCTATTTCACAGCAGCTTACTTTGGACACAAGCATCCAATGTGGACATCCTTCAGAATCAGTTTCATGCAACCAATCATTCCTTAAACTGTTTACATGCTTGAAATACATACTAATAATCAGCACCTTTGCTAAAAAGGGGGCTAGCATTAGCATATTAGTACTAGGCTCCCTCACCTCCTTGTCCTTGTCCTCCTGCTCCACCTCCTCCTCCCTCTGAACCGTTGAAACGTCTCTGCTGCAGCTCTGACAAAAGCTCATGACCTACACACACACAGAAACAGATGGACAAAAAGAGAGAAGAAAGTGTGTTTGACCGAGAGCAAGGAAGAGGATGGTACCATAAACAAAGACTCCTTTTAACACACACACACACACAAACACTCACATGACCAATAGGGTGAAAGGACACGTTTTAATTTTGTGGACCAGCTGAAATGTCCTTACAAAGATAAATGTCACAACAAAAAGGTGAAATGTCAAGGTTGGTGTCACACAGAAGCACACACTTCTTCCATCTTTGTATCCTTAAATTTAAGAAAATAATGATGTTATTTACCAGTCTGGAGGACAGTCTCTGGGTCAAAAGACGGAAGTAGGATACTGTCAGCTGACCTGCACACACACACACACACACACAAGCACTGACACACAAACTACAAGGTACTAGAAGAAGGGTCCTAATAGGAGGGTCGTTCCTAAACTAACACAAAGTAAAATATGCAGTAAAGTATGTCATGTACTGTCATATCACGGACATTAAGGGTGTGAATTCAGCACTGAGGACGATTCGATACACATCTCGATGCACTACCAGCGATACGATACTTTAACGATACGATCCACCCTCTTAACAATGTGATATGATGTGATAATCATTTAGTTCAAATCAATGCAATCTGATATATGGTGCAATTTCTTGCAATATGCAATTCAACATATGCAAATAAACAAAGGGGGAAAAATGGAATTCAGTATGGTCCTACAAAAAGGATTTGGCTTTAATCCTTTTAGGCACTTGGCAGTAAATTCAACAAAAGTGCTGTTTGTCTTTTTTTTTTTACTATGCACTTGATCATTCATTTTGCCATCTTAAAACAGCAACGACTTTTCCGCACACTTTCACATCGGCTATGCAATTACAATAGCGGTGGTTCAGTGGTGGAGTAAAACAATTAAACAATAATTACTGCTGTAAAAAATACAGTATGCAGCAACAGCAAAGTAAAAGTGACACTTTCAACAGTGCAATTAATGTTTGTTTATATATTCCTGTATGCAAAATACACTAATAGTATGAATGCACTAGGAGGTAGGCTAATACAGTAGTGAGGAGCAGAAAGTGGAAAACAACTTATACCCTTTTAAAATTGTTTTTAAAAGTTGCTCTGCTGTTCTAATGTCAGCTGCTGTGGTGAACACTCAGGGGGGGGACACACTTGTTGCAGGGGAAGATCCACTTGTTCTGACCCGATTTGCTTGGTTCTTTCCCGGTGTCCGACTAGGAACTAGACAGGGAGGTGGCGGTAGACTTGTCAGTGTTGTGGTGTCCCCTTTTTAAGGGGGTTTGCATGTTTGTCGTGCTGCCATTGTACGGCTTCTTAACGCGGCATTCTTTGCAAATGGATGTTTTGTCGAGCTTTCTGTCGTTCTTGTCGCAAATCCGTAGTGTTTCCAAACATACCAACGTTGCGGTTGGGTTGAATATAGAAACTTCCTCGCTGCTCCTTGTGTGCGAATGTCCATGCTGTTTTACTAGCAGTTGTATGTGCCTCACGGCTTCTGTCCATTTTCAATACAAAAGGCGAAATAATGATGGTGCATTCAATGCACCTGGGGAACAACATATGGGGTGAATATTACTAAAACTGTGCTTGCATCAGATTTTATCGATACCCACAAACACATAGAGACAAATCTTGATTTTACCCGTCAATTGCACCCATACTCAGTGAATGACCAGATGCACTCGCATCACGCACAGGCGAATTGATGCATCGATTATTTTCCACACCCTTAATGGACATGCGTAGGACAACACAGAAGACAGTAAAACACATACTTGTCCTTGTCGGCGCTCTTGTCACCTTCATTAATAATTGACAACTCATCCAGCAGTGATGTCGACTCCTTGGTGAACTTCTCAAATACCTGACACACACACACACACACACACACGCAGAGGACGTTCATTGGCCATGGCAAGATGCATATATTATTACATTGAATTTAAAAAGCAACATTTAGTGACCAGTCTCTTGCTGAGCCAGTCACTGTGGTCGTAGTCCAAACTTCCTCCAAAGTCGTCCGTCAGCTGAGAGGGTTCAATGTAGCGCGTCAGCTTATTGGCCGAGACCAGGATCACCTGGTAGAAAGCAGGACAAGAAGACACACCTTGACTGTGCAACATTCCGAGATGATCCAGCTCGCTCCGGTTACCATAGAAACGGTTGAGGAGCCAACACACGAAGAGAAGTGGGTCACCATGATGACTGGTGTGTGTTGGTGTCGTGGAGGAGGATGACCCACAATCTCACACACACATCATTTCATCCTAATAATGGACATGTCAGGCGGTGTCCCAAATTGAATACTTCCATCAAAACACTTCAATAAGTGTACATTGTACATACACTGTGTACTTAGTTACTGAGTGTGAACATTTTGACAATATAGTGCTGTCTTAAATCTATTACTGGAAATAATGATCGCAATATTCACCAACTTCATCTTTTTACAACCAACCTCCCTTTCCGCTATGTAGCCAAAGTGGCGCATGCACTCGCCATTTTGCCCATTTTGAGTGTAAAATCCAGGTACTGACAGTTCACCACATTTTGAAGTTACGCCCTCATCCACTCAAACGACCAAGTGTAACTACAAACATGAGCCAACTGAGACGAGTAGAGTAACATTCAGCTCCTCCCGACCCACCAAAACATAGTAATACCTGACCTGACATAACACTGCTACTCTGATGACAATCATCATGGGGGGAGCGGGGAGAACAACTGCTAACTTACCTCAAAGCCCAGACGGTCTTTCTCCTTCCAGAAGCAAAAGTGCGTCACTTTCTTGTCCCAGAATTCATCAGGCTTCACCACGCACACCAGCGACACCTCAGCGGGGATGACATTCTACAAAGGTGGCCGTGCATTGTTGGCATGTTCGTTAGTTAGTTAGTGTTAGTGTGTGTGTGTGTGGGGGGGGGGGGTTGCATACCTGCAGCATGAGCACCACTGTCTTGACCGTGTTCCACTGCGACCTGCGGCCGTCCACAATGACGGTGAAACCACGTGCCTTACACTTGTCACTGACAAGACACACAATAAGCAAGATTTGTTTTCCACTTTCATGACTGAAATGTTACGTAAACATTAAGTGTTTAAGAGTGTCCTGATACAACTTTTTGGCTTACGATCTGATTCGATCTAGGATACGCTAGCACAATCTATTGTTGTGATCACGTGGGTTCTGCATGATGAAAAGTGCTGGTGCGGAGTCTGGACAATATCGGATCGGGACGCCCCGAACAGTTTACAGTCACACATTGGTGAAAATTTTTTTCCAAAATTTTGCCCTGGTTCTTGTACACCGGTTATCGTACAATAATGCGTGTAACAAACTTTTGTGTCATTTTGTGGAATTGAGTGCACACAGAAAGAAGTAGGGCTGATTATTTTAATAATCGATTAATCTGTTGGCGGGCGGCACGGCGGGCGAGTGGTTAGCGCGCAGACCTCACAGCTAGGAGACCAGGGTTCAATTCCACCCTCGGCCATCTCTGTGTGGAGTTTGCATGTTCTCCCTGTGCATGCGTGGGTTTTCTCCGGGTACTCCGGTTTCCTCCCACATTCCAAAAACATGCTAGGTTAATTGGCCACTCCAAATTGTCCATAGGTATGAATGTGAGTGTGAATGGTTGTTTGTCTATATGTGCCCTGTGATTGGCTGGTGACCAGTCCAGGGTGTACCCCGCCTCTCGCCCGAAGACAGCTGGGATAGGCTTCAGCACCCCCCGCGACCCTCGTGAGGAAAAAGCGGTAGAAAATGAATGAATGATTAATCTGTTAATTATTTTTTCGATTAGTGTCATTTAAATGTCCGCCTCTTTACAGCAATCCCTTTAAGAATGCATGAATGGACTTTCCTCCCCCCTCCAAAGTCACAGCAAAGGGCGTAAGGAAGAGGAATTTTACTGACACTGAAGTTGAAGTATAAACAATCAACTGACAAAATATCACAAACAGTCACTGGCAGTCACTGTGTGTATCGCCAATAAATAAATAAAAAATGACAAATAAGACTAAGAAGTGACAAATAAATAAACTTGAAGAGTAGGCCTTGCATTTGGCATTGGCACGTCTGTTCTGGGGGGAGGGGCGATGCCTTGTTTGATGGTCAAGTTGTAAAGCTCACACAGCAAGATGATATGATCTACGCTGGACAGGCACAGCCGTAGCGATCTGTAGTTTCAACATGGTAAGCATTATATAGTCGCACAATGAGGAAACATCCCATCATCAGTCAGTATGAAAAAAACATGTCCAAGTCACAGTGATCCTTTAAGCCCGATGTACAGTTTGTGTGTGTGTGTGTGTGTGTGTGTGTACCTCGGGATGCTGAGCAGATAGTCCAGTGAGTCGCTCAGCTCCTCCATGCTGGTCTGATCAGAGCCAAGAGGGATGGTCAGAATCAGACCACTGCGCCGGTCTTTGCCACCTGAAATACATTTTGAGTTAAATAGTCTCAAAATGTGCTCTTGCTGTCGGAAAAAGTGTGTGCGTGTACCTGACAAGAAGGCCAGCTTCTTCTTGAGAACGGGCAGGATGCTGCTGGCTTCCATGCTAACCTGCTGAGACATCTGTCCACACACGTTAGTGGACCAGAAGTTGACTGGAGAAGGTCCACGCGACCAACACAACCTCAGAATGTCGTTCACCGTAGTTTAAGGCTTAGTTATCAGATCAACCATGTGTCTTCGGTAGGACTCGGTTTTGCTCGGCTCGGCCCAAAGACAATGACCTACATTCACGAGCAGCTGAATCCTCCGTCTCCGTATCGATCACTCGGCGATCAATCAGTAATGACTATCGAGCTAAGTATTGTCTTTACGTACCTTTCAGTCAGATATTTGGCATTCTGTGGGCTTCGGTTCGTCTCCCAGAAGTTTCCTCTTGATCCAACGGTTTCCCTCCAGATGTTGAATGTTTTTTTCTCGTCCAGCAAGGTAAAGATTAGCGACTCTGCTCTGCTAGCTGAGAAGCAGAAACCGGAGGCGCTGCAGCTGGCTGCTTGGTGCATGCGCAAGTGCTATGAAGGACGGCGACTTCCGTTTGAGTGCTCTTCAAAATTAAAGGTTAATCTACGATTTCAAGTCAATTTTCAATTATTTGACTGTTTATTTATCCATATATACTATATACATTATTTGTTTTAATCAGATGCTGAAACAGTCCTCTTCTTCGGTGTCTTCAACTTTTTCATATTTTGTTAAACATTCACATATCCATATTTTCTGAACTAGCACATACAGTACATTACTTCCGCATGAAAGTCAAAACGAGCAGACGTATACTTCAAATTATTTTATTTTGAAGGTGTCTACTTTAAACTGTATACTGTACTGACGTATGGGTCAAGGACAGAGAGACCACGCCCTTTCCAATTCAAAACCCTGAGAAACACTTACAATGTTTCTTTTACTGAAACACAAATGGAATATTAACTAACTTTGAATTTCATAGTACAGCAAGACAAACGGTACAGAAAGTGGATAGATGGATGACATTCTCTTTTTAGCGTCTTCTGAGGATTTCAGTCCACTCCCAACGTATATACATTCACAATTTTAAATAAATTACACAATGTTTGTGTTTATTTAAAAAATCTGGAAAGTTCAGCATGTCGGTGAATATATAAAATCAGGCTTTGTAGCTCATCGTCGCCATCTAGTGGACAACATGAGACAGCAGCGCCAATTCAGCAGACGTGATCAAAATCACTTGCTGGTATCATATCATGTTTTGCACCACAAGGCGTGCATGGACATCTGAGAGGATGATCACACAGATCATATTTAGCTGCTAGGTGCTAACAGCAGATTTTAGGCTCACGTGCAGTACCACTCACCTCTGCATGGGCGCCATCTGTTGGATCGTGTCTGGAAGCGGCCTGCTGAAGGTCTCGGGCAGGAAGACACACAGAAGAACGCTGATGGCTGACAGAGAACCAACAATGATCCACGGCAGGTACTGACAGAACACAGCTGTAAGACAAACATACCATGTGAGAAGTTTCGGTGGAAGATCCCATGCGTGTGACTTACCCAGCTGCAGCAGGTAAGGTGACACACAGGAACCCATTCTGGAGAAGGCGCCACAGGACGACATGGCCGTGTTCCGGATCACTGTGGGGTATAGCTCACCACTGTAAGTGTACAAGACACTGATGCCTGCCAGGACGCCAAATTTACCAACCAGAACCAGGATCAAGGTTACCTTTGGATGACCTGTAGGACAAAGATATAATGATCATTCATTCATTCATTTATTTTCTACCACTTTTTCCTCACGAGGGTCGTGGGGGGTGCTGGAGCCTATCCCAGCTGTCTTCGGGCAAGAGGCGGGGTACACCCTGGATTGGTCGCCAGCCAATCACAGGGAACATATAGACAAACAACCATTCACACTCACATTCATACCTATGGACAATTTGGAGTCGCCAATTAACCTAGCATGTTTTTTGGAATGTGAGAGGAAACCGGAGAACCAAGAGAAAACCCACGCATGCACGGGAAGAATATGCAAACTCAACACAGAGATGACCGAGGGTGGAATTGAACCCTGGTCTGTGAGGTCTGCGCGCTAACCACTCGACTGCCGTGCCGCCCACATAATGATCAAATCTCTCAAATGGAATACTTTCATCAGCACATTGAGATAGGTATACTGTGCACACTGCACACTTTGTTCCCTATTAAGTGTCCATCACTGCGCACTCACAGTTTTTAAGTACTGACAGTGCACAGCAGTTATTCATTCATTCATTCATTTTCTACCGCTTTTCCTCACGAGGGTTGCGGGGGGTGCTGGAGCCTACCCCAGCTGTCTTCGGTCTGGTCGCTTCAGTTTTTAAGTACTGACAGTGCACAGCAGTTATGCACTCAAAATAATTGTAAGTATGTAAATGTGCAAACTGAGACAGTGGCTCCAAACACACTCACTGTTCATGGTTATCTGGATGAGCAGCAGCGCTAGCGCCCCCAGCAAGGAGAAACCAGTGAAGGACAGGCGGCGATAAAGACAACGCACCGCTAGCCAGCTAGCAGCGTACGCTGGCAGCTCCACCACAGACACCAGGAAGTAGTTGAGGAAGGGGTTGCCATACAGACCAGACATGTTGAAAGACATGCCAAAATAGCAGATGTTGAGGGAGAACCTGACAAAAGACAAGAACGTTACTTGTGGAGGTCAGTGCACAGACGGACACCATCAGAACACACCAGATCAACCACAGGATCAGTGTGACGTGGCGAACTTTCTGCATCCTCAGCAGGTCCAAAAACCCCCCAGGCAGGGACTTGTGTCTTGCTGGGTTTTCCACCTACAGAAACTGCCCACAGTGACCACCCGAGACAGCTATTAGGACCTGGACCACAAGGTGTCCTCACCTTGGCAGGGAAGATGATTTGCGGAGCTTCCACACGGTTCTCCAGCGCCGCCAACCTCAGCAGAAATTCAGCTTCTCGCTGATGTCCACGACACGCCAGCCAGCGAGGAGACTCAGGCAGAAACCTACACAAGATCTTCTCAGTGGATCATGTCCAAAGTGTGGATGTACTTGTGGATTTATTGGACCTAATGTGGAAGTTCTAAGGAGAGCTCCTCACCACCACAGTGGCACACAGGCCAGACCGGGCAAGGCCAGGATCAGCGCCAGGAGACGCCAGGTTTGGACCAGGTAAGCCGTTCCAGTTAGCAGCAACATGCCCAACGCGCAAGAGAAGGGCATAGCCAGACTGGAGAACAGAACTCTGGTTGGACCCATAAGGATCTCTGACCCTGCGCACAAACAAGCAGAACATGTGGCCATTCTAGAGCCTTCTCAGAACAGCAAGCAAAAAGACAGACCAAGCACAAAGATGGCGACGTAGCAGCTAATTTGTCCCAAGCCCAGCATGAAGAAGAGGACGGTGAAGACCTCCCAGGAGGGCGCCAGAGCCAAAGTGCCGCTAAAGATGCTGAGCAGGGCGATGGAACCCAGTAGAACTGGCTTCCTGCCCAGTCTGAAAAAGCAAAACACGTTTTGTCATGTGACCCGAGGCACAGGTGGAGATATCAGGCTAACATCTCAGCTTCAACGAAACATTGTTAGAAGAGCATGTACCTGTCAGAGATCTGACCCGAGATGAAGCATCCACACAGTCCACCCAAGAAGTAGGCAACAGAGGTCAAAGGTCCTTTCCACTGGTCCTCACAAACCAGACTAAACTGAGGAAGGAACCATGTGATCTTGTGACCAAAATAAGGAAGAAGAGCAGCAACAGTACCTCAGTGACAACAGTGGACTCGTAGTGCTCCTTGCTGAAGGTCCAACCGTCCTTACAGACTTCCTGCTTCAAGCCCGACAGCAGGACGTCTAATTCTGGTCCTGGGCGTAGTCCCAGCGCACTCTGGTTTTGGATGAAGGCCAGCTCAAAGCGGTGACAACTGCTCCGCTTCAAGTGTCCTTCAACCAGCTGAGTAAGAACATCGAGTTAATGTCTGACCAGCATCACGCAAAACTGTTTCTAACCAAACTCCGCGTTTTTCTCACGAGGGTTGCGGGGGTGCTGGAGCCTATCCCAGCTGTCTTCGGGCGAGAGGCGGGGTACACCCTGGACTGGTCGCCAGCCAATCACAGGGCACATATAGACAAACAACCATTCACACTCAGGGGAGTGCGGAGAATCGAGCCTGCAACCTTCAGGTTGAGCTGTGGCCCCCACCCTCCAATATATCAGGGCCCGCAAAAGTATCGAGTTTGTGTTTATTCATCCTGCAGTCAATTGATTTATTGATTAACGTGACAGGCAAACGTCACAATGAACCAGCAGATGACCAGGGTTCAATTCCACCCTCGGTCACCAGCCAATCACAAGGCACATAACAACCATTCACACTCACATTCATACCTATGGACGATTTGGAGTCGCCAATTATCCTAGCATGTTTTTGGAATGTGGGAGGAAACCGGAGTACCCGGAGAAAATCCACGCATGCACCGGGAGAACATGCAAACTCCACACAGAGATGCCTAATGGGAGAATCGAACCTGTGTCTCCTAGCTGTGGATCATAACCATACAACGGGAAATGTAGCTGACTGTCACATATGAAAGGATATGTACTCCGGTTTCCTCCCACATTCCAAAAACATGCTAGGTTAATTGGTGACTCCAAATTGTCCATAGGTATGAATGTGAGTGTGAATGGTTGTTTGTCTATATGTGCCCTGTGATTGGCTGGCGACCAGTCCAGCCTCTCGCCCAAAGACAACTAGGATAGGCTCCAGCACCCCCGCGACCCTCGTGAGGAAAAAGCGGTAGAAAATGAATGAATGAATGAATTCTATGTAAATAAACATATTATGCACAACACAATCCTGTAATACCCATAAATGGCCACTAGAGATGTTCCCAGAAAAGGTTATGATCTGTTTACACTTGTATGACACTTGCATGTCTAGAACAGGTTATTTCTATTCCCATTAAAAAGGTGCAAATAACATTTCTTAAATAAATGACTTGTGAAATATGTGAAATCTAGCAAAAATGTCTAAATCATACTGCTTCTGACCTCCATTGGGATGCTGATTTGGATCCAGTCCTGGGTCAGGTTGGCGTGGGCGGGGATGCTGCAAGTGTGCACGGGCGTGGCCAATAGGAAGAGGGGTGACATAAGGTTGTACCCCGTGGGAATGACGGCAAGACACAGCAGGGAGAAGATGCGCCTCTGGTAGGGACCCCAAGTCTTCAGGAAGGACACCAGGTTCTCGTAGTTCTGCATCATGGACCCCCTTGTTTTTTTTAATTTAGGTTTAATATTACTCTACCTGTAAAAAGGTACCTCCTTTTCAATGACTGGTTGTTGGGATCAGCAGTTTCAATGAAATATCATATAGTAGATCAGGGGTCGGGAACCTTTTTGGCTAAGAGAGCCATGAAGGCCAGATATTTTAAAATGTGTATCTGTGAGAGCCATATACATTTTTTTAAACATTGAATGCAATAAAATGTGTGCATTTTTATGTAAGACCAACAGTTTTAGATAATGGGCTCTAATTACGTAGACCAGGCACACTACCCCACGCCAATGGGGTGTGGCCAGCACACTTTCGTGAGCAGCGCAGTGTCTAACAATAAATCACATACTTGCTGCCATTAATACAACTTCTGCTGCTGCATAGTTTTGCACCGTACTCCGTAGACGTATTTCATTCTTTTGGCCATCTTTGTCAGAAGGCTTGGTTCTGCAGCTTTAGCTATTTGACTAAAGGAGGAAAGTTTACATTTACATGTTTTTTTGACATCTCAATGACCGAGGTAGACTACAGCATTACCCAGTAATAATCAAGTTTTGGTGTTTGACCTGGAAAATATCATCAGGAAAGATAGATATGGTTGGCCGTATTGCAGCAGAATATAGATGGACGAATTAAAATGCATAAGAAAGTTGTTGATTTTTAATATTATTTTTAGCAGTCATTTCTGTGATGGTTTACTTTAAAATGTTAGCAAAAAGAAATTTTTATTGTGGTAAGAAATGCTTGAGAGCCAGATACAGTCATCAAAAGAGCCCTACCTGGCTCCCGAGCCATAGGTTCCCTACCTCTGTAGTAGATAAATAATAGACAATGATAGATGAGAAGAGAAATTAACTTTATAGGACTTTCAATAAAATTCAGGTCTGGGGACTGAGATGGCCATTCCAAAATATTGTACTTGTTCCTCTGCATGAATGCATAATAAGTCCCCTTTAAACCTGTCACCAGACACTCCAGTATATGGGATGGCCGTCAGTTTGAGACTTTTATTGGCTTTCAATTGAGAATTTTCAGTAGTCAAAACCACATAGATTAAGAAAATATATTAATCTTGAGGTTTTTTGTGTCAGGAATCAAAAGGGACGCATATTTTGACGCATGCAACATTCAAAACAGTTGATGCACATACATGCGCAGTAGCGAGAGGTGGCACAAATTGACCAGGGCTTACGTGTCATCGTTACACCGGAACAACACAGTTTTATTGTAGGTTTGTAGGTAACAGACACAATCATCTCTAACACAGGGGTCTCAAACTCAATTTATCTGGGGGCCACTGGAGCTAGGGTCTGGGCAAGGCTGGGCTGCATCAGGTTTTCCAAAAAAAACAAAAACGCATTCATTAAAAACAGAAAAATATACAAACTTTTTCAGTGCTGTGCTTCCGATTTTCTACAATAAAAGCTCTGATAAAACATTCCACTGTTCTCAAAGATCTTAATTTTTATTTTTCTGCACAAAATAAGATGAAAAATAAATAAACAAATCAAGAATAAAGAAAATCAATCAGTAATAAATAAATATAATGATAATAATAAAACACCAAATAATAAAAACTTAAGAAACCACATATAGTTGGTGGGTAGACAAATTATTTTTTTCAGATTAAAATGAACAAAGCATTATTAGAGCCCTGTAGACATGACAAAACACGACTATAGTCACATTTATACTCTTTTTATTTACAACATATTGCGCAACTGCAGGGTCTTGAGACACATGCTAACTCGCAAACTAGAGAGCTAGCGACCTAAACGGTAGCCTTCAAGTTATTTCCTTTAAACTTAAATAGCCAAAAACTTACCACTTCCACACGGATAGGGAGGATAACTATTATACAGTTATTTAACCTTTAACATGAACATTAATCAAACGTAATAATTTTTTCTGGGTACATGATACCATACAGCATCCATATCAAACTTGCGTGGGCCGCTGTCACGCCCTGTGTGGGTTTCCAGGTGACAGTTTGTCTATGTTCTCTGTTTGGGCTATGGTTTACTTTTTGGACACTCCTATTTTATATTGGACTTCCTGTTTTGCCTCCTCTGCCTTTGTTGCCATAGTCACCCACACCTGTCCCTAATTTGTCCCCTCTATTTAGTTCAGGTGTGTGCTTCTCGTTTTGTTGGATCATTGTCGTTTGTCCTACTGCTACCTGAGTTGCTTTTTCGCTGCTGCTGCAATTATTGCACTAAATAAATATAATTTACCGGCAATTGGTCCTGCTCTCTGCATCCTGGGGTCGCACCGCAACACAGACATGCCGTACCGTGACAGCCGCACTAACATTAAACTTTCATATCAAGGCGGGGGCCTCAAACTTGTGTGGCCCGCGGGCCGCGTGTTTGAGACCCCTGCTCTAACACAATAAAAATATATATTTTTTTTATTTTGTGTTTCAACTCAACTTTGAACCTCCAATGTCACTTCCTGTCCAACACAAGCAGCAGTATTATTTAGGTCTTAAATTGCCTATTTTGTTACTATATTGGGTATCATAAGTGTAAATGTGACTATAGGGGTGCTATTTCATGTGTAGCGGGCTCTAATGATGCTAAAACCTGTATTTTCCATTTTGTATGCTGTGAATATTCCATTCATAAATAAGGAATCCTACTTTATCACACTTGGGTCTAGAACCAGTTGACTGTAATAAACAAGGAATTAGGTATTTGTCCAACTTACCGTTCGTTGTGCAACTCTAGGTGCTGAACAAAGTTTGAAGTTGTCGCTTCTCCGTCTGTTACTCTCGTTCTGCAGGATTTGCACACAGCAGTTTGTTTTTCTTTATGACCTTGTATGTGCGAATGCAAATGGTAGCATGTTGACACATTTTAATGTCAGATGGATGTTAATAGACAGTCAATGATGCAGATTCTGGTGGGAAAATTTCCTGTCTTGCATCACCTATGCTGAACAAGCTTTGAAAAGTACACCTATCAACATGAAACTGGATCTTATGTTTGCTTTATGTTAATGTGTATTTATTGGGTTTTTTTTTTAAACCACTTTGGGTTTTTTAAACAGCTCAACACCAGAAGGATTATTCTTCAGACTACAGTAAAGTCTCGTTATATCGATATTGTCGGGAGTCGGAAAAAATATCGATATAACCGGACTGTCGATATATCCGATCCTGCACCGAACTGCATTAAAAGTGGGCAATAATGCACTCGACATTGTTCTATAGTATAGAACAATGTCGAGCAGCTTAAATCAATCTTTGCTTAAGGATTTCAATACCAAAAAAGAACATGGGGAACGGCTGCTTCCAGTCAACTTTATTTTTCACACTTCCACCACCAGAGCACAGCACACACACCGATTCTCGCACTTCCTGGTTCACAGGTCATGCTCAACCCGCCCCACATAGCTGGCCAAACACATGCCTGCACCAGAAGAACCAACTGCATTTGTGGTTTCTTTCGTGGTGTATAGATTCTATACACACGAGAGAAACCACGAACGCCAGCATGTACATATGAAAAACAAGGATTATTGCAAGCGATAAAAAGATATCTGAATACAACACAATTAAATACATGTATTTGTACACTTGTGTCTTCGTTGGAATAGGTGTGTATGCTATGTCAGTTGGTTCTTCTGTACATGCATTTAGAGTAGTTACTGAGGAACTAATGGAGAACTATTAAGGAACTAATAACTAAGGTACATGCATTTAGAGTAGTTACCGAGGAAATAATGGAGAACTATTAAGGAACTACTGACTAAGGTACATGCATTTAGAGGGGTACATACATTTACTTGACACTAAGAAAAATGAGTATATGCTGACCAGTCAAAGTTTATTTTATTCAATATTGCTACATTTGAGATCATGACATCATCAGACAGAGGATTTTTTTTGCTGGTTCATCATCACCATCATATTTATCATCCTCATCATTATTACCATCGCCACCATATTCTTCGCCATCATCATTCTCAAAATATCAGCAACATCATCCTCATCCTTACCCCTATCATTGTAATCGTTATCCTCATGATTATCATTTCATCATCATCCTCACATCGTAATGACCATCATGATTCTCATCAGCTTTCTCAGCATCACCATCATCGCCTCCATTAGTCTCATCATTATCATTTCAACATCATCATCTTTGTCATCTTATTGCTCCTCATAATCATCCTTGCATCATTATCTTCGTCATTCTTACCAGTGTCTATATATCATCATCATCATAGCTATAGTTATCCTCATTAGGGTTGGGCATCATTTGAATCTTATGATTCCGGTTTCTAACCATTCTCAATTCTGATAGAATGGAGGTGAATGAACCATGGGAGCTGACTTGGGAAGAGGGGGATGGACACTGCTTTTGAAAGAAAGACAGAGAAGTACTCAGACCTGGCAGCAGGGGGCTCCTAAGCAGGGTGGAAACCTCATATTTCTAGTAGAAGTCAGTTGCTGAGGCTTCACTGCTAACTCTCTGGGGGTTACTGGACCTAAGCTAAAAAGGCACTTAAAGATGGAGGAGGAGGAACAAGGCAGTGTTGTGCTCTGGCTCCAGAGGAAAAAGAGTATGGGGGAAGCAAGAGGCCATGCATAGTGCTCTCGTACTCATTCCACACACACAAGCGCAATAACACATGGATAGAAAGTGAGAGAAGGAGGATCCTCCAGCTGGCTGCAGGGTGCGGCAGGGAGACATTATTCCACCAACTTGAAATGATCCAGGATTAAAGGAGTTCACCCCCCCTTCAAACAAACAGGGGGCCACGTCCAACTATTTGAGAAGCACTGGTGGAAGCTATTTTTCATAAAACCTTTATTTTGTGAACACAGGTAAACAGGATACGGCCCAAAGCGCTCATATTTTGAAGGCCGGAAGTGCTTTACATGAGTTGAGAAGGTCCCTTGACGGTTGCATACATACGTAGATGTAATAAACTTGCCTACCCATCAGATAGCATCTTGCAACCCTGGTTTACACTGACCTGAGACAGACATCATTTATTGTTGACTTCCCTGATTCTGACTGCTTAGAGGAAGTCCAACACGGTGCATCAGAGATGAGGTACTGTTTTATGTCTACACCATGAACCGAGAGGTTTAACTATGTTGATCGTGCACCCTCCATTGTGTTGCAAATGTTGCACTAAGCCAACCGCTGTTTTTTTTAAATTAACTTTTTAATTAACTTTTTATCAATTCTTTGCTGGTGCTCACAGGCTTCTTCTTCGTTGGTGTTTACGACTATTTATTCCAGCCAGCAAAGTGTGCATAGAACGTAGGAATCAAAATAAAAACAGTCAAAAGACCCTAGAAGAATCAGAATCTTAGTCCTGGTTCCCAGGTGCTCGGGACTCGATGCCCAACCCTATGCCTTCATCATGGCCACCATATTTATCATTACCTTCATCCAGTTTTCTCATCATCATTATCACTGTCACCATCTGAGTTCTCATTATTATCATCTTAGTTGCCACCGTCATCATCATCGCCATCCTTAACATCGCTGTCATCACTATCCTCTTCAACTTTCTCATCATCGTCACCAACAGAATTATCGTTATCATTATCATCATTGACACAATTATCATTGTCATTGTTATACAGACCTGATCAAAGACCAGTTGAAAAATAGCTAGAATTTACCTTTTGCGCATTTGAATCTTAATGAGGTTTTAAGTAGAGTTACAATATGCAAAAGCAAGGAGGGGAAGTGTGACAAAAAGCACATTGAAAAAGTAATTTAATGAAAACAACAATTAAACTAAAATAGGCTGTTTATCAGCTGATCAAAGGTTTAAGACCATAGCTCAAAAAAGTACAAAAAAACTGTCCAGACCATAACAAAAAAACAATATTCATAGGACTCAGTAATGAGTAGCTCCACCGTTCTTGTTAATCACTTCAAAAGTTGGTTTGGGCTTGCTTGATGCGAGTGTTTCCAGGAGGCTATTGGGAACATTGCTCCAAGTGGTGAAGATGGCTTCACTCAGGGCGTCGACTGTCTGGAACTAGTGGCCATTTTTATAAACGTCCCTTGCCATCCATCCCCAAATCTTCCATATGGGATTTAAACCGGGGCAACATGAGCGATGGTCCAAAAGAGTGAGTCGACCTTGGTCACGCAAGTATTGTGAACACACAGACGAGGGCCCTCAGTCATGAGGGGTTCCCGCTTCAACATCTACATGTAACCATCCACCGTTTGACAACCCTGCACCACCTAATGCTCCAGTGTTCCACTCAATGAAAAAGAACCCCGATCATGATTAGGTAAAATTTTTTCTCATCAGAGAATAAAACTTTTTTCCAAAGTCTAAACAGGCAGTGTAGTGGCGTTGAAGGAGACGAGGTTTGTGAATTTTTGTTTTTGAAACCCTTTTCTCACAGACTCGGTCTGATGGTTATTGCGCTGTAGTCGTCACCAGTAAGGGCCTTAATTTGGGTTGAGGGCCACCCCGTGTCTTGACGAACAGCCAATCAAATCCTCCGGCTCAGCATCAATTTTCGGGGGTCTACCACTTGACTTTTTGTTCTGTAATGCTCATGATCTTCCAAAAAAAATAGAACGAATGACTTACTGAGTCGAACCTCAGCAGCAATGGTACGCTGCAAGAGGCCTTGCTTATGCAAATCGATGATCCGACCATGTTCAAAAATAGAAAGCTTCTTTGCTTTAGCCATTAGGGAGCATGAACGAGAATTTTGAGAAGATCTTTTGCTTTTATAGGTCTTAAACTTTTGATCAGGTGAACAAGAACCTACAGTATTTCTTTTTTCTTTTTAAATTACAAGTTCCAAATGTGGGCGGCACGGCGTTCTACCTCACAGCTAGGAGACCAGGGTTCAATCCCACCCTCGGCCATCTCTGTGTGGAGTTTGCATGTTCTCCCCGTGCATGCGTGGGTTTTCTCCGGGTACTCCGGTTTCCTCCCACATTCCAAAAACATGCTAGGTTAATTGGCGACTCCAAATTGTCCATAGGTATGAATGTGAGTGTGAATGGTTGTTTGTCTATATGTGCCCTGTGATTGGCTGGCGACCAGTCCAGGGTGTACCCCGCCTCTTGCCCGAAGACAGCTGGGATAGGCTCCAGCACCCCCCGCGACCCTCGTGAGGAAAAAGCGGAAGAAAATGAATGAAAGTTCCAAATGGTTTTTGTCTCACTCCCCCTTCTTTCTTTTGCATATTGTAGCTCTACTTATAAAAAAGGAATATTCTAGCAATTTTTCAACTGGTCCTAAGATTTTGATCAGGTCTGTATGTAATCATCATTGCCACAATCACCCTAACCCTCTTCCTCAGTATCATCATTACAATTGTCATCATCATAACGTGTGGAAGACTTAAAGACACATTTCAAGTTGTTCAGGAGGAAGCAAACGAGCACGAGAGAAGTAGAAACCGACAGCATGTGTCGGAGGGGGTCTCATCTTCATCATGTTCATCGTGTTTTCTGCTGCCTGTGAGACATGGATGTTAAAGAGGTCATGAAGTACCTCACAGGTCCAGCCTGATGGAGCTGATGACACATTGCCCTCTAGTGGCTCCTAGTCAAGAGAACCTCTTCAAACCTCTGAGGGTCGACCCAAACATACTGGAAAAGAAGTTCAAAGAGCAAATAGAAAGAAATGCAAATCCAGGGTCCAAAACCTGGAGCTTCTGACCCATTCTATGAGGGTCAGATCTTACTCCTGTTCAAAAGTCTAAAGATTCTGGCAGGTCATTGACCTCACAGCAACTCCAGAACTTGAACGCACCCATCCAGACCCGCAGTTGTCCTTTTTCATTTTGGTGCTGATTCTCTCAATGAAGGTCCAGTGTTCACCTTCAAAGTTTCCTCGGTTTCCTCTGGTACTGTTAAGACACCAAGCTATTGGCTCTGGAAGTTCCCAGATATCCATGTTTCTTTGGTTCTGCTCAGGCTCTGGTCCAAGATGAGCCCAGTGGTGTGGAGTGGTCCACAGAGGTCATAGGTCAGCGTCAGTAGGGAGTGAAGAGGATGGAGGAGTGGTTCGTTCTTATTGGTCCTGGCGCCGAACGTAGGAAGGATGCGGTGATCAGGGGTGAGGAGGAGGGGGGGCGAGGCTGGAGGGTGATGGAGAGGGGGGAGGAGGTCGAGAGGGAGGCAGGTGGAGTGGGGAACGGAGGAGGGGGAAGAAAAGAGGACTTGGCCAGCTCCTGGAAGGTAACGAGAGAAAACGAGAGAAAAACGAGAGAAAAAAGAAAAGAGATGAGGGGTGTTGCTAGGTGACATGTAGCTATGACAACAAGACTCACCGTGAACGAGTTGCGCTGTGTTTTCATGTTGTTGTTATTATTGTTGTAAGGAGTGTATTTAGCTTTGCTGGGCTTTCCTGCCACGCGGTCCTTGTGCCTCCTGCTGGTGATGTGCTACAAAAATGAGTCACATGACACCACAACACTATTAATGAGATATAACATTTGAAACAATTGTATTCAGGCTGTAGGTGGAAGTAGAAGGAAAAGAAGAGGAGGGGAAGAAAGGAGAGGAAGAAAAAGGAGATTACAAGGAAGAAGATCAGGAGAAGCCACAGCTTGACCTCAGAACAAACTACAGTAAAGTCTCGTTATATCGATATCGGTTATAACGAATTACTACTTATTACGATACTATTTTCATTTCCCGGCAAATTTCTAGTCTTTTATGATATAATTAGTTCCGTTAGTACGATACCCGGTTATTATGATAATCCGGTTACTACGATGCCCTTTTCATCTCCCGCCAGCCAATTTGGTCTGCTTATATTGATACAAAAGCAGCTTAAATCAATCTTTGCTTAAGGATTTCAATACCAAAAAAGAACACGGCGAACGGCTGCTTCCAGTCAACTTTATTTTTCACACTTCCACCACCACAGCGCAGCACACACACCGATTCCCGCAACAGAAGAACCAACTGACATAGCATACACACCTATTCCAACAAAGACACAAGCGTACAAATACATGTATTTAATTGTGTTGTATTCAGATATCTTTTTATCGCTTGCAATAATCACTGTTTTTCATATGTACATGCTGGCGTTCACGAACGCAGTTGGTTCTTCTGTTGCAGGCATGTGTTTGGCCAGCTATGTGGGGCGGGTTGAGCATGACCTGTGAACCAGGAAGTGCGGGAATCGGTGTGTGTGCTGTGCTCTGGTGGTGGAAGTGTGAAAAATAAAGTTGACTGGAAGCAGCCGTTTGCCGTGTTCTTTTTTGGTATTGAAATCCTTAAGCAAAGATTGATTTAAGCTGCTCGACATTGTTCTATACTATAGAACAATGTCGAGTGCATTATTGCCCACTTTTAATGCAGTTCGGCGCAGGATCGGATATATCGACAGTCCGGTTATATAATGAGACTTTACTGTATTTCCATTTCCATGATGTCACTACCTGTTTGAGTTGTATCTCAGAGTTGACATGGACATCACAGATTTGGCAGTGGAAGGTTTTGTTCTGTAGACCGGATCCCTTCACTGCTGGGTTGACGCAGGTCTTCAGCTTGGTGCCGGGTCGAGGGTAGGACTTGATTAGACCAGCACCGCTCCGAGCATCCAGCATGGTCTTGTGTTTGGACCCTGAAAGAGGACAAACGATAAGTAAGTATAACGTTATATAAGTGATAACGTTAAGTAAGCTAATGATAATGACACCGGCCCCGCCCCCCTCACCTGCATTGTGAGCCTGCAGCTGAGACAGAGAGTTGACAGCCACTTTGCAAAGAGAACAATAAAGAAGCTTCTTTGCCTTCTCCTCCTCGGACTCTATGATGGGCGGAGCGTCCTGTGATGATGGAGGAGAAGGAGGAGGAGGGGAGGTGTGGGCTGGAGGGGAGGAAGAGGATGCAGGTAGGGTGGAGGCAGGGCTGGTGGGAGGAGTCTCACTTCCCGCTCTGCTGGAGGAGGGTGAGGAGAGGGGTGTGGAAGAGGAGGGTAGGCGGAAGGGGGCTAGGGGAGCGGGGCTATTGAGGGAGGGGACATCTGTGGAAGAAGAAGAGGATGAAGAGATGAAAGAGAAGAAAAAGACATAGAATGTGAAGAACAAGAAAAAAGAAGTCACAAGTTTAGCTGCACTCAGGCATCCTTCATGTTCAATTTACCTGTGTGTTGATTGGTGGTCATTGGAGGGACGGGGCCTGAATCGCTGGAGTTGTTGCCATTGGTCTGTGCAGTGATTGACAGCTGGCTCTTGTTCTCCTGAGACTTAATCTTCTTGGCATGACGACTGCCTCTGTAGTGAGCCTCTGCCTGTGACTGGACCAAACCAACTGTCAATCAAAGCTACTGCAGGGGTCATGGGGCGGGGCTGAACGCTGCCACTCACGTTAGAGTTGAACCTCAGCTGGCAGACGCCGCACGTGATCACCTGTTTCTTCTTGATCGTCGTGGCAACACCAAAGGTGTGATTGATGACGGCCTTCTGCACGGGGTCCATCTGAGAGACAGACATTAACGACAATAGCATATCACAAAAGCTGTGCACATGTGCACATTTGAACTGTCATCCAAGTGTATAAAGAAGTGAAGTACTGTTGCTAGCATTTTGACTTCAGAAGTTGCAATGTATTAGTACACACATACAGAAACACACACACACACAAACCGTGTTAAAGTTTGGAAAAAGTGCCACTGGCGCAGTGGTGTCCATGGGAAAAGTCAAAAAGGGTTTCATCAGGACGGATGGACCTCCAGCGCCACCTATCAGGCCAGGCAGGGCACCTGCCAGTGTCGCACACACACGTCCTGCAAGAATTGAAAAAGTATTATTAGTACACTTTTTGTGTACTTGAACAATCATATACACAAAAAATGACTATATGTACTATACTACAGTATGAGTAACATGTAGACTTATTCAAGCAAGCAGCAGGAACATGACACCATGTCATGTTCTATTGTTAGTTGTCCTGACACGACCTTCGTGTGTGTGTGTGTGTGTGTGTGTAACAAGTCATCATCAGCGTGACGAAGTGGTCAACAAGGTGACAACAATCAAACAGCTGTCACCAACGCATTCATGAAAGTAATATTACGTCTATTTTTAAATGCACATATAGTGTGGACCCGCCAAAATAAAAGACCTTCCCCTCCAGTGTACACATAGGAGTCAAAAAGCAAACCGGTCAAACATAAAACTCGACATAAAACTATTAATGTCTCACGCTATCGGACTCGCATTATGTCACATGACAAGTTATTTTCACTGACTTGAATTTGTTTTGTTTACACATGTGTAATATTCCATCCATCCATGCATTCATTTTCTACTGCTTATCCTCACGAGGGTCATGGGCCTGCTGGAGCCTATCCCAGCTGTCTTCAGGCGGGAGCCGGGGTACACCCTGGACTGGTTGCCAGCCAATCACAGGGCACATATAGACAAACAACCATTCACACTCACATTCATACCTATGGACAATTTGGAGTGGCCAATTAACCTAGCATGTTTTTGGAATGTGGGAGGAAACCAGAGTACCTGGAGAAAACCCACACACACACGGGGAGAACATGCAAACTCCACACAGAGAATCAAACTCGGGTCTCCTGGCTGTGTGGCCTGTGCGCTAACCACTGGAGTTCTTGTGTTTCAAGTACATGGGCCAGACGTGGCCATCAAAGAAGCTGGGGCGTCTGGTACCTTGTAGTACCTTGAGCAGTGTGACTTGCGCAGTCACATGTGTAATATATTTTTGTCAAATTGATATGATAGACACAGTTCATTACCCCCACCAGGCACAAAAGCCAAGAGGTGTTTGTTGTAATCAGCCAGTTAGCCTGTAGGATTAGACAAAAGTGATAAAACTTGTGACTCAGGTGGAGTCACAATGGCAAAGCAAGATGAATTTGGTGCAGATCCAGATGGAAGGCCAGCCTGAAGAATTGATTTGGCAGTTGTACCGGACTGGACTGGGACTTTTTTCAAAGAAAGTTGTTGCAAAGTGTCCTTTCCCCAAAACTTTCATGAAGCTTGTGATTGGTTACTGCGGTGCAACAGTTAGAGGTTACAGTTGGTGATTATTTCGTGTACATTACATGAACATATAAGTAAGTCTGATGATGACGTACATGTTCAATCTTGAAGAGCTGGTCTTCTTAAGTGGTGCTGTTTTCTGAGTTGTATGCATTTAATTTTTATGTGTTTGCTGACATGTTTGCTGGATGGACTGACAATTTTGAAAATGGAAGTAAATGAATGCTTTCAAGAATAATGTGTCTTTGGGATATGCAGGCGCTTTGTTCGGCGGTCCTTGAACACACCATGTGTGACACTTATGTGTATGACTTTCTTCAACGCTGCAGACAAACATGTATTTCCTATTCTTCTTATCTTTTTTAAGTGTGCAACAGTGGGGGGTCCATGACCTCCAGTCAGATGGCTGAAGATGTACATGGTAGTGGTGTGTCGGCCATGAACGAATGGGTCAAAAGAACTAGTTCTTTTTTGTGAACGGAATGAACAAAGTCACCGCCCCTAAAAAACCCGTTCAGTCCGTTCAGTTGCAAATGCTTTTTTTTGATTGGCTGAAGAATCAGTTCACCATTCCTTTTGCAGGGCGGGACTATCTGCGTGCTTGCCTGTCTTATCCTATTGTTGCGCCTCGCTCTGTGGATGGGTGGGGTTAGCTGACTGAAAGTCTTTTTACTGAATTAACCGGAATGATCAGGTTCACTGAAATGAACGGTTTTTCCCACCACTAGTACGTAGCTGTGAAAAGTTCGATAACCACTGTTCTAAGCCTTATTGGTATCCGTGTCATCTTCATTCATATCTAGCATACTGATTAGCATCTAGAAGCTCATTAGCACCAACAGGAAGTGACCTACCTGACCTGTCCTCCATACGTCCTCCAATCTCAAGAGAACTTTCCCGAAAGGTGCTCATCGCTTCCTGAGCGTGCGCCTCAAAGACAAGCAGCTCATCGCCGCTGCCGGCAAAAGGCAGTGGATCAGGTGACCACAGCGGAGGTGACACGCGTCATCGCTATCCAAAACACCGGGTGTCACTTCCTAATCCCCCACTGCCATTTTGGCTCCCAGAGGAGAAACGTGATCGCGGCGACAAGACATAGATGAGCACTACTTACAGATGATGTTACACTGGTGCTACGTGAACCAGTCACTCTCTACACCACTTAAAGCTCATACTGGAATAGTAACATTTGTACATTTTGTCTTATTATTATGAAGTTGTAAGAATGTGCTAACATTCCTCATATGGACTAAGCCTTCCATGAATGACTTCTACCAAGGCAACAGTGTGACCTAGTAGGAGAAAACAAGCTTCAAGCTTAAGGTGCTAGCTTGCATCACCCAATATGGTCACCCTGGTGGAACACTGGTGGTCTCATTTGGTGCACTTCTGTATTTATGAATACAAATTAATAAAATGTTATGCACTGCAGTAACACGATGTTAGCAAAGACGGTCAAAATGGTGAGTGCGCAGTGATGGACACTGAATCTCACTTCTCCATGTTTTGAATTGTTGGTAGTCGCTAGTTATAACTAGTCAGTTCACACAGATAGATCTTTCATAAATGATCAAACAAGTTAATTATATCTCATCTTCTGCCTTTGTCTGAGCCAGCAAGTGATAATGATAATCAAGCGGTGTCCCATTTATTAGTGACTTCTTCCCCAAGGGATTCAGCCTTACTACACACCAATAATTGCCATTTTAAGATCGGCTCAAATACACATTGTGCACAGTATATTTGTAGTGAAGTACTTGAAGTGTACTGACAGAAGTACAGCATTCCATCTGCGATACAGCTGTATGCAAGGTAAGATTCAAGCTATATACTGCAGTCCTGGAGGTGGCGCTAATGTCTACTGCGTGGATGATGTAGGGAAACAAACACTGCTTGTCAGATTCTGTGAGATTATTCCTCCGTGCAGTGTTTCATGTAAATAGTTTCGGTGTTATTTTGGTGACAAATACTTGGTGGAGGTAACCTGAGGTCCCCGAGTGAGCGGTTTGACACACACACACCCACACACACACAGACATGTTAATGTAAGAAGAGAGTGTAAGTAGGTCACATTCCTTTTCTCAAATAAGACATCAGCAAGCTCAGACTATAGGAACATGTGTAGGTGTACATCCTGGTTGTGGGGCTCATTTTTTTCTTGAATAATTACAATAAAAGGTCCAACTTTTTCCATGAACTTTCAATGAATGGCTAATTGGAAGAATGACACACACACGTCAGCATGCAGAACCGTCAAGGTATCTCCGATGTTTGTTTCATACCACCAGCATGACAGTGAAGTCACATGACACATCATGGTTTACAAGACATATGCAGCTTTGACAGCTAATTAGCACAATGAGCTAACCAAGCTAACAACTTCCGCTCTGTCGCCATGACAATACAACACGACTGAAGAGCTAGGGGGTATTCTGCAGAAGTAGATCAACCCACCAAGGCTTTGTGTTCAAGATTGCAGCTCAACAGAACATAAAACAGAACCAAAAATTCACAATCTAGGAATCAGACTTAATTGGTCCCAAGACGATGGTTATCAACTTCCTTTGCGTGTGACCTTAAAAAGGGGTTATTCTGTTAGATTACAGCGGCACATGTAGAACAGAGATTGGACTATTCGTTTCCATGTATACCATTGTTTTCAGAAAAGTCTTTCAGAAAGATTCCATTCGGAAGGAGGAAAAACTCCTCATGTAAACGTCGCAAATGTCTTTACAAAAGTCCAAAAGTAATCCCTGAAGTTTTTTTACACTTACAATGTGTAATGTGTGTGTGTTCATAGCATTTGTATTGGTGATGACATCATCTGACCTGGCTCCTGATAGGCTGCTCACACATACACACATAAACACCCACCAAGATGTCAGCCTGGAGGAGGAGGCCAAAGAGCTTGCCATGGTTGAGCGAGCATCACGTAATGGACAGTGTGTGTGTGAATGTTTCATGAGTGTACACTGATACACACACAGAATGGAATTACAACTGTGTATGTGTGTTAAAGAAGATGATGTATGGTAAAGTTAAATATAATTAAAGATATTTGAATGTCACATCCAATGATGGTTAAAAGGTATGCATTGGGAAGTGCACTGATGAAGAGATCAAGAGAGGGGAGTCACGTGGTTGTTGATCAACCTTCTTTTCCTGTACAAAATCTTTTCACCAGTAGGGGGAGAAACAACTCCATGGAACCCTGACACATAGACTGGTTGGTTTGGTTTATGCTAGAGTGACAGGTGGGTGGGCGGAGCTAAAGCCACCACCATCCAAAGGCTGAGGTCAAAAGTGAAGCCACACATACACATACACACAGCTGTTGGTCAGATTTGAGCAGCCATTAAAAAAAAAAAATCCCAGTGGTTGCCATGACAACGTGGACCTACTGCTGTGACCTCGTTACATCTTTACAAATAGCTTTATCATCAAGGAGAGAACTATAAGAATCACAATCAGACAGATTAAGGATGCTTCTTCAGGTATCATAATTTAACAGGTTATGTTAGGTTTATTGTACTTAGTGTTACGTTGTTCCTGCTGTTCCTATTATTTTGTCTGTCTGTTCCTTTCTTTTTTTCAGCCTCTGGGAGGAGGCTGTTCAACTGGGCACACCTGTAATTGATTACAGGAGCTACTTGGGCTCACTGCTGTCAGCTGGGTTTTGCTGGATTATTCCTTTATCTCCCATGGCATTCAGATAGCCACTCTTCCTTGGAATGTGAACCTTTTCCACCATTTATCCCGCTACCTTTTTCTTGTAGTTTGAGCCCTGCACTATTTTTGGTCCTCTGACTACTACCCAGTAGACCGCAGCCTCCTCCAGACGTTTTTGGGAGTTCTTTTGTTTCTGGACTGCTGCATGGTGTGCCTTCTGCCCCATGACCTTGAGTTAACTTTTTCGGACTGTATTAAAGAATACATATATTTTTGTTGTCTCCTTTTGCCTCTGGGGTCCACCATACAACCAAACGTAACACTCAGCCTTTGTTGTTGCATTCCTTTGGCAACTTTTGTAAGATCTTTATTCTCTTTTCTTAAAGGGGACCTATTATGCAAATTTTTTCAGCCCTTTTGTATTGAGTTGTGGACTCCTATAGAGCAGCTACACGCGATAACCAGCACACTAAGCTTCATAGTTCTTACAGAATCTGCACTTATTTATTCAGTTCTTTGGATTTTGTGGTTCCCGCAAAAACGGTCTATTGAAGTAAACAGAAGTAGCTATCTACTGGTGCTGCCTGGTTGTCTGCCTTGGGGACTTTAGGATATTTTTATGGAATTCATTGTAATTACAAGAAATGACTATGTACAAATTAACTGTTCCTACAGTCTGTGGTCAATTAGTCATGCTGCTCTTGAATTAGTGTGTGACTAAAGTGAGTGCACACTGGGGCCCTCACATTTCAGCAAATATTTTATTATCCTTTTATATTCTTTTTATACAATGTGATTGTACATCTTGTAAATTTGCTATGCCCTCAAAATGAGCCAGCACATATCCATTATTGTCAAAATAGCAGGCTTTAGCAGGCGCTTTGAAAGGACAGCTTCCACTCAGAACAAGCCTTGCTGTGTTTTTTTTTTGTTTTTTTTAAAGCTCTTGCTTGAAAATTAATGCAAAATGAGTTTCAAGAATAGCACTGTTGAAAATGTTTCTCAATTTTCTGTGCTTATTCCAAGTAGGCACCTGCAAAAAAAACTGTTTGAAGCTTAAATCGTATTTGTGTAATTGTGTAATTGTGACGCAGATGTTTTACATTTGGCACTAGCTTAAGTATGCAAAAGGATAACTGTGCCAGCTGTGCTGTAATTGTTATTGAATGTTATTGAATATTGTTTATTCAAATAAACTACTTAGAAAACTTGATTTGCTATGTTTTGTTGTAGAAGAATTTTTATTAAATGTCCAAATATTAACTGAACGCCAAGTTAAAACTCAATTTCGGTTGTCAAACAAAAATTGTGACGATATTGTCAAAAATTGAAAAAATAATAAACGCGTTGTTGCATAATTTTTTTCAATGTATTAGTTTTTACAGTGTAGCAACTTAAGCTGACAGACAATAGATTTCAAAAGCAGGAAAATTTTGCCTAAATGGAAATAAAAAAAATTTAATATATATTGTCAGTACGGGGCTGCACGGCGGTGGAGTTTGCATGTTCTCACTGTACATTTTCTCTGGGTACTCCGGTTTCCTCCCACATTCCAAAAACATGCTAGGTTAATTGGTGACTCCAAATTGTCCATAGGTATGAATGTGAGTGTGAATGGTTGTTTGTCTATATGTGCCCTGTGATTGGCTGGCGACCAGTCCAGGGTGTACCCCGCCTCTCACCCGAAGACAGCTGGGATAGGCTCCAGCATGCCCGCGACCTTCGTGACGATAGGCCGTAGAAAATGAATGAATATTGTCAGTACAGCATAAGGATGTGGGGGCCACAAGTGTCCGTTTGCCTTGGGACCTTGTTGTCCTACCTGAAGTTGAGCACAGGGGGGCGCTATGCTCTGACCCTTGGACTTGTGTGGATTGACAGCAACCTGATGCCTGTGGAAGGAGCTTGGACTGCCCCCCTGCTGGAAGACAACATCACCTGAATCATTGGCACATGGCATCCTACACTAATGCTGCTACTACTGCTAACATTGCTAATGCTGATGCTATCACTGCTCACCTGCTAACAAATGCTGGAAGTGCTGCTGACATGCTAATGTTAACATTTCTAAGGCTGCTAACATTATCTTGCTGGAATTAGTTTTGGGCGATTAGGGGGCATACCTGCTACCTGTGCCCCCGCCTGGCCCACCTTCATCTGGCGTACACGGCGCAAGTGTGAGCGTGCGTTGTAGTGCAGCTGAGCCTGAGCCGCTGAGGTTAGTTGCAAGTTGCACACAGCACACAGCGAGTAGGTGGAACCAGCAGCTGAGGAAACACAAGGTAGAGTCAACACAAAACAATTAAGTCGGAACAGCGTTGGTGGATGCCGCTCACCTGTCATCTGCTCAGCTGACAAACTGACGCTGACAGCAGGTGCATCCATCCGCTGTGGACACGCACTTGCGAGAGTGAGTGTCGGTCCACCCTCCAGGAAGTGGGGGGGTCTGAGTGTCTTCATCGCTGAAGGTGAGAAGTCATGAATTGAGACATAGCATTATCTGAACTGAATGCTTTTTACGACTTGTTCACTTGCCCACAGGAAATTGCCCTTTCTAAATAAAATCATGGTCATGGTTTGACCCTGGAACAGATTACTGTTTTGCAATACAGTACGACTAAACTTGATTATTTCACTCATTATCATTGTTCTGCTATTTGTCCTATTGCAAGATCTTCCATGTGAGGAACATTCTGGAGCAGTTTTTAAGTGTAACTCACCCAGAAGCACCACTGAACTTCATCTTTTTCAGTAGGCCAGTGATGGAGGTGGGAGGGGCTTTAATGTTAGTCTCACTCACTCACACACACACACACCCACAGAGCGGACAAAGACATACAAAAGAGATGTCCATGAGTGGTTGCCTTCTACCTTCAGGCAACAAGCTGCTGTTACTCACACACGCTCACGTGTCAGGACACACAAACAATTGACTTAGCATCTTGGTCGACACTCGTCCCTGTTATTCTCGTTAAAACAACTACAACCTCAACTTGTAACCACAAAATGAATACATACCATTCAATACTAAAACGAGCCTGGAGATACTGTGACAAATTTGCACATTAGCATCCAAAAACGTCATAAAATCTAACCTTTATGTATTCCCACACAGCATAAACATTTGGGAACAAATTTTAGGTCAAAGACGAATGAGAAAAATATAGTATAAGTCTCTTATCTGTGCAGCATCGGAGAACTAGGCTGCGTTCAAGGATCGTAGAACAAAGTGATAAGGGTCCCCGCTCCCAGAAACACAATGAAACAAAATAACAAAAACTTGCAACAACTATTTTTTAATACAATAGCCCTGACTCCACAAAATATGTATCCATGTACATAATATTTTATGTATAGTTATGTTACAATTTTTTTAAGCATCTTTATTTTTTTCATGATTGCACCTACAAGATTTCCAGAAACGCTGGCCAAGAGGATGCAAATGACCATGTGATGTACTGAGAGAAGGGAGCCATGGACCAAAGGAATATCACATCACATTTTGGTGTAAAGTTGTGGATTGTTCCCACAGGAAATCATGTACAGTACACAGAAATACTCAATCTGTGTTCATCAAGAAAGCTTTGTTACACGTACAGACAATGTTTTAAGTCATGTTTTAAAGATTCTTAAGTGTAAAAAGAAGAGAAGCAGGATAAACAGTGTAAATAGCATAAAAAGATAACTTTTGGTATTTAAACTTGTAGTAGTTGTATTGTGTTATGTCATAAGTAAAAGCCGGGTACATGTTTGCAGTGATAAGGGACGAAGTTGAGGTGGACAGTCACATGACCATGTTGTCTCAGCAAACATCGCAGATGACATGCAGTGTCATTACTCACACACACACACATACACACAAACAATGATTGGTTGGGGCAGAAGAGGATTGTGGGATTGAGATTATAATCCGCACATTAAAGTGCGCGTGTGCGTGTTCAGAGATTAGTGCGCCTCTAAAGCAGCACTGACACTCCTGTGACTCCTCCCACGGCCCACCCCTTCACCCCCACCAAACGTGAACACATCTGCCCTTTGACTGTCACAGCTGTGAGCTATGTGACGCTTTTGCCATGATGGCGAGTCCATTACTATTGGTGCAGTACGGTACTTACACGTAAGACCTGAAAAATGAAGAGTTAAAATACCTTCTACAGGACGGAGTTGGAGGCGGCACGGCGGTCTAGTGGTTAGCGCGCAGACCTCACAGCTTGGAGACCAGGGTTCAATTCCCACCCTCGGCCATCTCTGTGTGGAGTTTGCATGTTCTCCCTGTGCATGCGTGGGTTTTCTCCGGGTACTCCGGTTTCCTCCCACATTCCAAAAACATGCTAGGTTAATTGGCCACTCCAAATTGTCCATAGGTATGAATGTGAGTGTGAATGGTTGTTTGTCTATATGTGCCCTGTGGTTGGCTGCCGACCAGTCCAGGGTGTACCCCGCCTCTCGCCCGAAGACAGCTGGAATAAAAGCGTGAGGAAAAAGCGGTAGAAAATGAATGAATGAAGGACGGAGTTGGAACGACAAGCTGCAGTACATTAACAGATAGTCCTATTCCAATGTGTTTATGAGCAAGGTCAAATCTATTCTCCACAACGACAATGACACAATGAGTGTAGGGGAAACATTGTGTACCGATGGAAGTATTCCATTTCAGACATACAACTCTCGTCTAAATGTAGACAAGAAGGTTTGAAGGGTGATCAGTTAAGTGTGGGCCACGTGATTGGCTGTCCAGAAAGGTGAGACGGGGGTAATGACATCACTTCCTTCACAAAGTGCTGAATCATCAAAGATTCATTGACACTCCGCGGGTGAAGAAGAAGAAGAAAGCTGACACTTCACAGCATGAAGCTACATTGGTCGCTCTGTTACCTCCTCCAAGGAATTAAGCACCTTACAGGAGTTTGATAAGTATTTACAGAACAAATATGCTTTAAATGTGACCTAAATCATTGTCTGTACACCTAATAATGTTGTGATGATGGCCACAATTTGACCCTGGAACAGACTATTGTTAAAATTCAACCAAATAGTCATTATGACATCATGTTGGAAGATGACTAATGAAGAACGACTGATTGAACTACTTTGTGACCTTGAACTACATCAGAGTGATCTTCACTGACTTTCAGTGAAGAACAGCTCAGAAACACACACACACACACACACACATGCATACACACTCCTAAAATTGTGTTGTGCGTTTAATTAAAATAATGTTTCCAATCACATTTGATTAGCATCGTTTCCTTGTTGCCCAGGGGTCCCTTGACGCAACATTAATTAAAATATTTCCTGCAATAACATGCCAAGCAGGTGCACAAGTCCACACACACACACACACACACACACACACACACACAGGTAGCTCCATAAATCACAGCAGACAGAATTGGTGTAATGAGGTGGCTAGCTGTTAGCGCTTTGCTGCTATGCACGCATACACACACACACACAAACATTACACTACACAACGTGGTGTATAGACAATAATAGTGGGCAGTAATAAAGTGTTCCTCATTAAACACTTTGAATGCCTCCTGAAGTGAATGTGAGCACGCACGTTGCTTGTGAACATCTGTCCTTATGGTCATGCTTATAAAGGTGCAAATAATATGTGCCTGAACAAGATGCCATAATATGCCACAATATCAGAGATGAAGGTGCAAGAAGGTTCCAGACCTGACCGTGACAAATTAACTTCCTTCTTTTTAAATTGAATATTTTCACAGTTAGAACATAGAAAAACCTTTTTTAAAGGGGACTTATTATGCTAATTTTTGGCACTTTGTATTGAGTTGTGGACTCCTATAGAGCAGCAACACACGATAACCCAAACGGGAGGTTTTCTCGATCTTCCAGATTCTGCACCTCATTCTGCCATGCTTCCTCCTTCTGGCTCAAACGGCCCTCCTAAAGGTATGACCACTCTGCTGTGATTGGTCAGACTCCCAAGGGCTAACGAGGCATTCCAGATACGTAGATCTCTGTTTAATGACTGCAGGCCATATAAATAATAATGTCCAAAACTCTGTGTTAGAAAAACTCTATAAAACCAAATGTGTAGAGCCATCCAAAACATTTTACAGGGCTCACTTCCAAATGTGCAAACCTCATTATCTGATGCTTTGGCATCATTTGACATGAGAATACAACATTGCAACAACATTTATAGGTCATGTGGAAAAAGTATAATAGGTCCCCTTTAACATTATTAGAGCCCTCTAATCTTTAACTAACACCCTTATAGTCATATTTACATTAATGTTATTCAATGTAATAGTCATAAAAAGTAAATAATATTAATTCATTCATTTTCTACTGCTTTTTCTCACGAGGGTCGCGGGGGTGCTGGAGCCTATCCCAGCTGTCTTCAGGCGAGAGGCGGAGTACACCCTGGACTGGTCGCCAGCCAATCACAGGGCACATATAGACAAACAACCATTCACACTCACATTCATACCTATGGACAATTTGGAGTCGCCAATTAACCTAGCATGTTTTTGGAATGTGGGAGGAAACCGGAGTACCCGGAAAACCCACACATGCACGGGGAGAACATGCAAACTCCACACAGAGATGGCCGAGGGTGGGAATTGAACCCTGGTCTCCTAGCTGTGAGGTCTGCGCGCTAACCACTCGACCGCCGTTGAGTAAATAATATGTGTTGCTATAAATGTGTTCCTTAGGGACGCTGAGTGACAGGCAGACAGGAAGGTTCAGAGTTCAGTTGGATTACGTACGTAGGGTTATGGCCACAACAGTAGCCCATGTTTTTATTAAGGATGATTATGCCTGTTGTGAGCTCAAGTCTGATACTGAAATGTCTCACCAGACATTACAGTAACACTACTGAAACCTAGTGACCAGTGTAGAATACCACACATCATTTACAGCGTTTTTGAATGAGTCTTCTGAATGCCATATATATGTATTTTAGTTGGTTATGTTTTTTTATGGTCGAGTGGTTAGCGCGCAGACCTCACAGCTAGGAGACCAAGGTTCAATTCCACCCTTGGCCATCTCTGTGTGGAGTTTGCATGTTCTCCCCGTGTATGCGTGGGTTTTCTCCGGGTACTCCGGTTTCCTCCCACATTCCAAAAACATGCTAGGTTAATTGGCCACTCCAAATTGTCCATAGGTATGAATGTGAGTGTGAATGGTTGTTTGTCTATATGTGCCCTGTGATTGGCTGGTGACCAGTCCAGGGTGTACTTCGCCTCTCGCCCGACAGCTGGGATAGGCTCCAGCACCCCCGCGACCCTTGTGAGGAAAAAGCGGTAGAAAATGAATGAATGAATGAATGTTTTTTATTTGATGTTTGAAAATGCTTCATTTTGCAAAAAATAAGTAATATATCCATCAATTTTCAATGCCACTTATCCTCACTTGGGTCACGAGGTATGCTGGAGCCTATCCCAGCTGGCTTTGGGCGAGAGGACCCTGGACTGATCGATTATGAATATTTAAATAAAAATATTTAAACTATTAATAGGCTGTATTCAACCAGAAAACGTTGTGATTTATTAATATATTATTTTAAAAACATAATACAGTGAAGCTGCAAATTCTAACTACAAAGTGGGGAGGGACGACTGTACAAGTACACGTTTCAATACAAATGACACACATTATCTGTGTTTTGTGTGTGCGCTCAGGTTGCAAAGTGATGTAACAACATGCTGCTTCTCAATCTGCACACTGCTGGAGTCCTGGCACACACTCACAAGCGCGCACACACGCACACACATAGAGGGTGTAATGCTGTCATGTTGCATAAATAGGTCACATTGATTTATGTGGAGGAGAAGAAGAGAGTGACTTAATGAAGCATACGTAGGAATTAAACATTTTGTCGACACTATCAACACACACATCATTACATTACTATTACTACTATTTACTGTCGTTTTCATGCCTGTGCTGTTTTGTTAGGACTGACTGATTTATTAGCAGTTAAAAATTAGCTTGACTATGTCGTGTTAGAAACATAATACATAATTTCAGTTTTGTCGTTCATATAATTCTTTTGTGGTTATTATTGCTTTATGTGCTCCATAAACAAAACTAATACTAACTAACCACTAGCATTTACTGCTATATTAATTACCACGAATTATGTTTTATGGACTATGGAGCGGATGTATGCTAGTATGAATGAGTACTAGTTAGTAGGTTAGCGGTTAGTCTAAACTGCAAATAAATATGCTTTCTGTTGCCTCAAAGTTTATATATATATATATATTTATATATGTGTGTGTGTGTGATAAAATTAGTTACATTGTTTAAGTTTCAAAGTGATGTTGAGGAAAATATTACTTACCAAATGATGATGATGATGGGTACTGTTCACGCGCACGTCGCCGATCAATCAGCAGTCAAGTGAAGCGCGCGTGTGCGTGATTGAAATACACGCTACCTGACTGACACACAAGAAGCGCGAATGACCGCTCTGAGCCAAGCACTGCGCATGCCCGAGTGTCATCGCTCACCCGCACTGCACTCGCATGTCCGCACGATACTGTAAACACACACACAGGAGCTCACGTCTTGACGGTAAACTCACCTGCGTGGGCCATTATCGGTGCCGCACGACAATGGTCAAATGAAGACAAAAACTGTTCTAGTGTTTCCCACCTGGTGGTCTCACACACCACACACGAGCCCCCTCCCTCACGCGTGCTCCAGCCAATCAGCTCTCGGACGTCTTCTCGTTAACTTTGTACTTTGTGCTAAGTGCTCATATGTGTGCTAACCTGCTAAGCTAATGGCCTCTTTTCGCGCTGACTCGTCACTACTGCGATACATTCCACACTGAGTGAACATCACACACCATGTCTTGTGGCACGTGCTTTGCAATGAGAAGTATGTAAAGCAAAATGCAGAGCACTGTCAGTATCCAGATGTTGCACTCACTATTTAGAGTGGTTGCAATTCACAAGTTAAAAAGGAGAGAACACATGCAGATATATATTGCAATCGTAATTTTCGATAAGTGTGCATTGACAGTAATAGATTTGGGACAGCAGAACGCTCAAATTTTGCGCACTCAGGAACTTAAGTACACAGTATAGGCACTGAAGTGCAAGCACACAAGTGCACACAATCCTGGGCGCACCTTTGGTGGCATGTCAATGTGTCCATGCGTGCCTTTAGCCCGTACACACACAAGTGGTCATCATGGAAACAGTTTACTATAAACATGGAAGTAAGCTTCAGTCTAGTTTTAAGAGTTCCCACCTGTCCGTTTACATGCAGACATCCAGGTCACTGTGTTGCATTACTAAACAGCAGGCACATGTCAGAGTCCACTGGGGGACAAGATGGCTGCTGGGACTTCTGAAAGGAAAGGAAGTTAAAAAAAAAGAAACAAAGCATTGAAAAATGACAACTTTAATGTTTGTTTTCTCAGATAAAAATCAGCACGAGAAACACTCGCCAGTCTTCATCTCCTTCTTCTATCCTCTCTGTTCCCGTCTCTGTTCTCCTTATTCTTCTCCCCTTCTCTCTTGTTCCTGTCCTCATCCCTCCCCCTTCTATCTCCCTGTCTCCCCCACTCCTCGGCTTTCTTCCAGCCCTCGCGTTCCTTTTTCCGCCTGTCCTTGTCATCCTCCTGGTTTTCCCTCCTCCTGTCGTCTTGCCTGCTGCTACTGTTGCTGCGGTGGTGATGGCGCTCTCGTTCACGTTCCTCCTTGTCATTATCACGTGTTCGGCGCTCTCGTTCATCTTCCTCGTCATTATCACGTGTTCGGCCTTTCCTATCCTGCCTGTCGTGGCCTTTGCGGCTTGTGGCCGGCTGGCGCTGGTCGGAACTCTTCTTCTTCCTCTTTACCTTCTCCGTCTTTTCACTTTGTCCTTTCTTCCTCCTCTTCTTGCGCTTGGAGTCTGAGTCTGAGAAGGTCACGCGGGTATCAATGCCAGCATCACAGTGATGAAGACGAGCTTGTTTAACATTAACACACACCTGAGCTGCTGCTGCTGCTGCTGCTGGATGATGAGTCTGAAGAATCCGATTCACTGGAGGAGTCCGAGGAGGAGGAGTCAGAGGACGAAGAAGATGAGCCTGAGGAAGATGAGTCTGATGATTCCACTTCCTGGTTCTGGGTCATGATCATCTTTGGGGCATTCTTCAGATGCTCCCTCAACTCGTCCCTTTAGGCCACAACACACACATACACAACCTGTGTATGGCCTTCACTGGGGGCAGAGCGCCAACGTTTGTGTGTGTGTGTGTGTGTGTCTTACGTCAGTCCACCCAGACCAATGGAGGTGAAGAAGTTGATAGCAAAACGAGTGTTCCTGGGATTATCACGAGGAAAAAGACCTTCAAAGAACGACTGCAGAGTCCTGAAAGACAGAGTCAAATTGTCATACATTGTCATTATTATATTAACCTTAGCACTCAGCCATCGTGTCAAGCATAATGGAGATTTACTGCCCCCTGGTGGCTGTACCTGTAGAGTAAGTGACACTGCAATGTTTGTTTTATTTTACTGCTGCTGATTAAACCAGCCCTCTGAATGTGTGTGTGTGTGTGGGTGTGTGTGTGTACATACATATCTTTGAGCCGCTGATTGAGTCTGGGAAGGCCCATATAGGCACATAGTTCCTGGAAAAGAATCTTGACAAAGATCCTGCTTGATGACGTGGTGGTCTCTTCGCTGATCTTGATACACTCCAACACCTGCAGGATGAGCATCGGGTCATGTGACTTGTGAGAGCGATGGTGATGCATGTCTAATTGTGTCGGTAGCCTTACACTCCAGGGAACAGAGTCAGTGTAGAAGAGGTGAGCAAAGAGCCGTGCCACGTTCCTCAGCTTGTTGGTCTCTAGTCTGTGAATGGTTTCATACTGCTCTGCAAAGATGGCTTCAAAGCTCTCCATGTACTCCTTCTTCAGCAGGCAGAACCTCTGTACAAACACACACGCACACAAATAGTCATCACAGGCTTTGGTGTTTGTCAACGTACATATAAAAAGGGAGATATTTCTTGAGCATGCATGCATGTCTTACCCCTGCCAACAGGCCAAAGAACTTCTCGTAGGTCCTCTGTTGAGCGCAACAGTCCAGGATCATGTTGCAAAGCTCCTTCTGTACTCACACACACACACGCACACAGTTAATCGAATACTTGGATACTGTTCAGAGCATGTGGACTAAGTGTCCATGTTTGTGCCACAATGCTTTGTGTTGTTCTGATGAGTCGTCCCAACCTGACAGAATTAGTCACAGCCTGCTCTGCAGTTGGACGCGCGCACACACATTTATATGCACACATAGGCAAAAATGAATGTATGAGGCTTCCTATGGCTTTGACATTTCTAAATTCCATTTTTCCCCCCATACTCAGTAAATAGATGTGTATCTATCAGAACTAGGGATGTCCTTATCCAAACTTCAGGATCGGCTGCCGTACTGCTGTATTTTTAAAATTATTTAGGATAATATCAGCTTCGGCCACGACATCGGGTCAATCAGGTTGCCGTATCAAGTTCGTAACAAAGGGCCACACACCAACATGCTAGGTGCATTAATGTGTGTAAAAAAAGCACATTGTCATTATTAAAATCAAAAAAGATCGTACTAGATACGATCAGATGGGAAGCCAAAAATGTGGATCGGGACATCCCTAATTAGAACAGCAACTTTTAACGATTAACAATCCAATTGTATTGGCCTGATAAACAATAAAAGAAATAAAAATAAACCAAAAATGTAAACCAAAAACAGAAAACAGTAAAATGAAAAAAAAGAAAAATCACACACCTTAAAATTGTGTGTGTGCAGTGACTCAGTTACAGGGATGATGAAAGTTAACCTGACAAGGTCTCTGCTGTGCGCTTGTTTTGTGTGTGTGTGTGTGTGTGTTTGTAGACTCACCGTCTGACTGTCAGGGAAGTCCATCTTGATTAGCTTGTGAGCACATTCCTCAAAGTCCAAACTACACAAGTACGGAAACAAAGAAGGAAGAAATTAGGTATTTTTCCAGCTTCTTTCCTGATGTTGGGTGGAGCTTCTTTTTGTTTCCACAGGCAGATTAATAAAGCACCGGTAGTACGTCTCTGTCAATCAAAAGCGAGCAGTACTATTTAAGGCTGAAATTTTGTATTGATCTTATCAGATTGTGTCGGATCAGTAAAGAGTCACATCCACACGGGAAGGTTTTCAGGTCGAATCACTGTAATATATAAAGGGACACCTATGCTTGGCACTGTAAACAGACAGAACCACATGACATATAAACTATAGCAGAAATGGTCGCCATCTTAGCTATGTAGTGGAACGAGAAGGACTAACTTATATTAAGTTAATAATGGCAGCTGAGGAGTAACCCATTGTGCTGTAAAGCATTGAAACGTATTGAAGTGTGCTGACGTAAGTATCCCATTTGAGACAGAGCATGTGTCTGATGAAGTGTTCTCCTTGGCAGAAATAACAGAAAGCAACACTCAATCTGTCTCAGTGTTTGATGGTCCTGTTCAAAACTGTGATGTTGTCTTCAAAGAAAACACACTAACTAGGACACACACGACTTGCTATATTTCGTATGCGCACTATATTTTTTGAGACATGTCTTGGTCCATGCTGACATCCACTGGAAGACTTGCATCTTCTTGTGAGGACCATGTGTCAACCAGTTGTAAACATGTCGATGCTATATGTAATTATACCATATAAATCATCCTTAAATGCGTCATTGGCTGTGTACAATGATGCCTGTGCATGAAGGTGGTCACCTGGACTGGATGACAAGGTAGATAGTCCTCCTGAAGGCTACCAGGTTGACCTCAGTCTGATCAAAGATGGTCACCTTCTCGTCTGTGTACACACAATAAAGAAATATGATGCTATTTGTTCTGTTTTATAAACTGACAGTACCAAGACCACCACTTTCACCTTCACCCTCCTGCTTCTCATCGTCGTCGTCATCGTCGTCGTCATCCTCACTGCCATCTCCCTCCTCGCCAGAATCACTGCTGCCTTCATCCAGGATGTCTGACAGCAGGACAAGGCTGATTGGCTCAAGTAGAAAGGGCAGTCATAGCTAACTGGACAGTGATATCTGCAAGGTTTTCTTACCTCTCTTCAGCGTTTTGTACTTCTCCTCATTTTCCAGGAAGTTTGGGTCAAGCTTGAAAACATCTGTATACACACAAACGCACACACATATGATGATGAGCACAGTGTGTATTTAGGAAGCACAGCAGGGTGCAACTGCTTGCTTGTTGACTCACTGAGAACGTCTTCTGTGTTGTAGTCGTCATCCAGCGGCAGCATGTGTGTAAACTGGTCGTCCTCATCCACCAGGTCCAAACCCTCTGGTATAACAGGGTGGTCCTTGAAGCCATCCTTCCTGATGGCAAACATCACCTCAATCATGTATTGGACCCGCTTGTCAATGGCCGACTCATGGAGGACGTTGCGGAGACGCTCAAATATGGCTGAAAAACCAAACAAAACATGTTATTAACTAAGATGAGCATTAAAAAATGTAGAACAATGTGTGTGTGAAGTTGCTGCTGTGCACCGTTTATTCCACGGGGAGAGACCTCGGTCAGTTTGAGGCCACATTCCTTGAGGAAAGCGATGACCACTTCCACACTGTCGTCGGTAGGCCGCTCCAACAGCAGTGTCAGCATCTCTAGACACAAGACCTCGTGGGCCTGAGGGCAAAACAGAAAATTGAGCACACAGTTTCATGCGCCTGGGCCACCAGGCGACAAGTTAGGCAACCATGCCAACACGTACCACATTCTGGTTGATGAGGTGAGCCACAAACTTGGACGAGGTAAGACATTGTTGCTGGAAAACAGATATATTTTGATAACTGCATTAATGCCATCCATTGTGTGAGCTACTATAGGCTTGGAGCAACAAGAGATTGCTGCCGTCCTTACAAGCCAGTGATGCATCATCATGCTACTTCAGGCTAGCTTAGTGTCACGTTGGCATACCTTGATATTACGGCGGTAGCCCCTCCTGAAGGTCAGGATGAGGCGTTTGAGAATAAGTTCTCCAATCTGAGGGAACTTGGAGTTGATGATGGACACAACGGCAGCGTACACATGAGTGAAGATGGGTGACGCCGCCTGAGCCTGCAGTACGGAGCGGGCCAGCAGACCCCTGCAAAGGGCATGGAAACCACGTCAGCAAGTTAAACAACACATGTATGCGTGTATGTATCCCTCTCCTCACCTCCCCCTGACAATGTTCTCCTGCAGGAGTTCCTGGATTATGTTGACGATGTTGGACACATTGACTTTGTTGATCAGACCATTGATGGACTTCTTCAGAGCCTCCCAGCTCATTCTCTGATAGGCCAGGCTGCACCGGGGGCAAAACATCAAGCCTCATCATAATTCACTAAATGATCACTTTAAGATCACAAGGTCAAACCTGCTCTTGTCCGTGACCTGCTGCTGCATCATGCGTAGCTTGGCAGGGGGGATATAAGCCCCGCCAGTCCTGGTGAGGATGGGGTCCAGCTCCTCCTTCTTCTTCTTGACTGGAGGCTCGTTGGCTCCTGGGGAGAGGCCGCGACCGCGGCCCCTGTGGTTATCAGAGCGGTGATCTCCGTCGTCATGCCGACCCATGTAGCGATCCCTGAATAGAGTGGACATGGTGAAAACCACCTTTCGCCTGCAGGACCTTTGATGCCATTACATTTATTCAGCCAGATGAGGAAAAGATGCATCTTACCGTGTGTTGCGTCCTCTGTTGGAATGTTGTCGGTCCCGATCACGCTCTCTAGACCTGTCCCGCTCTCTGGATCTTGATCTGTCTCGCCCCCGGGACCTGGACCTGTCTCGTCCCCGGGACCTGGACCTGTCTCGTCCCCGGGACCTGGACCTGTCTCGTCCCCGGGACCTGGACCTGTCTCGTCCCCGGGACCTGGACCTGTCTCGTCCCCGGGACCTGGACCTGTCTCGTCCCCTGGACCTGGACCTGTCTCGTCCCCTGGACCTTGATCTTTCATGCTCCCTGGATCTCGATTTGGACCTGTCCCTCTCCACAGAGTTGGATTTGTTCTGCTCTCCAGCTTCAGGCATATCTTGATCCCTGGACTTGGACCTGGATTTGGATCTCTGCAAGCAAGTAGTGACCTTTCAAAATGTGTTTTCGCAATAAAAAACACACTATTTACACAATATAACATTATACACAGTCCTGGATACAGTGTACAGCACTCGACTGTAATGTGATCAACCCTCTAGTTACAATTGAAACAAAGTGCGTGTGTGTTGAAATGCAGACAACACCGGTGTTTTGTGCATGATTTAATGCTGTGGAACTAGACCGTAGTTATGTTGCTGCTGTTTTACGCTGCTTAGCAATAGTTATGAAATTGACGATATTGCCACACATGTGGACATAAAAAAACCCAGGTGGACCAGGACATGAGAAATTGGATAACAGAGTACACAGGTTGTCAATAGAGCCCAACCAATTTATTGGTGGGCCGATTATGACGTATCACAAATTAATTAATACCGGTGAATATGTAATATTTTTTTACACCATCGTAAGATGTGACTTTGTAAAACGATATAACAATACACTGAAGCACCACGCTGTCAGGGCCTGTCAAGGAGAACATTCTAGTTGTTTTCACACATTTTAGGCAGCATATTACAGCGTTTTAACATCATGTATAGTGGTATAAAAAAAGTTTGGTCACTCCTGATAACTGAAGATTGTATCTTCAGTTATCTTCCTTTATAAATCGCTCGTTGTTGGGATCAGCAATTTCAATCAAATATATCCTATGGGAAGATGATCCGTCAATGTAGGATTTACAGGGTCTAATACATTCACAAGTTATTGTTTTCATTAAAATAATTTGAAAATGTTCCACAAAATATATTTAGTTGTAATCTTTGCATGTTTTGATAGGAGCTACATTGTGTCATAAAAAGTAGTTTACTCCCTTGTATTAAGTCTAGTAACGTGATGCATGTTTTGATTATTTCTTATTTTGTGTGTAGTCAACTTTTTTTATGTTTGCCATTACATACTCTGATCTGAGCTACGCTGCTCCTGATCTTCCTCATGGCCACATTGTGTTCATCTTCACTGCTGCTCTCTGAGCTGCTGGAGGCTTCGCTGCCTGATTGGTCAACTTTTGCTTCTCCTTTTTCTTCTTCTTCAGGACTTCTGGGAGCAGAGGAAGTCTGCTGTGGCCCAGAGACCTCATCGGATTCTCCTGAAGACACACACAGAAAAAAGCTGTCACATCTCCTCTGTGACATCAACAAAGAACAGTTTTGCAACGCCCTCTGAAACTTCTTTCAGGGCTCACTTCCAAATGCGCAAACCTCATTATCTGAAATTTTGGCATCGTTTAACATGAGAATACAACTTTCTAACTACATTTATAGGTAAGAAACGTGGAAGAAGCATAACACTTCCCTTTAAATAAAGAACTGGCTCATCTTCCTTAACCACAAGCATGGGTATTATTATGGAGATTTTGTAGCAATGTGTGCAACTGATTCAAAAAGTTAGCAAAGCTACTTTTGTTTCTGGTATACAGTGTTCCCTCGCTACATTGCAGTTTATCTTCCACTTTTTTCCAATTTTTTTGTTTTTTGTATCCCTGGTGGTTTTGCGCATGCGCAGCAGTACGAATTTTATGATCATATTTTTATGAATCTGTATCCTAAACACTAGGAATAGAACTAATAACCAACTCATTAAAAATTCAATTTGTACCTACTCATAGTAAGGGTGCATCCGCGCGCATGCGCCAGTACCAAATAGGTAAAGATTTCCACAAGGTCCGTTTTTTTGGTTCTGCACTGTACACATAACCAAATGAGCCTTACTATCAGAGTAAATGGACGATAGTTCGTTTTAACCGGACCATAAATAACAAGTCGGAACGCACCCTTAGGATATCACATATATAACAACCATCTTGTATGTATAACTCACCATTGTGTTCTTTAGGAGCTGGACTTCTGCTTGGAGAGTCCATGTCTGAAATGAACACACACGAACAGACATGAATAACCACGTAATCACGTAAACCAACGTGGGACGCACTCATTTACTCAACATGTATTACTACGATTTAATATAGTACAATGTAGCCACTGCTTACATTTGAGCCACGTTTTCCGGGTGATGTGTTGACTTGTGCCAAAGCTAGCAAGCTAGCATGTTGGCGATAAGACCTCTTGCTAAGAACGACTTACCTTTTCCTTTTTGCTTTAGACACAATCCCACTCTAGTCTTCTTCCGCGTTTGCTTTTAGCGTTTAATTACACACAAAACCCCCACGTTTCCACCTTTCTTTTTCGGGTGAATCTCACACAAACCCAGAGCGGAAAATATTTCGTTTTAACAATCGACAAATCAGCTTCCGGGTCAGCGGTCGCTTCCGGGTGTCATGATTTGTAATACCAGAAACATTTTCATTTTCATCGACTCACTCCATAATTATTATTTCATTTAATAGTATGTATATGTCATGATTACATACTGTACATAATCTTTATCTCACCTGGCTAGATATGCATGATTACATTTGACACAGGGACGCAGCTTGCCAGCAGACAAGGTAGGCAGCTGTTGGCGGGCCGCCGAGAGCTGACAAACATTGGAGCTATGTAAAGGGGGCCCGTGTGAATTTTTTAATCGGGCCCTATAAGACTCTTGAAACACCTCTGCACACACACACACACCGCTGAAGAATAGTCAGAAGTCAGTTGTAATGAAAATAAATACATCTTTATTCTTCTCTGTAATGAGTGCTCCCTCCCCGCATTGTGTTACCGGCAGTACAAAACACACACGCTCAGTAAAAGGCAAAAGGGAAAATGAGGCCAAAGGTCAAATGATGATTAGACGTGCACCACAAAATAAAAGAAAAACAAATGTGGTGCAAGAAGAGCTTGGCACTAATGGAAGGAACAGTGAAAGAATCAACTGGATGATGATTCTAAGCGAGCATTAATGATCCCAAAATCTCAAAGAGGCAATGCAATGTAGTTCGACATTCAATAGGTGTGAGTGACACATAATTCACCAGCCATGAGACATGATGGATGGAAGCGTCGTAACGTGGCCTGTCCTAAAATGACAAACCCACTATAATCCCTTTATAAATGCATTATTTAAGCTTGGAGCTAACATGCTTATGACACATCTGAGGCTCCTCACAGCTTTCTTTGACCATCAGCCAAGACAACATCCGCACACCTTCACATGAGCTTACCATCACTATCAACAATTCCAGATATTAAAATGTTGAAACAGTCGTTGCCTTTCTTTCAAAAGAAGTCCAATTGACAAATGGGCCAGTTAGCTGTTCAATCGGCGGCTAGGTTAGCATGCACGCTAGCATATTAAGCTTTTATTATCAATACCAAAAGTAGTATCAGTATCAGATTGATTCTAGGGTGATGAGATCGATATGTTTCAGTTTGCTACTGTTTATTCATTCATTTTCTACCGCTTATCCTCACAAGGGTCACAGGGGCGCTGGAGCCTATTCCAGCTGTCTTCGGGCGAGAGGCGGGGTACACCCTGGACTGGTTGCCAGCCAATCATAGGGCACGTACAGACAAACAACCATTCACACTCACATTCATACCTATGGACAATTTGGAGTCAACAATTAACCTAGCATGTTTTTGGAAAGTGGGAGGAGACCAGAGTCCCCGGAGACACGCATGCACGGGGAGAACATGCAAACTCCACACAGAGATGGCCGAGGGTGGAATTGAACTCAGGTCTCCTAGCTGTGTGGCCTGCGTGCTAACTACTCATCAGCCGTGCAGCCCGCTACTGTTTATATTCACAAATTTTGTTGGCCTTAACATGTAGCATGCATGTGCAACAACAACCACCATCACCAATGTAGTTATGGGTAGCTAACAGCTAACACCGATGCTACTCCTATGTGTCATACGCACATTCAACATTCAAGCAGTGGCATTTTTAGTCCTAAACAAATGTTCATTTTACTGCATAAGAAAACAAAAAAAAGTCCTCTATGATTGTTCCTAGTACAAGCAAGGCAGTGATGATGATGAAGGGTGATGGTGGCTGAGAGTGAAATGAGTATTGGAATGAAGGCACAAGTGTGCTGAATGTAAACATTCTCTAACGGACACAATCCATTTCTTGGCTTTGTGAAGTGTGACAATGAGATTTTGTTGTTGTTGTTGTTGTTGTTGTTGTTGTTGTTGTTGAGCCTCCAGCCCAGTGCAGTGAAGGAAAGTTGACATTAGTTGTATTTTGTTTTTAACAGAGGTGTCCAACTTTTTCCAAAGAGCTGAATATTGACAAATCACAACGATGCTTTCCATTTTTCTTATCTTGTACACATAACTATAAACTTTATGTTAATTTATATTATCATTAGTGTCAATTGTTTTGTTGTCTTTGTGCTTTTTTTGTTTGCCTTTTGGATTTTTTATGCCGCACAATAATAAAAAGCAAGCTGCAAATGGCTCTCGGGGCGCACTTTGGACACCTCTATCACATAGTGATTATTTACAGGTATTTATTAGTGTGCTCTGGGCTGATCCAAATAGCAGAGTATGTCAGTTTAAACATCTTTACACCCCAATGTCAGCTTTGTGTTATTAGTTAATTAATACTATTGTAATTATTCTTACCATTATTAGTACCAACAGGTCAACTTTTTATTTCCTTTTTGCTGTTTTTAGGTGGTTTGCTTGTTTAATCACTAATAAAAGAAACAAGCTGGCTGCATCCCTCATTTATAATGAAAGAGATGAGCAACATGATCACTTATTTTTGCAATTTTACACTGCAGTGAGATGAAGGCACAGTCATTCTGACAGGTCCTGGTTCTGGTCACAGTCTTCCTGACAGTGGTTTGATTTTATTATGTTTTTTTAAGTTAAGGCTTTAGCTCAGCACCGGCCCACATCCTGCAGTGCCTTCTCCAGGGCCAGGCGGGTGTGGGAGTCTATCCCATGCAGTGTTACAGACATTCAGTGTTGCAGACCATTAAGGCTGCTCTTACAGTGATACAGACAGGCAGTGGTGGTGCATTCTGAAGTGGAGGGTGTTGCCGCAGAAGCTACTGTCTGGCAGCAGGCAGTGGCGATTGCCGTGGTGACACAGCAGCCATCAACTCATTGAAGATCTCCCGTCGGACCTCCTGGGCAACACTTTCCCTAATCTGATGTACAAATAGTGGATTTAGCTGAAAATTTGAATGACAGTCAGCTCAATATAAATACGACTCAACCTCACTTACCTCTCTGATGAGGTCCTGCAGGTTTTCCCCCTTGACTCCTGCAGCCTGCACCTCTTCCTCATCCTGTAGTATCTCTTTGCCTCCACCCAAGGCTACCGTCCCCTCCTCTGTATCCTCCTCTACCTCCGCCTGTCTGATGGGTCGAGGCGGCGGGGCGGGGGTGATGTTGATGGAAGCCCGGTACACGCCCGGCCTCTGCTCGACAGCCCCGCTCAGTGTGTGACTGGTAGGTGGCGAGGAGGAGGCTGTCGAGGGGGTGTTGTCATCACAGCTGAGCTGTGACTGGAGTAGATACTGCTCTCTGAGGAGATCTGACACCTGTGCATAGCAGCAGTACCACACACATGATGATAGTATTCTTTGGTGTTTGTTACAAAGTGTGTGGATGTGTACTGACCGGCTCCATGGCTTTTAGTGTAGATGTTGTGCACAAATTCTCAATACTGCTACAACCATAGAGACCCTGACAATTATGAGGAAGAATGACAACATTAAAGCAGGTGCTGTTAGTCCCCAATTAGCTTGACAACACAAATGAAACATTTACTGTCTTGTTGTGCTGCAATTTTCACAATATTTTGTTTGTGTATGTGTCCGTGTAGGTGTGCATGCATATGTGCATGTACCTTGCTTGGCCCATTATGCGTCAGCTCCATCACTTTGTCTTCCAGCTGTTGTTCCAGCTCCAGGAGTTCATCTCTGACAGCTGACCTCAGAGACTGAAGGTGCTCCACCTCCAGCCTACACAAACACACACACACAGTGATATGATTCTCAAATCTAACATGTTAGCCCTCCGCTACACAGAAAGATGCAAACAGAGTTCTGGTTCACCTGTCAGCTGGACTTAGGTGTTTGTAGACCAAGGCTTGCTGTTGGATGATTGACAGCTCCAGGTCCATCATCTGCGTACGGAACAAGCTGAGATTCCGTCTCTTCTGCTGGAGGTCAGCAAGTGACTAAAAGACAGCACATGAACGTGAGTGTGAATGGTTGTTTGTCTATATGTGCCCTGTGATTGGATGGCCACCAGTCCAGGGTGTACCCCGCCTCTCGCCCAAAGACAGCTGAGATAGGCTCCAGCACCCCCGTGACCTTCGTGAGGATAAGCGGTAGAAAATGAATGAATGAATGAATATTATTAGGGGTGGCAAATGAAAAAAATAATCAGATTAATCCATTTTAAATAATTAATCATGATTAATCACCACTAGTATGTCTGAAATATGTAAAATTTTATTGTATTCAATTAACAGAAAGATGAGACGAGTTATATATATTTGTATTTATTAACAGCTCCAAACTGAATCTCAATCAGGCTAAAAGATACCACATACCTAAAAATCTGAACATTTGAACGACACTTTAAACTGTATAATTATGAGCAAGGAGGGCTTGCGTTCAAAGACACCACCACGTAAGTTAAGGTAAATGTACTTGTTTTCAGTGTATTTTCCAGTATACATCCGAATTAAGAGCTAAGTGGTAAAAATATTCACTTCACGTTTTTCTTTACCTTCCTGTTTATTTACGCACACATGGATTATAAAGCCGTTTTTGTGATGTTTGGAATGTCCCTGAAAGCATCTCACGCTTTTGTCATGAAAATGAGGTAGTGTCGGTTCCAGGATGAATGGACTAGAGACAGGTGTGAGTTGGAGACTTGGAATTATACTGCTGTTTATGTGTTCATGTTAGAATGAAGTTATGAAAGAGCGTCAGTGGCTTGCATATCTGTGTGGGTACGCTCCACTGCACTCCATCTAAAAGGTGCATTCCATCTAAATGGTGCAGCATTTTCTATTGTACCTGTTGGCTTGACGCTCTGTGTTCAGTGAACACATCAGATGTCTCGTCCTGGTTCTATGTGTGAACAACAGAGATGTTAGGACAAGTACACCACATTGTTGTTGTTATTAAGGGAGAATGACTAAGACTGACACAAAGACAATAATGGACCAGCAATGACCAACCTGGTTTAGACGCTGAACTGTCCCTCTGATGTCATGTAGAACTCTCCTCAGCTGCATCTCTGTACTGGACAAGACTTGACTAGAACTTGGGGACAAACCAGGGTGGGGTCCGAGACCTGGGATAAGTCCCGGGTGGGGGCCAAGACCCAGGCCGGGACCTGGGAGGAAGCTTGGGCCTGGAGGCGCGCTCCCCCGATGCAGAATGTGGTCCTGGTTAATGTCGTAGCCATGGGAACCAAGGTAGGGCGGGGTGTGAGGGGCCGAGTGGTACAGTTGATAACTGTTAGGATGGAAGTGGTGTAATGTGGGAGTGCCTGGGTGAAGGTTCCACAGACTGGTGTACTGGGGGGGTGTGACCATGGCAGGTGGGTGCAGAGGGTGCAGGTGGGATATGTTGGTGGGCTGGGGGAGGAGACTGGGCATGCTGGAATGATGGGGGTGATGAAGGTTTGGGAGGCTGGCGTAAGGATGAAAAGGCGTGGAATACAGGAACGAGGGGTTGATATGGGGGGCGGACAGAGGGGTCTCCTGTCTCAGGTTAGGACTGGGACTTGGACTGGGGGAAAGGAACATGACTGACTGATCAGGAGTCATGCCCTGCTGGAAGCGGCCAAACTGCTCCTGGTTGGACGAGAGATCCGGAACGCTCTGAGTGATCCGGGCTTGGGCACTTCGCGCTGCTGGCCAATCTACAGGAGGACTGGCACATCTTCTTAGTGAGCATGAGGAGTGGATGAGGTGTCGGGGGGTAAGTTTGGGTGGGGCACAGTCTTCTGCAAGAAGCGCTGATTGGTTTGTGGACTTGGAGGAGTGGTTAATGACAAGAGTGGAGATACAGGTGGACGAGGCAGTGGTCTCTTGGTCTCCCGTGGGCTCCTGAATGTACCGGAAGGCGTAGCGGGGCTGGCTACAAGACGTCTGGCCCCGCCCGAACTCAATTTTGACAGATGACACCACCTTGGAGGGCGAGAGCAACGAGGAGGGGAGGGAAGATGACCTGTGCAGGGGGTGTCCGCCTCTGAGCCGCCTCCTGCTTGGGACTGGACACCGATCACTGGAATGGGAGCCGAGCCGCTGTTTGGCCCGGCTTAGTGCATTTAGGATAGGAGAGTTGGAAGCAGGGAGACTAAAAGAAGGGTCTACTTGGGCCCCGTCAGCAGCCTGTTGGGAAGGTTCTGTACCAACTGCAGCCTCTTCCTGGTTCTGACTTTGTTCTGGTTCAGATTCTGGTACCAGATTACTCCCACCCTGCTCTACATCTTGGGTCTCATCCTGTGGACAGTTCTTGGGGAGCTGGTGGGCTGTGTACTGCGGGACCTGCTCGGAATTTCCATCACACTCATCCTCTTCCTGGGAATTCCCAACAGCCTCAGATGCACTAATAGGCTCTGCCACTTCTGCCGTGCAGTCTGGCAGGACGAAGACCGGTTGGTCCAGAGCGATGGGCGTGGAGACATCTTGTGAAGGGTGTGATGTCACCGTAGTCTCACTGTCACAGCTGTCACTACTCTCCTGCACCTGAAGCAACCATTATCATCATCATCAACATCATGAAGTCGTCTACATGCACATACTGTACACACCTAAAGTTACTATTACAGTATTACACAATTAAAGCTCACATAGACCTTGAGGTTGCTGGAGTCAACAGATGGCTCCTCGGCAAAGCCACTGCTGTCAGAATGCTGGCTGGCTGTCCTCAGCAGGTCTGTGGGAGGGACACGTTGGAAAATGTTGGGATTTGTTCTGGATTTTTCCAGCAGGTGTCAGTGTGGTGTATGAGCAGAGGGATAGAGCAAGAGAGAGCGAGAGGGACAGACAGATAGAGAGAGAGAGACTGTCTCAATTTGCCCACTTTTGAGTGCTGGAAGTGGAAGAAATCAGACTGTCTTAGAATAATTGAAGATTTGAGGATTCAATTCGGAGGACTCTGATTTGACTATCAACCTTGCCATTGAAACGTATGAAAACATCATGTGATCCAGACTGTACCTTTCTGACACATGGGGTGATTACATGGGGGTGCCCACAGCTGCTACTAAGCATTTGTGTTACTCCAGAACTGAAAATGATGTGTGTTTAACTTTAAACAGAAGACCTACACTCACTAAACATTAATAAGATAATCGCTCAAGTTGAAGACCAGGATGACTGTCAACACGCACTTATTGACTCATAAAAGGTACTGAACAAATCATCAAATGTAGAAGTACCACACCACCACACCACAGTACAAGCTAAGTGTCTGATTATAAATATAAGTGGGAATGGTATTTTAATAGTGATCATTCTACTGTCTTGTCATCTCTGCTGGAATCTCTGACTGATATGAGAAATGTAAGAATATTACCTTAATACCTTTGTATTAAGGTAACTATAAAATATACCTCTAACAACTATAAATTGTTAGAGGTACCTAGGCTAACATACATAAATATAGTGGTAGTGATTATCATTATTATTATCATTAATTATTATTAATTATTACTTTACAAAAAATAGTAATAATGGACAGCAAGACATCATTGCTTCAAAAATTGGTTTGAGCACAGACCTAAAACCTTGCTTCCTAATGCACAAGACTAGACACACACAAACTAATAAACACGTCTAAAAACCTCAGGTAGGGTTTAACAAGAAGATACTGATGTTTGGGTTGGTCACCTGTCCAGACACAGTCTCAAATTCTTGTTTTTTAATGCATAAGATTAGACACATGCAATCCAGAAAATAAGTAAATGTCACAAAAAAGTGGGCTAATAAATCGACACACAAAGACTGTGGATTTCAGAAAATAACAGATGAAATGATACAGCACTCTACAAGAAGCAATGAAGTCTGGAAAATTAAATAATTAAAAAATAAAAAAATCACAAAATTTTTAACTATAATGATGAAAATGGTAATATTAATGATGATTATAATGATAAAGATTATAACAATAATGATAATGATAATAATAATAATATTACAATGATAATAATAACAGGGGAAACAAGACTGTGGTATGAACATGATTATATTTTGTAAAAAGGGGTAGGCATTTATAAGCTTTTGCTTCAGCCTACTCCTTTTGGGCTTGGAATCAGATAGTTGAATACAAATGGAAAGTTATATTTTGATTGATGTAAGAAATGCACTGTAATGATTCATATATTTGCCCAAATAAAGGAGAAAAAAAAAAAGTATTTTGGTATTTCAGCAGCTTATATCTAAATCAATTTACACTGCAATATATATAGTATATATGTAAACACTATTTAAACAATTTAAGAACAATTTCAATAGGTTAAAATGATCTTAATTTTATATCCCATCTGTATATTTTAATCCAAGAAATTAGGTTGCTAACAGAGTTTTAGCAAGTTATTTCTCAAGCCATGTTGTTCCTACTTTTCTGATGACAGATATGCCCAATTGTCAACGGTGACAGTGTTTCAGATTTGCTCATCTTGCTTTTCTTTGTCACTAAATACAGTATATGAAGGTACTGTTGTTGGACACCTACAATGTTTATTTTTTTATCTGGGTGATATAGCCTTTTACTCTGAGGCGGAAAGAGTCGCAAATGAGGTCTGTTTATTTGTAGGTATCCCTATTAGCTGTGCTCTAGAACAGGAAAAAAACACCAACATTGACCAATTAGTTGACTATGGTCAAAATCGAACAATCAGCCTCGACTACGAAAAGCCCTACTAAGTACTTAAGCGCTAAAAATGAGACAGAGCCAGAGAGCAAGGACTGGTCTTCGATTAAATAAATCATGTGTGACCTGCAAGGCATCAAGTGCTAATGAAAGTCACTGAGAGGCTGTCCAACATGTTTATAGTTTTACTTATGTAACAGATTTACAGCATGGAAATGTTCTCTTCTACTCTGCTTGTCACCAAGTCACTGTGACTATTAGCTTTTAAATCACACATGTACACACAGGTTGGAAAGTGACATCTCGTTTCACCTGACTTCATGGACCTTCTGGATAGAAGAGCCTCGTCTTCGTTACTCAGAATCTGAGTTTAAAATAGAAAAAGAAAAGAAATTAGACCGCATTTCAGTGTGACTAAAGATCACAATTTTTTAAACCTATGTTTGTGCAGTCTTTTGCTCATTTCCCACATGACAACGAGGAGAAAACATCACATGGCACATTCATACCACGCTACACTCGTATGGCCGAACATGTAGGACCCTTACCTCCTCCATGTCAAAGGAGTCTGCCTTCTCTATACGTAAATGAAGAAGCTGCGGCAGGGCTAGAGAGGGAGGAGCTTTGTCAGTGGTAGAGATGATGTTCATTTCGTCCACTTTGGTCGTCTGTTCGTCTGCTCTCTGATTGGCTGGCTGAGAGTCAGGTGACTCTGGCTGATGCTTACTGTTGGGTTCAGGACTGTTGGGAAAAAAGACATCCAAATACTTAGCTTGTCCATGAGCAATGTCAGCATGTCTTTCTGTCTCTCTCCTGACCCGTCTTCTGTCAGGCGCTCTGATTCTCCGTCCCCGTTGGTTTCCTCTGTAACTGTCGCCAAGGAGCAACTGTCCTTCTTGCGAACATGCTTCTGGTTGGCTGAGTCGGCGTGGTGATCATGCTCGGCAGTGTCGCTGTCCTGAGCAGGCCCGTTGTTGGTGTGGCTTTTTGCAAGGTCATCATCGGGCTGACCTTTGTTGGTGGGCTGATTTGATGCTCGGGTGGCCGACAACTCAGGGGACGGTGTCAGCAGGTTGTGTTTGGTAAGGGTTTTCTTCAGCAACTTGGCAGCATTGAGAGCCGAGTTTCTCCTCTTGAGAGGAGGAGGCGATTCCTCTTTGACGCCGTTGCCCCCTCCTTCTCCTCCTGCATGTACATATCAATTAAGACAAAACTTTCCCCAAAAAGAGGCATCTTGAGGACTTGATAGTCATTGGTGGTTGTCATGGTTACCTTGATCCTTGCTGCTGACACTTTGGACCGGCTGACCAGAAACATGACCGTACAGCTGGATGAACTGATTGGCAACAGTGGTTAAGACCTCAATCTGACGGAAGCGACCTAAGAGACAAGAGAAAAATCAGCCCACTAAGGTCAGTTCTTTTCAACCACTGTGCCGTGGCACTCTAGTGTCCCATGAGAGATTGTCTAGTGTGTGGTGGGAAATCTGCCCATTTTATCTCATGGAGCAATTAAATACTCCCCCATTAGATGGCAGCACGTATCTAATGATCTTGTTAATCAGACAATTAGTGTAGTATGGAGAGAGGCGACTGTGAAAAAGATGGATAGATATCAGAAAAGGAAAAATGCTAACTCTGAACTGGGCCGTGTACAAAATTCTGACCCAGAAGAAGGGCTTAGTGGGAGTGGTGATGAGAAGAAAGCAAAAAGAAACTGTTGGTTTTCTTTTGAATTGACTATTAGTGGGGAAAAACGGCACAAAATAGTTTGTGCTTGGTGTACGGGGAGGAAATGGGAGTGGAGCATGAAGTCTTATTGCAGCATATAGAAGTCCGATGTTTATCGAGTGGCAAAGTCTTGGCTCCTGTATATGAGCTGCTTGAGGAGTTAAAGGTGTTTTTGACTCATGAGAGGTGTGACGATGCAACGCTGCTTGCAAGTGAGCAGCGGTGGTATGCATGGCGGATTTCAAAATCTGAAGGAAGCAGCTACACATGAAATGAAACACATGAAAACCTGCTCCCCGATACGAATACAATAAATTCATTCCTTTCAAAGGTGCAGCTCTGGCAATAATATGTGGAAAATTGCAAATTTCCCCACTGAGGGACGAATAAAGGCATATCTTATCTTAAAGTGCCAACCATGACATGTTTCCACTCTACACTGCTACACTTTGTCAGATAGGTAAATCTCAAAAGTTGTCATTTTATTTCAACCACTGAGTGCCTTGAGTGGGTTAGGAACCCATATAGTAGCTCAGCAGCAGTTCTTGGACTTATATTTCTTGGAAATAATTGTACTGCGACAAGATCATCATTTAAATCTGAACTTTTCAGGAGAGATGAACTGAGAGCACTTGAGCTTTTGTGTGTATTTTGTCAATTCCTGCAAGGATATCTGTTTTGTATTCCCTAACAGGTGCATGTTTGACAATAAGCGAGAGACAAATTTGTCATATGAGCTGTTTTTTTTAAGCGTCGGTGTGTTATTTTACAATATTTTCATTGGGTGGTGTGATGCAGGTGTTTTTATTTGTCAAATGTTTCCCATGTCTCAAAAAAGGTTGAAAAGCAATGATCTTGATAAGGAGAGCTGGTAGATGGTATTGTAACTAGGGGTATAAAGGCACATGTACCCATAACACCGTAAGACCAAGGTACGTACCGCCCTGTGATTATGATTCACCAACCTTGTAAAAACCAGTTCCGGCTAGCACCACTTTTTCTAAGCTAGATGAGAACTGGATTGAGACAAGACTGCATAGCATCTCAGAGAAAACGTCAGCCAGTAAAGGTCAGGTACGCTCCGTGCTGGATGGAGGTACACAAATAAGAGCACTATTTAAGGAAGTAAGAATGAGACAGTGCTCCGGTATCTCCACAGTTCAGACGCTTCCTCCTACCACCACTGTCGCTAATCTCCAACACACAAAAACACAACCACAGGACCACTGTTCACAATATACCTGGTGTTTTTGGGTTTTGTACGACACACAATGCCGACTGCTATGTGTGTGTTGTTTTTTTAAAGCAGTCTGAGAAAGGCAGCCATGTTGGGATTGAAGACAGATGTCAGTTGGCCTTCCTTCCTCCTCTGAGCTTGTGTAAGAGGAGCTCGTCTCCAGCAGGATGACGGCTAGCATGCATTCACACCGCCCTCCCCCACTGTCTAAATACTTGTCAGTCTGTTATGAAACACATGCTGTGATGTCATCAAAAGGAACACTGCACAGATCCTGAAGATCCCGATGCCTTCACTGACATCACATTGTCGGCACTGAAGCCTCAAACTCAAAAAAGTCCAAAAACTACATGAGCAAGAACCTGAACTTGTGGGACATGTGACCAAGATAGATGTCCTGCTGACTCGGCTCAAGCACACAAAGCAGAAACAGGAAGTGGGGAATGAGACTTCTTTTTTTCCCCTGTCCACCTCTCCAAAGAGTCTTTTCGTTGCTGAGAATACGTCTTACATAACAAGCATATCCCAGGAACGGATGGAGCAGCAAGAGAATGCCATGGAACAGAAGACGACTTCCAGGCAAGAACCGGAGGCTTTAGTGAGTAATACCTCACTTTGAACTAAAACACAAAGTCCACGCTGCTGGGCATCATGGCTCAGAGAGAACTCTGTTACAGCATCGATAAAGGTCTCACTGGGTCGGACTTCAGCTCACTGAGGGCCATCTCAGAAGCGTGGACTAGGTAGACTTCCAGACGCTTTACATTTGTTTCCTTGTGAGAACATGATGCTAAGGTCTGTTACCTCATGAGAACATGTAAGGTGAAGCTTCATTACATGATAACCAAATGACACCAGGGGCTCAGATGCAGCAAAACCCGTCCTTCAGGTTGAAAAACTTGGAATGGCTTGTGCTCAGTCTTCAATTTCACCAATGTTGATCAATGTCCAAATTTGGTAAATCAACGTGGCCCGTGAGTAAAAAGGTTTACCCACTTGTGGTCTAGGGTGAGTACACACGAAGTCTGTGTACCTAATGAAATGACAACTCATTCAGCTTTTCTTTTACATGGGATCTTTGGCCGAGTCTTTTATAGCAGCATGACAATAAAACTGTCATGAAGAAAAGAATCAACTGTTTAGGGTTTAAAGTGAGCTATGAAAGTTCAAAGGAGAACTTAGCCTAGGTTCTAAATGGGTCAGAACAAGGGTAAGGTGGTATCTTATTGATGTCAACACATGACCTTAGAAGGACATGAAGGACAAACATGTTCAATTAGCCAGGAAGCAACTTCACACACACAGGACAGCCAAAAGAGGCCAGATCTCATTGGTGTGTGAGGGACAAACAGATCTTTGTCCTGGCTGGCTGTAGTTGTCCAGGCAATTGGCAGAGAGCCCAAAAAGGGAGAAGGAGCCCACCAAACAGCACAAGCAAAGTCAGAACAGGAGACAGCAATTAAGCATTTAGGAGCAGCAAGTGTTGTGTCGACGGTGTGGACTGGCGGTACTAACTTGTCAGAGCGAAGTCTGGGTTCTCCACCTCCATGCGCTGCAATTGAGCTCCCAAGTAAACCTGTAGCACATACAAGGGAATAATACCATTTAGACAATACTGTATTTCAAGCTAATCTGCAATTCCTACACCTAATAACTGAGTGTAGGATATGTACCATCATTTTATTCTTAATGGAAAGTTCTGAAAATCAGCCATGCTCAATAAACATACCTTGATGTCGATGCCACGTGCTGAGGACGAGCTGTCGAAGAACCTCGAGGGAATTCGGGAGGACATGTCTGGTTCATCTCGACCGAAGCCAAGATTAAGGAGGATTTCCTCCGGGTCTTCCTCATAAAGGTCGAGCAACTCGGACACGCTGTGGACGAAGACACACACACACACACACACACACACACACACAAAAGTGATGAGGCAGAGGAGATGCTGTTCACTAGTATTACAGTAAGGCCAATAATGATTAGTCTGAGAAGAAGGTGAAAAACAGTGTCTGGGGGGCCCATAAAGTCTGAACACATAGGCACTGGTGCACATATTATACAACTATGAAAAGAATAGTACAGTAGTAAAGAATGATATTTTTGGATGTCAAAAATATTGTGTTAACAGCGGTAACACATTTTTTTCATTTATTATGTTAACGTTACGTTACGGCAGACAAAGCTACAATAGCGTCCCCACAGAGTCTGACATTCTTTCATAACTTTATTCTGACCTCAACACATCAACAGCAGTGCAATTCCAAAGCAGTAATAATAATGCAGTTAGTGTGTGTTCAAATGTTCTGCTATTTTCAAAGAGGGTAGCATTAGGGAAATACTGTCATTTATCTTTCTGTTCATAAAATACGGCAAAAATTGTCGTATCTCACACATAGTGTAGTGCCAAATGGAGATTAAAATTGATTAATTAATTTGAAAAATGATTAATTTGATTAACATTTGTAATCATTTGACAGCCCTATTTTTTATTTTATTTATTAATCAATATCTGTGAAATTCAACTGAAGGTATGCACATTATTTGTGTAAATTATGACTATGACTTTAGGGACAACTTCTATAGGAAACAGTTTTGACCTGTCCAAAAACACACCAAAAAGACAACAGGGAAAATCTAACTCCACATGAACAGGTGAATGTGGTCTTGAGCGTTTAGAAACCAGTACAACTGTAAATAGTTGAAAAACAGTTCACTGTTTTTATTCAGTTATGCTCTTCAGGGGATCAATCACCCAATCAAGTACTGACCTGGACACGGTGCTGCTCTTGCCTGACCCAGTAGAGTTCATACTTCTTCCTTTTTCTTTGTACTGACTCCTTTTCTGATTGGCGGCGAGACCACCGCTGAGGGGAGGAGTGTAGCAGGAAATGAGCATGTGAACAGAGGGAATCTAGTTTCATGAATTGACAAGAAGCGGACTCACCAGGATCCAGTCTTCTTGTTGCTGGATTGAAGATGGTCAGCTGGAGACACACACACAGGTCAACATGAACATGACAGTTAGTGTGTTCGAACTGAGACATATGGCAAAATGCAGTGCACAGTCAGTAACTCAATGCACTTAAAACAGTCAAAATGGTGAATTAGCAATGATGGACATGCCCTCAAATGCCGTCAATAGTTTTGCCTATGCAGCAGAAGGGGAGGGACTAACTTGAAATAATGGAGGTGAGGAGTAACCCATAGCACACAACAGTCATTTCCAGTAAGTGTGCAACAACAGTAACAGATTTGACTACACTGTCAAAATATGCACACTCAGGACTTAGTACAGTACATAGTATACAGGTACTTGACTTGTACTGACAGAAGCATTCCACTTGAGACAGCCTTTGTTTGTCCATGGTTCATGGAGGATGATGTAAAATAAGATTGCGCCATTTTCATTTGTAGGGGGCAGGGGGCCATGACTCATCCCTGTTACTTAGCAGACGACTTTCTCCTTGACAGAGAAGTAACAGTCAGACGAAACGGTACAGTTTTCAAGGGAATAGGAAAAAATATCTTTCCTTGGTATCTGCAGCAGAAAACATACATTGTTCTTGCCAAATCCCGCTTGCTAACTAACTAACTAACACGAAACCAAAACAATACCTTTCACCTTCACGGTTTGGGGCTTGGCAGAAGTAAACAAAGTGTTAATTTCCTGGAGAGATTATTGATCACATTCCAAACCTAACCACCTTTGAAATATTTGTAGTCTCATCAAGATGTACAAAGGTGTGAAAATCATGCAATGGCTTATATCAGGGGCAGGTCTACATGCTGTCTAGAGCTTGCTATGATGTCATGATGGATTCCTCAACCCTACAGTCCTTGATTCATAACCTCGCAAAATTTGTCAATCTCTGATTTGTTCTTATTTGGGGAAAAACACTTTCCCATTAGGCAGTGATTTCCAAGGTGGACCGTAAATATTCCAAACAGACAAAGAAGAAACAAATCTTGCTGCGTTAAATGCAGCAAGTAAAGCATGGCAGATATTGGGAGAGGAACTCCAACAAAACGTAAAGCTGACAGTGAATCACATCACATCAACTCTATACCTCAAAGTATTAGCTTCTGACAGAATGAAGCTGAACAAGTTAAAATACAAACAACACATTCTGAGTACACAATGCTGAGTTATTCAAAACAAAATTTACCAACACAGCCATTTTGCAGCATGTGTCATAAACATTGGAATATAAAATTGCTAGAGTTGCTAAGTGTAAAAAAAAAAAACAAAAAACTATGTATTTATGACATGTCTAGGAATTTTGCCCTGCAGGTGGATGAAGATACTGACAGTGGCAAGAAATGTTTATGAATGGATTATGTCAGGTTTATTGACACTAATGATATGAGGGAGAATAAGCTGCACCAACAGGGTATAGGCAATGGCAGGGGAACAAGTAGGGATGTAGGTGCTCGCCAAGCGTGTCTCCCCTGCCGTAGAGTGGACTCATTGAATGTTCCACAAAGTGTTTCAGTTTAACATTCACACATTGATGCTGCCATTCATTCATTTCTGTTTAGGCAAAGCTTGGGAACTACTGCCACATGAAATCCCGGAAACCTAATGAATATGTTTCAAGGTAAATTATTGTTCAGGCAGCATTTTAAGTAACTAAAAAGTTAAGTTCATATTAAGACAAAGTGGTCTTAAAAAGATACAGAATGTCTTGTGTTTTCTTTTCCAGCCTGTCGAAGCCCGTCTCACTAAGCTGAAATCCTTTTTTTCTCCTTGCATGCAGCGTGTTCTTCTCAGAAGACCATAATAAAGACAATACACACCACTGCGAGGCAACACACACAATGCACCCCGTGGTGAAGCAGCCTCTTATGGTAAAGCACTTGGTCCATCCTGAAGCCTCAACTTCATGAATTGCCTTTCCATCCTATTGATGCATGATGACTGCGGTAATCCTTCTTGTATCATCTTAGCATCTGTTTAGTCGCGTGTGTTAGACTCAAGCAGGAAGTAGACTGAGCCCCTCCAGTCAAAAAGCAGCTTACATTCTATTATCTATGAAGTCATCTTCTCAAAGCTGCCATCTTTGTGCAGGTACCTTCATGCTTACCTTTGTTTTCATTTCAACAACCCTGGACTTGAACTCTCAGAGACACACAAAGACTCCACACAAAGCTCTGCACGCATCTGGGATCAAAACTTCTCAACCTATGAACTCATTAGTCTCCACTGAGTTGTGCTTTGAGAGCTTCGACACAAAACCTGCACCTCGATTCGTACAATTCCATACTAAATCTGAGTCCTTACCGGAAATTACCATCTTTTTGATATACTATATTTACTCGCTTGCCCGACAAAAGTCATTAGACACTATAGTTGGGAAAAACTGAGTTACAGTTGACTAGATCACACTGCAGTGCAGCTAATTGACAATTAGGTTAGATTAGATTAGATTCAACTTTATTGTTATTGCTCATGTCACTGGTACAGGGCAACAAAATCAGTTAGCATCCAACCAGAAGTGCAAATTTATAGATACCTTATTAGTAAATAAATGAAGAAATAGAAGAGAGCTGTAAATGGACAGATATATGTACAAACTATAACAGGCTATGACTATGATACAGTGTGGATATAAATGACTATAGTATGGATGCCTCCAAGAGAACATGAGGAATCATGTCCTGTTGCTGCTCTCATGTGATGCGTACGTATATTGACACTGGTGCTGGTTCACTATGACCTGTTCATGTGTTGAGTGACAACGTGATTACAAGTGTTAAAAGGGAATAAGAATATGATAGATTATATAATATGATAATATGATGTTTTCAAGTTGGAGTTGACTTTCATCTCGCATCCTCGACCATGTTGTGTTGAAGAAAAACAGATGACGTTTCTCGACATGACACTATGAATCAACATTCACATGTGGGGTGGGATGAGTTTGAATGCTTGGAGTCAACATTTGGACTCATCTTCATGCGATTCTTTTTAATACTTACATGTACGTATCACTGCATATTCCCCGGTGAACTTTAAACATCATCCCAATTAACCTGAACAAGCTCTATACAGGCATGAGAGTAACAACATGTCTTACACCCCAGTATCAACCATGCACATTTTGATGCCCAAGCAAAGTCCTTACAAAATGAAGTAATGTCGCCCCAGACGCTTTGTCTCGATAGAGGCAGAAAACTGCTGGAGGACACATGGAGTCCAAAAAAAGTAAACATGAATTGAACTGTCAGTGTCAGACATTCTGCCGCCTGAGTGAAGAAACACACACAAGACTAGTGAAGCATGATGACAACAGTCCAATCAATAGGGCTCTCTGCAACTTAAGTCAAGCGACTTTAACTAGTATGTGTCCATCAAGTAACAAAGTCCAGTTCTCCAGGGTACGGTAAACATAGATGCCGCAGGATAGCGATGGTGGGTCCACTACCATTATATTAGGTCCCCATTCCCCCAAACTACACCCCTGCCCTCCTAAACATTTTGTATTGATTCAGATCACTGTATCTGTTGAAATAAAAACAAACATTCATCCTCTGAGCAATCATTGTGCACACATTGTGTATTTAGTATATTGTGTTGCTCTCCACACAGAAGCAGACCACACACATGCACGCTTGCAAGGAGAGATGTCCGAGTGAGGCTAAGGTGCCTCTGAGATGAGGTTGGGGGTTTTTCTCAAGTGTTCTCACACAAGGACATTCGAACTGTGCTAGACTTGGGAACGATTCTCCCTCCCTTCTCCTGGCCCCCACTGGCCCGCACTCAAGCTTGTTTGCTTGTCCCATCACTTTTGCTCTGTTGTTTTTTTGTGTAGCCGGCGCTGATGAGGTCACTACGGCAATAATACGGCAATAATTTTCATTGTTTGTTATTATGCATATATTTAGTTTATTAAGAAATGTGTGGGCTTATATCAGAATGTTCAATATGTTCTGTGCACAAAAAATTATTTGACCTTTGGTATATTGTAAGTCATGTGACACACGTAAAACTACACGCGTAAAAGTACTTAGTGGTAACCGGAAGTACTGTGTGGTAAGAGAAGCACATGAAAGAGTAGAACGTCGAGAGAGAGCAAGAGCAAAGAAGTATTTTCCATTCCTGTACATTCTACCATTGGTCTGCCTGGTGAACACAGTGAATATAACTTTGTTTAAAACTGTCTTATTTGTTGTATTGATTGACTTATAAGAGTAGTGCATGTAAATGCAGTTTTTGCGATGTCCAACAGTGTTTCACAATGCTTCAATGTCCTGCAATGGCGTGTGAACTCTTTACCAGGATAGTTACATCTGGCTTTGTGGATTATTTCCAGTATTGTTGTCGTTTTGATTATTTCTACTGTGCAAGTGTTGTAGAATTGCTAATTTCATCATTATCGCGAAACAGCATGAAACAACAACAACAATAGAACTGCCTAGTTATAGAGCATTACAATGTGTGCACAGTGACGTCCTGTTCAGACAAGGTAAGCTTCACCATAAAGGCATTGCAGTATTAAAAGGATAGCTCAAATTTTTTAACATAAAGTTGTATGACATCCCCATCAGCAGCATATTGCATCAACAGTGACTTACCACCCACTCCGTCCTGTGAGCCAAGTTCTGGTCGGATTTTGGTCATGAGGAACTTTCATTCCCATTGTAACACAGTATTGACACAGTATTGATATTCTCATGTCACATCCGCAAATGTGGAATAGATACGCAACAATGGACCCGCATAAATAGATAAATTAATGCAGAGCGATTGTGATGTGATTGTTTTTAGAAGAGGTATTTTTCTGATGCAAATGCATTACTCTTTTGAATGCATCTTTACTTATGTGGCCCCACCAACTAACCAGAACTACATTCCTCATCAACAAAATCCAACCAAAACTCGGGTCAGGGGACAGAGTGTGGGATAAGTCACCTTTGATGCACTACCCTGCTGATGTGGGATGTCATACAACTTCAGGTCAAAAATTCTGAACTATCCAAAAAAATTCAGCCTAAATATGTGTAGGTAGAAAGCTATATAATAGTCTTTATTTGTGCACACTGTACAGCAACGCTAATTAAAGCACATGAATGTAACAGAATTAATCGTAGGCAGTTTTATCAAAGACGCATCTGGTCAGTTACATCACAGCTTCAAGATGATTTTTCACAAGTTACCACTTGGCCAAGAAGCTCACTAGCGATCTTGTTTAATCATTAAACACACCTGTCAGCCCAAGTGAGTGTACGATTGGTGTTTAGCTAGCAGACCTGACGCTGACGCTTCTCATACTCGAGCACTGGCTACGTGACAACGAATCTGACTGACTGTCGGTGAAGGAAGAAGAGAAAGCTAGAAAGTTGTTACCGACCTTCAGCTCCCAGGGAAAGGTCATCTTCAAAGCTGCAGCCGTTCCTCAGCGCTCCTGCTGTCACACACAACAAGAAACACATTGCTTAAAACGATTTAAAAACAGTCAAAAGTGAGAAGTGAGACATGTTACCTTTGCTTGGAGACGCACTCTGGTCATCTAGTGAGACAGCCAGTGGTGTCCTGTAATTAAACAAATGAAATAAACCATGGCTGTGTGGAACTGTGTTTCTACTTGACATTACTCTGACATCATCATTAGCATGCAGTACATTCAGCTTGATTGTCGAGGCTAGCTGCTATTGCTAAATGACTGCTTCAAGTGAAGGAATGCAGTAAGTTAGGTGCTTGTAATCACCAGGATCTTTTCCAACTATTGCAGGCTAATTGCTTGTCAAACAACAAATCTGTCACTCACACCCTAACTGGTCAAACACACAGCTTGAGCTACCTGCCTGCCATGCCAATGCACGCTAAAAGTGGCTAACTTCCTGTAAAGCGTATGCTAATGTTGTCACACGACCTGCCAGTAAGGAAGGCTTGAGTCAAATAAGCCTCATCATCAGGCCATATGCTCACAACCTGGAGCACCATACCTTGCAGAGGCTAGCTAACCCAGTCTTACCTGTCAGTCAGGCTCGGGCAAGCTGTGGTGTTCGCGAGCAGGTCACTTGTCGTGATGGACTGGTGACTAGGCCAGACCAGACAAGACCAGACCAGTTGTCCCAGACAGACTAGTACTCCGCAAGTGAGCTGGACGCTAGTAGGCTGTTACGCAACCTGACGCGCTTATCAATGGGACAAACTTCATGCTAGCCTTCCACAAACACACGCATGCACCAACATTTGTGTAAGCATGCGCAGCCGCAGTGTTTGCACGTCCTTCTGCTTTTCCGCCAGCAGCCATGACGGCCCCGCAGCTCTGTCCTGTGGCCGTTGTCAAGGTAATGAGTAATTCCTTTACTTAGCATGCCACACAGAAAGATGAAGTTGTGTGCTATAACACCTGTGTGTGCATGTATGTGTGATAACAGTGTTGACTCAGCAGAATTAACTCCTCCTTTGTTGACTTGCTCTTTTCTGCCTTTCTTTACATCTTTTGACAGCTTCTTCTTTGTCTTCACAGTCTGACGGGCGTTGGTCATCTTGCCTATGTGTGTGTGTGTGTGTGTGTGTGTGTGTGTTTAATGTGTTGTATATCTAGACAAAGGCTGTGTTGGTTCTACGTCAGCAGATGATAACACAACACAACCCACACGCACACACACCTTGAGATGTAAAAACATTAATTAAGTAAGTAAGTGACGTCATCCCAGCTGTCAATCAAAGCAGTATCTCCATATTGTAGCAAAGCAGAGATAACGTGAGGTGATGGGTGATGAAAGTTACCTGCATTGGTCGAGCCAGCTGGTGATCTTGTTGGGACTGAGCCCTGGGCAGAGAAATTAAAAGAAAGTAAAGACAGGAGAGAGAGCGGGAGAGAGAGAGAGAGCGAGAGAGAGCGACAGAGAGAGAGAGAGAGAGAGAGACATTAAGGAAACAGGTTTAAAAATAAATGATTATGGCATAAGAAGCTTCCGGCATGCTGGCTAATGGTTTTGCAAGCACTCCAGTGGACTGTGTTTACTTCCCCAAACGTTTGTTTGTTATGTTTTATTATTATTTTTTTTTTACATATCCCGTTTGAACAAGAAGCTTCCAAAGACGGGCAAAAGAGTCGCAAAGCTGCTGGGCGCAATCGTGACGTGTTCAAACAAGACGCCGATCCACACGCTGCCAGCATTCCCGTGATGACAGCGCCAACAAGGAAATATTTTACTGGCTAAGTATCCACTGCACTACCATGCTTAAGTCTGCTAAATCAGCAATCAGGGGTGTCCAAAGTACGTCCCGGGGGCCATTTGACATCCTAAAATTTGCCAATTTACGGCACATTGTAGAAATAAAGTTAAATACAACAAAAAAAGGCGTACTATATTGTGAAAAAGATCATACAAGTACATAAATGTACAAAATTGGTTCCAGACCCAATAGTGACAAATGGCTCAATTTTGGCTTACAATATTGAGACATTACTGAAACATTATTGAATTCAATCTCATGCCAAAACAGGAAGGTGGTGTTAGTTGATCACACTGCGTCTTTGAGAACTATGGTGAAGAATCACGTCTTCCATGAACGTAAAAGTAACCTTAATTGTTAATTTATCCCCGTCATTCATCATTTATATGTATTTATGTAAGGGCTATCAAAGTTAAGGCATTAATGTTATGTTAGGGTTAGCGATTTAGAATCGAAGTGCCACAATTATGCACTTTAGCACTCAAAGTCATCAAATCTTACCTTTATGTATTCCCACATAGTATCACACTTGGGAGCAAATAAGAGGTGAAAGAAAAAGGGGGAAAATACATTCAAATACATCCATACATCCCTCTGTGCATCGGGAACAGTGCATCGGTGCGTTTAACAACCATCAAAAAATTAGGACAACTCGCAGCTCGCATTCAACATTCAAAAACTGTGGGATTTCTAATTAAGAGTTACATTATTGTAATACAATAATATTTACCATACTATAATGATTAATTTCTATGTATTTTAATGTGTTTTAAAATACAGATAAAATTACATTGAGTTTGAAATTTGGATTAAATTTTGGATTAAATGTTTTATTTGTTTGTTTTATGTGTTTTAGGTATTTTTTAAATTTTTTGTAGGTATTTTCATGAAGGAAACGTGCATTGAGGCAATGTTCCTAAATAGCCTTTTTCTACTCACAAACATTTAGAATTTAAAGCCAGTATAATAAATAAAACAAATCTTATTTTGAGCTGAAACAAATAAATGTGTCTGTGTGAGAGGTCTCACTCGCTCACATATTGTATTTACTGAACATTTGTGGGCGAGTTTAAGAGCTAATATGCTAATAATAAAGAAAAATAGTAGTTATACAAAAATATGCTTGCTGACTGTATTGTTTTAAATAATGGCCCATAGATCCGAAATCGATACCTTTTCATTAAAATTTTATTTTAGTTGCACATCGAATCGTTTACCACAAAGAGATTTCCCCTACTTAATATAGATAAAAAATGTATTTCTATCTGGATTAAATGTTATTAATTGCGAGTTAACTGTGTACAAAATGTGATTAATCACGATCAAATATTTTAATCAAATGACAGCCCTAATTTATATGCATTTAGAAGTTTTTATTAATTTGATTTACATGATTTCTTATGGGATAAATTGATTTTGGTTTCAGTTAGAGGCGGACCTACTGGAATGACTTAATGATGCTAACAAATGGTCCACTGTACTTATTCCAGTGTACTTATGGAAGTTTTCAATTTCAGCACAGCCCGTGTGTGTGTGTGTGTGAAAGTGGCAGTGGTGATTTTCACCTGGTTCTTCTGAGGTTCTCTGAGAGTCCACATCAGTACCCCTGCAGTACCCCGGTTGGACGGGGCTAGAGGACTCTGGTTTCTGCGTCTCCTGCCAGGTGGACTCTCTACTTTTGGCCCAGGCGCGGCGCCGCAGGGAGGCCAGGCTGCAGGCCGGTGGCCCACTAGGCTCTGACGATGAAATAAATCCAATACAGACTCAAAGCATTGAAGTTATCAAGGATCATCAGGTCTGCTTCACAGCCCTAACATGTCCCACCTGGAGCGGGGACAGGGTCAAGTCCAACGGTCTCCCTCTCCATGTGGACTGCCAGTCAGAGCATGCGGTCCAGCTTGGAGACTGAAGTCGCAATGGTAACATCAACAGCAACAACACACCTGCAAGGGGACGACATATGATTGGACATCAGGGCTTCTGGTTGTGGGCGTGGTACCCAGAAAAGACAACAACAATAACACAACTCTGAATGAACCACAAGAGACAAAGGAGCAGAAATAGATGCGCTTCAGACAAAAAACGAATGAGAACGTGTGAAACAGGAAACAAGTGTTTACAACAACCAGCACAACAACTTCCTGTCTGAGAAGGACCAGGAAACACAGAGGCGGTGGTGGGGAAAATGTAGGGACGGGTGATTTTCATATACAAATTTAACATGAGAGCACACACACGTACACACAAACAAGAAAACACAGGGACTTTAAAACGTCACAAATCCACCGGGACAAACTTTGTTGATTATTGTTGTCATTATAGTCAAACCTCTCAGTTCCAACATAATCTCTCAAAAAGATTCTCCATTACTGCACAAACTGGATGGACAGCTAAAATCACATAATGGACGATGGTGTTACTACCGTCTTCTTCTTTGAGTTCTACGCATATTGAAAGACTCATGCTTTGTCTCCAGTGGAATACGAGGAGGCAGTCAAAACTCATGATGAAAAATCAAAAAGATAAGGATTTTCTACATGAGTCAGATACAGTCTGCACAGTTTCTGCCAGTTTCTGTTTGTGAGGATGTCGCCAATAATATATATATAATGTTGAAGAAACATTTATTATCCACCATGACTTTCTATAGCCCATATAACGTCTTTAATGTAAGCATGACATCATTAATCTTGCTAATCGGACAATAAAATGTCATACGGGAGGCACTTGCAGTACCACTGCATCCTGAAGACATCAGGCGTGGGCAAGCTCGAAGGTGCTTGTCACTGCAGTTCTTCCATAGAGGAAAAAGGCAATTTTTTTTACAGCATTTGCACCAGCTAGTAGAAAGTCAAATGCATTCAAGATATTTTTATGCTCTCCTGAATGAATTTCACTGCCAAGAAGGATTATATAACCAAGCTCACCAGGAGGTGATCAGACTTTTAGACATAGACATAGACTTTCTTTATTGTCATTGCACAATAACACAGCAGTGAAATTGCCAAAGAAATGTCGTTGCCTGGCTCCCGTGTAATAATAAATAATAAATAATAATGTGGAGAATAAATAGATTACATCAAATATGAACAACAATGTACAGCGTAAACAGTAATTTGTACAAATAATTTAAATAATTTAGAATAAATAACAATAATTTAGGGTGGCTACGCTAGCTGACACAAATACACTTATACACTCATAGGATTTCCATCAACACACATCATTAAGTACACTGTAGTTCATGAGTCCGCACATTTTGAAAGTGTAGTGCTGTCCCAAATCCATTACTGTCATTGCGCACTCACGGGAAATGACTGTTGCAGTATTTACCCGCTTCCTCTTTGTCTGTTCACTAGTTTCCGCTGCTATGGGGTTACTCCTGAGCTGCAATTATTTCAATTTAGTGCCTAACCAAGATGGCAACTAATCATCAGTGTCCAATACCACTCACCATTTGGAGTGCAACATCAGCACTGTGCTGCACTTGTCATTGTGACAAAGTGTAAGTACAAATCAAGACACAACCACGTGATTCAAACAAACACAATGCCTTGTCGTTAAAAAAAAAAAGTCTTCTTGATTAGTTTTGACAGACAAATTCCAATTCATACTAATTTAGAGTCCTTGGACTTCTTCCCATAGTTTTTGATTCTCTTGACATTAAAATAGAAGTAAAGGAGGGCATGGGATGAATGTACACCACATCAGGGCACATCAACACAACACTATAGCACTAACAGACATGCTGAACCAATGTTTGACCCACTTATTCCTAAGTGAAGTAGGAAATACTATATGTCAAATATTCGATGACAAGGTGTAAGGTCAACACAACCACATTGTACACAATGACCACCAAAAACAAATCAATGACAAACACATGCAGTGCACTACATATGAAACTTTAGCTTTTAAAGCAAACATAACAATGTCTTTGAAACATTTACGAAACCAAAAATGTTACTTCGTACCGATATTGAACCTGTTCGATGGAGAGTCAACAACAAGTGCCTCTAACGAGTTTTCATTTTTTTTAGTGTTCACGGTCACCAACCAGTTTGTTGTGACATTCAAAGTCTTCAGAACGACAACGAATTCGTCCTTACTTTTAAGTAGTTTGTAGACTTTAACAGTTTAATAATTGACATATTAAGAAGTTTGTCCTGACGTCAAACGTCTTTAAAGTAGTCATTTTTAAGCGCGACCAACTAAGCTATCGGTGACTAAACAAGTGTCTATAACTAGTTTGTCCACACATTTTGGAAACGTCACAAACTAGTCTGTCAAAATCTAAAAAAAAAAAAATTAAAAGCGTCATTAACAAGCTAACCTAGTGTTAGCTCGGGTGATAGTTAGCTTGTCACGGTCAGGACTGCGGTTTAGCGGTGCCTAGAGAGTGTCGCTATCCTCACCTTCATGTTGGTCCACACGACTTGTCTCTTCTGCCCAACTGTCAAAGACGTCCAAACTTTCCAGAGACGTCCCACATTCCTGCTTCCGCTTCCTGATGGCCGCAGCAGGCGGGTGGGGGCGGGGAAACAGCGACCTCTGTCGGTGCATAAACAGCATTACAGCTACACTTTACCGCTGCGCGCGCTGTTTTGATAATATAGGTTCTAATATTGTTATTAAATAAAGATAATTAACATTTAGCTACGTCTTGTCTCTTCTGACAAATACGTCCAGACTGTGCAAAAATGTCCCGGCACCATTCCTGCCTCAGCAGGCAGGAAGAGGGCGGGGTAAAGGCGAGATGGCAGCAGTACAGTGTACACTGGCCATTATTGTTGTGTGTGCGTGTGTGTGTCGAGGTGTGTGGGTGAGCGAGAAAAAGAGAGAGAGGGGAGAGACAGAAGTGGGGGTGGTGACGTCACTTTCTTTGCACATGCATGTTGCCATTGTTACTTTTTCAAACTTTTGCGTCATTACTTATGTGTTTAATAATGGTACTCATCTTTAACCACGAGGTGGCAGCAAAGACCATCACAGTGCTCATGCGCGGTCAAGGCAAGACTTCTGCCTTATGGAACGGTATTGTTGACTTTTGATTGGCACTATCGAACAGGTGTTAATTTATGTAATTATTGTGACCCTCTCGGGTAGCTAAATAAGGTAACCAAAATATAAACTTTCACTTTCATACAAATTAATACATTATTACATAATACATTATACATTATTATTATGAGTGTAGTAGTGTGATACCACACATGGTACTACAGTGATAGTACAAATGTATGTAACAATCCAATACCAAGTAAATAAAGGGCGCATGTGGACATATTTGTCTCATAGTAGAACCAAATATGATGAAAATGTGCATTTTGTTTAGACGTGTTGGTGAGTATTCTCATTCATAGAGGTGATTGTATTCTCCTAACTGGACTTTTCAGACAATCTGAACAGCCCAGTTGAAAACGATGGAACGCCTTGAAAATGTTTACACCAACATCAAATCATTATTACTTATTAAAATAAAAAGGCTCAATCGTGCTGTTTAGCTTTAGCAGCTATCAGGTAATCTGACCTGGCATTATTCACATTCATCTTGTTGTTACCGTGGTGATTGTTGAGCTGCTTCACAGGAGACATATCTTTTTACTCTCTTTTCTGCTTTTCCTGTACCGTTCAGTTTTAGCATATGTGGCCTCTGATGACGTGACAGAAGTCAAGAAGTCTACTATAAATAAAATGTGTTGTTTGAGATTGTGTGATTGTGTGAACTGTGTGTATGTGTGTGTGTGTGCGTGCATGCGTGAGCCTGTGTTAAACATTAGCCGCCAGATGATCCGCGCTGATCAAAGTTCTTCAAAGTTGCCTGGTAACCTCCTAGCAACCACTTCATCATTGTCATCCTCATCATCCTTGTCACCACAGCAACACGCTGACCAGAAAGCAGGACCAAAGTCCACCTTGGGCCAAAATGAAGGCCTGCTTCATGTTGTGCCTCAACAGTCAAACAAAACTTTCAACTTGAAACTCAACTTTAAATTCAAACCATCTTCACGTCACGCCATGGAGCAAACCCTCAAGTGAGCTATAATTTTTCTTTGGCATTTTTTGTGTCACCACAGTAAGGGCAGTAACAGCAAAGACAAATAATGTGATGATAGCCATAGAACAGGAAATTGAACTTACTATGGCATATAAAAGTGTACAATATGAGCAATACAGTTTATAAGTGGACGCAACCAAACAAACGAGAGACGATGAGAAATTATGTCAACAATTAAGTCAACATCTCTATCAATATAAACAAGGAAGGGACGGCATGATGTAAGGACACATTTGATTGGTTAGACCAGGGATAGGGAACATTTGACTTGCAAGACAGATGTCGCTCTTTTTGTGACTGCATCTGGCTAACACCATAACATGGATTTATTTACAGCTATTTACTTTCCGCTGACATTTTCGAGTATTTGCAGAAATCACAGCGCTAAAAATAACTTTCAAAATATTCCATCCGTTTTATATGACAATGCAGGTGGCCAGAGCCAGTGTGAGCTTATTAACTGCACTCAAAAAAACGACTCAAGCCCATCTTAAAGGTAACACATTTTTATATTATTAGTCCAGTGAAAATATATTACCTACAGTAAAAACTAAAAAAAAATTAATAAGTCTGACTGGAGTAAATCTCATTTGGACCTGTAACACAAAAACAATGGGTCACACAAAAGAACAGACTCAAGCCCTTCTTAGAGGTAACACATTATTATATTGTTAGTCCAGTGAAAATGTATTACCTCAAATAAAATTCAATAAAAATTAAGAAGTGTGACTGAAGAGAATCTCATTTGGACCTGTAACACCATAATATTGTGTCGGGGCAAGACCACGCCCCTAAACACCTTGGCCATTCTCTCCCTACTTGTGCGAGCACCCGCATCCGCCATTTTGGGACTCAGCAATTTTACAAAGTCAGCGTCGTTGGATCAGGGAAAACAACATTGTGTTTTGGGTAAGTATATTTTAGTATTGTGAAATGTTCTGGAGGTTAGTTGTTGAGCAGGACAGTAAGTTAGAGTTGCCACCGCCATTGTTCTGACTATACTGTGTGCATGCTTGCTTCTTTTGGTTCGCTTTACAAACGTATTCAACCATTATTTAATTTCGAAGCGAAGTTCGTTGTCCAATAACTTTAATAAAAGGTAGTTATCCCTTCATTTTAACACTAGCATTGCTACTTTGCTGCAAGTACTTTGCTCTCGCTTTCACGCCACGGCGACAAGCTACGGCAGGGCCTGTGGGCGCGCTTATAGACTGACGTATTGTGTATATTCAAACAACATGGCGTTGCAGTTTCGTGTACGGTGGACATGTTTTTGTTATTAGCGGATCTAGTCCGCTAAGAAGACTATGTGCATTCATTCATGCATGTCGTGTGCATGTCATTGCTTACAGGCTTGCTGTGAACTTGCCCAGGCATATTTAGCCTGAGCCGACAAGTGTGTAGCGATGCTAAAATCTGACAATGCAAGCGAGTCCGTGCAGGGGACATCGGTAAAAATGCATTTCTTTCACAGGAAAAGATATATAGATGTTCGTTTGGTAAAGCTTCAATTTAAAATATACTGTGTGTTGGACCACATAATCTGAAAAGAATACTTTGAATATTAAGTCCATTACATTAAGCCTTTGAAACTAATGAATCAGAGCTTCAGGACAAGATAAAAAGTGTGTAGGATATAAATTGACGTCAATATCTATCTGCAGATGAAATTTCAGTAAAATCTGATGGTGCAAAATGTTTTTGACCTGGATTTAGTACTGCACGTCACTATTTCATTGTCCTATTTTCAATATGGATGCTCAATGTTCAATATGGTTTGCTGTGTTACCAAGCTCTCTTTTTGCAGCCAGTTTGTAAGTATTTAGGTATATAGTTTTTTAATTTATCTACACTATTAATTTACTGTGTGTGATTTGTTGTTTTTGTTTTATAGGTTCATAAATGTGGACTTGCAAAGAGTGCAGTTTGGAAGCGGATACCAGGTACTTGGTGTTGAAACATTTTAGGCAGGTGCATGGGCATCTTCGAGGTAGTTATCGATATCCATGTTCCTACACCGATTGCCCTTGGAGTAAGCTATCTTCATCAAGCACTGGAGAGGCTGACCTGATCCCCTTGTTGAGTATATGGTTGGGGGTTTGCGGATGTTGATATTGAAAAGATTAATCATTGTCAGAGGTTAGTACCATTTTTAATAATCAGCCACTGATCAACTTATAATGCTGCTTTTTTCATCCTCATTTAGTATTATAGTCTAGGAGTAGCCCTAATGTTGACTGTAGGAGGCAACATGGCTCAGGAGGTAGAGTGGTTGTCTCTCAACCTGAAGGTTGTGGGTTTGATCCTCCATCCTCCCATGTCTCTAAATATCCTTTGGGCAAGATATTAAACCCCCGTTTGCTCCTGATGCATCAGTAGGTAAATGTGCTAACAGTATCAAAGAGCCTTGGAGGTGGAAAAGCACTATACAAGTGAAAGGAGGTAGTCCTAGCTTATTTGCAGTGATAGATGTGCTAAAATTACAACATATATTTTTTTTTATCTAAAACACATTTGTTTGTTTTTTTCACAGAGTAAGAAGTGTTTGAAAATGACATGTCCTGCTGTTCTGCGAATCATCTTCGGTGATGACTCCGACTCAAGAAGACTACCCCTGGTGTCTGGACTTCCAGCAACTGTGGAAGAGCTCCAAACAACGTTAAAGACATTTTTTCAGCTGGCAGAAGATTTCCGCCTCCAGTATATGGATTCTGACTTCAATGCTTTCATGAACCTAACAGATATGTCAGATGTTCAAGATAAAGGCACAGTGAAGGTAATATGCACGACAACCATGCTGCCTGAAGAACCTACCATTATGCTGTATCCAGTGGACCCAGGGCAGTTGAATCCACACCCAACCTCACCTCCTGAAACATCTCCCGACTCCCTGCTACCCCAAACCACTTCATTGGCTTCATCCAGCAGTGATGATACAGTCCACACATCAACACCACATTCATCACCTCAAGTACAGCTCTCCAAGTGCTCCTGCTGGCCTAAGATTTTTGTGGTCCCAAAGTTTTCATATGAGGCTGAGTTGGAGTTGCAGTTGAAAAATGATGAGTTTGAGAGAGATGGCGCATATTTCTACCCAGGACCAAAACTTAAAGGACAAATTCTTGATGGACTGGCTCAAGAAATAATGAAATACACAAAGTATCCCAAAGATTATCAGTGTGAAGAGGTGGCTGAAGCCTTAACTAGAGCCCATCCTTGTCTGGGCAGTTGGGGAACAGGACAGGATTTTGGGGTTGGAAACAATCACTGAAATACAAGCTGCAGAACTATCGGACAAAACTGGGGCGGCTAGGTGATCCTGAAATTCATGTGAACTCCTTAAAACACAAGAGGAAGGGACAAGGAAAAGCAGCAGCCAGTATAAAGAAGCCAAGGAAGGCAGAAGTTCACTACATTCCTTTGCACCCAAAAGGCGAGACTGCAGAAAGTCTGGAGGAGGAGCGAATCAGTATACTATCAGAAATGAAGAAACGCTTCAATGAGGTGGTGATAAAGACAAAAATGGAAAAGACTTTTTCCCACAGACGACTGGAAATTGTGGATGAGAGACCAATGATCGAAGACTTCAAAGACCGATGGCCAGCCTTGTTTCAGGAGAGTGGTGTAAGTATACACCACGGTGGACTATTGCATTTTGATATGGTTTAGAACTGGGTTGTTGACAGCTGTTCAGCTGTTGTTGTTATTTCTCCTAGCTTTAGGTCCGGTCGTCCGGTCCTGGTTCCACACACTTGCTGTATGTGATTGTATTTACATTTAATTAGTTTTTTTTTTTTTTTTTTTTTTTCCCACAGGTGAATGATGAGTTCATGAGAATCACCACAAAACCACTACTGTCAAAGTTTTTCGGCCAGCTTGACCACTTTACTCCAAAGCTCAACTCCCTTTTCAAGTCCAAAGGAGGAGCGAAGGGACAGAAGATGAAGAATATCCTGGCAGTCTATGATGAGGTGGGTTTTAATTACATTGATGTTATCAAATTCATTCATTCGTTCATTTTCTACAGCCCTTACCCTCACGTGGGCATGCTGGAGCCTATCCCAGCTGTTCCGGTATGAAATTTAATTTTTAATGCCAAGTGGCAAATTATCATACAGGAATTGGTTAATTGGTGACTCCAAATTGTCCATAGGTATGAATGTGAGGGTGAATGGTTGTTTGTCTATATGTGCCCTGTGATTGGCTGGCGACCAGTCCAGGGTGTACCCCGCCTCTCGCCCGAAGACAGCTGGGATAGGCTCCAGCACCCCCGTGACCCTCGTGAGGAAAAAGCGGTAGAAAATGAATGAATGAATGAATGAATGAATTGATTTGAAGTGAATTCACTACTCTGTGCATTATTTTTTGTCAAAGTCAAAACATGTTTTTCAATTGTAAATTTTTTGGCTTTTTGATCATTTTGGTGTAATTATGGTTGATCCCCAGCACACGATAATTATTAACTTGAACTTTTTATCTCAGTCTGCAGAAGTATTTCCATTTCTCTTAAATTGAAATGAGCTTTGAAAACTGGAAGATGACTGATGTATTCATAGTTGAAATAGCTGTATCCCAATGACAGCGTTGTAAGCTAGCTCATTCTAACTTGTTTTCTCGTGTTATAATGCACAGAAAAGGGAAAGAAATATGTTAATTTTTCACATAAAGATTGAGAATGATGGGCAAAATTCCAAAAACTGCAGTTACCCTTTAAAAACTGCAATGTTCTATGTAATTGATAAAAACAAGAAAAAGTCATTATCTCCACAACTGGCTTTTTACGTTGTTTACCATGTCCCCCTTATTAAAGCCAAATACATGTACATGTGTTTCAGTGTGATGAAATAGATGCGAAGAGGGAGTGTGTTCTGAAGAGCCTGATTATCTACCTCAACGAGGATCCAGCTTCCCTCGTCAAGGAGTACCTGGTAAATTTCACTTTTAACAAAAGAGCATGTCTTAGCACTGGTAGTATGTTCCAGTGTTTAATCTTTGTTTTCTTTAATTAATAGCAGAACATTGGGTAGTGTCTTTCCTTGAATTGCATGCATGTTTTGGTTATCATACAATGGTCATGGTTTAATTAATTTAAACACGCATCACCTTACTTATTGTATCCTACCCTTCCATCTATTAGTTTTACAGTCTGTTACATTTGTTCACTTCCTTGACATACAGTACATTGTTGTATTCTTAATGCATTGTTGCCCATCTTTGTTCTTGATGTATGTTTATCAGAAAACATCAATTTTATTAGAATTCCTATTAGCTAACTAAACAAAATGGCTGGCAAACTGAACTACATTACATTGACCATCTATGGTTGACTCTCAAAAATGTTAACCCCATGTTAACATTATGTTACATGTGTAAAACAATTGTAAATGCGTAATATAAACTACAATGAAAGGAATAAATTCATAATGTAAGGTTACTTCTGCCTTAATTGAAGACGTGACTGTTGTCAATGTGGGATCAAATATCACCACCTTCAGTTTTACAGTGAAGGTAAAAGTAACCTCAAATGTTCATTTATTTCTTCCATTCATCATTCATAAACATTTCCAATTGTTTTCCACATTTAAAACTATAAAAAACATGTTTTGTCTTAACATTTTTGGAACGGATTAATTGGATTTACATTGTAGAGAAATGTATTTAGGTTAGGAAGGAATTCATCCATCAACATGAAATATTCAAAACTAGCATTTTCCTGAGCTTATTCTTTCTGTATATCTGTTTCTGTTTTTCAGGCAACTGCTATTGAGGATGCAGAAAATGATCTTGCAACAACTGTTATGTGCATTTTTGTTGTCAGAGGTGGTGAGCGTGACTTTCCTGATAACATATGGGTTGTCATTGAAGGAGTTAAAGTCCTCTCCAATGTCAGAAGTGTCATTGTGGCCTTTGCCTTGCTCTTTGGGCTTATCTATGCCTTGGATCTCAGCTATCCAGACAACCTAAAATACACATTTGAGTTTGTCCAGAAGATTCTCATGAATATGGATGGACACAAACTCAATGTGAAAATACAGCAGTTGAAAATGAAGATGTTCATCTAAATGGAGGTATGAACTTTGGCCTATTGTTTGTTCTGTTGCCTGTTGTCTAACATGTTTAAACATTTGAAATTGCACTACTTTTCTAAACCTGTTTACCTCAAGAAACCAAGTGTGGAGGACCAAATGGGACAGAATGAAATAGATAAATGCATCTTTAAATAATTACATGTCGGTAGTTAAATTTTACAAATCTTTAAATTAGTCATTACATAATACACCATTAAGTAATCAAATGCGTCAATAACTGTCTTTAAGTCAAATATCAGCTCATTTACTGTAGAAACATAAGTATTTCAAATTATTTCACTATTTAATTATTATTAGTTATTTTAATAATGTAGTTAATTTTTTCACTATAATTGTTTTGTGGAGTTGTGGTTGCATGTTTATGAATTGTGCGGAAATAACTCCCAACTCCCTGACTTATGTGATCTCTAGATCAGCAGATCCTGCTTCCACATACTCTGTAAGGTTTAAAATACCTTTCACCAACTCCCGGGAAAGTTAGGAGTTTGTATAACTTCTGGACTTCAGACCATTCGACCAGATTGACGTTAGTCACACCCACAGATTTTGATGGGTGTTTGTGATACATAATTCATGACGCTGCACCCCAGAGCCGTGAAATAATAAAATTTAACTATTAACTATTTGACACATTTAGTTCTTTAGAGATTGATTTATTTAATTTTGTCCCATTTGGTCCACCGCACATAAGTAGAAATGTAAAGGTACCATATTAGTAGTGACGCCAATATTAACAATATACCTCAGCCCATCATGAGCAGACAGTGTGACATTTGACATATTAGCACTTTGTAACTCACAAATGATAGCGGTTGCACTTTCAGTGGTTGATCTGGTTAAATTATATTTTCGGATTGTTATTTCTAATAATGACAATTTTGGAAGGAAAGCTGTAGTGCATCTCTAACATGTTTATTGTAAAAAGCTGAAGTTTTGGCTATGTTGTACAGAAATGTGGCTTTATCCCTTGTTTTAAATAAATTCTTGTCAGGTGTAGTTCCTTGTACTGTATATTCTTCAGGAGTTTGGGATTAATTTGACTAATTGTATTAATCACACATTTTTAGTTAAAATGAAGTAAAAACTATTCATTAGTTTAATTAAATTACTGTGTGTTAACTGTACTTTGTAGAAATTGATAGAACTGTCTCAATTACAGTTTGTTACCTCAATTGCTGGAATTTGAGTTGGATGAACAGAAAAAAAGATAAACTAACACAAATATATTACAATGTGCTAACATAGTTTTTTTGAGTTGGGTCTAAACATATTTATTGGATGGAAATTCTGCCTACTATTTAATTGAGTTAGTCCAATTCGTTATTTTTTGGAGGGTTTAATGAAATTAATTTGTGTTACCTGTAGAGTTGGATAGACCCATCTCAATTATATTTTTTTACCTCATTTAGATTAATTTGAGTTGGATTAACAGGAAAAGAACAAGATCAACTAACACAAATATATTACAATGTACAAACATACTTTATGTGACTTGGGGCTAAACATTTTAATTGGATGGAAATTCTGCCAACAATTTAATTTCGTTAGTCCAATGAGTTATTTTTTTCAGTGTGGGTCTGACACCAAAATCCGATAATTATAGGATAATGCAGTAGCACCAGGGTCATTGAGAGGTCAAGAAGTAAATGTCAATCAAATAGTCAGCTGGCTAATTCTGCAGAATAAACTCTTTCGATGAAAAAGACCAGATGGCACCAAAAGTTGTGTTACATTCAAACAATTTATCATATTCTTAAATTGTTGGTCTTGCTTCAAAATGCCTGCATTTAGTTGTAAGCAGTTGAGCAGACAAATTAAATGTACAGCAGCTGGACACATCACTAGTGAAAATAAACAGGGAAGCGTCACAACAAAGGACACATATTTTTATATTCTATTATTGGTCAGTCATGCATACTCATAGGGTGGATAGTCTTATTTCCGTTTTATTACACAATGTTTCGCTTTTTATACTGGTGGCAGTTAAGATTGTTAAAATGTGATTTCTATTTACATTATTTCTATAGAATTTTCTATTTGGAAGTCACAGATTGTTTTTCACTTTGTAATGTTTTTGAGCACAAAGCTAACACATACTGTCGCTTTCAGCGCATGCTAGCGGTTTTCACGAGAACAAGGCTGCCCCTTGTGGACGAAGACCGTACTGCACATGGTGATGGCCATACATTTGGGTGTGTCAGGCAGTTTAAAACCTAAACATGAATAAGACACGTCATAAACATGACTTGGTTAAATATTACTTAAACATGTTTTAGATATATAGGACTGCCTCCCCCCAGACTTGATGACGCGCATGCGTAGTGGGAGAGGCTCCAGATGGTCCAAAAAGACTTTTTGGCTGATACCATGGAAGGTTGGTCACGTGACCCCCGGGGCCGTTTGGATGACGTCGGCACCATATGGCGCGTACGGGGAGGGCGCGGTCTGGATATGCTAATGAGCACATACGCACACGCGTTCACACACACAAACACGCACACACAGTGACACACACGGTGAGTATAAAGCTGCTTGCATCCACGCACACGCGTCAGACTGCTCCGACCAGGTCACGCACAGTCACGCGCGGGATGCAATCAATCTGAAGGGCGGAAAATCAACTCAACAGGTGAGTTTTTATTTGTGATCAATTAGATGGTCAATATGATAATGTAATACTTATCATCACCTATAGTGCTGTGGTAGTTAGCATTTATTAGCATTATGTCAGTTAATGACAAAAAAAACACCATCAACAAAACAAAGCAAAAACCCTTTATAATTCCCATCATTACTGTATATTACACTACAACATTTCTATTATACCTTTGGAAACTTCTAGTACAGCAATTTTTACATTTCTGTTTAATTCCATCAATAACCAATTCAATTATGATTGGGTTTTTGTTATAATTATTCTAAAGCACTTATTTTAACACTTATTTATTTTTTATTCTGAAATTTATATTCTAATTAATTGAAATGTACTTATTAATTAATAAAAGAATGATTTTTTAAAAACTCAATTGAACTACAGATGATTATTTTTGCTAAAATCCATCAATAACATAATTTGTATAAGTATTTCATATAGTAATGGATATAAAATAAAAAATACAAATGTTTGAATAGACATAGAATTAATTCAGGATGCATATCTTAGTAGTAGAAGTACATAAACCTAGTACATACAAATGCTGCATGTACAAATTCTAATAAGTAGTTAATTGTTTCAATTACAGTTTTATTTTTTCTGCATGAAATGAATATTGTGTCATGATAATTACACTCTAATTTTTAACATTATTCTGAAATTATTGTGGGACACATTTTTGTTTTTCCATTGGAGGAAATGTATTTGTCCATTTCAGAATTAGAAACATTTTGAAATTCTAAGTAAATTTTTGATATGTATTGTATGTATTCTAATATGTAGTATATGTAGTATATATTCATGAAATTCTCAGCATTTTTTTTGTGTTTAATAATAATGAATAGAATATATCATATATTGTATTAAAAATGTTATTTTCATGAACTTAGTTAGATTTTGGTCCCTTTTAATACTTATTTTTGCTATTTTATGTTCTGCTATCATTAATTGTATTAATGATAATGATTAACAATGATTGTTTTAATTTATGCATGTTTACACTTCAATCAAGGTTTTTTAAAGGAGCAGTAAGGAAATTATTATACATGACGTGTCTCCAGACAGAATCAGCATCATGACAAGGTCAGTGCGGGACGAGCAGACTTTAGGCGAGTCTGAAGACCAGCAGGAGCAGCATAGCCCTGCCGGAGGAGGAGGAGCGGAGGACGAGGAGGAAGAGGAGGACCATCATCTGATGGAAGATGATGTGGAAGAAGAAGAAGATGAGGAGGAAGATGAGGAAGAGGAGGAGGATGGGGAAAACAAGCCTAAGAGACGAGGACCAAAGAAGAAGAAAATGACGAAAGCTCGTCTTCAGAGGTACCACTCTTCTTCTTCTACTGCTTCTTATGGTGTGTCGGTGGCATCCTACAACAAACGTGCACTTGGCTAACAAACTTCTGCCATGTTTGTCCTTCAGGTTTAAAATCCGCCGCATGAAGGCCAACGCTCGTGAGAGGAACCGCATGCATGGCCTCAACGATGCCCTGGAGAGTCTCCGTAAGGTGGTCCCTTGCTACTCCAAAACGCAAAAACTGTCCAAGATCGAGACGCTGCGCCTGGCCAAGAACTATATTTGGGCACTCAGTGAGATCTTGAGATCCGGCAAAGCCCCCGACCTCATGACTTTTGTCCAAGCACTCTGTAAAGGTCAGCTGACGCCCCCTGACCCCTTGTTGTTGTTATTGATGATAAATAACAATGGCGGTGTGTGTTGCCAGGTCTTTCTCAGCCGACCACCAACCTGGTGGCGGGCTGCCTGCAGCTGAATCCTCGCACCTTCCTGCCCGAGCAGACGCCCGACCTGCCTGGCCATCTGCCCCCACCAGGGGGCCCCGCCTACGCTGGACACTTCTCCTACCAGAGCCCTGGGCTAACGCCTGGCCTGCCCAGCCCCCCCTACGGCACCATGGACCCATCCCACATCTTCCATCAGGTGAAAGGTCAGCCCTATGGCCCAATGGAGTCATTCTTCGATGGTGTCCTGGTGTCGGACAGCCCAGTCTTCGACCCACCACTCAGCCCGCCCCTCAGCATTAACGGGAACTTCTCGTCTTCCTTTAAACATGAGGCTGTGTCAGCGTCGGACTACGACAAGAGCTTCTCGTTTGGTGTGCACTATAGTGGAGGAGGCGGAGCCCATGGCACCCTCTATGGGGGTGGGGGGTCCAACCCGCGGTGTGGGGAACTGCAAGTGGATGGCCTGATGGGCTTTGAGGGACACTCGCACCACGAGCGGCTGATGAACGCCCAGCTCAACGCCATCTTTCACGAGTCTTGAGGAAGAGAAGGATGCAGAAGGACAGGCAGCCATCTTGTTTCTTTTTCTGTCCAATTTCTGGCACTCGTGATGATGTCACCTTGTGTGTAGCACTTCTGAATGTCCTCATGTTCTCCATCCGCCAATCAACAAGCAATAACGTGCAGCAAACTATGCAATTCGTCCCCAGGTGATTCTAAACGTGGAAAATCTATTTTTGAGCGTCCATCTTTTCTCCACTTTTTCTAATGTCCTCTCATGTCCTAGCTTGTCTTCACTTTTCATGTGAATACTTTCAAGATGTTTATAAATGACTTTTATTAAAGGGAACTTTGTGTGACGGGCCTCGGTGCCCATGCCAACATGGCTTTATTGTGTCCTTTTTTCATAAAAACACCAAAACAAATCCGTCATTCCTTCCTTTTTCTGTGGGAAACTACCGTATTTTGTGGGTCTTTAATTTAAAAGACCGTAAAATGACCGTAAAATGTCCCATATTGTCAAAGTCAAATGTTGACAGGTGTCCCAAAAGTGTTGACACATTGGCATTTTGCCATCCTCTATAGTATCATACAATTGTTTCAAAAACTATATTTTAAAATATAATCAATCTAATACAATGTAATATTAATATATATGTTAATATATAGTTCACTGGATAGGCTCCAGCATGAAGATAAGCGGCGTAGAAAAATGATTTTATGTTTTTTATTATGATACAGTATATTGTACAGTATTTATTGTTATTATTAATTATTTCAATTTGTATGCCACTCCTCACTATGCTGGAGCTTATCCCAGCTGTGTTCAGGCGAGAGGTGGGGTACACCCTGGACTGGTCGCCAGCCAATCACAGGGCATATATAGACAAACAACCATTCACACTCACACTCACATTCACTATGGACTATTTGGAGTCTCCAGGTAACATTCATTCATTCATTTTCTACCGCTTTTCCTCACGAGGGTTGCTGGGGGTGCTGGAGCCTATCCCAGCTGTCTTGGGGCGAGAGGCGGGGTACACCCTGGACTGGTCGCCATCCAATCACAGGGCACATATAGACAAACAACCATTCACACTCACATTCACTATGGACTATTTGGAGTCTCCAGTTAACATAACATGCATATTAGTTGACGCTTATCCCAGCTGACCTCGGGCAGGGTACACCCTGGACTGAATTTAGTACCTCCAATAAGCCGAATATGCATATTTTTGAAATGTGGCAGGAAGCCTGAAAAAAACATACAAACTGTACACAGAGACATACAATTTCAAAAAACATTGAAATGTCTCAAATTTAACATTTAATATAGATAATACAAATATATAATATACTGAAATATTATTATATATTTTCAAATTAAATTTTGTATTATGTTTTTATTTGTTACATTTTAATTTTTTACTATTTCATTGTTAAGATGCATGCAGTTTTTATTTTTTCAAATTTAATATTTTCTTCATATTTTCTAATATTATTCACTTATTTTATTTATGAATTAAATTTTACTTACTTTTTAACGTTAAGTAGTGTTAAAATAAAGAAGTGAAGTATGGAGTAATTAAGTAATGAATACGTGACACGTTTCAGCTGTGTATTTTGTGTGTGAGGAGCACAGATGTTAATTCCGCAGGCAAGATTTTATAATTTATGAAAATGTTTTCGTTTATGCATGGGATACCGCCCATACACACACACACGTTGCTGTTGTATGTGTGTGTGTGTGTTGCCACCACCACCAATAATGTGTCCGTATTACAGCATTTAGCTTCTCTGTAACATGACGTGAAGTATGGCGGCGGCGTGAAGATGCTGGGGCTTCCTATTGAGGCAGTGATGAATGGTAAGTGAAGCTATGAACATCTCTATAAAAACACAGTCATGTTTGTACCTCATTAGCCCCGTTAAAAGTGGCCATAAACAACAAATGACTTGAATAAAATTTCAATTTAAAGTCTATCAAAAGTTAATTTAAAGTCCAGTAGAGACTGGCTGCCACATGCGCGCTTCCGGCTTTGGGCAAGTTACGTGCATGGTGATAAGCCATCGCTTGCGTCGTTTCCAAGACGACGACTGCAACCCGGAAGTGCCACGCCCCCCTTGATCAGCTTAGCGCGTGCTGATCTGGACTAGAGTACACGACGCGTTTGTTGGTTTGTTGTTAGCTTTTCTTTTTGCTAATATGTCAGCGTTTGAGGATGATCCACGGGAGGAGAGAAAGAAAAAGAAGAAGAAGAAAAAGATCAAGTCGGAGGAAAAGCTCGGCGTGACGGCGAAGGAGAAAGAGGAAAATGAGGAGCAAAAGCCGGAAGTGAATAGCAGGTGAGCGGTGTGATGACGTCACCCAAAAACATACCCGCCAAAATCATGTTGCTACAATGCTAACTAGCTGATGGGTGTCTACATAATTAGCATCCATTTGAAGTGCTAGATGGTCTGACTCCATACATGAAACACATTTTTCAACGTGCTATTCTTTAAATACTAAACTAAATACTACTAAACTTAAATACTACCGGTAAATAAATACATACGTACAGTTTTAACAGTTTTCTTCACCGTCTTTGTTTACAGTGAAATGGCTTATTCAGATTATTTTATCTCTCATATTAACTTGTGTGTTTGCTTGTCAGCGAGTGTGTGTTGCTGCGCGGGATCTTCAAAGTGGGCAAGAAAAGCCACGACGTTCTTCTTACCAGCACCACACTGACCTGGACCCCCATCATGCCCGAGAGTCCCACAGGTCAGTTGTCATTGTAGTGGACCACACAGACATCTGGACAGAATGTGCCGGCAGCTGGTGTTGTAACTGAGACCACTGAGCACACACACACAGGTTGTGTCTTCATGATTGTGGTTTAAAACTCAACCAAACATATACAGTAGTTTCAGCATGAAATTGGCTGGAGTTGAAGTTTGGCCTAAATGTCAAAAATTGGCCTCAAGGAGTCGAAATGTAATCATATGTGGCATTATCTGATCACTAGAGCTGATTTCAGCCAGCATGAAATGATTCACTTTAAGAGTAGCCCCTTGTCCACTTCAGGGACAAACATGTTCACAACTACAAATGCAGACATGCCAACATGTATGCATTTTATGTACATTTTGACCCTTAAATACGCTGGTATGCTTCACTGCTATTGCTATCAGGTACGCATTTTGTTGCCAGTTTCAGTTTCTTAGTTCAGCAATTCAGCATTGTTTACACCAGCCATGTGACATATAACGAAGCCTTAAAAAAATCCTCAAGCTGTGGTGACACTGATTGTTTAGGCTGTGATTGGTCGTCATTATTTTCTGTGTGTATATGATTCATTCAGACGGTGAACAGCCCACCCCCACAAAAAATCTCCTCCTCCAATTTTGGATCGGTTGGCTGTTGTCACGCATTAATTTTCAAAGAAGCACATTTACTCCACTCTGGTGATAAAAAAATCACTGAATTTGCACATTTTTTCATAAATATAAGATAAGGCTGCCATGAGGGTCTTTTTTCGACTTAGCACACAATCTCTGCCTACCATGCTGAGTTGTATCATGGTGCCTGCTAAATTTTGTCAGCATTTCGCCCAAAATATAATCTTTATTTACAAAATTTATTCACAATGACTTTTAAAGTGTTTAGAATTGATATATAGCATCATTATTATTATTACTATTATTATTATTGCTAATTGGACAATATAATACAGAGCAATGTCATGGTAGGCATTGCAATACTCACCTCATTCTGAAGGGGGCAAAGGTCGTGCATGAGCTGGAAAGTGCTTGTCACTACTGTCCTTCCATAGATGGGAAAAGCCAGGCTTTTTTAATTGACAGTAGTAGCACCAGCTGGATCAGACTTACAATTAAGTAAAGAACATTCCATGGAGAAGGATAGGGTACATGTAACCCTGAACTTTGAGGTGAAACGAAAACGCAAGCCACACAGAATAAAGTTCCTTGGATGTTGGTGGAAAAGGGGGTTTTGCTTTTTCTTTGGCTGGCACTTTGGCTCGGTAGTGGTAGTATGAGGTAAGAGTAAGTGGCGTCATGCAGAGCCGTGTAGGTACCGTGCAGTGGAAAATTGCCATTAGTTGTTTTGTTTTGGTGTCATGGCATAAATATTGTTTTCACACAAATGAAGGTATCAATATGTGTGTGTGTGTGTGAGAGAGAGAGAGAGAGAGAGAAAGAGACGGAGACAATCTGTTTAGTTGTATTCAATCCAAAGCTAATGTCATTAAGTGTGTGTGTGTGTGTGTATGTGTGTTGGCAGTAGTAGTGAGCAGTTGGTTGTGTCCGTGGGGGGTTATTACATTCTCTCAGTGTGAGCAGATTAACACACACACACACACACACAGTCAGCATGCTGTGTGTGTGTGCGTATGTCATCTGTTGTTTATGAAGACTTCTTCCTGTCTTTCTGCTCCAGGACATGTTGTTTACCTGCTGGAAGCTTCTATAATGTCATCGTGCAACATGACACAAACACGTTATTCACTGATTGCCCCTGAAGTACACACATGCATCAATGATTTCCTAGATTGATACTCACACTCACTGGACACTTCATTGGGTATACAACCTGATGACAGGTGATATTACAAAGATAACGTTTACTGATATTTTGTGTGTGTGTATCAGTGAGGGCATGATGGTGAGCATCATGATGATCATCTCCATCTGGAAGCAGCAACATGCTACAGGCGTGTGTGTGTGTGTGTGTGTGCGCGCTGTCAGTTGAGATCATGTTAATGTAGTGGGGGGAGGTTGGATAAGCTGTGTGTCTCACTGTGACCACTTTCCTTCTGGCTCACTTTATATTTGATAAGGATATTTAATGTATTTATAAAGGATATTTGATGTCATAAACACCATAAGCCTCCAGCATGCATGAGAGAGGATGACCGTGGACATGCTTCATTTGCTTCATAGAACAGTGGGGTATCCCAAAAAGCAGGTTTAGTGAGTATGTAAACCTTGAGATGAAAGAAACTGTGTTTTTCCATTTCAGAAGGAGAGTTATATCAAATTGGACATTTTTTAAAATACTGCATGTCTATACTTCAGGGAAACATCCTGTAAATCAATAATAACCGACCATATGTTACGTAATGCTACCCTCACAGGAATGGATAAATGGTCTGATGCATGTAGACCAATCACATTTTAAGATTCAATTGATTGACAGGTGTAATGGATCTATTCTGATCAATAGATGAATGTCTAAAGAAGCTCATGTGTTATGTAATATGAGCAGCATAGTCAGCACACTCAACGGACATGTCACCCGTTGAACATGTTTCGGATGATACAATCATTCCTTGAACATCATTCCCTCCCTATTGCAGTTTTCTGAAAATAAATTAATGGAGAAGCACTCTGAGAGCGCACACCTCCATCAAGTGCCATAGTCGCCTCCCCTCATATTGTGCTTCAAACCAAAATAATTGGTATTGGTATAGATATTTTGTAGAACCTGTTGGAAACTATTTTCCCCCACGTTTTATGACCATTTGTTGTGGATTTAAATGCACAAATGTTGAAAATTGTCCAATTTCACAATGTTAAAGAATCCTTTAAACCAGAGGTCTCAAACTCAAATTACTTGGGGGCCACTGGAGCTCGGGTCTGGGTGAGACTGGGCCGCATCAGGTTTTCCAAAAAATATGCATTTATTAAAAACAAAAAATTTTTAAAAACTTCGCTTTGGTTCCAATTTTCTACAAGAAAAGCTCTGATAAAACATTCCACTGTTCTCAAATATCTTACTTTTTATTTTTCTACACAAAATAAGATGAAAAATAAATAAACAAATCAAGAATAAAGAAAATCAATCAATCAGTAATAAATAAATAAATAATAATAATAATAAAATGGCAAATAATAAAAACTTAAGAAACCACGTATAGTTGGTGGGTAGACAAATTATTTTTTTCAGATTAAAATTAACAAAGCATTATTAGAGCCCTGTAGACATGACAAAACACGACTATAGTCACATTTATACTCTTTTTATTTACAACATATTGCGCAACTGCAGGGTCTTGAGACACATGCTAACTCGCAAACTAGAGAGCTAGCGACCTAAACGGTAGCCTTCAAGTTATTTCCTTTAAACCTAAATAGCCAAAAACGTACCACTTCTACACGGATAGGGAGGATAACTATTAACAGTTATTTAACCTTTAACATGAACATTAATCAAACATAATAATTTTTTCTGGATACATGATACCATACAGCATCCATATCAAACTTGCGTGGGCCGCACTAACCTTAAACTTTCATATCACGCCGGGGGCCTCAAACTAGTGTCCTGCGGGCCACATTTGGCCCGCGGGCCGCATGTTTGAGACCCCTGCTTTAAACAATTCCTGAAAATGTTATCTGAATCCATTCATAACTTTTCGAGTTATTTTGAACACAAACAAACAGATAAACGCTTGGCGTAGGTAATAAATTACATCTGTTGCATGGTTGACTATGGACTATTGTTAGGCAAAAACTTTTGATTGACAAGTTAAATGTATTCTGGTCACTGGGACTCAGTAACGTTGCATTAATCAGACATGACATGACATCAGTTACCTTCACATGCGCCTTACAGTTGAGCATTGTGTTGGAGTGTAAAGGTCACTGAAGGGGTTTATTTCATATCTGCAAAGCTCTAATGTTAAAATCATATTTAGAAAGTAATGAACAGGTTTAACTGCAAACATGTTCATTTTGTAATGTTGAAGCTGTCCCGCAGTTTGTAGTTTGTATGCTCCTGTTTTCAGCACATGAAATATTGGAGTAAAAACAAAAGTGTTGCTGGTTTAGTGTTTTGGTTTAGTGTGCGTGTACACTCACATATACACATGCCCACACACACACACACACACATAGCAGTCTACTGTATATATTGTCATTGATACAAATTGGCAATGTCATTGTTAGCCTTTGACTAAGATAACAGTGATGCATGTCATGTGATGTACAAAGTAACAAATCAGTTTATCTTCTGTGGGCAGGTGAGGTGTGCTCGCTGCGTCCAGGTGTGCTGATGCTGCGTGAGGTCTTTGCAGTGAAAGTGAAGAGGCGGCGAGCAGCGGGTCAGCCTTCCGGTGGACCCGTGCTGGGCGTTACCTTGTTTTACTGCAAGCGAAGGGGGAGGAGGCTGGTAGAGGATACGCTGCACCTCCACAACGCCTCCTCCGAACACACACATGCTTGGTACAACAAATTGAGGGAACTGCTAACAGGTAATACGCACTAAGGTCCAAACGTTCCTGCTAGCTTGATATTGACATTCTCCCCTGATTTTGAATTACCATTTACAAGTGACTGTTGTAATGATTACATTATATTCACCTCCAGAACTCTTCAATTGCCATTCTGCACTTGTGACACAATCAAGGTTTAAGCCCTTAATATGATAAAAATATTTAAAGTATAAAATGTATTAGACACACAAATGCCAGACTTGATCACCCACAACAAAATAAAACTCAACTCTGAACCCTTTATGTCACGACCTGTTTGCCAGGCACTGACATATGTAGAAACACACACAAGGGTGGATCTTATTTATGTCTTCATTGGCTTATTTACTTACTCTTATTCTGTCTGCAATATTGGGTAATGTGAGTGTAAAGGTGACTATAGGGGTGTTATGTCATGTCTAGAGAGCTCTAATAATGTTACAAACTATTTGGAAGGGTGTAAACAGGTTCTTTATGCTCACACTAAGAAAATATTTGATTTACAAACAAGGAATCCTACTTCACAGGAATTCACTCTTCACTCATCATGGACGGGTCTGGAACCAATTAAGTACCAATTAACCAATTAATTTTCTACAGCTTATCCTCACAAGGGTTGCGGGGGGTGCTGGAGCCTATCACAGCTGTCTTCGGGCGAGAGGCACACGAGAGGTACACCCTGGACTGGTCGCCAGCCAATCACAGGGCCAATTAAATAGCATAAACAAGGAATTATTGTATAGCCTTTTTCTTGCCTAATACAGGTAGTCCTCACTTCATGAATAATTTCCTTTTTACAGGTAATCAAAGTACTTGATATCATAGTTATATTCCATATGGAAATAAAGATAATTACACATAATTCCACAATGTGTACACAACCTCAGTACCGGTAAAATGTCAATCAAAATAGCTACATAGTGTTCATTGGGACACACGCTCATGGTACGTCCACTTGGCATTTTCTATCAAACATTACAGACAATCCACCCAAAGTCAAGGCAACATATTCAAAAGGTTTCGAACTTGGTTTTGATTCTCCACTTGGGCATCTCAGTGTGGAGTTGGCATGTTCTCCCCGTGCATATCTGGGTTCATCCCACATTCCCAAAACATGCATGTTAGGTTAATTCCAAATTGTCCATAGGTCTGAATGTGAGGATGGATGGTTGTTTGTTTACACGTGCCCTGTGATTGGTTGGCAACCCACCCCTCGCCCAAAATCAGCTGGGATAGGCTCCAGCATACCCGCATATCCTAGTGAGGATAAGCGGTATAGAAAATGGAAGGATTTACATAAGTTGATGTAGTTATTTACAAATTTATTTTTGCGTCTGAAAGTTTCCCAGTTTATGCCCACCCAAGGACCCGTACCAAGCCTTAGGAAACGTTCAGGTTGGGGACCCCTGCTGTACAGCATTTTAAGGGCAAAAGATAGCCTTTGTTGAAATAATACCTTATTTGTGTGGCCTTAATGCGACCAAATAATAGTAATGTTAAATTTTTTGGGCCCAATAACAATCAAGAACTTGAGCGACTCTATCCAGGGTACTAGCTTGCTTTGTGTTTGAGTGAGATGGCTAAATTAAGATCATATCAGACTTTGAATGAGGTAAAACAGACGAGCTAATCTGCTAATCCCTGCTAATCAACACGCACACACATACGAAGTAACATATCGTCAGCATGTTGAATCACGTCTGAGAGTGAGATTAGCTGAGATAGTGTCTCGGTGAACATGTGTGTCAGCATAGACGCTTTAGCTATGACTTTATCTAGCTATGACTTGTTAGCAGCTAGCATGTCACCTACAGGAGGGTACCAAAAAGTCGTATGTTAGCTTTTTTGGTACCTATAACAATGGAACTACATGCAACAAATGAAGACGTGAAGTGCAGTAGCCAGCTGTGATGCTGGTGTTGGCGGATCTAGACATTTACATCCTTATTTAAGGTGTCACAGTTTTGTTTCCTCTGTGCGACTCCAGCTACATGTTTGCGGCACCATGCTACATGTTAGCGTTGTTCACCTGTCTGTCTGTCATGTGTCTGTCAATCACAGCAGATTATACATATGCACATATATAGGCATGAATGGCCCGCAGGTCGTGTGTCAGCAACATGGTCACAGTACACGTCAAACAGCGGCGTCCATTGTTAACACGTTCACCTTCAAGGCCGTCGTGTGCACATTAAGCCAATTTTCCAGCCAGAGGTCAGCGTGAAAAGCTTTTTTGTCATGTTGTTGTGTCGCGCCGCCGCCGCCACTGCACGCACACGCCTCCTAATGGCGCCGCCGTGTGCACACTGCGACGCCGGGCAGCTGCACAACGCCGCCAGGCCGCTGAATGACGGTCAGCGTGACAAAAGGCCAACCGCTTTCCATGCCGAAGCTCCACTGAATGCACACAACACAACAGCAATGCTCCGCCCACATTATTCTCCTTGTTAGCGTGCACGGTGGCAGTGTGACACGCTGGGAAAGTCACTCAGCACAAGGTAGCTGACACCCCTCAGACCGGGTGATTGATGTCAACATAAGCGGTTGTTGACGGAGCCAAATTACAAACCTAAACTAACTTGTGACTTGAGCTAGAGACATACAATAAGGATCATAGCGCTAACAAAGGATTTTTCAACCTGTGGCAGTTTGTTGACATATTTTTATTTATTTTCTTGTTTTCACCTGATACTGTAGTGATGGGAGTATTGTGTATGGTTCTGAGCTGTGATTCAGGGGTTGGGCTATAGGGGGCATTGTCTTTTGCCCGCTAGTTTAAGGCGGACCAAGAGTCGGTGCGCTACGTTGCCTATATTGAAGTGTGGATGGTATCCAGTGCTGATTTGACCACAGTCATCCTGCCCAATCATCATTCCGTTGATATGACAATATTTTATTCTCTTATGTAACAGAACTGCTGCTAGTTGTATGTGTCTCGACCACAGTGACAATAAATCTTTGGTACATGCGTAACTCTTACATGCTAACAACTGAACAACTCATGAACAATCTGAAAAAAAAAATGCATGTAGAAACCAGGTATATGGAAAAAATTTCTTATAAATTAATAGCGATATAAAACTCATATGAGAGCAGCAAAAGAGTTTTAGCGTGTGCACATCATCTTGTGAGTGTGTCATATTAACTAGTACAAGCGTGTGTGTGTCTGTGCAAGTGTGTCCATAATGACAACACACACAAGTTTATGCAAGCACATACACGGCTTTGAAGACAAAAAGTGATGTGTAGGTCCAGGCTTGGCTTGGGTGCCAATAGGGGACCAACGTAAATGTAATGTTTTTATATTTTAGATCCATTTTCTATTGTGTAATGTTTTGATTAACATTGCCTGTACAAGTAAGACGGATAAACTGGAACAGATTATTGTCTTTGAGTAAAGAGATTTGAATATTTCCTAACAGGAGGTTAGTGCAACACTCTCTTGACTCACATGCATGAAATCAAAGTTGTAGGGATTGTTTACCATGGCAACACTGCATCTCCGCAGCAACCTGCCGCCTGTCAAGGCCAGTGGGTGGAAATTTAATCATTGTTGTTATCAGCGGCAGCAACCCAGCAGCGAGAATGCTGTCCTTGATCACTTGGATAAAGATGGCAGGTACCAGGATAACTCGTCTGTGCCACTCTTTAGATGACTTCTGCTGGGGTACCTAAATGGCAGAGCTAGTTACAGTCCGGTGTGCTGATTGGTGGACAGAGAATGGTCACTGTCAGAAGAAAGATATGGTTTGGCAAAGCTAGCTCTTTGCCTTTTTAACCCTGTTGGGTAACTTCACCTTCCAAATGTCTAACCTCTGTAAAGGCTGTGATTGGTTGACTTTTAGCGCATTATTTCCTGTTCAGAGGATTTACTGCCCTTCTTTGCAAATGACTTCTCTTCCGATTTTGGATCAACATTTGCAAAAAAGTAACAAAATATGTGCATTTCTCTACTTATGCTTAGTCTTTTGAGCGCATGAGTGCGTGCACACTGACCAATACCTCAAAATGCAGTGTACTGTCAGTACCCATATGTTGAACTCTTGCTGCAATAACATTATATGTAACACTTTTCTTTAATTACCATTGTTCACTGTAGCGACGAAAGAGGCTAACAAGCTAAATACTGTAGTTGGGTGCCATGGCTGTTCAGACACATCAGAAAACACTGCCCAGCTGCGTGCGGACACCAGCACGCTGAGCACTCGACCATGACACAGAACCATGCAAGGGACAGTGTGACAACATAGAAGCATAAACCAACTTTTACACTTGCAATTCAACTCTCAAATGCGTCCTGTGCGTCACATTTTATGTTTTTAGTATGCTAAGTGAAAGCTTTTTCTAAGGTCTTTTCTGTGTATGTGTGTAGGTGTGTGTGCCACCATCCAGAGAGATCACATGATGCGCCTGTCATTCTCAGAGTCATTCAACAGTGTGATGTTTTGGATTTGAGGATGTGGGCTTATGGGGGCTGGGGGGGCGGTAGCCAAGGGGAGCCGTGTGTGCGGGAGGTCATTAACAGGGCGAGGTCACGGCCTTTTGGGAGCAGATTATTGCAGTGAGGTGGATAATGGAGCTGCTTTGCGCCTGTGTGTGTGTGTGTGTGTATTGATCGATGCCAGTCTACTGGGATCCATAATGCGGCCTCTAAATCTGCCTCATGATGAGCACACACACCTTAACCTTTATGAGCACAACCCTGGTACTCGGTATCAACATGGCTGCCACTCACACACTTTCACACACATCTACAGTGGAGAGGATTCAATGATGACATGTTTCGGATATTTGCTGACAGGATGTTTACATGTGAAGTTTTAAATTGAGAGTCTGTGTGTGTGTGTGTGTGTGTGTGTGCGCGCGTGTGTGTGCAGGATTCAGCAGTCGTCCTAGGTGTGTGAAGGTGTTCATCAACCCCAGCAGTCACAAAAAAGAGGCGGTCCACATCTACAGAGAACATGTGGCACCGCTCTTCAAGATGGCCGACGTACGCACTGACATCACTGGTCAGTGTGTCTGTGTGTGTGTGTGTGCGCGCGTGTGTGTGTGTGCACGCGGGTCCAAAGGTCAGTGTTAATAGTAGTCTCTGGTTGCTAGGTAACCTGATACAAGAGGCGGAGCATTGCCCATCTGTTGCCATAAAGTCTTCTCCTGCATCTTCTCCTTCCCTCTCCTCCTCCATCCTTTCCTTGCCTCCTCTCGTCATCTGTACTCCCCTTGTCCTTATAGCTGTTGCTGTATACTTCCCTCCCCTTATTCGTGTCCTTCATCCCTTCCTCTTGAGCAGATGGTGTCATCTCTGTGGTTACATTTTTCGTACACACATAAGCACAGTTGTTCACTTTCTGTCTCTCCATCTGTCCACCTGTCTGTCCCTCTACATGTCTCTCTACTTCCATGTGCAGTGACAGAGATGCGGGGTCATGCCCTCTCAGTGATGAAGGAGCTCAAGCTGGATGAATTTGATGGGTTGGTGTTCATCTTAAAGATCACTCGCTATGACATTCCTTTCTTTTGGACGTCCATCAGAGACATGTTAGCTAGTCACAGACTAGCATCAATACTAAATGAGTACATGTAAACATATTTAAGATTAAAATGTTTAGAATTAGCCCTGTGATTGGCTGGCGACCAGTCCAGGGTGTACCCCGCCTCTCGCCCGAAGACAGCTGGGATAGGCTCCAGCACCCCCGTGACCCTCGTGAGGAAAAGCGGTAGAAAATGAATGAATGAATGAATGTTTAGAATTAAAATATGGTCAGAAAAACTATGTGTGTGTGTATATAATCAGCTTTTGTACTCAGTCCTCAAGGGCTTATTGTGCCTAGAGAAGATTAGCTTAGCATTGCTAAGATAGCTGCTTAGCGTGTGTGTGTGTTGAAGTGAGGATTTAGCGTAGAGCTACATTTAGCAATTAGACTGCAACTTCAGGAAAGAACGTAGACAGGAGGGGGGAGGTGTGTGCCCATTTGTGTGTTTACCTGAACTCTTGTCTGTGTGTGTTAAAGTTATGACACACATTGCCAAACAAACACAAAATTATCCTAACAGTTTAATAAATAAATAATAATAAAATTATGTCTATTAATGTGTGGGACAGGGTGGTGTGCGTCGGCGGGGACGGATCCGTGGCAGAGCTATGTCACGCTCTGGTCCTGCGAGCCCAACTGGACGCAGGGTCTCCTGACAGTCCAGTAAGCGCTGGTCTGCCTCTTGGAATCATCCCTGCAGGTATTCTTGGACCCGCTTAGAGCCACATTATTCTACTAAGATGAGGTCAATATTGTTGTGTTTTCTTTTGGTCTTCACAGGTTCTACAGACGTGGTGTCATGTTCTGTTCATGGGGTTAGAGATCCGGTCACTGCAGCCATGCACATCATTCTGGGTTGGTTCTACTACTAGTTCTGTTGGTTCTCTGACTTGTGGGATCTAGTTGAGGAACTTGGTCTTCAGAACCACAGTGAAACATTGAATTTATTAAAAGCTGACATTTAAACGGCAGCCGACCAGGTGCTTTTTTTTGGCTCCCCAATCTGGTGGTGGTGGTGGGTGGCGGGGTGTCTCTCAGGGGAAGGACAGATGTCTCACAACAGGATCAATTTCACCTCAAATCACAGCTTCACTATAGTGTGGCCCCACCTCCTTCCATCTTGGCGGCCAATCAGGACAGGCTGCTGTGTTTGACTGGCGGGATGTGACTGTGAAACAGATGGCAATGTAATGATACTAATTTGTAGACAAAAGGAAACAGGAAGTTGTACATACCTGGACCAGGTGATTGTGTGCTGCTGCTGTTGCCATGGTTGCTGCATTGTTATTCATTAGTAGATAGTGTTTTGTGGGCATTCAATTGGACAATATTTCTAATGGTAAAGTGTAGCAGCAGAGCCAGTGATGATGGTCATATTTCCTCAGGTCACCTGCAGCAGGTGGACATGTGCAGCTTCTCCTCGCAGGGACAGTTGCTGCGCTTCGGCTTCTCCGCCATGTTTGGCTTTGGTGGACGAAGCCTGGCGTGGGCAGAGAAGAAGAGGTGGATGCCGTCGTCAAGGCGACGCGAGTACGCTCTAGTCAAGACACTGGCCAGGCTCAGGTAACATACACATGTATATAACAGTAACATACAAGATGTCCATGTTTATGTTTGTCTTAGTGTGATGTGTATGTCTCTGCAGAGCAGACCACTGTCAGCTGTCTTTTCAAGCAAGCAATACAAACACCCTCTCTGAACAACTGTGAGACACACAAACACAATCAAACAGTTCTTTCTTGTTTATTGTGCTATTCATCGTCTTAAAAATAAATTAATATCTCTATGTCAGAAACCAAGAAGAGGAACAGCACCAGAATGGGGACTTAGGTGAGTTGAGTGTGTGTTATTTGTGTGTCAGTCAAATAGGTTTTTAGGTGTTTTGACTTTGTGTGTGTGTGTGTGTGATTGGTTGGTTCAGAGGGGGCGGAATCCTGGACCACCAATCAGGGCTTGTACCTCAGCATCAGCATCATGGCTATCCCTTGTCTCAGTCCTCACGCCCCCCGAGGACTGGCCCCGAACACCAGGTATGAGGGGGAGGTGCAATGCTACTAGTACAAGATATGCATTTAAAGTTAAAGATACATTTACCAGCACAAAGTATACAGCTTGTATATTTGGTGTGCAGTTACAATTAAAGGTACAGTACATTTACAAGTATAAGGTATCTAGTTGGCATATTGTTTACAGGTAGTATACTGGTACAGCGTTACACTTGTTCTTCTACTTCCTGTTTACTCCAGACTGGCCAATGGAAGTGCAGAATTGATTGCAGTGGGAGACACGTCCAGGTCAGAGTTCATTAAGCACCTGAAGCGGTACAGCACCTCTAGTGGACAGGTGAGAATACTCTTCAGGACACAGTGTTACTGTGATGTTTGGTCATGCTGGACTCTTAACCTGGTCTTCTTTAAGTAGCTATAGAATCCGCTGGGGACCAGATTAGCCTTGTTTTGGTTGGCAGGGCCCACGAGGCCGCACACTAACCCACTTTCTAAATATACAGTCTATGTGGAGTAAACTGTTTACTCGTTGACCCACATCCTCCTTCCTGGCCTTGCCGACACGCCACTCATGAAGAGTGCAATCTGTGTGGAAGTCACCTGGACTGGACTGGACTGGACAGAGTACCAAAACCTGCATCCAGTACTTCACACACAAGACATGTAACTTAAAAAGTGCATATAAATTACTCTAGTATGTTTTGTTTAAAAAAAATCCAGATTGTTGTGCAGTTTGGATTCACAATTTGTGGCGAGAAGTGTGAAACGTGTGATGGTCTTTGCTGCCCCCTGTTGGAGCTTTGTATTGTCACAGTGAATTAAAAAGGAAGTGGCTGCTGCTCATGCTTAACCCTTCAACTTCAAGGACACACACAAAAACAAGATGTACTCACTTGTTGATTCCCAGCACTAGAGTTTACTAACTATAGCCGGACAAGGCCACACATTGCACATTGATACACCACTATTGTGTCTCTGCAGTTCAACTCCTCCTTCGTGGAGACACATGCCGTGTCAGCAGTTAGGCTTTGTCCCCAGACAGTGATTGGCTGCTCCGAAGAGGAGAGTGAGGATGACTCCAGGATGACGGCCATCATCCAATCAGAAACCGCCGCCGTCTTCCCCTGGAACATCGATGGAGAGCTGGTGGAGATCCCCAATGACGTACTCATCAGGTACAAACCATTCAGAATTTCACAATGTGTTGCCTTTAATGACATCAGGTTTGTTTGGTTGGTGGTACATTTAGGGTGCACCCTGGACTCATCACCTTGTATGGAGAGGAGGTGCCGGAGGCAGAGTCCAATGTGTCCTGCAGCTGCATCTGAGCAAAGCAGAGGGCGCACCCTAACCTCCTTAAGACCGGTTTCTATGGTGACCATATACTTTTAAAGCAGCTTTGACCTCCTTTTTGTACATTTTACATGTTTGCATTTTAGCACTTTAGCAAGCACATTTACTCAGGCTTATTGTTGTGACTTATTGTTTCTATCACATGTTTGACTTTATCTTGTGGACTATATCTTTTGTCTTTTGTACTCAGTATGTTCTGTAGAGTAAAGTAATACATTATTAATGCTCTATTACACTAATTTGCCCTGTTATTAGGGATGCACTGATCAATATTGGCTTTCAATGCCAATCAAAACAGCCAATCACCTCTGGCTCTATTATTGCAGCATACAGCCTATAGCGAGCTTCCCCTGCCCACTTTCCTTCACACCATGCAGGTGCGCCAAACCTAAAAAAACAAACATGTCTGCAGTGTGGAACTTACCTGCCGATTGTGAGAGTTATACACATGTTGCACCCTGCAAAACATGCCAGAAAACTCACAAACTCACAGGGAGAACATGCAAACTCCCCACAGAGATGCCCAGGTCTCCTAGCTGTGTGGCCTGCGCGCTAACCAGTCGGACACCATGCAGCCGGTTTCTCATTTACCAAGAAAAATCACTGCTATAGAGCTCAACTGTTCCCCGATATTCTCAGCGAAAACGGGTACATGCAACGTGTTGGAATATAAATATAAATATAAATTGACAAACACTTCTGAATTGTAAAACCTACACAATGAACGTCTGTAACTTGTAGAACAGGATGTGAATTTCCCAAACAGTATTTGTAAAAATCATAGCAGATGGAACACATTGTAGGTTATTTATGAATAAAGACATGGTTCATGAATAAAGATGATTTAACATTAGATATTAAGCTGGACATATGTGCGTATTTCACAAACTGAGTACACTCCTCAATCATTTGTATTACAGTACATCTTTCCAAGGGAGAATGCTAAAAATGAAGCTTTGATATTATACTTTAGAGCAGCGATTCTCAACTGGTGTGTCGCGTACGAGTCCCACACGACCACAATCTGTCAGTGTGTTGTGGGTACTGTGCTTTTCTTCTGAAGCGGGGTGTGGTCTATTAATAGGCCTATAGGTGGCGACAATGCTCCGTACTGTAAGACCATTTAAAACTCGTTTGCTACTTGATGTTTGCTAGTACTGCACTGTACTACTGTTGCAAAGATGTTGAATGTTAGTCCAGTATCTTGCTGAGTCGTAGAAAATTGGAAAGTATTGCAAGTATTTTATGCTTATATATTAGCTGCTGAAATGGAATGCCCATCTTGGTTATCTATTCAATGTCATATTTAGGGCTGTTCAAATTCCCCTGTAAAAGTGCTATTGCTAATTGCCAGCCCGTACATTCATTCATTTTCTACCGCTGTACACCCTGGATTGGTCGCCAGCCAATCACAGCCAGCCCGTACATGTTTATTTTAATTTTATCTTTATTTGTTTACATGTTTATTAAACATGTTTTGTGCTGCATGGTGGACAAGTGGTTAGCATGCAGTTTGTTTATTAAGCATGTTTTGCACTGCTAATGTCACAATAAAGGGTGATGTCCCATAGCCAAAACCACTCAAGAACCACTGCTTTATAACAGTCAGCATACAGCTGGTGTAGAAAGTGCCATTTCTGCATATTAATGCCTGTGTTTGCATTGTTGGTCATCTTCATGTTTTTCTTTTCATTTTGTATCATTTTTTATCAGGATGCTGGTGTACTTTGCTGGCGGAATAACATATTGTGTGCCGTGTTGGTAAGATGCTTAAATAGAAATGGCATCACTTTATTAGAAACGTGGATAAGACTCTCAGTGCAGAACAAGTTGATGTGAACAAACATATCCAGGCTCAAACCTTTAGTGTGAAATGTAACAGAAAGTAACATTGGCGCTCTACGCTTCTTGGAATCACTTAGTGAAACATTTAAATAAGGAAAGGACAAGAAGGCAGCTAGTTTTAGCGTGAAAGCTAACATGAAGTGTATGAAAAACTAAAAAAAACAAAATATCAACATAAATGTTGTGTTCACTGACAACAACACTGTACAGCATCTTCCAGTGGTCATGTGACTTCCTCTACAGGTCAGTGTGTCAAAGGTTGTATACAGGAAGTGCTGTACTCCAAGCAGGAAGTGTCTCTCAGCAGGTGATTGAAAACTTGGCTGCCATTCTCTGAGGTCAAAAAGGTCCCCTGAAAGCCGAGGCCTTCTGATTGGTCCATCCTTTTCTTTCTGCCTCTCAGCGCTGTTCAAGTAACACAGCGATGAAGAAGGTCAGAGGTTGAAGGTAGGGTTGAAACCACCTGACTGTGTGAGGATGCGTTTCATTGACCACTGACGTCAGCACATCCTGCGCTTTTGGACCAATTAGCTGGCAGTGTAGGTCCGTCTGGCCTTGAAATAAATGTCAGTCAAACCAACAAAGCCATCTTGAGGCGGTGTGCGTTAGGAAGTGCTCTCCCTGTGGTTCCGTTTGGGAACGTAGTCCCAGCTGTCCCTCTTGAATTCCTCCTCCTCTTTCTTCTTCTGCAAGTCCCTCTTGAAGAACCCAGCCTGCAGGATGAAGCATAATATTATTGTTATTGTTTTCGGACATATTTCTAACAATATAGTAACGTTTACCTTCCACAAGCACCAGATGAGCGCGGCCAAGATCATCAGACCCAGAACTAAACTGACCACGATGATGAAGATTTTGACGGGTGTGGAAGGTTTCTGGGTGAAGTGAGCCTCCACCAGAGCCTGCAGCAGTGAAGCCCATTGCCATATGGTGTCATTACATGGTTCTTCCAGCAAGATGTGCTAACCAGTTATGACATAAAGACTACATTTCCCATGAGACACCTTTTGTGATTCCTCACAGATTGGTTGCTCCCATCATTTAGTCAAGCCAATAGAAATGTACGTGTATGCATATGTTATCGCTGGCATGTGCTTACAAGTGCTGCAGGTCGTTCCTGCTTGAGAACGGTGTGAAGGTCATTCTTGGGTGATGATATCACGGCTGTACTCTCCAATTTCACGACACTGTGGCGACCCTGACAGACAAACTTGACTTATCAGTGGCTTGACTCGGTATCAGTGTTGGCCACATCTTATGACACCTGCCCCACCCACACATCCACTTGATGTGTAACTTCCCTTGTCAGGCGTCATTTTTTGGGTTATGCATATTAGCATGGTTTCTTATCTGAACAAAGCTGTCAGGACATCATGATGTTTACTTACGGGTGCTTGGAGAAGAACGTCAGGGTTCAGTCTGACCTCCAGGTGGATGGTGGCGTCTCGGCTGGGCTCCACGTTGCCAAGGCGACACACCAGTCGCTCGCACAGCTGGTCGTCACGGCCACAGAACTACACACACACATTCATGTTTGACTTGATATTCATATTATTAGCTATGCGAGCCGCTAATGTATGCATGTCTTATTGGGCAGTCATCGTTGTCATGTGAAAAAGTAAGAATAAGCATATTTAGTGAGTAGACACGGGTGTAGTTTGTATGTGTGTGATGTACATGTGTACCATGGTGCGCGTGGAAGTGGAAGAGAAGAAGAAAACAAGTTGTTTGATGAGGGAAGCTTGAGGGACATCGCAATCGTCGAGGACCGAGACGGTGTCGTCGCTGATGGTGCAAACACCTTGTGACGTCTGCAGAGACAACATCGAATTATTTATATAGGAAGTCACCTGACTGAGATTGCTTAGAGGGGTTGGCATGCTAAGGTGCTTAGCTGAGTGAAGGAGCGCAGTGGAGCACGTACCTGCCAGTCCACCACATGTAGCAGCCTGTGAGGATAGGGAATCAACAGCTTTGGCAAAGAGATGTCCACCACTGTGTCCACTGATCTGCTGACACCTGAGTTTAACACCTTCACACACACAATAGAATACGTATGGAGAGATTGACGTGGACGCTACGTTGACCGTGGACGTAGCGTATGGATGAATAAGAGAATGTGTGTGAGTGTTACCTTGTAAGTGTAGTTAAATATTTGGTTGTAACAGTCAACATGGGTTGTGTCTTCATCTCCAAACAGGAAGGAGGTGGGAGTCACAAAACTATAAAAACACATTAGTAATGACGTCATCACTATGATGTCACAACAGTATATGTAGATTTTTATCCGATCTAACATTATAATTATAATAATATGTACGCTACATAAAATAAACTGGAGTCCACAACCTTGTATATGCAGTCTATGGAGGTGCAGGTACACATACACAACGTGCAGACTTATCACTGCATGCAAGTTTTAAAAGAAAACCTTTGGGGAATTTGGCATCATCCGCCATCCTTATGTGAGACATGTACACATGTCTTTCCCTTTTCTGTGCGTTCCAAAAACAGGCAAACAGTTAGCACGGGGCCGCTAACAATGCACTAAATGGGATGCACCTATTCTGCTTTAAACCCTTGAAAAAAAACCACATTTAAACCGTAGAAGGCGAGGGTTAAGCCAAAGCTGTCATCAAGTGGCCAACTGATGCGAAGAAGCACATAATGGATTTGAAATTTTGGGGTCAACGTGTTAATATCTGATGACAAACTAACTGTAAGGTCCTGTGAGGTTGTACTGAAAAGAGGAAATATACAGTCATAGAAAAAAATATTAGACTTTAATTTATTTAAATTGTTAATTTTAATGGCTGGTACCACTATAAGTATGTTACCTGAAGAATACAATGAACACGATAACATGTAATATAATATAAAGCTCAGTTTTTTGCAGTACAATGCCACAGCTATTGATGTACAGTAGAACGTAAGTGATTTTGGTTACTATCAAGGAAACCATGGAAATGGCTAGATATACTCTCTTAAATTACTGTACACTCTTACAAGCTATTTTTTTGTCATTATATTTGTAAACCAAACGTACGTTTAGTTGTTCCAGGCATTAACATGGACAAATAAATTGAAGAAACAAGGCTGGTCAAATTATTTTTTTCCATGTAAACATATGTAGTATGTATGTATGTATGTAAACGCAATGTGTTACCCGTGAATGTTGATGTCGACGCCATATTTGAGAGGAAGTACCAGGCTCACTGCGTTGTCATGGAGATACTCCATATTCTCGACATTGTCACTGGGGGTCAACACAACAAAACTTTCAATCTTCTTGCAATTATAAAAAAATATAGAAAATGAAACATAAACTAATCTGATTCTCAATGGCATGCATACTGTGGTACATTACATTAAAAAAGGTTTCGGCACCTGCTGGCGTTGGCGTGAATGATGATGTCACCAGGTGTGGCGTTCTGGTTGACGTCCAAGAGGAAGCTAATGTTCACCTACAAGATCAAATTGGATGTTTTTTTTTACACTTGACAATAATGTCAGTAAAAGAGGAACTATGTGTTGTTTGTGTGTGTCTTCTTACTAGGGAGTGAGACACGAGGATGAGGCTGGAGATGCCACAGTCCACTTCCACTGTTGTGCTGTTCACTTCTTGTGTGACGTCACACCTCACCACCTTGTCTTCCTGCACAAAAACACATGATTGACAGCTGCAGCATGGGGCGTGTTACATTCAAACCAATCAGCGGCGATGTCACGGTTCACTCACGTTATGCAGCACCTTGATGTAGTGAATGTCGTCTGGGAAACGCAGCATGAGGCGAGGCAGAAAGGCGTCGTCTCCCGCGACAACCAGTGACGTGTTCAACATGAAGGAGCGTCCAGAACCCAAAGCAAAGTACTGATACTGTCTGAACACACACACAACCACAATCATTGACTCACAGTGGCTGTACAGTCATCTCTCGTTTATCACAGTTAATTGGTAGACTGTGATAAGTGAATTTCCACAAAATAGGATTCAATATTAATTAATTGAATGGCAATTAATTAATTGAATAGTTTCATAATTAGAGCATAGAAAACATTGTAAATATGTTTTTTATAACCATTATTAGGGGCGGCACGGCGGTCGAGTGGTTAGCGCGCAGGAGACAGCTAGGAGACAGCTAGGAGACCAGGGTTCAATTCCACCCTCAGCCATCTCTGTGTGGAGTTTGCATGTTCTCCCCGTGCATGCGTGGGTTTTCTCCGGGTACTCCGGTTTCCTCCCACATTCCAAAAACATGCTAGGTTAATTGGCCACTCCAAATTGTCCATAGGTATGAATGTGAGTGTGAATGGTTGTTTGTCTATATGTGCCCTGTGATTGGCTGGCCACCAGGCCAGGGTGTGCCCAGCCTCTCGCCCAAGGACAGCTGGGATAGGCTCCAGCACCGCCGCGACCCTCGTGAGGAAAAAGCGGTAGAAAATGAATGAATGAAATGAATGAATAACCATTATTAGAGCCCCGCAGACATGAAATAACACCCCGTCATCACCTCTACACTTGTATTCCCTAATATAGTAGACATAGTAATGAAAAATAAGCCATCTTAGACATCAATAAGATAAGATGGACTCATTTATTAGCACTGACAGCATATGTCCTGATATCTATTGTCTCATCATTGTAATGTTACTAACACAGAGCTGCTGTCAGCTACTCTCTACAAGCAGTCAACGCTATCTAGCTGACGTCACGCAGGTCACTTCCTAGGCCCCGCTTCTTAGAGGCGCATATAAATCACAGATATGCTTGAAAATGCTTAACATAGGCCATGAATATAAACAATGTGCTTAAATGTGCATTTTCTTAAAACAAATAATAGACCATATTCGATCACGAAACAGCTATCATTTATTAATAATTTTTTTAAAGGGGATCTATGATGCTTCGATCACCTTTTCTGACCTATAAATGTAGTTAGAATGTTGTATACGTTGCCAAAGTTTCAGATAATGAGGTTTGTGCATTTGGAAGTGAGCCCTGAAAGAAGTTTGGGATGGCTCAAAACGCTCTGTTTCAAAAAGCGTGGCAAAACAGGCCCTTTTGTGATGTCACAGAGGAGTGGACTTCTTTATATGGTTGTGTAAACCAGATAAGCTCTCTGCCTGATTACATAAGCGCTGCGACTGTGTTTATGAAACAAGCTCAGGCAGAAGTTATTGTATTTGGTGATTCTCAGCAGCAGCAAGAGAAAAATATTTTAATCTGTCAACAGGGACTGGCTGACTCACAAGAGACTGTTTTTGTGAACATGAATGTGAAATATCCGCCAAATTGTTGCTGGAGCCAGAAGCATCGCGCTCTCCCTGGGAAAGGTGCATGAATTTCAGACACGCCGCCCACACATCTGGCTTCTCCTGACCTCCATCCCACCAACGGCAGCTCTGACAAAGCGTGTCCCACAATGAGCACTATCCCTCGGGCAGGCGAGGTTGCCACATGTCCGGCTTCTTATGAACTCCAATGCTCCAGCGGTCCTATGTTAACCCCTCTGATTTCCTACATGGTAAGTCAGGTGTCTACAGCTGCCAGTAGCTCCTAAACACTTTTCAGTTAGCTCTCCAAATACTTTATTCATTTATTATCACATACTACAGTATTAATTGGCCCTGTACCCTAGAAACCACCCATGAATGATACGGGAAAAGGCCGAAATGATACTGTGTCAAAGCCCAGGGCAGTGATACTGATAAAATATAGAGTTTAACCATGTCCAGTATCAGCCCCCGTAGCTGTCCACTCAGAGCGCGCTGCTCTGGTATCGTGCCCGTGAAACAACCAATCAGAGAACAGCGCACGAGCGTAAACACACAGCGTTTGTTTTGCTGCCGTCTGTGCTCTGTCAAGTGGGCTCCTGGGCTTAACTTTCTAAACTCCGCGCATGTGACAGGAAATGTCACTGTAACTATAAATATTCCTAGTGCTTCTCCAGTCACCAAAAAAACCAAACTTGATTAATGGAACTTTAATTGTCAGACATTGATAAGATAAGACTGTTAAAATATTATTGTTGAAATATTTTTGCAATTAGTGTTTACACTGTTTAGATATAATACATGTAATAAATTGAACATTTTCTGGAAACAAAATGGTCTTTTGATTAAATAGTACGTGATAATAAGCTCATGATTAAATAGTATGTGATAATAAGATCATCACATGGTTTGTCTGGTATCAGGCCCAGTATCATATAATTATCAATCCTATACCCACTAAAGTGGGGTTCCTTGTAGTTAGGAAGCACTTTGGGCTTGTGACCAATCCCAGTGGAGTGGGCGTGCCTGAAGGCGGGCCATGGGTGGAATAAATTAAAACAGACGTTTTGGCGGGAAGCACAAATCCAAGGAAATACAGCTCAATACAACTCAATACAAAGGGTAGAAAAATTTGCATAATAGGTCCCCTTTAAAAACCTGATCAAATGAAGGAGCGATGTTCAATCAACTGAACAGACTAGCAAGCCTATGTAAGTACATTGATTGGCTGTTGTTTTGCTGGTGTTTATTTGTTTGAGGTGCGGCAAAATCCATTTTTATGACAATAATATAGTGAAAAAATAAGTTGTAGTGAGTGGCATGTTTTCTTACTGCGGCAGCACCAGTCTCGCTGACAGCTTGAGGTCCGTTGAGCAGTTGAGCAGGAAGCAGGAACGAGCAAAGTGCGTCTGCCACACACACACACACACACAAGGCACAGAGATGACCTCGTGGTCACATGTGACCGCTGTCGCTGACAAGTAACACAATCAATAACACAATCATACTTCCTGTTTCGCCCTGACGACCTGTGACAGCGCTTGTGAGCTAAGGAAGTCATTGTCAACATGGTTGAAGGCCCACTAATAATAGCATTAACTGGTAACTACTTTTTGGTAAGCGTAACTGTTAAATGTTACAATAAGCAGGTAAGTGCTTGATGTTAGCAGTAACTGGCTACATTGCATATTTATTATGTAATGTGACTGGTTGATTTTACTAACTACTTCACAACTATTACACGTTAGCATTGGTAACGGCTTGATGTTAGCAATAGCTTGTAATGTTCAATGTTAGCTTTCGCTGGTAAATGCTTGAGGTCAGTAACAGTTTGTAATGTTTAATGCTAGCATGAGCTGGTAACTGATTGATGTTCACCTAGCTTGTAATGTTTGATGTTTGCAATTTGAGTTAGCAATAGCTTGCAATGAATGTGACTAAAAGCTGGTAACTGCTTGAAATTGGCACTGTGGATTCACACTAGTTAGTAACTATTTACTTTTAGCATTAGTTATCAGTAGCTTGTAATGTTGGCACTAGCAGTTAACCTTTTGATGTTGGCCATTTGAGTTAGCACTAGCTGGTAACAGCTTGAAGTTCGTAGTAACAGGTAGTTAACAGCAGCTTGAGATCTTTAATGTTAGCACTAGCTGGTAACTAGTTGATGTGAGTCGTTTGAGTTAGCACTGGCTAGCCCCACCTGGTTGGTTACGGTGTTGTCATGCCCTGCCTCTCTCTTCAGGATGGGTTTCAATGGGGGGAAGAGTTTGGACGTTGGCTTGTTTGTGTTTGTTTCTCTGAGGCTGTAAGAAACCTCAAATTGAAGCGGCGTGAAGATGTCCCTCACGTCTTTCTGTGACAACAAAGACAACGCTGTTAGCATCCCCCAAACATGAAGTTAATGTTGTCCCTGTTGAACATTACCCTCTGGTAAGCCACGTGGGTCGTGCATGTGAGCTGGCTGAGTCGCGTCCGGATGCGCCCCTTTGTGCTATTGGACGAGCCGTTTCCGTGGAAATAGAAGCGGTGAGGGAAGGACGGCTTGTGGAGGAGGTCAGAGGTCAGGTTGTACTGAAGCTCTGGGACGGAAAAGACTTGTTAGCCATCTGCTGTTTGTTAGCGTCATGCTAAGCAAACTTTGCTCACCAATAGCTCCTCTGTACTGCCTGGATGTGACTCTGAAGCAGACGGTGACGTTGATGCACACTGTTGGTGTCATGTGTTCCCTGCATAATGCCACACGCTGGTCAATGCGCTCGGGCAACGTGAGCGACGCCGCCACCTGAAGTACAGGACGTGTCCTGGAAACACAGCGCACATGACACAGTCTTCGTCTGACCTCTTCTTCCTGCTACATCAAAACTTCCCGTCTGTTGTCTAAAGAAGTTTACCTGAGAACCACGGCCACGTCCGAGAGGAATGCCCCCACCGCCACGTCTTCAACACACAAACTTACAGTTAGCACATGTAAGACAACAACAACAACAAATCATGTTACCTTGGTAACCGTTGTCATCGATGTCTACACCTGAGCTCAGTGACTGTCCAAACATCCTGAGGTCACGACCCAGTGAGGAGCCACTGATTCTCTGCAGACACAATGCCAGGAACATGTGTTAGCTTTTAGCTATTAGCATTGATGCTACATGTCAAAGTGTGTAGTGTGTTGTGTGTACCTGTGACGGAGTTTGAGAGATGCCGTCCTTCCTTCCATTGTAAATATAGACAGCACCTTTAAGCTCTTCCTCCTGGGGGGCGCCCACAGCCACGTCTTTGCACACACATACACGCACACACATACGCACAGTTTTGTCTTCCTCTGACTGTGAGGACACAATTCACAGCAATAAACTTGTCTTGACGTGTTGCTACGCTGTTCAACCTTTGAAATGTAAGTAAATGTAAGTAAGATAGACCCATGTAGATCTAGTTGTAGTAGATTAGAGGGCAGCTGGTCTTCATACCTTGTCATTAAGCTTTTAATGACACGTGTGTGTGTATGCATGAGAGTGGGCGTTGTTATCAGGAAGTAGCATTCAGCCTTGGGAAAGAGTGTGCTATCTTGCTATCTCATTAACAAACTGGAATGTGAAGGAGAAAGCAGTAGACTGCTAACATAGCATAGCATAATGTAGCATAGCCTAGCGTAGCAGAAAATAGCATACAGGACTGTGGAATGCCCCAAAAGCGTACAATTTTGTTTCAGTTCACTTTGTTTTTGTTTTACTATTTTTACTTCACTTCTTTTTACACTTGTATGACAGTTAAAAATGAAAAAATGAGATTTGAAACAGTAAAGATTTTATGGTGGCTTTAAAATTAACTGTAGTAGCGCTAATACACTAGAGTGAAACTACGGTAGCCTTAGCCTGTTTTTTCATTTATTCATTCATTCATTCATTTTCTACCGCTTTTTTCTCACGAGGGTCGTGGGGGTGCTGGAGCCTATCCCAGCTGTGTTGGGGCGAGAGGTGGGGTACACCCTGGACTGGTGGCCAGCCAATCACAGGGCACATATAGTCAAACAACCATTCACACTCACATTCATACCTATGGACAATTTGGAGTAACCAATTAACCTAGCATGTTTTTCATCACTGTTACAATTAGTGTTAGCATCAGCTGATAGTGCTGTATCACAAGCTGGTGGTGTGTCATTTTTACCGGGGTAACCGTCATCATCCAGGTCTCCCAGGTCAGCGATGGTCTCTCCGAAGCGGGCGGCATAGGCGTCACTGCCACTCAGTTGAAATTCCACCTCCAGAAGCTTGGCCTTTGGCACAGGAAGTATATCAATTAGCTAATTCTGATAATGCTACGTAAACAAAAATGGCAGATACTACATGTGTGTATGTACTTTATGTGTGTATGTGCTCACCTGTCCCTGGTTGATGTAGACGTGGACACGCCCCTCCTCTCTGCTAAGGCCTGTCGCCATGGGAGCGCCGACCAACAGGTCTGATAGGCCGTCAGCGTTCAGATCCACCACACACACGCTAGCGCCAAAGTATGATCCCAGCTAGGTACACACATTAACATTAAAGTATTACTTCTGACGACTTAGACAATGCCTCCATGGGAAGTCAAAGGGCAGCCATCTTGTTTTTGTCCTGTGTGACGGCCATCTCACCTCTTTTCCTGCCACATGGGTGAGCACACGCAGCATGTTGCCATCCAAAGAGAATATGAACACCTGCCGATAAATACAAAAAAGGTTGAGTGTTTTTAATTTGACACTCTTTAAGGGTAAACATGTTCATTGGTTGGGGGCAGCTGATACCTTGCCCCTCTGGTTGCACTGTGGAGCTCCGCCCACCACCTCCAAGCTAGCAGCATTCAGGAAGTGACCTGCTCCCACCGAATAACCTAGAACACAACATCAAATAAAATAGTCCACATATTCCAAACCTTCAGGGAATGAATTGCGCTTAAGTCGTCTTTACTGTTTGAACAGGAAGATAAGTTTGTTGTGGATGAAGAGTGGAGGGAAAGCCAGCATCTGTCTTTAACGTCAAAGTTATTGCTCAAGGTGAGACATGTTTACTTGGCTGATAATGGCTCACTGCCCCAAGTATCTGTTGACTATGTTGTTTTGTATTACTACAACTTAGAATGAGTTGTGGCGGTAGCACTAGCATGTTTCTTCAGTTCATTTTAATGCCAAATATAATGAGTATAAGAGCTGATATCTAGGCATTTCCATGGTTTTCTTGAGAAAAACCAAGTTCTTACATCAATATGGCATTGTACTGCCAAAGGATTGTTGTTGTCAGCATTATATTTGGCCAAACAAATATACCTTTAGTTGTACCAGGCATTAAAATGAACTGAAGAAACAAGGTGTAATATTTTTTTTCATGACTGTATGTATGTACTGTATACTGTGTTGTACTATAGCACATTGGTGTTAAAGCTACAAAGGAACATTAAGAGTTAGCATCCCTCCCCCACACGACTAGAGGCAGCAGAGCTAATTTTTAACTTCATGTCAACACTGGAAACAGCGATGCGGTCCAAATGTCCTTGGCTAAATCTGTTAGCACTAGAAAGAGTCTTTAGTGAACTGTTGATACCCACAATAAAAGCGACTGAAGCTAGCAATGACTAATGTTAGCGTTATTGTGCTAGCATTAGTACAGCCTCGTTAATGACGGCTATGATTAATGAAGACCCTTCAGGCTGCTTCCGTCCTATAATAATGTGAACACGCTTGTGGCAAACATCATCTGACTGTCTCCATCTTGGAAAACCTCCTGACCTTACAGCGTTGAAGACATGTGTTCTGTCCCTGAAGGCAGGACGTGCTCACACTCACCCAAATAGCTTCCAAAGCCGACAGCTGCCGAGTCGTCGTCCAAGTAGACGGACATGACACTGCTGGATGTGTTGTAGACCAGGACTGAACCCGTCCAATAAGACGTCCCTGGAGCGCCCATGATGATCAGGTCCTGAGGACAGTCCACAAATCAATAAATAAAGCCTGTGTCTCCTTTAAAAAGGATAAGTTTGTACGGTAGGGAGGACAAGAGGATACAAGGCTGGACAGACTTCAAACACTGACCTCTGTCAGGAAGTTGGAAATGCCGGCCTGACATGACCCATATTCCTCCCCAAACTTCCTCTGGTGGTCTGCAAGACACACAGACAACATGAAGACAATGTGTGTCTCATGTGGCGTGCATTCATTCATGTTGTGTAGATGACACGAAGGAATTTATGGATATTTTGCAGCCAACCTGGACATTATATGGACTACATGTGTGACGAAATAATGTAGCAATTTTATGGACAGCATGTAACAACACTGGATATGGATAACATCATTGGACCCTGTAGACAAAATGGACAAAATATGTGGATACTGTGGACAACCTGTGTGGACATATATACAACATATATGGGCAATATCGGTGGACAGGACATGTGTGGACGTGTTGTGAAGGTGAAGCTAGCCTTGAAGATGCCCTCGGGTGAACCAGTCAGTAATTGTGAGGTGGCGGTGAAAAGTCAAAGGTAGTCATGAGTCTTTACCTCTGTAGCAGGGTATGATAGCCTGGGCGTGTCTCAGGTTGTTGTCATAGCGATAGCAGACGCCATTGGGCAGCTTGTTGTTCTGACTGTCTTTTTTTGAATAGTACACATTCTTCCAGCGATGTGCACACGCCTACACACACGACAGGGTTGTTATTTAGTTAGTGGCCATCACAAGTTGTCACTAGTTCATCTCATGACTAACACAGACACATACACACACACACACACACACACACACACACACACACAGACGTGCACATGCACGCTGCCTCTTGTCAGGATAGTAGAGATTTTTTAATGATTTTTTAATGCAGTACAAACCAGGACATGTCCTCCTCCTGCTGCGGGGTTCCCAGGCTGCCTGGACAGACTGACTCCTAACCACTGGTGGTCGCTCTCTGACTCACACGTTTTCCCACAATGCAACACGTCTGTACACACACAAGTAGCACTTTAACACACCATTAGAGAATATAGTAGAATGTCAGGGCTAACTTCCTGCCAAATAGTAAGAAGTCACTAAACACAGACATAAAACAGACATTTTCTTACTTAGACTTAGTCTTTTGAGTTCAAAAACACACTCAAACTGAAGTATGACAAAATGCAGTGCACTAACAGTAGGTAGGTGTTGCACTCAAAATGGCAAACGTGCAGTGATAGACACTTATCACCGTCAGTAGTCACAAAGGGAACGGGATGGAATAACATTAAGCAATGGTGGCGGAAAGTAGTGAAGGGACTGAATAGGAAGTGTATGCAACGAGACTAATGGATTTTGGATAGCACTACACTGTCAAAATCAGTGCACTCAGGGACTCAGTACTCACCCATGATCCAACAACTAAGGCAAGCAAATAGGACATGCACTATTTATAATGTGGTGTCTCAAATGTAATACACTTCAATAAGCACACTTTGTACTTTACTTTGTAGTTCCCGAATGCAGAAATTGTGAGTAGTGCAGTCCCAAATCCATTACTATACTGTGAACTGCAGCTACTTGATTTAGTCATTTCGCTTCCACTACGTAGGCACCACGTATCGACACTGCACATTCACCATTTTGAGTCTAACAACTGGGTACTGACTGTCAAGGCTGCCCCATGACAAACAAATCCCCCTGGGCAGCTGTGGTTCAAAAAATGTGGTTGAACAAAAAATCTCAACCCCGATAGCAAAAATCCTATTTTAATTCATATCTATTTTTTGGACAGGGGCCCTTGGAATTGTCTTAAGTCCCTGACAGTACACTGTATTTTGCTGTACTTTCCAGTTTGAACGCACTCAAAAGACTAAGTGTAAGTACAGAAGTACGCCAAAAGTACTACTACCACTACTGCTACTCACAAACGTTCTGAGCATTGAGTCAAACAACAAACATTTTAAATATTGTATTGTTTTTGTTTGTTAGTTAGCAAGCTTGTAAACCAATTTCATCTATGTTCTTGGACTCCTAGTGAGGATAAGCGGTATAGAAAATGGATGGATGGATAGAATTGGCCAAAAATGAGATGAAATTCATTTGTCCAAATCCTCACTAAAACGTAGTACAGGCACATAGTTGTGTTGTCTCTGTGCAATGCTGAGACATAGCGATCAGGGTCAAAAGAGCTAAAAACAAACAGTACCGGCATTCATGAGCTGACAGTGACGATCGTCCGTGCTGATGCTGCAGCGGTAAACTGCTCCTGGAGAGTGACTTGATGAAGAAGAAGATGATGTGTTGTCCACTGGAGCGCCCACCACCAACCTGACACACACACACACATACACATACAGTGAGACTGTCTGTCACAGAGGTCTTTGGCATACTCACACCAAACAAAGTACACCTTGATGGTCTACCATAAAAAGTGGTCAACATGAAGGACAAAAAGGTTGTGATGCAGACCAGCTGTGAGTTCTGTGACGATGCAGCAGGACTGAGTATCCAAACATGGAGGACTTGACGCCATGGAACTCCAGAACATTCTCCAGATCCAAACTGTAGCCTGCAGCAGGACCCATCAAGACCAGGATCTGAGCCAGGACCTGGACCGACTTGATCGTTGAGGGACACATCTCAGTCGGCCAACTGCAGGACGAGTGCGGACACAATCAACAATGTCAGGAACCCAAAAGCCCTTCAACGTGGCTGAACAATTCTGCAAAGATGAGTGGGTAAAAAATTCGACCCAGCGCTGTAAGAGACTCATTGCAAGTTATCACAAATGCTTGATTGCAGTTGTTGCTGCTAAGCGTTCACATGTGAGTTTTGGATTTGTTTCCCTTAGTAATAGAATGTTTCATTTAAAAAATGCATTTTCTGTTAAGTTCGGGTGGCACGGCGGTCGAGTGGTTAGCGCGCAGACCTCACAGCTAGGAGACCAGGGTTCAATTCCACCCTCGGCCATCTCTGTGTGGAGTTTGCATGTTCTCCCCGTGCATGCGTGGGTTTTCTCCGGGTACTCCGGTTTCCTCCCATAATTCCAAAAACATGCTAGGTTAATTGGCGACTCCAAATTGTCCATAGGTATGAATGTGAGTGTGAATGGTTGTTTGTCTATATGTGCCCTGTGATTGGCGGGCGACCAGTCCAGAGTGTACCCCGCCTGTCGCCCGAAGACAGCTGCGATAGGCTCCAGCACCCCCCGCGACCCTCGTGAGGAAAAAGCGGTAGAAAATGAATGAATGAATGAATTTTCTGTTAAGTTGTGTTGCCATTGACTCGTACTTAAATTAGTGTCATTATCTGAAACATTTAAGTCTGACAAACATGGAAAAATATAAATCAGAAAGGGTGTAAACTGTCACACCATTGTATGTTGTTGAAGTATTTAACTTGCAGGTCACAAAATTCCAGAAAACACAAAACATTGTTTTTGGGCTAAATTTCTAGTTTTTTGAAGTACTGGTTGTGGCACCATTTAGGCATCGTTTCAAAAGTACCAATTTGGCAACAGAATTTTATAATATGTACACGATACCCCAACCCAACTGACACTACACTACATTTTACCAGACCCCTCAGTGTGTAAGTTAAGTGTCTAAGTGCACAAATAGCAACACAGCCTCAGTGTACATAGTATACTATACAGTGAAGAAAATAAGTATTTGAACACCCTGCTATTTTGCTATTTCTCCCACTTAGAAATCATGGAGGGGTCTGAAATTTTCATCGTAGGTGCATGTCCACTGTGAGAGAGATAAACTAAAAAGAAAAATCCAGAAATCACAATGCATGATTTTTTAACAATTTATTTGTGTGATACAGCTGCTAATAAGTATTTGAACACCTGAGAAAATGAATGTTAATATTTGGTACAGTAGCCTTTGTTTGCTATTACAGAGGTCAAACGTTTCCTGTAGTTTTTCACCAGGTTTGCACACACTGCAGGAGGGATCTTGGCCCACTCCTCCACACAGATCTTCTCTAGATCAGTCAGGTTTCTGGGCTGTCGCTGAGAAACACGGAGTTTGAGCTCCCTCCAAAGATTTTCGATTGGGTTCAGGTCTGGAGACTGGCTGGGCCATGCTAGAACCTTGATATGCTTCTTACGGAGCCACTCCTTGGTTTTCCTGGCTGTGTGCTTCGGGTCGTTGTCGTGTTGGAAGACCCAGCCACGACCCATCTTCAATGCTCTGACAGAGGGAAGGAGGTTGTTCCCCAAAATCTCACAATACACGGCCCCAGTCATCCTCTCTTTAATGCAGTGCACTCGTCCTGTCCCATGTGCAGAAAAACACCCCCAAAGCATGATGCTACCACCCCCATGCTTCACAGTAGGGATGGTGTTCTTCGGATTGTACTCTTCATTCTTCTTCCTCCAAACACGCTTATTGGAATTATGACCAAAAAGTTCTATTTTGGTCTCATCTGACCATAAAACTTTCTCCCATGACTCCTCTGTATCATCCAAATGGTCATATGCAAACTTAAGACGGGCCTTGACATGTGCTGGTTTAAGCAGGGGAACCTTTCGTGCCATGCATGATTTCACATCATGACGTCTTAGTGTATTACCTACAGTAACCTTGGAAACGGTGGTCCCAGCTCTTTTCAGGTCATTGACCAAGTCCTGTCGTGTAGTTCTGGGCTGATTCCTCACCTTTCTTAGAATCATTGAGACCCCACGAGGTGATATCTTGCATGGGGCTCCACTCCGATTGAGATTGACCGTCATGTTTAGCTTCTTCCATTTTCTAATGATAGCTCCAACAGTGGACCTTTTTTCACCAAGCTGCTTGGTAATTGCTCCGTAGCCCTTTCCAGCCTTGTGGAGGTGTACAATTTTGTCTCTGGTGTCTTTGGACAGCTCTTTGGTCTTCGCCATGTTACAAGTTAAAGTCTTACTGATTGTATGGGGTGGACAGGTGTCTTTATGCAGCTAACGACCTCAAACAGGTGCATCTGATTCAGGATGATACATGGAGTGCAGGTGGACTTCTAATGGGCAGACTAACAGGTCTTTCAGGGTCAGAATTCTAGATGATACACAGGTGTTCAAATACTTATTTGCAGCTGTATCACACAAATAAATTGTTAAAAAATCATGCATTGTGATTTCTGGATTTTTCTTTTTAGTTTATCTCTCTCACAGTGGACATGCACCTACGATGAAAATTTCAGACCCCTCCATGATTTCTAAGTGGGAGAAATAGCAAAATAGCAGGGTGTTCAAATACTTATTTTCTTCACTGTACATATACATATAAATGTTCAATTTCAAACACAGCCCATGTTTCACCTTAAGAGCCCTCACCAGGAAGTGCAGGACTATATTTCAAAATAAAGGCAGACGACGGTTTCCAGCTTCTCTGAAGTGACTTGAATTGATCACTAAAATTGTGTTTGTAAACTATCTGGCTACAACATCAACTAGACTTGAAGCATGAAGAATTTCATCAAGAACATGTACAAGTTATAGAGGTGATGAGTGAAGAGATTTTAAGAAGTTTTTAAAAGTTACTAATGTATTTGTACATTAGTAAGTAAAGTTTTTTTATGTGAGACACAAGTCCATCCTCACACCCGAACTGCGTGTGCGTGCGCTCCTCACCGCGAGAACAGATGTTCCAGCTCGTGTTGGTTCTGCCAGATGTTTGGTCCTGACGAGGTTCTGATGGTCTTCACGGTCCAAGTATTCCGTATCCACTTGAATTGATGCCGAGATTGTGTGTGTGTATTAATGTGAGAGTCCAGGCTGTGTGTGTGTGTGTGTTAGTGAGGAGAAAAGTGTAAAAAGTTGAAGTCAATGAAAAGACCCTCCCTCCATGTGCGCGTGCGGGTGTAACGGTGTTTCCTCTCCTCCCCTGCGGGACTGTGTGCGCGTGCGTGTGAGAGGGGTGTTTCCTCTTGACTTATTATCACTACTGTGTCAATGACTGTAATCTGATTACATCTTGGATACCAACTCTTACTGCCGTGTACTTAAATACAGTACTGCTTCCATCTTCTGAAATACTCCTAAACCTACTAAAAGATGCATATAATTACCAAAACTACAAGTGAACATATTGAAATGCTGCCTATAACTACACCCAAATACTACATCTACTAAAATACCTCATAAGCTTTACTTCTTAATGTACTGAGAAGCTGCCAAATTTGTTGAGAAGTTGCCAAATGTATTATTTATCCTACTGAAATATGGCGATCAATACACTTTCACACTGATTAATATATTCTTGACAAGAAAGCAACAACAAAAAGGGTGCTGTGGTCTTCAAGGCGTGTTTTGTACATATAGTAGCTATTGTATAGTGTAAATGTAGCTTGACAATTTATTACTTATTATTTATTAATTTATTTACAGGATGTATAGTTTGTGGCCAGGGTATTTATATTGCATTTCACCCTTGTATTTCAGTGTAAATGTACAGTACTGTACATTACTTGTTCAAACTACCACTATAGCAGTTCTGTGTCACGTTAGTACAAATACATGTTAGTTATTTTAAGTACTCTTTGTTTAAAGAATTACTAATAAATAACCGCTGACAAAGTTCCAGCTGTGGTTCGTGTATGACGATGAATGAGTAGACTACTACAAGAGGAAGCTAACAAGGTTGTTTAAATGTGGGTGTGACATGGTCCACTAGTCCTCCAAATGTATACAGAACCCAACATCTGGTCTTCTAGCAGAACCTGGACATGCTCTCACGTCCTCGCCGCTTCTGTTCCGCTTCCTAAAATAGTCTTGGATGTTTGGGTCAGTGTTTGTCGGACAGGAACTTTGACACAAAGTGTGTTGGCATTTCCTACGTTGTACTCCGGAATGTGGAGGACGTCCCATGTCCCGGCCCGCCCGCTAACATGGCTGCTGTTAGCAGCCTGCATTTCCTTCTTATATAGTGCTTGTGAACAAAATGAACAAACAAAGGAAAAATGGTGGCTCGCTTCCTGCTTACTTATTTCATCACTTCCTGTTTACTTCCTGGTCCAGGTGGTCAAGCTACCTGTTAGCCTGAACGCAGATCATCAAAGACAAACATTTTATTGTTGTGATACTGTGTGTGTGTGTCATTGTGTTATCGCTGCCTCATTGCTGCACAACTGTATTGTTATGTCATTATTGTGCTGTTGTTGTGTTATTGTTATTACTGTTTTTCTTGTAACAATATTTGCGCTATTGTCATTGTGTCATTAATATGACATTATTTTTCTTTTTTCTGTTGTGTCATTATTGTGTTTTTAGCAACGTTTGTAAAGTTGGCATTTTAATCAACTTGAGTACTCTTTCAATATGTCATTATTGTTGTTTTTCTTTTTTAAACATTTGGGCTGTGATGTCATTATTATGTTATCTCTCTTTTTGTAACGTTTGCGTTGCTGTGTCGTTATTGCTGTGGCGTCGTAGTCGTGTCTTTGTTGTGGCGTCATTGTGCCACTGCTGTGTCATTGTCATGTCATCGCACGGCTGTGCTATTTTTTCATTGTCATTGTTGTGTCACTGGCATGTCGTTGTGGTGTTGTTGCGCCACGGTCAAGTCATGTGACAGGCCAACCAGAGTGAGAGGGGTGGCTGTCACAGCAGGGTGTGGCATGTCTATGAGCAGGGTGTTTGTGTGGGGTCTGCTTTGTGACGCCATGGCCACCATGTGTTGTGTGTGAGTCATGTGGTCGTCACGTGTTTTCCTGTCCTGTCTTTCACTTCCTTGTTGGCACTCGAATGGGTGTGGCCAACATCCTCCGAAGTCAGTCCTCAGGACCAACAAGGTGTTGAAGGAGGCGGAGTCATAGACTGTTACCAGTTGCAGTAATTGATGCTGATGTCACATTGTTGTCATGATTGATGTGTGTGATCATGTGACCAGCGGGCTTTATTATCTTCTCTATTTGTGTGTGTGTGTTATCAGTGGAATGCTAATCGATGGAACATCCCTGCTGTTTTTACTTCTATTGATGACACATCAAGCTGATCACATCCAGACCCAGCCCTTTGATATGTGTGTGTTTGTGTGTGTGTGCGCCACATGTTTGTAAATGTCATGCCTTACTTGTTAACTTTTAAAGCTAGTGTTAGCATCACAGTGTCTCGTGACATAGTTGCCATTGCAACAAAGCTACATCACATTCTTAACACAAGGAAGTGTGTGTGTGTGTGTGTGTGTGTGTGAGAGAGAGAGAGGGGGCCATATAAGGACATGATCCTGTGGTCACTAACACATATACACACACGTGTACACACGCACATATGAATGTAGGTCAGTAATCTAAACTGTGAGAGTAAATATTTTAGCAGTGATGTACATAGACACACACTCCCACACACCCACATGCACACACACCACATGGGGGACGAAGGCGGGGGAGTTGTGGGGTTTGGGGGGGTGGTCGTCTGAACAGTTGTGACGTCTCCAGGCCATGATAACGTCTGCTAATTGGTACCATCAGTGTGTATGTGTGTGTGTGTGTGTATGTGCTGCTCTGTCATCTTTTAGAGGACAGAATAGAAAAATTTGAGAAGGAAAACATCTCCCACTTTGAAGAGATGACCTCCTGCAGGGCTCATGGATGATTTTCTGGTGAATAACGTGTGTAAAGACACATTTTATTTCCTGTGTGGTGCTGTGACATCATCTCATGAGACATCTCACTCGTCTGCAATGAGACTTTAAAATGAGTCAGGACCATCTTGCTGGATTCACTCCCATCCATAGTGATGCTAGTTACTCATTTGCCTGTACGTTAGTGATAGTGATGCTGGTTGTCAGCCTGATGATGCTAGCTTGGTGTAACTCGTAGTATTTATCTTAAGGATACTATACTGACCACGCAAGGAATTGTAAGAATTTTGCTGTATTTGGAAAATATCCCACTTAGAGCTTAAGGGTCAGACTTCAAAGCATTCCAGTCAAATGTAAACAAAAAGGCATGGCTGACCACCCCGATAAGCGAGTATTTACTACTAATTCACTTCAGATCGTGAACATGCTACTTGTTAGCTTATAAATCAAGCAGGTCATGAGCTGTAAGTAGCTCTGCAGCTGATTTTACATAGCTCACCAAAGTATCAACGGATATTTCATTCAACTCATAGGTCTCTAATTTCGTGAGAAGGCGTGAGAGGGTTTAACACAGCCAAGTGTAATCTTAACCAATCAAATGAACGCCTCTCATTGCGTTTAAATGCACAGGATTGGACTATGCATCAGAGGCCACCATGCACGTCATTCACCACATACGCCACCTCGTGTTCTAGACAGTTACATTAAACACAGCATCAGACTAATCCTAGTATCTTACTTGTTTTTCCACCAACATTCCTGCTCTACATTGCCAAATATCTTTGACGGGGAATGACAGGCATGGTGTTCTCTGATACGGAGTCCAATCTGGTCCGTTTAAGGGCCTTCTCTCCTCCCTCTTTGACACTTGCGCCGGTGGGAGGGATGTATGCGCTGCGCCAGACTGCGCTGTTCACAAAATTTGTGACAGGTGACAAGTGTGCTGGCCACACCCCTTTGTCGCGGCATCTGCGTTTTGCAAGGCAGGTGAGGCGTGCTTGTACTTGGTTTACGAAATTAGATCCCCTAATCTTCAGTCTATAGATGCTACTTTTAAAGTCTAAAAATGCCAGTTTTTAGTACATATATGAGAGTTTTTAGCGGCATGGCCGTCGTGTGGTTAGCGCGCAGACCTTACAGCGAGGAGACCAGAGTTCAATTCCACCCTTGGCCATCTCTGTGTGGAGTTTGCATGTTCTCCCCGTGCATGCGTGGGTTTTCTCCGGGTACTCCGGTTTCCTCCCACAGTCAAAAAACATGCTAGGTTAATTGGCGACTCCAAATTGTCCGTAGGTATGATTGTGAGTGTGAATGGTTGTTTGTCTATATGTGCCCTGTGATTGGCTGGCCACCAAGACAGTCCCAAGACAGCTGGGATAGGCTCCAGCACCCCCGCGACCCTTGTGAGGAAAAAGTGGTAGAAAATGAACGAATGAATTAATGAGAGTTTTTAGTCTATAAGTGCAAATCTAGTCTAAAGGTGTTTTAAAAAAGTTTAAAAAAGTTTTTAGTCTATGATGAAAGTTCTTTGTGTATGACACTAGTTTTCAACTTTCAGCATGCTAGTTTGCATGGTAGTTTTTGTCTATATGCCAGTCTTCAGTCTAAAGATGTTACTTTTTAAGTCTAAACTTCCAGGTTTTTTAGTGTAGGTGTAAATCTTTAGACTAAAAATGTTTTTTTTACTTTATACTTTCAGCTTTTTAGCCTGTATATGCTGTTTTTTTTAGCCTATATGCTAGTCTTTAGTCTAAAAAAGATATATTTTAGTATATAGATGCAAGTTATTTAAGGGAGGTTAGTCTTTACATGCTAATTTCAGCTTCTGGAATGCTAGTTCTTGGCCTATAGATGCTAGTTTTTTGTCTGTACTGTCGATGCCACCTTGAAAACTTTTTAATAAAAAAAAACACCTAAAAGTAAAAATATTTTTTGCACCATTCATTCTTGTACATAATCTTGTGTGTTTGTGTGTTTGTATTTGCTGGCAGTTCGAAGGCCATTAGCAAGACAAGGACAGCACTGTGAGCATCCATGCCAAAAAAAATAAATAAATATTGAACAGAACAGTACCTCTTGGTGCTTCTTGTTTGTTGTGGTGTTGTGCTTCCTGTGTGCTGACTGAAGTCAGAATGTCAACGTAAATAAACTCCATTCTACTGTATCACATCATCATCATCATCATCATCACAACGCTAATTAACTGTAAGATAACACTCCCTGTCTGTGTGTGTGTGTTTTTGAATGAGTGTCCATATGTCTAGTCAGTAATGAGTTAAAAGCCTGAAGCACTAACACTGTGTGTGTGTGTGTGTGTGTGTGTTGTCCCACAGGCAACACAAGCTGTTACTGTTTATAAATAACAAGGGAAGTTTGTGTTTATACATACATAGTACATAAACACAGTATAAGTACATTCACTTCTTGAATAATCAGTTCCAAGGTCAAGCTGTGGCCATCATGAAAGCTTTATTAAGTGCACAGTCAACATTTTAACATTCATGAGTGTCATACGATGTGAGTGTGAATGGTTGTTTGTCTATATGTGCCCTGTGATTGGCTGGCGACCAGTCCAGGGTGTACCCCGCCTCTCGCCCAAAGACAGCTGGGATAGGCTCCAGCACCCCCGCGGTAGAAAATGAATGAATGAATGAGTGTCATACGGGTGTAAAAAGAAGTGAATCATTGTTAATAATACAAAATACTCTAAAATGCTAACTCACTCGTTAGCATACGGTGACACTCACTCCCCGTCAATATTCTTTTCCTCCTCTCACCTTCTTCTCCTTTGATATGTCTTGGAAGACTGCTGAAGTTGACTCAGTGAGCAAACACGTCGCCCCCTGTTGGTGTGGAGTGTGTTGTAATAAAGCGCATGCATGTGAAATCTGGAAGCGAGGTCTCATTGCTCTGTTTTCTGTCAAGCTAACGAGTGTTTGGATGTGTTTTTATCTGAGCTGACGTTCACCTGAAAGAACTCGGAGCAGATTGCTGGTCTTCATCTTCATTCTTTGGACCCTTGAACATACACAGTGTGCAGAGTCTGCTTGGTCTGGTCCATGTTGGAGGGGCGGCGGGGGCTTCACTTGCTCAGCTAAACACTAATGATTTATAGTCGTGTATCAGGGCGGCGGTGAGGAGGCCACGCAACCATGGCCAGCAGTATTTACACCAGGGGTGTTCCGGGAATCACAGCTTAAATGTTATTCACCCTCAGCATGTTCATTCATTCATTCATTCATTTTCTACCGCTTTTTCCTCACGAGGGTCGCGGGGGGTACTGGAGCCTATCCTATCCCAGCTGTCTTCGGGCGAGAGGCGTGGTACACCCTGGACTGGTCGCCAGCCAATAACAGGGCACATATAGACAAACAACCATTCACACTCACATTCATACCTATGGACAATTTGGAGTCGCTAATTAACTTAGCATGTTTTTGGAATGTGGGAGGAAACCGGAGTACCTGGAGAAAACCCATGCATGCACAGGAAGAACATGCAAACTCCACACAGAGATGGCCGAGGGTGGAATTGAACCCTGGTCTCCTAGCTGTGAGGTCTGCGCGCTAACCACTCGTCCGCCGTGCTGCCCCCTCAGCATGTTGTAAAAATAAAATGAATTGATTATTGATTCATGAGATATGTTATTAGATATGATACTTATTGCTTGGTCAGCTATAACACAAATTTGATGTTTTGTTCAAATAGTTTATCATATATTGCCTAACAATGGATAGGTATGAATGTGAGTGTGAATGGTTGTTTGTTTATATGTTCACTGTGATTGGCTGGCGAGCAATCCAGGGTGTACCCCGCCTCTCACCCGAAGACAGCTGGGATAGGCTCCAGCATGCCTGTGACCCTCGTGACAATAAGCGGTTCAGAAAATGGATGGATGGATTGGTTTTAGCATCTTAAAAAAAAACAAATACGTTCTTGTCTTTCATTTCCTTCTCTGATTGGCTGGATTAGGTCATGTGGTCTTGCAGTTGAGTTGTCCATTTTGAAATATGGTCCCTAAGCTAAGATAACTGACTGGATGAGTTTGATCAGAAGACAAAGACGTCACTCTGTCCTCAACACCGGCTTTGACCCACATTAGTATCTTCCTGTGTGAGTCCTTGATGATGATGATGATTATGTCATTTCCTGTCTGAGACAACAGCCATTGTGCTCCACAGGAAGTCCGTTTCCCGTCCTGTCCGAACGGTGCAGTGTGTGGACTGCAACTCCCTGTTTTATTGTCCTCATGTCAGACTGACACACACACACCCAGTGCATGATGACACGTGTTACATACATACATCAAGTAATATAGGCTATTACCAGTCATGCTTTCATGCCCTTTTTCTGGTGAATTTCCTCATACTTTCCAATCCGGTTCCCTCAAATCAGCACATGTGGTCCACAGGCTGCACCGACAGTCTTAATCCCTAATTGCATTAACTCTGGAGTGATAAGAACACACTTGATAGGATGAGCAGCAGGTGGCGCTAAACTGTAGGCCCATTTGAAGCATGAAGAAAGTCATGTCAGGGAAAGGCAAAGTCGGTTTGTGTGAGCAGCAATTATTGATGTCAACGCGCTGTAGTGCAAATCTCCCCTGGCAGGAAACTGATGCTTCAAATGACTGTTACAACCAGTGTGTGTGTGTGTGTGTGTGAAAGGAGGAGGGGGGGAAGGGGTGTTTCATCCTGAATTTTATCTCTCTGTGGCTGTGGTGACCTGCTTATCTCTGACTATACAAACAGACACACACACACACACATACACACTTTGGGGGAGAGGAAAAGATGTGGTTGTCAGTAAAACAAAGCGCTTGTATTTTGCTGAATTTGTTGTAAGAAAAAAATATAACCATATGATAAATGATAGAAACAATGTTAGACGTTTGTTGAAATGTCACCACATGTGCCGCTCTGTGACATCACAACTTAGGAGGTGTGGTTTACATTTGTTTTTACCAATATAAGCGCCCAAGCATCAACTTGTCCCTTGTTTGTGCGAAATACACTGTAGTGCACAGTCACGTGTCTTTTGTCCTCAGTGACCTTGAACCCATGACACATTGTACGAGGAGTGGCTGACATGGAGACAAACGATGCCTGGTCACATGTTTTCCATCCAAATGAGCAAATGTCACACTGGGGGCAACGCTGTCTTCTCATTGGACGATGAGTGGCGTGAAAAGCGATTAGCTCACTCATGGATGGCGTCTTAAAAGTGGAGCTAACATGTCTCAATGACAACTGACTAGTCAAGGACACAGGAAGTGAGACAGGATGTGAGGGCGCTGCACTTCCTGTTATTTGTACTTATACTTAGTCTTAGAGTTCAGGCTCGGAAGTACAGCAAAATGTCAGTTCCAAGATGTTGGACTAAAAGCGGTAAAAATTGTGAGTATGCAGTGATGAACACTTACCACCTTCAATAGTTGCCATCATGTCTACATAATGGAAGGGGAGAAATAACAGGAGTGGTTGCAATTCGCCATTAAAAAGGAGAGAAGATCAAGAAGCAAGGAGGTAAGGAAAATGCTGACAACCAAACAGTTCCTGTGTGCTGTGCGACACTGCCATCTTCATGAAAAGGAAGCTTTGGTCACATGAGCGTGTTTTTGTAGTTGATGTTGACCTCAGGAAGTAGAACAGCTGGCGTGACCACAGGCGTTGCCACGCCAACACAGACGCAGCACGCCTGCAGAGCAAAGCATCTGTTGTGTCCACAGGCTAATGAGCTGCACATCTCCCTCCTTAAAACATCTTCTTGTTCTTTGCCAGTTGAAGAGTCTATTATGGGATGTAGCCTGTGGAATGTTGAGTCAAATATCTGAACGTTTTGGCTTCACCGTGGAAAATGTTCTCAATCTGCTGATTCACTGGGGTGAAAGGTCAGCATGCTGTGTTTATAAATAGCGTCTAATGAAAGTTTAAACTTGTCCTTCCTGTTTCGGATTCCCATGACAACCGTGGGAACAAGACTTTGATTGTCACGTCAACAAACTTTAGGATGTGAAGCTGAACTTTGTGCTGTTGCCTACTTCCCAACCCATGAGCAATCATTTTTAACAGTGCTTTTACAAAGGAAAACATGAATGTGTTTAAATTAGTTTCAGCTAAACCGCTGAGTCATGTTTTCGACACAACACACTGCTTTAATCATACGCACAGCAGAATGAAACCGTTGTCTCATCTGCAGCTGCCTGCACTTTCCTACTCATGTAGGTCAAAAGGTCACATCCTCTGCTGTAACTCCTAAGGCCACTAGAGGGTCATCTATCAAGGTGTCACCAATATTTACCTTCGGCCAAGCTATAATCCCACATGGATGAGGAGTATGTTGTTCCTGTCCAGGCTTCCTATGTCTAATACTAATAGACCTACATACAAATAGACCTACATTGCCCTCTGGTGGCTACTGAGAGAACACTCCCATTTTGTCATGTAGAAACTTTATTGAAACAAGACACATTAAAAAGCAGATTATAAAAGAGAGTCCTTCTCTCTCCCTCCCCCCCCCCCCCCACACACATAGCATTCATCCGTCCAATCAGCAGCAGGTATCTAGTGGCGTCACGGTGACGTCACCAGCCAAACATGTACTCCATTGCCTTGGAAACAAAGCTGTCATCCTTCCTGGGGGTCTGTCTGTCTACCACCACCTAAACACACACATTTATGTCTTATTAAGTCCAAATGCTCCTCTAACAGGGTACGTTATGATGATGTCATATCAAGAGTTCAGAGGTCACCTGGTAGTCGCTTCCTGAATTCCTGTAGGTGGCACTGAGTGGCCTGATGGCCGAGCGGGGAGTTGACGGGAGGGCAGAAGTATGGAGAGGAGAGGCGGCGAACTCGCCGCTGTCCATCACACTCTGACAACACAGACATGTCTTTTTAGACTGAGGTCACAGGCCACAGCTGGTTAGCTGGTGGGGTCGTACACACCTTGTCGATGCAGGGTTTGACTCCCACCATGATTGCGTCTCCAAACACTTTGCCGTCCTTGGACAGGGCTTTCCTGGCCTGCAGTCTGGACTGATACTGAAGATGCATCCAGTTGCCAGGAGACGCCATCTGCAGAAAATGACGTATTGAGACGACCATACATGAACAAGTGACAAAGTCAAATTGCGGCCATAAGTGTATAGGCAATATTTTAAAGGAAAACTGAATTCTGGGTGGAAATCACCTAAAGCTCCACCATGCTAGCTGTTTTTCCTGTTTTTTAGAACACACAGAAAAGGGAAAATGTGCTCATGTTTCATATAAAGCAGGGGTCTCAAACATGCGGCCCGCAGGCCAAATGTGGCCCGCAGGACACTAGTTTGAGGCCCCCGCCTTGATATGAAAGTCTAATGTTAGTGTGGCCCGCGCAAGTTTGATATGAATGCTGTATGGTATCATGTACCCAGAAAAAATTATTACATTTGATTAATGTTCATGTTAAAGGTTAAATAACTGTTAATAGTTATCCTCCCTATCCATGTGGAAGTGGTAAGTTTTTGGCTATTTAAGTTTAAAGGAAATAACTTGAAGGCTACTGTTTAGGTCGCTAGCGCTCTAGTTTGCGAGTTAGCATGTGTCTCAAGACCCTGCAGTTGCGCAATATGTTGTAAATTAAAAAAAGTATAAATGTGACTATAGTCGTGTTTTGTCATGTCTACAGGGCTCTAATAATGCTTTGTTAATTTTAATCTGAAAAAAATAATTTGTCTACCCACCAACTATATGTGGTTTCTTAAGTTTATTATTTGCCATTTTATTATTATTATTATTATATTTATTTATTACTGATTGATTTTCTTTATTCTTGATTTGTTTATTTATTTTTCATCTTATTTTGTGCATAAAAATTAAAAGTAAGATATTTGAGAACAGTGGAATGTTTTATCAGAGCTTTTATTGTAGAAAATCGGAACCAAAGCACTGAAAAAGTTTGTATATTTTTCTGTTTTTAATAAATGCATTTTTTTTTTGTTTTTTTTTGGAAAACCTGATGCGGCCCAGCCTTGCCCAGACCCTAGCTCCAGTGGCCCCCAGGTAAATTGAGTTTGAGACCCCTGATATAAGGATTCCAAAAAAAGTGCTTTTCCTTTAAGTCTCATTTTACAACCTTAGATATTCTAAAAGTCTGAACACATACAAAATGCTATTTATAAAATCTAAAATAACAATTTAATATACTTTATATTTGATATATTTGTATTTATTATGGAATATTTTCATAGAGCATAGAAAACCTGTTTTTTAAAAACATTATTAGAGCCTTGTGACATCACCAGGCTCAGGAACGGTCAAATTCCTGTCTCCATGATACTCAACAATCTCATCAAAATGTCATACTCTTCCTCACCTCTCACACAAGCACAGCCATCGTCATCATCACCATTTACAATGTAATCTTGAACTGCCTGCTCCACTATTAGAAGTGTATTTGCTGACTCGCATTCTGCCACGTCTATATGCACAGGTTTTTTTTATATAATATATATATATATTTTTTACATCTTCCCTCCACACCCACCAACACACAACAGTGTTTTGACCAGCGTTCCTACACCTACACACATACAACATATGTTGTCTTTTAGGAGAAACATATAGCTCCTCTTGGATGTCCCCTCCTTTGACCCAGAGCACGGTGAAGCTCCACGGTGAAGTGCAGCGGCACTTCAATCCTTAAGAGTTACAAAGTGAGTGATAAGCACATTAAATTTATTGTTTGTTTATTTCCACACACACACACACACACACACACACACACACACACTAAGCAATTTTCGTGTTATTGGGGGTGTCGCCTACCACATCTCGCGTTGTTGTAATGAGACTGAAGAATGTGAAGGATGATCAACCTCCATGTGCAATATTAAGGGCTCTAAATGCAATATACTAAGTTCTATGTGAAGTATTTCCATAATGCCTCATATTAACTCACTTTAACTCAAGATCTCAGTGTATAGACTGGTCATATATGTCATCTCGTTTTATATTATCTGCATACTGTATTGTATATAACTCTGGGAAAAACTGTTGATTTTGTTAATACTTGGGCTGCTGTTATATTGTTTATTTTTCTATATTGTGTATTTTGTACTGCTTAACTGATTCTGTACTCTTGCTGCTGTGCAATGCAAATTTCCCCAATGAGGCACGAATAAAGGCATATCTTATGAAGGAACTAGAGACGTGTGGGTTGGAGCTACATACAGTATACAGTGTTGGAATGGTACTGCTGTGTGTGTTCAGGTCTGTGTGAGGACGCTCCACTGTGCTTCATACTACTGAATGTGCTCCACTGTGTGTATGACATCTGACCCGAGGCGTGTGTGATCTCGTCCGCACTCATTAATTCCACTAAAAAATGTTACGTAATTAAAGAAATTAATTAGTTACTGCCTTAAATGCCATTATCTTTAACAGCCCTAGTATATATGGTATTATACTAGATGTATATCATTTAGGAACACTTTAAACCTCACGCTGACCTTAAACCTGACCCTCTTTAAACTGTTTCTTTTTTTACAGCCTGATCCCATGTCCACTGTTTATAATATAGCTCTGTGTTGCGTCTCACCGTGTGTTTGAGGATGTTTCCATACTGAGCAAACTGCAACAGAATGTAGGAGGCGGAGGCTGGTGGAAAACTTAACACACAAAAAACAAACATGAGTACATTCAACAGAACAGCAGTATTAGCAGTAAAGTGGAGTGGGGAAAAAAAAAACAATTAAACAAATATACCCAAAAACAGTGACCCAGGTCTGGTCCAGCTGGTCCTCAGAAGACAGAGCCTCTCCCTGACTGTAGAAAGGGTCCACCTGAGCTGGAGACATGCACACCGGCGGCACACCTGGACATGTGACATGGTCATCACAACTCTTCACTACTCATGGCAGTGGGTCATCAAAGTCTCAAATGGAATACTTCTGTCTGTATACTTCAATAAGTATACTGAACAACTTGTGAAAAAAGTATTGAAGTGCACCAATTGAGACACAGTGCTAGTGTGCGTGTACCTGGAGTGGAACCCTGCCGTGCTGATGCCGGAGACTGCATGGTGGAAAAAGTCTGGACACCCGTACAGCGTTAGTAAATATTAGTCAACCTCAGTGGTTAATGAGACATTTTACTTCATTACCAACCTGCCTGTGTGCGCTCAGAGGTGTCCCCACACTACCAACATGCCTGTGTGCGCTCAGAGGAGTCCCCAGGGTGACCAGCTCATCCTGGATGCTGCGAACAGGCGGGGCTCCACTCTTGTCTTTTGGGGTGGGCACCACAGGCTGAGGGGCGGAGCTTCCTGAACCTGCTGAACACACATTAACAAAATGATTAAATGAATTAATGAAAACACATACTGTATACACATGCACAAAGGTATTAACCCCACCTTTAAGGGCACTTGCGCTCTCCAAAATGGGTGTGGAGAGGCTGAAGGGGCGGGGTTGCGGGCTTGCAGGTGCAGGCGGGTCACCCATCAGAAATCCTGGAAGGAACTGAGCACCTGGGGTGGGCTTGGGAGAGGTGGGGGAACCCAGTGTCATGGGTTCTGATCCCACTGTGTGACGAAAACAAATTTAAGCAAACTTCACTCTAATTGACTAGAGAGGTTTGCTGACATTTTAACACATTGTAGAAACTTTACTGAAATTGTTGTAATACGATTAATTATATGTTTAGTGCACGTCTTATTATATGTACTCAAGCATCTAATGACCTACAAAATGTAGTGAATAAAAAGTGGAATAACATTCTTTGATCGCTAGCAACTAAAGAAGTTGGCTAACAATTAAAAATAACATGCATTTGTAGAGAGCAGGCTGTAAAATGTAGGTACACTTAAACTTTTATTTACCTTGTAGCTCCATCACCGTTTGGTAACTTATGTTCGTGGCCGCGGATTTCAAATATAGGAAGTGACGCCAGGCTAATATGAGCTAACTAGACGAGCAGCGCTAGCAAACGTGTCAGAGTTACGGAAGTGAAGTATTCAGGGGCGGAGAAGAAATACTGCGTACTGATGTCAACTGTTAGATTTTAAGAACTACCTCCAGATCTAAAGCATTGCGGTCTAAAGTGTTTTTTGGAGCCCCTGCCAATTGCGGCGTGAAGGGTCTGTGGCCATTAGCACACCGGAAGTGAAAGACATTTGAAAAGATGCGTTCAGTGATCTAAGGCTTTTCGTGTGTAACCGTTTGTTATTCATGAAAACATCTTAAGATAAAGCAAATCTTTTTAGTTGCTAAATGCCATTTCACTTGGTTTTTAATATTTAATGTAGCAGAGGAATTAACTATTGATTAATCATGTTCATCATATTGAAAGTCAAAATGTGCAATCATCGTTTACGCACGTGAACGTACCAAACTTCTGTGCAACGTCATCGTTATGACGTCAACCATAGCGAATGGTCAAATGTCAAAATAAACTAAAACTCAACAAATTTAACAGTTCTCTGTAGAAATATGGGTGGAGATACAAAATACATTTGATTGATTTAGTAAATTACCTGGACGAAATATCGTTTTACGCAAACTGCCATCCATGTACTTGAGCCTGGCAGACTACTTGGCTTTAATTTTGAAAAGCATTGGACAGAAGTGAAGTGTGTAATGACAAACTTGATACCGGCGAGATCCGGATGTGGATACGGATGTAATCAGCTGAGACTTTTGGAAGTTTAAAGACACCTCAGAGGTTAGGTACAACTCAAGGTAAACTTTGGTGCGTGTTTGGTGACTTCTAACTTAAACCACACTAATTACAGAAAGCTTAGAATCACTACGAAACCAGAAAGTTAATTTTTGAGTATTAATTAGCCGTATGGAAACTACTCTTGCTAGCTTAGCCTGCTGTATAAATCAACAATGTAAATCTTTTCTGCTTATGGATAAACGTCTTCCTAAATTCACGTGTTCTTTAGTTGCTGGATAACATGTTTATGTTTTTTGTTTTCTTTCATTTGCACGCAGTGTTGTTCAATTTGTGTGCGATGGTCACCATTGTTGTATCCTAGGAAACGTGTATTTGTACGTAATACATGGTTTCCTTTAAGTAAAAACTCGAGCCATTCATTCAAGAGGCCACGTAAGTCATTGGAATAGAATAACAGAGCCCACATTACAAATGTTTGGTGAAATTTCACTTATTTTAAAATATACAGCTGAATGTAAAGGCCCCATAGAATTAATAGTAACCCAGCTTAGGATTTTTGGTACAATATTTTAAACAGTATTTTAAAATGATACTGTTACTGTTACATGTATGACATGAAGAAGGGTAGTTGTGCAGACAGTGATGGTACATATAGCAGACAATGGAATATATTACTGAAATTATTGTAATGAGATAAGACTGGAAAAACTACTGCGGGTTCAGCCAGTCTTAAGTACAAAATAAAGTTGACAAGAACAGAAAACAGTGACTTGAGGGTACAGGAAGGTTAAGTGAACTGGAATCTCTCCATCAACTAGGTTTAACTAGCCAGAGGTTTGTGTCTTTCTATCCTCTTTGGTTCTAGTGGATGCAATGGCAGGACCAGTGATGTGGCCCAGGCATGTGGCCCTGTTTCAGAGTCCTCGTCCCATCCGGATTGTTCTGTTGCTACTCCTTGTCACCCTGCTGGGGGTTGGCTGTGCAGCCAGTCAAGACTACTATGACCTGTTGGGGGTCAGCAGGGAAGCCACCACCAGGGAGATCCGACAGGCCTTTAAGAAATTAGCACTCACCATGCACCCCGACAAGAACCCGGTGAGTACGGTGTTGAGGCAGGAGCAAACACACAGCAACGTCCAAACACAAAAATGCTATTAAAAAACAAACAAACCCACAAACACTATAGAACAGACGCAATGGAGAAATGCTGCAAATTAAAAACACTGCAATCACATGTATGTTGTAGGATCAAAAAGAAATGCGAAATAAAAATGCTGCAAACGGCAAAAACACAAACAACACCCTAAAACACCCCTGTCAGGGGAGCCAGACCTGAGTGATGTACCTCAGAAAGTTGGCTAACATTTGAAGAGATATAGCCATATTTGACAGGATGATAGAGACATTGATTTATGTACCAATGTTAGCATTAGAATGAGTCCAAGTGTTCAATAAAGATATTAAGAAAAAATTACCTTTGGCCTTGTTCCATTGATTTAGTTTTATGGTGGTTGTGAATTTTTGTTTTTGGATCATTTTTGTGTTTAGAGCATTTGGACTGTTGGATAGTAAATATCAGCAGTTGCAGGCACAAATAAAAAAGAAAGGCAACACCGCCACAGTTATGAAATAGAGAAAGTGTGGCTAAATTTTGCAAATGCAGTCTAACTGTCATAGTATATCTCACTTTCCACTATCCCACTTTCAATTGAGACTCTGCATTGTCGACCTCAACAGGACGTTGCAGTGCGTTTGCTCTCTATAAGTGAGTGACCCCATCAAAATGAACAAAACCGTCAACGACAGAAGTTTAAATTCAGACTCGCCATCCCTTTGGACATGGTTCTGATTAAAACCGTATAGTCCAAGTCTTAACATTGAATGAATAAAAATGTCTACAGGGGGACACGTCGGCCCACGAGAAGTTTCTGCAGGTGAACCGAGCTTATGAGGTTCTGAAGGATGAGGACCTAAGAAAGAAATATGATAAATACGGAGAGAAGGGATTGGATGAGCAGCAGGGAGGACGCTACGAGAGCTGGAACTACTACCGCTACGACTTTGGTGACTTTTGGTGCATTGTTAAAGGAGACCTATTATGCTTTTTCCACTTTTCTGACCTATAAATACAGTTAGAATGTCATATTCTCATGTTAAATGATGCCAGAGTTTCAGTTAATGAGGTTTGGGCATGCTCAGAGGAATAAAAAATTAAAATTAATTAAAAAATGGCATTAAATTAAAACAGACAGTTTTGGCAGGAAGCACAAATCCAAAAAAATACAGCATGAAAAGATGCAGACTCTACAAAACCAAAAAGTTTTTGTGCAGGTTATTGTGTGTAGCTGCTCTATAGGAGTCCACAGCTCAATACAAAGGGTCAAAAAATGAGCATAATAGGTCCCCTTTAACGAAGAGTCCTCTATTTTATTTACTTGAGTTTACACTATGTGTACATGCTGTTGTATTCAGGAATCTATGACGATGACTTGGAGATCATCACTCTGGACAGCGGAGACTTTGGTAAGAATAGAAAGTGTTTTCATGCTACACAAATGCAACATGGCAATTTCTGGTTTAGTATTAAAAGTGAAATATGTGTGTTTGTTTCAGAGGCTGCGGTGAACTCAGGAGAGATCTGGTTCATCAACTTTTATTTCCCGCGGTGTTCACATTGTCACCAGCTTGCTCCAACGGTAACATAAGCATCTTTAGCTTAAGAACACACTTGCTGACCAGCTGTCTGTTATATTGTTTAATTGTTATACTCTAGTTTCATCTGTCACCTGTCCTTTTCTGTGGCAGTATGATATTCTTTGTGTACGTTTCAGTGGAGAGAGTTTGCTAAGGAGATGGATGGTGTGATCAGGATCGGGGCGGTGAACTGTGGTGACAACAACCACCTGTGTAGAAGGAAAGGCATCAATAGCTACCCCAGTCTCTATGTATTTAGAGCAGAACAGGTAAAATTACTTTTTATGACTTCTTTAAACTAATGTGCAAGAACAGTCAATTGGATTTCATAGACTGTGTCTCAACTCGCGCACTTCCGTACTTACACTTAGTATTTTGAGTGCATATTTGTTTTGACACTCAGAAGTGTACGGCAACGTGGCACGTGTCCATCACTGGACTGTCACCATTTTGACCGTTTTGCCATGCTTCTCAGTGTGAATGCACTTGGGAAACTCAGACCGCTAGTGGAGGCACAGAAGTGCACAAATTAAGGAGCTGCCACAATACACACTACTTTTTGAAGAGTACTGATGGAAGTATTCTATTTAAGACATATTTTTCATGAGAGAAACACAATATTGGCCTGCATTCAATGGTACTTCGACTTGCATACACCTCAGTGAAAATTATTGTCTAAAATATGTCTCGGTTTTTGTACACTGTCTCTGTAATTGCACAGCCATACATTGCAAACAAGCTTGTCATTCATTTCATTTATTACAGTACGAGCAAATCTGTTCTGCAGCACACAAAAAAAAGATGACAATCACAAGATATAAATAAGAAAACAGAAACATCACTTCTGCATCACGTTCACATGGCACCAAGGCTGTGTTCAGAATGTGTCGTTATTACAAAACATACCTGTTAGCGTGCTCTGAACTCCCACCTAGAAGTCATTGTCCCAGCTCTGTCGGCCTACTATGATATCGTCAACTTCTGACTATGTAGTTCTTTGCTGACTAACACAGTTACACCACAAGTCTTTGCTTTTTTTGGGGGGATAGGCTCCAGCACCCCGGCAACCCTTGTGAGGATAAGCGGTAGAAAATGAATGAATGAATGAATGAATGAATGAAAAATAGAGTACAGGTACAAAATAACCCAGTGCGAGCATTTTGATAAGGAATTTAAGAAAGAAGTCCAAAGGTGCCATTAGTGAGCCTCTCTCCCCCCGTCCTCCCTCTTCGGTCTTTGCTAGTTCTTGCCAACAAGATTCTTCAGTCAATGTATAAGTGATGTTAAATGTTAGTGGGATGACCCTTGAATTTGTTCTCTGCATGTAAAATTATAATTGTTGTATTTTAAAAGTGTTTTGTGTTAAGAATTTTGTGTGTTGTGGATTATTTGGTTTTGGACAGACCCTTTGGAACAAATTAATAATGAAAACCGAGATACCACTGTACATTGGAAGACATTATCAATCAAAAGAATTGTTTACTACTTGTAGTTTCAGCACCATATGTTTTAATCCTTTCCAATCAAAGTTGTAATCATCAAAGATTCATTCATTCATTTATTTTCTACCGCTTTTTTCCTCACGAGGGTCGCGGGGGGTGCTGGAGCCTATCCCAGCTGTCCCTGGACTGGTCATCATCAAAGATTAATGGTGAAAATTAATTTAAAAACATATTTTCCCTGTGTAGAAACCTGAGAAGTTCAGTGGCGAGCGTGCAAAAGACAACCTGGTGAGCTTCTGCATGCAATTCATCAAGACCAGCGTCACTCAGCTGTGGCAAGGTTAGGCACTAATCACAACACGTGCATGATTGACATGCCTGCAATTGACTGTTCTGACCTGACCAGGCGGCTGTGTTGTTCCCAGGTAATGTGTTCAGCGAGATAGAGAGCGCTTTCGCGTCAGGGCTGGGCTGGCTCATCACTTTCTGCTCGGACACAGGAGGTAACATCGACACACGCACACACAACAGTTTGAGATAACCGAGGTTACCTTAGCATCTGCAATGGAACATGTTTATTTGAACATCACTCAGACAGACTGACTCACATCAACATAAGCGGTTGTCAACATAACCAAAATTGATGCTGAAAACTATGCATTGCATGGACATTTATTTTTGTCTTTGGCAACAGACACAAAGAGAATTGACAATGAGAGATGATTCATATATTTCATACAAGCAGAGCTGCTGCAGCGATTCTGTTGCATCTCTTGCAATAAAGCTTTTGTGCATGCGCATATCTTTCGGTGGCTCACAATTAAAAAAAAAAAATTAAATGGGTGCACTTGTTTTGGTTGCGCCAATACAATCCAGAGTCATACTGTCAAGCTCTTACGTTATTTTCATGTCTCCAAGAAGTGTGTATGCCAGCTACAAAGGTGGTGTAGTGGCACGCACAGTCTCAAGTCAGGTTAGGTTTTTATACTTAGATACTTTGCATGGAAAATGGCCAACGCAACCTTTCGGCCCTGTGTTTTATAGATGAGGCCCAAGGTCTTCATGGGTTATCAACATCAACAGGATCGACTTACATTGTACTAAAAAAAACATCTCTGCTCTTTTGACAGATTGTCTGGAGCCAAGAACCAGACAGAAACTGGCTTCAATGTTGGTGAGGACACACTGCACTGCATTTAGTATTACACCTGTAGACAAGTACTATGGGTGGGCTTTTTTGGCCTAAAATCTATATTTTTGTCTGTTGTGATAACCATATATATATATATATATATATATATATATATATATATATATATATATATATGATTTTGCATGTAAATTATAAACTAACTATACACCATAAAGTTGCATATGAATTATGAATTTACAACGAAAATTTAAATAGGAGCTGCACAGATTTATAAGAAAAAAAAAATCAATTGTTCTTTTTCCCTAGAGTGCAAATCATTCTAAAAGGCCCTACAACCAGGTGGTTTTAGTCCTAGACTCTAAAATGACACCCAGCATACGGAAAACAGGAATAACTGGTGTCAAAATACTGGTGTCAAATTGATAACGGAACCCATACTGTGAATTAGTTAAATAAAAACATTGGGCGTGGCTATCTTAAATGAAGAAAATTGTGTGTTAGGCGCTAGTTGTTTTTATTTTTATTAACGTGCCTGCTATGACAATTAACCTTAGCCTTGGGGATATGTGTACCCCACTTTGGGAACCACTGCTATAGATGGTAAAAAATGCAAAACGCTGCAAAAGGCACTACATTTAGTTTTTTTTTTTTTTTTTTTTTAAAGGCTTAAGTCTGAACGGAGTCCAAATTATAGCTGTTTGACAGGTTTTTTTCTCAGCTCCTTCTGTTTGCTTTCAGTCATGTTTACTATGTGGACGATGCATTGCAGTCTGTTGCAGCTTGTTGCTCTAAATTCTGAGGATGCTGCTAGATTGTGTCATCAACATGCATTATCACACCAGAATTCAAATTTATCTTACAGGTCAAATTTATATTGTTTATATTGCATATGGGTTCTATTGCCTGTTACTAATGTAGAGTACTGTATACAAGTAATTTCAGACAGGAAGTCATGCTGGTTGTTTGTGCAGGATGGCCTGGTAAAGGTGGGCTGGATGGACTGCAGCACACAAGAGCAACTCTGTGAGAGTTTCCAGGTAAAAAATACATTACTATCAGTTTTGTCTTCAGTGTGTTAAATGTGAAATTTTTCAGCCAATTGGTAAATTGCAAGAATTTCAAACCTACTAAGTCTTCCTGCTCGACTTTTTTCCTCCAATCACCGTATGATCTTGTGTTCAGAGAGAGAAATCTTTTTGAGAGAATGGCCTTTGCCATCAAAAGATCATAATAGTCTGAATACCTGATAAGAAATGACATTAAATTCATATTTTTGCCGATATTTGGGGTTCAATTCAGGATGAACCTAAAATGTACTATTGCATAAATTTTACAGGTGAAATAAATTTCAGATTCCATCTCTCCTATCAGTTTTCCTTTTTTGTTTTTAGGTAACCAGTGGAGCCACTGGTTTGTTCCCACCAGGAAGTGCTCTGAATCAGCAAGGAAGTGTCCTGGTGAGCTGGCTTGCATGTTCCTGTTCACACATGCACATCAAAACATCCAAGCAGTACTGAACTGACGTGTTGCACGTATTCTCTCAGTGGCTCAGCACTCTGGACAGCAGAGAGATTTACACTCAGGTCATCAATCATCTGCCTGACCTGGAGCTGCTCACCGCTGACACCTTCCATGTAAAGAAACCTCATTAAACTCTTAAAATAGGTCACCATGCTTGACCGTTTTTACTTGCCGTCTTAGAGTAAGCTGGCCCGGCATCGCTGGTTGGTCAGTTTTACATTTGGAGACAGAAGCCTTGCCTCCAACGAGTACAAGAAGCTCAAGGCCTTCCTCCGCAATGACCACATACAAGTATGTCTGCTCTGTTTTTTTTTTGTTTTTTTTTTAATCTTCAGAGTGTTTTCGCCTGCCTGACCTGTGTGTCCATCCAGGTGGGCAGAGTGGACTGCATTGCTGACTCACAATTGTGTCAGTCTCTCTACGTCCATAAAGCCTGCGTGGCTGTCTTCAAAGGCCTGGGAGTCCATGACTTTGAGATCCACCATGGTCAGTTTGTTACCCAGGCTACTGCTGTCAATGTTGCTACCTCCCTTCGTGTGGTTTGGGTGTCATCCTCTGGTTCCCACCTGCAGGCAAAGATGTGCTCTACAACATTGTAGCTTTTGCCCGGGACAGCGTCCGCGCTCATGTGACCACTCTGAGGCCAGACAACTTCCCCTCGGACAGGAAGGAGCCCTGGCTGGTTGACTTCTTTGCTCCTGTTAGTTTTTTAAAAAATTGGTCAACAAACTTAAACGCGGTGTGTGTAGCTTTTGTGTTGTGTTGTACGACAGTGGTGTCCTCCGTGTCGAGCTCTGCTTCCCGAATTGAGAAAAGCCTCGATTCAGCTGGCAGGACAGATGAAGTTTGGTACTTTGGACTGTACCATCCACCAGAACCTCTGCTCTATGGTGAGCTGTGTGGGCTGTCCCATTGCTTATTATATATACACACACACACACACACACACACACTAACAGTGTTGTGTCCATGTTGTCAGTACAACATACAAGCTTATCCCACCACTGTCATCTTCAATGGCTCATCTGTTCATGAATATGAAGGACAGCACTCTGCTGATGGCATCCTGGAATTCATACAGGTATGTACATTCTCATGCATGATATGTATATTTCCTCACAAAAGGCGTACTCGTCTTTTGTGAACCACAATGGTTGTGTGTTGAGGTATTTTGAAGCACAGTAAATTTACACTGTTACAGCAGCTGTAGTACATTTTATCAAAGTGATTTTTCATCAATGTTGTCCCATAGAAATGTATCATAAAATTTGAGGGGTGTACTCACTTTTGTGAGATACTGTAAGGGTACCACATACAGTATACACACCTATGTTTCTGTGCCCACAGGACTTGGTCAATCCATCTGTGGTGGTTCTAGATCCTTCAAGCTTCTCTGTCAAAGTGCAAGGTGAACCTCATGTTCCAAGTGTGCTTTTAACATTTCATACCTGGATATGTTTCTCACGTCTTCATATACCACACGTTCCTCTTGGCATTCTTTGTCCTTCTCAGGTCGAGACGAAGGGCAGATCTGGGCAGTAGATTTTTATGCTCCATGGTGTGGTCCATGTCAGGCTCTGCTGCCAGAGTGGAGGCGCATGGCACGGGTAGAGCCACCACATGCACTAGGCAGTCACTGTTATCAGTATTGAAGAGTGTCTAACAGGCATCTCTCTTCAGATGTTGATGGGGCAGGTTCTGGTTGGCTCTGTGGACTGTCAGCGCCATCAGTCGTTCTGCCAGAGTCAGCATGTGCGAGCGTATCCTGAAATTCGTTTGTACCCGGGGAGTACCAAGAAACCTGGTCTCTACAAGTATGTATTTAGACATGCCACAGCCTCACAAGGAGCAATGAAAGAGTAGTTGTAAAGTTGTGTATTGATGTTGTAAAATGTAGCCGTTACAATATACAGCTACTATAGTTGTGTTGTGTTGCATTGCAATCCTAATATGCATTTTTTTACAAATAGTTGTAAGGTTGTGCTGCAGTTACAATATAGAGTAATTAAATAACTGTTGTAATGTGTAGCAGTTACAATGGCTGGCACAGAGATGCACACTCATTGAGATCGTGGGCCCTCAGGTGAGTTGCCATCTTTATTCAGTTGATTAACATGTTAATACATGAACGTGTTTGATTAACACTTGGTGGTGTGTTCACATTCAGCGCGCTACCCAGAGCATCTGTCGATCTGACTCCAGACTCCTTCAGATCGCTGGTTTTGAAAGGTCAAGACCACTGGGTTTTGGACTTTTACGCCCCGTGGTGTGGACCCTGTCAACACTTCGCCCCCGAGTTTGAAAGTTTGGCTCGGGTGAGACTCCTTTTCCTGTTTTTGATCCACAAGAAAGCTGAGTAAGTGTGATTATAAATGGGCAGATCCCTGTGTAATTGACAGGTCTTGAAAGGGGAGGTCCGGGCTGGCAAGATTGACTGTCAGGCTCACTATCAGAGCTGTCAATCAGCTGGAATCAGTGCCTACCCCACGGTCCGCTTCTACCCATACCAGCACGCCAAAAGGGTGAGGATCCACGTGTGCACACACACACACACTTGTGAGCACTCTGCTAACTGTGAGACACGTGTGTTGACAGACTGCACAAAGTGGAGAAGGCATCAACAGTCGGGACGCTAACGTGATCGCAGACACCATCAGGCAGCGGCTGCAACAGTTGTCATTGCAGTTACACAATAAACTGAAGGTGAGCGACAATTTGTCTCAAACTACACAACACAAACATCATGACGGAATGAGTGTGAAATCTGTGTCTGCACAGGATGAACTTTGAGGAGGCGTGGCCAAGTCCCTAATGGGCAAGGATCATGCTGCACAAAGGGGACAAAGGGGTTTGGACCTGCTAACACTCCGAGACAGACGCAGCACTGATGACCAACTGGACACTTGTTATCGGCTACTTCTGCCTTGCTTTCTTTAGCTTTGTTTTAATTGGTCTCTGTGGTTTGTATTTACTCTGTGAGGTAAAACTGTGAGACACTACTGTTACTGACACATACACACCATACACACCATACAATTGATATTCTTGAATGTAAAAAAAATAAAATAAAAATACTCACAATACAGTTTCTCAACTCTGCTATTTATAGCAGCCGCTGAAACGAAGTGATGTACAGCTGTTCTGTGTTCTTGAATTGGTCATGCGCCTTGCAAACAAAATGCAGTCAAGATGTTGTGTACTCTGGTGCCAGCCAGCAGAGGGCGACATATGCCAAGAGTCCCGACTTTGGACACGTTTTTGGCAGAATGAGTGGGAGCTGTTCTTGCTTTAAAAAAACAAAAATATTTATTTTCTTCAATAGTTCACTGAACGCACTGTAAACGTATTGAATGTTGACCCTTAGCACTCATTCTTAGGTGTTGTCAGTGCCAAGCCTGAATGACAGTGTGATGCCCAAATGTGTTGATTGCGTGTCCTCTTCTCTCCAGCAGTGCGCCAGCCTATTACCTCTTTCTGCACCAGTAACATTTCAACAGCAAATTTCCACCTCCAGATGCTTCCTCGTCCCCTTGTGTTGTTCCGCTGGAAGGAGCTTGTCGATGATGTCACATTAACTAACCCAGAGGGCTTGTATGACTTGGAGGGCGACGCCAACAAGCAAGCCAAAAACGTTAAGTATAACAACATCGAGGAATGTTTTCGCCACCTTTTCAACCTCTGATGTCCATCATGATACTATTAATAAGCTCCGTCAATATCGTGTTGTGTGTGTACATGAATAGAAGCTCTCAGGCAGCGGGAACAGTCTCCGCCTTATTCCCCTCGCCAGGTGTATGTTCAGCTGGAATAAACATGCGGGCGAAGACGAGCAGGAGCAGCATGAGGAGGCATAAATGGCCCTAAATCCCAGAAAACATTTTCTCTTCCCTTGCATGGAAAGTGCAGCTGAGAAAACACGACTGGAAATAAATCGGTAGGAACCGCTGGATGTGCGCCTGTACACACACAACACACACACACACACACACACAGCGTTTGGGTAACTTTCCCTCAACCCATCTGGTTAAGGAATATAAGAGGTTTATGCATCATCGCTTATTGGTCACCAGAATAAAGTGGATGCCTAACAAAAACTCTCAAATGAACTCACTAAAATTATACAACTATATTGACATATAGTTTATCTTTATATTTCAGACAAACAACCTGCTAGTTTAAAGTTTTGGTTTGTAGTGCTCCACATAAATCACATTCATTCATTTTCTACCACTTTTCCTCACAAGGGTCGTGGGGGGTGCTGGAGCCTATTCCAGCTGTCTTCGGGCGAGAGGCGGGGTACACCCTGGACTGGTCGCCAGCCAATCACAGGGCACATATAGACAAACAACCATTCACACTCACATTCATAACTATGGACAATTTGGAGTCACCAATTAACCTAGCATGTTTTTGGAATGTGGGAGGAAACCGGAGTACCCGGAGAAAACCCACGCATGCACGGGGAGAACATGCAAACTCTACACAGAGATGGCCGACGGTGGAATTGAACTCGTGTCTCCTAGCTGTGAGGTCTGTGCGCTAACCACTCGCCCACCGTGCCACCCCATAAATCACATAAATAACAATATAATAGCATGATAAAAGTGATAAAAATTTGATTAAAAACCCTAGTTTAGAATAGGATACTCTCACTATACCATGTTAAGTTAACCATGTAACTATACACTTGGCAGGCCGGATGTTGCCCCCAAGCCATAGTTTGCCCACCCCTGGTCTATAGTGTTCCATCTTTTACAGAAGCCCGATACATTCTTCACAGTGACTGAGTCACCAATACATTGATGCTTTATTTGGGCCCTGCTGTACAGAAACTCAAGACATATTTGACATTTTCATCCAAAACTGAGCTGTATGAAACCCGAGGTCCCACTGTACATAAAGTACGACTTACACCATCCTTTTTTTATGGATGACATAAACGGAAGGTAAAAAAAAAGAGGAAGACCAATTCATTATAAAAAGCTTTTTTATTATGTATCTTCCATTTTTATGTATATGCGCCCCCCCCCCCACCACCCTCCACATTTAAATTATGTCATCATCTGGTAAAGATAATTACTGTGTTGTCCAAGTCATGAGCAGCATCAGCAGTTTTACTTTGTTTAACCCCGGGGTGTCCAAAGCTGCAGGCCTTTTTTTTTCATGGCCCTTGTCATATTGTAAAAATAACATTCATTCATTGTTAATGATATATCTCAAACAAATTTGCTTGGATAGATGTTTTGTTCAGATACTGTTGCTTAAGAAATATTGCTCTACATTGGATTGGTGTATAAAATGTATCAAAGTGGACCGTTCATTCTTTAGTTTTTCTGTTTGTGTCTGTTGGTGGAGAAAGTTTGGAGACCCCTGGTTTAACCAATGAAAACATGTTAACTGTAATTAATGCTATTTACACTTGTGATCATGTGGACTTATGCCGTGTGTAATCAGACTGTTTGTCTGTTTTTGGATCAGGTCAGCTCACTGATGACTGCGAACGCTGTGAAAAGTGACAAAACCTCCCTTAATGGCGGGAGAACTGCAAAGTCAGCATGGATGACGCATTCAGGTTAGAAGCTCCGTCCACTCTCAACTCAACTCACACACACACACACACACACATACACACAAACACACCCATGCACATTTACTGACAACACACACGCTCAGCGCACACTAAATGATGTTTGTGCAAAGATAAATGTTTGACATGAAGAGATGAACTACATTCAGCTACTACAGCTTGTCATAGTGCAATATCTACACACACACACACACACACACACACACACACACAATCCCATCTCAGTGGCGACTTCGGCGATGAGCTGCTCTGGCTTTTCCTTGCAGAATCTGATCCCACCTCTGCACACACAAATCAGGAGGAATAGCACGGAATCAATTTGTGATGTATAACTTGTTTATTGACAGTGCCATAAATACGAAAGATGGTGTGCTGAAACCTCTGTGCAGACCTAACAATCTTCAAGTACAAGAACATCATGATTCTTGTAGAACAAAAAACAAAACACGCAAACTTGACAAGCTTCAGAAACTTCGCTCCATCTACATATTGTGTACGTTATATCCAACATCCAAAACATGTCAATCATCTCACCCCACTCTGGTCTGAGCAGTAAGGATATCCAAATTTATTTATCATGTTTTGCCAAACAGCATGTCTTGCCACATGTGTTTTACACAGGCAGCAGAAGTCAACATAATTTAGTTTTGCAGAGTTAAAATAAGAAGGTGTCAACATGTCTTACCTTGACCTTCCTGCCCATCTTGTCCTTCCATTTCTGAGCGATGGAGCCGTCAATCAGGAGCAACCTGCAATGCAACCCCCCCATCAGCTTCTGGTCATGGTGTTAAGATACGCCCCCACTACCGTTTACCTGGACGTCTCCTCATTTTCATAGCCCATGATGAGGTACTCCTCCCCGGCTGTTACAGGGGGGCACAGGCAGGAGGACGAGTAGTACAGAGTCAGCGTCTCCCTAGGAATGTTGACCAGGGAAGACTTGAGAACCTCCTTCACCTCCACCACTGCCGTGGGCTCCATGCCGCGATTCCTCACCTCCCTCACCCTGGCCCGGATCACTGAGGAACACACACAACTTGACTGGGAATCATCCAGACCCCCACTGCCAAATGTATTGGACTGGAAAAGTACATGAATCCGCCTGTAACCTTCCACTGTTGACTCCCAACGGATGAAAATGGCTGGAAAAACAAATGTGGAATCTTCCTCCAACATAATGTGTGGTCAAAGACTTTAATGACGTGCAGACGTCCACTTTCCAAATCCTCCTGGGCTCCGGAATCGTCCGGATAAGCCTACGTGCTCTCTCAATTTAACGCTTTGGGTTGGAAATGAAGCAGCACGCCACCGCAGACGCCATGTAGACGCCTTGGCATGGGTCACGTGACTTACACTTGCTGGACAAAAGTATTGGGACAACAACAGGAAGTTAAGAGTGAAGAATCTTAACTCAGGTTACTTTTTACCCTTAATGGGCTTTTGAGCTTTTCCTTGCCTGGACGGAGGCAAAGATGTCATCGATTGTTGCCAGCTTTAAAGCCAATGAGACTCCTTTGTGATTAAGGGTTATATACTGTAAATATATGATTTTGGTCAAAAGTATTGGGATGGCTACAGGAAGTGAGGAAAATGTAGAGCCTTTGCAGCCTGTGTAGCTTCCAGTTATGTTTGAAGACTATCTACCAAGATTTTGAAGTGTCTACATTTGTGAGGTCAGAAGTGACTAATGCTGGACCTCTTTGATTTCTTCTACACCAAACACCTCCAAACATGCCTTTATGTACCTTGCTTTGTGCACTGGGAGTGGAAAATGGTCTTCTCTCAATTGGCCAAAATATCATGCTAAGATGAAGAACCAAGATTCAGGGACATCTTCTTCAATACGTTTGTCCATATGACATATGTCAAACTCACCATAGTTGTAGTTGTTCTTCAAGTAGGTTTTCAAACCCATTTTGACTGTCTTACATCTGCAGCGATCTACACACACACACACACACACACAGACCCACACAGGATACAGGATCAGTACATGATTCCATCCCTTGGGAGACCCCCCCTTCCCCCTGAATCCCCCCTCATCGGTTTACCGGGTCCTCTGCAGTGAAGGTTGTTGGAGTCCATTGGAAAGTCTGGACTGGATTCTGTCAAAAGAATCAAAGCAGGAGCAGGTAAACATGTTCAGGAATTCATGGCATTATTTCTGAACAGAGCATAGTTCAAAGGTTAACCTCACCTGGGTTACACCTGGCTGGGTCCTGGTAGTATGGATCTACAGAAACACAAGGACACTGGTGAGTGCGGGAGTCATTAAAAAAAAAAACTCGTTATTGGAATGTCAACAGTGGGCATGTCAATGATTGGCCATTATTTTGTCTCATGTGGTGAGTTCCCTCTGGGTGCTTCACTGACGCTGGTTAAGGAGCTGTTTCATGGAGTAGGCAAAGGTTACCTGGTCCCTCAGCCTTGACGATGGCCTCGGGTGAGATGCAGACGCCGCGGTCATACAGCGGCAACTCGCTGCAAGCCAGGCTGTCGGGCCAGCTGTGGTTGTAGCGCTTCATGACGGGCTCGCAGCCCTGCTTGGCGCGCTCGCACACTGCCTTGCACGGCTTGATGGGCTCGTGCTGGAAGTCGATGGTGCAAATGGGAGCGTACATGGCACACAGGAAGAAGAGCAAGTCCGGACTGCAGCCGGTACCTGAGTGGAGACAATATGCGGGTCGGTCCCAGAAAGAACATAAACACATTGGGATGCTCCAGGTTAAGATTTTCATATTTATCGTCGCCAAGCGCAGTGCGGAGGTTATGTTTTTGCTTGTGTTCAAAATAAATTGAAATGTGAATAGATTTCGATGAAATTCTCAGGAATTGTCAGAAATTGGATATGGCAGAAGGGATTACATTTTGGGGGTGATCCAGACCATTGTCGGGATCCAGGCATTTTTCTAAAGGATTCTTTAACATTGCACGATAGGACCATTTTCAGCGTTTTTGGATACAACTCCACAAAAAATGGGAAGAGTCAAAGCCATGACTTGCTTCTCCATGTCAGTTGTCCACATGGTAGTGGACAACTGCCCCTATTCATTGCCTGCATATACCAACAAACTTGTCAGCAGATCCGTCTTTTTTCGTCCTTTTCCAAAAGGGCATCTGAAGGCTCAACAAACAAGACGACACAAAGGCAAAGTCATAGCAAATATTATTGACCGTAGGTCTTGCGCTGAGGAGGTATAGCAATGTCATCCAGTTCCATTTTTTGAATCCCACATCCTTTGCCCCCGGGATTTCCCACCCGGGAATACATCACTGAACTGGATCTGGTCCCGGGCGCTACAAGATTCCTGCTATTTCTACTCAAGAGGATTGGTTAAATATGGAGAGATTTTTTTGTCACATTTTACATGAGACAAAATAAAGATCTTTATTTTTGTGGAGTTAATGATGTTCAACTAGCCATTCTTGTTATGTGGGATGTGTTGTGGATAGTGGGTCGTACAGTTCCTGGCTGGAATCCCGCTTCCTCCATCCCAGCCACTGCTGTTTCCTTCATCCACACTTGCCCAGCCCTTCAGCTGGAGCTGAGCCGGCAATTGTCTGCCAAAACACTATGGGCAGTGGTTTCCTCAACTTTCATTGACTTTAGCATCCTTTGTAGTAGCAGTGAATCAGTCACTTTTACTGTGAAGCGCATGTTGCTCTCAAATCCTTGTAATGGGGTGAGGAAGTATTAAATAAGTACTCATAAATTGTGTACTCTCAAATTGTGATTTTGCATGAAGGAATAACAGGAAAGGCTACATACCCGGAATGATGTACTAGAAAGGTGACCAATTACGTCCCTGTTAACATGAGATTTGATTTATTTTTTAGGTGCACGTCAAGCTCTACCATAGAGTTTGGAGGCAGAGGAGTGAGCCAACATGGCTAACATAGGTGCTGTTCGACTAGAGAATAATAAAGCCTTAAGTGACAACACAGAGGTAAACCATGTTGTTTAGTTTCATCTGAACGGACTTTTCAGCAGGTAACCTCTTCATTGTTTTCCTTATTTAATGTCTGACCAGACACAGGACTCGTAGCAGGACTAGCAGGTCCGTCCTGGTTCAAATCGACACTCCTGCAGACTGAGGTTTGGCTGCCAACACACACCAGAACTCTCTGAACTTGTGACCTGGAACTCCTTCCCCCTTGTTGGACTCACAGCCATTCATTAGCATTTTTCTGGTTAAAGCTTGGAGCGAGGTCAGTCCGGTCTGGCATGGGCGACCGAGTTCCACGCATTGTTTCCTCAGACCGGGCTTGTCTGCGATTTCGCTTTGCCATGTGGGTTTCCGACCGCCGTCTTTCAACCTCCTCGGAGGTGACCTTAAGATGTGAAAAGTGCAATTGACAAGGTAAGGGTACCTTTCAGTCCAAAGCAAGTAGAACCTGGTACTTGTTTATCTGGAACCAGTCCAAACAAACACAATCTGTATGTTGATCGAAAATTGTGTGGAACTATGCAAGGACCAACACAGTGGAACCTGAAATACAGGGTACCATGTTTGCCCATCGAGGTGTAGTTGAACATGTAATACAATGAAGACAAAGTTAAAAATAAGGTTAAGGAATGTCGTGAACGTGCATGTTAGCAGTTCAGCTAATCTCGAACACAAAAGGAGCTTGATAGTGACTATCAGTAGTGACGTGCTTGAAGTCTTTGGAAAGAATCACCCAAAATGAAGCAGTCGGCCCTGCCGGGACACAAGGAGGCAACCTTTGGATTAAAACTGGATTACGGATCACATACTGTAGACCACAAGACCTCAAGTATCATTGACACAGCGCCCCTAAACCTTAATCCTGATTCCTGAACTCATCCCCTGAACCCCAAACTGTAAAACCCCCTACCCTGAAATCCAACACATGCCTAAATGCCTAAACTGTAATTCCTTTAAATCCTTTAACGCCTAAACCAAAGCAAAATCTCGAACCCTGAACTCCTACCGCCAATTCCTAAACTCAACCCCAAACCATTAAAACCAACGCCTAAATCCCATAGCCCTTAAAACTAAACCAGCTTGTTGATGAGACGGCGTATCTAAGAAGGAACCATGTGACTTATGCAGTGTTGAAACGGTCCAACCAGACATCACGCATTGGTCTCGGATGCTCGAATGTCATCCATTTTGGATCAATAGATCATCACTAATGTTTTCTTTGACATCTTTATGGTTTCCATCAGACCAAATCAGTTATGCATGTCTCAATGGGAACAAGAAGAATCAAGGCCTTTAATTTAAGGTCGCATGAGCTCATCACACAAATGAAAAAAAGGAGCGTGAGAATCCGGGCCAGAACAGGACCAGATGTGCTTCATGACATGGTAGTAAAGCAAGAACCCAGCCATGGATTATGATGTAGTTTATGATCCGTGGCCCGCATAGCTACATCCTTTTCATTTCATACCTGTTCAGGCTGAAACAAGACCGAACCGGGCCAGCAGGGACACCACAGGACCACAGCCATTTAACGTGGTCCAAACACATCACCTGGTGCTGTATGAGAACCAGATTCAGGATCTATAAATAGGCTCGGCTCAGCTGGGTGAACTCGGTCAAAAGTCCAGTCCAGGATGTGTGGAGATCGGAACAGAAGAAACTTAATTAGCATCAATGTCCTGTAACTTTAGTGGGCAGGGTTTGGCACCTGATATGATTTATTGAGATGTCAATCAACAATGATGTCAATGCGTCATGACGACCACCATGTCCTCTTTTGAGGACAGTGGGAGGAGCTTCCCAGAGTAAAGATGCTCACAGGTGATTGACACATAAACCAAGCAGTGTCATGTGGTAGAGACAGTGCTCAAATTCATAGGAATGTTACTTAAAAAAAAAGTCCTGCTGTCTCCTATAATGATTGCGTTTATCTCCGAAACCTTCTGTTGGCCACAAAATCGAGCCCTGGCAAGTACACTTAGATTAGATGTGTAAATAAAGTTTAAAGCAGCAGATATTGTCATCTTAATTGGGAGTCTAATTAAGGCACTTACCCAGCAGCCCTTCAAATTGCTCGATGGCCAGCACGGCGTTGTCTTGCGTGCTGTGGTGGAGGTGGTTCGGCATCTTGGTCATGTTCCAGGGCATGGACCGGCACAGTGGGATCCGAACCGGCTCGCAGGACGCTGCCCGGACCGCAGCCGGCCACAGCGCACAGCACGCCGCGGCCAGCAGAGGCACGCACAGTCCCGCGGAGAGCATGTTGTTTCCAAAAGGAAGTTGAAGCCGAGTTTTGAGTTCGGGCGGGCAGTTATCAAGCGATCGCCCCGCTGCTCGGTGCCGTTCTGACTCGCGGGCGACTCCGCGGGCGGCTAGAGGAAACGGGAGGAGCCGAGTTGTTCACACTTTTCACCTCCTCTTCCTCCTCCCTCCTGGACTAATCTCCTCACTCCTCCTCACCCCCTTCCTCCCTTCTTTACACCCGTACATCTCCTCTTAATCACCCTCTTCCACACCTCCTTTCTTTACCCCTCTTCTTGCCTCCTTCCTCCCTCTTGGGTCGTCATGTGACCTCATCATGCTCTATGGCTGATCTACACATACATACATTATATAAAAAAACATTAATTAATAAGGAATAATCAAATATTAAAAATAAAGTAATTTGAATGAATAATGAAATAATAATGAATATGAACAAAATATGAAGTATACATTTTCTAGTGTGGGCTGCATACTGAAAAATCAAAGGATCATAACTCGACAAAGTCAACGAGTGCATGCTGGATGCTTAACAGAAGTATTGATCCAAGTATCAAATGGGTCGCTTCCAGTCATCAGAAACCTGAGAGGCCATGTTGGTTCTGACTGTTAACTCTTCCCCCAGCCAGCACACCCCCCACCCCACCCCACACACATACACACACACATTCAACACCACCACAGAAGGATCCGGTCCATCAGGACGTCCACACTTCAGACACGTCTGCAAAAATGTGTATATAATTATTGCTATATTATATTATAATAGCATTGTCAACTTTTTAGTGCAATGGATTAATTTTGATACACCTGTATCTTTTTTTCATTTTCATACTCACTGCATTGATTGATACAGTGAGCTTGTGGCTAATTAATGTTCTTGTATCTGGTTTGCTTGTGAAAGGTGTGAAGTCACCAATCTGGTACCAACCTGACCAGGTCCAGGTAAGGTCCACTTCTCCATATGGCTTGCTGGTAATTAAAAAAGTTGGACATATCCCTTGAGTGTTTGAGATTTGGCCCCCCAAGCAGAAACTCTGTGAGCACATTCCAATAGGAGCGGGCACTAAGGGATATAGAATATATTTACAGTAAACAAGTGAAAACTATCCATCTCATCATGGTAGTACTAATACTAGCCTCATTATACAGCACATACACGAGGAAGACTACACCTCCCAACATGCCATGCAGCCCTCATCCATATGAGTGAAGGAGCTGAGTGGCCGGTGGTGATGTCACCGCTTTACTGACTGAGTGCTCGACCTTTGAACCCTCTGGTGCATTAACTGCTCTGCTTGGTTATTGCTCCTCCGAAGTGGGATGACGCTGCAAAGTGTGTGTGTGTGTGTGATAATGGCAGTAATGGTTGTCAGATGTGGCAGGAGCTTCTCGTGTTTAAGTTGACTTGAAGCCAACACACACACACCAAGGGTCTCTGGGTTTTCTGACTCATGTGTCAACACACAGAAGAGCCTGTCAGCACTTTCCCTCCATCCTTTCTCCTCCTTCCCTCCTTCCTTTTGCCTCACTTGTTTGTGTGTGGTGCATGTGCCGAGGAGACATCAGAGATCCTCATGTTTGTCACAAGGGTCTTATCAGCATGACACATTTAGGTTCTCCCCGCCTTCTTTCTGATTAAATGTATTTGTAGGACAGGTCAAGGTGTGGGTGCAAGTGCACTGTAGGACATTAAAAAGGTCTAATTTAAGCCAAATAGTTTCTCTCTCTCAGTCTTGGAAACTACCACAATCTTCTCCAATATAAACAAAGCCACAGCTGCAACTGCAAGATTAGGACAAGATGCAGGAGAGGCCTTGTCCTTCAAAGATGGCTGACGTGAAAACAAGAAGAAGGAAGGTAACGGGCTAACACAATGTAACACACGAGCATGCAAGGGAGCCTCGTCAGGCATCCTCCTCCTCCAAATGTCCTTATTTTCAAGTTAATGTCGTTTGTTCATCTAAAGAACGCGGCGCCCTCTAGTGGACATACAAGTATTTAATGGCATTATAACAACCGCATTTCAAATTGTCAGTCCACTTCTACCTCAACACATAACAATGTAGAAAAAGGATGAATTATTTAAGAATAATTCATCTTACTTTTGTCATGTGCCCAGTATGCAAGTACTAAAAATGAAATATTAATTTTCTGTCGCTTATCCTCGCAACGGCCGAGTCGTTAGCGCACAGGCCTTACAGCTAGGAGACCGGTGTTCAATTCCACCCTCGGCCATCTCTGTGTGGAGTTTGCATGTTCTCCCCGTGCATGCGTGGGTTTTCTCCGGGTACTCCGGTTTCCTCCCACATTCCAAAAACATGCTAGGTTAATTTGTGACTCCAAATTGTCCATAGTTATGAATGTGAGTGTGAATGGTTGTTTGTCTATATGTGCCCTGTGATTGGCTGGCGACCAGTCCAGGGTGTACCCCGCCTCTCGCCCGAAAACAGCTGGGATAGGCTCCAGCACCCCTGCGAACCTTGTGAGGATAAGCGGTGAAATGAAATGAAAGTCTTTAATGCTTTAAAATGTCCAAATAAGTTACGTTCCTGTACTAACTGGATCCTCTGTGGTCACCAAATACCCACCAGTAGTAATGACTATAACTTCAGCCTTAAATGTCCATGCTGTTTCAATTTTGCACAGTAACATAGTTCATAGCATAGTTGATCTTTCTTCATGTAATTTATCTTTGTACATCAGGTGGGCGGGTGGGCAATTTTTTAGTGCTTTTTTATTACAGCATATGAACAATGTTTACAGGCCGAGCCTGGCCCTCAACAAGAATTACGTTGTGGGAAGAGTGTCTCTTTCTCTCTCTCTCCCTCTCTCTCTTCCTCTCTCTCCAGTGTCTTGTCTGTCTGCACCAACCATTGTGTTCTGCGTCCTGATTGGCTGCAAACTATTGTCAATCAGTTTCCTTCTTGCTGCCCTGCCGACTCGCTAGCTTTTAAGCTTGCAGTCTTTCTATGTTTACAATTTTCTCCCTGACAAAACCTACAATGTCGTGAAACGTCCTGTGCCCAAAAGGCAGTGGACGATGCTAACCATTGCAGAAAGGGTCTGACATTTGGACACAATGAAGGAATGTAGAAGTTATGCGGCTATAGTGCGGGATTATGGAAAATTAAAAAAAAAATACATCGACGATTTGAAGGAGGACTGCTGCAATATTTCTTAACAAGGATACAAAAACGCTACATTACCGTCAAACGGCTTCAGGATGAAACGGTATGGTCACAGGAGTGAAATAATGCGTGAGACACTTCATAGTATCTTTTTCTTGGTGTTTAATAAACCCTCATTCAGATCATATGAAAAAAATCTTAAAAATAAAACTTTTTTTAAAGTTACCATTCTGAAATGGCACCTAAGAGTAGGGATGCCTCATACAGTATGTGCGGACATTAATTTGTCTGTATAAATACTGTGTACATACATGTACTGTACATACTCCTTCTCTTCGTTAAGTAAAGCATCTAATGTGATCCAATATCCAAAATCCTGCCTTTACAAAGATAATAATGTTCACTTCTGATTGACAGAGTGTATTGCTATAACACTGTTACTGTTGCTTGTACAGCTGAGAGCTGTGTAATAGTTTGCCATCTCATGTCGCTAAATAAGGTAAAGTATTGTAACCATCAGTTGTCAGTGTAATGTGTTGCAGTTGCACACAACAAACACGTCAAGTTGAGCGCACCCCCTTGTGTCAGTGGAAAGGTGGCGCCAGGTGTCATATAACGCAACACCACTTACACTTCCAGTCTACACTTCCAGTCTACTTCACAGTTTAAGCCTTCAGCAACCTAGTCCTGAACGTGCGCCGGTTCTGGTTCTCGTCCTCGATGTGTAACGGCGGCATCAGAGGCAAAGAACCTGGACCAGGTTAAACACAGACATGCATGGAGAAATGCGTCTCTTTTTGGGGATTCTGAACTAAACTTGCCACCTTGGTTTCTGGACTTTAAAGTGGACTGTTCGCCAGGTGTCATCCTGTGTCGGATCAGGATAAACTCTACCGAGCATCAGGTACATCAGGCTATGTATGACTTGGTTCTAAATGAACAGGTTTGTTTTTTGTTTTGTACAAGTTGTGGTTCTGTTGCTGAACATTACAAGGTTTGGCCTGCTGATGGCTTTAAAGGGGAAATGCACTTTTTGGGGGAATTTTGACCATCATTCACAATCTTTGTGTGAAACATGAACACATTTCTTTCCCTTTTCTGTGCATTATAACATGAGAAAACAAGTTCATTCATATGAGCTAACTAACAATGCACATCATTGGGATACATCTATTTTGACTACTGTAAAAACCCTTTAACAATGTTGTATCATTTGATGTACATGCACTAACACATACACTGATGTTAACATGTAATAATTGTAGTATCTTGCTGTATTTTGATGAACTTCGGAACTTCTTTCCTAGGGTGCATTGATACACATAGTTTTGCTAGATCCGTCAACAACAAGCATAGATACAGCAACATTGGGATGGCTGTGTGTGCCAACTCCAGTCCTCCAGGTAAAACAATGCTGACGGCAAACGAACATCTTGTTGTGGCAAAATTTGTAGCGAAATTGAAAGCAAGTTTTCCAGTCTTCCATCTGTGAATGACGCTGAAACGAATGGTTAGCAAGGCATTATGTTAGTCCTCCAGATAAAAATAGTTTTTCATGTTAGCTGCTACAACAATAATATCGCTGTAGCTTGGTTAATATACAAGTCAGTTACGTAAATGGACTGTTAGCAAGTTTTTTCTTTAGCTTTAGCGGCTGTTGTTAGCAACCTCATACTAACTTGTGTTCTTGTGCTAGAATGCAAAGAAATGAGAAATAATGTGTTCATAATGATTGTGAACGATGGGCAAATTAAAAAAAAAATGCAGTTCGAGCAGCAACACAAAATGGGAATACAGATGTGACTTTTTGTGGACTTTATACAGAACCTTGGGGTACACCTAAATCTCAGATTTGCACATTTTGCAGCCAGATGGAGTGCTCACTAACGTTGTCTCCCTACATCAGTTTCCTTCCAGCACTACGTCTTGGGACAAGCTTCTGTCTGGTCCATCCTAGTCTGATCTGGTCATGCAGTCCCTGGCCGAGGAAATCCAGAGTTTTTCTCGGACGCGTCTGAAAAGGCAGTGCACTCGCGTGACTTCACTGAGTGGCCGCCGCATCATTGAGACCTGGAAGGGGTCTATGATGACGGTAGTGGATGACCCGGTCCCCCCGGAGAAGCTGCTGGGATACGTCCCAGACACCTCGTGGGACCTCCAGGTGGGCGTGGTCAAGCCCTACTTGCTGCTGGGTGAGTCTGTTTGTAAATTTGTAAAAGTCAGTAACCTGAACCTGTGACCTTGCAAAAATGTTTAAACTTAACTGGGTCACTCTTTGTGTCTGGGGTTCTGATAGTCATGGACTGTGTGTGCGCAGGTTCTCAGGATGCTGCACATGACTTCAGCACCTTAAGGAAACACAAGGTAAGTCTTCCGGGTTCCTTCCTTCTGTCATTTTCACCCAGGTGGACCCCACCGCATACCCGTGCCTGATTCTACTGCTCTTCAGGTGTCACACATCCTCAACGTGGCTTTTGGAGTGGAGAACGTTTTCCCTGACCTGTTCATCTACAAGACAGTTAGCATTCTGGACCATCCTGACACGGACCTGGTGCCACACCTCCAGGAATGTTGTGACTTCATTCAGCAAGCTAAAACTGAGGTACTTTGGGATGTCATCATATTACACATCACATGACTTTAAAAAATGACCGTAGTTTTGAAATGTGGCCTCACCGTGACTTTTCGGGTGGACTTTTGGAACTGTTAAAATATAAGTGAATGAGGACCTGAAAGTTTCTGTATTATGTCAAAAGCATATCTGATCAACAAACTGGGCTAAAACAACATCAATTCCGAAACTCATAGGGAGCCAAAATAGAGCAACAATGCATCAGGGGAGAAGATTGAACTGATGATGCTAATAGCTAATAATAGTAACACATAATAAGATTTGGTAATGGTAATGGTTTTATTTCATTTGAACATACATCAGATTACAATTGAATGCATCACATAATCAGTTCACAGTTCCACATGTCCAAAAGGAGTAGGAAGAAGCAAAGCTTATTAAATCCTACCCCTCCATCTGGTACTTTTACAATCAGTAACTGTTACATTTGTTCACTTCCTGCTTTCCTAATATAGTTTAAGTTGGGTTTTTTTTTTAATCACGTACTGAAGTACGAGGTGATATGACCATACAATGACATCATGGGTACCATAGCAAGTGTCAATATAGTGATATATATAGCACATCATGACTGGTTCAAGACTCTTCATCCTTGTATTTAGCAAACATCAACTGCTTGTATTGTTTCTTGAATTGGCTCATCGTTGTGCATTGTTTGAGGGTCTTACTCAATCCATTCCATAGTTTGATTCCACAAATTTTAAATATGTACAATATAGCCTTTTTAAGAATCTTTTTTTTACAAAAAATATAAATCAGTCATTGGGCCGCATGTTCTTACATTTTTCATTTATATGTTCAAAGCAATTGAGGCACAATGGAATGCACTACATGGCTGCTGTCTATAGACACCCCTTTAATTCAATTAATAACCTATTCATAAATATTACAAGTTTATACACACACCACGAATTGATGAACTACTTATATGTTCCCCCAATGAATGGATGAAGGAGATCATCTGTTGAGCTAATGGTCCACTTGCAAAGGATTATGGGAGAGCATGTAAAGGTCTTAGCTTGAGATGTGACAACATGTCCCAGCATCTCCTCTTTAGCTCCTCAATAATGCATGGAAGTTTGCATCATGTTTCCTTCATCAGCCTGCAGATCCCATCTCAGGGTCACCCAGGCTGTTTTAGCGTACCTGAACATGACACCACGCGCAAGCCCATGTGCACACACGCCCATTAGGCCGCTATCAGCCGGCTTTGATTACAGGACGTGTGTTGATGATGAAATGTGCGCACACTTTGTGGTAACTCCAGCCGTCATCAAATTGATGCTTCTGCTTTGAAAAGTGTCTCGTGTTACTCAGCGGGCCATCTGGCTGCTAATGACCATCCTTATCACTGTCGTCATGGTGATTGTGTCACAACATCCAATCTGCTTTTGTGTCTGTTGTTATTATTCCAAAATAGTCTAGTTGACATCCTTAGAAGGAGTTGAAATGAGTTGACATTGAGTCTATAGTACATACAGTATAGATTTTTATAAAGTACCGGTAAAGTTTGGACACATGTGACAGACCTTAAACAATAATAATCAATAATAAAACCAGTTTTCTAACATTTTAAAAAATGTTGGTAGGTTAAAATTGTATTCAATTCTCTTATATGACTGAATGGAAAAGTGTGCATTGATGTATGAAGGCCAGATGAGCTGAAGTTGTAATGGAGACGTTAATGGGGAACCAAGCAAACAATAAGGCTAACTATTGACTAAACACAACCAACATCTCTGATAGGCGCTTTTTATCTGCTGTCTGGTGGTTTCTCCACGGGGCAGCACTGCATATTCTAGTACAGTATCTAAATAGCTCTATTGAAGGATTCAGTGTTAATAATGAATTTAATGCCGCCCTTAGAAAGGCGTGGTCCTGGTCCACTGTAACACTGGCATCTCTCGAGCTCCGGCGGCAATCATTGGATACCTGATGTCATGTGACGACCAGTCCTTTGACAACGCCTTCTCCTTCGTCAAGGCAGCCCGGCCCACCGCCTGCCCAAACCCTGGCTTCCTGGACCAGCTGAGGAAGTACAAGATGGAGAAGGCGCCTGCTAGCAAACACTGAAAATAGTCAAGAAAATGAATAGATGAAAATATTTGCTCTTTTTATGTCTTATTCATGTTCAGTGGTGGTTCTAGCAGTGGGCCACATTGGCGCATTCTCTGGGGGGGGGTGACATGAGGGGAAAAAAAATCCCATTTCTTTGTGCTCATCCGGTCAGGACATCCACCACTTGATATGGATCACACCAAACTGGGGGTTTCCAATCTATTTGTGTTAGATTTTTTTAAATGTTGTTTATTATTATATTATATTTTATACATTTTGTGGCAGTGTATAGCTTAAATCATTCAATCCCAGCCATTTTTCAAAAGAGAAACCCTTTGGTACCCAGAATATTGTGTTCTATCATCAGAAAAAAAGGTTTGTTTCTTACCTGTTTTCCGTTCTTTAGTGATCAGTAGTATGTAAGTTTCAGGAAAATATCAGTTCCCGACTAAAAAAGGCATAACTTATGTTTTGCTTTTGTGACAGCTCGATTGTCTAAAAAATTATACCAATATAAACAAAACAAAATAGGGGTTGTTTTACATCAAAATAACAATAACACCATGAACTATTTACAGTTTTCATATTTGGGACTGAACTATATGTGTGCACATGTGTGTGTGTGTGTGTGTGTGCATGCATTAAAATGTACCTTTAATGCTAACCTTCACACTCCACTCCTCCATGCTCTCTCACTTCCTCCTTCCTGTTGTGTGATTTTTTTTCCTTCACATGATCCCTGCCAAGCTGTTACCAAATGAACTTCTGCCACCTTGTGATTGTTTTTATGGCTTAAAATTGCTCTGAAGTGAAATCCATTACTGGAGAGTTGCAACATCACCTCTTTTTGCCTGTTGCGCAAAAATAACAACAAAAAGACATACAGTATACATATGTTGTTGGGATCGGGCGTTCAGGTTTATAAAAACATATTACTATGTCTTTGGTTTTGAATTAGAGTTACAAAAATTTATTTAAAGAGTTCCTTTAAAGAGTCCTTTAAAGAGAAAGTCCTATTTAAATGTGGGTGGGGTCAGGGGTCACAGCAGCGGGCGTTGCCAGAGAGATTTCACTGGGGCACGTGCCCCAGTATTGATCTGCAGTGCCCCAGTAAAAATGTCACCAATAAAAAAAATGACTTCAGAGTTTTAAGTCTAAGGCACATACTACTTAGTATGGTAATTCATTGCAGCTGTATTCACTCCACATAAACAATGCGTACATGGTTAATTAAGATGGTAATTTATTAACATGTAGGGACTTCAGCTGATAATACTTTGTCAACTCGAAGTCGAGAGAGCGAGAGAAAAGGAGCGAGAGAGAGCGAGAGAGAGAGAGAGAGAGAGAGAAAGAGAGAGGCGGGCGACGTGAATCACTGCGTGAGGGAGGTAATGTTAGCCGACAACAACTTGTTAAATATACTATTTTGATTTTGATTTGACTCTAACTGGAACTCCTAGATAGATAACAGAAGGTTATTCGCCAGCAGCAGGGACAAAGCAGCAAGGAATGAGAGAAGTAAGTGAAGTCCGAGCTAGCTAGGCAACAGAAGTCTGTCTTAAGTTAATGCAAAGTTAGCTAACGTTATTCCTTTTATCAAGACAACTACATTAATTTGCTGTACGAGCTGTCAGGGGATCTTTCAGTCTTCGGTCTCGGGCTGATACTGGCACTTGAGGGCATGATACCTGGCCTGATACCAGACAAACCATGTGATGATATTATCACATACTATTTAATCATGAGCTTATTATCACATACTATTTACTATTTACTATTATACTAATATTTACTATACTATTTACTATTTAACCGCTAACATGTTGACAGAGCACAGACGGCAGCAAAACAAACGCTGTGTGTTCACGCTCATGCGCTGTTCTCTGATTGGTTGTTTCACGGGCACGATACCAGAGCAACGCGCTCTGAGTAGACAGCTACGGGGGCTGATACTGGACATGGTTAAACTCTATATTTTATCAGTATCACTGCCCTGGGCTTTGACGCAGTATCATTTCGGCCTTTTCCCGTATCATTCATGGGCGGTTTCTTGGGTACAGGGCCAATTAATACTGTAGTATGTGATAATGTTGGTTATGGTCTGCTGGTTCTGCTCAGGAACCAGCATCCTGTGCATCCTGAACTCTGCATCAATGATTATTTTGAGTAAGCTTGTGTTAGTTGACAGATATAGCCTATGGATGGTGCAGTGCTTCTCAAATGGTCTATCTTCAGGAAGAAAAAACATTTCCCCTAAGATCAAGTCGTGAGCCACATTTTGAAACCATTCAAGTTTATTTCACAGAAAAAAGGCTCCATACTTGGCCGAGAAGCACAATGGGGCAGGAAAGGTTTCACCATCTTGCCATCATATCAGTGGAGAGTGAGGAACTTTCCAAGTTAAGCCACAGCCAAGTGATTGACCACTTTGCAAAAGTAGTACATTTCAGGTGGTTAATCAAAGATCTAGACAACAACATAGTCTGATATGATTTAATAGTTTAAAGATCTATTAATGTTCTTCGATGATAAATAAGTGTTGAATTCTCTTGCACACTTTGCGCACTCTCATGAATTCTTTGTGTCCCAGTTGTGCCCCAGTACAGTATCAGGTCTAGTGACGCCCCTGGGTCACAGTGCTTGGTCATTCAAGCCATAACCGCCATTGTGCATGTTGCATGGTTACATTTGTTTAGAGCACAGCACCCTCTAGTGGAAGGAGTGGCAATGGACAGAGCAACAGGGGAGCTCAATCATTAGCAAACTTAATGTCAAAAGATCATTGAGAAAGTGCACTGAATTGTCTTTCCTTGATGTGTGCATGTAGAAACAAACAATATGTATATGTTTTTAACAATTTTTTTTAAATCCTGTCTCTGTCGATGACGTGTTTTTATGTTTTGTTGCTGTCTTTTTCTTCATCTTTTGATCTTGTGTGTTTTCATTGGCAAACTAAACATAAGAAATTAAATAAATACAAGTTTGCTTAACATGCCTAACATGCTTAAAACACGTCAAACCCCAAAATTACATGTTCTGATTACTAAGTTTGGGAGTTTTTCCTTTTTAAAAGTCATATGTAATGACCCAAACATGTGAAAGGAGGTCCGGACTTTTGGAAGGAACACATTTTGACTGAAGACAAAAGTGGCAACACGCAAACAAATGTCTGGCATTCCTAAATATTCAATGTCAGTTTAGTGTTGAAGCCACATTTGAGTCACATGAGGGCATACGTACAGTGAAGAAAATAAGTATTTGAACACCCTGCTATTTTGCTATTTCTCCCACTTAGAAATCATGGAGGGGTCTGAAATTTTCATCGTAGGTGCATGTCCACTGTGAGAGAGATAAACTAAAAAGAAAAATCCAGAAATCACAATGCATGATTTTTTAACAATTTATTTGTGTGATACAGCTGCAAATAAGTATTTGAACACCTGAGAAAATGAATGTTAATATTTGGTACAGTAGCCTTTGTTTGCTATTACAGAGGTCAAACGTTTCCTGTAGTTTTTCACCAGGTTTGCACACACTGCAGGAGGGATCTTGGCCCACTCCTCCACACAGATCTTCTCTAGATCAGTCAGGTTTCTGGGCTGTCGCTGAGAAACACGGAGTTTGAGCTCCCTCCAAAGATTTTCGATTGGGTTCAGGTCTGGAGACTGGCTGGGCCATGCTAGAACCTTGATATGCTTCTTACGGAGCCACTCCTTGGTTTTCCTGGCTGTGTGCTTCGGGTCGTTGTCGTGTTGGAAGACCCAGCCACGACCCATCTTCAATGCTCTGACAGAGGGAAGGAGGTTGTTCCCCAAAATCTCACAATACACGGCCCCAGTCATCCTCTCTTTAATGCAGTGCACTCGTCCTGTCCCATGTGCAGAAAAACACCCCCAAAGCATGATGCTACCACCCCCATACTTCACAGTAGGGATGGTGTTCTTCGGATTGTACTCTTCATTCTTCTTCCTCCAAACACGCTTATTGGAATTATGACCAAAAAGTTCTATTTTGGTCTCATCTGACCATAAAACTTTCTCCCATGACTCCTCTGTATCATCCAAATGGTCATATGCAAACTTAAGACGGGCCTTGACATGTGCTGGTTTAAGCAGGGGAACCTTTCGTGCCATGCATGATTTCACATCATGACGTCTTAGTGTATTACCTACAGTAACCTTGGAAACGGTGGTCCCAGCTCTTTTCAGGTCATTGACCAAGTCCTGTCGTGTAGTTCTGGGCTGATTCCTCACCTTTCTTAGAATCATTGAGACCCCACGAGGTGATATCTTGCATGGGGCTCCACTCCGATTGAGATTGACCGTCATGTTTAGCTTCTTCCATTTTCTAATGATAGCTCCAACAGTGGACCTTTTTTCACCAAGCTGCTTGGTAATTGCTCCGTAGCCCTTTCCAGCCTTGTGGAGGTGTACAATTTTGTCTCTGGTGTCTTTGGACAGCTCTTTGGTCTTCGCCATGTTACAAGTTAAAGTCTTACTGATTGTATGGGGTGGACAGGTGTCTTTATGCAGCTAACGACCTCAAACAGGTGCATCTGATTCAGGATGATACATGGAGTGCAGGTGGACTTCTAATGGGCAGACTAACAGGTCTTTCAGGGTCAGAATTCTAGATGATACACAGGTGTTCAAATACTTATTTGCAGCTGTATCACACAAATAAATTGTTAAAAAATCATGCATTGTGATTTCTGGATTTTTCTTTTTAGTTTATCTCTCTCACAGTGGACATGCACCTACGATGAAAATTTCAGACCCCTCCATGATTTCTAAGTGGGAGAAATAGCAAAATAGCAGGGTGTTCAAATACTTATTTTCTTCACTGTATATTGTGCTGCATCACTGTCCAAATACTTCTGCTCCTAATTCCATCCCATAATATGACCTGGAGCACAGGTCCTCCTCCTCCTCCTCCTCCTTCTCCTTGAGAGGCTGTGATGCACTCAGATCGCAGAGGACGTCAGGAGTGCAGGATGTCCATGCTTGTGTAGCACATTGCCACGCTGGAGGTGACCTGAACCTCCGCTTGACCATGGGGTCCTTCTGCTCCAGTCTGGACACTAAGATGGCTGTCGTGATGACAGCGACACCACAACAGGGGTCACCACCTCTGCCAGCACGGACAGGTCAGATCTCATTTTTTCTCCCGAAAAACTCCAGTGGTGAATGTGTATTGTTGCTGTTCCATCCCTGATCATGTGACCTCAGTGGAACTTTCAAGAACTTTTTTTTTGTGTGAGAGAAATGACATAAAGCGTCTTTTGACTGTGTTTGTGTTGTTGTCTCCTCTGCATACATTACACACACGTACGTACATGTGCACATACACAACTGGGCCCGCCCACATACAAGAGTGTAATTGTCTCTTGAGTGTTGATTAGTCCGAAATAATTAGCGCTGGATAGCCAATCACACTGTTGCCATGGCATTTCTTTGCAAACATCGCACTCAATGAAATTAGGATTATTGTATTGGTGCTCCTGTTTGACCAGGAGTCCACGGTCACATGTAACGCACACACAGCCTTCCTTCTTTGTATCGGACAGCTTTTAAAAAATTCTGCCTGATTCATTAGTAGGTAGTAACTATACATTTAATTATTTTAAATGTTTTATTAAGTTTGTGAGGAATGTATATGGCTTAACGCTTCTATGCATTTAGCTTGTTAGCTTCGTTTGTTGTGAATGAACAATGGCACAAGATGAGACAAGAACATGGCAGTGAGATGGGGAGCGGATGTTGAAGGGGGAGGAGTAAGCTGTGTGTCAAAAATATCAATTTTTTTGGGTGTTTCAATGACTGTTGAGTTTTGCGCCATTCATGCATGTTTTTGGAATGTGGAAGGAAGCCGAAGTACCCGCAGAAAACCCACGCATGCACGGGGAGAACATGCAAACTCCACGCAGAGATGCCCCAGGATGGACTTTTTGTGGATTTTTTTGATAATTGTAATTGATTTTAACACTTTATGGGGCATTGAAGTATTTAAGGCTTACACATTTTGGTCTGTTATTTGGTGTGCTTGAACGCATCTTTTCATCCTGTTTATTCTTTGAAGTAGAGGTGGGCGATACCGAAACCAATCTACACCAAGTCAATATAACAATACTGATAGCTTATTTCAGTGTTTCTTTACTACATTATAGTTCAACTTTCATGGATTTCGCAGTTTTTTTAAGAGCAACAGCTTATGAATGTGTATTGTGTTCTGCGTCCTTGTGGTGTAATTCAGCAATCTAACAGTGCTCTGTTGTGTGTGTCCATTGTTGTATATACTACTGCTAACAGTAGAGGGTGTTGTATCCTCATGTTAGAGTTGAAGACCTATCCAGACATATCCAGTTGTGTCAGCATGTGTACCCAGCCACAACAGTCCATACTGGCTAAGTGAGAACCCGTCCATTGTGTTCTGTGTTCTTATTGGCTATAGACCATTGTCAAGTCTCCTTCTTTCGCCACTGCCTTTTGCTAGCAAACATAGTTGTATGATCTATGATGGCTAGGGCGCCATTATGGAATACTGTTGATTAATCTTCAATTCATCGAGGACTAGGTGGAGGAGTAAAGTACAACAACAGGGCAATATGTTTTAACAAGGATACATAAACACTACAGCTGAACAGCACCAGGATGAGGCACTTCAGAGGAGTGAATACTGTGAGTCACTTAATGATTTCTTGTGTTAAAGAGGTTGATCATTAAAATTTAAACAAGAGAGAAATTTGAGGACATGTTAATGCCTGTCTCAGAAAAGTGTGTCAAATATACATGTTGAGGGGTTTGATAGCCTTCAAACTTACACTATATAATGATGGGAAACACTTACAGTTGGCTACTTCTTGAATTTCACTTACTGACATTACCTCTCAGGCATGTTTCTCTATGATGACCTATCCAAAATAATTCACGTTTTAAATAACATTATTGGAGCCATCTAGGTATGAAATTGCACCCCTATAGTCAACTTTACATGCATACTTTATTAATCCCTTTGGTATTCCCTCAGGGAAGCTGGCATCTCCACTGCTCCATGTATACCACTGTTTAAAGTAAATAAATAATAATAATACTAATAGAAGTAGATAAACAAATAAATAAAATAATATATATATTATTATAAATTATTGTAAATATTATTTATGGTGTATAATATAAATATTATAAATATTTTATTATAAATATAAATTTAAAAGGATATAAGGATATAAATAAAACTTGTGCTTGAGTCTGTCGCTGTCAATGTCATCCGGTGACAGGGGAGCTCAGTGAGTGGTGGACAGGAAGTGATGTTGGGGGATCAGGATTGAATTTTAGCCTGGTGTGGTTTAGGGCCGCAACTGCAGCCCATGCTTTTATTAGGGATTTTTATTATGTATTATTATGATCCATTGCTAGAATAGATGTAGTGAAAAATATTAATTTACTTAATGAAACTGACAGACTATAAGAGGCTAAAAAGACGAGTGGCAGCAAGCCATGTTTTGCTAACAATTTATGTTGACAATATCACTACAACCAGGGCCAAACACAACCATGAAAGTGACATAATCACACCAAAAATAACATTTTCTAGTTCTGTGCTGTGAGGAATATTGTATGTTTACCTGATAGCCATCAGCTTGTTGAAGATGAGAGACAACAATTGTTTTGTGAGCACTTTGGCATGAAAAGCTATATTATTGTTCTATTTGTATTGACGACCCTTTGGAATTATTGTTGGTATATTAGCCGCCAGTACTAGGCTGCTTACTACTATATATTAGCCATATTAGCTAATATATATATTATCTATATCTATCTATATCTATCTATATCTATCTATCTATCTATCTATCTATCTATCTATCTATCTATCTATCTATCTATCTATCTATCTATCTATCTATCTATCTATCTATCTATCTATCTATCTATCTATCTATCTATCTATCTATCTATCTATCTATCTATCTATCTATCTATCTATCTATCTATCTATCTATCTATCTATCTATCTATCTATCTATATATATATATATATATATAAACTATATATTATCCCATATTAGCAGCAGAAATGTATATTGACGTCGTGCCACGTTGGCATGCTTTTCCATGGTTTTTCACTTTTTTTTTCCATCTGCGGGGCAGCTTTGAAACTACTGTCCCACAAAATTTGCAGAAGAGGCAAATGGTGTCCTTTTGAAATGTGACCAAGCTTACTCTGTCTTGAAGTGAAGGAGAACTGAAGGAGTGGGATTGTCTGGTTGTGATGTCACTTCCTGCGCCCCTTTCAGATCATTCAAACAGACTTTTACCACAGGAAATATGTCTTTGGATGTTATTTTTCATGGTAAAAATAACAAGATTAACATGTGTTTTGTGCCATTCGTCGGGGGCTCCCCATTGCAGGGATCAACTGTATAGATAGAGTCCCCATCACTCCCAGTACTGGGATACTTTGTACTTAAGAGGTTAAAATTGAGGTTAAACCTGAGCTTAAAGTTGCTTCTCCCAAGTTTTCAATCTGATTTTGTTCTGGTCAGGTGTCCTGTTACAGCCAGTCACAGCAGAGGGAGCAATACAACGGCCGATCAAGAGCAAATACAGCATGAGGAGGCGTGTCTGTGGATCGACCAATCAGATTGCAGGGAAGAACCTTAGGACAAGGTGGGATGTTTTTTTTTAAAACAAGTTCTATGACAGAACCAAAATGACTATTTGTTCAACATTTATTTGACTGGATTGTGTCATAATGTTCATGTTGTCATGGTGACGGAACGGGCGGCTAGAGGACAGCAAACTATTTTGTCTCCTCCACTTGCAGGTCCTCCACCTCCTCCTGCTTAATGTTGATGAAGACATGGATGAATGAAAGGTTGAGAAATGAAGCAGGAGGAGGGCGGGACTAAACAAGGAGGAGGAGGAGGTTGAAGAGGAGGTCTGTGTGCAGGATTCCATCACACTTAGCAACAGCTTTGTTGTTACCATGGCAATGCTGTGTAATGTTCTCTGCTCCCGCCTCGTCCTCTCTCGCTCTCTTGTCTCTCTCTCGTCTTCACTTTCTCCCTGCGTTGCCACGGCGATTCTCTGGGATGAGGAGCCGCATCGTTCAGCGGCAGTGTCGGAGTGCTGAGCCGAGCAGGACGTCCACAGACGATCCTTCATCCTCTCCGAGACGCTGTCATTTCCCCCGCTTTGACCTGTCAACTTTGACCCCTCGCTTCCTCCATCACAGCAGATCAGAGATCAGTGCCATTTCTGGTCGGCTGCTGGCTGACGTCACCGCAAGTTGGATGAACTTCCGTCTTTTCCCAACACCAATTGGCATCCATGTTGGCAGTCTGACATCTGTCCGACAGCAACTCACCTCCTTCTCCTCCTCCTCTACACTGACATGAACGTGGAGGTGCAGGAGTCACCGCTATCCCTGGAGGAGGAACTGCAGGAAGAGGAGGAGGAAGAGGAACAGGAAGATGTTCCACAACTGGAAGATGAGATGAAACTTGAGGAGGAGATACAGGAGGAGGAGATGCAGTGGACGGAAGAGGTGCAGCGGGAGGAACAGGAAACTGAGGAATCAGAAAGGCAGGAGGTACAAGAGGAGGGGGAGGACTTGCAACAGAGACAGGTACATCAAACTGAGGAGGGGGAGCAGCAGGAGGTGCAACAGCTGGGAGAGCAGAAAGAGGGAGAGCAACAAACGGAGCAGGGAGATGAGGTGGTGCAACAGGAGGAGGTGGTGCAGATTGTCAAGATGTTGCAGGAGGATCCAACTGAAGAAGTGCAGGAGGAGGAGGAGGTGCAACAGGACGAAAAGCAACATATGAAGGTAGTGTTACAAGAGGAGGATGAGGTGCAGCAGCAGGAGGAAGAGCAAGAAATGGAGGAAGTGCAAAAATATGATGAGGTACTTCTAGTGTGGGAGGACAAGGTGCAGCAGGAGGAAGAGGTGGAGGAAAAGGAAGTGAAGCAAGAGTGGGAGGAGGAGGTGCAGCAAATTGACAAGTTTGAGTGGGAAAATCCCACTGAGGAGGTGCAACTAAATGACCAGCAGCAAGGGAAAGAGGAGGAGGAGGAGGTGAAGCAGGGAGAAGCACAACAAATTAAGGTGGTAGTTCAAGATGAGAACGAAGAGATACAGCAACTTTACTTGGAGGAGGTGCAGCAAGAGGTAGAGCAAGAATTGGAGGAGGTCCTGCAAGAGGAGGAAGAGGAGATGCAGCAGGTGGAGGTGGAGAAGGAGAATAAGATACAGCAAGAGGAAGAGGAGAATGATAAGGAGAACGTGCAGCTTGAAGAAGAACATCAAATGGAGCAATTCCAGGAAGAGATTCTACAAGAGGAGGTGAAGGCAAATGAGGTGCAGCAAGGGTGGAATGAGGAGGAGGAGGAGTTGCAGGATTTTGTGGATCTTTTGGATCAGAACCACAACAGTCAGGTTCTGAATCGCCTCAGAGGAATGTAAGTAAACAGGAAGTACTGAAGCTAGATGATGATGTCATGTTATGCCGATAATGATGTCATGACTCCACTAATAATGAGCACATTGGTCACCGTGGCGATGTCATATGTGCTTTTTTTATGTTTATATATGTGTGTGTGATTTAGGGCTGTCATGTGCACTAACAACATAATCTGTGCATGTGACACAACAACACCCCTTGGTGCTGCATGGTTGCTGTGGCAACGTCACAGTGTTGCCAAGCAGCGGTCAGTCAGTGAAGACTGCCAGAGGTGGCCTGCGGGACCAGAGTCCTGGTCCACTTTAGTGACCTGTGCAACCTTTTGAACTTGGGAGAATTGTTCAAGTCAACCTTGTTCATCTATGAAATTCATTGTTTGAAGAGGTGACCTCATCGGTGACTCCGTCATGTGCAGAGATGCATTTCATTTCCCAACTGGAGTAGTAGAAGTAGACGTCTACATTTTCTAGTCCACTGGCACTGCTGGGCAAGACATTAAACAAACCAGGATTCAGCAGCAGTCCACAAGATGAGTTTGCTAAAATAAAAGTGCATTGTGTTGCCAAATCCTCACACACACACACACACACACATGCACACTGGCAAGTCAAATGTGTGACAAACAAACAGTGAGGGAGACACATTCACTCCAAACGTCTCTCACTTCTGCTAATCTGCAGCAGAAGTCATCATAGGACTAAAATAGAATCATTGTGCCTGCTGGCTGTGTTCTATCCAAAAGTGGACAGATGTTTTCATCACAGGAGGGAAACTCCAAAAATACACGAGAGATGCTAAACCACAAAGCGATCAGAAGAGTCCAAGATGGCCGTCAATGTGTGCAGCAGATCAGTATGTCACAAAGCATGGAGCACAGAGTACTTAGCAGCGAAGAATTGAGTCATTATTTCAGGCCGAAAGGCCAGAGGAGAGGGAAGAAGCCGATTGGCTGTTGTGGTAACATTTGGGTGGGGCTAAATGACAATATGACAGGTGATAGTCATGTGACTATCACAAAAAAAATTGTTTTCTGTCTCTTAGCTGGATGCTAACTAACACACACAACCTTGTGTTCCTGGAAGTGTGTGTGTGTGTGTGTGTGTAGCTCCTGGCTGTGAATGAGATTACATGAAGGAACCAACAGGTTATCCCGTGTGGAGGAGCAAATATTTGTGTATGTCACTGGCTAGTTTCCATGACAACCACACACAAGCCCCTTCAATGCAGCAAACAAAGATGGAGATGCTTTTTATTTCTCAGCAAAGTAGTTTTTCGTTTGCACAGACAAGATGATGTGTCACTCTGTCCTCTTTGTGTTGTTGTTTTGTTTTTATTGTGTGTCGCTGCTCTCATGTGATTTGAGTGATGAAATGAGAGAAAACTTGCATGTTCATCACATCTTTCTCCTCAATGCATGAGTGTGTAGGTCCTGTAGATTCTACAAAGATGCATGCGTGGGTGTATAGGGCTTTTGACTGTCCATGTGTAGGCATGCAGGTTTTACAGATATGATTATTAAGTGTGTAGGGCCTACAAACATGTATGTAGGAATGTATGTGTGGGTGTGCAGGGCGTACAATTGAGAAAAAAATGCGTGAACTGTATGTGTACACAACATGAACAGATATCAAAGTATATTGGGTACATGCACATAAATGCCTGTGTGTTCTTTTTTTTACAGGCAGAAATATAAAAACACATCACAGAGGTAAGACGGACACATACACAGTCTACGAGTCACAATTCCTATAACTTAAAAATGTCTCTCTGTGTGCCCTGATGTTACCGTGGAAACTAAAACATACTCTATGCTGTGTAAAGGAAAGTGTTTGGTTGCCATGACAACAATAGGATGCTTTTCAGCTACAAGAGTCAAGATGATGCATTAGGACCTAAATAATTCCTGGAAATTGAGTTTTCACTTAAAATATGTAAATTTAAGGACCTTTAACTTTTTAATTTATTTTAAATTTATTGTTATTATTCTGGGCTGCACGGCGCTCGAGTGGTTAACACGCAGGCCTCACAGCTAGGAGAACCGAGTTCAATTCCACCCTTGGCCATCTCTGTGTGGAGTTTGCCTGTTCTCTCCACTTGTTCTCCATGTGCTCGGTTAATTGGCGACTTCAAATTGTCCATAGGTATGAATGTGAGTGTGAATAGTTGTTTGTCTATATGTGCCCTGTGATTGGCTGGCGACCAGTCCAGGGTGTACCCCGCCTCTCACCCGAAGACAGCTGGGATAGGCTCTAGCACCCCCGCGACTCTCGTGAGGATAAGCTGTAGAAAATGAATCAATGAATCAATGAATGTTATTATTCTATTTTAAATATTTCTGTTAACTCAACTGGGTCTGACCACTAAAGGTAAGGTAAGAAGATTAGTAGAGCTTTCACCTTCAGATGGTGGAGGTTTCCGCTGACTGGCTGTGCCATCATCTGGACATACACACACGTCACTTCAGAGCTGTGAAGGTGCAAAATGTGACCTCCCACTGTCACTTAGACAGTCTGACAGCAGAGTGATGAGCACCTCTAAAGGGAGAAAAACAAAACATAGCCTGACTTGGCCACTTGGCCACATCATCATGCTAAAACTTCATGGCCAACCCTGTAGGATGCATCCTCAGAAATCCCAAATCCCACAATCACTTCCTGGTTTCACCTGATTTGACAACGCTTGCATTGATGTGCCACTATTTCACACAAGTTTCCAAACTACTTAATTCAATCCATTCATCCATTTTCAATGCCACTTATCCTCGTGGGCATGCTGGAGCCTATCCCAGAGGCTGGGTACACCCTGGACTGGTCGCCAGCCAATCACAGGGCACATACAGTGCATCCGGAAAGTATTCACAGCACTTCACTTTTTCCACATTTTGTCATGTTACAGCCTCATTCCAAACTGAATTAAATTAATCTCTTACCTCAAAATTCTACACAAAATACTCCATTATGACAATGTGAAAAAGTTTTTTTTTGACTTTTTTGAATTTATTAAAAATAGAAAACTAAGAAATCACATTTACATAAGTATTCACAGCCTTTGCCATGAAGCTCAAAATTGAGCTCAGGTGCATCTTTTTTCCACTGATCATCCTTAAGATCTTTCTACAGCTTAATTGGAGTCCACCTGCAGTAAATTCAGTTGATTGGACATGATTTGGAAATATAATAACTGTCTATATAAGGTCCCACAGTTGACTGTGCATGTCAGAGCACAAACCAAGCATGAAGTCAAAAGAACTGTCTGTAGACCTGCGAGACAGGATTGTCTTGAGGCACAAATCTGGGGAAGGATACAGAAACATTTCTGCTGCTTTGAAGGTCCCAATGAGCACAGTGGCCTCCATTATTCGTAAATGGAAGACGTTTGGAACCACCAGGACTCTTCCTAGAGCTGGCCGGCCTTCTAAACTGAGCGATCGGGGAAGAAGGGCCTTAGTCAGGGAGGTGACCAAGGCCCCGATGGTCACTCTGTCAGAGCTCCAGCGTTCCTCTGTGGAGAAAGGAGAGCCTTCCAGAAGGACAACCATCTCTGCAGCAATCCACCAATCAGGCCTGTATGGTAGAGTGGCCAGATGAAAGCCACTCCTTAGTAAAAGGAACATGGCAGCCCGTCTGGAATTTGCCAAAAAGCACCTGAATGACTCTCAGACCATGAGAAACAAAATTCTCTGGTCTGATGAGACAAAGATTGAACTCTTTGGTGTGAATGCCAGGCGCCATGTTTGGAGGAAACCAGGCACTGCTCATCACCAGGCCAATACCATCCCTACAGTGAAGCATGGTGGTGGCAGCATCATGCTGTGGGGATGTTTTTCAGCAGCAGGAACTGGCAGACTAGTCAGGATAGAAGGAAAATGAATGCAGCAATATATAGAGATATCCTGGATGAAAACCTGCTCCAGAGCGCTCTTGACCTCAGGCTGGGGTGAAGGTTCATTTTTCAGCAGGACAACGACCCGAAGCACACAGCCAAGATCTCAAAAGATTGGCTTCAGAACCACTCCGTGAATGTCCTGGAGTGGCCCAGCCAGAGTCCAGACTTGAATCCGATCGAACATCTCTGGAGAGATCTGAAAATGGCTGTGCACAGACGTCTCCCATCCAACCTGATGGAGCTTGAGACTTGCGTAGAAGAATGGGCAAAACTGCCTAAAGATAGGTGTGCTAAACCTATGGGATCATATTCAAAAATACTTGAGGCTGTAATTGCTGCCAAAGGTGGATCAACAAATCAACATGTAAATGTGATTTTTTTGGTTTTCTATTTTAAATAAATTCAAAACATGTCAAAAAAACCTTTTTTCACATTGTCATAATGGAGTATTTTGTGTAGAATTTGGAGGTAAGAGATTAATTTAATACAGTTTGGAATGAGGCTGTAACATGACAAAATGTAGAAAAAGTGAAGCGCTGTGAATACTTTCCGGATGCACTGTATAGACAAACAACCATTCACACTCACATGGACCCAACAATATTAAGTTAGGTCCTTGGTCGCAGTAACAAAGCCCTTACGGTTCTTTATTTACTGTTTGTGTGGTCAGGCTCAAAGCGGTTCTGGACCAAATGGACCACGGTGTAGTGGACCTGCAGGAGCTGCGTTGCAATTTGCAGCTGGCGGTTTCAATGCTGGACACCGTCTACACGGATGAGACCAAGTAAGACGGGACATGGGTGGTTGGACATGCGGGGGGAAAAAAAGACTCTAACTGTGCTGAGGTTCTGTACAGACGTCTTCTGGATCCCGAAGATGAGCTCAGTGAACTCCAGGCCGAGTCGGTGCCCAGCGAGGTGCGTGATTGGCTGGCGTGCACCTTCAGCAGGAAGATGGGAGTGGCCAAGCGTCGCTCTGAGGAGAAGCCCAGATTCCGGAGCATCGTCCACGCCGTGCAAGCGGGAATATTTGTGGAGAGGTGAGGTTCTTCAAGATTCATGCATCAAGGACTTTATTGTGTTGGAACAAAACAACACATGCACAGTGTTAGACCACCACAATGTGTCCCAATGGACAGATTCCTTTCCAATACACATTAAATCCCAATTAGAATGTGTGAGGCAATGAAAAACAAAACAGAACCAAGTGATGCCTGATAGTGAGGATGAAGGCACGACGTAATGACATTAGTGTGTAGACACACTGTGGAGCATGATGTTGATGATGGTGAGGTCTGCTGTCATTAGAACTCAAATTAGTCGTAGTTGACAGCAAGGTATCGCTTCATCTGCAGCGGCTTAACGACGCGTGAAATCAAAAATGATCAGCCACACTGTGTTTGGATGGCCGTTACCATGGCGACTGACAATCCATCCTGCTCACAAAGTGTGGAGGAGGAAGGAAGGGAGGCTGCCTGCTCATGATATTTTTATCTGTTTGTGTGTGTGTGAGACAGGATGTACAGACGGACTTCTAACATGGCTGGACTCACGTACCCACCCACGGCTCTGACAGCTCTGAAGGTATATTAAAAAAAAAAAAGTTTTATTGCTGCAGCTGATGGAGTTTGCATTTTCTCCCCGTGCATGTGTGGGTTTTCTCCAGGTACTCCGGTTTCCTCCCACATTCCAAAACATGCTAGGTTAATTGGCGACTCCAAATTGTCCATAGGTATGAATGTGAGTGTGAATGGTTGTTTGTCTATATGTGCCCTGTGATTGGCTGGCAACCTGTCCAGGGTGTACCCGGCCTCTTACCTGAAGACAGCTGGGATAGGCTCCAGCACTCTTGCGACGCTCGTGAGGATAAACAGTAGAAAATGAATGAATGAATGCTGCAGCTAAATCAACAGTGACATTATCACATCCGTCCATTCATTAAAAACATTATCATTTTAGCGTCCCAAATATACAGTATGTATATAAACAACAACTTTTACTATTTTTCTTTTTTGGTGCCCCTTGACTCTTCTTATTGTAATTTTTTCAGGACGTAGATCAGTGGTCCTTTGATGTGTTTGCCCTACATGAGGCCACTGGGGACCATGCCCTCAAGTTCCTGGTCTACGAGCTGCTGACCCGCTATGACCTCATCACCAGGTTCAGGGTACACACATTTTCATGTTGTTGGAGCATCCACACAGTGTGTCTGTTGTAACCAGTAGTCAGAACCAGTTCTAGCCACAGTCCGTCCTCTGTCCAGATCCCGGTCCCAGCTCTGGTGCAGTTTGTGGAGGCTTTGGAGAATGGCTACAGTAAACACAAGAACCCATACCACAACCTGGTCCATGCCGCTGACGTCACCCAGACAGCACACTTCCTGATGCTACATACTGGACTCATGGTATATTTACAGAACTTGTATTGGATGGGAAGATGCTCCAACAGGAACTCTGAGGGGGTGACTCCACTAGAAACCCTAACCTCTAGTGTGTGTGTGTGTGTGCGTGCGTAGCACTGGCTTAGTGAGTTGGAGATTCTAGCGATGGTGTTTGCAGCGGCCATTCATGACTTTGAGCATACAGGAACAACCAACAACTTCCACATCCACACAAGGTAGACCCCTCAAAAAACCCTCAAAGTTTGTTCGCTATCATGTGTGCAGATATCGTGCACTTTGACCTCATATGTCATTCATGTGCCAGGTCGGAGGTGGCCATCTTTTACAATGACAGGTCAGTGCTGGAGAACCACCACGTGAGCGCCGCCTACAGGCTAATGGCCGAGGAGGACACCAATATCTTGATCAACCTGAACAAGGACGACTGGAGGTGCTCACACGCACCTGTACGTGCATGCTCGCATAGAGACAGTGTTAATAGGCTGTCATGTTGTTGTGGTCTCACAGGGAGCTGAGGGCGCTCGTCATTGAGATGGTGATGTCCACTGACATGTCGTGTCACTTCCAGCAGATCAAGACCATGAGGAACACCCTGACACAGTCACATGGGTCAGTGAACCTTGAACCCTTGTGCCGAGCTTTTCCTAGCTTACAATATCAATGACACCTTCAATGTAAGACTCGTATGTTCTGGTGACCATGTGACATCTCTGCAGTGTGGACAAAGTGAAGGTCTTATCTCTGATGCTTCATGCCGCCGATATCAGTCATCCTGCCAAAGCGTGGCCGCTGCACTTCCGCTGGACGCACAGCCTGATGGAGGAGTTCTTCAGACAGGTCAACACACACGCACACACACAAAGTCATGATGTTCATCTTGACTGACATGCTTAATGATGTGTTTTTTAGGGAGACAAAGAAGGCGAACTCGGACTTCCTTTTTCACCTCTTTGTGATCGCAAGGCCACCATGATAGCACAATCTCAGATTGGTAAGAACCAATAATAATAATATCCATCTATTTTCTATGCTGCTTATCCTTACTAGGGTCGCAGGTATGCTGGAGCCTATCCCAGCTGGCTTTGGGCGAGTGGCGGCGTACATCCTGGACTGGGACATTAAAAAAAATCTAGAAATAATAATATGATATTTTCACAAAGAAAAAAGAGCCGAGCTATTAAAATAAGTCTAACAGGTTCTTGTTTTTGCCACCATGTGATGTTACTTTTATGTGTCCATATACTTATGTCCACATAAATGACATAAAATGTCACTTCCTGTCTCTCTTCTTCTGTGTCAGGTTTTATTGACTTCATCGTGGAGCCGACATTCAGTGTTCTTGTGGACATGACAGAAAAGGTGATTGGTCCTCTGATAGACGAGGAAAGAAAGGCCCGGGAGACAGGAAACAGGCGGTCTAGGTATCAGAACCAATCCTCCTACACAAATTTTCACAAGTCAAACAAACAAATCCTGTATTCATTTGTGTGATGAACGATTACTCTCAGGGGGCAAGTCATTCTGACTCTTATCCACTTTAATAAATGTAAAGTTGTAGTGATGAGCTATTAATTAACTGTGACAGCTCATTAGTTAGTATAACGAACGCCAGCTGGTGCAGCTGTGCGAGAGTATGTTGGTAAACGTGACTCCTTAACTCCTTGAAGGGGACCTATTATGCTAATTTCTCTGCCCTTTGTATTGAGTTGTGGACTCCTATAGAGCAACTACACAGCCAGCACAGAAAGCTTTCTAGTTCTTCCAGAATCTGCACCTATTCAGCTGTATTTCTTTGAATTTTGTGGTTTCCGCGAAAATGGTCTGTTTTAATGTATACAACCCACGGCCCGCCGAGGGTGTGGGCGGCGGCTCATGCTGTGGTTGGTCACACTACCGAGTGCATAGAAACACTTACGGTTTGTGCCGCTTAACTGGCAATTTTGCCCAATACCGAGTGCATATAAAGACTTCCGGTTTGTGCCACCAGCTTTATAGGAGTTCATAAACGGCGACTTATCTTTTTAAAATGTCAACTTTTAACATACAGCCATGTGTGTTGGTTCCCAAATCCAATTCGCAAGAAGAGACTGTACAGTCCGAGGTTTCTCAGGAAAAAAGTTTACTTCAAGACGTCTCTCAATGGTAAATAGCTCTAGCGTTTTGGGGGGAGCCGGGATTGGGGGAGCGCAGAGAGTTTACAAATAACAACGTTCCCCTTCTGTGACATCACAAAGGAACGATTTTACCACACCTTTTTAAACCAAGCATTTGAGCCATCCCAAACTTATTTTAGGACTCACTACCAAATGTGCAAACCTCATTATCCGAAACTTTGGCATCGTTTAACACGAGAATACAACATTCTAACTACTTTTATAGGTCAGAAAAGTGGAAAAAGCATAATAGGTCCCCTTTATGTGTAGCTTTGGACATCATGTTGACAACTCTGGCTTTTAGTTTGATACCTTGCTCTCTCGACTCTCATTTGGAGGACCTCAGTTTGAATCCTGGCTTGTACAGGAGAGTTATGTTGGGCGTGACTCAGATAAAAGTGTCGCTTAGTGGGATGGGCGTAACAAATCCCAGTTGGGGTGGCTGTGTGATTAAACGTGACTCCTTGATGCCTTAAAGAACTGAGCTGGAGGACAGCCCTTTACTCTAAATCGGTGGGGATGTGTGGACCGGGGTTCGAGCTCCAGTGTGTGGAAGAATGGATGATGGGGGCAATCACTGCTAGATTAGCATATGAGGTGTCTTTGGGCCGCATGCCGGTGACGTCACTCATCCTGCAGCCTAACAGGAAGTGGCTCTGTCACTGTGGAGTCTGTCCAACGACATAACAGCGGTCGCCATGGCAGCAGTGATGACGGGCAGCTGGACTTCTCCTTGACCGCCATCGACCTGCCGGCACTAAGGGCGCACCTGTCTGGTGTCATTGCCGGCAACAAGGAGCGATGGAAAGAACTCTCTGTGGACGGTAGGGGTGCACGCACATACACATACAACATTGTGATGTTACGTGGTTCCTTAGTGTGTTTGCGTGTGTGGCCAGAGTTAGCCAATAAGGAGCAAGAGGAGCAGGAGAGGGCGGATTCTAAGGACCAAACACAGGACTCCAATGACCTCGAACCTGCGGACCACTCCACATGGAACGGTGCGAGCGGAGAATCGCAAGTACACACTCGCTGAGCTGTCTGTGTGCTGACCTGTTGTTATTGTGACGCCTGCAGGGGTGGGGTCAGGAGAGGAGCAGGAAGACGAAAACACCTGATGGACATCCACTGTGAAGCGTTTGAGGGGAAACCGTCGTCTTGGCGAAAGAAGCGCAGTGACTGAGCCGGTCCTGGGGAGCCTCAAGGGCCCTCCAGGAGGCCTCCAGATCTTTTGTTTACTAGTGACGATGAAGGCATCATGCGCTTCCTAGCAGCTTCATTGTCCAAACATAGTGGGGCGGAGCTATGGAGCTGATAGGAAGTACCCGTGTCGTTTGTCCCATTAGAGGCAGGGAGGGTCCACATGTATAACACTGTAGATGAATCTAGAAGCTATCAAGCCTGCATGTCCACCATGCATCAGTGCTGTGGATCACTGCTCTACTAGCGCAGCTTCTGATGTTTTTACGCTCATCATTGTTGCTTCTTCTGGCTGTCAAAGATCAACCATCAAAATGGTTTTACCCTCAAACTGTTCAGCCAGCAAAGGGGCAGGGCCTCCATCATGACATTCTTTTGAGCACTGTGTCTGTTCATGTGATGTGTGCTGTCGCTATTGTGCACTTTGTGTGTGTGTGTGTGTATGAGAGTGTGCACTGTACAGCTAGCTTCTGTAAACTTGTATTAAACATTTTCAAACTTGGCCCAGTCACGTCTCTTGCAGGTCACTAGTGTAGTCAAAGGTTGGACAGGATGGAGTCTTTTAACGCGCATCTAAGACCCCCTTCAGCTGGCCACTTCATGAGGTACACAAGCTCTGTCTTTACAAAGACATTGTTGACTTTTGATTGACAGTCTCGACAGTCTCGTTGCATTCATTAACAGTACAGTACAGTAACAGTACCTTATTATGCTCTACCACCACCAGAGAGCGCCAGAGGAACATGAACCCACCACAATCAAATACTGTATAGTTCTGTAGTATTGAGAATAGTTATGATTTAAGATAAGAGAACAAATGATAACTTTGTGATTATTCTATTTGGAGGCACACCAGCTGTTATTGATTACAGCCAATTAACTGTTTGCTTGTCTTCCCTCCTGACTCCACCAATCAGAGATGACCCATCCTGACATTATAAGCCTCAAAGGAAGTCAGTTTGGAACATAGGGACGGGCGATACAACAAATTTTCGTGATGAACCTTGCAAATATAGGGGCAATGTTGCCTCTAGCAATTCCAATAATTTTTCAAGTGTAATAAAAATAAAATGCAGGACAAAGATTTTAGGCAAAAAGAGATTAACAAAAATATTTGTGAATAGCTTAACAGTACTTAAATTCACTGTGCAGAGTTCCATTCCCAAAACGTCCCATTTAAGAACCGTGAAGATGAGGTAGGCCCAAACTTGTGATAAACTAAAGCTGACCAACCACTGTGAACACTATTGGGAAAAGCTAACTGAATTTGTAATAACCTACATAGCACCAGAAGATGGTGAAGTGAGTGTACCTCATCACAATCAAACTTGAAACATGCGCAGAAGTCCATTCACAAAACAGCCCACAGATGAGGAAAGCACCAAAGGAGGACACGTTTGTAACAAAGGTCAAACCAAAGACGACCAAACACTGAACCATATGAACATTGAACCATGTCAGAAAAAATGTTAGATAACAATATATAATAATAATAATAATAATAATACATTTTATTTGTATAGCGCTTTTCAAGATACTCAAAGACACTTTACAAAAGAATGGAGTTGAATAAAACAAGTAAACAGAATAAAAGACACACCAAAATACAACATTCATTGGTTAATACATGAGTAAAAACACGAGTACAGTTAAAACATGAGTAAAAGCGGGGTGGGGCACAGCAGTCAGATATAAAAGGTTAGACATTAAAAACAGATTCAAAGAGGTGGGTTTTGAGTTGTTTTTTAAAGGTGGGAAGGTCAGGGCAAGCACGGAGTGAATGGGGCAAAGAGTTCCAGAGGGTGGGGGCAGCGATGGAGAAAGCTGCCCCTAACAATAGATAACAATAAGGTGAGTTGTCTAACATGATTACAATCAAACATGCTTTGCTTCACATTAACTATGCAGATGACCATTCACAAAACACCCATTTAAGAAGGTTAATTGATATATAGTGCATGCCAAAGCAACATGTGGCTATAATGTCCAACAGTAAGGCCACTTTACCCAATCAGAAAGTCTGTTCTTGGAAAAGACACAATTGTGGGTATTAAGGCTGAATCTCAATTAGCCCTTAGCCCTTCCCATTCGTCTTACCCCTTACCATACCCCTTAAAATCTAGGGCCAAGGGGAAGAAGCCAAGAAGAAATGTGACACTGCTTGATTCTCATTACATCACCACCCTGTAGGCAGATGAGATAATTAAATGGTTCATAATGTTTTCTGTCTTTGGGCGAGAGGCGGGGTACACCCTGGAGTGGTCGCCAGCCAATCACAGGGCACATATAGACAAACAACCATTCACACTCACATTCATACCTATGGACAATTTGGAGTCACCAATTAACCTAGCATGTTTTTGGAATGTGGGAGGAAACCGGAGTACCTGGAGAAGACCCACGCATGCACGGGAATGGCCAAGTGGGGAATCAAACTAGGGTCTCCTAGCTGTGTGGCCTGCGCGCTAACCATCCACACCGTGCAGCCCAGTTACCAAACTTCTTCTGCACCCTCCTCTGCATTAACTCCTGCCGCTAAATTGCTCCCAAGGATAGCAACAATGATCCTCAAGTACTCTAAAAACTTTGCTTTCCAGATGTGATAACGGGCTTTGTCTCCATCAAATCGCGGTGGCAGGCCCCTGTTGTGCACCACTGTGCCTGAGACACTCCTGGGCCCATAACCTGTTGGCTCTTCTGCAGCAGGTTGCCCACCATTCGCATGGGAGGAGCCTCCTCCTGTGCCTGCAGTCGCAAGATACATATGAGACAGGAGACATGTTTTTTCTCTTTTTAACGCAGGTAGCCACAATACCCCGCATTGACCAGAACCAGAGTGCCGTGAGGTTCCGCCTTTATTAGTTTTAATGAACCGTGTAACCGTACTCTCAACAAAATAGTGCCAAACAAACATATCACACCGGGTTTTGTAGCTCTGCCTACCCCTTCATTTCAAGTCTGCTTCCCGACCACCCTTGGTGTCTAGGGCTGTACACCCCTTAGCACTTACCCCTCAATTTAAGGAGAATTGGGACACCACCTGATTCTCGTGAACGAGCAAAACCTGGGGTAAGGGGGAAGACGAGGGGTAAGGGGTAGAATTGGGATTCAGCCTAAACGTACAGTATATCAAATATAAAGTTAACTTAAACATAAACCAAAAACAGAAAGTGGACGAAGGAGACAATTCTGTACAAAGAAGAGGACTTTTCCAGATGTTTTAAGTGACTTACAACACTGTGTGTGTGGGTGTGGGGGTGCATGTGTGTGACAGAGATGAAAGGCCAAAATGCATAGAAAAGTATATGTTTTTAAAAACAGCCATGTTCTTGACCAACAACCACATTTGAAAGTGCTCACTGAGGGTAAACTTTGCTTTTTTTTATATATATATAATGACATCAAAGTTGATTGTAGGCTTTAATTCCACTTCCAGCATGTTGTAGGTCACGTTTAGTTAGGAACATTCACACAGACTACGTTCCCAAGCAGGAAGTGCTGCAGCTTCTCAGCTTTGTTTGGATTCTTCCTGCCTTTATTTACCAGGAACAGCTGGAAGTGACATGTCCTGACGCTGAGTCCCACTTTGGAAGGAGGGCTGGCCCACTTTAGCGTCTGTTGGAGGCACATGGGTATGCACATACTTTACAATGTCCATTTTATGCTTCTGCTCTTTTAGCTTATTTGATTTCAACTATGACAACACAAAAAATGCATACACTGCACTGTATTAAACAATTACAACAAATGTAAAGACATATTTTTTCAACATTTTTAATAAATATAATCTAAATAGGCGGCACGGTGGTCTAGTGGTTAGCGTGCAGACCTCACAGCTAGGAGACCAGGGTTAAATTCCACCCTTGGCCATCTCTGTGTGGAGTTTGCATGTTCTCCATGTGCATGCGTGGGTTTTCTCCGGGTACTCCGGTTTCCTCCCACATTCCAAAAACATGCTAGGTTAATTGGCGACTTCAAATTGTCCATAGGTATGAATGTGAGTGTGAATGGTTGTTTGTCCCCCGCGACCCTCGTGAGGAAAAGCGGTAGAAAATGAATGAATGAATGAATGAATGAATATGCAAAATATATTATTAATAAAAAAAATATTTTATAGTGTTATATATTTTATTATCCATCTATCCATCCATGGATGGTGGAAAATAGAGCAATGTTAAAAGAAATGTTAATGTTAAGCGTTTTGTCATAAATTGATTGTACAACCTATACAGGAAGTGCAATTATCCTCTTGCAATATAATAACATTGATTAAAATACTTCATAAGAGGGTTTGGGCATTTTATTAAAGTTATAGTGTAATTTAATTAATGTATTGTGACTGTAGTGTATTTGCGGGGTGTTGTTTACATGATTAAGTTTTATATTCAGATTATGCATGTTTTTGTCGCATATAACATAATGATGTGTGTGTGTTGATGACGATGGTGGTGGGGAAGGGCTGTACCCGCCTGAGCCCCTCCCCGGCCCGGTGACATCAGCCGGGCTGGCCGCTGGCCTGGCGGGGCTCAGGCGGCCACTCAGCCTCCAGCAGGCAGGCGGACATACAAGCTTCTCTCGACGGCGGCTGCTCGGCTTCAGGGCGCCTGGCTGGCGGTGGGAGACGGGCCGTGCGGTGGTTGGTGGTTAATGGAGGTGAGCTGCCATCTTTGCTTCTTCTTGTCGTCGTCAATGCGGGCAGAGAGAGTCGAAAAGACGCCAAAGTGTGAAGAATTTAGTGAAAGTTTCTGTCTCACGCTGAGGACACCGTCCTCTTTAAAACATCTACGTGGACGTGGACGCTGTGTCCAAGTTGTTTTCACAGTGACTGTGGGAGTCCTGGCTTTCTCTGGTCAGGATAGAAAAAGAGTCTGGAATCAAGCAGCTCATCAACATGGAAGTGTCCTTAGCAGGCGGCCATTGCTTGTGGTTGCCATGGAGATAAGATGTAACGACGCTACACCCGCTTGGAATTCATTATCATCATCATCACTCTTGATTAGCTAGATTATCTTAGTGACCGAAGTCCATTTGGACATCTTTTGGCGCTGCTAGATGCAAGAGTGAATATGTGGTTATACATAAGGCCGCCAGGGGGTGACGCGTTGATACCAAAAGACGATCTGCGTTCGATAAAAGTGGGAATATATCAAATATATCAAATATATCCTGGGAATGACATGACAAAACAGCAGACTGGTCCTGTCAAAAATAGAGGATCTTTGGGTAGCATTTATGCTTTAAGTTCTTAAAGGGGAACTACACTTTTTTGTAAATTTGTCCATTATTCACAATACTCATGTGAAACATGAACACACATTATAACGCCAGAAAATAAGTTAATATGAGCTAGCTAACAATGTACGTTGTTTTGTTGATAGCATGGGGAATCTTAAAGTTGACTTTTCGGCTTATTGCCACAACCTTCACAACAATACACGTGCGAGGCATGATTTATAACCTAGTGTTAACTTTTCAAAACTAACAACACATTATCAGCACCAGTAGGTAACGTTACTAGGGAGTAGCTTGAATGTTGAAGAATTGTTCATGAGACTCGCATCTCTACCGAAGACCGGGAACCCTGTGAAAACGTGTCCGGGTCGTGACCCACTAGTTGATAATCTCTGATGTCTTTGCAGTAGGTTCTTAAGAACAGCAGCTGCTCTTGTCGTATAGAAGCTCTTTGACTGGTGTTTTTACAGTAAAAAAGAGTGCTCCTGACTGTATTATTTATATATAATCTAAATTGGCACACCTTCAGTAGATTTTAGGTGAACTTAGGCTAATTCTCGACTCTTTCTCATCCCTGAATGTTTGAATGGTCCACTTCCCAGTTTTGTAGACTGCAGCATGATTGACAGGTTTCAAATAGAAGCAGGGAGGAGTTAAACGAAGACCATGGTAGCAAGTAATAACGCTGATTGACAGATGGGTAGTCAAAGAGCATTGCCATGGTAATGCAGCATCTTGGAGTGACAACAATAACATAACAAAGCAGCGTTTTCCCCTCCACAACTGAATTGTTGTGACTAACAAGCAAACATGAAAAAAAACTGTGTGAGAAAGTGGAACGTGTTGGACGTCAGCTGACAACATCACCGGGATGGTTCTGTGGATGTTTGGAGAAAGTTGTGCCTCTCTTGAATGGAGCTCATTGTTTAAATGAACACATGTGATCTTAGATAAGCCTCAACCCTCCACCTCCTCCTTCCCCAGCGGGGGGTTAGCATACACCTCCTGGTCACGTCGCAGGCTGGTATTGTTTGGGCTGCTCGGTCCTGATGCAGACATGTTTGTTTGTTCACCTGCTGCCTGCTTGCACGTGAGTCAACTCCTCAGTTTCTATATGGGTCATGTGACACGGTAGTAGTGTAGTAAAGGTGCACATGAATGGAGACTACACTACAACAGTACAACATTGTTGTTTTGTTTGTTGTCTTTGTTGACATCCAGACTTGTTTGTAATTGTTTGCGTTTTCAGGCTGTCGTCAGCAAATGTTAGAGTTCACCTGACTGAGCCACAGCAGTCCTACCAAACTTACACTTAGATGTCTAAAAAATGTAAACAATGATGTCAACGGCCTTATGAGTGAGTAGTATTTATCTCACACCTCCCTGCAAGATGGCTGAACAATGTATGTGTGTGTTTGTGATGTCATCATGGCGGTGTGTCAGTGCAAGACGGACAACAATGAGAGCAAAATGACAAAAGGGTTGGCTCCTCTTGGTCACCATGACGCTGATGTTGTCTCCGCTCTCCACCTTTGAATAATTCATGATCTCATCTGCAGCTCGACATTCCTCACATTCCTCCCGGCCTGAACCCTGAGCTCCTGCTCACTTTGGAAGCACACAGAACCTTCTTTGGATATGTTTTATCGTGTGCTCCGAGCTGCCGACCTCCGGAAATTGCCTCTGTCTCCCAACATCTTGATTGAAGTTAAAAATCATGGAATCTATTATTATTACAAACACCAAATGTACTCACATGTCAGGGCGTTCATAACAAAACTCTTTTTGGCTGATGGTGGCATAAAAAGGGCTTCTCGGGCCAGGACACTGGTTGCCTCAGGCTACGGTGGTGTTGACTCAATTGGATAAGTTTGTTTGACATCATGTGACTTTGTGTGCTGGTTCAGCTGAGATGTCTCTGCATGCTTGCGGCTTCGAGGCGAGTCCCCGCGTGGTTCTGGAACACACAGCGTCCAAGATCAGGAACTAAATGTTTACTGTCTTTGACTGCTTCCATTTAGGCAGCCATGATGGTGAAGTACTTACACGTTGTCAGCTAGCTGCTACTATTAACACAGCTCAAACAAGTTTCAGGTTAGCGTACAAGTGCTAATACATCTCAAGGACAATGTGCCTTACCTACACTGTGTTGTCCAAATTAGCTGATTCCAGATGATATTAAAGACCTTTCTGGTCATGGACGTCAACTAGCACTCCTCCAGCACCAACTTCTGATGTCTGGAATGCAAAAATGAAAGAGGACCCTCCCTTACAGACATCATCACAAAGGCATTTCCTTCTTAGTTCCTCACTTCCTGATTTGTCTTCCCGGCAAAGGAGCCCCTTCTCTGACCACCAGGATGCTTTTATTGCAGTGAGACCAGATGCTTTTATTGCTGTAGGGTGAAGGTTGGGACTGCGTGACCTCTGAGGGATGAAGTGGACCCCCACTTTCCGTTGTTCTTCCACTGCTCATGGGACTGTCAGTTCTGTCAGAAACAACCTTGGAAATGTTAATATATCATAGCATAACATAGCAATCTTCAGCTACTATGCAAATATGCCCCAGAGTGGATGTGAGCTTGTATGTTAAGACTTCCCCATCTCAATGTCTTGAGTTTTTTATTACTTTTCTTCCTTCTGAATAATAACTCCCACCCAATTTCTCTGCTTCTGGGTTTCCTTGCAAGGTGGTCAGTCCTTCCTCTGGGACGTCATTCTCCACAGGATGTGAGAAAGGGCTGTTTAGTTGACTGGGGTCAGTGATTTTATTTCACACCAGGGTTGTCTTACAGTTCTGGGATGGGCTGAAGGGTGGGTTCATTGTATGGGCCTCCACAGGAAGGGAGAACTGTTTGACAGTTCCTCACTACAGTCATTAGCTCGCTATCGGTTGACACTTTCACTCTCAACCCTGTATCCAGGCCAGATATCTGTGTTGCTGAGACACCAGAACCCAAAACAGTCCCATCTGGACTCTACCCAAATAAGTCATTTACCATGAAGGGGTCCTAGCGAGATCCTAAAGGAGGACATCACAAAATATGTCATTCCTTAACAGGTGGACATTTGTTTGGGATGGGTCTACGGTCTTTTGTTTTGGTTTTCTCGCGTATTGTGTTGTATTCTGGGTGGTCCAGCTGATAGCTACATTGGACCACCCAGATATGAACATGTCTGGAAGGAAGCACACATTTAGGACTGAAACCAAGATGAAATGAAATTGTCAGTGCTTTTTCAGGGTTTCCCTGTGGATTTTTGGAAGCTGTGGTGGTGGGCCGTGTTTTTATTTTGACAAATACAATTTTTTTAAATTTAAGTGCTGAGAGCACTTGACACGATTTTGTACTTGACACAAACTTACGTAATTTAATTTAAATGCCAGCTTTAGAGTAATATGAATACATGGGAAATTAATTTATTTTTAGTTCAAAATAACACAGTTAACACAATAACAATTGAATATTTGTTATAGAAATATGTCCTGTATAAATTCACAGTCCAGGATTATGATCGCACAGCAACTCGCAGGACTCTTAAAACTACTTTGAAAATAAGAGGAGAGTGAGCTATTTGTGTTTAATGTGACTGCCAACATTTAAATTGTACTTTGTTTACACAGCACATCACTCAGTGTGCTTTTTTAATTTGTCATTAAATACACTTGTCATGTTTGAATAGAACACTAAACTTACAAACAAGTTTTTTTTTAAGTATAGATGAGAGGCTAATCTTTCCTTTGTTAGATACCATGTTTATATAATTCTAGGACACAATATTCTGTGCGGCATCAAAAATGGCCGATATCGAGAGGGACAGCTTTTGAAAATTATTATTTACTGACTTACTTACTATTATTTACTTACTTACTTACAAAAGTAAGTTTGCTTTTATTCGATAAATGTGATAGCCACTTGTAGCTCGCCTATGGGATCAATATGCTATTGATTACACATTTTACATAGTATTTTCCATTCTCTCAATAATAAGAAACAAGTGAACGTCTATTAGTCATATATGTGGAAGTGCCAGCAGGCAATGCATTTATCAAAATAAAGAGCAGCGAATTTTTTTTTTTAATATTTTAAATAGTTTCAAACTAATTGTGTTTAATATGTACATAAAGAATATGCAATATAAAATAAATAATAAGCTATAATAATCTACATATGTAGTTTATTATACTTACATACTCTCTTGTACTGTTTGGATGTGAACCGCTGAAGGACTTGAGCATCCTGCAAAAAATCCTGCTTTTATGTTTTCCTCTGATCCAGAGGTTCAGTTACCATGGAGATGCCGTCCATTAAAAAGCTCCTGCTTGCTTGTTTTCCACATGACAGGCTGCCTTACTGCTTGTCTGCTTGAAAGAAAAAAAAGGTTAAATCAGAAGGAAAAGCAACAATGTAGAGTACACAATACACTTCCATTGTAGATCCATTGATCATAGATCCAATTTAACGTGTAGTTTGATTGTGTAGTGAGTGATGCAACTCGCAGCACAGGCTTATGAATTATGAACGATGGCGTCTGCTGCTGTGTTCCACTGACCCACATCTGTCCTCTCACATCTTTGTCTGTCAGCATATTTGTTTGAAGCAAACATGGTGACAGACAAAGATGACAGAGACACAATGACACACAGGTAGCTGAGTGCACAGTTCAAATCAATGTGTCCACCTTTACTGATCCATCCCTTCTCGGCATTATTTGTCTGTAGCTGTGTCTCAATTAGCACACTTCTATACTTATATTTAGTCGTTTGAGTGTGTGAGTGTGTTCACGTGGCAAAATATGGCAAAATGCAGCACACTCTGTGATCAGAATTTGTCAAAATGGTGAGTCTACAGTATTAGACACTCAATCATCCCCATCTTGGCCATGCAGGCAAAACTATTTTTTTTAATTGTTGTGCAATTGAGAAGTGGGTAGAAAACAGCTGGCAGATATTTTTGATACTTTTGACAAGGGTCTGTCAACTGATTGAAACTCACTATTAAAAAGGAGAGAAGAATAAGTCAGAACTCATACAGAAATGAACACTTAAGTCTTCCACATTGTACACAACATACGTGAAGGACACAAAAACACTAAGTACAAGAATCAAATGAAACAGTAATAAAAAGTTAAATAAGTAATGTGTAGTGTTCAAGACATTTGTGATTTCCGACTGCCTGTGAACGTGACAGACTTGACTGTGTCTGTGTGTGTGGGTGCAGGAGGACAGTTGAGTTTGCTGATGTGGTTTTGGCCTAGTTTGGCTGACAGTAGCCCGTTTGGTTTTTACATAAAGAGCTTAATATCCGCTTAGAAAAATCATGAACAAACTTAACCTGTGCTAAATTCTGATAAGAAGGAAGGAGGACATTTTTTTACCTTCACACCAGTCATGCTAATGTTAATAAACAACTTACTGCCACTTGTGCTTGTGGGAAACATTTACAAGCATGCTAACAGGGTTAAAAATGCTAACTTCCGCTAGTGATGTCTATAAATATGAAAACAGGCGTTGAGATTAAAAGGTATTATTGTGTTCCATACATGATGTAGCACGGAGAGGCTCTACGTTGCTCAGAAGGCTTGAAAGTGAGTCTGCTTGATAGCAGCCAATTGAAAATGTAGCTGCTTGGTGGTAAACATGTCCAATTAGGAGATGCTGATCAAAAGGCCTCTGCTGGTGATGAATAATGGATGAACAGCACAACTTAAATATGGATGAGCAATAACGTTCATGTTAGAAAATATCTCTGGTGTCTTTCAGAGATGAGGGGTGGCCGCTGACATCCCACTAGAGAACCCACTTGAACGAGGAGCAGGAGGAGGAGATCCAATCATGGCCGCCCATCGGATCAGAGCCTCGGCCAATAACAACGCTTCGCTCCCTCGCTGCAAGTCTGAGGGGACGCTCATTGACCTTAGTGAGGGCGTGTCCGAGTCCAGTCTCATTGATGTCAAAGGTCAGCTGCGCCGATGCTAACTAGTTACTAGCTGTCTTATTGACACTGTCAGGACAAACCAACACTAGGTTATTCATGGGATGCCTAAAAACAAGTTCTTTTGCAGTACAATGGCATAGTGATTTTGGTTATTATGAAGAAATTACACTCTAACAAGCTATTTTTGATGTTTTGATGAAATTTTGTTAAACAAGTGTACCTTTAGTTGTGTCATTTAGTTTGTATTAAAGAGAAAAAATAAACTGAAGAAACCAGGTTAAAAAATTAACCACCAGTGACACTATGCACAATGTGAATTTAAATATGTTGTTTCCGATTACTCGATTAATCTTAAATTCTCTTTATCTTTTTCCTGGTTTCACTTCATTTCCCATTCGATTTTAAGTGACACTGTCTTTGGTCTTGTCTCTCCAGTGCCTTCTCCCAGTGCCTTACGTCTGGATGCAACCGCCTCCTTTGGAACTGCCAGAGAGGTGGTGGCCATCAAAGACTACTGTCCATCCAGCTTCACCACCCTAAAGTTCTCTAAAGGGGACCGCCTCTACGTTCTGGACACATCAGGAGGCGAGTGGTGGTACGCGCATAACAACACAGAGATGGGTTACATCCCAGCTGCATACGTGGAGCCCATCAACTTCAGAGACTCGTCCTTCAGTGACAGCGGGATGATCGACACTGTGGGTGATGGCAAGGAGGAAGCGGCCACAGAAATGGACCTTCTAGGGGAGTGGGCTGGCGCGATTTTGAAGCCGACCACCTTACATAATGGCAATCCTTTCACAACAACACATACCTCGACCAACCCTTTTCTACACGGGGGTCCTCAGAGCTCCCTGGACCAGAACAGCAATGAGAAATCAGTTGATCTTCTTTTGTTTGACACTCCATCGGGACCAGAGTCCGTTAGCAGCACCGCCGACCTCAATGGATTTGGCGGCAGCCTTTTCAACCCTCTAAGTCCCACAGGAGGTATGGGACAGTCACTGCGAAGAGACAACCCTTTCTTTAGAAGCAAGCGGTCCTACAGTCTGTCTGACATGTCTATCCTGCAGGCACAGTCAGACAACCCTCAAATGTCCAGCAGTTTTTTCAGCAACCTTAAAGCGCCGGCGCCAGAGCAGTTCCAGAGTAGGGAGGATTTCCGGACCGCGTGGCTTACTCACCGCAAGCTCGCCAGGTCATGCCACGACTTGGACTCCCTAGGTCAAAACCCAGGCTGGGGTCAAACACAGCCGGTAGAGACCAACATTGTCTGCCGGTTGGACAGCTCAGGGGGTGCTGTCCAGCTTCCCGACACGAACATCAGTGTCCACATCCCTGAGGGCCACGTAGCGGAGGGGGACACCCAGCAGATCTCCATCAAAGCTCTGCTGGACCCGCCACTGGAACTGAACAACGACCGCTGCAGCACCTCCAGCCCTGTAGTGGAGCTCAAGCTCAGCAACATGGAGACAAAAACCACCATCACCTTGGAGATGAAAGTGTCCGTTGTGGTCAAAGCAGAGAACAAGGACATGACAGAGATTCTGTGTGTCAGGAGCGACTGTAAAGAAGGGCCTTACAATTGTATTCCACACACTTACCTGTATGGGGATACAGTCCAAGTGTCTCTGGACAACCTGGAGCCTTGCATGTATGTGTGTGTGGTGGCACAATCCCAGACCACGTCTCCAGACTCCACAGTGTGGGATCACGTTGTCAAAAAGATTACTTTAGGTGTATACGGCCCCAAACACATTCACCCCTCTTTCAAAACAGTGGTCGCCATGTTTGGTCATGATTGTGCGCCAAAATCTCTGTTGGTGAACGAGGTGGGTAAGCAGGCCCAGGCGGCACCACCTGTAGTGCTGCAGCTGTGGGGGAAGCACCAATTTGTCCTGTCCAGGACGCAGGACCTGCGTGTTGGGGTGTACTCCAACATGGCCAACTACGAGGTGAAAGCCAGTGAGCAGGCCAAGGTGGTGCGTGGCTTCCAGATCAAACTGGGCAAAGTAAGCCGGCTGGTTTATCTTATAACCTCCCGCAACTCTGCAGATGTTTCTGACTTCACCTTGAGGATTCAGGTCAAAGACGACCTGGATGTCATTCTGGCACAGTTTTGTGTGCAGACACCGCCACCACCACCCAAAACTGGCCCCAAGACGTCCATGCAGCGGCGCTTCCTCAAGAAAAAAGAGGTGGGCAAGATCGTCTTGTCTCCACTGGCCGTAGCCACCAAGTATCCTGTCTTCCAGGACAGGAGAATAAACAACTTGAAGTTTGGAAAGCTGATCAAGACGGTCATCAGACAGACCAAGAATAGCTACCTGCTGGAGTACAAGAAAGGTGATTTTGTTGCTCTGCTGAGTGAAGAGAAGATCAAGCTGAAGGGTCAGTTGTGGACCAAAGAATGGTACATTGGCTACTACCAAGGCCGGATGGGTCTCGTCCACACGAAGAACGTGCTGGTGGTCGGAAAAGTTAAGCCCATTTACTTCAGCGGGCCAGAGCTTACTACATCCTTGTTGCTGGAGCAGGTACTGAGGCCCTGCAAGTTCTTAACCTACATCTATGCCTCCGTCAGGACCATCCTGATGGAGAACATTGGCAACTGGCGAGCGTTCGCCGACGCCCTTGGATATGAGAACCTACCCTTGACGCATTTTTGCAGAGCAGAACTGGACAGTGAACCCGAGCGAGTGGCATGTGTACTGGAGAAGCTGAAGGAAGACTGCAATAATGCAGACAGCAAGGAACGCAAGTCCTTCCAGAAGGAGCTTTTGACGGTACGTCACTACACTAATGTTTTGTTCGCTGTACATACTACATTGTAGTTTTACTTTCACTTGCTTGTAATTGACTTTGTCAGTGGAGGCCTCTTGCATGTTACTACAAAGTCATTTGATGCAGCTGCTGTGCAGGTGTACCTAATGTTGTGGCCATGACACCACTGTCTTTGTACTGCCAACTGAAAATTAACTAAATTCTTATATTGTAAGTAGCATGCCTGTTTTACGAAGACAATATTGGATATTGGTAAGAAAGCCAATGTCGAGCATCTGTACTCTGGGGGTCCCAATCCTATCACACACAGCTGACATAACATGCAGATATTGGGACGCTATGAGAAAAAAAAACTGAAAATCAGATTAAATCAGCCCGCATTGAAAACCTCCGATATTGGCACGCCAGCATCCGCTCCAGCAGGTCTACCCAACAGTGACTGAATAGAGCCAACATAATTGCAACAACATTGTGTGCTAACGTGTTAAGCATAAGTAGGAGCTATGTCGGCTGGGTGTAGTTTTTGTTACAGTCCAAAAAAGATGCTGCAACTGAGTGCAAACCTTGTCATGCATACATTTCCTGTGGTGGCACAGAACTGGGGAAGTTGAATACGACCAAACTCATCAAGCATTTTAAGCAGCATTACTCTGGGAAACTCTCACAGAATGACAAGAAGTCATCAGCTATAATAGGAAAGATGACCAGTCGTAAAGTCGAGTTTAAATGCTTAATTGAGCATGCTATATTATGCCTAGCTGCTACTACATTGTTTATAAAACTATAGCTGTAGCCTGTAGCCCTCCTCATAAACACATAATGGGACTCGTGGGGGGACTGAGAGGGGAATCCAAAAATGACATGCACATTTGTAATTGACAGTTATGCCAATTTGACGATTATTTGATCGATCCCATCCCGTTTTTCAGAGAAAATCACATATTTTGCACTTCTTGTCCTGTGTCTTCCTAGTCCAGTAATTTTCCCTTATTTTCAAATTTTAGAAGCCTAAAGAAGCAGCACTCAATAAACATTGGATTACATGCATTCCTTATTTTCCCAGGATTTTCCCCATATTTTCAAATCCAAATATTGACAGGTATGATGGGAAACACTACCAGTGTGTTAATGGTTAACTGGTGCACTGAACCGGGTGTTGTTTTGCACTTTGCCAAAAAGTTTTATTTATGTTCTTTTATCACTTTTTATTTGGCTCCCATTTACTACTCTGGTATGCTGTCATGTCCAGTCATGCTAGTTGACTGTGCTTTGATGCAGTGTCTGCTGAAGTTAGTGTTTCAGTGAGTTTGTACGAAAGCAACAAAACAAAGGCCGGGGAAGAATGTAGAGTTTTATACTTATTCAGAGTCCACTTTAATGCGCTCAGAAGGTGACAAACGAGCTTAATAAAGTGCAAAGGTGTAAAGTAAGATGACCCGTGTCCAGGCCAACACCGCATGTGTCTTTTGTCAGTAGAACAGAGGTCAGAGGTCATTCAGTTGAAGAAACAACACTGTAATTAAAGTCAGAGACATTTATAGACACAAATTGTAGAATGGAAAAGAGCATACAAGAAGGTGGAGACGTTGTGGTGCATGAATGTTTGTAGTGGGAGCTTACTGTGTGCTGCTTGTGTTGGTTTTGGAGCTTGGGTGGAACGTGGGTCCACTTGTGAGTGTTAGATCCTGCTCTCATCCCCGGGGAAGAGGAGACATTCCCTGATTGGTTGTGAGAGGAAGTCTATTTTTAGCAGCTTTGATTGTTTGTGGTCAGAGGAGTAAGTCCTGTCCTTTTTTTTTTTTTTTTTTTTTTACTCACTGTAGTTCTGACTGACTGTGCCTAGCCTGGCTCCAGTCCAAACTTCCCCTCGGGTCATGAGTTGCTGACATGTTGTAGAAGATACTCAAGTCCTGCTCCCTGATAGGGGGTCCAAGAAGACCTCAAAAGTTTTTGATTGTGAAGGATGAAGGCTCAGGTGCAACTCAGGCCTGCAGATGTTTCCTGCCTCATTGTTCATAAACTAAACAGAAGCTCCAGTTGTGGACCAGTAGGCGCCTTCCCTCACAATACTAGATCCTGGTCCCTCCCATTTGCCCCCTTGATCCATCCATTTTCTATGCAGCTTATACAGGCAAACAACCATTCACACTCACATTCATACCTATGGACAACTTTGAGTTGCCAATTAACCTAGCATGTTTTTGGAATGTGGGAGGACCTGGAGGAAAACATGCAAACTCCACACAGAGATGCCCAAGCGGAGTTTCGAACGTCCACCGTGGCGTGGATCCCCTATATTTATTAGGGGGGAACATATTAGGAGGACCTAATTAGTCGCCTTATATTTACAAATATGATCAATGAAGTTGAAACAGAAGTAAGAGTCTGGCTTTTACTTGAGTCAACACCTCCCCCCCTTTATTATGCAAACGGTTCAGTTTTCTATGACAATAGAAAACCAAAGCTCTGAAAACCTACTCTGACCCAGCTCAGAACCGGTCACAGTAGAAAAGGTGTAAGAGTCCCCTTTTGTTTTCATTTAGTCTCATTTTTCCATCTTTGGTTCTGCATTTTTTTAGCATCACTGCCTTTTTTTTCTGATGACCCACTCAGAGAGACAGAGACAGAGAGGGCGGTGGAACTTTTCAGAATTTGCCACTTATTTCAGCTCATCAGAGAGAGGGTCAGGGGGTCACACCAGTCTTCTTGTGGACATAATGAGACATAAGGAACATGGCTGGACAAACGTTGATGGAACTGAGATGCAGTGAATGGTTGAAGTAGGATGGAAAATAAAGATGAGATAGAAAAGTAATCGGGCGGAGATTGAGTGTTGGAGAGGGAAGACTTGTATGGGATGGCGATCGTTTATTAGATGCTCCCGCAGGTCACTCTTGGTTTGTGTTTGTGATGGGAGGTGACTTGAAATGCCTCTTTTGGCTGTCAAATGTCGGCTGGACTCATCTCGACAAGCTGATTGATGCAGTGGGGGTCTGAGGACCTTCAGGACAATGGTGGCTGATTGAACAACACACACACACATATTGGCCTTGATGCGGTGCGTATCAATGAATGAGACTCCTGCTGCAGTCACTGCAGACTCAGCGTTCACCTTCAAGCTCCAAAGTCATCCACTTGAGTGATGAGGCGACAGTCTGCATGCCACACCACTAGATGGCACTGTGACACTCGTTTCATGATGGTGAATGACACATGGGATGAAGTGTATACTGTTTCATTCATTCATTTTTTCTACCGCTTAGGGTCGTGAGTGTGCTGGAGCCTATCCCAGCTGTCTTCAGGCGAGAGGCGGGGTACACCCTGGACTGGTCGCCAGCCAATCACAGGGCACATATAGACAAACAACCATTCACACTCACATTCATACCTATGGACAATTTGGAGTCACCAATTAGCCTAGCATGTTTTTGGAATGTGGGAGGAAACCGGAGTACCCGGAGAAAACCCACGCACGCACAGGGAGAACATGCAAACTCCACACAGAGATGGAATCAAACTCAGGTCTCCTAGCTGTGTGGCCTGCACGCTAACCAATCGCCACCATGCTGGCCGTGTATGCTGTTTATTGAACATATTTAAACTAACTTGTTGGTATGTAATGTCCTGTCCTCCCACTCTTAATGTTAGAGCCCCTCCACTCCTTAGACATCCTTAGACATTCCACACCCCCACCTCACTTCCTGTCACAGTACTGCACACATCTGACCTTTCACCTTCATCCAGTGAGACAAGTATTGACACAGGAAAGACGTTCTACACACCTATTCTATTTCTTCCACACCAAGCTCCACCGAGCATGCCTTTTATGGACCTTGCTTTGAGCAACGCATAGAGAAAAGGGTCTTCCCCAATAATTGTAGTCTATAAGATGGTGTTTTGTCTCACGAGCATGACAAGGATGACGTCTCAGCCTTGAACTGTTTTGTGATGTGTCTCCATGACAACCAATGCTTCCTGTTTTTCAGCAGGTGTTTTCCTCCTCAGGGGTTCACCTGAAAGATGAATTCTAATTTGTTGGAGCTCCTTATTTAGCTGACATTTGAGGATTGATTGTTGAACTTGAACTGAATGGCTGATCTGTACCATTTTTGACACTCAAGCACAATAGTAGTATGTAAAGGTGCAGAGCGAGACACAAATGTTAAGTGTGTCGTTTTGTTGGGCAGAGAATGGTCACTTCCACAATGGCAAGAAGACATGAAAGATGTCCTCCATTGTTTTATTTTTTTCTGTGTTGAATTCTTTGGCCCCTTGCACTATGATATCACGCTATGATGCCATAGTCTTTAGCTTACCCAGCTGCCACATCCATCCATCCATTTTCTATACTGCTTATCGTACACCCTGGACTGGTCGCCAGCCAATCACAGGGCACATATAGACAAACAACCATTCACACTCACATTCATACCTATGGACAATTTGGAGTCGCCAGTTAACCTAGCATGTTTTTAGACACCAGAACCACTAATATATCTCATCTCCACAGGCACTCTTGAAGCTGGACTGTCAGGGTCTGGTGGCCCGGCTGGTCATGGACTTTGTGCTGCTGACCACGGCAGTGGAGGTGGCAGGACGGTGGCGGGAGCTGGCAGAGAGGCTCGCCAAAGTCTCCCGCCAGCAGATGGATGCTTATGAGGCGCCACACCGCGACAGAAACGGCGTGGTGGACAGTGAGGTGCGTCCATCTTTAAATTATTTTATTCAACTATCAGTGAACACGGGAAGTTCTGTGATATTGTATGTTAGATATCGAACTGGGAAGAGACATCTCACTCTGTTGCCGTTGCTGACAGTGCAACCACTTGTTCCCTTCTACACGCATTAACGTCACATAGTAGTTACACCACATAATGTCATTTGTGTATTTTTTAGACAGTGTAAACACTAAAGTTCAACGAAACATGACAGGCCTAAGCACAAACATCATGTGACCTTTTTGCAGGCCATGTGGAAACCGGCATACGACTTCCTTGTCACATGGGCGGCACAGATCGGTGACAGTTACCGTGACGTGATCCAGGACCTTCACTTGGGCTTGGATAAGATGAAGAGTCCCATCACCAAACGCTGGAAGCATCTGACTGGGACGCTGATCCTGGTCAACTGCCTGGACGCCCTGCGGAGCTCCGCATTCAGCCCTGCTGTTCAGGACGACTATGCTATCTGAGCTGGCCTGACTCCCCCCTCCTACCAACACCACCAGCCTGTGCCTCCTGGTGCCCGGGACTGCTGGCAGTATTCCCTCAGACACTTTTTGTAGTCGTCGGCCCGCGGCGTCATGTATTTTTCTATCAGAGTGTGGCACAACAACTTCTTGGTTACAAACTGTGGACGGCGACATGTGGTTCCAGCTGTGTCTTCTATTTATTTACGTTCTATCTCCTGTGGTCCTTCCAGAAGCCCACTATTCCTTGTAATTTATTATTTTTGTGAGCTTTCCACTGACCTACAGGGTGTCCCTATAGTCTGGATGCATCATAACAAAAACATTAAATAATTTATTTGATTAAATAATAAATAGTAGGGTTGGGCGATATGGACCTTAGCATAGGTCATGATATTTTGGGGATTTTTTTGTCTCAAATTGTAAAGCACATTTATTTATTGGTAACAAACTAACTTTTCCTCTGCACACATTGCTACTAAATCTTCAACAAACTATAATACCTGTGCTTGTGATGACAGAAGATGTAGTCACCCATGCCATTCCAACTGCATAGGGAAGATATTTTGCATGACACTTGTTTTGTTTATGCAAACATGGGTCCCTTACGTCCCAAACGTCCCTTACACTAAAGCCGTAAAACACACAATCATCGGAACGGATTCGCGCACACACAACCACACAAGCTAACCCTGCTAGCTTCCATTCACGCTCAGTAAGAGGAGACTCAGCCAACCTTTGCCAGGGTTTATCGCCAAGTCAACCTGATTAGGTTGGGAGGGGGCTGTTCAGTGTTTATATTGATGTGGTGCCACGATTGAGCTGTCTGCCAAGTAAATACTTCCACGATTACAGCATTTAATTCATCTTACATATCCACCGTGGCATGATGTCATATCACTCGACTTGTTTACGTTTTATCATTTCTACCGGTATACATCATTTTCTTATAATTGAAAGAATCTATACCGGTACATAAAACATATCGCCCAACCCTAATAAATAGTAATAAAATAACAGCTTATTTAAATATAAAAGAATAATAAAAATAAAATATAAAAACCTGTGATTGGCTGGCGACCAGTCCAGGGTGTGCCCTGCCTCCCGCCCAAAGACAGCTGCTCCAGCATCCCTGATGGATGGATAAAAACAACACATGATAATGTATATTTTACAATACATTAAAAAAGAAAATATTTATTCATATATTACAAAAAATAATTTTATGTCGACAAAGTACTACTTCAATACTTTTCTTAAGACGGTTAAACTAAAATCTAGTTACACAGAATTAATGTGTACACATTGACTTCCTATTCAATAAAATACAAGTTTGAAAATGAAAACAAAGCAGTATTAACCTATTAACCACAGTAAATTGCAAAACACAGCCATTAAATGTTATTTTATTAGTTTGTTTGCCACCGGAAGAAAGATTTCTGCATGTACACAAACTTGACAGTCTTGTAGTGAAGATATACACCAGCAGCACAGTGAGAAAAGAGTATTAAATATCATATGAAACAGAATAATGTAAATAAAAGTATACACACATGGAAGAAAAACATGTCAGCAAACTTCTATTGATTGAAAAAATCCTTTATTACTGCCAATTCTTCCTATGGCTCCAGTCAAAGTCTGAAGCAAGTGTGAAGGCAATGGCTAGTTTTGGTTTCGGTTGTGTAGACAACCGCGTTGTTACACTGTATGCGCTTTTGCCCATGTCTCCAGACTTTCAGGGACACCCTGTCCAATTGCCTGCTGCCAAACGTTCAGAACCAGCCTCGTATGGGACATGTACGTTCTGTTTTGGATGCTTTTAGAATAAGGACTGGACCATCAAAGCTCGTTTTCACTTCCTGACTTGTTTCTGGAGTTTCAGATGTGTAACCACTCGAGAAACGGCTCTGGTTCTGGTCTCATTCTGGCCGAAGGTTCAAATATTGGAGCAGCTTCTGCTTCAGTGTAGCACCTGGAGTCTGAGTTGAGGATCCATGTTTGCCTGTCATGGTAACGGGCAAACGCTCCAAAACAAACAAGTAGCTTTTGAGTTGTTTTCACCGCATGGACCGTTTGTGTCTTTGATCAACATCTGCCAAAAAGGCACACAATGCCATGTGACCTGGCTGTGTCTGTGCGCTGCGTCCTGGATAATAAATAATATAAATAAATGTAAATATTTGCACCATCTTCCTGCGTCCTTGCTCACACTTTTAACCATGTCTTGAACAAGATGAGCAATTGATCCCAGTGGTGTTCACCAGACTTATATCCCTAATAGGTGTCCCCAGAGGTCGAACACTGTGATCACATCATCCGTCCATCAAGCTGTCCCAAGTGCTAGTTAAAGCTAAGAGTGTTAACTCCTTGAAGAATGAAGCATTTTATGTTGAGCTGTGACTCATTTGCATAGAAAGTTATCAAGTGTGTTCGTCAGGAAGAAGACAGCTGCTACAAAAGCCTTATTGTCCTCCTGGTCAAAGGTGATGGGACACCGAAACCTGGTGGGGCGATCCACTATGTCTGTGTGTGTTCACCTGGGAGCCCCCTCCCCCCGCGTGTGCATAAGTGTGTGTGTGCACAGCGAGAGAGAAGCTTGGAGAGACAATCTTGTCCTGAGTGCTTTCAATGCCCATCAGCCACTTGTCTCACAGTTGGCTCCACCCCCCCGCTGTCAGTGAGTGCTGTCATTGGTGGAGACACGGCCACCTCTGCTTCCAGTAAACACCGGCGCCATGGCGACCTCCACAGCACAGCATGCTCATCTCCGTGGCAACCTTTGTGTGTGTGTGAGCCTGCTGGAGGTGACAAAGCGTGACCTCGTGGGAACTGATTAAGTGTGTATGTTAACGACGATTGTGCATGATGACCGTTGACCTGTATCTACCGCAACCAGCCACTAGGGTGGGGCTACATGTAGTCCATCAACTTACACAGCACCCCACCCGTGTTTTATTTTCTCCCCAAAAGAATTCTGATTGGAGTGCGGTCAGTCGTGCACGACATGATAAAGGCGATGCACAGTAAGGCCTTGGATGCATCACTAAGGTTTTTTTAAGACAATTTAACCCTTTGTAGGCGAACAAGACGTGGTTGACTGCGGCCTAAGTCAATAAATATTTGAAAGATGTAGTCTGGTCACTGGGTTTGAATCACCATTGGATTTTGCATGTTTTGGATTTTGCACATTTTTGCATGTTCGCCCCGTGCATGCGTGGTACTCCGGTTTCCTCCCACATTCCAAAAACATGCTAGGTTAATTGGTGACTCCAAATTGTCCATAGGTATGAATGTGAGTGTGAATGGTTGTTTGTCTATATGTGCCCCGTGATTGGCTGGCGACCAGTCCAGGGTGTACCACGCCTTTTGCCCAAAGTCAGTTGGGATCGGCTCCAGCATACCCTAGTGAGGAAAATTCCTCCCATTTGGAAATGTGCAGTTTTGGTTTCTTACTCTGCCCTTCTTCACCGCTTCATTTGAAACACTTTCTTAAGTTTAGAATAAATCAATTGGAGAGGCTAAGTAGTTAGCTTGCTAGCTTACTGTACAGCATGTTAAGAGCGGCGACCGTCTGTTATGTCCCTGCAGTGATCCCGTAGCCTGCGCAATGTGGTTAAAACAAAGAATAATAGGAGCGTAAAGATGACTATAAGACTGGTATTTCGTGCCTAAAGGGCACTAATAATATTAAAACCCGTATTTTGAAAGTCAAACAGGTTTTCTATGCTCTAACTATGACTTTCCTACTTTGTGGATGACTATTTATTTTTCCCATACACTGCAATTCATCCAAAGAAATGTATATTACACGAATAGTTTTTTTTTAACAAAATAGTTGCAATGGGGATACTTTTGGGGAGATATTACCAGTGTAGAGTATTTTTTTTTACATTGTTTTACAGTACCTTACAAAGACGAAACCTCAACAAGCTCACCGCAGCAGTGCAAATTTTATACGGTGTCTCCCTCTAACGGTAGAAAGAAGTACTATTGGTTTCTTGTCTTTCTGACGTTTGCTTTGTCACATTAAAGTGGTAAAAAATATACAATAGACAAAATAAACAATTATTTTCGTTAGTAAAGTTAGATAACACCATTGCAATCTTTGAACTTACAATCCGTGCAGTTAATAAAACGTTTAAGATGGCCACAGTTTAACGCCTGTTATTTATATTTACATTGTGTTGTTTATTACGGCGAACAAATCAGAGGTAAAACTTCAATTTACAATACTATATATTTCCATTTACGAAAAATGTGAACTAATACTGCCGCTTGGTGTCCTACAAGGGGCGCCAGAGTTGTGCTTTTTGTGAAACAGACAATTACTACACTGATATAAGAGTCGACATTGAGCAAGATAGATTTAAAACTAATAAAGAGTTGATATAGTTTGAAACTTATAGTGGCCATAATTGTCGCCAGTAACTGTATAGATTTAAATATAATAAGATAATTTAATGCAGTAGTTTGGAGTCGAACTAGTTGCATTTTGTCTTGCCGTTTTTTACCAGAAGGTGTCGCTAGTCTCGTGTACTTTATGAAAAAGTGGATATATAGTAATAACCATACAATATAAATGTAGGTTATTCTTTATTATTATTATTTATGAAGGTGTTTTTTATCATGATGGTTCACTTTTTTCTGTTTTTTTTTGTTTCCTTCAAGCTTCCTGTTCAAAGCCACTGGTCATCTTACCCTCTGATTGGCTCTCGCCGCTAGGGGCGGAGCTTGGCGGGGCCTCCTCCTCTATGCGGGTTTTGTTGTCAGTAGCGGCGAAGAGTCCATGGAGGACGTGTCTGTTTGAAACGCACCGCTGGGCGTCTAAGGACTACTGACATCCAGATCAAGATCCAGTCTAGACCGGAACTACTGGATGCTCGCCACCTGAGCCCCAGGGAGGTGGACCAGCCCGCCACGCCTCGCCGAGATGGGCAACAGTTTGTCCAACGTGTCCGCCTTCCAGTCTCTTCACATCGTCATGCTGGGTCTAGACTCGGCCGGCAAGACCACCGTCCTCTACCGGCTCAAGTTCAACGAATTCGTCAACACGGTGCCCACCATCGGCTTCAACACGGAGAAGATAAAGCTGAGCAGCGCCAAGGGCATCAGCTGCCACTTCTGGGACGTTGGGGGGCAGGAGAAGCTGCGCCCCCTCTGGAAGTCCTACAGTCGCTGCACGGACGGCATCGTATACGTGGTGGACTCTGTGGACGTGGACCGTCTCGAGGAGGCCCGAACCGAGCTTCACAAGGTGACCAAGTTCGCGGAGAACCAAGGAACGCCGTTGCTGGTCATCGCCAACAAGCAGGACCTACCCAGGTCACTTCCGGTGGACGCCATCGAGAAGCAGCTGGCCTTGCACGAGCTGGCTCCGGCCACCTGCTACCACGTGCAGCCCGCCTGCGCCATCATCGGTGAGGGTTTGCACGAGGGCATGGACAAGCTGCACGAGATGATCGTCAAGAGGAGGAAAAGCCTCAAGGCGAAAAAGAAGCGGTGATGTTAGCAACGCTTGAGGACACCCAACAGGCTGGCCTGTTTACCTGCTGGACGCTCACCTGGCTACCTCCACAGAGACACTCAGCAGGGACGAGATGTCCAACTTTGCACTTTTTATTTGGACATTTGAAGGTTTCTTTTTCTGGGGAGTATTAAACATTTCAAAGCAGCATCTCACTGACTTTGTTTACTTGTAAATATGACAAATTCTCGGGGACGTATAAGACTATATATGGAGGACGCTGGTTGGCCTCTGCTTTGTTGGAAATGGTCTCTTCCAGAGTGAAAGTAGTCATAAAAGTTTCATGAAGTGTACAAGGCAAGTCACTTGCAAGTGTAAAAGGAAGTGAAGCACAACAAGTGAACCCAACAGGACTTGTCTTATGCTATACTACAATCTAGAACATTTATACAGTGCTTCACCTCTTACACTTGTATGACACTTAAAACATTGCCTGTACTCTTAAAGCTTTTATGATGGGTGTAGTTTGACACTGGAACAGATTGATTCCGTTATTTCCTATGGGAATCATTATTTAAAGATTGCTTAAGTTAGCCAGTGTGGCTATAATAGTGAGGTTGGACATAATGAGTGCAAATATGCCAACATGCTAACAAACATTCCTTCACACAATGAAGAAGACTGCGTGTGTGTGTGTGTGTGTGTGCTTTGATGTGTTTAACAGTGCACTGACGAATGTGTCGTCCTGCTGCTGTAGTTTAGTCTGGGAGAACAAACATGTCTCAATATGGACAACGACTCAAGACCACACACACACACGCTTAACAATGAAGCAGCTGTAGTTACTGATTTGACCGTTACGAAGCTACAGAAGGTGGTCAAAATATTAGAAACATATTTGACCATCAAAAGTCAACATGTTCATCCTTGTTTGAGTTTTTGTATTGGATGTTATTAGATGGTTTACCTAATAAAGTGGCCATCATCATCATGTCATGTGACTACACTTTAACATTTAGTGACTCATAAAAAAAATAGGAGAACAGAAAGTCGGGCTGGGTCTCAATTGGTTTCTAAATTCTGGACATAGACTAAACCAAGGCGAAACCGTGCACTCGCAGTACCACCATTAATAGTCGCCATCTTGGCTACTTTGTGGAAGGCGAGGGGTTAACTGGAGTTGAAATGAAATTCTACAGATTGATTTTGCCCTTCTTTCCCATCACTCTCATGTTTAAATAATTTCCCAGGAATTTCCCGTGTATTAACTTTAATCTGCAGTTCACACTGGAGATGGTTTCAACCCATGAGCCATAATAATCTGCGAGGGCAATAGTGCAGTGGAAGAAACGGGCAAATATTGTGATTGTCATTTCTGCTAAGTGTGCAACAATGTTAATCGATTAGGAACAACATGACACTATCAAAATTCACATGCTCAGCAACTATAAGTAAATAGTGTACACTGTTTACTTTAACTGTTTGTACTGACTGAAGTATTCCATTGGAGACACAGCAACTAAGTAGTACTTTCTGACTGAGTCATTCATGTTATTTTGGAGCACACACCTACACACAGTAGAGTAAAAAGAATGTCTTTATGGTCTGGCTCCACCTGGTCCAGTACTTCCAAACACTTTACCTGTGCAGACCTGCTTTGTTGGCTGCTTTGTCTTCATCAACCTCTGTGACTTCTTCTAGAAGGGCTCCAGGAAATGAAACATGACCTCCGCTTTTGCCACGCAGAACCTCTGAACCAGAACACGCTGCATTAAGACAATGCTTATTGGATAAACACTTATCTGCTGATGTGTGTTGGTGTAGTGAAGGAGGGCCCAAGAAGATCAGCATTCTATAGCAAGGTGTGCACTATGACAGTAAACGGTATCTTTTAGACATCTTAGCAGATGAAATGGATAACATAGCATTCTCGAGCACATTTTAACATGTTTAAATGACATCTGCTTTGGTTCTTGTGGTTGCTCCTCAAAGACATAGAAAAAAAAATCACTGACCTCTCCAGTCGTGACTGCTTTACTTTTGATTCAGTGTTTCCAGATGACAAATGAGTAATTATTATAAAAGAAGCTTAAAATTATCATATTTTGAGGGACATTTTTTTTCCCATACCCGATGTGACCCGATGTTGCTCGGGACCATCTGCTACAGTTAAACATTACCACAGACCGTGCATAGTATATCATATAATATACACATTATAAGTTATAATGCGCTACGGCAGACATAATAACAGAACATAAGCTATAATATATACTCACATGTTAGCAAGTTTCTTGTAGTTCTTGTAGTTTTTTTCTTTCGGCTTCTGTACATTACATCCTGTGGTGACTATAACAAATAATAACAAGTCTTTGAATGCATCTTCTGAATGCCTTATGCACTGTATTTCAGTTCATTCAGGCATTTCCATTCTTAAAAATTCTCAATTTGGGCAAAAAATATCTAAAATTTGCTTAAATATGCATATTTTTGGACTAATGCTAGGTTGTATTCAATGATTGTGCATTGATTTATTAATAAATATACACTATATAAAAACCTGTTATTGAGATTCTGAATATCTTCACTTTATTTTGTGGTTAATGCACACAGAGGTAACATCAGTCAGCATCGCTCTCATATCCACCAAACTCGACTATCTTCTTCGTCTCTTATTTTCCCTGTGTCTTCGTAGTCATATGGCCAGGCTGTGACCCCCCCACTCATACAATACAGCACTTCTATACACACCCTCAGCCTGCCCGTTAAATGTTTGAGCAGGCCAGGATTCCATTGGTGTGGGAGGGGTGGGGGTCAACACATACACACAGACACATGGCCACAATGACGTAAAAGAAGATTTCATGACTCTATGCAGTGTTTGTGTGATCTGACCTCATGATGCCTTCAAAGACAGCTGGGAAGTTGGAAATAGCCCAGTAATGGATGATGTCTGACCTCATAGAGATCTAACAACATAAAAAACAGAAACTCTGAAGCGCTGTCAATCATGTTGATTGGAAGTGAGGACGCTTGCAGTAAAGTATGCAAATGTTATGATGTAAGTAAATGAAAACATCTCATGTCTTGCCTCGTCTGACAGTTGTTGCCGTGGTAACGAGCAGCACCAGAGCAAAGACTAGAGTGCAAAATGTGTGACTCTGAACTTCACACCGCCCCGATGTCACAAAGGGTGGGGTGGAAGGGTCATGTGACACACGATATGTGCAACTGTGACTCTGATAGAGAGTCCAGGTTCAAACCGAATGCTTCCAGAGGGTTCTTCAGGTCCTCTGGTTAGAACACTTAAAGCTTCGTCAGCAGGGTGGCGACCAAAGGGGATTAAAGCACTCGCCTTCCATTGTTTTGTCTTGAAAGCCAAGAGTGGCGTTCCCATGGTAATGGGTCAGCTGGTTCCCGTCCAGCTGTCTGTGGATATAGGAATGCTGGGACCCCTGACCCCCGCTCCAAATGGGTCAGTCAGTTAAAGGTCAGGAGTTACATTAGAGCTAAAATGGTAAAAATTGTTAATAAAGCAATTAACCATCCAATACCAGTCAGTACCAGTCAGTACCAGTCAGTACCAGTCAGTACCAGTCAGTACCAGTCAGTACCAGTACCATCAAGCTGACTTTGTAGGTCCTGAGCAGTCGAGCTAAAGCTGAGGTTTTATATGTACCTACAGGTGGAGGATGGACTGAAAAGAATGAAGAATGAAAAGGGGCGGTGGTCCCACGAGGCCTGACATGATGCAAAGGGGCGCGGGTGGTGGTGGGGGGGCAGCTGACGGCCTAGAAGTCCAACATAAAGCTTTGCTTGTCCTTTCCCACTAAAGACCACCATTCCCACCACAGCACTAATGGTGACGGCCTCCCAACCACCCTTCCCCCGGTCCCCCTCGTCTCCTTTTGTGCTGGGTCAGCAGGGCACTGGGGGAGGGACCGGAGAGAGACGGAAGCGGGGCGGCGACTCCAGCTGGAGGACGTGAAAGTGTAGGGATGGATGAATGACAGAAATGAAAACTTTAAAAAGCATTAATACATTTTGTGGATTTCAGGGCCAGTTATAAGTTATAAGTAAAAGTTATAAAAAGCCATAAAAATGCTCAAAATGAAATCAAATATGATGGAAAGTTGTCAAAGCTAATGTGATGTTTCAACACGATGAGGAGGGATGGATGGATGGATTCTTGTTCAAAGTGTCAAGAGGAGGGATTATACTGTTCTTTCAGAATCAGAATCAGAATCAGAGTCAGAATCAGTATCAGTATCAGTATCAGTATCAGTATCAGAATCAGAATCAGAATCAGAATCAGAATCAGAATCAGAATCAGAATCAGAATCAAAAAATGTTTATTGCCAGGTATAATCAAACATTCATTCATTCATTCATTCATTTTCTACCGCTTTTCCTCACGAGGGTCCCTGAGGGTGCTGGAGCCTATCCCAGCTGTCTTCGGGCGAGAGGCGGGGTACACCCTAGACTGGTCGCCAGCCAATCACAGGGCACATATAGACAAACAACCATTCACACTCACATTCATACCTATGGACAATTTGGAGTCGCCAATTAACCTAGCATGTTTTTGGAATGTGGGAGGAAACCGGAGTACCCGGAGAAAACCCACGCAAACTCCACACAGAGATGGCCGAAGGTGGGATTGAACCCTGGTCTCCTAGCTGTGAGGTCTGCGCGCTAACCATGATCAAACACATACTAGGAATGTGTTTTGGTGAAGAAGGTGCAGACACATCTATTAAAAGTGAAAAAACAAAATATACTGTATAAATATATATACACAGTCTGTTTTTGTTTGTTATACCGGAAGCACAGATTATTATTCCAAAAGAGTCCAAACTAATGGAACGCATAGAGAGAGTATGTCAATGTTCATTTGGAACATTCCAGAAAACCCTGAAAAGTTGCAACACGTTTAAAAAGTTGACGTGTGTAATGTGATGTTGCAACAAGCTCATGCTCGCTGCATAGCCGTGTTACCCGTCAGCACTCTGCAGAGGCGTCTGCACATAAGTACAAACGGGTCTGGACCCGCCTGAGTTGTTGTCGACCTTTCATTGCTGCTTGACGTCAGGGCAGAGTGTTGCAAAGAAGAAGTGAAAGAGCAACTTAAAGTGTTGAGAAATTCATCTCATTTATCAGCAGCGCATCACTTCCTTTCTGACGCTCACGCTTTACGGGAAGAAGCAACCATCCTCTTGCAATATTAATTTTCTCCTCACAGGGTGACAGTGAGTCAGTAAGGTGTTAAACCCAACTGAAAGTAACACTAGCACATTTAAGTGTAATTCAACACAGTACAAATACAACACAGAGTACAATAGAAATAAAAGATCATTTTGTGTTTAGATGAGCTGTTTAAGTCTCAGTGAACCTCTGAGCAATCGCCATGGTAATCTGATTACATAGCTGTTTACAGTAAAGGGCACGGACAGAAGGGGTCATACGGTCAGTGGGTGGGGGTATGGGTTGTTCAATTGCTGTCTCTTGGGGACATCGAGCAGCTATCTGGAAAAGGCACTCTTGTGTCTCTAATGAGCACATGTCACGTCTGGTGTTAACTTCAAGCATGTGAGCGCGAGCGGGTCAGAACATGTTGGTGTGACCAGTGACCAGGTGAACAAACGCAGAGAACGATGAATCTTTCTAAACCTGGAAATGTGCAATCGTGTGGCTTTTACCTCGTAGATTTTTCATAGGTGTTTTTATTCTATCATTATTATTCTACCTAATCCATCCTCTGTGTTCTGTCCTGCTATATGTATTGTTGTCTTGTATGCTGCATATCGTGTTGCTTCTACTGGAACTTTAATTACCCTGGGGGCACACAACCAAGGGATAAATAAATCTAATCTAATCTCATCAACTCTTTAGTGGCATTTTGTCTTGATTAAATGACAACAGAAAATAAGTAAGAAAGTATAAATGGTAGAGAAGAAAGTAAGTAAGAATGAAAAGTAGGAAGGTATGTAAGAAAGGAAGTAAATAAGAGAGTATGGGAGAAGGTAGGTTGAAGTTAAAAAGGCAAGTAAGAAAGTACTTAAGAAAGTAAGTAAATAAAAAAGTGACAATAATGTGTATAAGACAGGAAAAAATAAGTAATAAAGTAAATAAGTCAGTAGAAAAGTAAATCAATAAGAAAATATGGACAGAGGTAACTAAGAAAGTAAAAAGTAAGTAAGTAGGAAAGTAGTAAAGTAGGTAAATACAAATCAAGCAATAATGTAGGTGTGACAGTAAAAATAAAGTAAGGAGAGTAAGTAAGTAACTAGAAAAGTAAGTAATTAATAAGGTAGGTAAGACAGCAAAAACTAATCACGTAAGAAAGTAAATAATTAAGTAGAAAAGTAAGGAAAAAAGTAAGTTAGTCAGAAGGTTTGTCAGAAAGCCAGTAAGTAAGAAAGTAAGTAAGTAGGAAAGTACGTAAAATGAAGGCAAGAAGTAAGAAATGCAGTAAGTATGAAAGTAAGAAGTAAAATAAGCAAAGTAAGTAAAATAAGTAAGTAAAGTATGTAAATAAAAAACTAAGCAAGAAGGTAAATAAGAAAGTGAAAATGTACCTAAGAAAGTAAGTAAATACAAACGTAAGCAAGATGGTAGGTAAGACAGTAATAACTAAGCAAGTAAGAAAGTAAATAAGTAAGTGGAAAAGTAAGTAAAAAAGTAAGTTAGTAAGAATGTTGGTAAGAAGGTCAGTAAGTAAGAAAATAAACAAGTAGGAATGTAAGTAGAAAAAAAGAAAGAAAGTAAGTAAAATGAAGGCAAGAAAGTAAGTAAGAAATACAGTAAGTATGAAAGCAAGAAGTAAAATAAGTAAAAAAAATAAAATAAGTAAAGTATGAAAGTTAGAAGTAAAATAAGTAAAATAAAACGCAAGCAAGCAAGCAAGCAAGCAAGCAAGTAAGGTAGTAAGGTAGTAGTAGTAGTAGTAATTAGGAAAGCAAGTATATTTTAAATAGGATTCTTTGGGGCGGCAGAGAATGTTTGTCATAATTTGCTGAGCACGAAGAAAAACACTTCTGCCAGCATACTGCAAATAGCAGCCACACTGTTCCAAGTGTCTCCATGGTAACCAAGAAGACTGTAGTGAAGCCTCCAGGCAGAGATTTCTCCTTTCAGTTGTACTAGTTGTACTAGAGTTGTCAACTGTGGTGGCAGCAGGGGATGGGGGGGGTGGGGGTGGGGGGTAGTTTGGTGTTTGTTTGATGGCTTAGGGGTAACAAACACAGCAGGAGTTCCTCTTTTTATCACCGCTATACGCTCACTAAATGTAACCGCCATCCCCCATTAGCACAACAAAAGCTGTTGTTTTTCTCCGGCTTTCCATTAACTCGCCTTTTGTTTGCTTTACATCAGCGACATTTGAAGTGTTGAAGTTGTTCCATGAACAGGAAGTCATTCCAGGTTATCTTCGCTGATGAAAGCCAACATTGCTGCCGAGACAAAGGTGGACGTCTGTCTGAGGACTCATCATTTTTAATGAATGAATGAAGCAGTGAATGGTTGTTTTTTTTGCTATGCTTGGATGTTTTACATTTTCTAAGAATTGACTTTACAGAAAAATTCTATGGTGGTTAAGACATTCTTGAAAATGTACAGGGTCAGAAAAGAGTGTAATGTGCCAGGCCACTATTACAACTCATATGTGATGAATGGAAGTCATGTGACCATGTCATAATAAAAGTACAAATACTACAACACTGTCATGCACCATTGTTTGTTTTGACTGTAAACTGAAAGTGAAACTTTCAGAAATAAAATTTAGGCCTCTTTGGACAGAAAGTAGAAAGGAAAATCTGTATTTTTTTTAAGTCTAATCTCCATCTGTGAACCACCTTTACTCCATCAAATGTGAAATGAAATGTGTTTACATTACTTTTCTTCTATTGTTGTTAATAGTCCCAATCTGTCCCAAATGCAATACTTCCATTAGTATTAGTATTAGTATTAGTGTTAGTATTAGTATTAGTATACTTTCCTTAAGTATGTTGTGTACACTGTGTCATTATTTCCCAAGTGCACTAACCAGAATTGATGATCGGAATATTGGCCTTCTCTCCTTTTTGCAACCACTCGATGGAGACTTGTTGCCAACATTTGTATCACCCAGAAAATATTTGCCAACTTTATTACCCACATTTCAATTGTACAATAATTAAAAAGGAATTTGATATGGGCGGCATGGCGGTCAAGTGGTTAGCGCGCAGACCTCACAGCTAGGATAGCTGGGATAGGCTCCAGCACCCCCGCGACCCTCGTGAGGAAAAAGCGGTAGAAAATGAATGAATGAATGAATGAATTTGATATGACACTTTCTCGTTTGTGTGTAACCCCTGTTTCAGAAGATTATGTTGTTTGTGTTGTTTGGTAGTCCCTCCCCTTCCGCTATGTAGCCAAGATGGCGACCCCTGAAGGTGATCCATCAGTGTGCACTCACCATTTTGACCATTTTTATTACTTATGTATGTTTATATCATCATTTTTATCATTCCTTTATTTCATTATTAAAAAATATTATGGGCGGCACGGCGGTCAAGTGGTTAGCACGCAGACCTCACAGCTAGGAGACCAGGGTTCAATTCCACCCTCGGCCATCTCTGTGTGGAGTTTGCATGTTCTCCCCGTGCATGCGAGGGTTTTCTCCGGGTACTCCGGTTTCCTCCCACATTCCAAAAACATGCTAGATTAATTGGCGATTCCAAATTGTCCATAGGTATGAATGTGAGTGTGAATGGTTGTTTGTCTATATGTGCCCTGTGATTGGCTGGCGACCAGTCCAGGGTGTACCCCGCCTCACGCCCGAAGATTGCTGGGATAGGCTCCAGCACCCCCGCGACCCTCGTGAGGAACAGCGGTAGAAAATGAATGAATGAATGAAAAAATATTATGAATTTTGACCGTTGTCCAACGTACAGATACTGAGTGCATTTTTCCATTCATCTGAGTCTGAATACACTTGTGTGTGTCTTCTCCACAAATGACTTTTTTTAGGCTTCTGATTGGCTAAGACGCTCTTACAGTTAGGTGCTACACCGGTACCTGCTTCTCCAGCATGCACTTCAAAGCCTGTCAGTTTGATTTGATATGATTCTGAATAGATAGAGAATAAAACATGACCATAAAACGTTCTTGCACATGCAGACATGAAGATGAAGCTGTGAGACGTAGTCACAGCGACATGTTGATACACTGCTAATCCTCTAGTGTTCTTCATGACAAGCTGTCCTCTGATCTGCAGCCAAAGTGGACTGAGGATTCCCTGTCTCTTCTCGCTCTCCCTCTGCGTCGAGCTCGCTCGCTCGCTCACGTGCAGACGGCGTTGCCAGGCAACCATGTCTGGTCCCTCAACATTGCACTAATCCTGCACAAGATGCACATTTGTGCACGTTGAGGGGGAGCAGACATGAGCATTAATCTCTTAGCAGTGTGTTTATGTGCTGGTCTCTTTTTGTGTCCTGGCAGAATTCCCAGTGCAGTCTATTTGAAGGAGTGGGAATGTTGAATGGAGATATTTACACCTCTAAAAAGACAGCTGAGCCTCAAGCAATGTGGGTTTCTCTTCCTATTGTAACTCTAAGAGTCCAATATCTTGTCAGTGCTTGTTCTGCTTTTATAGGAATATACATCACATGTACCTTTTCGACACTTATTCTTTGCATTTTGAGTGCAAAAGTGTATTCACACTGTGGCTTATGGCAAAATACGGTGCACTAGAACCTGGCTGTTGAGTATGCAGCGATGAACACTTTAGTTTTGGCTATGTTTTGGCTATGTAGCAGAGGGGAAGGACTATATGAAATAATGGTGCCTGCAGTGCAATCCATAGGTGTGGAAAGTAGTGAACAGGAGAAGAAGAAACAGGTAAATATTGCGATTGTCATTTCCGGTAAATACTGGTAAAAAGGGCAGTCATAGATTTGGGACAGCACTAAGTACGCAGTGCACACAGTATACTTACTGAAGTGCACTTATGGAATTATTCCATTTGAGACACAGTTGCTTTGAGTGATCCATCAGTGTGGACTGGACCTTGAGGGACACCTAGAACCTGTAGGATGGGTTGAGACTCGTGGCAAGTGACAAGAACCAGTTCACAGTGGAGCAAAGTCAATTAAACAGTTAGTAGTCTCAAGAATCAGGAGGACTGTACCGCTGGTTGGACCACACCACTTTTGCAGATCTGTTTAGTCTAAACCAGGGGTCTCAAACTCAATTTACCTGGGGGCCACTGGAGCTAGGGTCTGGGCGAGGCTGGGCCGCATCAGGTTTTCCAAAAAAAACAAACAAAAAAACGCATTTATTAAAAACAGAAAAATGAATAAACTTTGCTTTAGTTCCGATTTTCTACAATAAAAGCTCTGATAAAACATTCCACTGTTCTCAAATATCTTAATTTTTATTTTTCTACACAAAATAAGATCAAGAATAAAGAAAATCAATCAATCAGTAATAAATAAATATAATAATAATAAAATGGCAAATAATAAAAAATAAAAAAAGAAACCACATATAGTTGGTGGGTAGACAAATTATTTTTTTCAGATGAACAAAGCATTATTAGAGCCCTGTAGACATGACAAAACATGACTATAGTCACATTTACACTTTTTTTATTTACAACATATTGTGCAACTGCAGGGTCTTGAGACACATGCTAACTCGCAAACTAGAGAGCTAGCGACCTAGCAAAAACTTACCACTTCCACACGGATAGGGAGGATAACTATTAACAGTTATTTAACCTTTAACATGAACATTAATCAAACGTAATAATTTTTTCTGGGTACATGATACCATACAGCATCCATATCAAACTTGCGGGGACCGCACTAACATTCATATCAAGGCGGGGGCCTCAAACTAGTGTCCGCGTGTTTGAGACCCCTGGTCTAAACAAAGGTCTGGATCATCTGGTCCAAAGATTGACAGGATGTCTCACAAACTATTTGTTTAGTGACGTGATTATGTTACATGTACATGTACATGGCAAGCATCTGGAGAGGCCAAAGTGATATTCACCATGCTGGGACGTTTCCTGTAACCAGAGAGTCCACAGGGACTCACTAATCGATAATGATGAGTGAAAGTGGAAGTGATGTCACTTTTGCTCATGTTGCATTACTTCCACAATGTCCTGCTAGCACACTTTAAACATGTACACACATTTTGATTTAAACATGACACACATGTTCTTGCAACAACATAATTAGTTCAAAGAAATGTTCCATTGTTATTATTATCTTATCTTCACTAGTGCTAATTATAACTTGCAAAGCCAATGTTGTCTTTTTTTATTGGTCCTGTGCATATTCTTACAAAAAAAAATTAATAAATAATGCTATAACATCTGGAGAAACACATTACACATCTCCTTTTTAGAATAACTCCAAGCTGATTGGTCATGGTGATAACCTGACATCTCCTCTTGGTTCCACACATGGCGTGACCTTGTAGCGTCCAACAATCATGCAGAGTTACTACTTTTTAAGGTCAGCCATCACACACTCACCCCTGAGGCTTTTTGACTTTGGACTGTATGCACTGCATGTTTTCGTTTTGGTCCACTGGGCATGACTGACTAGTGCAGCTAAGTGGTCCACATCTACATCAAGGTCTGCTTCTCTGAGATCAACACACATGTTCCAATAGAAACCAGAACGCAAATAGATATTCACAGATATTAATCAGCGAGGAACGTGCCGTAGAACTAAGATTTAATCTTGGGATACTTAGTGTGATACAAGATGGCTACGTAAAACAAACCAAACACAAATACAAATACAACAGTTTGTTACGCGCTCCATATTGCATACTAACCAGATGGGCGGATGCAAATCAAGGTGAAATTTCAGCATACATTTTGGATGTTAACCAAAATATGTGCAAACCGGGGCGGACGTTCCACTGGATGTCCTTTCCATTTTACTGTTAAACAAATGGTCAGAATGTTGTAGAAGTTAATGGTGTTGCTCCACATATAGCAGATAAAACACCAATAATCCATCCATTTTCTTTGCTCCTCACTAGGGTCGCGGGTATGCTGGAGCCTATCCCAGCTGTCTTCGGTACACCCTGGACTGGTCGCCAGCCGATCACAGGGCACATATAGACAAACAACCATTCACACTCACATTCATACCTATGGACAATTTGGAATCGCCAATTAACCTAGCATGTTTTTGGAATGTGGGAGGAAACCGGAATACCCGGAGAAAACCCACGCATGCACAGGGAGAACATGCAAACTCCACACATCCACATGACTATTATTTGTGATGTATAAGTTAAAAATGTCATTTCTAGCTCGCTCTTATAGACGTCTCTAATAGATGTCGTTTGGATAATTTATTCCTGGATTGTTAGAAGGATGTCCATGTGTTAAAGACCAGTGGGATTAGATGGATCTTGATGTGGTTCTTCTTTTGCTGGATGCTGAAGTTCAGAAGCAGATGTTGCTGTGATGAAACGACGCACAAACGTTGACTGCTTTTGACACATCAGAGAACACAAACATCAGAGCAGGAAACCTCTAGTCCTTCTCCTGCGGCTGGTGCAGCAGACGGGGTTAACGGGAGGTTAAACATGGCGTGCTGATCAGCACTAAGCCGGGTTGACATGAAGACAATCTGCTTCGTTTTTCTGCTTTGATTGCTTTCATCAGCCGTCCATGCAGTCAATGAGATGGAGCCCAAGATCTGATGCAGGTCACAAATGCTGTCATCATAACAGAAAAATACATACGTACATTCAATCATTTCTTTCCTACCGCTTCTCCTCACAAGGGTCACATGGGAAGAACATGCAAACTCCACACAGAGATGGCTGAGGGTGGAATTGAACTCAGATCTCCTAGCTGCGAGGCCTGCGTGCTAACCACTCTTTTACCGTGCAGCCCTTCTTCTTTTCAAATTTTATAAAAAACAATGTCCTTAAAATAGGAGAATGATGGAACAAACAAAATTAATTCATTCATTCATTCATTTTCTACTGCTTATCCTCACAAGGGTCGCGGGGGTTCTGTCTTTGGGCGAGAGGCGGGGTACACCCTGGACTGGTCGCCAGCCAATCACAGGGCACATATAGACAAACAACCATTCACACTCACATTCATACCTATGGACAATTTGGAGTCACCAATTAACCTAGCATGTTTTTGGAATGTGGGAGGAAACCGGAGTACCCAGAGAAAACCCTCGCATGCACGGGGAGAACATGCAAACTCCACACAGAGATGGCCGAGGGTGGATTTGAACCCTGGTCTCCTAGCTGTGAGGTCTGTGCGCGAACCACTCGATCGCCGTGCTGCCCACATACGTACATAAAATTCATAAAATGTACATACTCTGTATTTGGACCGGTCAATAGGACTTGGTCCATGTTTTTGGACATGATCCACATTCAACTAATTGTGGGGGGGGGGGGGGGGGTTCTTTAAAGACAAAGTGTGAACATTCAAAATGTCAGAGGCGACTGAGAAGAAATTTGTGCAAACGTGATTGTGGATGATGGACTTGTTGACCACTTGATTACCAGGCTTGTTTGTGGACGTCAACCAACTGAGAATGTGAAGACATTTGAATGGTAAGGAATCCATCCACAAAAGCAGGGACCTTTTAGTAATAAGAAGAACATGGTGGTGGAGCCCAGACTTCCCTTGTATACCGTCTACTTTGTCCTGCTCCTACTGGCGGATACCAAGGCGTTCCCAGACCAGTTGAGAGACATGGTCTCTCCAACGTATCCCGGGTCTTCCCCGCGATCTCCTACTGGTTGGACATGCCCAAAACACCTCCCCAGGGAAGCATCTGAGAAGCATCCTGACCAGATGTCCAAGCCACCTCATCTGGTTCCACTCAATGTAGAAAGTGTATTGTTATTGTACTGGTATTCTTACATATTCTGCAAATAATAAAGAAACAACTTTTTTTCACACATTGTATACAGTTGGGGGTGGCACGGCGGCCCAGTGGTTAGTGCACAGACCTCACAGCTAGGAGGACCAGGGTTCAATTCCACCCTCGGCCATCTCTGTGTGGAGTTTGCATGTTCTCCCCGTGCATGCGAGGGTTTTCTCCGGGTATTCCGGTTTCCTCCCACACTCCTCCAAAATCATGCTAGGTTTGGTGACTCCAAATTGTCCATAGGTATGAATGTGAGTGTGAATGGTTGTTTGTCTATATGTGCCCTGTGATTGGCTGGCCACCAGTCCAGGGTGTACCCCGCCTCTTGCCCGAAGACAGATGGGATAGGCTCCAGCACCCCCGCGACCTTCGTGAGGATAAGCGGTAGAAAATGAATGAATGAATGTATACAGTTGTTTTTTGTTGTTGTGATTTGTTGGTGTTTTTTGTAGAAAAGTCATGGATAACAATAATTAACAAAATATATTTTAGCATTACAAAGATAAAAGAGCTTCTACATCCTGGTGTAAACTAGGGATGGTATGATGATGAAATGTAAATGCTGACATTAACATGCCATAGTGAGAGACGCAACAACAGCAACGCAGCTAGCTAAAGACTGGATTATGCTCTCATCTTTGTGAACGCCTTCTCCTTTGATTTTGGATATATTTGCAATAAAAGTGACTGTTGTAACACGTTGGTTCATTCCAGCTCTAATAACAGTCTCCGTTTCATTTAAATTACCATTGTTCACTTACAACAAAGGAAGCTAGCAAGCTAATAAATAGCTAATACCTAGAACACGTTGGAGGGATTATGTCTCACAGCTGGCCTGGGAACGCCTTGGTGTCCTCCTGGTGGAGTTGGAGGAGGTGGCCGGGGACCAGGAAGTCTGGGCTTCCCGACTGAGACTGCTGCCCCCGTGACCCGGACCCAGATAAGCGGAGGAAAATGGATGGATGGATGGTGTCATGGTTGCTCACTCTCTGGCAAACATTTGCCCCTAGCGTTTCACCTGCTCAACCCAGATGAAGAATTATCAAAGCATCAAGACGGTGTTGAGGGTAGTACGGTACTACTAGGGCAGTGTTTTTTTTACATTGGAAAACATCACTAAGTCTATAGGAGGAACGAGCTAGGTGTTGCCACACGGACCAATATTACATTGCTCTGCCAGTCTTTACACCACAGACACTCGACAGTAGCCACATTTTTACATGACGAGTTTTTCTCTTTCGGAATGACTTTTCCGGAAACAATGGTATCCATGGAAAGGAATATTCCAATCTCTTGTCTACATGCGCCGCTATAATCAACCAGAATAGTCAATGGGGCATGCCCAGTAAAACGTAAACACCAACATCACGTGATACCGGCTTCCCCAAGTCGTTCTTTCACTTGTTGGAATAACTCCGTATTGTCAGTTTTTCGTTTGTCCAGTCTTGAAATTTAGTTTGGTCCAAAAACAAACTTTCCGTATCAGTCCAGTGCCGATTGCTGGCGTCCATTTTTAAAACTGAAGAACGTCTGGAGCTGCGTGTTACGTCATATCTGAGCATGCGATATGATAAATTTAACCAGGAAAGGATCAAATTCAAGCTTGCTAATATTTTATAATTCAATACATAGATATATATTTTCTTTTAACTTATGGACTTGTGAACAAAGTATAGAAGTGTTTAGATTCTGTTCCACAGATGGCGCTAATGCACATGACAGCTGCTTGCCAACCGCCAATAAACAACAGAAGAAGAAAAACGCACCCAACTTTCCGTTTGAGCGGCTACCCCTGTTAATCCGATTATATATTCATTCGGATTGGCACTATTCTTTTGGAATGAGGCGTATACTAAGGTTACATTCTTTCCGTTTGAGCAAATAAACCAAATGCAATTGGAATATTTGAGTCCACATATAAGTGGATATTGACATAATATTTGCAAATGATGATTAATAAATGTTAATTATAAAAAGTCATATTGGATAATTCCTCACGGCACACCTGACAGTTTCTCAAGGTACACTAGTGTGCCGCGGCACAGTGGTTGAAAATCACTGTACTAGGGTACTACGCAGAAACATAATCCAGACTCAAACATTGCTCAAGTGGTTACAAAACACAGCAGCTTGCCAGAACACGAGCCAGCTAGCCTAGCGCCGTTGTCATGTCAATTGCATGAAGCTACTTTCTGTGAAAAGACGACAAAGCATAACAGCCAAGTGCAATTTGTGCGATCCAAGTGCCACAAATGGAATCAAACATTTGCAATAATCACATTAGTAAGCATAACGACTTGTGCTAAGAAGAAAATTGAGTTCTTTGTGTTGAGTCTACTTGCGTTCAGACAATCCACTGACTGGTAACTTCTACTAAAGTAAGATATTTCCACAGTAAACTACTGCAACATAAAAAGGGTGAAGGCCTTAAATGCAGAGTTCTAATGAGGTCTAAGATCCTGGTTCAGAGAGGTCACTGAGGGATAACCCAGCAGGGAAAATGTCCTAATTGGACCGTGACGGATTTTCATGTCCTGGCTGCTGTTTTTTCACTTTGAAGACTTAACGCTCTGAGTAGTCACATGACTGACTCCCACGTTCAAGCCTTTATTGTCTTCATGTGTTCTCATGAAACTCTTCCAGCCTTCTTTTTGCGTCGCCCTTCCACATAAAACACCACACCAACAAAGAGACGTTCACGTGTCCGTTCCAACGAATACTTTTGATCTTTACATCAACATGTTCCAGTTAAGGAGCCCAAACCCTAAAGGAGTGGTCCTAATGATAAACATCCGATGTGATGTGGCTGCTGCCTGAAGGCGTGGCTTGATTTGCTACGTGGAAACTTTGTGGTCAAGAGATAAAAAGTGTTGCACTTCCTGAAGAAGCTCGTTAAAAATCTACTGTTTGTAAAAAAGAATGTGCTGCAGCAGCTCCAGACATGTCGCACACGTTGACAACTCTTAGTAAAGCGTTGTTGGTTTGATGACGGCTTGGAAACAGCTTGTACACAAGTAAATCCTAGCTTTTATTTAAAGAAAGAACATGTATGGGATGTTTCTTTGTCTTCATTTTGTTCATCAGTGAGATCACACACACTTTCCTTTTGTGTTTAATGGAGGTCAGTGTTTTTGTGGTGGAATTTTCAGAACTCCAATGTGTCTTTCAGTTCAAAGATTGTGGGCTTGAACCTAAGACGCAGTGTTCTTCCGGCTTGTTCAGACTAGAAGCTGTTGCTGTGCAAAGAGAGGATGCCATGAAGCAGCAGACAAGACAGGACAAGAAATGGCCAATGTGGTTTGTAGTGTGTACAGAGGGCGCCCTCTAGTGGCAGACACAATTAATAATAATATAGGAAAACAAAAAACATAAAAGTCTTTAGTTCCCTCTGCTGGAAAAAGAGTGAAATGACCAAAATGAGAATTGAAAGCAAAATATACCAGTGGGCTGCTCGGTGTTCGAGTGGTTAGCGCGCAGGCCTCACAGCTAGGAGACCTGAGTTCAATTCCACCCTCGCCATCTCTGTGTGGAGTTTGCATGTTCTCCCCGTGCATCCGTGGGTTTTTTCCGGGTACTCGGGTTTCCTCCCACATTCCAAAAACATGCTAGGTTAATTGGTGACTCCAAATTGTCCATAGGTATGAATGTGAGTGTGAATGGTTGTTTGTCTATATGTGCCCTGTGATTGGCTGGCGACCAGTCCAGGGTGAACCTGGCCTCTCGCCCGAAGTCAGCCGGGATAGGCTCCAGCACCTCCCTGCCACCCCCCATGAATGAATGAATGAATATACCAGTGCACATATCAATGAAAAAAAATCCCAATATTTTCAGGAAGCAATTATGAAATATGAATTGAATATAGTTACAAAGTGGAGAGATTTGATTTGCTTTATTTCAGGGGTGTCAAAACTGCGACCCATTTGCGGCCTGTGGCACATTATAGAAATAAAACTCAAGAAAACCCCCCAGCAAAAATGCTCAGATCAGGGCTTTATGCTGGTGATGCCAAAAGAGATAATCCAAATCACATCACCCTGCTATATATATTATACATTTTTCATGTTATTTATGATGAGTGCTATTGGTCAGGGCTGCCATATAAAGGGGAAAGTCAGTCATTTGACTGCCAGGGGACACAGAAAATAGGTACTTACAAATAAAAGTAATTAATAAAGAGGGGGGTGGGGCAATATCCATCCATTTTCTATACCGCTTATCCTCACCAGGGTCGCGGGGGTATGCTGGTATCTTGGGCGAGTGGTACACCCTGGACTGTTCGCCATCTTAAGTTGGACAAAAATATATTTGACTTACTTTTTGAAGAGACCATATATCACTTTTGATACTCATCTACTGAAACTTATAGAGGATTTTGGATGTAAAAGTACATTGGTGGTAATACTTTCAGTTAAATGAAAGAACCCTAGTCCTCCACCTCTGAGAAAGGCTGATCATCATGTCTGATGAATTCAGTTTTTTTTTTATTTGCTTTGCCTTATGACTGTCACATACGGCGAGTGTTATATAGTCCACATAGCTGTGGTATAGCTGCCGTTTGATGATTACACTGATAACTCACCAAACATCGTTAAGTGTTTGTACTTCAAATGCCGTATTAAATTAAAGCTTTTAACTTGTTTCCCTTGTAAGTTCTCTCTGCATGTCAAGTTCCACATAGCCGCTATTGAACAACAGCGCATTTTCATATATATGTATGCAGTATGACATTTCTACTCACCTTTGTGACATCGTGTAAAGAAGAACAAATAGGAAGTTTTACAGTTTGGCGGTGATGACAAAGACAGGCAGACAGAAACAGGTTCAGGCAAGACTTGAAAGAATGTTCTTGTAATAAAGTATGTGGTGGCAAGAGCCCAAATAGCAAGCATGAAGAATAACAACCTGTATGACAGCGGAGCATAATTAACACATTGGAGGATAATAACACAGGAGGACATCACTGTGACGTCAAAGCAGAAGAACCAAACCAGGACTGAACACCGCAGTCACGCTAACCACAATGTTAATTCATATCCATATTAATATCAACTATTAATAATTAAATAATTATGATTATAAAAGTATAATTAAGCAATTCTTGCTTGGTCACATTCCATAAAGTTGCTTTGAACCTCAGTCACATTCTTCTTTGACATCTTTCAGCCTCCAGTTTTTTCCTCTTCATAAGGCACGGCTCTGCTCTCATACAATTTCAACTCTTTGCAATGACTACTATACCACCAATACTAATACTGTACACTACTATTGTAACCAAAGGACACATCCAAAGATGGAATAATGCAAGAATACACCAAAATGGTTGTGTATAATGCTGTCACACAGATTGTGCTGAACAGAATCAATATTTAATGGTGTTGGTCAGGAGTGTCCCAAGTATATAATATTACAGTAGTAATAATAATGTCTGTCTCACACCAACTACCCTCATGTCCTCCTTCACTACATCCATAAACCTCCAAACCATCTAAGTATGGCCTTTCTGACTTTATTTCCAAGGCCTCTAGCATGCAATGTCCCTATAATATACACGTTCCTGATCCTATCCATCCTGGTCACTCTCAATGAGAACCTCAGCATCCACATCTCTGATACCTCCAGTTCTGTTTCCTGTCTGGCGCTGACCAAACAACATGACTGATTTTTGTGTGCTTAATAGATTCAAAGATGAGGAATATCCAAGTGGCTAGAATATAGAAATACTGTATATTATCACATACTATAGTATTAATTGGCCCTGTACCCTAGAAACCGCCCATGAATGATACGGGAAAAGGCCCAAATGATACTGGGTCAAAGCCCAGAGCAGTGATACTGAGTTTAACCATGTCCAGTATCAGCCCCCGTAGCTGTCCACTCAGAGCGCACTCCTCTGGTATCGTGCCTGTGAAACAACCAATCAGAGAACAGCGCACGAGTGCTTAGTGCCTAGTGCTTCTCCAGTCACCAAAAAACCCAAACTTGATTAATGGAATTTTAATTGTCAGACATTGATAAAATAAGACTGTTGATAAAATATTATTGTTGAAATATTTTTGCAATTATTGTGTTTACACTGTTTAGATATAATACATGTAATAAACTGAACATTTTCTGGAAACAAAATGGTCTTTTGATGAAATAGTCCGTGATAATAAGCTAAGCTAAGCTATTAAATAGTATGTGATAATAAGATCATCACATGGTCTGATACCAGACAAACCATGTGATAACCTATAATTGTATACTGTATATGAATATGGAATAAGTTCAGACACCACTGCTAGAGGCCAAGAATGAAACACACGTCATCATATCCACCCACCCAAAATAGTTTTATTGTCATGGCTTGCTTCTGAAGTGCATCTCCCAACAATTAAGAATTAAATAAGCATGTGGTGTAAAAGCTGATGCCCAGTGTCGTCATGCTCTCTGTGAATTCTTACTGACCCAAAAGAAGATGCCGGACATCTCAGTTATGTCAGGAATTCTCTAGTTTGTCCCACCATCTAGCTAACATGACGTTCTACTGTCATTTTTTGGAGCATGTTGAAATAATTACCTTCTGATGACGTTGTCAGTCAAATGTCAGCGGAATGTTTTGGGGTGAAACTAGTTTGGGAAGTTCAAGTACACCAAACGTGCGTCAGAAGATCTTATAGGCAGCTTGTCAGGAGAGACTTCATTGTTACTGAGGAGCCACCAGAAGGTCAGTCAGCATCTCTGCACCGCTTCTGCTGGTGAGTTCACTTCCACTTCTTAACTTTTATCACTTTGTATGAATTAATGCAACATTTGGATGATTGTAACCTCCACAGATGATGTTATGTTGTCATCAGTGTCCATTTTTTATTTTAAGTGTCAGTTCACTCATTAATAAACTTCTGGGGTCTGGTGTAGGATTTTCAACTTTTGCTTCCTTATTTCATTTTGACATAATTCCTAAAATCTTTTAAATGTAAAAATGTATATCAAACCATCCTTATGACTTGGAATGCAAAAATAGAATGTATAATTTAAAATATATAAATGTCAATATGTTCAAACAACAAAGTTAATGACGTCAGAGAAATCCCAATTGGTTAAAAAGGGCGACAAATTAAAGCAACTGTATTATCGTCACTAATTATTTATCCAAATTATACAATTTATCAACACTGACATTGATACTTTCAAGATTATCAAATAATTTCGCGATTTTTGCCTTTCATTTGTTGATTATGATTATAATGAGAATTAAACAGGGGACAAATAATTTTTCAACAATTGAAAAGTAAATAAATACAACAATATAAGGCAATGTAACAATATGAAAAAAAAACAATACAATGATTTCCGTTTATTATATCCAGTTATTTGACCAAATTAAAGCAGATGCAAATAAAAGTAAACAACTTGGCTCTCATTAAAATTGTTTTGCCTTTTTGTCCCCAAAGCCCTTCCATCTCCAAGAATGTATTCCTCATGAGAACAGAAAAATAATCACAAAACTGATGCTCCCATCGGTATTGATACGATCATTATTTGGATCAATCTGCCCTCCCCAATAGAGAACCTTGGGCCTGTTCTGGATTTCTGTCCAAAAAACATACTGTACTGTCCCATGGCTCAGTAAAAATATCTTTAGAAGACGTAAGAACTTGTCCTTCAGGACCATCAAGACATCTTCCCAGTGTCTCTGCTCTGTATTTCAAGTTCAGTGGCATTCCACAAAGCAGATTTGAAAATGATGACATTCTCTTTTGAAGTATGTCAGCCTCAAGGGTTTTCTTCTTTGTAATCACTGCTGCCTTTCTTCTTTATTGGAATTCAAGTTGACTTTAAAGACAATTCAAACGTAACGCCAGGAGAGTGGATTGAAAAGACGACTCCTGGTGGTCCAGAAAGTGTCTTTGTCTGAGGTCTTAATTTGTGCTCACCTTGAAAAGGAATCAACCTGAGGTTTTATGAGTGGTCCTTCTTCATGCTGCTGAGATGTCAGACATGATAGATGCCAGCTGTCACATGGTGGCTGACTGCTCCTTGCCCGACAAATATTTAGGATTCTTTTTAATGCTGTTAAATGTCAAACACGCCTGGAATATTGGCTGGTTAAACCCGTTCAATGCGGTCCCACATCATGAGTTTGCAACAATGTGAGCCGCATTAGAAAGGGTTTTTAGTATTAAAAAAAAAAAAAAAATAATAATAATAATTAAATCAGTTCTGGTGCTGCGAGGTCGGCCAGTCGATTTTGGTTTCAATGCAGATCCAGTAGCTCTGAAGTTGGTAACCCATAACAAGATGGTGTTTCCAGCTGGTACGGGATCATGTCTACCAAGACTGAAGTACAAATGGAGCGCTCGTTGTGTTGCAGTTACAGATTCGTTTGAACGGAAGATTTGATTCAGAAACTGAAAAAGAAACGAAAAACGATGGCATTATAAAGAAACAAAGCAAAATTGCATTATATGAAAAAATGGCATTATATTTACTTCGAAAATAAAAATACTTTTTTGTTTAAAAAGAAAAAAAAAGAAAAAAAAAAGGGTATTTAGGTGGCCAATTGCAAGTTGCATCTTCTCTGAAGAGTAGAAATATGGTAACTCAAAACAACTGTCAAATGACCTGAAAGTAAAGATTGTTCAACATCATGCTCTAGGGGAAGGACACACAAAAATAGCTCAGAGATTTCAGCTGTCAGGTTCCACTCTGAGGAACATAGTGAGGAAATGGAAGACCACAGGCACAGTTCTAGTTAAGACCAGGAGTATCAGGCCAAGAAAAATCTCAGATAAGCAGGGGTGAAGGACGGGGACCAAAGTCCAAAGACCTACAACATGATCTTGGGGCAGATTATGTCACTGTGCATCGTTCAGCTATTCAAGGGGATGCTGTACGGGAAAGTCATGCGGAAGAAGCCTTTTCTGTACACATGCAACAAACAGAATAGTTTTAGATATGCTAAAGCACATTTGGACAAGCCGGCTCCAGTTTGGAATAAGGTGCTGTGGACTAATGAAACTAAAATGGAGTTATTTTGACTTAATAAGGGGGGGTATGCATGGGGGATGACAAAAACAAACACTTGCTACCCACAGTAACATTTGGTGGTGGTTCCATAATGCTATGGGGCTGTGTGGCCAGTGCAGGTACTGGATAGGTACTGGACATCATTACAGAGCTCATCAAGGAGGATTGTGAGAAACTTCCAACCCTATACTGAACCAAAAGTTGTGAACTCAAACATGTCCCATCTTTCCTCCAGTTCTCTGTCTGCTGATTGGTCACCTCCAGCATGATCCGCCTCCTGGCCATCATAGCTGCGCTCAGCCAGCTGCCAGGTATGATGATCTGTCACTTCCTGGATGTTGCTACTGATGGTGGCTATTGATGGCTTAACTGTGTGTCTGCTCATACTGTACAGGTTCAGCAGCTGTGATGCACAACATCAGCCTTTGCCCCTTCAAATTCTTTGGCGAGAGTCAGAACACATTATATGTGAGTTGGGCCATTCTTATTAAAAATGCTGAAATCAAATCAGAGTAGCTCAATATATGCTCAGCTTCATGTTGCAGGTGACAAAGTAGATTAATGTCATAGCTCAAAACATTCATTCATTCATTCATTTTCTAGCGCTTTTTCCTCACGAGGGTCGCGGTACTGGGTACTGGAGCCTATCCCAGCTGTCTATGGGCGAGAGGCAGGGTACACCCTGGACTGGTCACCAGCCAATCACAGGGCACATATAGACAAACAACCATTCACACTCACATTCATACCTATGGACAATTTGGAGTCTATCTCAAAACACGTCATTAATTTAAAAAAAAAGTAATTAATAATGAATTTATTTTAGTTTATGCTGAGCGTCAATAAAAATTGAGCTGCAGGCCGCACTTTGGACAACCCTGTGCTTGGGGCTTGTACGGAAAGTTTATTCTTTCATTCATTTTCTACTGCTTTTTCCTCACGAGGGTCGCGGGGGTGCTGGAGCCTATCCCAACTGTCTTCAGGCGAGAGGCGGGGTACACCCTGGACTGGTGGCCAGCCAATCACAGGGCACATATAGACAAACAACCATTCACACTCACATTCATACCTATGGACAATTTGGAGTCACCAATTAACCTAGCATGTTTTTGGAATGTGGGAGGAAACCGAAGTACCCGGAGAAAACCCACGCATGCACGGGGAGGACATGCAAACTCCACACAGAGATGGCCGAGGGTGGAATCGAACACTGGTCCTTCTAGCTGTGAGGTCTGCGCGCTAACCACTCGATCACCGTGCCGCCCTGTACGGAAAGTTAAAGACTAAAAATAATGATTAGAGACAGGGGCACCCTTTAGCCCAGTACTATAAGAGTCTAAAAGTCTATTTTGGAGTTGTTGTTTTTTTTCCCCTCCCCTCTCCTAGTGTTGCCCCCCCCCATGCAAATTTCCCCACTGAGGGACGAATAAAGGCATATCATTCATACATATTTCCCCACTGTCCCTCTTTTATATATGATATACATGTCTTTTCATTGACAGACGGACATCAGCAACGGTGTGATCCACCTTTGTTTTGATGGCAGTATGGGAGATAAATGCATCAGCATTGTCAACGACACATCATCAACGGTGAGCGTGGAGGTCAGTCAAGAGCTGGCCGACACAAACTCACCGTTCCACCAAGCCATACTGGTCCTCACGGACACGTCCCCTTGCAAAATAATGATTTTCCTGAATGACACAAATGACCTGTCAACTGTGAGTGCCCGTCGTCATCACTCAAAACATGTCAGAAAGCTCGCTCCAGGTTTAAAAAAAATGTTCTGTCCTCAGATGAACGTCACTCTCCGTACGTTTGGTCGACAAGCGGTTGTTCGGTTTGAAACCAATGGACGAATGCTTGTGAGTGACAATGCTCCCACTGTGTGTGTGTATATATGTGTATGTGTGTGATGCAATCTTTATTCCTCGGCAGAAATCCAGCGCTCACATTGATGGTAGGGTGCTGAAGGAATGGATGTCCAGTGAGCCTGACATTTTTGAAGATGTGAGCGGCTGCACACATGAAGGTAAGCGAGACCAAAGAGACCCTCTTGTGGTCTGTTGGGTCTGCTCACAAAGTTTTAGCCTTCACTAGGTTTGCTACTGGACTGCTTGTTGTGTGTTTTTCAGGCACTCCCTATCTACCTGACACAACAGCCTGTGTCGGCACAGCCACCTTAATCACCTGTAGCGCAGCCTCCTTCCTCACCGTCTCTCCTAACAATGACCAGTAGCAAAGTTTTTTATTTGACAATCGCACTAATTCATGTTGTCATCACTTCAATTAAGCTCTGTGGTCACTTAAACATTAGTTTAAGTGATGCTAGTGATGCTAAATGTTCACACCCCTGTGCTCCTTTTTTTGACAGCTGCATAAAAGACGCAATATGCACTGTGACCGCCTCCACCATCATTGACCACCATGGCAACACCACTTCAGTGAAGGACCGCTGTGCCTACACTTTGTTTTCAGACACAGGTTTCCAGGTGTCGGGTGTTTTTAGGGAACGCCGTCGAAAAGATGTAATGTTTTTGAACGGTGTCATCATCCATCTAAATGATGACGATGTTGATATCTACCTGGGACAAAGTGGCAAGGTTAAGGTAAGCTCCACTATTTAGCCCTTGGCTAAGATACATTTTGTTCTGTGAACTTGTGCACATTTCTCTAATATATGGTTTTCTGCGTGTGTGTTTTTGGTATTTGCAGCATTTTTCTTTTGCGTGAGCATAAATGGAAAACATTGAGTAAAAAATAGTACAATGTAAGGGAAAAAAGTTAGTTTAAATATATACCTATATACGTAAAACAAACTTGTTTACAAAAACTAAATAAATTAAGTGGAAATGTATATAATAATAATAATAATAGGAGCTTACGGACAAGAACCACCAGGTTCAGGAACAGCTTTTTCCCAACAGCTGTCTCCTTGTTGAACTCTGCCCCCCATTGCCCACCCCTTCCACTACTTACGTACATCCCCCCGCTGATCTATGCCCCCCTCAATCACTTTATTGCACTACTTCATTGCACTATTGTACATATTACTGTTATATCTTGTTGCATTCATAGATCATACTGTTTATAATTTATATAATCTGCAATAGCCATACTCTAGTCACTTCATTGCAATACTGTACATATTACTGTTATTATATATTGTCACATCCATACTGTGCATACTGTTTATAATCTGTATAATCTGCAATAGCCATATTATAGTCATTTATATCCCTGTACATATCCTCACTGTATTATAGTCATAGCCTGTTATAGTTTGTACATAGATCTGTCCATTTTTTCTACATTTACTTACTACTAAGGTACTTATAAAATTGCACTTCTGGTTGGATGCTAACTGCATTTTGTTGCCCTGTACCAGTGACATGAGCAATAACAATAAAGTTGAATCTAATGTAATCTAATGTAATCTAATGTAATCTAATCTAATCTAATCTAATCTAATCTAATCTAATCTAATATAATATAATATAATATGAAATATGTGAAATTCAGGCCAGAAGTGCTTATTTTTCACAAACTAGACATTTTTGTCTCCATTGGCAATTTTATGCAAAAAGCAAATTGCTTATCTTAAGGCATTTCTATAATGAATTTTAAGTAATATATCTCATTTTACAGTATGCAAACAGATGTGCAAAATAAGCACTTACAGTCTGCAGTACAACACCAACTGGTGTTAAAATCAACAGTTATTTCATGTGTGACCACTGCTGTGATGCAGGCCAACCACACTATGCTCAACCTCACCACTACACCTGAGGACCATTATGGAGTGATGTTGTCAGAGGATGAAACTGGTGTGATGGCCAACGTGTCTCTGTCCGCCAACTACACCGTGGTCTTCTTTGATGGATACACGGTTCAGATCCACACGCCGAGGGGCATAACGGCCACAGGTTGTTTTCCCCTCCTAGAGCTTCATTTTGGTGCCATCAGATGTCTTCCTGTTTGTCTCACTGACTTTTTTATGATCTCTAACCATCCAGGAGTTCACACGATGGAAAACCTGGATGGGTTGTGTGTCAACGCCACTGTGCCTTTAACAGACAAGAAGGACAGTGTTCATAGCTCACTCGGGTAGGACCTCCTCACCATACAAACCACATGAGCTTTGTGTGTCCTAGAAATGACCTTGAGTTCTTTGTCACCTCTCTTAGCTGTGAGAAACAGTACATGGAGCCGGACGACAAGTCCATCAACTGCACCATGGTGACTCAACAGTGAGCAGCTCCTCTTCATCACACAGGACGTGCCATCACGCCTTTCCCATGTTCTCATTGGAGGACATTGTTGTCACTTTTCTGTGTTTACAATATTGGAAACCCTCACAATTGTTTAACATTGTCATGAAACAACATATATGTATATATTGACCACCTGGTTTAGGGTTAAAATTAGAGACAACCTCTGAAACTAGAGAAGGTAATTTGTGGAGAAGATGTGTGTGAATGATTTTTTAAGATGAACATGCTTACACATTCATTCATTCATTCATTCATTCATTTTCTACCGCTTTTTCCTCACGGGGGTTGCGGAGGGTGCTGGAGCCTATCCCAGCTGTCTTCGGGCGAGAGGCGGGGTACACCCTGGACTGGTCGCCAGCCAATCACAGGGCACATATAGACAAACAACCATTCACACTCACATTCATACCGATGGACAATTATAAGTCGCCAATTAGCCGAGCATGTTTTTGGAATGTGGGAGGAAACCGGAGTACCCGGAGAAAACCCACGCATGCACGGGAAGAACATGCAAACTCCACACAGGGTGGAATTAAACCCTGGTCTCCTAGCTGTGAGGTCTGTGCGCTAACCACTAGACCGCAGTGCCGCCCATGCTTACACATGATGTGTGTAATGAACATGATGCCGCACCAGCATGCCCCCTAGCGGCTGTAAACAGTATAGCAATGACAAAGCGAATAGCATTAGGTGTATCTGTCACACTCCTTTGTCCTTCCCACTGCAGATGTGAGATGTTGCACAGCGCCAGCTTCAATGCCTGTCACGAGTACATCAACCCCGAGCCATACATCACTGCCTGCACCAACACGTTGTGCCAGTACCCCAACACAGACGGACTCCGGTGCCAGTTTCTAGGGGCCTATGACAAAGCCTGCCACATGCTGATGGACTACACGTGGGGACTCAAGAGCGACTGGAGGGAGGAAGCATACTGCCGTGAGTGGCGTGTCACTATCACTCGCTGTCTTGTCCTGTTAATACAACAACTGAGCGTTTATCACCCACTACTTATAGGTTGATACATGCAAACCAACAGTTAAGGCCAAACAACTTCTCCCCCAAATGAGTCAGAGCTTTTCTTCCTGTCACTCACACACACTAGTGACACATAGTGTCTTGAAGGTTGTTAGCATTCATTCATTTATTTTCTACCGCTTTTTCCTCACGAGGGTCGCGGGGGTGCTGGAGCCTATCCCAGCTGTCTTCGGGTGAGAGGCGAGGTACACCCCGGACTGGTCGCCAGCCAATCACAGGGCACATATAGACAAACAACCATTCACACTCACATTCATACCTATGGACAATTTGGAGTCGCCAATTAACCTAGCATGTTTTGGGAATGTGGGAGGAAACCGGAGTACCCGGAGAAAACCCACGCATGCACAGGGAGAACATGCAAACTCCACACAGAGATGGCCGAGGGTGGAGGTTGTTAGCAATTGATGCTAATTGTTTTACTTATTTACTGTGTTTGTGTTGCAGCTCACAATCATACCTTCTGCAATCACACATACTGTGTTGATCATGAGTTCTGCGCCAGCGGCATAAATGGTGAAATCAACTGCTTCTGTCGGGCCAAGTTTGCTGCTGAATACAAAGAAAACAGCACTTTAGTAGGTAAGGAGAGTTCTTGGTGGGGTGCTGACCACTCCTGGAAACTCACTCATCAGCTTCATCAAACATGAAGCTGGCCATGTAAGGCTGCTGTAGTAAAGTGAGAAGTCAGTATCACAAGAGTTCGTCTTGGGTGCGTGATCAAAGATGGCTGTGTAAACAAACCAAGCACAAGTATAACAGTATGTTATGCGAGGTGGACGTTAACAGAGGTACCACTCTTGAGACATCAGCAACATCAGCATTGACATGCGTCCTGATATTCAGGTGATTCGACAATGTGTGAGGACAACACTGCAACACTCGTTCTGCCCAATTGTCTCCTGGAGGAGAAAGGCCACGACTACCACGACCTACACCTCAACGACGACACATGCGGAGGTCATAAGGACATGGAACACATGGTGACCTTCTCATTCAACAGTAGCAGAAACGCCTGTGGAGCTGTGATGACGGTAGGCGTCTCCTTTGACTGCTGCTGTAACATCCATGTTGTGTGAGAAGTCACACAGTAACACCGTTTGCATGTCCACAACACCCGCAGGCCAATGAAAGCATCGTTCTATACAAGAACACCATCAGAGGAAAGAACATCACTAACATTGTCTCTCATTTTGATGAGTTCCACGTGGACTTTTCCTGCTTCCAGTACCAGCCGGAACACCAGAAAGTGAGCTTCAAAATCAAAGACAAGTGAGTTGAGTGTGCAAGTCGGAATGTAGCCGGAGTCTTCGGTACTAAAGTTTGTGTGTACTCTGCAGCTCTGTCATGGAGCGTGTTATTTCCGATTCTTGGAATTACACGCTGATCATGAAGGCCTATATGGATGCTGACCAGGAGCGCCTTGTGCAGGATCAGACTGAAATCCAGCTGAACCAGACTGTCTACATAGCATTACTAACAGAAGATCTGGATGACAACGCCGTTTCCTTGGTGACTGACCATTGCTGGGCCAGCAACAGTTCATCGGAAAACGGGCCTCTGAGACACAACCTGATTACTGACGGGTAAGAAACGCATCATGTCACTGTTGTGACATGAAGATTTGCAATGGTTTCCCTGTTACAGCTGTGCCAGCCCTGATGATGACACCATCAAGGTCCAGGTCAACGGAATAGGAGTGTCCAACTTCTTCTCCTTCAACATGTTCCACTTCGCCGGTGACAACCGTGAGCTCTACCTGCACTGTGATGTCCACCTGTGTGTGAAGCAGAACCAGATCTGTTCCCCGGTACACTTTCTTCCCAAACACATCCTCCACAGTGAAGAACACGTTCATGACAAATGTGACCTTGTCTTGAATGTTGCCGTAGATCTGCGGTGCTCCTGCCAAGAGAAGAAGACGCAGATATGTTGCTGAAAGCCCCGCCGTCATCAGCATGTCCTGGACCAATTAGGCAAGCCTTACACTGTTGCCGACAGTTTGATCACCTGATAATTATTCTGCTTGTCTTCTCAGGTTGTTTCAAGGTGACTTGGACTGATGATGTGGACCTTCTAAATGTTTCCAGATTTTGTCTTGATGAAGAACCTTCATGTTTGAATGTGTTTGTGAAGATGAGCTCAGGTTTGTAATTAAGTCATGCTAGCAAGTACAAGAGTGAAAAGCAGATACCTGGAACCTTTTGGACCAGCAAACAGTTGATACAAAAATTAGTTCAAAAGTATGAGTTGGATTGTCTTGTCAAACCATGTTTAGGATTGCAGCTGATCAGCATCTTAAACATTTGACATTTTCACAGCTAAGGTGCTCCTCCAATGTGTGAGGGCACCTCCTTTGCAACCACCCCTCCTATCACACCTTATAACATGACATCTCGATGTGCTTGTATAACCACAACCTGGATATTGTTTTAGTCAGTTGGCTATTTGTCAGTTTGTGCACTTCCAAACCTACACTTAGTTTTAGTACAGCAAAAAGCAGTACCCACACATTGCACTCAAAATGGTCAAAATAGGTATAAAATAGGTGTTCAGTAATGGACATTTACCATCTTTAATAATACAAGTGTGTGATGGCAGGAATGGATTTGTGACGACACGTCCAAATATCTGACAATGTAATGAAGAAGAAATTGGATGTGACTGATTATGAAGTACTGTAGCCGTCGTCTTCTCCAGTACAAATATAATATGATCATGTGCACGATCATGTGGACTGTTGTGTTTTTTAACAACACATCGATCATTGACAAACACATTGATACACTTTTGCATCGTTGAATGTTTTGTATTTTAGTGAATAAATGCAGACATCTGGGGACATCCTGAAGGGTCTAACGCTATCAGCGCAATTTATCTTTATGTATGTATATATACACGTATATACACAGTATACAGTATACATGGGGAATATGGCTATTATTTCTAAATCTAATTGTTCACACAAGGCTGATTATGATTACTTTGAGGTTAAATAAACATGCAGAGACATCTTAACATCTTGTAAATGTGTGTTTCATCTTCTTCTGTTCGATTGTTCAAATCCATCCAGCCATCCATTTTGTATGTGTAATGACGTTCTGTAAAGTATTGGAATGCAGCTCTGAGGCAGCAAAGCCACTTTTAGTCTCTGTAGTGAAATTAATTTTAGTAATCATTTACATGCAGCAATCTTGAATCTGAAAACACAGTCTCAAATGAATAATCTAAATAAAACAATCTCCATTTACAACCTAAAACACATTTGAAAATGAAATGTGAGTACCCGGAGTACACGGAGAAAACCCACGCATGCACGAGGAGAACATGCAAACTCCACACAGAGATGGCCGAGGGTGGAATTGAACCCTGGTCTCCTAGCTGTGTGGTCTGCGTGCTAACCACTTGTTCGCCGTGCAGCCACCATAACAAAACATCACATTATAAATCATAAACATTACACGTTCCACGCTGGAATATGATTTGATGACATGTTTATTAAAAGGGAAAATGCACATGACATTGAATGTGACATCTACATACTCAAACTATACATTTTAACCTGACCTGTCCAGCCAGTAATGCAAGTATTATTGGTGATCTGGATGCTCTTCCATACTAACAGATTTGCTCTGCCAGGAGAAAATGCAAGATCCATAGTTATATTTAACTTTTAAAGTTTAAATTCTTAAGTTTTATTATGATGCATGTATAAAGTGGCTGGACCAGAGGTGGAGTGGAAGGAGATAAAATGAGACATGGGATGGGACGACAAGACAGAGAGAGACAACAACACAGCAGGACTATATCAGAAAATAAACATAGCATCCACAAATAGTTAAAAAGTTTAATTTGATTGATCACAGTTTTTAACTAATTAATCATGATTATTCATCATTAGTAACTATGTCTGAAATATGCCCATTGTTACTGAATTTAATGAGGAGATAGATAATTGGCAGGACAGGATGATACTGTATATATATTTGTATGTATGAACAGCTCCGGATGAACTGAATATTCACTTTTGACATTAGTATTTCAAAAGATTGTCTGATGAAGGTCAAACGGACCGAAACGTTACCTGAATAAACTGATGAATGAGAGCGACACAATGTGCGGGAACCTTCTTTTGAACAAAAAGTTGAAGCTTGAAAATGTATAGAGATAAAGGCATACTATATATGAGACAAAAAATCATGAGTATGACCCAAAGTTTGTGATGGGAGTAAATTCACGTGTCTAATTTGCATATTATGACATCACCAGAGTCAGACATGGTCAGATCCCTGTCTCCCTGATACCCAACAAGCTCATCAAAATATCTGATCCACTTATCATACCCTTCCTCACCTCTAATGCAAACACAGCCATCATCAGCCGGTGTTGGAATTGTACCGCTGTGTGTGTTCAGGCCAGAATGAAGACTCGGACCTGTGTGGGGCTTGCCTAATGCTGAGAGGTAGGAGGAAGGTCGTAACAAGGTCAAGAATCCCTCCTTCAAAGTCCATACCAACAACACACTCTCCATGACATGATGTATACTTGCCAGGATGAGCTAGCTGATCCTTCAAAATGATGCTACACAGGAAGAGAGCCAAGATCCAACAGAGACAAACACAAAGTTGAACTCTTTTCACAGTAACTTTGGTTTTATAATGCAGGGGATCACAAATAGCAACATAACGGTCAGCTGATATCAGCACCATATTAACAACTGAGACAAATGTGACTAAAAAGGACATGTACTTATAAAAGAAGCACAGGAAATCACCAATAGTCCAGCAAGATGCTCTCGAGTAGATCTCACCAGGCCACACCAGGAGGCCCACCAGAAAGTCAGTTACAGCGAGCGAGAGGAGGAGGAGGTTGGTGGGAGTGTGGAGCTGCCTGGAAACAAAGAAGAGGTCAAGAAGACAACAAATGTTCTTGGTGGACGAAAGAGTTTAAACTGAAAAGACACTGAAAAAGACACATTGACAAATATGTTGGACAATTCCAGAATAGAAATATGTGCCTGAAGTGGAAGATTGAGATGATGACCAGCAGGTTGAGAACCACAGTGAAGATGCAGATGACGGACAGCAGAACAGTCAAAAGAACACCTTCAGACGATGAAATGTGGGCTTCCTGCAGGAGATGTTGATGAGTTGTGGAAAGCAGAACACTGATTGGTCCTCTGTTGCCATCATCAGGAAGAAGACCAGATGAGAAGCTGGAGCTCTGAAAGCTTTTTGTTTCATCCTCTCTCTTATACATCTGATTCCTGTCACGTGGATGTTTGTTCCTTTCCTAAGTGAGCCAACGTCATTACGATCTCATTGGAGGACAAAACTGTCACTTCTCAAACTCCAGAAAATGAATTGTAATACATGACACACAATGTGACAGAACTTAGACACCTTACTCTCCTCCAACATCCGAGGATGCCCCACAGAAGTATGGTTGAAGTCAATCACCTTTACTTTCAGCTGAAAAAGCATCGTAACGCCGCTCCGAATTTCCACATAGCACACATTAAAAGAAAAATAGATAAAGTATTTTTTTCATTTTGCAAACTGTGTAATCCTCAACCCAGTGTGTCTGTGCCTTGCAAACCGTTGATGTCCAAAGTGTGGCCTGTGGGCCATTTATTGACTGCATTTTTATGGGCCCGTGAACACGACATTGTAGAAAAAGTTAACAAAGAAATAACTGAAAATTATAGAAGAGTTGATACTCAAAATAAATAAGTCTGACAGATCCCTTCCACATACGGTATACAAAGTACACATATAGCTGAATAATAACAATAAATACAGCAACTTATTCCATGTTTATTTCAGATTTTATATAGTGTACCATTTACAGTTAACCACACCTACTTCCAGTTCTTCTGACTGTGTGGCCTATGTGCTAACCACTCTTCCACCGTGCTGACTATTAAAATAATGGTGGCAATGGTAATGGTCATTGGCCTACTTTTTTGTGAATAAAAGCAGACACGTGGACATTCTAAAGCAGTGGTGGACAAACTCTGACCTGGGGGCCACTGTGTTTGCAAGTGTTTGCATACTGGCCTGCCAGTATTTAATATTAACATGAACAACAAGTTGGCAAGATGACTTGATAGTAGTCAGAATCAACCTCAGACAAAGTTTTGATGGTTTAAGTAGCTTTTTACAAGCAGCAATCCAGTTATTTGATGTGCGGTATGATGTTTTACATGCATCTGAAAAAACCAACACAAGCACATATAGCACAGATTGCATCATTATATTTGTTCATACAAATATACATGTATTGTACCAGGCATTAATGTGAACAAATAAACTGAAAAAACAAGGGTGGTCTAATATATTTATTCATTCATTCATTTTCTACCACTTTCGAGGCTTGCAGGGGTGCTGGAGCCTATCCCAGCTGTCTTTGGGCAAGAGGCGGGGTACACCCTGGACTGGTCGCCAGCCAATGACAGGGCACATATAGACAAACAACCACTCACACCACGTGGTCTAATATATACGTATGATTTAAAAATGTTTTTAAGACAACTAGACTGCCTCTAATTTAACTTTTCATATGGGTAGATGTACATGCTTTTCACTGGGCAGCTCATTTAGCCAATGTACAATAACAAATAACAAAGAGAAACATGTCTGTTGGGAGACACGCTGATTATCTCCCATGTTGTTGTCTTCACACCTCTGATTGCAGATTGGTGTCACTATCGTACCCCATCACATGCAGGTGTGACGCAGTGCTCAAAGACAGCATCGGTGTGCTGTCATTATGCTACAAAACATGACTGACACACTGGGGGAAATGTCCTTGAGGGCGCAGCACACATGAACTCATGCACACATAAACAATATACTGTATATTTTATGGAAAGGCAGCTATTTGTTACAAATCTATCAACTGAATGGACAATAATATTGGACGACATTGGATATAAGACGACAAAGAACTGCGTCCCATGCAGTACATGAGTCCACGTGTCATAGCATTTTAATGAATAAAAATGTTTATCAAGCTTTTAGAAACACAAGCCTAAGCAGTGCTTAGTAAATGTGAATGAATACAAAGTACAGTATTATGATGGCTTAGCCTGTTGCTAATCAACATCAACTGCTGAAGTGTGATAATTCATTCATTCATTTTCTACCGATTATCCTCACGAGGGTCGCGGGGGTGCTGGAGCCTATCCCAGCTGTCTTACACCCTGGACTGGTCGCCAGCCAATCACAGGGCACATATAGACAAACAACCATTCACACTCACATTCATACCTATGGACAATTTGGAGTCACCAATTAACCTAGCATGTTTTTGGAATGTGGGAGGAAACCGGAGTACCTGGAGAAAGCCCACGCATGCACGGGGAGAACATGTAAACTCCACACAGAGATGGCTGAGGGGGGAATTAAACTACGGTCTCCTAGCTGTGAGGCCTGCGTGCTAACCACTCGGCAGCCGTACAGCCTCCCTTACATGATGTTCATTAATTCCCATCAGACTATTATCTTTATTCCGTAGCGTGTTTCTTGGCTCCAGTAGTGCATGTGTTTGATTTTTTTTTTCTTTTTTTTTGGCCAACCATTTTCCATATCAATGTAATCTGCCCAAGGCCTTCAAAATCTGGAATGTGGGGTCTGTCACATACACACTATTAGCAATGTGGCTGTTCTGATTGGTTGGTCAGAGCAAAGAAGAAAAGTTAGGCCCAGACGTGGTCGCAGATTTCTTTAATCAGTTGACGGACACAAAAAATGATTGATGCGGTGTCTGTAGTCATGCAGTTGCTGTACTGGATGTGTTTGAAGAAAGAGTTGTCTTTTTTTTTGATAGGGTCATCAACACACCACACCAACAACAGCAATTTAATATTCATAAATGTTGATAGGCTACAATGTTAATGACATCATTTTTAAACTTTGAAAATCTTTGACCCAATAAGGTTTAGGGGAGGAACGAGGGGATGGATGAAGACTCTTCAAGACATATACATAAGATGTATGAGAGAGAAGTTTAGATGGGAAGCTGTCACAGCTCCATCTTCTCATCTCGTCTTCTTCTTGAGGATGGAGACGGAGGACCAATCAGAGTTCTGCTTTCCCCAACTCATCAACATCTCCTGCAAGAAGCCCATAACTCATTGGTCTGAAGATGTTCTTTGGACTGTTCTGCTGTCCATTATCTGCATCTTCACTGTGATTCTCAACCTGCTGGTCATCATCTCAATCTCCCACTTCAGGCATATATCTTTTTTGTGACATTGTCCTTCGTAGTCGTCAGTGTCTTTTCACCAAACTGAGGGCACAAGTTGTCTCTTTCTTCTTTGTCTCCAGGCAGCTCCACACTCCCACAAACCTCCTTCTCTTATCTCTTGCTGTCTCTGATTTTCTGGTGGGCCTCCTGGTGTGGCCTGGTGAGATCTACTTGAGAACATCCTGCTGGGCGCTTGGTGATGTGCTGTGCTTCTTACTTAACTATGTGTCTTTTTTAATCACATTTGTCTCATTAGAAAACATGGCGCTGATATCAGCTGACCGTTATGTTGCTATTTGTGATCCTCTGCATTATAACACCAAAATTACTGTGAAGAAAGTTCAACTTTGGGTTTGTCTTTGTTGGATCTTGGCTTCATTCTACAGCAGCGTAATAATGAAAGATGACCTGGCCCGTCCTGGAGGATATATTTCCTGCTATGGAGAATGTGTCATTGGTACTGACTATTACACAAGAGTTGTTGACCTCGTTGTGACCTTCCTCCTTCCTCTCAGTATCATCATTACTCTGTACATGAGAGTGTTTGTGGTTGCTGTGTCTCAGGGGCGAGCCATGCGTTCTCATGTTACGTCAATCAAACTACAACATTCAGTCGCTGGAAGAGCAAAGAAATCAGAGTTGAAGGCAGCCAGGACTCTTGGTGTTCTTATTCTGGTTTTCTTTGTGTGTTTCTGTCCATTTTATATAATCAATCTCACAGGTGACAGCAAAATTATCTCTTCAACTGCAAGATATGTTCTTTATTTATTTGGTTTAAACTCCTGTTTGAACCCGTTAATATATGCCTTGTTTTATCCCTGGTTTAGAAGAGCTATAAGACACATTGTCACTCTGAGCATACTGCAGCCTGGCTCCTGTCTGACCAACATTATTTAGAGTAGAGGAATTAAAACAAGCTTTCTCTTCTGTGTGGATCTTGAAACTGACATTTCTATTCACATGAGTGTGGAGGTTACGCATCTTTGTCAACTGTTACCCACACTGGACATCTATGTTAGTAAAATCTGACAATAAAGTGTGCCAAGATGTGGAATGAAGCTATGATTGTGATTTTAAAGGGGAACTGCACTTTTGCCCATCATTAACAATCCTTATATGAAACATGAACACATATTTCTGCTATTGGACTTCTGTGCATCAGAGATTGTCCATAACGAACACCATGTGGGTCCAATGATGGGGAAACTGCCAGACCCAAGCGTGTTGTTAGGGTGTGCTGAGTCCCCCGTCAGAGGTGTTAGTCTGATGGAACCTTGGCTGCCTACGGTCTCTCCGACGCACGGAGTGAAGTGTCTTGGATGCCAGGATCGAACCGCCAACCTTCCAGTTTCTGGACGACTTGCTCTCCTCCTGAATAATAATAATAATAATAATAATAATAATAATAATAATAATAATAATAATAATAATAATAATAATAATAATAATAATAATAATAATAATAATAATAATGATAACAATAATAATAATAATAATAATAATAATAATAATAATAATAATAATAATAATAATAATAATAATAATAATAATAATAATAATAATAATAATAATAATAATAATGATAACAATAATAATAATAATAATAATAATAATACCTCCTGAATAACTGCTGCCACAACTGGTTAGCAGCTCTGGCAGTTGCTAAGGCAAAAACACAGATGTGATGAATGGGATGCTTCTGTGGCATGGCGAGGGAGCTGCGGGGAATAATGTAGCTAATGATGCTAACATCGCCACCTAGGATGGACACAAGGCAGACACAAGTTCTTTTAATAACATTTATATATATGGGGCAGAGGCAAAAGTTACAATATAAAAATGTACAATTTATTGTTTTCTAAAAAACATTCATTCATTTTCTACCGCTTATCCTCACAAGGGTCACATGGGAAGAACATGCAAACTCCTGGACTGGTCGCCAGCCAATCACAGGGCCCATATAGACAAACAACCATTCACACTCACATTCATACCTATGGACAATTTGGAGTCACCAATTAACCTAGCATGTTTTTGCAATGTGGGAGGAAACCGGAGTACCCGGATAAAACCCACGCATGCACGGGGAGAACATGCAAACTCCACACAGAGATGGCCGAGGGTAGAATTGAACTCTGGTCTCTTAGCTGCGCGCTAACCACTCGGCAGCTGTGCAGCCAAACAAAATTAAAAAACAATTAAATTTACAGTTAAGGGCTGCACGGTGAACAAGTGGTTAGAGCGCCAACCTTACAGCTAGGAGACCTGGGTTCAATTCCACCCTCGGCCATCCCTGTGTGGAATTTGCATGTTCTCCCTGTGCATGTGTGGGTTTTCCTCCCACATTCCAAAAACATGCTGGGTTAAATGGCGACTCCAAATTGTGAATGGTTGTTTGTCTATATGTGCCCTGTGATTGGCTGGTGACCAGTCCGGGGTCCAGTCCAGTCCGCCCGAAGACAGCTGGGATAGGCTCCAGCATCCCTGCGACCCTGGTGAGGATAAGTAGTAGAAAATGAATGAATGAATGAATGAATGAATTCATGAATTTACAGTAAAAGGCATCCAAGCCAGCAGTTGTGGGAGGAGTACGCCAACCATCTGGAATTGAGATGCCCAGGCAATGCTGGAATAGATGCAGCTTGGTCCTTGGTGGAATTATACCTCAGTTAAGAGATCAATATAATTACAATTTAGTCATGAGAGAGGCAATAACGGCGAATTACCAGAAAGGAGACGCACCAGCCTCAAGACTCCAAGACCCTATAACAGAGGTAGGGAACCTATGGCTCGGGAGCCAGGTAGGGCTCTTTTGATGACTGTATCTGGCTCTCAAGCATTTCTTACCACAATAAAAATGTATTTTTGCTAACATTTTAAAGTAAACATCACAGAAATGACTGTTAAAAATAATATTAAAAATCAACAACTTTTTTATGCATTTTAATTCGTCCATCTATTTTCTACTGCAATACGGCCAACCATATCTATCTTTCCTGATGATATTTTCCAGGTCAAACACCAAAACTTGATTATTACTGGGTAATGCTGTAGTCTACCTCGGTCATTGAGATGTCAAAAAAACATGTAAATGTAAACTTTCCTCCTTTAGTCAAATAGCTAAAGCTGCAGAACCAAGCCTTCTGACAAAGATGGCCAAAAGAATGAAATACGTCTACGGAGTACGGTGCAAAACTATGCAGCAGCAGAAGTTGCATTAATGGCAACAAGTATTTGATTTATTATTAGACACTGCGCTGCTCACGAAAGTGTGCTGGCCACACCCCATTGGCGTGGGGTAGTGTGCCTGGTCTACGTAATTAGAGCCCATTATCTAAAACTGTTGGTCTTACATAAAAATGCACACATTTTATTGCATTCAATGTTTAAAAAAATGTATATGGCTCTCACAGATACACATTTTAAAATATCTGGCCTGATCCCCTTCTGGGTATATAATCCTCCATTTTGCAGTCAAATTCATTAATTCAATCAGCAAAGTATAAAAATTTGGATGCATCCCAAAAGCTAGGGGGTGTGTGTTAGCCGTACATGCACAGAGAAAACAACAGTGTTTTTTTGTTTGTTTGTTTGTTTTTACTTTCATGACATGCACAAACAGCAGTAGTGGTTGGTGCTAGATTCATTATTCATAATTCATAACCTAACCACCTAAAAGGCCACCACAAAATGTGCAGTTTAACTGTATTGGAGGACGTTTGAAAACATCAACACACCACACCACTAATAGCGATGTTTAATATTCATAAAAACTGTTGATAGGCTACAATGTTCATCATGACATCATAGCTTTTTCATCTTTGAGAAACTTTGGGAGGCGGTACAAGGCTCTTGAGGACATATATAAGATGTATAAGAGAAAAGTTTACACCGAAAGTTGTCAGAGCTCCAGCTTCTCATCTCTCCTTCATGAGGATGGAGACAGATGACCAATCGGAGCTCTGCTTTCCACAACTCATCAACATCTCCTGCAGAAAGCCCACGCCTCATCTGCCTGAAAATGTTTTTTGGACTGTTCTGCTGTCCATCCTCTGCATCTTCACGGTGGTTCTCAACCTACTGGTCATCATCTCAATCTCCCATTTCAGGCACACATTTCTAATCTGACGTTGTCCACCACATTTGTCAATGTGTCCTTACTTAATTACTTAAGTAGTTCATAGTGTTTGTCAACTGTTGTGTTGTTGTTCACATTTTTAATCCACCAAGGACATTTGTTGTCTTCTTTATTTCTTTATTTCCAGGCAGCTCCACACTCCCACCAACCTGCTCCTCTTCTCTCTGGCTGTCACTGACTTTCTGGTGGGTCTCCTGGTGTGGCCTGGTGAGATGTACATGAAAACATCCTGTTGGACTCTTGGTGATGTGATGTGCTTCTTACATAACTTTGTGTCCTTTTTAATTACATTTGTCTCAGTAGGAAACATGGTGCTGATATCAGCTGACCGTTATGTTGCTATTTGTGATCCTCTGCATTATAAAACCAAAGTTACTGTGAAAAAAGTTCAACTTTGGGTTTGTCTTTGTTGGTTCTTGGCTCCCTTGCTGTGTAGCATCATTTTGAAGGATCAACTGATTCATCCGGAAAAGTATAGTTTCTGCTACGGAGAGTGTGTCGTTGGTGTGGACTTTGAAGGAGGGATTGTTGACCTTGTTGTGGTTTTCATCCTTCCTTTTATCATCATCATTACTCTGTACATGAGAGTGTTTGTGGTTGCTGTGTCTCAGGCCCGAGCCATGCGTTCTCATGTTACGTCAATCAAACTACAACATCCAGTCGCTGGAAGAGTAAAGAAATCAGAGTTGAAGGCAGCCAGGACTCTTGGTGTTCTTGTTCTTGTCTTCCTTATGTGTTTCTGTCCATATTACATTGTCATTCTGACAGGTGATCACAATATAATCTCTTCATTTGCTAAATATTTTCTTTATTTATTTGGTTTAAACTCCTGTTTAAACCCTTTGCTCTATGCCTTGTTTTATCCGTGGTTTAGAAAAGCTATTAGACAGGTTGTCACTCTGAACATACTACAGCCTGGCTCCAGTAAGACCAACATTATTTAGAATAAATAAACTTACTTTTCCATATGAAACTTACAAATGAAAGTCAAAGGATGTTGATATGTAACAGCAGGTTTTACTGACCATTATTTTTAATTACTGACATTTCTATTGCAGGTTATTATTGTGCATGTTATGCCATGAAATCGTGATATTTGAGTTTGTCTAGCCATACATTCTCATGTTACATCACTCAAACTGCAACATTCAGTCACTGGAAGAGAAAAGAAATCAGAGAACACCAGGACTCTTAGTGTTCTTGTACTTGTTTTCCTCATGTATTTTTGTCCATATTACATTGTCAGACTTGCTGACAACAAAATGATCGCTTCAATTTTCTTTTTTATTTATTTGGTTTGAACTCCTTTTTAAACCTGTTGTTTTATGCTTTGTTTTATCCTTAGTTTTAGACATATTGTCACTCATACTGCAGCGTGGCTCATACGAGACAAACGTTTAGAGTAGAAGCATTAAAACAAGCTTTTTTTTCTGTGTGAAACTTCTAAATGAAAGAAACTGGATGTAGATATGTAACATCTGGTTGTACTGACTGTTATGTCAAGTGATAACATATGTTTTTTTTTTCAAACCTGACAATAAAATGTGTAAACATATGAAATCAAGATCTGAGTTTGTCTTTTATAACTTAATCCTGATAATATACACTACTTTTCAAATGAACAATATGATTGAAGACTTTATTTACACCATAAATGTCATTATATGGTTTTACATCACCTTATACTTCTAAATGTGTTAAAAACAAAAACATATCAGGAAGGCTGGAAGTGAACTAATATAACAGTTACAGACTGTAAAAGTAATAGCTGGAGGGGTAGGATTCAATAAGCTTTGCTTCTTCCTACTCTGTTTGGACATGTGGAACTCATTCAATCATTCATTTTCTACCGCTTGTCCTCACGAATGTTGCGGGGTTGCTGGAGCCTATCCCAGCTATCTTCGGGCGAGAGGCGGGTAACACGCTGACTGGTCGCTAGCCAATCACAGGGCACATATAGACAAACAACCATTCACACTCACATTCATACCTATGGACAATTTGGAGTCGCCAATTAACCTAGCATGTTTTTGGAATGTGGGAGGAAACCGGAGAAAACCCACACATGCTCGGGGAGGACATGCAAACTCCACACAGAGATGGATGAGGGTGGAATTGAACTCGGGTCCCAACCCTAGCGAGGATAAGCGGTAGAAAATGAATGAATGAAGGTTATTGTTAGCTTTATGCATTATTTTAGCTGTTTGAAAATTGACCAAATCAGTGATTTGCCAATTGCATATACACAGACAATCATTCACACTCACAATTAAGCCTCAGCTTCATAAATTTAATTGCAAGCACCTGAAGACACATTTTATAATTTGTCACTTGCTGGCCCTGGCGGCACACCACATGTGTGAACAATATCCAACTCTACTATAGAGCAAAATCCAATCCAGTTAATGTTTGATACAACCAAAATATTGTTAAAGAAGACATGTTGTGGCAACTCATTGTGTCAACAACAATTCATCATTGCTGCTCTCTCAATCTCACGCTTGTTAGATTGTGTATGCATACATATAAACAGACCTTGATGTCCCCTGCATGTCTGCATCAAGTGATGCGATGGTCTTTTCTGTTTAAGGAGATGAATGACTCCCTACTGTCATATGATCAGGGGCTTTCTTGGCAGTCAAATTAGTATCTATGTAATTTTGTGTCACACAGTATTAACCATTGTGTTTTATGTTGTTTTTTTGTGGAATAATATGAATATATTGCACTCGGTGAAAATGGTGGCTATTTCAACAATGATGAATGCTGGTTTTATTTTCTTCAAAATTACCATGGCACAGTATATCGATATTTTTTTCCACTAAAGGACCTAATTTGACTGATATGGCAGAAAACTTACATTATGTATAAGGGTTGAGTTAAAAAAGACAGATCACAGTAAAATATCTTCAGTCCACATTTATTTATGTATTGTCAATTTTTATTAACATGTGTACAATATGTACAGAAGAGGACAGATGCACAACCTCAATGCTCCTAAAGTTCATGTAGATGTAATCATTGTTAAAACATCCTGCACAGTTTGCTGGAGCAGTTTGCTTTTTAGTTTACAGTATATTTTCCCCACTGGAGCCAGGCTGTAGTATGTGCAGAGTGACAACATGTCTAATAGCTTTTCTAAACCAGGGATAAAACAGGGCATAGAGCAAAGGGTTTACACAGGAGTTGAAGTCAAACAAGTATTGAAAGTACTTTGCAGATGAAGTAAAAGTTGAACTTGCAAGAGAAACAATATAAAACGGACAGAAACACATGAGAAAAACAAGAATAAGAACACCAAGAGTCCTGGCTGCCTTCAACTCTGATTTCTTTGCTCTTCCAGCGACTGAATGTTGTAGTTTGATTGACGCAACATGAGAGCGCATGGCTCGGGCCTGAGACACAGCAACCACAAACACTCTCATATAGAGAGTAATGATGATAGTAAGAGGAAGGATGAAAACCACAATAAGGTCAACAATCCCTCCTTCAAAGTCCACATTAATGACACACTCTCCGTAGCAGGAACTACACTTTTCTGGATGAGCCAGTTGATCCTTCAAAATGATGCTACACAGGAGAAGAGAAAAAACCCAACAGAGACAAACCCAAAGTTGAACTCTTTTCAAAGTAACTTTGGTGTTATAATGCAGGGGATCACAAATAGCAACATAACGGTCAGCTGATATCAGCACCATGTTAATAACTGAGACAAATGTCACGATGAAGGACACGTAGCTATACGACAAGCACAGAACGTCACCAAGAGTCCAGCAGGATGTTCTCAAGTAGATCTCACCAGGCCACACCAGGAGGCCCACCAGAAAATCAGACACAGCGAGGGAGAGGAGGAGGAGGTTGGTGGGAGTGTGGAGCTGCCTGGAGACAAAGAGGAAATAAAGAAGACAACATAGTATGTAGAGGTGTCCAAAAACAATCAATGTAGACATTAGGGTGAGGAACATTGATAAACATGTTGCACAAATCCAGAATATAAATATTGTGCAACTTGCTACATCAGGAAAATGTCGCTATGAACCTTGAAAAACAATATATGCCTGAAGTGGGAGATTGAGATGATGACCAGCAGGTTGAGAACCACAGTGAAAATGCAGATGAAGGACAGCAGAACAGTCAAAAGAACATCTTCAGGCTGATGAGATGTAGGCTTCCTGCAGGAGATGTTGATGAGTTGTGGAAAGCAGAACACTGATTGGTCCTCCGTCTCCATTATGTGGTAGAACACAAGATGAGAAGCCGAAGCTCTGACAGCTTTCCATCCATACTTCTCTCTTGCACATCTCATTTATGTCTTCAAGAGCCTTCATCCATCCCCATGTACCTCCCCCAAGCAAACCTTATTGGGTCAAACTTTTTCAACATTGATGAGGATGTGATGTCATGATGAACACCGTAGCCTAGCAATAGTTTTGCTATTCATCGTATGGGGCGTAATCGCCATCCAGAAAAAAATAATCAAACTCCTATTTCAAATTCTCGTTCGTTCATTCATTTTCTACCGCTTTTTCCTCACGAGGGTCGGGGGGGTGCTGGAGCCTATCCCAGCTGTCTTGGGGCGAGAGGCGGGGTACACCCTGGACCGGTCGCCAGCCAATCACAGGGCACATATACACGTACGTATATTTCAAATTCTTTTAATTGTAATTTTTTTCTCCTTCCGAACAGTTAGACCACAAATCGAAATCTCACTTTATCTATTTGTCACACATAAGTCTGAACAAATTTTACAAATGGAGTAATAAATGAACACAAAAACAGTGGTCAACATGTTTTGTGACCTTGAAGTACTACAAACCAAAACTTTAAATCACACCTCCAACATCACAATTAATAAGATATTGAGAACAAAATAAACATTCTCGTTCAGATTAGCATTGGCTATACATATTAGAACAAGATGTTGTTGCATGGGCTGGGAAAAAAACAACAGTAGCTGAATAGGTGCAGTATAACAGTGAATGGTGCAAAAAATATATACCTTTATTATACATCAGTGGTGTGCAGCAAGGGCCAACAAGGCCTTATCTGCTGGCCTTTTCTACCACATTCCAAAAACATGCTAGGTTAATTGGCGTCTCCAAATTGTCCATAGGTATGAATGTGAGTGTCAATGGTTGTTATATGTCATATGTGCCCTGTGATTGGCTGGCGACCAGTCCAGGGTGTACCAGGGTGAAGACAGCTGGGATAGACTCCAGGATAAGCGGTGTAGAAATAATTGAATGTTTTACCCATTTCCCCACAATTCAGAGACATGGTGGCAGGAAGATTCACTAAAGTCTTTTATTAACAATAGATCAGCTCACACATAGTGAAAAAGTAAGAAAGTAGTCTAAGAGGCACAACTCGGGCTTGTATAAACTCACCACGGGAGGTAAAAATAGGAATGTGGCCGAGCAGGAGAATAACCAGGGAACATAGAAAACAGCCTTACAATGATGCAATGAATGCATGTAACACGGTCAAAAAGCAAAACAAAAGTCCGGGGCAAAAGGCCTCTTGACATCCATCTTTGCCTCTTGGGATCAACACCCCATCTCAACGTGACAGAATGCTCCAAGCGCATGATGACCTTTCCGAGTACAGTTACTGGTGACATTATAAAAGGTTACATGAGTCCAGTCGAGATGCTTTCATACTTCATTTATATATTTTAGTAACACATCCACTCTGGTTGATTATTGAAGATAACAGAAAAAAACATTCCTTTTATGCTACAGTATGCTCTCCCCACAGGAGCCAGGCTGCAGTATGTTCAGAGTGACAATGTGTCTAATAGCTCTTCTAAACCAGGGATAAAACAAGGCATATATTAACGGGTTTAAACAGGAGTTTAACTCATATAAATAAGGCACATATTTTGAAAATGAAGACATTATTTTGTTGTCATGTGCAAGAGAAACAATATAAAATGGACAGAGACACATGAAGAAAACAAGGACAAGAATACCGAGATTCCTGGCTGCCTTCAACTCTGATTTCTTTGCTCTTCCAACGACTGAATGTTGTAGTTTGATTGACGTAACATGAGAACGCATGGCTCGGGCCTGAGACACAGCAACCACAAACACTCTCATGTACAGCGTGATGATGATGGTAAGAGGAAGGATGAAAACCATAACAAGGTCAACAATCCCTCCTTCAAAGTTAAGCTTAATGACACACTCTCCGTAGCAGAAACTATACTTTTCAGGATTAGCCAGTTGATCCTTCAAAATGATGCTACACAGGAGGAGAGAAAAAACCCAACAAAGACAAACCCAAAGTTGAACTTTTTTCACAGTAACTTTGGTGTTATAATGCAGGGGATCACAAATAGCAACATAGCGGTCAGCTGATATCAGCACCATGTTTCCTACGGAGACAGACGTCAGTGTGATAGTCACGCAGACCCACAGACAACAAATAACATCACCAAGAGTCCAGCAGGATATTCTCATGTAGATCTCAACCGGTATCACCAGGAGGCCCACCAGAAAGTCAGAGACAGCGAGACAGAGGAGGAGGTGGTTGGTGGGAGTGTGGAGCTGCCTGGAGACAAAGAAGAAATAAAGAAGACAATGTATGCCCCCAGTAGACTCAAGAGGTGTAGAACACGTGTAAAAAAAAATGTTAACACATTGACACGTATAAAATATAAACATCATGCAGCATATGAATATCAGGAAAATGTCACAGTGAGCCCTGAAAAACAATATGTGCCTGAAATGGGAGATTGAGATGATGACCAGCAGGTTGAGAACCACAGTGAAGATGCAGATGACGGACAGCAGAACAGTCAAAAAAACATCTTCAGACCAATGAGATGTGGGCTTCCTGCAGGAGATGTTAATGAGTTGTGGAAAGCAGAACTCTGATTGGTCTTCCGTCTCCATTATCGGGATATGAAGCTGGTGCTCCGACAGCTTTCCATCTAAACCTCTCTCTTATACATCTGATTTATCTTCAAGAGCCTTCATCCAACCTCTTGTACCTCCCCCAAGCAAACCTTATTGGTTGAAAGTTTCTCAAAGATGAAGGGTGACGTGATAACTACTGTAGTTTTGACCCTAGGACCTCATTAATAAAACATTGCATAGAAATCATCATAAAAGTGTGCATACAGTGCAATGGGGCGCATCATGGTAGAACCTAAAAAATAGTGGTTGGGTGTCAAGGCACACATTTCCATTTTTTTCCGAGCATGTTTGTACATTTTTAGACAAATATTAATAATTTTATGAGGAAGTAATGTATGTGATTTCAAAGCACAACAAATAGTGTCTCAAGTATTGGCAGTAGGGCTGGTAAGGGTACTTGACCATTCGGGATACATGACTCACAATAATGAGGTACATATATGATACGGTATACTGTATAATATATATGGTATGACAAAAATATATGGTGAAACAAACAAACACAAAAATTAATACTTTGTATTTTTCTGCATTTAGCTGGGATAGACTCCAGCTTACCCATAACCCTACTGAGGACAAGTGGTATAGAAAATGTATGTAATTTTTGCAGTGTACTTTAACCAGAATACAAGTAGCAATGTTGCGAAAAGACTGAGACTGTTTTAGCACAACATAAATGACAACAGGATTTCAGTTTAGATCTCTGTCAAACATCCATCCATTGTCTGTACCGCTTTTCCTCACAAAGGTCGTGGCCATGCTGGGGCCTATCCCAGCTGTCTTTAGGCGAGAGACGGGGTACACTCTGGACTGGTCGCCGTCTGAAAAGCAGTAAAGCTATTTTCTCATTCAGAAAAAGTAACATCTCATGTCTCTCAAGTTGAACAGATCTATAAAGTAAAGCATAACAATAATTATTTAGAGTAGTACGGTAATAGGGATTTTTCACAGGAAAAAGAGTGATAAGATTGAACATCACAACGATGTGTACACTAAACACTAAACACTAATGTATATAAACGCACGTCTCTTCATTGAACAACACAGCATTTAGCATTTGAATAGAAACATTAGCATTTCTCTTATTGGTTTTCTGCTAGAGCGTTGTGACGAATAAGGTGGCTGTGCATATCTGTCATGCCATCCTTCTTCAATACTGCAATAGCTTTGTCTCATCCACGCTATAATGTCCACACTTTTGATTTTAATAATGCTAGCAGATCTTTCCATTTAACTTAACCAAGTAACCTAGCTCATATTAACTATTCATTTTTTAGAATGCAAAGAAAATTGAAAAAAATATGTGTTCATGTTTCACATAAGGATTGTGAATGATGGGCATAATTCCCCAAAAAAGTGCATTTCCCCTTTAAAGAGGCAGTAAAGTACAGTGCAGCCAAGTGTGATCATTTTAGTGACAGCAAAGCATGCTGGAAAGTGCTTAATCTGCCCATTCCACAGCTGAAAAATATTCTGGGTTACACTTCTCACGAATTGTGATATTTTTGTGTTGACATAAAGTACTCTAGCTTTTTCCTGGTCAATCAACAGTCAATTCATCAAAATAAACAACCACACCAAAACCACAATAGTCGTACAGTATATCAGACTTTCAAAAAATAGAAATTTCAAGCAGGAAAGAATGGATACAAAAAATACACATATCTCCCACTCAGATGTAAAAAAAATGTCCACGTGGGTCATGTCCAGTTCAGCCCACAACCTAAAGCCCCCTGTGACATTGAGTTTGACGCCTCTGCCATAAACCAATTTAAAGGTTACATGGCACAGCGTGTACAATTACGTCCGAAAACAATACTATGATTAATTATTTGATTTATTCATGTGTGGACTATATGAATCACCAAACATCACACTGCACTATTCATCGCTGTTTGCATTCTAAGTGCAACATTATGTGACTATTTGCTGTTTGGTTGCTTTAAATGCTGTTTTTTCATTGTTCTGCAATAATGATGATAATGTCTATTCTGAGTCTAACACAATAGTGTAGTGATAAATGACACACCAGAGTTACAAATCCTCCATCTGAACGCTTCCAGACTTTATTGACATATAAAAGAAACACACGTCCAGTCTGATCTATTACTAACAAAAGGAGTAAATATAAACAACGCTGATGAGCTGAATGTTCATATAAATGTTAATACATTAAATAATAATCCAGCACAATAGCACAACTGGCTTTTATGCTCAGATGATAACAATATCAGATCAAGTTAAAACAAGAAAGGCAAATAGAACAACATTTAAGTCATCTACAGTATGTTGTTCCCAGAGGAGCCAGGCTGCAGTATATGCAGAGTGAGTATGTATCTAACAGCTCTTCTAAACCAGGGATAAAACAGGGCATATATCAACGGGTTCAAACAAGAATTAAGATAGTACACATTAAGCACATATGTTGCCAATAAGGCACTTAACACACTATCACCTGTCAGAATGACAATGTAATATGGACAGAAACACATAAGGAAGACAAGAACAAGAACACCAAGAGTCTTGGCTGCCTTCAACTCTGATTTCTTTACTCTTCCAGCGACTGAATGTTGTAGTTTGATTGACGCAACATGAGAGCGCATGGCTCTGGCCTGAGACACAGCAACCACAAACACTCTCAAGTACAGCGTGATGATGATGCTGAGAGGAAGGATGAAGCTCAAAACAAGGTCAACAACTCCTGCATAATAGTCAATAATAATGACACACTCTCCATGACATGATTTATACTTTCCAGGATGAGTCAAATCATCTTTCAAAATTGCACTGCTGTAGAGGATAGCAAAGAACCAACAGAGACAAACACAAAGTTGAACTTTTTTCACAGTGACTTTGGTTTTATAATGCAGAGGATCACAAATAGCAACATAACGGTCAGCTGATATCAGCACCATGTTTCCTACAGACACAGAGGTCACTATGAAGGATGAGAAATTATACAGAGAACAAAGACCATCACCAAGAGTCCAGCAGGATGTTCTCAAGTAGATCTCACCAGGCCACAACAAGAAGCCCACCAGAAAGTCAGAGACAGCAAGAGAGAGGAGGAGGAGGTTGGTGGGAGTGTGAAGCCTCCTAGAGATAAAGAATAGGTAAAGACAAGCTCGACAAGATCTCGATAAGACAGTTAAACCTAAAAGTCAATACAAAAGACATAAACATACTGTACAAATATTACATAATAACATAGTATATCCGCGGAGCATTAAAAATAATGAATATGTGCCTGAAATGGGAGACTGAAATGATGACCAGCAGGTTGAGAACCACGGTGAAGATGCAGATGATGTACAGCAGAACAGTCAAAAGAACACCTTCAGACCAATGAGACGTGGGCTTCCTGCAGGAGGTGTTGCTGAGTTGTGGAAAGCAGAGCTCTGATTGGTCCTCCGTCTCCATCATCAGGACGGAGAGATGAGAAGCTGGAGCTCTGACAGCTTTCTTCTTGAATGTCCTCTATTTATCTGCACTAGTGACTTCATCCCTCCTCTTTGTCAGTGTCTCACTTCCTCATCTCTTTTCTTTTTTTTCCTTATGTTTGAATCCCAGCTCTCTGGCAAGACTAAAACTTCCTCATAGCAGTGATGCCCAATGGCGACTTTGCTGCTAAAACTGGCATGATTACAAACCCTCTTGGCGACATATTTTCTCAAAAGTGACTAGTGACAATATCTTCTGGCGTACAGTTTTCTGGTATTTGGGGTATTATAAGTGAAAGTGAAACTTCCACAGTTTCTGTTCTCACTGAGCAGCAGCAAGTGCTGCTATGAGGTCAGCCCAGGGCCAAAGCAATCCATAAGCTATGAGTGTACTGCCAACCTCCGGTGCACTCTAGTGTAGCACTTAGCATCCATGAATCACACATGGGCAAGGTGCGATGCAACCGGAGTGGATCTCGCCTTGTTTTACAGAGAGGGATATAAAACGTACATATTTCTTAAGCGTCATTAAATTACCACTCATAGCACTCAAGCCTCATTCGGACTCTTATCACTGACTTATCTGTCAGTGTATCAGATTGTGTGACGGGAGAACAATGTGTGATCAATTAAACATGTAGTTCAATTATTATTTGTAGTTCTAAATTTCTAAACATCAACGCACAGGTTCAGATCGGGGAGGTTGTTCCTCCCAGTCATGCCCCTCCAGGTCACACTGTCATTGCCGACATGGGCGTTGAAGTCTCCTGGTAGAGTGACAAAGTCACCAGCTGTGATGGACTCCAAGAAGGCCAGGTACTCTGAACTGCCATTTGGTGCGTACGCACAAATGACAGGACCCTTTCCCCAACTCGAAGGCGTAGGCAAATAACCCTCCCGTTCACCGTGGATGGCACCAAGCCGGGGGGCTAGTAATAAGCCCACACAAGCCTGCTGCCTCTCCCCTGGAGCAACTCCAGAGTAGAACAAGGTCCAGCCCCTCTGGAGGAGTTTGATTCCAGAACCCAAACTGTGTGTCAACCTCTCGCACAAGTTCAGGCTCTTTCCCCACCAAAGAAGTGACATTCCATGTCCGAAGAACCAGATTTGGCTACCGAAGACCAGGCCACCCGTCCTCGACCACCCAAAACACAATGCACCGGATCTACAAGGGGGAGATCCTGTGTGACTCGTGTGGCCAGAGGTGAAGGCCTGTCCACCAGAAGCTCGCCTGTGAGCCCCTACCCTGGGGCTGGTTCCAGTGGATGGATAAGTATTGCCCGGAATTCCTCAAGGCTTTGCATGTTAAGGGACTATCTTGGTTGACACGTCTCTTCAACATTGCATGCTAGTCAGGAACAGTACCTTTGGATTGGCAGACCGGGGTGGTGGTCCCCCTCTTTTAGAAGAGTGACTGGAGTGTATGTTCCAATTATTGGGGGATCACCCTCCCTGGGAAAGTCTATTCCATGGTGCTTGGTACCAACGTCCATTGGTTGAACCTCTGCTACTAGAGGTTGCGGTCGCGAGACAGATGCTAGACCAGCTCTACAACCTTGCAAGTGTTCTGCAGGGTGCATGGGAGTTTGCCCAACCTGTCGTTATGTGCTTTGCGGACTTGAAAAAGGCATTTGACCGTGTCCCTCGCGGCACCCTTTTTCCAGGAGTATAGGATTGGTGGTGCGTTATGATGTGCCATTCACACAAATTGGGCACCGATTCTGTTCTCTGCTCTTTGCGGATGGTGTGGTCCCGATGGCTTCTTCGGGCTGTGACCTTCAGCGTTTACTGACACGGTTTGTATCAGAGGGTGAAGCTTCTGGGATGAGACTCAGCACCTCCAAATCAGAGGCCATAGTTCTCCCTCCAGGTTGGGAATTAGGTCCTGCCCCAGGTGGAGGATTTCAATTAGGCAACGTTCTGAATTTACTCACCGATCTATTTTCCCACCCTCACCTATGGTCATGAGCGCTGGGTCGTGACCGAAAGAACGAGATTGCGGATACAAGCAGCTGAAATGAGTTTCATCCGTAGGGTAGCTGGACTCAGCCTAAAAAAATAGGGTGAAGAGCTCGGTCATCCGGGAGGGTCTCAGAGTAGAGCCGCTTCTCCTTCACATCGAGAGGAGCCAGTTGAGGTGGCTCGGGCATCTAGTCTGGATGCCTCCTGGACACCTCCCTATAGCTATGATGTACTCCATATTGACAATGCATGAAATCTGTTCGTAGCTTTAAAAGGGACAGGTATGTTACCAGACTGTAAAGGTCAAGAGTCAAGGGTGCAAAAGAATAAAATGTTTAAGGACAAGACAATTATACCTCTAAAGTGTTGGCAGAGTGAGATGACAATGATATGTGGAGAACAGCTCTAAGGGTATACTTAAGTATTGGAGACTTTTTGCAGATGTAACAATATTTCCATCCATTCAGACACACAATACATTAAAGTTCATCAGTTAATCCATTCCTTTGTATAAAATGTACTTTTATGTTTATGTGTGTGTGAGTTAACTGTGCTGCATCCCCTCGAGGTTGTTCTGCGAGGTGTTTTCCAGAGCATGTCAGTCAGTGCAATGGCGCGTGCTGACTCTCTCTGTGGACTCTTGTTCACACCTGCCTGCATTAGTGTACAATGATGACATCAATCTGCAATCAGAGGTGTGAAGACAACAAATGAGGCAATCTCCCATCACACTTGTTAGCACAATGTTTGTCCAATGTCTAAATGCAGCAATTTATCTTTTTCATATAAATCAGATCCCAATTAATCTCAGTTAAGTTATGTTTTAACTGGGGGGACATCACTTTTTCACACAAGGCCACGAAGGATTGGATCTTTTTTTTAATAATAAAAAGTTTCATTTAAAAACTGCATTTTTTGTCATCATTGATTAATATTTAGATTTGTTTGATGGTTACACAGCAGCGCACTTCCGGTTGCCACCTCGGCGCTGCCGGATGATTGTGTCATTCTTCCTCTCTTGCTGCAGCAGCTGCTCATCACTGTGGTTGGCATGCTGAAACTGGCTTCCTACAGCTACCGGCTATCATGACCATGAGAACCAGAGTGTACAGCAGGAGAAGCCGCCCACCAGGGCTGGGCAAGGGGCCTTAATGTCTCATATGTTATGCCGTCCGCTGCAAGGCGAACAAGTGCTTAGCGCGCAGGAAACACAGCTAGGAGACCCGAGAACGTTTCTACCCTTGGCCATCTCTGTATGGAGTTTGCATGTTCTCCTCGTGCATGTGTGGGTTTTCTCCGGGTACTCCGGTTTCCTCCCACATTCCAAAAACATGCTAGGTTAATTGGTGACTCCAAATTGTCCATAGGTATGAATGTGAGTGTGAATGGTTGTTTGTCTATATGTGCCCTGTGATTGGCTGGTGATCAGCCCAGGGTGTACCCCGCCTCTTGTCCGAAGACAGCTGGGATAGGTTCCAGAATGCCCACGATCCTCGGGTAAGCGGTAGAAAATGAATGAATGAATGAATGAATGAATGTTATGCTGCCTTGCGTCCATGAAGGTGGGGAAAGCCATAGCATACAACTAGAAGTTGCCTGCTGTGAGAGGAGCCACTGCCGGGGCAGTCAATCACACAATATACTTTTAAACTTGAACACAATAAGATATATATATATAAATATTCAAAATAACTGGAAAAGTGAAATTTATACAAAGATCACAAGCATTGTTTCCATCTGTGTGTGATGTGCATGGTTTTTAACATGTATTTTAGAAGCTTTTCATGACATCTCAGAATAGAGAAATAAAGCAACACCTTGTTTGTTGCTGTTAATTGGATCAGATTCAACCACAAAGTAGGATTATTTTTTTTATAAATTGAATATTTTTTTACCTTTGATCTTAGAAATACGGTGTTCGTACGTACATTCTCCGGACATTAAATAACACCTATATAGTCATCTTTATACTCTCATTGCTCAATATAGCAGATAATATAGTAGATAATCAGAGAAAATAAGCCATTTAAGACATAAATATACTTGTGCTTAGGTGTGTTGGAATAAATGTGTTTTAGACATGTGGACATCTGGGTAAACACGTACTTTTTTAACTAATAGGCCGTATTCAACCACAAAACAGCACAACTTATTAATTACTATATTTTGGAAACTGTGAGAGAGTGGACTACCTCAACGCTCTGGATGTCACGTCTCTTCAACATTGCGTGGAAGTCAGGAATAGTACCTTTGGAATGGCAGAAAATGGCAGAAAAGGCATTCCACTGTGTCCCTGGTGGCGTCCTTTTGGGGATCCTCAGGGAGTACGGGATTGGTGGTGCACTACATGTCATTCGGTACTTGTACAAACGGAGCAGGAGCTTGGTTTACATTGCTAGCAGTAAGTCAAACCTGTTTCCGGTGAACGTTGGCCTCTGCCAAGGCTGCCCTTTGTCACCAATTGTGTTCATAATTTTACTGAACAGAATTTCTCGGCGCAACCAAGGTGTCAAGGGAGTCGAGTTCAGAGGCCGTAGGATCTCATCTCTATTTGCGGACGATGTGATCCCGATGACCTCCTTGGGCTGTGACCTTCTGCGTTTACTGGGACGGTTTGCATCTGAGTGTGAAGCTTCTGTGTTGAGACTGAGAACCTCCAAATCAGAGGCCATGGTTCTCAGTCGGAAAAGGGTGGAGTGCTCCCTCCTGGTTAGGAATGAGGTCCTGCCCCAGGTGAAGGAGTTCAAGTATGAAATGTTGACGGGGCCAGTTACGGTGGTTCAAGCATCTATTATGGATGCCTCCCAGACGCTTCCCCGAAGACACGCTTGAGGGACTATGTCTCACAGCTGGCCTGAGAACGCCTCGGTGTCTTTCCGGTGGAGCTGGAGGAGGAGAGTGAAGCCACAAAATTTGAGGGCCAACTGTCTAAAACAAATAAACACTAAACCCAAGCCGTAGGTGGCAACCGCTCAGAACGCGTTGGTGTCATATTCTTTCAGCATCAAGTGAGCAGCTGCAACAAGACAACTAATTGACTTGCATTGGTGATGTGCAGCATGGCAGCACTCACGCAGCATGCGTTGCCCTGCATCAGGCAGCAAGCTTTGTCGTGCGCCCCCATAAACCCGCCACTGAAGTCACCCGAAGATGAGAGAAGTGAGCCATAAAATTAGGTGTACCTGCACAGCCCAACAAAACCCATTCATTGAGTTTAAAAAGTTGGATGGGGAGAGCTCGTCGATATATTTGATAAACGCACACTCATTTAAGATTACAATTCCACCAGTCCACCTGGAATTATTTGTCTATAAATATATATAAATATATACTATACAATACAATATGCTATATGTTTTTCTGAATCAAATATTCATTCATTTTCTACCGCTTATCCTCACGAGGGTTGCGGGTGTGCTGGAGCCTATCCCAGCTGTCTTCGGGCTACAGGCGGGTTACATCCTGGACTGGTCGCCAGCCAATCACAGGGCACAAAAGGACAAACAACCATTCACACTCACATTCATACCTATGGACAATTTGGAGTTGCCAATTAACCTAGCATGTTTTTGGAATGTGGGAGGATGGAGGGTGGAATCGAACTTGGGTCTCCTAGCTGTGAGGTCTGCGTGCTAACCACTCAATCACCGTGCAGCCTGAATCAAATATATAAACGATACAACATTGACGAGTATGTGAACGTCCTACTACTTCGCAGACAGTACAGTGGTTAGGTTAAGTTGTGTGTCACATAGTTGTTGATTTCTGTTTGTTAGGCACCGCGGGTGAGATTGTGTGGATCGCTGCGTGTGAAAAGCTACTTACAATATCAAAAGTTTGTCTCGGCTTGACTGACTCTGACTATTTGCAAGTCATGTTGCCAGCTTGTAGAGTATGTTAAAAGTTTAAATTAAATACTTTGGAAGCAACTGGCGGGCTGGGTGTGGAAATTGTGCTGTGGTTAAGCCTGCTCAATAAAATATGATCACTACATTCATTCATTGTTTTTATACCGCTTTTTATACCGCTTGTCCCTATTTGAGTCACAGGTGAACTGGAACCTATCCTAGCCGTCAATCACCGGGCACACCCATGGACAATTTAGTCTCCATTTTTTTTTGGACAAAACCCACAGACAGAGGGAGAACACCATACAGAGATACACACACAGATTTGAATCCTCAATCTAATGATTGTGATGCCTACATGCTACTATACGGTGAGAATATGGCCGAAGCACTGTACTGATACTGGAGCCTATCCCAGCTGACTTAAAACAGGGTACACCATGAAATGGTCACCAGTGAAATCACATGGCACATACTGTATAGAAAACAAACATTCACACTTGTGGGCAAATTAGGGTCTCTTCTGGATCTGTTACAAAATGGGCTATGAGTTAGTTACACTGTATTGTCAATTGCAAGCACATAATCATCCTCATTTACAAATTGTGTTACATGATTGATCCAGAAGGTGGCAGCATTACTTAATGGGACCCCTAAGACGTCACTGTTGCAGAAAACCTCACATCACTTGTGCAATGCAACCCATTGCAATATTCATTGATTCATTTTTTACATTTTCATTTTTTCCTCAAGAGGGTCGTGGGACACAGACACTGCTCAAGGGGTTACGTATGTGTCAGACTGTTGTTGAAGACCTTAAACCAAAAGTTTAGTTTTACATTTTAAGTGTGGAGTTACCCTGTCTATGTCTCTAGTGTCTCCTGGGAGTGGTCCATCTCGCATAACAATAGGTCGTTCGTCTGTCTGGTGGCAAAACAGTTCTTTCGTGGCTACTCCTCATGCAAAATGAGACAATCTTTGGGGGTGATGGCACAAAGGAATTCTCCTGCTTGGGCCCAGAGAAACTGTGTCCTATATAGTGCCATAAGCTTTGCTTGGTCTCGCCAATATAGGGGTCATTGCACTTGTCACTACAAACCAGTCACATAAAAGACCACCACATTTTTCTTCGTGTTTCAGTCCTTAGGCTTGGGTGTAGTGGCCCTTTTCGGAGACTCAGTTAAGGTACTTAGAAAGAGCCTTCCTGATGCGTGTCTGTTCCTTCTGTCTTCTCTTGTACGTGGTAAGGATATTTTTTTCACCATACACACGTGTATATTGACCCTTCTCCAAGATCCCAAGTTGGAGAAGCAGATGTGGAACAGCAGTGGGGGGAGGGAGCAGTCTGAAGGCTGGACTATAGTCTGGCAGCATTGAAAGACAATATGCTGCCTGCACCTTTTTCTCGTTACACCGCTATGTGTGTGTTTGTGTGTGCACTTCAGATTCAATGCTGACATCATTCTTTAAGTGAAATCGTAACCTCCAACCCTCCTACAGTGTGAGACGGTGATGAGTGTCTTCATTGGACAGAAGAAAGACAGGCCTGTTAAAGTGATACAGCTGTGCATCGGGCATGAACTGTCAGGCCATTTGTTTGTGTGTGTGTTTAATCTGTGTGTGACTACCAAAAATCTCAACTAATCTCAACTAATTACAGTACAGAAAATAACAGAAATAGAAATAATCTTGTCCTTATAAAACCTTTATTACATGTACAAGCCATGATTTAAGTAGCTTTTTAGCTGTCATACAAGTAGGCATGTACACGTATGTATGAATCCAGTGCTATGTGTGGTGTGCGCACCAACCACTCGTCCACCCCGCAGCCGAAGTTCATTCATTCATTTTTTACCGCTTAGGGGTTGTGTTAAGGGTTGTGAGGGTGCTGGAGCCTATCCCAGCTGTCTTTGGGTGAGAGGCGGGGTACACCTAGATCTGGTGGCCAGCCAATCACAGGGCACATATAGACAAACAACCATTCACACTCACATTCATACCTATGGACAATTTGGAAATGCCAATTAACCTTTTTGGAATGTGGGAGGAAACCGGAGTACTCAGAGAAAACCCACACATGCACGGGGAGAACATCCAAACTCCACATTGAGATGGCCGCCGTGCAGCAGCCTAACTTCCATATATCATATTATATATTATACTTTTAACTTTAATCCACAATGGCAGAACAACTGACTACCCCCTGCACACAACGAGCACAGTGAAAGCATATTTTAAGTTTTCAAACTGTCATGGTTTTTGCTTTTGCATTATTGTCTCCCCATTCTTCTCATTGGCTCGGGAAATCGTTTCAGCAGCCCCAGTGACAAAACTTGTTTGTCTCTTTATCAGTTGCGATTCTAGCTATGGGCCACATGGGTTACTGCCCAGGGCGGCATTCTCCATGGGGTGCAATGGAGAGGGGAAAGGGAAAAATATATATATACTATGTTGTACTTGAAGGATTTATACACTGCAAAATCACATTTGTCCCTTCTATTGTTGTGTTTACTATTGCACTATTTGCACTTATGTTTTAAGTAAGCTTTTTTGGCAATGTATAACTTAATACATATATATTTAAATTAAAAAAATGTCAGAACTTGGGGTTTTCACTAATTAATTAATGCATAAATGATTGCTGTTTCAGTGTTGAAAACAGTCTATTATTAGTATAAAAATGCAAACTGTATTAATGACCTAAATTAAGCATTTTCATTCATAAAATTGGCTCGATGAATGAAAATACTTACATCAGGCATTCAACAGATGTGATATGAAGTGTAATAGATTTTCTACGACTTGTGTGCACCTTTAAGAAGCTGGGCATCAGAAATGACATGTGTAATGTCAAGTGAGTAGGCTTGACGGTTAGCTGAGTGCTAGCAGCAGGTTAGCAGGGAAGAGCGTGTCTGACAGCAGCTCCGGTGTATGTTCACTGCAGGAAGTGTATGTATGTTCTGTTCTTGGTTGAAGTTGCATTGAAATGCATCGTGTCACTTCTTAACCACAAATAGCGGCAGTCGAGTAGTATTCTACACTGGTCTACAGGGGTTATTTTCTATTATTATGTCTACTATATTGGGTAATATAAGTGTAACATAAGTGTAAATGTGACTATGGGGTGTAATTTCATGCCAAGAGGGCTCTTGTAATGTTAAAGGTCGTATTTATAAGGTCATAAACAGGTTTTCTATGTTCTAACTACATAAAATAGTCAATGTATTAATATTGAATCCTATTACACTTATTGCCGCCAGGTCTGGAACCAATTAACTCTGATAAACGAGGGACGACTGTAATTAGTCACAGCATCACACAATATAAATGGAAATCCTCCATATTAAACACTCTTAATGCTCAACGTAATCAACCAACTTGGAACGATGAACAAATATGTGTCTGCCTCCTTTCTTGCATTGTACTCCCTGTATTGTACAGGCACTGTCCACATGATGAGGCATTGAAGCCCACTGCGTAACTCTGAGTGTTACACTTTCAGGAAACAATGTAGTCACGTTATTTTTTTATTTTTATTCACAAACCTGCTCAACAGTTTGAGTACACTTGATGGTAAAGGTACACCACTGTGGGAGCCTAAAGGCTCTAGGATACATCATGTAGATAGCAGCGGATGTGGCTGTGTGAGTGGGTCATATTGGCACATGTGAACAGTATGAATGTCATGGTGCACTGATGTGGTTGTGGATGATTTCAGTTATCTCACAGATCTTTGAAGTCCCGGACTGAACTTGAAATAATGAGAGACGATTGAAATTCATCATATCAGACAGTATGGCTTTCAACCTTCATTATACCATGTCAAAAGTCTGATGTTTGGACTGTTTCTTAAACTGTTTCATATTGGTACATTATTTGCGTTATTTTCTCACTCTGTTCCATAATAGTTAACTGCTCCATTATGATAATTGACATAACAATTGATCATTTATTGTGCTATTGTATATATTATTATTGTATGTAATACCCCTTATTGCACGTATATTATATTGTGCCTCTGTTTAGTAAAAGCAGTTGTTCCTAATAATAAATTGGTGTCCGGCTGTCATTCTTGAACTCTCTCAGAATAATGTCCTGGATTAAAATGTCCTATATAAAACAAAAACAAAAAGTAAAGAAATAAATATTGAATATTCATAGAGAATATATAATTTTTATTTCCTTCCACATCCTTGGGTTCCACGCCAGACAGTGAGTCAGCCTCCCTTGTAAGGATTCTGCTTTTTTCAACATGATTACACACCCATGAAACAGCATCATAGCCAATCCACATTCATTAAAAATGATTCAGGTGTGTGTGTGTGTGTGTGTGTGCTATAACTGTAAGTGTAATTTAAATGTTTATGTGAAACAAGGTTTTTAAATTAATTTTTAGTTTAAAACTATGTTGTGCAAACAGTCCAAAAACCTTGCAAATATGTAGCGCATAAAAACGCATAACTTAAAAATGCTCAATAATAAATGTAATAAATATAATAAATGAAAATGTGTTATTCCATGTAGTGATGTTCCAATTAGGATCGATACCGATCCCGATAATCCATGAGTGAAATCGGCCAATACCGATACTGATCACATACATACATGCAGTGTAAATGTTTAAATGTACTACTGACTATGTTAGGGGTCACCAAGGTCTTTTCTTGTGAGAGCTACTGTTACTAAATGATAAAAATGGCCAAAAGTTATGGTGAGACATTTTCGAGGCTAGTTTTGCAGGGTGCAAAACTTATATCACTCTCACAAAATCAAGAAGTCCCACAGAAGACATGCTTGTTCTGAATGCTGGAGCGGGGACGGAGCTGATCGGTGAAGGGGATCAGCGTTTTAAAGCAATTATCAGCCGATGTCTATACCGTCCTTTTAAACTGATATCGGGAGTGGACAATGACAGAATCTCTAATAATTTTATAAAATTCAACACTTAAATATTTGCTGTTTATGTGCCAGAGGCTATGAAATGGCCCACTGACAGACACGCATGCATTTGGATGCATGACTGTTACAACCATCATACGCTAATTAATGTCTTACCTTCTGTATGTCTGTGTCTGACTGAATGAGTATGTCTCGGTAGGGGGTGTATTTTTGCCTTAGGGACATGGGGACATGTATCTGCCTGAATTTGAAGTGACTCACCAGCCAGAAATCCACTCTGGTTGGTCTATGCACACTTGCAAACACACAGGAACACATGCAGACATGACAAATAGTGGGTTTCCACAATTATGAGGTCATTGTTAAACAGCTGCCAGACCCTCAAAAGGTCAAATGAGGGGGATGATTTGTTTGTACAACTTCCTGTATGTATCCTGATGTGACTCTCGTTATCCATCTTCATGAGTCGAGCTCCCGTTGTCTGTTAAACTCTCGTTAGAGTGGTTTGGGAGTCATATATTGACCCTACAATTCACCAGACCAAGTTTGGGTAAAAGTCATTTGGTGCCACTTATTTGCATGGATAAATCTCTAGACCCAAAGTGTACCCCATATTTTTGAGACATTGATGCCTAGCACTCAAGACTCAACTCAAGGCATTTTTGTGATACAAATTATGCTTTTGAACCCAAACTCTTTCAATAACTGTCCCCAGCACCTAGATCAGGGGTCTCAAACTCAATTTACCTGGGGGCCACTGGAGCTAGGGTCTGGGCAAAGCTGGGCATCAGGTTTTCCAAAAAAAACCAAAACACATTTATTAAAAACAGAAAAATATATAAACTTTTTCAGTGCTTTGGTTCCGATTTTCTACAATAAAAGCTCTGATAAAACATTCCACTGCTCTCAAATATCTTAATTTTTATTTTTCTGCACAAAATAAGATGAAAAATAAATAAATAAATCCAGAATAAAGAAAATCAATCAATCAGTAATAAATAAATATAATAATAATAATAAAATGGCAAATAATAAAAACTTAAGAAACCACATATAGTTGGTGGGTAGACAAATTCTTTTTTTCAGATTAAAATTAACAAAGCATTATTAGAGCCCTGTAGACATGACAAAACACGACTATAGTCACATTCATACTTTTTTTTATTTACAACATATTGCGCAACTGCAGAGTCTTGAGACACATGCTAACTCGCAAACTAGAGAGCTAGCGACCTAAACGGTAGCCTTCAAGTTATTTCCTTTAAACTTAAATAGCCAAAAACTTACCACTTTCACATGGATAGGGAAGATAACTATTAACAGTTATTTAACCTTTAACATGAACATTAATCAAACGTAATAATTTCTTCTGGGTACATGATACCATACATTCCATATCAAACTTGCGCGGGCCACACTAACATTAAACTTTCATATCAAGGCGGAGGCCTCAAACTAGTGTCCTGCGGGCCACATTTGGCCCGCGGGCCAAGTGTTTGAGACCCCTGACCTAGATGAAACTACTTCCCTCAGCACCAAAATCCGACCAGAACTCAGAACACTTCACTACAACTTCATGTAAAAAAACATCCCTTTAATGGCAGCTTATCTGTCCACCACACCTTCTATGGGGTCTTGCAAGAGAAACAAGCGATGAGCGCTCTAAAAATAATCCCATAACAACAGTTAACTTGGGAATCTTTCCAAACAACAAATCCAAAGTTGCTTTCAATCGGAAAATCTAACTCAGGTCAACTGGAGAAAGCCAAACTTTTAACCTTGCTGCAGTGGAATATCTGTGTTGTGCATGGTTTTCACATATCTCAGCATCTGACTCTTCCTCTCCTGCATTAAACACAGGCTCGCTCAAAGAAGGCGCGGTATAGACAAATGACAGAGAGTGAGCCCAATGCTACTAATTTTGGTGCTTTGAGTTCTAATTCCCCCCATCCTTCCAATTTAGTATTTTTAGTATTCCCCTTTACAACCAGCAGTACTGTATGTATCATAACCATGGTTACAGGGTCAGTTTATTTTTCTTTTATTCATTAAAAACATAAATACTATCATATAATGTTATATTATATAAGAATATACTGTATATCATATACATATAAACTAAAAACAAGATATTTTCATCCAAAAGTACCTTTATATACAAAGTGGTAATTAAATGTGTCTAATGTGACTCTTTTTTTGCATTCTTGACTTCTTCCCTCTATGCTATGCTAACTCAAGTGTTAATCACACACTGGTATCGGAGTGTTTAAGGTAACACAGTAAGAGTCTTTGGTTTGTTATTGCTGGCCGTGTTTCATAAAACCTTTCACGTCACAAATGAACCATGACTGGCTCAAGCTCGATCCCACATTCTCACCAACTTTATGTTGGACTTGAACATTGAGTGAGGAGTTAAAGCTTGCATGTGTAACCAGTAATGACATTATTACACACATTAGCTTTATTGCATAGCTCAAAGAGTCCAGAACACTTCTGGCAGCTTGACGGTTAGAAATAGTAGTTAGTAGTGCCTTTACCTACAATGAAAAAACAATTCATTATATAATTCGACAGAAATGTTCTAAGAAGACAATGAAACACCTTGTCAGCTCAATTTGATCCTCAGCTCAAACTTAACTGATTCCACATCTTACCGTTTTGGAGGAAGAGGTGGATGTGGGGAAACACATAGGGGCAAGGAAAAGATGAAATTAGATACAAGATGTTGGAGGTGAGAGCAAAGAATGTGGAACAGGATGAGATGGATAAGGCAGAGGAGGCGGCAAGGGGTGTGTGTGTTTGTGTGATACAGATTGTGAATAGAAGTCTGGTCGACTTCCTGTTCTGACAAGATGAGAGAGACGCTTCTTATCTTTTTGTACTTTGGTCGATATACTATGGCTGGAAAAAAATTTATAATTTTTTTTTATGTAAACACAGAAAATCATAGTCTGAGAAATTGGAAAATGTGGTTTTCACAATGAAAACAACAACAGTGGTTTACAATGTGCCTCCAGTAAAACAGTACAGTACAGTGGAACTTTGGTTAGCATACAGAATGAAAATCAGAAATGTATGAAAATATTTTATCTCGGTTTGCGTACACTGTCTGGGTCAAATGGTGTACGTCTTGTGGAACAGTCCAACTGTGTTTGTAACATGTCCTTATTACAAAATGTGCCTGTTGGCAGCTTTGTACAATGATGTCAATGAGAAACCGGAACCAGAAGTCATTATCCCCAGCTCTGGCACCCATCTATGACAGTGGTTTTTCAGGTCAAGGAAAAAAAAAACTTTATTTTCCATTGTCATATGTACTTTCATCTTCTTTTCTGTGCTTGCTTGGCTGCTAATTGTCTCATTTCGCTCCCATTTTTCTTGCATCTGCCTCTATCTGAAGATGAAGTCCCATGAGGACTTTGGGGTCAACGCAATTACACTCATTAGCAGAAATTACACCACTTGCTGCATCGACTAACTCTACATATCTTCTGAGGAAGTACCTCAGAGGAATCTCAGAGGAAGTACAAGCCATCAGGATAGCGGGTATGGAGGCAACAAGGACTATGGGCTAAATGGAAGAATGGTCCAACATCTGGAAAGCAAACTTCCACATACGTACGTACATCAGTTTTTTTAGTACAGGCTGTTTACAAGGTCCTACCAAGTCCAGCAAACATCTACATTAAGGGCAAAACCAATAGTTCATCTTGTCACCGATGTCCAGGATGGAGGAGATCCCTGGAACGCTTCTTTAGCAGCGCCCGAAAGCCCATGGATAATGGCAGTATCGCTGGTGCCACAACCAAGTGCTTTGGACGGTTTCTGACAGCATAGCCACTGCAAATGACACCATCAAGGTCACATGCCAAAGACCATCATGTTAACATCGTGTCACCCAACCAATGCAAAGCTCTACCACTCACTGACTAATGGAATTGTATCGGGTCAAACAGCCCATTCATTTTTTATGCCGCTTAACCTCACTTGGGTCATAGGTATGCTGGAGCCTATCCCAGCTTTGGATGAGAGGTGGGGTACACCCTGGACTGGTAGCCAGCCAATCACAGGGCACATATAGACAAACAGCAATTCACACTCACATTCATACCTATGGACAATTTGGAGTCGCTAATTGACCTAACATGTTTTTGGAATGTGGGAGGAAACCAGAGAAACCCACGCATTTGCAGAGAGAACAAGCGAAAATTCAACAGCACATGTTCCCGATCTCCTGACTGTGTGGCCTACATGCTAACCACTTGGGCTCCCAATACAGCTTCAATCAGATACAAACATGAAGTCATTTCACCAAGCAGTTCTAGAAAGGAAGGAAGGTAACAGGAGCTGGTGGAAAAGTACCTGAGGCAAGGTTGGAGAACTTGATGTGAACCTCTGCGGGTGGGTTACCAAGGATTCCGCAGAGCAGTTACTATGACAAAGAGGCAAAGGCACACGGGCAGAGAAAGACAACCAGATCCGCAACTATAGGTGCAGAGAAAGCCCTAAAGAGGACTTATTATGCTCATTTTTGTCTTTTTGTATTGAGTTGTGGAATCGAATACAGCAGCAACAACCGATAACCCACACAGAAAGCTTTCTAGGTCTTCCACAATTTGCACCTACTGTATTCCAGCTGTGTTTCCTTGAATTTGTTGCTTCCCGCCTGTTTTAATTTATTCCACCCACTGCCTGCCTCCAGGCATGCTCAGTCTGCTGTGGTTGGTCACACTCCCAAGGTCTCTCAACAACGTCGGGACAGCTGTTGAACCCCACTTTTTAATTTTGTTGATGTAGGAGTTGATAATAAACCTTTGGAGAGTTTGATTTAAAGGGGAACTGCACTTTTTTGGAATTTCCCATCATTCACAATCCTTATGTGAAACATGAACACATATTTCCTACCCTTTTCTGTGCATTATAACACACAAAAAAGTTAATATGAGCTAGCTTACAATGCTGTCATTGGAACCCATTTTTCTCTAAAAAAGGTAAAAATGCTGACGACAAACAAACTGAGGCAAGCAGTCAGCAAGGTGTTAAGTTAGTTAGTTAGTAGTTAGTTTCATAGTTAGTTTTTAACAAGTCAGGCATCGGTAAGATTGTAATTCGCATGCATGCAGGTAACACTCATTCCGCTCCCTGTACGCACACTCTATGATGCTACACAGACAACTGCTTTTGTTCAATTACTTAAGCAAAATAAACACAGTTAGGACACTGATTAATTGTTAAGTTGCTGATTAATTGTTAACTTGTTCCTCTGATTCCTCTTGACCAAGCAACTCTAACCACTTTTGCCTGATGTTTGCCTCTAATGAAACATTTTCTGGGAACCATTGCTAACAGAGCTTGGGAAAGGGCAAGCCTACAGTGTATCTGGGCATGCCCATATAAGGAAGTCCGGATGACATTGACATTGCAAAGCTCTTTTGAGGCTCCAAACACCAGAATATAACATTCTAACAACATTTATAGATCAGAAAAGTGGAAAAAGCATGGTGGCTATGTATCAATAGGAAGATCTGTGGGTTTCTGCTGCTGAGGCACAGGATGGGATCTGATCAACCCTGGTTGGGTCACATGGGGCTGGGAGCGGGTTCTCATACTGACCCAAAACACCCAGTGAATGCTGGATACATCACTGATGATGACCTGCAAGACCAACTGAAATGTAAAACTCATCAATATCATCAGTGTCATCATCTTACAGTATTCAGTATATCCAGTACAGCATATAGCAAATGACATCATTTTATTATCTTCCAAGAACTTTGGTGATTTCATGTTGTGTTCTTATGAAAATGTGAAAATGATAATGTGTAAATAAATATACACGTAAAAACAAACATTTATTCAAATGTTTGTTAAATATAATTATTAAATGTGAATACATAGGTGCATTTAAAGTAAAGCTTTGTTATCCTGGTGCATGAAAATTCCATTCATTGGCCATCATGTCTGGGCTGAGGAAATGTATAATTTTGTTTGTTTATTTGAGTGATAGAGAGCGAGAGAGAGGGCAAAAGGAAGACTGGAGGATGGGCTCGATTAAAAGCCAGATAAAACATGACAAATTAGTGCTGTATCTACTTTTATTTGATTTGAGTAGCTCAACACGAAAGAGGAAAACAATCCTTGAAACCACAGCGGTAAGTTTATTAGCCAATTAAGTATTTATCTTTATTAGAGGATAGAATACAATAGAAAATGCTGCTTGTCACGTTGACCTAGGTCAACCAGCAAATGAGGAGGATGAGAATAATTACAAAGAGGAGGAGACAACGGATGAAAGAGCAAAGTTGGGGAAAAAATGGGTGGTAACCTAAAAAGAAACATTAAAGGGAAATGTGACTACTACTAAGTACTACACTCCACACAACTGGGGCTTTATGTGAAAGTACTTTGTCTGTATTTATTGACATGTAAATGTGCGGTGTTGTTCTTGGCTCACATGACAGTTTCCAACAAATTCAAGTGGTAGAAGGCAAAACAAACGTGGTTGAGTTGACACATTTCACAAGAGTTATGATGCCAGATGTGCATCTCAGCTGGCTCGAGATCAGCTGGATGTGATCACATTTTCTCAACCTTGTGAGGACACATCAGTGAGTTTCCTCCATGCAAGCAGGATAGTGAACTAAAGACATTTTGCTTTCGCTAGTTTGTGCATTTGTGGGAAAATACTGTAAAAAAAAAAATCTGAAAAAACAAGTGGCCACAATATAATCAATGTTATACAATATGCCTTTGTGTGAGTATGCGCCTCCTGCCTTGCATGCTTTACTCTTTGTTCCGGTTCTAGCATTGTACTATGGAGTCTCATACAGTAATGTCTTTGCCATATGTACTGCCTCTCATGGTTCCCGACCAAATCTTGTTAAGCGTGACCGAGTGTAGTCAATGCTGAATAATCTTTTCTTCGACACCAATGTTCCCAAAACCAACGTTCTTTCTCATATTACAATATCAGTATTTTGTGTTTGAGAGAAGCAGTTGGAATAATCTCGCGTCTATGTTCTGTTTGTGAGAAATATAATTTTAAAATGGCAACCACAGGGGTGTCAGGCTCCAATTGTTTTTGTTGGCCCACACTATATTTGAAGTTAAAGAGGACCTATTATGCTTTCTCCACTTTTCTGACCTATGAATGTTGTGAGAATGTTTTATTACTGTGTTAAAGGATGCCAAAGTTTCCCATAAAAAGGTTTGCACATTTGGACGTGAGCCCTGAAAGGAGTTTGGGATGCTCTGAAGGCTTGATTTACGAGTGTTTTTTCCAACACCGGCTCACTGTGACATCACAGAAGTCATCTTCTGACTGGTGACTTCCTGAGCTGGTGGCTCAGTTGGTAGAGTGGTCGTCTCCCAACCTGAAGGTTGTAGGTTCAGTCCAAGTGGAGGTGGAAATGCGCTATACGTACAAGTGAAATACCATTACCATTACAAATACCATATTTACAATATGGGCATGCCTGTGTACAAGCTGTTCGCTGTACAAGCTGAGTGGGATCACAGCAGAGTGGCCATGCCCGGAGGCAGGCCATGGGTGTAATAAAGAAGGAAAGGAAAGAATGAGCATATAAAAACATATAAATATATTAGCATTGTGGAAAAAGTAACAACTGTGTCCTTGCTTCAAATCCACTCTCCTTTCCGCTTCCTGTCGGAGATGCATCATGAACTCAACAAAACAAACGACTCACTCGCTCAGCTCGTGACTTTAACTTACAAGTACTCAACAAAAGCCTGAATTCAGTGACTCACAGGTTGACGAAGACTCGAGTGTCATTTACTCACAGGTGTTTCATGAAGACTTGTGTCTCACTGACACACAAAGACAACTTGTTGCATACCTGCAAGCTTCTGCACTTGCGTTTTGTGACAAGGGATTCGATGGAATCGAGTACCCAATTCACTGGTGTAGTGAAATGTTGCCTTTGTGCGAGTTTCTGCGCATGTGCCTTGTAACAGTGGATTGATAAGCCTTGTTTTGACAATATTGTCATCCAATTAAAATGGCAGGTTTTTACTTTGTTGCTGCAATGTATATATATATATATCAGGCTAACAAATTAGCCTGACTAGATGCCTACAATGACATTCATTTGACTTTGCTAGAATGTTTCAAAGTATTTTTCCACTACTATGTTGGAAAATAAATGCTACATGTGTATATCAAGAGCGTTTTGCAAGGCTGCTTGAATTGATATCTATTTAAAGCACATGCAAGTATTATTGAGGTGAAATAGTTTTGATTAGCCTTCTGGTTTCAATGGTTTATTCGTAGCATAAAGAACATATTTTTGTGTTTCTCCAACTCCCAATGTGAGGCCTCATAGTGAACTGTATCATTTAGATAAGCCATAGCTGGTAGGCTAAGTGAGAGGGGTTGTTTGGAATATGGGTCATTTTACAGTTGAGATGTGTTGCTTCACAAAACAACCCTCCGGATCCCAACCAGAATATCCATCTATGGTGGGAAAAGTGGAGCAGTGTTAGGGAATGGGTTACTCAGTGGTGAATCATTGTTTTATTCATTGGTCGATTAATCTGACACATAATTCCTTGGTTTTTGTGTCTTGTATTTTTCACCTACAATGATGAACACACACTTATAACGTTATTTACACATTTAAATTATATGTATAGTTAACAACAGTGTACTAAAATTACAGCTTAATACATTCCAGATCACGCAACACTGTTGCCTGGGCCTAATGTTAATGATGGTTAATTGACCATGACTCATTAAAATGTGGCATTTATTCACTCATGTTCATGTCCATATATTATATATATATGATAGTAGATTATTAAAGAGCTGTGGGAGAACAGGCTGGATGCTTTAAGTGGAACTGTTGGAATAGGTCAATGCACAACATCAAAAGGACTGACCTGATTTATCAGTCCTATGGGTCACTGGCCAGGTAGCTTCTAATCTTGTGGTACCCCTCCCCAAATATATGAAAGGCACTCAAACCCTCTTTTGACCTCTTTTTAGTGAACACACACACACACCCAAGTGTCATGACTGTCATGTTGGATATAAAAATCCACACCCTCAATAAATACTGTAGAAATTTAAACTACTTAGCAATGTTCAAGGACAATTAATTAATTCTTCTACTTTTCAATTCCTTACATCACTGATTTAGTCGGAAATTCAGATGCCCTTGAAACAATAGTTCAAATCGCATGCATTGCATTATGTGCAAATATTTTTTGTTTTAACTTGCTTTCTCTTTTTTTCAGATATTTTCTGAATGTTATTAGCACATGTTTTTATAAACCTTCAGTATAATCTGCAAAATACTATAATCTAGTAATTTGTGAAATGTCAACAATTTCCCTCCATCCATCCATTTTTTATTGGGCGAGAGGTGGGGTACACCCTGGACTGGTTGCCAGCCAATCGCAGGGCACATATAGATAAACAACCATAAACAATTTAAATGCATGTTTTTGGAATGTGGGAAGAAATTGTAGTACCCGGATAAAAAACTCATGTTCATGTTAGGAGGACATGCAAATTCCACTCAGAGATGCCCAAGGAAAGACCCGGTCTTCTTTATATCCTGACTGTGTGTGTATCCCTGTTTCCACTCAGAACAAACTGACTCATTCAGGTTATGATGTAACCCACAGAAGTTTTTATGCATTTATTTTGGATCTATGGAGTTATTGTGCTTGTTTTCTAATAAATGATAAAGGTACCAGCCAAAATCTAACCAACATTCTTTAAAAATTGTGTTGCAAAGCTGTCGGGTTACCTCAAAAGCAGCTATTACACACAGTCCACCTCATATATATTCAATAGGTTCAGTTTAAATATTCAACACAACAAGGAACAACATTATGTTCACATGTTCAAAAAATCTCTTTCCCATTTTGGCTGAAAAGTTAAAAGTGTGCTTTCCTGAGCTGCACCACAGTCTAGATTCATATCATTAACTTGTCTAAAAATTTTAAATGTGTTCTCTTGTCAATTCCTCCAAAAAAACAACAACACTTTGGCAACATTTTCCTCAGAGGAAAATCTTGTGCTCACTTTTTTTCATACCTCTATTAAAAAAATGTCAAAAGATGTTTAAATTCGTCTGTGCATGATGTGGAAATAAGCAAGTCACCCTGCAGTTTCCCTCCTCTGCCTCCTTTCTCTCTGCTGAATGTTCCTCTATTCTTTAAATCATGACTCTGGAGTTCCTTACATGTGTCACAAGGTAACCATGGAAACCTTGATCTGGCTCTAAACAAACCTCTGTGATTCCCATAACTTTTATAACTTTGTCGAGTCATGGGAAAATAGACATCACATTGACTAAAATAGATAAAATATAATACATTTGAATAAGAAACGTATATCTCAAAATCATATTCATTAACAACTGTTCCTTTTACCAATGTAAAAACTGACAACTGTGAAAGGGTGAAATTTTAGTTCACATTTCCAAGACAAAGATAAAACAACATAAGGTATTTGTTATTTACTTTTTTCTAGCAAAGGCTTTGTGCATGGATACAAGTGCAAATGAGGATGTTGGATGTTTCAGCCAGACAGTGGACAACAGGGTCATTGTCAGGCTCATACATCTCTTTGAAAGAAAAAGACCACTTTAACTATTGAAGCCTCATTCCTATTCACTGTTTTTCATTCATCTTCACAGGAAAACACACATTTAGATTTATATTAGATTTATGTGAAGCATCTAAATGCGGTTCGATTCCCCGCTCGGGCATCTCTGTATGGAGTTTGCATGTTCTCACCGCGTGTGCGTGGGTTTTCTCCGGGTACTCCGGTTTCCTCGTACATTCCCAAAACATGTTAGGTTAATTGGAAACTCCAAATTGTCCATAGGTATGAATGTGAGTGTGAATGGTTGTTTGTCTATATGTGCCCTGTGATTGGCTGGCCACCAGTCCAGTGTGTACCCCGCCTCTCACCCAAAGACAGCTTGGATAGGCTCCAGCATGCCTGCGACCCTTGTGAGGATAAGTGGTATAGAAAATGGATGGATGGAAACATCTAAATGTTATCGAACACCCAAATAGTGCACCAAACAAAACATCTACATGTTGATGATTCTCTGTAAGGAATGAATAGTGGTACTTTTAGAGTTGGGACACAGACAGATTCAGGCCAGGAAACCCTTTAATCATCTTTATTATGAGTATGTGAGTAGTTGTTACTATGACTGAAGAAAAATATGTTGCCCTGCCAATGCTGATTTTCTAATGTATTAACATGCAGGGGCATAAGACCACAGACCATGTATTTGTTTGAATCTGATATATATCTGATATATATGTACACAGACTTTTTACCTTTTAGCATTGTTGCCGGTACACAACAATAACAATTTGCAGCATCCCCTCCTTGTTGTGCTTAACAACCGAGTACATTATGGACTGTTACCAGGAGATAAACCAAATGTTGCAGTGATTACATCATTGTCTGATTATGATAGTGACGGAATGAGTAATTGGAAAAGACGGCTAATGAATGGAATGAACTGGAGGGTGAACTTCGGGGGGGAACTGGGATTGATTTGAATGACCAAACTGAACTCATTGTGTCAGTCAGAATATGACATAGTGACTGTTTGCTTTCAGAACGCCAGTGCTCAGTCTACACAAGCACTTTTTCAATTAAAAGCAGCTTAAATCTGTTTATTGTTCTTTGAAGCAACAGATGTACACAGACCTTGGTTTAGTTTGTTTTGTCAGCTAAATATCACATATGGTTTGCTTTTTTACATTCTGCCATTGGTGGTAAAAAGATAGTATAGTATTTTATGATATGTATTAAATATATAGGATATGAATCCCTATTCCTAACCGAGCCACCAGAAATGAAACATTGACAATATGTACTTTTGTATTACAATTTGCTTGGGAAAGGTGGATGTTAAATGGAGTGGTGCTGTTGTGTGAGGATCCATTCAAATGTATTACTGGGAAATGAGGGGCGTTGCATGTTTGCAGAGTCAATATGCAGCATCAATTTGAACAGCATCAACAACTGTGATGTTTTTTAAAATGTCTAGTTTATGTTTAATAATTGCACAGTATGTTCACATTAAGGCTGCACGGTGGATGAGTAGTTCCCAACTAGTAGACCCAACTTCAATTCCACCTTCGGCCATCTCTGTGTGGAGTTTGCATGTTCTCCCCATGGAGTACCCGGAGAAAACCCTGCGTGGGTTTACTCCAATATCCTCCCACATTCCAAAAACATGCTAATTGGCGACTCCAAATTGCCCATAGGTATGAATGTGAGTGTGAATGGTTGTTTGTCTATATGTGCCCTGTCATTGGCTGGCGACCAGTCCTGGGTAGGTTGGTAGGGATAGGATAGGCCCATGACCCTTGTGAGGATAAGCGGTAGAAAAAGAATGAATCTTCACATTAAGCTACCAGACGTGCGACAAATGGAAGGCGCATGTCACTGCATCCAAAGTATGAAAAGACATACAACCAGTCATAAAGCACTGTGACACCGCTTGAGATTGGAACATCAATAAAAATGAAATCTTGAAGATTTCACACTCATAATGCACAACATATTTGTTCATATGATGCACACAGACCAATGCACAACTTCATGCTCTGTCTCCTTCCTGCTGTCTGTGTGAGCAGGCCTTGTGAGGCATTCAGGCACACTCGTATTTGTGAGTGATAGACATTAATTCTTTTACTTTTTTAATGACGCACCCCCTAATGTTCAATGTTGTAGACCAATGGCTTTGATAATGAAAGAGATTTTTAAAGCTCTGGCTTCTCCTTCCGTTTCCACGTTTCTCAAAAGTATGGCCATAGCTTCAGTAATACTGATACACACACAAAGATTAGTTTATCAACCTTGAGTAAAACTATAAAAAATGTCCATATCATCGTTGCTACTGTAGCAATAAAGAATAACTGTTATTACTCCGTAGAACCGCAGTGATTTACTCTACATTATAAACCAGGTCTGAGTGCCTATAAACACTAGTGTCAGCCATGGGATACATTTGCAGATAGACAGAACTAATGCAGGCCAGAAAAGTGTACGGTCTGATCTTTTAATCCCTTCATCTTTCCTCAACTCATGACCTCATCTCCCTGGAGGGGCATGGGGTGCTCAGAAGAGGAAGGAGAGGGTACTCAAATCAGAAAGTAACTGGTTCACTGCTTGTTATTTTCATGTATGAGGAGGATTTTTAGTCATAGTATGTCATCCGTAAACCAGCAAATATAGTTGTAAAATAAATTATCCACCTTCTCCTCCTTTCCTCCTATTCAACTTCCTCCAAATGATGATAACGTAACTAAATATGCACAAATTTTGAACATGAGAAACTCAAACTTTTGTTAATTTTCATTGTTCCCAGTCAGAATGTGTAATGTTACAACATACATTACATCCCCTCTTCTTGCTTCTTGTCTATAACACAAGAATGCAAAGTTACATTGAGAAGTCATACAGCAGGCCAGTAAAGCCCTCCTGGGAAGCTGCAATATAATGTGAGGAATCATTGGTGAAAGACCAAGTATTTCATGATGCTGCATCTCACTGAGACGGAGGGGGCGAACCAGCGAACGAGGGTGAGAAGAAAGATTTGCAGTGCAGTTGGGAGAGAAAAAAAATGATTCAACTGAGAAAACTGAGATTTTGCAGCTGTGACCTCCTTTGTGCCCCCGTATCGTCTTTCACTGAGTGACCTTTCGGTAAGTGTTGTGTAATACACACATTTTATGATTTCACCACGTCAGCATGACACGTAACTGGCTCTGCCCAAATTTCTCAACTTATGTCTTCATATCTTCAGTTTTCACTGACTATTTTAGAAGTTTACAGCAGTGCTTCTCAATTAGTGGGCCGCAGTGAACTGTCGAGAAGGGGGCGTGAGAGGACTAAGTTAATGTTATTGCAGACCTGCCAACATATACCAATTTAGTCAGCATGCAGTTTGACTCTTGAATACGCTTGTATGCTTCACAATTGTCCATTTTGTTGCATTTTCCTGGTTTCAGTTTCGAGTTCAGTCTGTGCAGTACAAATAAATAAATAGATATTATCAGAATCAGAAATGGTTTATTGCCATGTATGATCAAACACATACTAGGAATTTGTTTTGGTATAGTAGGTGCATACACATCTATTAAAAAAGAATGAAAAATACAAAATATGAAATACAAAATATGAAAATACAAAATATACAGAATAACAGTATAAATATATGTACAGAGTCTGTTTTTGTTTGTTATTCCGGAAGTGCAGTCTGATTGTTTTTCCTAAGAGTCCAAACTGAGCGTTAATGTAACACATATAATGAAAGTGTCAAAGTGGCAGGATGAGGCAGAGGTGGGGTGTGAGGAGTGTCAGGTGGGGTTCCAGGCCTTGTTGATGAGGCTGACAGCAGACGGCAAGAAACTGTTCTTGTGGCGTGAGGTTTTGGTCCTGATGGACCGCAGCCTCCTGCCAGAGGGGAGTTTCTCAATAGTCAGGTTAAGTCAAGTTTACTTATATAGCTCTTAATCACAAAAGAGCCTTAACAGGCTTAACAAGCAGGCAACAATAGGGAACAATAGAGGGTTGATGATAGACCACGTCCCCTGATCTGAACTCCCATCCGAGCAAGGAAAAACTCAAAACCCATTAGGGAAAAAGAAACCTTGAGAAGGGACTGCAGATGGGGCGAATTCCAGGATGACCAGGCTGCAATGGATGTCAAGTGGGCAACATATGACACAATTAAGTACATACAAAGAAAGTTCAAATAGCCTACTAGCCCAGTTCTTCAGCCGTGGGTCTTAGGATGACCATCAGCCAAAGCGAGGCCCTCTGTTGCAGTGCCTCCAAGAGGTGGACCACCTCAGATGTTGTCCAATTCTGTCAGGGCAAGTTCCAAACAGCAGCAACTTCTACTGCCCCCCCTCCCCAGCAAGGGGGGGGGGCAGCAGTCAAACTAGCCAAGAATACTATTAACTAAAGTGTAAAAATAAGTCTTGTGTCAAGAATTGAACATTTCTACTGAGGAAGCAGCTCTAATATCAGGAGGTATAAGAGTATAGGGGTATAGGAGTTGATAATAAATGAATAAAGTCTTTGGAGAGCTAATTGAAAAGTGTATAGGAGCTATAGCAGCTCATGATCTACTGGCTGGAGACCTCTGACTTAGGACTCATAGTGGTAACGCCGCCTGCCTGAGGGATAGTGCTCATTGTCTGACACACTTTGTCAGAGGCGCCGTTGGTGCGGTGGAGCTCAGAAGCCGAACGTGACGGCACTGCGTGTCCGAAATTAATTCACCTTTCCCAGCGAGAACGCACTGCTTCTAGGTCTAGCAACTCTTTGGCCTACCATCCTCAGTGATGTAGCAACTGTTTCCAAATTTTGTATTTTTTTCTCTAGTCAACAAAAACATGAAACAAACAAGTTATGTTTTCCGCATATGCCATTGTTTGGACACTCAAATCCAAATTGCGTGGTTTTCTGAGGACAAAAGACATAAAAATAGGACCAAGCTCTTGACATTGTTTATACTCTCTTGTGGCAGACGGCAACATCTTGTGTTAGTCATTTTAGTGGGAAGTTGCTGATAGAACAGGCCTATTTCAAAATAAAAATGTCAAACCACAGCAGTCCAATAAACCACACAAATTGCTTTAAACTGGGATTTCCAGCATCATCATTACTCAGCACACTGCAGAGCTGAAGTGGTTTGATGGTTGTAACCATAGGCAATTGTTTGAAGATGACAAGAACCTATGAACAGCAAATTAAAAAAAATATTGATAACAAAGATGCAATGGCACATGTTAAGCTCATCTGAGCTTGACATGCATTGCTTTTATCAAATATTGGGTAGACTACAATTCAAAACCGGTATGTATTGTTCGCACTTGCACAAATATAGATGGCTGCTTTGTGAGTGCAAGTTTTTATTTTCCACTAAATATCATTGTACAGTTATCTTTTGACATGTTTTTTTTGTGATATGGTGATGATTTAATGCTGCAAAAAATAAGCACATTTTCTATTTTAAGCCCTTCATGTATTCTGTTTAATGTGAGCAACTAAGTGGTTAATTTACTGTAGGTATTATTTAGGTGTAAGATCTTGTTTACATCAATACTCGACTTTCATCATGAGTCTAGGAGCGGAACTTGAACGTAACCCGAGGCTCACCTGTACCTGGAGAAAATCCACACTGGGAGAACAGGCAAACCCTACAATTTGAGCCCTGGATCTCCTGACTGTAGTGTAGAAATGAAGAGATAATAAATCATCCATGCAATACCGTTATTGAACATTTTTCAGCGTTCTGACTGTAGGTTTGCTGTTCAAACAGTAGTGGGCGTGGCTGGCGCATGCCAGTTACTTCCTATTCTCACTGGAATTGGGGGGAAAAAAATCAACTCCGAGTTTGCTGATGGTTTCTGCCTAGCAACGAGAAGTGTCGTAACGTGAGACGTCGCGATTCTGTTGACGTTTGTTCATAGTTACATTCTATTTAAATATTTATTGTTTTGTGATAAATCACAAATGATTTGTGTTGTCTGTGCGACTTTGGAAGAGACAATTTGACTTAGTAAGAGATTTAGCTAAGTGGTGGATACCCCATTGATTGTTTAATTCTACATAGTAACGTTTTGTTAAGTTACTTTAAGCTTAGCCAGTAAAACAAGTAAGAAATACAATCCCACGCACTTAAACACGGGCTCTTCCGTGAACCTCCCTCCTCTTGCTGCAAGTCAGCCATGCCCAGTTAGATAAATCACTCCCACTCTGTTTGACTTGCACACTGGAGCAGCGGAGGAGCAGACCGAATTCTGTTGCACTGGAGCCGACTTCTCTTCGTCTCTGGTGACATTAAGTTGGCCCAAGTGCAACATTTAGACAAAATGCCCCACAGCACCATAACCGGGTTGCTGTTTGCGCTGTGCATTGGGAGCGTAGTGCACTGCATGCCCAAGGGGACCCATAAGAACCGAAGACAGGCGCAGCAGCATCACGTCCCCTCGGTGTCTCAGGGTAAGCTTGCAATTCTTCCAACCTGCTCACTAAAGTTGTTGGGAACGGCCCCAGTTAAGTAATTTAGTCATTTAAAGACAATGTCTTATTGAATTGAATTAATTTCCATCGAGCATAGTTGGCATATAAAGTAAAATATATAATTTTGCCAAGAAATACATCTTGTTAACATGACAGACCGCCTGACTCCATTATCAGAATGCCATGAAGTTTTTTTGGAGGGAGTATCCTTACTATTGTCTTGTGTTTTTCTAAATATGACGACTGCACATTAATATTTAGTTGTAACCAGGAAGATGAGAGACAAAGATGAGAGAATGGGGACTTCGTAGCAGACGTGAACAAAGAACCATTCCGTGTGTGAATGTGTGCGTGCGTGCGTGTGCACGCGCATGTCAGTTGGGGGGGGGGGGGGTAAAAGTGAATAATATTGTCTCCTTTGCAAATGATTTATTACTGTGCCTGGGGGTCCTTTGAAGTCAAGTTAACACATTTACGGTCAATTTCACAGACATGGGGAAAATTTGGTCCTGCAATAAAATTGTTGATCTAAATGAAAGTGTACATGGAGTTAGTTTTTGATCCAAATTCAGGATTCCTTTGGGGTGGAATGTTTTTTTCCATATGTAATGTAATATTACAGAATCATGGCACTGTTTTACCTGTGCTCTGCTTATTTCCTGCCAGATGGCTGTATAGAGAACGGTAATTTCTACAGCATTAATGACCAGTGGGAACGACCATACTTGGGAAGCACTCTCGTGTGTACTTGCAATGGTGTCGCCGGCATTAAGTGTAAAAGCAAACCAGAAGGTGAGTTCACATGTGTGTGATGACTGTTGTTTTATCAGTATGTCTCAGACAAAACACTTTTTTCTCTTGTCACTCTCCTCCCTGCAACAGAGGAAAGGTGCTATGATAAGATCAACCAGCAGTCCTACAGTGTGGGAGAAACATATGAGCGACCCAAGGAAGGCATGATTTGGGATTGTACCTGTATCGGATCTGGCAGGGGAAAGATCAGCTGTACTATTGCAAGTATGTTGGGACACTTCAGACAACGCCTTCAACAGCTCCTGTTTCTAAATATATCCTGATAGGGCAGACTGATGGTAGTGTGCATCTGTTTGCATTTAGCTGGGTGGTTAAATAATGGAAACACAAGTCTTTGTTTTTGTGGCAAGGTCCTTATCATCATTATTCTCCTCTTTATCTAGATCGCTGTCATGAAGATGGGGCCTCATATAAGATAGGAGACACCTGGAGGCGACCCCATGAGACAGGGGGCTACATGCTGGAGTGCGTCTGTCTGGGTAATGGCAAAGGAGAATGGACCTGCAAGCCTGTTGGTGAGTCATTTGCACAGCCAGTGACTAACTGTAATGCAACTTTGGGAATCATTAAGTATTGCTCAATTGATACAAGTTAGAGTGTGTAAATGTGAGTTTTTAACAGTAAACAAAATGTGTGTGTTTTGCAGCTGAGCGTTGCTATGACAACGCAGCTGGGACATCATACGTTGTTGGGGAGACATGGGAGAAACCCTACCAAGGATGGATGGTTGTGGATTGCACCTGTCTGGGAGAAGGAAGTGGGCGTATAACATGCACATCCAGAAGTAAGAGCTCTTTCACGTTTGTCTCGGAATTGTCTCACCCATAAATTAATTAATAATTCACTAATTAAGTTTTATTGGAAACGGCAGTTTTGTAATTGTTTATAAAAAAGCCCTTTTTATGACATCAACCATCATCAAACCTTTGTAGTTACACATTATAATACCAAGGAATTTCAACTGGTGGGTCTGACCCAAAAGTGTTAATCTTTTATTCTGAAGATATTTGTCGTCGTAATACTCCTATAGATGGCGACAACACTCTGTATTACTATTTGAAACTTGCCGATCCTGTCTGTTGTTGAGTCTTAGGATTTATGCTTACCATATATCAGCTGTGTAAGTGGAATGTTTAAATGTATTTCGTTTATGTTGAATGTCACAGAGAAATTACTTTGTATCGGATGTAATATTTTTGTATGTTCCGTTTTACAGTGCTTCAATTTAATAGAACTCAACTCGAGTCTTTATTGAGATGATATTTTTTTCAGTATTGCTCCTGAAACTTGTTTTGTGCTGCCACACTGTGTTTTAATTTCAAATCTTTTCATTAAATACAAGATATTTGTGAATTTTCTGGGGGTGAGTGTGGGTCCCACAGCTAAGGCAATTGCCAATCACTGCTATGCATATACCATATTTTGCCATGATTTTAAAAGTAATATCATTATTCTAACATTATCTCACATGACTCTTTATGATCATAATCAACAATTCCCATTTCTCCTTCTTTTAGATCGTTGTAACGACCAGGATACTCTGACCTCCTACCGTATTGGAGATACATGGACCAAGACAGATGCCAGAGGCAACCTGCTTCAGTGTCTGTGCACAGGGAATGGTCGAGGGGAGTGGAAGTGTGAGAGACATGCCTCACTTCACACTACTGGCCTGGGTGAGAACTGATGATATCCTTGTGTGTGTTTTGCACCCCTGTCCTGCTCCCCATGAAGAGAGAATAACGTATGCCAGAGACAAACGCGCTGAGGGGGGTGAAGTCTGAAGCGCCAAGTGTTGCCGTGAGAAAGACTTGTCTTGTAACTCATGATCATGACCTCATGAGGAACGCAGACAAGGAACAGAAGATGAATAAAAGAAAGGACAGGAGAGTGTTAGCAGGAAAAAATGTGCTTGAAGTGACTTTTGGGTATGAGTCAGAATATTCATAGTACCTCGGAGACAGTTAATAAAAAAGAAAGTGTTTATCCTTCTGGAAATGTGTTAAAATCCAGCACTGGCCTCTTGCTTGACATTATTTTTTGTGTGTCATCTACTGTTTGTTACTGTGTTATCTTAAGAAATTAATTTGTTAATTAGTTCATTAATTAAGTCAATAATTAGGATGTGTTTTTAACATTTTTTTTTTTCATTTCATTTCAGGCACCGGTTCTCGTGTGATCACTAACATCCAGCCAGCCATCTACCAGCCTCCCTCCGTGCCTGAGCTTCCCCAAGAAGGACCCTGTCAGACAGACTCTGGACCATCATACTTTGTTGGCCAGCGGTGGCTTAAAAGCCAGGGAACTAAACAGTTGATCTGTACCTGTTTGGGCAGCGGGGTCAGCTGTGAACAATGGGGTAAGATGGTACTATGTTTTGTAGCTCTTCAACTACTCTAAAAGAGAGCCTTCCATTAAGAACACATATGGTTGTGTTTTCCTCCAGATGGACCAGCTCCAGTATACGGGGGCAACTCTGGAGGTCAGCCTTGTGTGTTCCCCTTTGTTTACAAGGGGAAGACTTATCACTCTTGTACCTCGAATGGGCGTAGTGATGGACAGCTGTGGTGTTCCACCTCATCTGACTTTGAGACGGACCAGAAATATTCCTTCTGCACAGAAAAGAATGGTGAGCCAAACTGAGAGAGAAAACCTCCAATACAGATTTAATGGGCTGCTGGATACTGGAAACTTTGTTTCTTTTCTTTATAGCACTTGTGGCAACAAGGGGTGGTAATTCGAATGGTGCTTTGTGCCAATTCCCGTATCTGTATAATGGCCGAAACTACACTGACTGCACTGCTGATGGACGCAGAGATGGCATGAAGTGGTGCGGCACTACAACTGATTACGATGCAGAGCACCGTTTTGGATTCTGCCCAATGGCTGGTAAGTGGGAGTGTAAGCTGGAACAGAGATACTCCAGATGTTTGAGCTCGAATTGTTTCATAGTTGTGGCATGAAACAGAATGAAAAACATATTTGAATATGTCTAAGAGACAATAAACACCCATAATTTTGCAAATGTTTGCAATGTGTACAAGCCAGATAGGTTTGCTTAAAACCAGACAATGGGATGGCTGAGATCATAGACAAACCAAAGTGACAGCAAACTGGCCAAATGTGGATCTTTTAAAGAGTTGCATTTGAATGAATGCAATTAGCACCTCTAATTACAATCACACCACCAGACCTAATTCAAATGTTTCTCCTCCCTGTCTGCGGGGTAACTCAATTAGCATGTAAGCCCTTATCAGGTTGGAGTTAAAAGGCACTGAGTCTGAAGCTAAATCTCATTTATAGGTCTGACACCTTTATTTATAGCTTGGGCAAATTGAAGTCACCTGTCAGAGTGCGTAATTTTGTTGAATTGGTGCCAATTAGATCTCCATGGGCAACAAAAGGCGCTGAAGGCAGTGAAAACACTGGGGGATTGTTGACTGATGTCTGTGAAGGACTAATGAATTGGTAATGATGACGACAAATGGGTGTAAAATAAAAATTAGAAACCAGGTCAGTAGATTATTATTTGTTAATGTCGTTTACATAGACATTTGGAAAAATAGCTTACATAAACAAGTTATCACAAGAATTAAACTATATCCTCTGATAGCAAGGGCTGTAAGTCACAAACACAACTTTGTAGAACTATCCTACATCAAAAGGTTCTCACATTGAGGAACTGGACTACAGCATCTGTTTTAGTTTGCAATAACGTAATCTCTGTATCGGTGTGTATTAGTGACGCAACAAAGAGCCAATTTATGGATGCCCATGTCAACATGTAATAACTCTGTTGGCTGTTTTATGTTCCTTTGAGTCCCCTTTTTTATCGTCTTTATGCATCTTGGGGCCCACCTTAGCACAACACCCTGTTGTTAAGACAACTGCCTGTCAAGATTTAAAGAGGGGGTAACAAAGCACTCATACCTTTGTCAGAGTTGGTTGCCTGTACACACCAGGAAGCCTTTGATTTTACTTTAATGACTTTCCAAAGACTGTCAAAATAAACATCGTAGTTGAGATGTTAATGGTGATGCTCAAAGGCGTCTCGGCCCCCACCCCGCTTTGCTGTTGTAGTTGTTGAAAAGGTTAACATGGTGTCAGCCATGTGGTCTTTTAGCCATGAAAAACTGTTCAAACTTGCTACACACCATGACACCATGACAGTGGTCATGTCAGTGCTCTCCGAAAAGAAGCCAGGTGGTCTGTACGTTGTTCAGCTCTATTTCTTGACTGTACAGCAGATGTCCTATCTCATCTTTTTGACTTTGCAGGAATGCTGTTTGTTGAGACTGAACCAAACAATCTGTGTGATTTTTAGATACCATGCCAGCATCCTGTCCCAAAATAATGTGTATTGTGCCATTCTCCCACTTTTCTTAATGGTCGCCTTAGCATTGTGATGAGAAGATAAGCATTTTCTCATTACTTGAAGGAAAATAACTTTTTAAAATATCAATAGCCCTGTAACTACAAATGCTCAATATTTTTTATTGTTATCTGAAGCTGCGCACCCATGCTTATGTCCCTCCCACTGGCGCAAGTGGCAAGAAGAGAAGACATGAGAGGGTTTAACAGCCGAGTGTAATTTTAACCAATCAAATGAACACCTCTCATTGCCTTTAAATGCACAGGACTGGACTGTGCATCAGCGGCACACCACAATGCGCGTCATGCTCCACGTACACCACCTCGTGGGACACGTCATCTGTTCCTAACAGTTACATTAAACACAACATCAGGCTAATCCAGGCATCTTGCTTGTTTTCCACCAGTATCTACATTGCCAAATAGGAGAACCTTTGATGGTACATTCCCGGTATCTCATCCTCCTTGAGATAAAATGAACAGTACAAACATATATCCTACAACCAGATTTTAACAACCAACTTTATATTAATGGTTGTCTAACTTTCTCTGTTTCCACAAAGTATGCACTGCGTGTTAGCTAATTTGCATACTAACTGTAATTGGATGGTTACTGAGGGGAGGGTCGGGAGGGGTGATCTGGGTTATGAAAAAGCATCCAGCACAGGCACGGAGATGAGCGATGAGTGGGTCTGTCTTATGCTTTTCCTGTCCGAGTTTTCAATTCTAAAATATTCATTTGGAGGAGGGGGGGGGCAAGCCATTTATTTTGGGGGTACATCACACACGTCACTTTCCTGGCCCCAATTGTAAAGGTGCAATGCAAGTCACAGATACTGTATTACACTTCATATCACGTATTCTGAAGTAGTATTTTTGTTTATTTTTATGCTTGAAAATTCTCAGTTTAAACCAAGAAGACTTACAATTTGCTAAAATATGCATTAATCAGTGAAACAGTGATAACTTTTTTTTTTAAACATGATAAGTAAGGGTGCAATGTTTGAACCACGTTGTAGCACTGGTCGACTGTATTTAAACATTTTGTCCAACAAAAGTCAGTCTGACAGGATATAATGCGCATCGTTGCATATTGTAAAACCCAGGAGTTTGCTGTTTTGTATTTTTGATGGCTGTGTGGTGTGACAGTGAGACGAAGTCATGTGCCAAAGCTGGGTGCCTCCCGAGCTGCTTTCCACACCGATATTTACTTGTAATGCCGACATCGGCCAAGATCCCTACCTTTAACGCTACCTGCAATTACTTTGAAACCATTGCAAAATATTTTCATGGCAATAGATAAAATCTTGGACAGTGCATGTCTGCTCCATGGCCACCATGTTAGCGCCGTACAGTGCAGAATGACTCGCAATTGTTTTGGAGCACCACAGTAGGGGTTTGTGCATACATATGGAGCTTGCACAGGAAAATTATCCAGTCATGAAGATAATACAGGGTTTGACTTCACGTTTGATTTCCTGCTAAATTCACGGCACTCAATGTTGTACTCTTTAACTTTCTTTTTAATGGAGAACACATGTTGAACACACACAGTCATTACAAAAAGGAGCACAGGACATCTGTTTCAGGCTTGTGATCATCACATTTTTTTGCCATTAGAACACAGATGTTCATTGATGTTTAAATCTAAGATAATAATGGATAATTAACAGTTGTGTGTTCATCCGGGGAGTGAGTTAGGAGTGAGTATTTACACACATTTAGCAAAAGGGAAATCTGCACTTTTGTAACATGATAAACCAATAACGTGACCAATAAAGCATCTCTTTACGACCTTTTCCAGCCCACGAAGAAGTGTGCACGACCAGTGAAGGGGTTATGTACCGTGTGGGGGACCAGTGGGACAAACGGCATGATGTTTTGGGTCACATGATGCGGTGTACCTGTGTTGGCAATGGTCGAGGAGAATGGAGCTGTGTTGCCTACTCCCAGCTTAAAGGTATGCAATGTGTGTGTGTGTGTGTGCGTGTGTACTGTAGGTGATTATGTGCCAGGGGAGCAATATTGATATAATCTGAGTGACAAGTTGAAAGGTCATGGGTGATATAGAATGACCTAATTGTCAAAAGGTTAAAGGTGAGTATGCGCACCTGTGGATTACAGGTTTCCAGTTGCACCTGCACCACACATGCAAACACATACACACATGCATTTGTGAAAACACACTGGTCGTATTCAGCAGAGCAGATGTTCACAAGCCATGTAAGAGTCTCATTTGGCCTTTGCTCATGTCTTTACTTTATGCCTTTCAGATCAGTGTATTGTAGATAGTCTGACCTACGATGTGAACCAGACCTTCACCAAACAACACGAGGAAGGATATATGATGAACTGCACCTGCTTTGGACAGGGACGTGGACGTTGGAAGTGTGACGCTATTGGTAGGATGAAATAGAAATAGTCAATGAACAAGACAAACAAACATCTCGGGTTAACTTATTTTTAAACACACACATATGCACGCACATTAGTTTTTTTAATTATAATTAATTATTATTATAGTGATTTGGGAAAGTTTAGCTTGTAGTGTTAGCTATCATTGAATGTATAGCCAATAACCACACAATGACTCCAAATTGTGTGACAGACATGTAAAGTTTAACTTGGAATTCTGACTAAAAGCTATTTATGTGTGTTCTGTTTTTATGAACCATTCTTTGTAACATATGCTACCATTATTATTAATATTGAGGTTTCCTTGAAGATGTTTATTTAAAAAAAAATTAAATATAGAATTCTATGTATTTTATACATACTGTATGTGAACTGTATGTATTTTTCTAAAGTACACCCTCACAATTTTGTTGTGTAAAATGGTACAATGGCAAGAAATACCTATTCTATTTTTTTTTTTTGGTTGGAAAAAGGGTAGTTTGGTACAGCACCTTTAAATAAAAAACGAATTAGACAAATTATTATAGTATTTACAGTAAGTTGCGACTTGGGAGCCGATGTTACAACCCTTTTTTGACTACTCTGCCCTTAGACCAGTGCCAGGAACCAGAGACACGAGCCTTCTACCAGATTGGAGAGTCCTGGGATAAAGTTATCCATGGATTCATGTACAAGTGCTATTGCTATGGTAACGGCATCGGAGAGCTCAGCTGTGAGCCCCAGCAGTCTTATCCTGGTAAGACACATTATGAGTGGTTGATATCCATAATCAATGTACTAGAGTTTTGATGGATAATTTCAACTAGCTTATAGAACTGCACTGCATCATACTGAGATGCCACAACCACACATGCTAATACATCACTGCTAATAATAAGCACATTGTTAAACCAATGCCTCTGAGTGTGCCAGTCAAAACCGAGCATTGTTATCTTTGTAAAGGTTTACATATGCATAACTGAATACTAATAGTTGAAGGGAAACAGTTTGCTTCATAAATGACCTCTAAAATGAGGCCCTTGACTTTGATGTGTGACAGAATGACTTGGGTGGGGTGTGATTTCCTCCCCTGCAAATACACCCCCCATTTGTAGCCTTTGTTCCCCCACAGCTGTACGAGAGGATATAACCCTGTTCACACACATACCAGTCAAATCTTTAACGCTTCTAAAAGGAAAGCTTTCATTTTTATAGATTTTCTTGATGACTTCACATTTAACAAAAATGTGTTAAGTTTTAGAGCTAGTCCTGCAGTGCTTCTCAAAAAAACAATACCTGCATGGATTGGGTGGAAATCAGCTTTTTATAATACATGTAAACATTTTAACAACTTTCACAAGTATGTCTCCCTGGAGCACCAATGGTGCAGCAGTTAGCATTAAATTCACAAGAGAAGAAGATAAACCCACCAACCAGGAAACAAATGGATGAAATAAAAACCTACCTGTTTTAACAAGAGGCAGAACATTGTTGTATACAGTATGTGTTTTAATACATGACATCTGAACACATCCCCATTGGGTAGAAACACATCAAACAGCTCACACAGCTAAGCTTAAATGACCAAAATTGCCATTTACCTTTTTTGTGAAATTGTGAAAACACAGTGTACTAAAGCAGAAATTCAACTGACCTTGCATCATGTGTCCATGATGGTAAACTATTAACATACTGATGTTAACATTACCCAAAGTCAGGCAATTAACCTTTGCTTTAATTGTGTTGCTTACTATGTTAAGCAGGTTGATGAGCAATGCAAATGTAGGGCACCTTCTAGCTAGAGCTGGCCATAATCACAACCAGCTGTGAACTGTGTGTGTGTGTGTGTGTTGTCATACAGCATGCATTTTAAAAGTGAGAGTGAAGTCCAGGCTCCAAGTAAGGGAACTTTCAGGGTACAGCCATAAAAGGTAGAAATGGAAAACCCAAGGGAAAGCTTACAAGGAAGCCCTTTATTGTTCAGACCCTCTTAAAAGGGTTTAATTGTGCTTTAACGGCAACAGGACTTGCTCTTTTAGAGACATACAATGTATTTTGCATAAATGTGTTTACCTTTAATGTACAGTAATACATTACAGTAAAATTATTAATAGCTGTTATAGTAAGAAAGCGTGTGTCGGTAAAGATTAGATGTAACACACTCAATGCAAGTGGACATCCTTTTTTTTATATTTATCTGATGTGTGTCCCACATGTGATTCTGTGGTATCTGCCCTCCCTTCGTCAGTGGCCTGTGGCTCTGTAATGGTCTGTAATTGGTCGCAGATTGTTTTGGAGGTTTATGTATATGCTAGGACCTCTGGTTAACCAAGCCACTTTAACTACAGATCTGCTATTTGGAAAAGTGGCTAGAAACCTCAAGTTCTTTATAGAAGCTACCAGATTCTATCAACACAGCTTATGGTCAGGAGTCTGCTATCCACATGACTTATGTCGGGTTTGAAGATGACTTGATACCTTCTTTTCCTTTAGTTTTTCAAACGGGAAACACATTAGGCTTCTTCTGTTTGTATGATTATTTATTAATGTACTTTAGTTGCTATTTCTCCCACTTTCAATCACAGATGTGCACTGATACGTCCATTATAATATCCATCCATCCTGTCTTTTTTCTGTGCCGCTTATCCTCACTAGGGACGGGGGTATGTCTTCATTTTTGCAAGTTTACCCTCTAACCCTCTTATTCATGTCTTCTATTTTGCAAGTTTACCCCCTTATGAAGACATGTCCAGTTTAGAATTTGCTGAGGCTGAATATTAACTGACTGAATATCAACACAAGATCTAGTAAAACATGAAATATAGGTTAGAAATGGATTTGTATGAAAATTGCACCTTCTGTGAAATAAATATTTGACCAACTGGAAAGAGGTGACAGCCTTGATATACTAAGCATAAGACACATTGTGTCATGTTAGCATGAAAGCCAAAAAGATGGAGTGGGCCAAAATCTCTCCAGTGCCCTTTGTGACCAACTTCAAAAAACATCTGACCTGTGTGCTTAGTGCTTATCAGCAAGGGTTTCCCCACTATGTTTTCACTGAAATCCAAATGAATTCATAACTTTTACTCAAGTTTGATACCCTGTCACCCTCCAAAACAACCAAAATTGACTGTCGCTGTATAGGAGTGCACTTAAAATATCGGCAAGGGATCAAATATATATACAAAATATATACTGTATATTTTGTATTTTCACCAAAATAAATTCCTGGTATGTGTTTGATCATACCTGCCAATAAAACAATTGTGAACAGTAGAGACAAGTAAAAGGCATAGCAAGTAATAGAGGAAAAGTCTTCTCCCAGCTGGCTGCCGTAGTCCAGGCTGGAATCTGACAGTGATATGCTAGTTTTTCCTGGAAGAAAATACTACTGCATACCTTTTTCAGGGGATTTGTGTGTTCCTGTGTAGACACTTGTTTACACACTGCTTTATTGTATAATATTGAAAGTGAATGATTGTGAAATGCATGTTGTGTTGTTAAATTTTGTTTGTTTTTGTCCAAAACTGAAAGTTCTGACCTGTCTAATTGCATTATGTCTCTGTCATGTCTCCCAGGTGGTCACCGTCCTGTTCAAGTGATCATAACAGAATCTGGAAACCAACCCAACTCCCACCCTATTCAATGGAATGCTCCGCCCTCTGCTCACATCACCCAATATATCCTCAAATGGAGAGTGGTAAGTTTGAACATTGACACTGAAACATAGGATCTCTGTTCTCTTATGCAAATATTTATAACCTTTTCTGTTTATTCTTTTGGCAGAAAAATACCCATACAGGATGGAGGGAGGTAGTGATCCCTGGGCATCTCAACTCCTACACTATCTCTGGGCTGAAGCCAGGCATTACCTATGAGGGTCAGCTGATCAGTGTGTTGCGATTTGGGCGGCAAGAGGTCACACACTTTGACTTCACAACTCATTATGGATCATGTGAGTTGAGAAAGTCGAAGTCTCCTGCAGTTTCTGCTTAAATGCCATTATATTGTTTGGTTAATAGTGGACCTCTCCCGACCATATATGGACTATGACATTTTTTATTAGCACATATACATGGTGCGGCAGGGCTGAAGACTGATACTATATGGGTATGACCACAAGTGAAGTAATACATAATTAACTGAGATTATACTATTAAACTACAGTATTCATTCATTCATTTTATACCGCTTATCCTCACAAGGGGCGCAGGCGTGCTGGAGCCTATCCCAGCTATCTTCAGGCGAGAGGCAGGGTACACCCTGGACTGGTCGCCAGCCAATGACAGGGCACATAAAGACAAACAACCATTCACACCACACTCACGTTAAACTACAGTATGTCATATATCGTCATAAATATGTGATAAAACATATATGTATATAACATAAAGTTCTCTTTTTACAATTTAAAAAAAATCTTTTTAAAATGTAATAATAGTTAAATATTCTGTTTATGGAAACATTGCAGCTGCCTATGATTATGATAATTCCAATTGTGTGTCTTGGCCATTGTACGCAGGTCTGATCTGATGACCCCATATTTTCTTTCACTTTTTTGTCTCTCATTTAGTGGCTACATCACAAGGCGAGACTACACAGCCTCCCCCGGTGGTGGACACCTCAGAGTCTGTGACAGAAATTACATCCAGCAGCTTTGTCATCTCTTGGGTCTCCGCCTCTGACACGGTCTCTGGGTTTAGAGTTGAGTATGAACTCACTGAGCAGGGTCAAAGCACTGGACAGCCCGTGGTTTTAGGTAAGTGCAGCTGCACAAATCATTAAACATGCATGACACTTTCCTTGTCAGTTTATCTGCATTCTCGTACAATAGTATGTCTTGAGTCATTTTTTATTTGTAACTTTGAATGTATTTGTGTGTTTTCGGGCCAGACCTGCCCCGTACAGCTACATCAGTGAATATTAATGAGCTGCTACCTGGGAGGAAGTACACAATTAATGTCTATGAGGTGACAGATGAGGGAGAAGACAACCTCATTCTTACTACTTCACAAACCACTGGTGAGTCCATAGTCACTTGTTCCTGGTATCTTCTTTTGTCATCGTGATCATTTAAGGTGGTAATTCATTTCCCTACAAGAAAAGTAGAGAACACTTGCTCATACTACCATTTTTCCATGGCTCAGCACCTGATGCTCCCGCTGACCATGAAGTGGAGGATATCGGAGAAACTTCTATTGTAATTAGCTGGGAAAAACCAGTGGCTCCAATAACTGGTATGTCACTCCAAGAGTAATTGGCATGATGGCCACTCAGTCAACTACACACAGCCTGCTTTTTTCCCTTTGCACAGGCTATCGTGTCGTGTATACCCCATCCATAGAAGGCGAAAGCACTGAGCTGACTCTCCCCGATACAGCAACATCTGTGACTCTGAGTGACCTCCGACCTGGGAAATTGTACAACATTAGTATATATGCAGTGGAGGACAGCTTGGAGAGCGAGCCTGTCTTTGTTCAAGTCAACACTGCAGGGGATCCACTACCAGGTAATTAGATGCATGTGTGCAACAAGTGTGCCCATTTAACACCACACTCGAGAATATGGGTCCATCGCTGTGCTTCAACCTGATCATGATTACAAATGTAATTTATTGTGGTGTGTGGAAATGTGCTGCACACTCCTCTGAGCTACAGCATCATTTAGGCTCTTGTGTTAACATCATGCAACATGCGTCAAGGCTAGTCCACCACTAAAGGCAATTCGGGTTTGACTAGTACCCTAGCATGATATTCTGCCTTTTTAATTCAAGCCAGGGTATCCATCAAAACTATTTTGAATATGACTCCATTGAATATTATTTCTTATTTCTCAAAGGCTACACAATAATTTATGTTGAATTAACCTATACCTAAAACTATAATATACCTAAAACTATAACCTACGTAAAAGACCTTTCCAATCGAAAACTATTTGACTGAGTTTACAGCTGGTGTGCAGAACTCGGTTAAAGTTTTTACTCTGCCAAGTCTAACATGTGGTTGGCGCATTTGAGCAGACACTTAAAATGTGTATACTTCAATGTGTTTGTAAAACCTTTTGATGGACTAAAGATGTGAGACATAGTTGAGAGTGCATCCACGTATTCAGTTAATTCACTTGATCTTACAAATTGTGCCATGACTTGTTCCTGTATTTTTGATTTTTTAAGACAGAAATTACATAATCTCATCTTACTTTTTCTTCCCTTTGGTCATCTCTGGTGGAGTTTTGCATGTTCTCCCTGGGCATGGGTGGGTTGACTTATATGAGTGGTATGTAGCAGTCAATTATGTACCCCACGTCTCACCCGAAGTCAGCTCGGATAGGCTCCAGGTCAACTAATGAGACAAACAGTTTGGAAAATTAATGGATTTAGATTAGCATGACCCACTCTACAACAAATACATCAGATTCCTCTTGAATTTGGAACACATCTTTTGAATTACTTCAAGTAAATATTGTTCAGATGAACTAAATAAATAAACTAATACCAGGTGCTTTTTCCCTGTTTCCCAGAGGAAATAACCTCCCCGACAAATCTGCAGTTTTATGAGGTGTCTGATAAGAAAATAGTTCTGACTTGGTCCGGGCCAGCCAGTGATGTCTCCGGGTACCGGGTGACTGTGGTACCAGTGGATGAATCTGGTTCTCCTCAGAGAGAGATGACTCTACCCGTCAGCCAAAACTCATATGTGGAGGTGACTCACCTCCAGCCTGGAACACTGTACCGCTTCAATGTCTATACCATTCACGATGGAGAGGAAAGTCTTCCGCTTATCGGGGAGCAAACCACGAGTGAGTATGACAAATTCAGTACCAAAATTGTACACATTTAAAGTTTGCTGGGCTGAGAGAATGCCTCAGTATTAGGCGAGTTGATCATTACAGTGAAAAACACACCCACCCCCAGGCTGCATGTTGGACACCCCTGACTTAATGGAACTGAAAATGGGAGAAACCCATAAAGTTTGAAACATAGAATTGCCAAAAATGTCCCAGTACGATCATAATAAGGTCCACTATGAATTAATGCATCTCCAAGCCCTAATTGATTGACAGATGTACATATACATATGTGTGTTCAGAGACATTTGTCACACTCAAATTTGTGATGCTGCATTCATTAACAATCATATCCTTAATAGTTTTATGAAACAGCATTGATAATTTTTGTTTATATAACGATGTCTTTGACAATTTTCCTTGTAGAGCCTGATGCGCCAACAGATATCCACTTCACCAATGTGACGGAGGACAGTGCTGTGATTTTGTGGTTCGCCCCACGAGCAAAAATCACCGGCTACCGGCTCTTCCTCACCTTCGAAGGCTCAAACCCAAAGCAGCTGCGCCTGCCGGCCCGGCTCTCCCAGTATACCCTTCTAAACCTGAAGCCAGATACCATGTACACTGCTACACTACACTCCGAGCAAGACAACACACTGAGTGAAGGAGAGACATCAGTGTTTACCACTAGTGAGTACTATGGTCACTTGAAAGTTACCAATAAGATAAAAATCATCCAAACCTTTTCTTCCTTTGTAGACCCGCCAATGGGTAATGCACCCCATTTCAGCACTGATGTTACTGACTCCTCCATTATAATCTCCTGGACTCCTGTGCCACGTGTCGGATACAAGGTACCATTAGGACGTATACTTGTATGTGTGACAAGAAACAAAAAAACAGAACATTAGTTGATATATGACACATATTTATTTAGCAATCCACAGATGACAAGCCAATATTCCCCTTAGGGGCTATAAGTAGTACAAGGGCTCGATTAGGAGAAATTTATTTGACTTACTGATTTTTTGTTTTGTTTTTACCATGATCTGCCCTAGTGGTATAATGGTAGACGCTGCTGCCTTTCGCGCAACCAGCTCAGCTCTTGAGATGTCCAATGCCTGGATAAATGGGAGGGTTAAAGAAACTAAGCCAAACAAATCATGTGGTTGACTCACTGCAGCGACCCCTGACTGGAAAAGCCAAGACAACCACCTTTGTCGATGAGCTCTATTTCAGAACAGTCTTTTAAATTGCTAATGTAAAACCTCATCCCTCTTGAATGAGCAGCATATTTTGGTCTTTGATTAAGTTTGAGTTCACTTGTGAAATTGCAGACTGTTAAAAAGACCAGTGCTCCCTTGGTAACATGGGAATGATCTAATTGGTGAAAATATGTCACAGGAGTGATGAGAATGCTCTGCACTATGTCCATGTTCTTGGGAAAACACTGACTTCTGACCTTTGGCTCCTATATACTAATGCATGTCTTTGGCTCTTCTGTGCCTCACTGACCATATCTTCATTCATCTTAGTTGACAGTACGCCCCAGTCAGGGCGGAGAAGCCCCACGAGATGTGACCTCTGACTCAGGAAGTATTTACATTTCCGGCCTGACTCCAGGAGTGGAATATACCTACAGTGTGCAACCAGTCATTAACGGCCAAGAGCAAGGAGCACCAATCACGCGACGTGTCGTCACGCGTAAGTTGAAGGCACTAGATCACGTTTTCTCCCTTTTACATCTCTTATTTTGTATCATTCATTTTTGATCTTCCCTTATTTTTGACAGCTCTGTCTCCTCCCACTGATCTCAACCTGGACTCTAACTCGGACACTGGAGGAATTACTGTGCAGTGGAATGGAGCCAGTGTACCAGGTACACACCAACCTGCAGAATGTAGACCAATAACAAATAACAATGACTTACAAATGATTAATTTACACTGATAAATCTCAAGAATCTCTATACTCAACTATACTCAACTATCTCTACCCGAAGACATCACTGGCTATAGAGTAGCATGCACTCCCACCAATGGGCAGCAAGGAAACAGCGTGGAGGAATTTGTGCAGTCTGGGCAGAACTCCTGCACCCTTGAGAACCTCAGTCCAGGAGTGGAGTACAACATTAGTGTTTTTACAGTTAAGGATGACATAGAGAGTGTTCCAATATCAACGACCATCACTCCAGGTGGGTGTTAGTATTACGTAGTTCTTGCTGTATTAGTAATATTAGAAATATCTTATTGTTTTTAATATGAGTCAAGTGAAGCATAACTTTCGTACAACCATTTGAACTGTTAATTGCAATGAGTTTGGAGTTGTGTCTGCAATTTTTTTCTTTTTTGGTGAAATTGAATATGATGATTAAGTGCAATTAAACTGAACTAAACTAATCTTAGAGCAGTAGCTATAATAACAGTAGCAAACAGTATCAAAACTGTTTTGTTACACTACAGTCAAAATGAGGACACACCATTGGGCAGGAGTCTCAAATTCAACTTAACTCAAACCTAAATCAAACTCAAAGAAACATCCCGTATATATACATATAACCACTACACTGCAACTTGACATGAAACAGGTAAATAACACAAAGGGTAACTGCTATTAGTAATGGATGATAATAAATAACAACTATGTTAACTCTTAATCCATAAGTTTAGCAACATTTTACAAATAAATGGCACAAAGTATGCTGGGAAGCAGGAAGCACTCCCAGTTTTGGAAGAGTGATGCTATGACTTTGAGATGCCTCCCATGGGCATATAAATGGAACACTGTGTCCTTATTTTTTTTCTTTTTGACTGCAATGCTTCAGTTTCTAGATATATATTGTAGAGCTGGGGTGTCCAAACATTTTCCACCGAGAGCCACACAAACAAAATAAAGGATACGGAGGGTATGCCACATCTATTCAACGCAGGTCAAAATTTTGAAAGACATGACAGCCAACATATCTGCTTTGCGTTACACGTGTCAAAGCAAATGGTTCTGATTTGAGGCAGGGTCCAAATAGGCCCTGCGTCGGACTTTGGACATGCCTGTTGTACAGTATATTAAGAGATATATTAGATTTAATATATATCTCTTCCATCGGTGTGATATGTTGAATATATACGTATCACACTGTATTGGAAGTTGACTGTTTTTGGCCCTCACCTTAACCATTGCTTCTTTTTGTCTGTCTCTGTCTATTTACTTCTTTCTGTCCCTCATTATCAACCACTTCCTTTTTGCTTGACTCTCTGTTGTTTGCTTGGTGTTTTTGCTGTGGTGTCTTTGTCTGGCCCCCGCTTCTCCCAAACCGTCCCACTACAGAGGTACCACAGTTGACTGACCTCAGCTTCGAGGATGTTAGCGACACCACTATCAGTCTACGTTGGTCACCGATCAACAGCACAGCCATCACTGGTTACAGGATCACAGTAATGGCATCTGGGGAGAGCATGCCCATCTTTGAAGACACGGTTATGCCAACAACTGGACATTACACAGTATATGGGCTAGAACCCGGTATCGACTACGACATTAGTGTGATCACCGTGACGGAGAATGGAGAGAGTGAACCCACTACATTCACACAACAGACTTGTAAGTAAAAGCACATTATTTACGAGGAAAAATAATTGTCTTTTATGAAAAATCATGGGCCACTTTTACCTTTTTTAAACCAAACCATTTAGATAAATATAAGAAATAACCTAGATAAGATAAGAAAAACCTGTATCTCTGCTTTGTGACAAAGTGTATTATTATTTTACATTGTATTTACATAATATTACATATAATATTTCAGACTTTTTCTCATACTTTTTATCCTGTAATATCATGTCTTTAGTCTTGTAATAATTCTAATTCTCCTAAAATTGCAACTTGGTCTTTTTTTGTTTTGCATAAAATATTAAGCAAAATTACATATTTATTCTTTAATATTTCAACTTTATGGTATTTTTTTATTTTAAAATTATGACTTTATTGTCCTAATATTTTGGCCTTATTGTCATGGAAATTAGACCTTTTTTCGTTTTTAAATATTTTTGTTCAATTTCACCATATTTTAGAATATGCTGAAGACCAATAAAAAACAGTCACGGGCTGTAAATGAACCCCATGCTGCACTTTGGACACCCATGATCAAGTTGTTCATTTGATTACTTTTGTAGGATTTTTTAAATCTACACCAAGAATGTATATTGATCAATGATTCTGTTTTTCACAGCTGTGCCAGCACCCACAGATCTGGCCTTTGGCCAGGTAGGGCCAGACCATATGGAAGTCAGTTGGCTCCCACCACATGTTCCCAACATGGCTGACATCAACAGTTTTCTCATTAGGTTTGTACATAAAATGCTCTCAAAGCTCAACATCGCTTGTTTCACCAAAGTGTGACACATATCCTGAATCATTGTTTTTGTTGTTATTAAATAACTAATACATGTATTTGATGGTTTTTCAGGTACCGACCAATTGATGATGATGACTACACAGAAACCGTTCTAGATGGCACAATGAACAATGTTGTGCTGAGAAGTAAGATTGAACAAAAGCAGTAATTCTATACCAACGTACAACTACACAATGGGATATATTTTATGAACACTTTTTCACTCTGGACAGATTTGCTGCCAAACACAGAGTATCTGGTGAGTGTGGTGTGTGTTTATGACCAGAGAGAGAGCTCACCTCTTGTTGGCACCCAGAAAACAGGTGATTCTTACCTGATTATGCAAGCATAATTTAATTTGGCATTGATTAACATAATTTATATTGCTATTTGTTGTTGTTTGAAGATTTTAATGTGAAGTTTTGTGTTTCCTCAGCCCTGGATTCACCTGTTGGTCTGCGTTTCTCTGAGATCTTCACCACCTCCTTCACCATCCACTGGCTGGCCCCTCAAAGTAAAATCACTGGTTATCGTATCCGTTACCAGATGGCCAGCGGTGGAAGAACCAAGGATGAAAGGTTACCCCCTTCAAGGAACCACTTCACCCTGACTGGACTCACTCCAGACACTGATTACCTAGTAAATATCTATGCAGTTAGTGCGGCACAAGAAAGCCTGCCACTCCACGGGAATCAAAAGACAAGTATGTTCTCATCATGTTCATGTATCACACCAAGACTATATTGGTTAATGACCTGTTTTTGTTCTTCTGCTGTAGTTTCTGATGCACCTACAGATTTGGAAGTGCTAGACTCTTCCCCCACCAGCATCACCATCCGCTGGGATGCCCCTCCAGTCACTGTGCGCTACTACAGGATCACTCACGGCGAGACTGGTAGCTCACATTTTTGTGCATCATATGTGATTGTCCATTGTATGAGACATTGATTCACTTTATCAATATCACGTTATTCAGGAGGCCACAGTAATCCTAAGGAGTTCACTGTGCCTGGTTCTCAATCCACCGCAACAATCACTAACCTGCAGCCTGGTACCGAATATACAATCACTGTCTATGCTGTAACCGGCAGAGGAGATAGCCCTGCATCAAGCACTCCCATCTACGTCACACACAAGACAGGTACACTAGTAAACATGTGTAAATACTGTAAGAACCAACATAACCTTATTGTTTTTATCACCCTGCAGATCTCTTTGATTTCACATTGTCCGCCCTTAACTCCATCGTACTTTTGTTTCAGGCATAGACGCTCCTTCTGACATGGAGGTGATGGATGTTAATGACAACAGTGTCACCGTGAGGTGGAGCCCAGCTCAGGGACCAATCAAGGGATACAGAGTGACCGGGGTCCCCAGAAATGGACAGGGTTCATCTTTCACTGAGGTGGTGGCTCCAGGTAACTTGTTTTGGAGAGCTTGACTAGAGCTAAACAATTACTCTTCTTTCTTGACCTCAGTTGACGAACATTTGTTATGAATTAATTTTTCTGTTTTTGTTTTCCCAGACCAAACAGAAATGACTTTCTCAGGCCTGATGCCCACAGTTGAATACACTTTTAGTGTTTATGCTGTGGGACAAGATGGAGAGAGTTCTCCGCTTGTGTTGAATGCTGTAACAAGTAAGACTTGTTAAACACAAACTGATATATTTCCATTTTTCCATCATGTTACAGTGCAATGATTTAGCTGTAGGGTATATCTCATATAATTTTCCCTATTTTTAGATGTAGACCGTCCCAAGGATCTGACCTTCTCGGACATCGACTCCACCTCACTACGGATCGCCTGGGACAGTCCTGATGGAATTGTTACTTCTTACCGGGTCTTGTATTCCAGCTCTGAAGAGGGTGAAAGAGAACTACGCCCTGCTCCTCGAGGAGATGCCGAATCCGCCGTTATCTATGGCCTGCAGCCAGGCACCGAATACACTGTAAAAGTCATTGCCCTGCATGACGACACACTCAGCACACCACTGGTTGGCACACAAGCTACAGGTTTGAGTCTTTTATTATTTGTATTGCGACAGTCAGAAACCACAGAGTGTCTCTTTTCAGATTAAATGTATAGATCTACTGCATGTTAAGCTTAGTTTTCTGTTAAAAGGCCCAGCCCTGCCCTTCTTTGGGTTCTTTTTTTTATTATACTGATTATAATCCATCATGGAGAAATGCAGTTCACACACTGCTATATATATACTGTAGTTTTATATATATATATATATATATTTTTTTTTTTATTCCATGCCACACAGAATCAGACCACACACATATGGCATGTAAGGACAGATGTCAGAGTGAGACGGCATGTAAACATTGTCGCTGCATTTGAGCCCTTCACTTGCTCATGTATATCTTGACAGTAGCCAGAAACAACACCGGCAACTCTCCAAAAACCAGTTGAAATTACAGTTGAACCTTCTTTAGCATCCGTCCCTATTAGTGTGTTCTCTGGTTGAACACACTATGTTTCCCAAAAATGTGCCTCAGTTTGTTTCCATTTTCCAATTAGCGTACAATATGGTGTGCATCTTGTATTGTATTGTTAATACACTGCTGCAGTCCAACTGTGTTCTTATGTTAACATTTTATTAGCTTGCTAAGCAAAATGGGAACCCGAAGTCAGCTACGTTATGTCATCCGTCTATTATGTCATCAGCGATTGAGTCACAAGAATGATAACATGACAAAATTTTTTGTAGTTTTACAGTTAGTTTTACATGTAAAAATAACCCTGAATTCATACAAATGACCAATGAAAGGGTAAAATAAACATTAAAGGTTACTTTTGGCTTCATTGAAAGTGTGAGTTTTCCCAAAGACATGATATGGCAACGATATCAAACACCACAACAAGAATCTCGTCTTCACTGGCACTAAAACTTTAAAAATTCATTCATCCCTTTCATTCATAACTTGTATGTATTTAGAATTGTGTCATGCATGTAGAACTGTACTGTATGTGTACCGTGGTGTGTTATAGCTAGTGGTAGAAGCTGGTCAGTGCTTTGCAAGTCTCAAATAAGTCTGACATCTTTCATCACAAGTCTCCAATCAAGTATCAAGTAAAGACATGCGTGAAATTCTAAGTCACTTCCAAGTCAAGACAAGACAGGTTAAGTCCAAAGTCATAGTCACCTGTAGTTGTTACAGGTCCTAAGAACTGTTTAATGTCTACCAAACAAAATGGCGTTTTATCAATGTAACAATCGTAAAATCTAAATTAAATTTAAGAAATACAGTTAACACATTTTGAATTGTTTTTTTGGTTTTGCTGGGGTTTTTTGGAAAAAAGGAAACAAAGTTATACTTTGATGAAGGTTGAGAGTTCCATTAGTCTCGTTGGTTTTGCTCATTAGTTCAGTTCAAGATTTTGCAGCCATAGAAGACACAATCAGCCAATTATTTAAAAAAACAAAAAAACAGCTGAGATCGCCCTCTTCGTGACACTTTTCCAACTCTTTCAACACAGGAATCTCACCCCCCACCAACCTACAGTTCTCCCAGGTGGGCCCCACCTCCTTCACCATGCACTGGGCCGTGCAGGGGCAAGAAAACCGACTACCTGGTCAAACAGGCCTCACGGGCTACCGTGTCGTGGTGAACCCTAAAAGCAAGAGTGGACCCACCAAAGAGATGAATCTGACACCGGATGCAACACAAGCGCACATCTCTGGCCTCATGGTGAGTGATTGGATAATAATTGCAGCATAAATATGTCCTTTGTACAGATAATACACACAATTAGTGTTTTTATCCTAATTTAATTTTACATACTGAAATTGTTGTTAGGTTATGTTATGTGGAAGTGCACTGACCATTCATGACAGTGTCAACCTTGAGCTTATTATGACGTCTTTTTACCTAGGTTGCAACGACTTATGACGTACATGTTTATGCACTGAAGAACTCTCTGACCAGCAGGCCCGTCCAAGGAGAGGTTACCACACTGGAGAGTGAGTTTTTCCCAAAATAGTTTAATGCAGACGAATTTTGATACAGACTTTTGATGACATCTATGTCGACGCCGTCATACCTTTTTATATACAGTAAATTATTTTTGAAATTATGTTTCTCCATGCCTGAAAAGTTTATGACCTCTTTTGTTGTATTCAAGATATCAGCCCCCCTCGTAGAGTCCGCATCTCCGATGTCAACGATTCCTCCATTACTCTGACATGGCGCTCCAAAACAGGGGAGATTATCTCAGGATTCCTGGTTGAAGCCACACCCACTTCCTCCACAAGCTACACACCCATTCAAAGGACAATTGCCTCTGACTTGCGTGCATATACTCTCTCAGGTATGCAAATGTTAGAATGCCGGCACTACTATATAGCACAATTAATACCTATGTCATGATGTTAATGAAAATTTTGCATTATTATCCTTGCAAAGGTAGATTTTTATTTATTTTTTTATTTACTCTCACTGCATGTCATTAGTGTAACAAGTGTAACTAACGGTATGTCCTTTGAATGTAGTGTAATCATCACCTCACATGCATTTGTCTATATACTTCAGGGCTAGAACCTGGCACCACTTATAAGATCAACATCTATACACTAAAGGGAAATGGCCGGAGTGCACCAATTGCACTCACAGCCTCCACAGGTAAGTGTAGGTCATTATTTTAAAACCTGAGTCAAGAAGAATGTTTTATGTGAACCAGATGATGACAGATGGAAGACATATACAACGTTAGTCTGCTTTCTTGAGTTTTTGGTGTACTGTCTGTTTCAGCAAAACCAGTGGTCAGCCCTCCCGCCAATATCCAGTTCACTTCATTGAACCCCACCAGCATTTCTTTTACATGGGAGCGTTCCCGCAGTCCGGGGGTAACTGGCTATTACGTGACGTATGAGTTGGCAGGGGGTGTGCCTCAAGAAGTCATCCCTCGGCCCCATGCAGGCCAGAGCTACGCCATGATCAACGGTAAGTGGCGAGTAACATAATCATAGATGGAAGAATCATTAAATGGATAACTAACATTACATTTTATGTTTGCTCACAGGTCTGAAACCTGGAACAGAATATGTCATTAAAATTGTTGCCCTGCAAAATGCTTTGAGAAGCATACCTCTCATGGGCAAAGCCAGAACCCGTAAGTACTGCTAACGTCCTCTGTGTTTACATTGTTCCTTTATGTTTTATACTGAAATATGTTATCAGAAATTAAATAATTGTTAACAACATTTTATAGACAAAATAAGGGAGAAGCCTTGGGAAGAGGATGCTTTTGCAGTACCTTTTCTTTCCCATGCTGGTCATGTCTTGAGCAGCTTTCTTTTTACTTTGAAATGAAGCACAATGTCTCATGTCTATCATTTTCTATAGTAAAAATTTGTTGGAGTTATTGTGCTCTGCTCTGTATGATTCTAACAACTGACTTTTCCAATCAGAGCCAGCTACTCATTCTCTATTGGTCCCTGAGTTGCCTCAGCTTCCTGTTCCCCATCGACCCACCACTGACATTTTGGATGTTCCAGAGTCCTTCAATGACAAGATGTAAGAATCTGATTAACCAAATAATGTATATGAGACATGTAAATGTAAATCCTCCAAGTATTTAAAAATAAAAATAAGACATTTTTGGATATCATCCCCTCCATGATCTCTACTCTCCATTTAGCTTTGACTCCAACCAGGTCCATTTGGCTGGTACCAGTGGCCAGAACCGATTGGGGCAGCAGGGGCAGCACATCTACACAGAATATCAGAGCCTAGGTCCTAATAACGGACTTCACAGCCCCCATGGTGGACCCAAAGAAGGACAGAGACCAATACTCAGGGAACCTTTGGTTTATATTCCTGTGCCTGGTCCTGATGGAAACAGGGTGCCTTTGGTCAAGGTGGGTGTCATTTTTCACAAAAAAATTAAATTTCCATTCTTTTAGCTATTTAGCTATTATTGACTTAATTTGCTAGAACCCCAAAAGTTTTGTTCAATGTGTCTTTCATTGTGTAGGTGAGTGAAACACCCCTGCCGGGTCTTGCATTTGGTTTCCCTGACAACGAGACAGAGTTGCCCCAAGAAGCACAAACAATCACAACCATCTCTTGGCAACCCATCCCCCACACCTCAGAGTATGAGGTGTCCTGTAATCCTCTCACACACCTGGAGGAAAGAGGTTTCCAGGTATGCAGACACTGTCACACAAAGTATTACCTAATGGGATAGTCAAACCAATCATCGGTCATCATTGCTTCTTCTGGACAGATGCGTCTTCCTGGCACCTCTAACAGTGCCACTCTGATTGGACTGACATCCGGAGCCTCCTACAATGTGGTAGTGGAGGCCATGAGGGGCGGGGCTAAAGAGAAGGTTCTGGAAGAAGTTGTAACCGTTGGCAATGCTGGTACTATAAAAAAAATCCCTACACAGCTTATGTATTTGAGTAGTCCTATAGAAGTTATATTTAATTTATTAAGTACTGTACATACATGAAATCATATTGCAAATAAAATCCTTTGTTTATTTTTCTCAGTTCCAGGCGACATCCCCATTTCGCCCAACCGGGATGTGTGTTATGACACATTCACGCACACATACCATGAGGTGGGCTCAGAGTGGGAGCGCATGTCTGAGACGGGATTCAAGCTGTGGTGCCGCTGCCTGGGTCTAGGCAGCGGCCATTTTAGGTGTGATTCATCCAGTGAGTGGCTTACTCACCCCATTCCAACATGCTTTGCTAACAGGCATCACACTCCATGGAATTAAAAATAAAAATAATTCTATGTGATCTAACCAGGAAGGAATTTATAACAGTAAATCGGGAGATGATAAAATATTTTGTTTGCTAGATTCTGATGCTTTTGATACTTAAGATTCACTGGTCATCTTAAAATACAAATGTGTTGAGAAAACAGGGAGACATTGTTCCTCACCTGGATTATAAATTCCTAGAATGCTATGTTGAAATTAAACCATAAAAATGTAAAATTTTGAGATCTCAGCAAGGGCAGCCTTGACAATGAATCCATAAATATTGTCACATTTCACTACAATGTCATGATACATTGGATACATTTGTAAATTTTAACATTTTCCTCACCGTTCTCTCTGTCTGCCCATGTTGATGCCTCTGCATTATGTGTCATCACATTTTTATGAAGGAGCATAAGGCAAAGCTAGGCTAACCCATCCTCACTTCAGTTTTTTGTAATGCTAACCAGACAATATCAAAAAACTGAAATCATCACTCATCTGCAAATTAGTCAAAACAATACAAAAGTGTTGTTATACTCTATGTCTCACAATATAAATGAATCTCTTCATATCACCCCATCTTTCTGATAACCTCTCTCTTCCAGAGTGGTGCCATGACAACGGTAACAACTACCGCATTGGCGAGAAGTGGGATCGCCATGCTGAGAATGGTCACATGATGAGCTGCACCTGCCTGGGCAATGGCAAAGGAGAATTTAAATGTGAACCCCGTGAGTGGTGACACAAAATACACAATACAGGCCACACAGCTAGGAGACCCGAGTTCAATTCCACCCTCGGCCATCTCTGTGTGGAGTTTGCATGTTCTCCCCGAGTTTTCTCCGGGTACTCCAGTTTCCTCCCACATTCCAAAAACATGCTAGGTTAATTGGTGACTCCAAATTGTCCATAGGTATGAATGTGAGTGTGAATGGTTGTTTGTCTATATGTGCCCTGTGATTGGCTGGCTGGCGACCAGTCCAGGGTGTACCCCGTCTCTCACCCGAAGACAGCTGGGATAGGCTCCAGCATGCTTGCGACCCTTGTGAGGATAAGCGTTACAAAATGAATCAATGAATGAATGTAGAATAACTATGCAATAAACATGCAAACGATGCAATAAACAGCACGATAACAAAGTAAAACCCAGTGTTTTAAATTCTTTTTTTTTACAGATGAGTCAACATGTTATGATGATGGGAAAATGTACCAAGTTGGAAACCAGTGGCAGAAAGAATACCTGGGAGCGATTTGCACCTGCACTTGCTATGGCGGACAACAAGTGGGTTTTCAGTGCTTATTGATCTTAAATTGATATAAGGATCAGGCTGATTCCTTTCAGTATTGGTATAGTGTTTTGATATCAGCTTAATTCATGTATTGGAAATTGCTGATACAACATGCAGAGATTTCCAATCCATGACAGCTATGTTTGCTGATATTCTTCTAACTACAGTGAAGAAAATAAGTATTTGAACACCCTGCTATTTTGCTATTTCTCCCACTTAGAAATCATGGAGGGGTCTGAAATTTTCATCGTAGGTGCATGTCCACTGTGAGAGAGATAAACTAAAAAGAAAAATCCAGAAATCACAATGCATGATTTTTTAACAATTTATTTGTGTGATACAGCTGCTAATAAGTATTTGAACACCTGAGAAAATGAATGTTAATATTTGGTACAGTAGCCTTTGTTTGCTATTACAGAGGTCAAACGTTTCCTGTAGTTTTTCACCAGGTTTGCACACACTGCAGGAGGGATCTTGGCCCACTCCTCCACACAGATCTTCTCTAGATCAGTCAGGTTTCTGGGCTGTCGCTGAGAAACACGGAGTTTGAGCTCCCTCCAAAGATTTTCGATTGGGTTCAGGTCTGGAGACTGGCTGGGCCATGCTAGAACCTTGATATGCTTCTTACGGAGCCACTCCTTGGTTTTCCTGGCTGTGTGCTTCGGGTCGTTGTCGTGTTGGAAGACCCAGCCACGACCCATCTTCAATGCTCTGACAGAGGGAAGGAGGTTGTTCCCCAAAATCTCACAATACACGGCCCCAGTCATCCTCTCTTTAATGCAGTGCACTCGTCCTGTCCCATGTGCAGAAAAACACCCCCAAAGCATGATGCTACCACCCCCATGCTTCACAGTAGGGATGGTGTTCTTCGGATTGTACTCTTCATTCTTCTTCCTCCAAACACGCTTATTGGAATTATGACCAAAAAGTTCTATTTTGGTCTCATCTGACCATAAAACTTTCTCCCATGACTCCTCTGTATCATCCAAATGGTCATATGCAAACTTAAGACGGGCCTTGACATGTGCTGGTTTAAGCAGGGGAACCTTTCGTGCCATGCATGATTTCACATCATGACGTCTTAGTGTATTACCTACAGTAACCTTGGAAACGGTGGTCCCAGCTCTTTTCAGGTCATTGACCAAGTCCTGTCGTGTAGTTCTGGGCTGATTCCTCACCTTTCTTAGAATCATTGAGACCCCACGAGGTGATATCTTGCATGGGGCTCCACTCCGATTGAGATTGACCGTCATGTTTAGCTTCTTCCATTTTCTAATGATAGCTCCAACAGTGGACCTTTTTTCACCAAGCTGCTTGGTAATTGCTCCGTAGCCCTTTCCAGCCTTGTGGAGGTGTACAATTTTGTCTCTGGTGTCTTTGGACAGCTCTTTGGTCTTCGCCATGTTACAAGTTAAAGTCTTACTGATTGTATGGGGTGGACAGGTGTCTTTATGCAGCTAACGACCTCAAACAGGTGCATCTGATTCAGGATGATACATGGAGTGCAGGTGGACTTCTAATGGGCAGACTAACAGGTCTTTCAGGGTCAGAATTCTAGATGATACACAGGTGTTCAAATACTTATTTGCAGCTGTATCACACAAATAAATTGTTAAAAAATCATGCATTGTGATTTCTGGATTTTTCTTTTTAGTTTATCTCTCTCACAGTGGACATGCACCTACGATGAAAATTTCAGACCCCTCCATGATTTCTAAGTGGGAGAAATAGCAAAATAGCAGGGTGTTCAAATACTTATTTTCTTCACTGTATATTTGTTGTTGTTATTTTGGCATAGTTGCATATTAAAGCAAATAGAGCTAGGTAGAATTGTATCTGTCACAGATATCCAAAGGTATCAGGATTGAACCGGAAGTGAAAAAATGTGAATCGATGCCTCCCTAAATGTGTATATGCTGGTAGAAACATGCAGACATGCAGCTAGTGCTGCATTAGCTTAGTGTTCCAACTGATAACGTTATATGTCTTCACCTCAGGGCTGGCGTTGTGAAAACTGTAGAAGGCCAGGCGGGCCCAGTGACGTGGAAGCTGACGTGCTGCACCCTGTTCACTCTGATGTCTTCGACCGGTACAGAGAAAATGCTCTACGCAAACTGGTCAGTGTTATACATAATATTAGCCTAACAATGTAATCAGCCATTATTTGGCGGCACACAGTGTAATCTTGGTTATCTGTCATTAATTTGTTCCAGAAGGTTAGATTCTGACTAACCGGATTTTTTCCATAACAAATACTGCAAATCCAGACAGCCAAAATGTTAATACAAAAAACATTTTTATAGTTTTACAATTCTAGCTATACATGCAGAAAATAATTATAAATACATATATAAATATATAAATACATATCATTGAGGAATGAAAGGGATAAATAAACATTTAAAGTTACTTTTACCTCCATTGAAGACATGATTGTTCCCAAAGACACAATGTGGCAGCGAGACACCATACGGACACTACCTTCTTGGGTTATTTCTTGAATTCAAGAGTGTTTCACATCTCAATAACCCAATATGGAGTTAAAGAAAGTTGCAAGTGCCAGCATTTGGAAAGAAAAGAAGAAGGCGAGAAACTGAATTTAAGAAATAACTCATGACAAAACAGGAAGATGGTGTCTGTGTGGTGTCTCGCTGTCACTTTGTGTTTTTGGGAACACTGATGTTTTCAATGAAGGTAAAGATAAGTTACCATCAATGCTTGTTTATCCCTTTCATTTGACATTTATATGCATTTAGAATAGTTTAATGTACAACTATAAAAACAGTGTACATTAAGAACAAGACACCTACCGTAATGAACGCTAGTCAGAAAATGTACACAAACTAAGGCAAACTTTTGGTGTACATTTTCAACATTAACCAAGGCAAACGTTAACCAATCTTTCACTGTAAAATTGAGATAACAGATGATAGCGACATTTTTTTCTGCACAGGGAAACAATACTGTACCAGTACTGTATGCCCGCAATCTAGAATTGTTTTCCAGATTTGTCTTTGTATTGCAATTTGCAATGAATTCAAAGTGTAATGTTTTGCTTTTTGCACATAATGAGGCTCCACCTAAATTGTACCTAAACTGATTACTAAAGAGAAAAAGGTACTGCTGCATGCGTTTTACAGTGGCCGCAAAGCAGCTGCACATCGCACCAAATAAGACACCGAAAACCATAATAAGAGCACAAAACAGAAAGCAATGTAAAAACCAAAACTAAGGTCCAACCTGTCATGCGAAACATATATATAAAGTGTTATGAAAGTTATGCATCATTCTTCAATACTACTAATAATACTACATCTACAACAGATAATAATAATTCAATACTAATACCAATCTAATATCACACCTCAGGAAGAATCACTGTAGTCTCAGCATTTTGGCACTCTTTCTCTAACGTGTATTTCATATTGTCTTTTTTTGCATCCACAAAGTTCATTTGTGAATTACATCCAGTGAACATTATAGTAAAAGTACTGTATAATGTATTCATAACACAATATTAATTTGATGGATGAGCCTCTGCTGATATATCAGTTCATATCGGTATCAGTAATGAAGAATATCGAGCAGCTCCAGTAATTATCTGTAAAACCATAGATTGTGCCAGAAAATTCTGCATAACTGAAACTTTTCCTTAATTCCTCCAGTAATTATTTTACTTCTGCCAGTTTAGTCACTGTGTATTTAAAAGAAACCAAAATGATGTTCAGCAATTTGAAGACCATTGCAAGAGTGGGATGACTGACACAACCTGAGCAGATGCTCAAGGCCACCAAGGAGCCCCCAAACAGTTACATCATCAGTCGTTAACTAGCCGAATCCTGCTTACATCCCCCAGATGTCCCCAACTGCTACTGGCTGACTATATAAAAATGTTGGAGTTCCATGTTGGCAGACCACTGACTGATTCTGGTTTTCTGGTCCGATTTTGTTAGCGAACAGGCTTTCTTGTTCATGGCGATAGACCTTAAGAATAGAAGAATGTGATTTCAGCATTTGTATTAAGGGACAGTGAGGAACAAATCATTTTGATTCAGACAGAAAAGAGAAAATACATTTCACTAGCTGCATTTATATGAATATTTAATTGGCTCTCCGTCCACTGTTTGAAAGGTATCTTGAAAAGGGGTTGTGTAGATTTAACAAAGGCTGTGTTGAGATACAACTTAGGTGGAGCTACATACAGTAGTTACATAAAGGTATGTTTGGAAAATCAATTATCTTGCATAACAACCAAATAAACCGTTTTCGCTTTTCTTCTCGTCCTTCCCTGTGCTACAGAACATCCAGTGTCCAATTGAATGTCTGAGTCCTGAGTTGCTTGCAGATGCTCAAAGCCCCTCAAAGTAGAAGTGAAAGGAGGATGGGGATGTGAGACACCTCACAGCATCACTGCCACTTCAAGAAGGATGCCTCCTCTTGCAGTCAAAAAAAGAGGACATTTCTATCACGCACGTGCCTTAAAGGTTACCACGTTAGTGCCTTGAGCCAATTTAACACCAAACTCCTCTCAAAGATCCAGACAATTCATGACTTTCTGCCATGAAAACATGAATACTTTTTGACATAAAACAGCCTGAGCATCCAAAGAGAGACACACACATTTGATAGAGTACTATTGCAGCAAGTATGTTATACATATACTAGTATATATCCTGTTAAACTCACACAATTCTCCATGACTTTCCAAAAGGTTATGATAAGGTTATGAAGCACCGTTCCCATTGTATTTACTTTGTCGCTATATAATGAAAGGCTTTCAAATATTGCAATTCAGTGCATTCATCATTGATAGGAATCATAAAAGATAGTGTCCTGTGTGTCTTACTGTGGTAAATATTCAAGAACTGGTAATAGCAAATGCTGGTAATAAAAATGGCCTTTAAAAGATAAGCACTGTTACTTTTGAGATGCTATTAAACCCCACTACCTTGCTGCCATTATGCAGCACAGGCTCCCCTTCTCATGCCAAATGTATTCTTTCAACTGCGTAAAAAAGCCAAAGTTGACTGACCAAAAGATAAATGTTAACCTGTTGTTTGAAAATGTATTTGAGAGGTCACCCTTATTTTGAGGTGAGATGTATTTTAATTGCTGAAATGTTGCCATTTTGTTTTATTTATCCAATTTTGATCAATGCTATTTCAGGGTTGTATACTTTTTTTATTGGTTGGTGCCAAACTGAACTACTGTGGATCTTTTTAATAAACAGATAAATCCAAGTCTCAATCTCTTTTTATTATTTGTGACAGCAAATGTGATGCAGTCTGTGTTTATTGCTACGCCCTATGAAACATTCAGACATAGTTTTGCACATAGTTGTAGTTATTTTATACAACTTATAAATGGTTATTTTATTTACTTCAATATAAGCTTACTTGTACTGTGGCATATACGTATACAGAATTATTGTGTGCAAACTGTTTAAATTGTCTGATGTTGATTGTTGTAATTACAGGGCCGCATGGTGGACGAGTGGTTAGCATGTTAGCCACAGATCCTGAAGACCTAGGTTCAAATCTCCGCTTGGGCATCTCTGTGTGGAGTTTGCATGTTCTACCCGTGTGTGGGTTTCCTCCCACATTCCAAAAAAATAATTGGCGACTCCAAATTGTCCATAGGTATGAAATGTTAGTGTGAATGGTTGTTTGTCTATATGTGATTGGCTGGCGACAGCTGGGATAGGCTCCAGCATACCCGCGACCCTACTGAGGATAAATGGCATAGAAAAAGGATGGATGGATATTTCTATTTATAGGCTTGTTCACATGATTTTTATTTTGTGGGTATTAATATTGTTGTGCAGTGTAGTGTCGTTTTTTGTTTGTTTGTTTTTTGCTTGAACATTGTCATTGCAGGCTGCTGTTCAAACCGGCAAAATGCTAACAAAGGCTCGTATTTCTTATTATATTTATTTACCACCTCTGAGTTCAGTGCATCATCATTTAACACATAATAAATGTCAAAACACCTCGTATTACTGTTACTTTGACCTAATTTTCAGTTGGATTTCCCGAGTTTTATTTTGTAAATGTACTGTAACGTACTGTACCTGTGAGTATTTTGAAGGAGCAGCAGCGGAAGTAGACGGTTCCTTGACCCCGCTTTGAGGAAGTATACTACTAGAGTGCTGTAGTTTTAGCGGTAGCTCTTTGGTCAGCTCAGGAATAAACATGGACAACCTCTGCATTGACAGTTTTATTCTAAAGCTTCATGATGTGAACGCGGTGAAGTTCGGAGAATATAAACTGAAGAGCGGCATGATGACGCCCATTTACATCGACTTGAGAGTACTCGTGTCCCATCCACGCCTTATGAATCAGGTACACACGTGCCACGAGAAGTCTTGACGTTTTGTGTTTGTATATATTTACACTTTGTGTTTTTTCGCGTTAACATTTTCATTCGAAACCAGAGCAAATGGGACACTCACTTAAGCTTATTATCTCTGCCGTGCTTGTGTCCACGTAAACAACAAACAAGTTACCTCACTTTTTCCAATGCATTGCGAACCTAGCTCTGTTAGCCTGTCAGGTTTTCAGGCAAAAGATTAACATCGTTGTTACTTACTCTTGTGGTGTGTATTCCATCAATGAAATAGCATCATAGGCACCGATAAGGCTATTTTTGTTTGGACACTGTAAATCTGTGCTATTGAATTACCTTCACCTTTATCATGATTGTTTCAAGATCCAACCATTAAGAACTATGTAAGTCCTTGAGTATAATGTTACAGCCATGTTACATTATTTATTATATTTGCAGGTGGCAAAACTCATGTACCAAAGAGCTCAAGATGAAAGACTTGAGTTTGACACAGTGTGTGGTGTTCCATACACAGCCTTGCCAATGGCCACTATTATCTGCTCCACACATGAACTGCCCATGCTAATCCGGCGCAAAGAGGCCAAGGACTATGGTAGGAGACTAGAAGGATAGACACGCTTGACATATAATATGATTGTTCAATTATATAGCTCATGTATTGTATTTTGTGTGCAAGTGTGCTTAATGTTGTGGTCGACTGGTATTATACCGTATGTGGACTAACAAATAAAGTACATTGACTAAGATATTCTAACATTACCACCAAGTCTCCTTTCTAATTGTATTAGGAACCAAGCGTCTCGTGGAGGGCTCATTTAAAGCAGGAGATACATGTCTTATCATTGAAGACACGGTGACCAGTGGCAGCAGCATCCTAGAAACGGCTGAAGTGCTGTACAAAGAAGGACTGAAGGTGCAGTAGGACAACATCACTACCATAATTTATACCAAAAGTAAATTGATGTCTGACCCCGTTGTGTTAAGCAGCAGTTTCTGTAGTTAGGAATTAGTTAACTCCTGGTGTAAGACAAAATATTATAGTTAAAACACAGCACAAGTCGTGATGAAGACGGACACATGCTGCTTGTATTTAAGTGAGCAAGGTACTTTGTAGTTCCTGAAAAAAGATGCAAGGTGAATAGATGGAATGGGGCTCTACAATTTTTATTTGTATTTGCTTTTCATACTTTCCCCTTTCATACTTTCTTGTGCTGGCGCTAATTGTGGGGTGCCATCTTGCCGTATGTACAGTGCCTGTTAGATAGATGCTGGCTTTATTGTTAAGTATCCCTCAAGATAATGTAACATAATAAGATGTTCCTGTGCGAAAGGTGACAGATGCCATTGTGCTGATGGACAGAGAGCAAGGTGCTGTGGACATGTTGGCGTCAAAGGGGATCAGGCTCCATCCTATCATCTCCATGTTCAAGCTGCTCAATGTGCTGCAGGCCTCCCAACGTATTGACACAGAAACAGCCCAGAACGTGCGCAAGTTCATCTTGGACAATAACACTTTTAGGTGTTGTATAAAACTGCAATAACTTTTTCTCCATTTGCAAATGCTGTTATCAGTCGCGTTAAAATGTTTTGACATTTTTTCAGATCTGAGGAGCAGAATGGAATTGATGTCCCTGGTTCAAAGAAACAACATGTGGAACAAAACCTGCACCTGAGCTATGAAGCCAGAGCCAAACTTCCAAGTATGACATACAGTATGCCTACAGCATCGTGCAAAATTCTTCGGCCACCATTAGTTTTCTTGTGTCTGCATGCATTTGACATGCTGCAGATGTATCTGGCAGAACATTGGTACATGGAGTGAATTGAGGGGGGCTGAAAGTCGATCCTTGTGGCACACCCATCAGGTTATTAATTATGGAAGAAGTAGTATTATTGACACTGCTTTCTGTCTTTCAAATATGATTTTAACAACATAATTGCAGTTGGTGAGAAATTATATGTAATTATACATAACTTTTTAAATACTTTGGCCACTGCCAGAATAATACTAATGGATATGTAATTGGACATATCAGCTTCAAACATTGGTGTTGTTCCAGTACAGTTGTCACATTTGTCATCCGCATCAGTGAAATGTTTTTGTTTTGTCTGTAGATGTTCAGCGTTTAGGGTCAAAGCTATTGACAATCATGGTAGACAAGAAGTCCAACCTTTGCCTGTCTGCTGATGTTTCAAGCAGCGAGGAGCTGCTCCACCTGGCAGATACTCTGGGTCCAAAGATTTGCCTACTGAAGACCCATGTAGACATTCTAAAGGTAGTAGCCAAACTTGTCCACCATTCCTGGAGGATTTTGTTTAAAAAAAATAAATAAATCAACCAATTATGAACTTCTGCTTCTTGCTATCAGGACTTCACTGTGGCCTTCAGCCAGAAACTCCAGGCTGTTGCTGAGAAGCAGAACTTCCTCATTTTTGAAGATCGCAAGTTTGCTGATATCGGCAATACAGTCAAGCATCAATATGAAGGTGAGAAGTTGAAACTTGATGGTCAAATAAAAGGCTTTGGTTTATGTTGCATGAATAACAACACAAATTACCTTTATGATTGTTTTATATTTAAAAGTTATGGACACTCTGGCGATACGGGGGAGAAAAAAAAAGAACACTGCACACCCTGATTTTACCTCTAACAGTTATCACAGCTGTGTAGACTTTTGATGTCCTCTTTCTGTTCGTTCTCGAGGTGGTGTGTACCAGATCTCCTCATGGTCTCACATAGTGAATGCCCATGCAGTGCCAGGACCTGGTGTGGTGAGCGGCCTGGCTTCTGTAGGCAGGCCTCTCGGCCGAGGCTGTCTGCTGATTGCACAGATGAGCTCGCAGGGCTCACTCGTGAATGAAGAGTACACAAAGGCTGTGGTAAGCATTTCAACTTAGTTCATAGTTAGCAGTAGCCACCAACTACAAAGGGACGGCGTCTTTCCATGACAGTGGACAGAGGAGGAAATCTAAACACTTTGCCTGTTCTGTGCCAACCATTGACCACATTACTCCAGTCCTACTTCACTGAATCTCTAATTTAATGTATGTCTTGACAGGTAAAAATGGCTGAGGAGAATTCAGACTTTGTCATTGGCTTTATCTGTGGTTCGAAGATCACAAAGAGGCCTGAGTTCATCCACATGACCCCTGGGGTGCAAATGAAAGCTGGAGGTGACTGAATTTACTTTGTTTGCCCAAATATGTACTGTCAATATTGTTTGTCAATATGTACTGTTACACACTACAGGCATTCCTTGTTTTACCAAATTTTGTGGTTACAACACATTACCATAAAATTAGGAAGGTCCAGTCCAACGAGTTAAGTAAAAAAAAAAATAAACGTGGTTCTCGTATTTTCTTCCACTCAGAACTTCCAGGTTGTCACCAGGCACTGAAAAACATTCCTTACATTAAAGCGGTGAAATACAACGTAGTGAAAATATACTAATCGAGCCGCGCATACACACAATCGTGCAAGCTAACCCCTGCTAGAAGCAGAATCTTTGGATTTGTCTAAGAAAAGGAAAGTAAAATTCAACATCGTAAATGCTGACAGTAGATCAATGGCGATCATGATTGGCCGAATTCTTGGTCTAAGCCGTGACCTGAATGAATGTGAATACTTGCAGACGTATCGGGGTTATTTGATGCTTTGCTTTGTTGACAAATAGTGCAGTCATGTAGTGTTTACATTTACAGCATCAAATAGTATCTTTTAACATGTGGAAGCATCTGCTTCTATGAAATGAACAGTGATAACTAAGCAGCCTGGTGGTGTCATTATTGAGACTTCCTCCTGACAATATGCCTGTCTCTCCCTCCCTTGCAACGCCCCTTAAAAGGAATACTATCTTTTTTATTTCATTACTGGTTTAATTTTTGTATTTAATCTTTTTATTACTGTATTTTATGTCCTTCACGTGTGGAGTGTGAGTCATTTTGCTGTTTAATTTAGATATATGCGCCAACTTAATCTGAACAGAACTTGTACGTAGACCAAATCAACATTCTTCTACATGCAGTTGAGACAGTAAATGTTCCATTCTTACTTTACTTACTGACAGAGCCAATTATTTATTTTAGTTTTTAAAACTTCATCAGAGTTTACTGTAACGACTGAAAATGAGTAAAGGAATAAGTCACATAGAACTGATCTGCAAAAGAATGTTTGTCATCAGGTTGGATGTTGTGATTCCGGTTAAACACAAGAGGGTGCTGTAGTCTAAAACAAAATGGCTGATCCTGATCTCATCTCCTCCCCCTTTTTCTCCCACAGGAGATGCTCTTGGACAGCAGTACAACACTCCAGAGGAAGTTATCTACAACAAGGCCTCTGATGTCATCATTGTTGGCAGAGGTATCCTTGAGGCCCCTGATAGGCTAGAAGCTGCTGAGGCCTACAGGAAGTTGGGCTGGGAGGCCTACACAAGGAGGATGGATCAGAGTTCTCAATAAGAGTGCAGCAATAGCCTTCATAACACAAATAATAATTAGGTTTGGGGGAAGACTGACCATATTGTCCACTTCTGATGGGCAGCAGTTCAACATAGCTGGTGGTTGCACACTGGACTGTTCGCTGCTCGCTCCAATTCTCTTCTTCTCTCGGACTTGTGGCATATTTCACTGCCTTTGCAGTATTTCTTTGTACTTTACATTTTTTCCACTCCCTTTCACGTCACCATTTATCTTTATAGAATTGTGAGAAGCAGACTTGCCATGCAAAACAAGATCTTTGGATCTTTGATGCAGTCATTTTTCGAGTCAATAGAGAAGTATTTATAGATGAAGTAATAACTACACTACTTACTAACTCATTAGTTATTAGTATGTATTGTATTAGTTTTTTTTAATTGTATTGTATTAGTTTGTGTGCTACACGGTGATTGAAAAGTAACTCGATTTTTACATTTATTCATATGTTGTAATATTCTCATTTTTTGTGTATGTTCCACGATCTTTGGGAATTACAAGTTCTTGTATTCTTCAGATCGATTATTTTGTTTGAGATTTGAAAGCCCTACAAAAATGATCCACAATGGTCATACTGATACTGCATCAGCCACAGATCCTGTAGCAATGAGTTTTGCATGACAATTCTTGAGCGTCTTAGTGTCAACTTGAGCATGTCGTCCTTTAGTAGTCTTCCACCATCTTTGTACTTGAACAACGGACCTCCAAAGTTATTTTAAAATCACCTTGTAGTCATTAGTGATAACCTCAGTCATATTTTCAGTTGATTTGAGTAGTTTTCATTGATGAAGTAATTAGTAGTTATTAGTAATATATATGAGTATTAGTATATGGTTACTAGTAGTAACCATAGTTATTACTTCATCTTAAAGTAGTAAGTCAAACACAAAGCATCCTCCAGCACAGCCCAATGTCTGCTTTGCAGGTCCCAGTTCCAAACAGTATATGCACCGACTTGACTGCCTTATGAGGGAACACTTTTTGTATACGCACACTTTCATGTCTTTTTACAACTTTAAATAATGTCAGCTGCATATATTCAGTGCTGTATGTTTGGAGCCAATTATCATCATGATTACTGTGAATTATAAAAGAGGAAATGCAGATACTGTCTCATCTGCTCGACTCTTTGCATTGCCACAATAAAATAAAAATAACGGAACTGATTAAAACATGTTCTTGTCTTATTCATGCTTCTCATTTTTTTAAGGGAAAACACAATTGATGCATAGTGGGTTATGGGAATACTTCTGACTGACAACCTGAGCTGTGTTAAAATACTTTGTAGATAAATGTTTCTAATATAGACATGATTGTCTAATTAAAAAATATGTGGACAGTACTTGAAACAAGGAATAGAAATATAATTTGTCATAAGTCTAAACGAAAAAAAAACTGCTTTACTGACTTTTTAAAAGTTAAAAAAGTGTTTTTTGAAAAGCATTTGTGGCATGAGTGATTCGATATTAGTCTCAGTTAACTGTTTCAATCCAATGGGAGTTAACGAGCAAGACAGACTAGCAGGCACATGGGAAAGTGAGAGCGCTTGTGATGGAGGACAACTTGTGTGTGTGTCTTCACCTTCCCCCTTTTATGTCAATATTGGATCAGAGCAACGCACCGTACGACAGGTGTCTGTGTGCGCCCCGAGGAGCTTCTCTGCTTTTCATCCATGAGGGGAGGAGAAAAGGAGAGGGAGGGAGAGAGAGAGCGACAGCATGTAGAAGTATAAAAGCCTATACCTGTCATCAACAAGTGTTGAGTGCGCGCAAAAAGTCTGCCAAAAGCCAAAGAAACAAGGCCGGGCTCATCGACCATCATGGGCCTGACTTCTTCTTAAAGGTACGCTCAGTAACTCTTTGCAGGTGTTTTGTATTTATCAACGTTTTCTCATCTAACGTGCCTAAATTTGCTCCCAAAAGGTCCGCCCTGTGAGTTAGGGGACGCCAGCTGTGAAGGAGCACAATACATTGGCACGGTTGGACTCCCACGCGTGACTTTTTTTGTTCCGTATTTGCTTCACGTTGAGCCTCACGTACAATACCTGAAGATGACGTTTTGTTCGTTCGGCTCGCGTTACGCAGGTACGGATTGACAACTGGAGATCAGTCTTTTCAGTGTGTGCGGAGGAGTCTAATGACGTTAAATTATTATTTTTTTTCAATAAAAAAACCCCCGAATAAACATTTTTTTTCATCTAGGGGGTGTGGAATGAGGATGAGAACAAGTCAAACTCAAATGCATCCTGTCAGAATTGGAATATGTTTTAAATGTCTTGCATGAGAGGTGCCTTGTTTGCATACAGCTGGAAAGACCTGACTTGTAAATCGATATAATCAAAATAAAGAATGACAAAACTAGACATGTATTTTATTGAATTTTTTAACAAAAAAAGTGTGGGGGAACGCTTGTGTGGCTTTCAAAAATGTGGCACAAATATTATATTTGATAGAAATGTATGACTTTCATGAAGACATTTACATTTTAAACCCACCATATGGTTTCCCTTTATAGTTAGTTACTGATAGCAACTGTTAAATAAGTTACTTCCCTATTTTATCCCTAGTAGCCTTGCTATATATACCTTTATTTATACTTGTCAAAAGTTGACATTTACAACAGCAGGGATGCTAATCTCTGTAACCCCTTTTATGCTTTTTGGATAATCATTTTCCAAGCCAGTCACAGTGGCAGCCTGCATTTTCCACTGGTGGCCTTTTCATCGCCATCCGCTTGTTACGTCATCACCTCAGGCTGCAGGCAAGCAGAAAGATGGACTTAATGGCAGGTTATGTTAATCGTTAACTAAACATTAACCACTCACACACACACCTGCCAGGGCCATCTGTCATTTTGAGAGATGCAGTATGCAGCCATTATTAGCATGGAAACATGTACTTTTGCTGTTTTCTATTTAGTTTTTCTGCACAGTATGGTATGAATGCATCTATAGATGCATTCATACCTTTAACCCCACTTATATACTTTCATGCAGCTGTCTCGGCACACAGTACAGTGAATGCATCACATTTAAAAGGCATTCATCTGAAACTCAAAGGTCGTTATCACACAAACTGAGAAGCATTTTACTTTAAAGCATAACTTTTGAATATAAAAATGATGTATACAGAAATGTGTGTAAAGGACAACCTCCCACATTTTAAATAGTACCTATAGTTAATTTTAGATAAACATTGTATAGTATTTTATAAAAAGTTTAACGCATGCTTCTGGTAAGAGACAATTTGAGTGTTGCTGGTGTTGTATTTGTATGTTTCTCATACATCACAAAAACCGCCTGCAACGATGCGTTGATTGTACATCACTTTCCTCTCCAAAACATTTTGTGAAAATAATTTCATCAACAAAAAGACAACCTCTGTAGGTATAGTCACCTAAAATGAGGCATCATTAGAAAGCCCGTCTCCCATGTCATTATTTGCCTCTGCAAGTCAATATTTGTTTAAACTGCGAGGAAGGAAAAGCTCACACTTCTCAGTATCCTGGATACCTCGTCGGGTTACCTTGGATATTTTCAACCGACAGTCCTAACTGGTCCTGCTGCTGCTACACCCTTTCCAGTCTTGGCCACTCCCTTCTCCCTGTCAACTGAAGGGATAAGCAGTGATCAGTGATCCTCACATTCTGTACAGGTAGGGCATATAGCAACTACACAATCATCATTATAAAAGTAAGTCAAATGGGTGTTTTAACCGAGATATTCATCATTAGACACCAAATATCGTCAAATACATTTGTTTTATGCATTGAGGATTTTGCCTCGAAACATCACAACACAGGATTTGAAATAAAAATGTCAAGGTGAAGGTTTTTCGAGAATGTAGCAATTGGAGATATTTGATATTACACTTGACTTATGAGTTCTTATGGGCCTCAGCAATAGCAGATAAAAAAGTGACAGTCAGAACTTACGTACATATATTAGTTATTAGCATGCTAACTGTTACCATGGAGCACTTACATTTTGTTGTCAGGTTCTGCTTTGGACTGGATTTGACTGGACATGGTACCTATTTTGCAAGGTACTAGCGTTAACATTTTCACATTTTGGATATCAAATTGCCCTGCGATTGGCTGGTGACCAGTCCGGGTGTACTTTGCCTCTCACCCAAAGACAGCTGGGATAGACTCCAGCCTATCCACGACCCTCGTGAGAATAAGCAGCATAGAAAATGGATGGCATATCACATTGAGATTTTGCACTTTAGTAAGTATCTACTAAGTTCTGCCGGGAATCCTGATGAATTTGTGGTGGGTTTGGCCACCTCCCCGCACCAGAAAAGTGTTGTTTTGGCACCCCAAAAAAGGAGAATTTGTGATAACTGAAGTCCTGAAAAATCGGCTAAAAACAAAGCATCAGAAAAGTGGGATTTCTTGCCTTTTTTAGGTCCCGTCGGGACCCCTGATGAATGTGTGGTGGGTTTTGTCTACCTCCCAGAAAAGAAAAGTGTTGTTTTGGCGCCTCAAAAACGAAAATTTGTGACAGCCCACGGACTGGAATAACGTGCAAAAAAACCCATCAGAGATCAGCATAAGTTTTGTGCATAGTTTGTGTTTTCGTGCTGGTATGCTGGTCTGGGGACAAGTGCACACTCAAAGTCATCAAAACTTATTTTCATGCATTCCCACATGGTATCAGCACTTGGGAGCAAATATGAGGTGAAAATACATTCAAATACACCCATACATCCTTCTGTGCATCGGAGAATGGTGCATCGGTGTGTTCAATGGCCGTAAAAAGAGTAGAACAAATCGCAACTCACATTAAACATTCAAAAACTGTGAGATTTCGAAGTAATAGTTACAGTATTGTAATAAAATCATATTTACTTTAATATAATTATTCATTTCTATGTATTTTAATGTGTGTTAAAAGAGAAATGAAATTACATTGAGTTTGCAATTTTTATTAAATGTTTTATGACTACTATTGCCCTGTGTTTTAAGTAATTTAATTTGTGCATTTCATGACGGAAAAGTGCACTGTTGGAAATCCTTAATAATAATCCATTCTGAATGTTCCTAAATAGGCTTTTTACTTACAAACATTTAGAATGTAAAACCATTATCATAAATAAACAGATTAAAATTTTTGAGCTGACAGAAATAAACAAAAACATGTGTATGTGTCAGTGCCTCACTCGCTCACATATTGCATATGCTGAACATTTGTGGGCAAATTTAAGAGCTAATATGCGAATAGTAAAGAAAAATAGTAATACAATAATATGCTTGCTGACTGTATTGTTTCAAAAAATGCCCCATGGATCCCAAATTGATATCCTTTTACATAAAATTTTATGTAATTATCTTAATAGTTGCACATCGAATTGTTTACCACAAAGAGATGTCCCCCACTTATTATAGATAAAAACTTATTTCGGTCTGCAAAATGTGATTAACTGCAAGTTAACTATGAACAAAGTGCAATAAATCCAAGGATGGACAGCTTGCTTTAAATCCCACCACACATTTTCAATAAAATTCCAATCTGGGGAATAAGATGGCCATTCCAGAATGTTGTCGTTTGTAATTTTAGCAGTGTTTTCGGATCATTGTGTTATTGGAAGAATTGTTGGCAGGAATCTGCTGATATTGACTGGAATCCATGTGATCCAAACTTAACAAGAGTTCCAGTACCTGCACTGACCACACAGCCCCACAGCATGCTGGAACCACCACCAAATGTTACTGTGGGTAGCAAGTGTTTGTTTTGGAATGCTATGTTCTTCATCCGCCATGCATAACATGATGCTGGCTTGTCCGAATTTGCTTGGGGACACTTAAGCGACTCTTTTTGTGGCATGTGTGCAATAAAGGCTGCTTTCACATGACTTTTCCGTACAGCATCCCCTTGTGCAAAGTGCATTGCATAGCTGAACGATGCACAGTGACATAATCTGCACCAAGATCATGTTGTAGGTCTTTGGAGTTGGTCTGTGGGTTGAGTTTGACTGTTGGTCTGTCACTCTGGGCCTTAACTAGAACTGTGCCTGTGGTCTTCTTTTTCCTCACTATGTTCCTCATAATAGAAAGTGACAGCTGAAATCTCTGAGCTAGATTTTTGTATCCTTCCCCTTGACCATGATGTTGAACAATCTTTGCTTTCAGGTCATTTGACATGTTGCTACTGTTCAGAGAAGATGCAAAGAGGAGAACAACTTACAATTGACACCTCAAATACCCTTTCTCATGATTGGCTTCACTTGTGTATGTAGGTCAAGGGTCAATGAGCTTACCAAACTAATTTTGTGCTCCAATAATTAGTGTTAAAGGTATTCAAATCAATAAAACAACAAGGGTGCCCAAATTTATGCACCTGCCTACTTTTATTTAAATCATTATTGCACACTTTTTGTAAACTTAATGTGACTTCTCGCATATCAGTGTGTTTGTCTGCTACTATATGATATATTTAACTGAAATTGCTGATCCAAACAACCAGTGATTTATAAAAGGAAAATCCTGAAAATGACCAGAGGTGCTCCAAATTTTTCATACCACTGTATATATTTAGAACCATAATAAGAGGTCTGTTGCTGGTTGGGTAGGGCACTTGATGATACCTCAATTCTCACGATGACATCCTGCAGACTGAGACACAAAGGTTGTGCGCATCTAAGGACACTCACGCATATGCACATATGCTGCACACACTCCCTTCCCCATCCCATGACTTCACCGCTTCATCGCCCCAGTGCAGACAGGCGGGTTCCATGGCACAAATGAAAATATGGCTGCAATTGCTGTGCCCGCGCTAGAACACCTCAACCTCCCTTTTTCCCTCCCCTGATGCAAGTCTTTGAGTTATTATGTTGTAAAGTGTGTTTATTTGTGCCTATGTTACCAAAGATTTTTTCCAAATCTATACTCCCCCTTAGCAGCATAGTTTTTTCTCCTCCCCTCTTCTCTTGTTCTTCCCATGCTCTCCCCTTTTTATCATCATCCTGTGCTGTCTACTCTTCTGTCAAATTGTGTGGTATGTTGTGGTATGTTGTGTACGGAAGGGTCATATATCTGTATAAGTGATGCGTAAAGGCCATTATGAATATACTTTGATGAATAATAGGCCGTATACAACCACAAAGCAGGACACAATTTAGTAATTAATATAGTTAAGAAAAACTGTGACAAAAAAGCCGCAAAATTTGAAGAGCAAAGTGGTGAAGAATTACTGTATTCCAACCTCTTCATGATTTCATCCATTTTGTGCAACCAAAGACCCCCAGTGCACCTTGACTCCTCCAAATATTCTTATTGTCATACTGGCCAAAATGCTCAATCTTTGTCTTGTCCAGCCGCTAAACTTTTGTCCATGTGGAAAGTTGCAAATTTTATTTCAACTTGAAGGTATTAACTTTGGAACAGGGACTTCTTGCTTGACAGTCTCAAGAGTCTCTTGGAGTCTCTATATTGTCAATATTCATAACAAAATTTGAACTTATGTGTAGTTTCCCAAAAATAGAGCATTTTGAAATTGCCCTAAATTTGTTCAGCCTCAATGGTATTCAATTTTAGATGTTCTACAGCATTGAGGCTTTGCTAAAACACTTCTTTCTATTCACTTTCTATTCAATGCATGGCAGTGATATAAAACCCTATGCCCTTATCTGAGGTCCATCCAAATGTAGAGTAATTATTCATACATTAAATCAACCCAATTGCCTTGACCTGCATTCAGAGGAGCCCGCACATTTTTTTTCTGTAGGGCCGTGCTTGAGTTCTCTTTGTCTCTACACCATTAAGACGACTGTCTGTATACGTACACCAGGAACATGATTGCATTTGCGGGGCCTGTCAAACTGCCGTGTTCTACTATCTCTAAATGGTTGGCTGAGTAGGTCCCAGAGGCAATATACTGTGTGCGTGTTGTTTCCTCTGACAGTTACTGATAATCAAGAGTCATGCAAATGCCCGAGGCTTGTTCCCTCTCAGGGTTGGCTAGCTTGGACCTATTTGTTTCATAAGAAGCAGCTGTCGTGAGGAGTGCAGCTTTAATTTAACTGAACTGTGGGATATTTAGATAATATACTTTAAACTGATGCCTCTTGACTAGAACCATTGAAATACAGTAGTCCCTTGCTACATCGCAGTTCGACTTTCACGGCTTCACTCTACCATAGTTTTTGAAAAATATATTAATAGATCAAGCTCAAGGTTGAATCATTAGTGCAAAAAAATGTACTTTTAAGCAAATTATAGATATATTTTGCTCAAATTAAAGATTTCAAGCATTAAAACGGCTAAATGAACCAAAATACAACTATAAGTCATTCAGAAAACACAATCAGATGTGATTATAACTAGTATTTTACACTGGTCATCAAACATTACAGTAACATAATGTTAATGTAATTTGTTTGGTTGGACACAGTGCCAGATTGCCGGAACAATAGGCCTTTATTTCAGTTTTGAATTATTTCACAATGGGCACAATAATCTTCAGTAAAAATCCTTCAGAAAACTAATCCCCAATAAATTACTGTTGTATCTGTAACACAGGCCAAGCAAAAACTCAAAACTGAACCCCACAAATCACTTCCTGTCCATCCCGGCACTAAGTTCTCCTAGGGAACACATTTATAGCAACACACACAAGCACAAGTCTTTTATGTCTTCAGAGTTCAGAGTTGTGTCACTGCTCATGAAACTGTTCATGCTTGTGTGGCATGTTGGCCACACAGGAGATCGGGAAGACCTGGGTTCGATTCTCTGCTTGGGCATCTATGTATGGCATCTATGTATGGCGTTTGCATGTTCTCCCCATGCGTGGGTTTTCTCAGCATAATTGGTTATGTTGATTGACAACTAAAAATTGTCCATAGGTATGAATGTGAGTGTGAATGGTTGTTTGTCTATATGTGCCCTGTCTATATGTGTACCCGGCCTCTCGCCCAAAGACAGCTGGGATAGACTTCAGTATACCCGCGACTCGAGTGAGGATAAGCGGCATAGAAAATGGATGGATCGATGTATTTATGTAGAATATCTGTTTTTCATTGTCATCATTGTTTCATTTTACAAATTCCCACTGATTTACTATGAAATATACCATGCTAAACATATCAAATATGATTATTTGTTGTTGTTGTGCACGGTGGAAGAGTGGTTCAATTCCACCCTCGGCCTTCTCCGTGTAGAGTTTGCATGTTCTCCCCGTGCATGTTTGTCTATATGTGCCCTATGATTGGCTGGTGACCAATCCAGGGTGTACCCTGCCTCTTGCCCGAAGACAGCTGGGATAGGCTCCAGCACCCCCTCGTTCCTCGTGAGGAAAAGCAGTTGAAAAATAATGAACGAATGAATGTTCCATGAAGGGTTGAAAACAGAATGTTCAGGATGCTTTTGACATTTAGTAACCAATGTGAATGCCACCATGTCATTGTGTGTGTGTGTTCTGTGTGTGCAGATAGCGTCATGTGCAACCTATGTGTGTATACCTGTCAACACTATTCAGTGCAATTATTAGTCTAACATCAGGTCAGAAATATTTCACACACCGCCCCATCCACATTTTCATAAAGCAAAAGGGCCAGACAATTAAGTTATCTATATATAGAGAGTAAAATCTTAATTCAGAGTCTTGTATAAAAAGATATAAACCTTAAAGGGATGGTTTTAGCATCAAAAGTAGTGAGTAGTAGTACCAAAATCCGTCCAGAACTCGGCTCAGGACACGATGTGGGGAGTGAGTTGCTGTTGACAGACTTCACTGCTTATGAGAGTGTCATATAACTTCATGTAAAAAAATCTTCAAGTCATATAATGAAATCTCAAATTGTAAAGCACATTTATTTATTGTTAAACTGGCTAACTTTTCTTACGGGATGTCAGCCTCTGCACACATTGCTACTAAATTGTCAACAAACTGTAATGCCTGTGCTTGTCATTGGAAGATGTAGTCACCCATGCAATTCCAACTGCATATGTTTAATGACATTTGATATGTTTGATGACACCCTTATTTACAAAGTTAGACGGCAAAGAGTGCTTTTATTTTGAAGGCTGCTCGGTTGTCCTGAATGAATGAACTTCACAACCATTCTTAAACAGGGGGCCAGATTCAAAACAAATGTTAAATTATTACATCCTGTCTCTACAAAATAACACCTTAAAAAGGCACAAGACATTGAAAATGTCATGATCTGTGTTGTTGCCTTGCTGCCGCCTTCTGTCCTTTCCTTGCAGTACATCTTTGACTGGCAGTACGTGGGCTACCTGCGCACACCTGCTGACAATTAGCGTCAGGGCTTTATTAGCGTGGCAGTCAGACTTTGTCTTCGCCAGATTGCCCCTCAAGCTACCCCATGCTGCACACTCGGCCACGTGTATGTCTTTTCCACATCCCTGTTTTCCAAAACAACCATAATTCTATAGCCACAGATGGCAAAAATTGGAAAGTAGAAAATTAGGAGTGAATGAAGTAGGAATGAATGGACACAAAAAAATTACATTTCCCCCACTTTGATTCAAAAAATGTCCATGTGAATGGGGATAAAGTCTAGTTCGGCCCACAACCTCAAGTAGGCTTTGAGTTTTGACCCCCTGTGCAATCGAGTTTGACACCCATGCTCTATTCCAGGGGTGGGCAAACTACGGCCCGGGGGCCACATCCGGCCCGCCAAGTGTTTGAATACGGCCCGCCCAATCTTTTCAAAGTATTTCATTTAAACTCAACATACAACCTGGCATCATGGCCTGAGCCAACCTTTTGATGGTTTTATCAATTTCGTTTTTTGACATGGTCTGTTGTTTACAAAGTGCTCCTGAAAAAAGGGACACAAGCACATAATAATAATAATAATTATTATTATAATTATTATTATTAGATTATTAGATTATTATTAGATTATTATAATTATTATTACAACTATTATGATTATTATAATTATTATATTAATGCTAATTATTATATTAATTATATATAATATTGTTGTTATATTTGCATATTTTACATAATAATAATATAATAATTATTATTTTAATTTTATTGTAATTATTATAATATTTTATTATTTTTTAAATATTTAAATATAAATATATATAGTCTGCCCCCCCGTAAATTTTGTCATATCAATGCGGCCCGCAAGTCAAAAAGTTTGCCCACCCCTGCTCTATTCTATAATGCTACAGAGAAAAGCGCATTTTCTCCATAACTTACACAAAATAAACACAGTTCGGACACTGATAAATTGTTACTTATTACTTGCCCTTCTGACTCCTCCACACAACCAAGTAAGGTTGGAAATGCGCAGGGCTTCAGCAAGTTTGTCGGCTAGTCCAGCTGCATAGTGGAATTGTAAACAAATTGTATACAAATGTGTATTTCCCTTTTGAGGCATTGCTGGCAAGTAAACAGTGGAGCAATGCTTGGAGGAGGGCAGGGGAAGCAGAGCTTGAGGGAGGACAGAGAGTTTATATATGAGGAAATCCGCCCCTCTGTGATGTCAGAAAGGAACAGTTTTACCACGCTATTTCAAACCGAGCGTTTTGAGCCATCCCAAACTTCTGTTAGGGCTCACTTCCTAATGCACAAACCTCTTTATCTGAAACTTTGGCATCGTTCAACATGACAATAGTATATTCTAGCTACATTTATAGGTCAGAAATTTATAGGTCCCCTTTAAAGCGGTGAAGATGCTCATCCAGCCCGAGTCGTGCGTGCAACAACACTGGCATGCTAAACTAAGTTAACCCTGCTAGCTTCCATTCATGCACACATTCATGTATTACAGTAAATATTATTTTATTACGATACTGTAACTATTTCTTAGAAATCCCCCAGTTTTTGAATGTTTAACGTGAGCTGCAATTTGTCGTACTTTTTGACGGCCATTGAACGCACCAATGCACCGTTCCCGGATGCACAGAGGGCTGTATGCGGATGTATTTTTCCCACTTTTTCTTTCACCTCATATTTGCTCCCAAATGCTGAGACTATGTAGGGATGCATAAAGGTAAGATCTGATGACTTTGAGTGCTAATGTGCATAATTGTGGTAATTTGATGCTAAATCGCTAATGCTAGCATAACACTGGACTTCAGCAACGGTCATCACATTGACAGCCTGTCAATAGCAACTGCAACTCTAATTTTAGCTGGCAGTTCAATGCAAAAATCAGCAGAGAGATGTACAAATGTGAAAAACACTGGTTATTTGGGGTACTCTTATGCCAAGGTACCACCGTATATGATAATAAAAAACAATACCTGCACTGCTCCAGTCTCTGGCAGGCGATGTAATCCGTGATAACTCAAACAGTCAAACAGCGACAGTAGATACAAGTAACTTTGGTCTTGCTACAAGACCCACTTGCCAGGGCTTTGAAGCTAACTTTACCAATCTAAATACTCTTTTTTTCTCAATTTCTGCTCCAGCTTGTGGCTACAGAGTTACCGTGCTTCAATCAAACTACGATGTAGGCCAAGGGTCAAAAAGGCGAAGCGCACGTTAATCGTGTAAAGTTAAGGGAAATTTTGACAGCCCTAATTAAAACTAGATTTTACATAATTTTTGTCACTTCCGATATAATATCAACATTGCAGCCTTGAATGTCGTCTGATATCAATATCAATATATATTTTTTACTGATATCAGCCTGATATTAATGTTGGATGTGGGCACCCCTACTATAAAGTCCTAAAATGGAAAAGCTCACATTGACACAAATGTAAAGCATCCATTCATTTTCTATACCACTTATCCTCATGAGGGTCGCAGGCATGCTGGAGCCTATCCCAGCTGTCTTCGGGGTGCACTCTGGCCTGGTGCACCAGTCAATCAAACAACCATTCACACAGGTTTTTAGAATGTGGGAGGAAACCGGAGTACCCGGAGAAAACCCATGCATGCTCGGGAAGATGGAGGTGGGCAGCACATAAAATCTCACTTTGGGCGCCGCTTTGGGTAGAGCTAGCGACAAAGACTTTTTTGGAGAAGTTTCTTTTGTGATCAAAATTGCTAAAACCGTGATTGTCCTTTAGCATGAACATACTAAACATAACATAATTTTCCAAGCTTCATTGAAAGAAATTGTCTATATTGTAAGAGAAGTGTTTCTGCTGCTGATTTAAGGACTGCTGCAAATGCTGTGATCTTTTCCCAAATATTTATGTAAATTAGTTTGTAAGTATAAACCGAATAGATTTGCAGACCGTGTGATGTCATCTGTAGTAGTAGTTGGCCTGTTGAATAGGGCTGCCCTATAACAGCATGTTAACGTTTCTCTCATTTCTTTTTGTTTCCAACTGCTTTGCTGGGACTCCATGCTTTGGTATCAGAGGAAATAATGGAGGCAGTAGGAGCAGATGTCCTACTCACATCATCCTTACCTGGATTAGTATCCATGGCGATGTCCCACCTGAAGAAGGGCTTTCAATGCAGTGCAGACGCAAAGTCACGTGTGTGTGAGTGTGTGTGTGTGTGTTTATGCAAACACTGCCGTATATGTGTGCAGGTGTATTCACTGACTATTCAAATAGCTCTGTTCATAGTGATTTGGTAACAAGAGCCCACTCTGCAGCATTAGTACGTAGGCAACACAATTACAAAAACTCTTTTTGCCTGAATATCAAGTAATATACATTCTTTAATTCCATCGTTCTGTTTTTAACTAACATTTTATGTTGCTAGTGTGTGACTTGAATTATCAGTGGGGTCAGTGAACACAGCAAACTCCCCGACTGCCTTAAATGTGTTTAATTCAACTCAATCTGACAAGCTGTGCATCTGTAGATGGCGGAAAGTACACATGTTTATTATTATTTAAAGAACAAAACATTTGACTTCATCATCAAAATCCTCACTTTAAGTCACAATTCATTATTCAGATAAAAGCAAACATAATATACAGTATGTCATCAGACTATTAAAAGGAGTGTTAAAGAGAAAGATGTGTTTCATAGCATGCAGTGCAGAATGGGACTATGACAGCTTTTTACATGCAAATACATACCACAAGACATTTTACAGGAAAATGAGTGTGTGCATTTACAGGATAGGATAGATCTGTCCCCTCTAACATTGAATCACGATTGATAAAATGCACGTATATATAGTGTCAACAAATCAGACATTAAACCGGAAGCTGACCTTCGAAGTATCTAATTATTGCAGTTTTGATTGACTCATGATTCTTTCTTTTGTATTAAAAACATTTAACTTATTCTTGTGGTGTATATGCATATTGGGAGAACTGTTAAAATATACATTTTATAACTATACAAAATTAGAATAGATAAATAAATAAAAAATACACACCAACTAGTCATCACAGCACGTGTAAGAAATGCAGGTCTTATTTAGCACACAATATAAATGATCTTGAAAAATCAAGATGAAACACTTTCAATGCATTCAATTCACTGTTCATCTATCGCAGACAGAACAATGGACAACTTTGTGCCGTCACCTTTCTTCTGCACTGTACTATTTACCTGTTCACATTTTTAATTTTTATTCCTTTACCCACTATGGCAATCTATGGCAATACCTTTAGGGATACACGTACCCCCTTTGGGAACCTATGGGCTTTAGAACACCAGCATGTGACATCTGTGTCTACATAAGCATCACCTGCCCCTCACCTGCTTTGTGGGCAGCAGGAACACACACATGCAGGCACACACTAAGAAGAATGAATGGCTTAGGAAGCTGTCTCTCCCTCCCTCCCTCCCTCCCTCTCTCTATCTCTCTCTCTCTCTGTCTCACACACATACACACACATGCACACGCAGTTTGCAATTTAATGATCCGACTGTAATAATAAGATTAACGTTGACTTTTACTTCCTCTGTCCTTCCGAGGCCCTTCGTCCAGTATGGATGCAATACCTAATCTTTCCACTAGATGCCACACTGGTGAAGGGAGAAAAGCTGCATGGCTTCTTCCATGACCCACTGAACAACAGGATGTTGAACTTGCAAAACCTGACATTTTATAATATATTATTAAAGCGTTTTAAAAATCAACCACAGAGATGTGTGTGTGTGTATTTTAATTCCTTTTTATGAGAGCACAAAATAATATAGGTCTACTATCATTTGGTTGGTCCTACATAATTGGTTATTGTAATAGCATAATTTTAAAGTAATTATGTCAAATAAAGTTGTATAAAAGTTTTCTGTCAATACAATCCCCAATCTTTCAATAATAGGGTTGGCAAGTATATAATACAACATTCAAATAATGTATTTTTCTTTTTTTCAAATAATCATCTGTGGGTGAAGGTGAGGTGTCAGCAGTCATACACCACTGCAATGTGGAAACATCATAGTAATATATATTACAAATTAGTACCACTGTATGATTATTAACACATCATTTCTTGTATATAAGCCTTCAATTTAATGTACCCGATCCTACCATGTACCTAACATTCATGCTGATGTGTAATTGAAGAAATAAATATATAAATAGTGTAGTTTTTGAGGGGGTCACATCACAGGGGAATGTGAATAAAAATTAAAAACACTGTGACTACATTGGTGTCTGAAACCCTAACAATCAGTGTTATGCCGTGTGAACAGCAAATTGTGAATTTTGACAATTTTACGCACTACAGATAGATGAATGATGAATCAACAGATACTATAGGTACCCGGCCTGGCATGTATTCTGGTATGTGCGTACATTCAAGAAGGAACCATTAAGGAGAACACACTCTTCTGTAAGAAGTTTCTTTTCTGGAATACAATTTCAAAAAAAAGTTTGGGAACCACTGGTGTAGGCTGCATACACTTTGTGTCTGCAAATGTGTGTGTGTGTGTGTGTGTGTGGCAGAGAGACAGAAGGGATCAGCTCCCAGAATGTGTCTATTATCTTTTCACACCAATCAAACTGTTGTGTCAGTGCGTTAGTGTTGTATAGTCCTGGGTCAGGTTGATACTGGCCATGGCTGCCATAGTGATGACTAAGTCCGTTTGCAGCTCCAAGGACAATGATGCCCCGAAGCCTCCACAAAGCACCAGGCTAATGCTGCCCTTTCAGTTGGCCCGCTTAGCTGCTGAGTGTGCAAGGCTGATGGGTAAATGAAGTGGCCCGGGTCCAGGGGGCCCAGCCTTATAAAAACACAAGCGACGGTCTCTACTCCGTCATTGATTTTACTGGATCTGTCCCACATCAGTACCGTCTGTGAGTATATCAACATATCAGACTAAGCTAAGTTACAGGATCATGAGATGTGAGATGTGAGGGCGTGCTTGACATGCTGTAAAAATCTTTGTATATTTTCTAGACAAAAAGCAAATCATTTGTTTGGATAACTTCTGTGATCTTATGCACTTTTTTGACACTGCGTGCAAAGAAGATGTTGACTCACTGTTGCCCAACTATGCTAAGAATCAGCAAGATGGTAGTTAGTCAGTTCATTATAATAGAAAATGGGTAAATAGTTGTTAAATTTGGTAATACAGAATTCTAATGCAAAACTAGTCTTTTTTGCAGCTGGATTTGCATCATCATTAGCAAGCGGATACAAATGCTATTTGCCCACAAGTGACAAATATGAATACAAAATATTTACAAAATCTATTTTTCACAGAATTACCACTAAAATGTTCCTCTTTCCAAAATGTTTTAATTCCGTTTGACAAGATGTTTCTTAGTAACTGAGCTAATCCAGCCATTAAATACTCTGTGACCCTTTCATCAGAGAGTAACCTTGAAGGGCAGCAGCAGCCATGAACACTCAACAGATGGATCAGATGGGTCAGTTCAAGATCACTGTATGGGAGGAGGAGAACTTCCAGGGAAAACGCTGTGAGTTTATGCTGGAGTGTCAGAACATCATGGAGAGGGGCTTCAACAAGATTCGCTCCATTAAGGTTGAGAATGGACCGTAAGTACACTCCATCGCCGATTCTAATAATCTTCTCTTTGATTTAGATAAGGTTTACCTTCGTCTTTTTGATTCTTTTTTCATATGCACCTCATGTTTCGCCTTCTCAGTGTTATTTGCCTGAATATTACAATGATTTCATCACAATCTTATTTACAAGTCATGCACTGAGGCCCCACAAGGACATCCTCAGCTGATGTAGGCAGAATCCAAATGCAACATCACATGCAATACAAGTACACTGGAACCTCAGTTTTCCTCATTCTTTCGTTCCAAAAACTTAGCAGAAAATGGAAAACATCCAAAAACCAAGGCAATATTTCTCATCGGAAATCATGCAAATCCAATTACTCTGCACCAGACAGACACAAATACTAAAAAAAAAACATTCTATATAGAATAATAATCACGAATGATGAATGGATGGAACTTATTGTTGATGCTGACTTCCTGGTGAGATTAAAATTCAATAGTCTTTCTCACTGTCAAGTTGTTAGCACTAGCAACATTTTTTGGCCTCATGGCAGGTTATTTAGCAGTCGCACTCAATAAAAAGTACATGGACAGTGAATCAGCAGAGAATAGGGCTTTGTTTGGGCACTTCAATTTGCAGAGCAATACAGTACAGGCTGTACAGACTAGTTTGTACAAAAACAGTGTAAAAAAAAACTGCAACTTTTTTTATGAAAACCCAGGTTTGACTGTTTGGAACCAAATACATTACTTTCAAAACTTGACTAAAATTAAAAAGATTTCCCGTCACAACTACATCATTATTGTCATTTAGCACATAATGTGTGTGTTTTATTGCATGTTGTTGTGCAGCGCAGTGTATTTCTACATTAATGCCAAACAAATCAGTTTTGATACTTTTTATATGGACCAAATGAACCTTAACCTCATTAGTATGTTTTTTATCTGTGGCCTGTTCAGGGATTATGGCTGTAAATTAGCCGTCAGCCATTCATCCATCTTATTTCTATGCCGCTTATCCTCATTAGGTGTGCTGGAGCCTAATTAGCAGTCGTTTTGAAAGTAATTTCATATTCACAGTTGTGGTGCTGCTCAATATTTATTATTTTTATGAAGCAGATTAAAAAATGTCCTAAATAATAAAATTAGATTAAATATTTATATACATATATAATAAAAAAATTAACACCAATTTTTACATACATTATTACAGCCAAACATATTATTATGCACTCGTCCCAGTGTGACCTTATTGTGATATGAGCTGGCAGGGTGCATCTGATGGCTCCGAGCCATAATGGCTGACTGACTGGTGATCAGATAACAAGCCCTACTAGGTTCAGCTGCAGCAGCAGCCGCACTATTCAATGTTTGCTTTGTGCTTCCTTTCACAAAAGCAGCTGCATGTTCATTAGAACGTATTCTGTGAGCATATGTCTGTGTTGTATTGTTGACGTAAATGCAAAGATTTGTTACTCTTACACAATATAAGTGATATACATCTTTTGTTATTCTAGCTGGGTGGGTTATGAGTACCCAGAATTCCAGGGGCAGCAGTTTATTCTGGAGAAGGGAGACTACCCACGCTATGAGGCCTGGAGTGGAAACAGCAGCTACAGGACCGAGCACATTCTGTCCTTCAGACCCATCAAGTGTGCTGTAAGTTTATGTGGACTTCGACAAGTAAATAAAATAGGTATTATGTCATACAGTATGTTACCTCTTTGTCTCTGCCCCACAGAACCACAGTGACAGCAAGGTGACTCTGTATGAGTGTGAGGACTTCCAGGGCCGTAAGTTTGAGATGTGTGATGACTACCCCTCCCTACAGGCCATGGGCTGGTGCACCAAGGAGGTGCCTTCTATTAAAGTCAACTCCGGAGCGTAAGTTGTCCTATATATTCTGTCTTCATGACTGCGACGTCTCTTTCTCCTTTGTTCTTCTTTACTGATTTAAATTTGGTTGCCATTTTGACTTAGCGTACCTTAATACAAATCATGGTTTCCTCGTGGGAGCTCTTCCTATTTCATGCAAATCATCCACAGGCAGGCATAGGAAACTACCTTGTGTCATTTATAACTAAAACATAAACTTTCACCAAATACTAAATTCTACTTTAAAACACACATTGGCCGCAGTATGAATAATTTTGGGTTTACATGTAATTGACCGCCAGTAACACTTCAATGGTGATGTGCAGTTAAGGGAGGCAAGTGTGGCAAAGCCTCATTGAAATGTATTATAAATGTGTTTTTTGTATGATGCCGCCATTTTCTTAAGTAAAAAATGCAAAATTTATACAGGGCAGAAACTTAGGACAAGCCTGCCACGAGCGTCACGTGTCAACCTAGTGTGCAAGCCCAGCCTAATGCGCTGAGTTGGATCATGGGGTGTGCCAGTTTCTGTCAGCATGTCACCAATAAAATAATATTTCGTAAGCATTTATTATTCATCATGACTTGTATTTAATTTAAGTGTGACATAATTGGACATTAAAATACGGAGAAATGTCCGATGCAGAGGCACTGCAGTCATTATCCTGAGCGAGGGCAAGCAAAAACAAACAAACAAAAAAAAACCTTTAAGAGTCAGTGAAAGTCAGCCATGAGCCGCACTTCACTGCATTTTAATATAAAAACAATGGTGTGGCATCAACTGCTTAGGTAGGCTTGCACAGTCTAGCTGTTTTTACTTCTGGGTTGTCTTGCAACAGTAATCTACAGATTTGGATTATTTGTAATGTAACGTTTATAATAATATACGTTTTTTTAATGGGACTTTTCTCTGGTTCCCTATCCAACACAGTTGGGTTGCCTACCAGTTCCCCGGTTACAGAGGCTATCAGTACATCCTTGAGAGAGACAGACACCAAGGCGAGTACAGAAACTACAACGAGTACAGCACCCAGGCTCACACCAACCAGGTGCAGTCCATTCGTAGGATCCAGCACTAAGCCTGACTCAACCTGAAAAACTGACTCCTTTCCTCATCTCCAACCTGGACTGACCATTGACACAAAACAGTAGATGGACTCAGTCTTGCTATCGCACTGTGGCTCTACACGTATGGATATCTGAGTATACTTCTTTTACCATGCTCAAGCCTGTTTATGGAAATAGGAAATAAAGGCTTTTCTTCAAAACTATAGCAGACTGCATTTTCTTTTTACATTTCAAGTTTAAACAAGTTGATATCACTCAGTTTGAATATTGTGAATGACTTATATGTACTACTTGATCTACTCTACGTAGTTTCAGCAAGGGAGAGGTGACTAGCTGCTGTGGTCTTACTAATAGCCCCCTGGCTTGGTGTGTACATGTTGAACTTATATGAATTCAGGCTGGGGAAAGACCCCTGACTGTCATTTGTGCATATGCACCAAATGGCAGCCCAGAATAATAAGAACTTTTGCATGGCAAGGCCATCATGACTGTGTTTGACAAAGCTGCTACATTGAAAGCTGAAGTAATGTATGCTTGTTTGATGCTGCATGTCGTAACTACTGTCATGGAAGCAATTCAACGAGGACAATTAGCCAGACAAACAGAATTATTTCAGCAACCCGATGAAAACGGTTCCGATGTACATTTGAGTTGAACTGAAAAATGAACTTCACAGCATGATTGTGATAATCAACATTGCTACATTTTAATAAAGTACATATGTTGCATTTTCAGAGCTTTGTATTCAATACATTTTGCAGACAATGTGAAATAAACTACTGAAGTGAAGTTTACACTAGAGATAGATGCATTGTTGAAACTATCCATGTTCGTGTGGACACAGCCTTCGATACGGTCCTCTAGAAAACAAATGTTGGTGCTAGGGGTGTCATTAAACGCCCTACTCACAAGACCAGACAATTAACGAGATTGGGTCCACGAGAACGACAGGAGATGAGAAAAAGTACAATCAAGAATATCACAGATCAAGCAAAGTTTTTTTTATTTAACCATGTCACAAAACAATGCAGGGTCGTTTTGAAATGTCCCACAAATTGACAAACTGCTTTCACAATAAATATACCGCTGTTAATATAATATATAATAACAAGAATAATAAATAATGAGTACAATTCCACCCTTGGGCATCTCTGTGTGGAGTTTGCATGTTCTCCCCGTGCATGCGTGGGTTTTCTCCGGGTACTCCGGTTTCCTCCCACATTCCAAAAACATGCTAGGTTAATTGGTGATTCCAAATTGTCCATAGGTATGAATGTGAGTGTGAATGGTTGTTTGTCTATATATCTATATGTGATTGGCTGGCGACTAGTCCAGGGTGTACCCCGCCTCTCACCCATAGACAGCCGGGATAGGCTCCAGCATGCCCACGACCCTTGTGAGGATAAGCGGTAGAAAATGAATGAATGAATAAATAATGGTTCATCATAATTATGCAGCATTTCCTTTAGTATGTCATCTTTCACTCAGTAAGGTTGCAGAATTGTCGTTTGTGACATATATGTTCTCACAGGCAATTTGTACTGTCTGTCAAATGTTGGCTTTTCAGTGGGGGTGTCAGCATTAATTAACTTGCAGTTGAACAATGCCAGCTCCTTGTTCTTCATCTACTATATTTGTCTATTTGTCTAGCTGTCCTTTGATTCTAAGCTCTGCTTTCTTGGTTCTTTTGCTATGGAGCTTTCAGACCCACATTGCACCTGTGCAGCAGTTACTCTATCTTTTTAGACTACTTGTATTTAATTACCAAATAGATGCATGGCACAAAAAAATCACTTCCTGCCTTTCAATTATAATGCAGACCCCTATTCATTAAATGTAAATTATCAACATATCTCTCCTACATATGAGGTGTGTTGTGAAGTTAGTGCTTTGCCAAAGCCATGCATAAAATGAACCACTCAGTGATTAAGAGTACAGACAGTGTGCAAACATCTTCATGTTTCGATCTAACAAATCTTAAGTAACTTTGATCGACTGCAGAATTACCACAGCTTTTACCACAGTTTCAATAATGCCTTGCACACTGCCATGTCTATATTAGTGTAATACCTTTAATTTGAATTACAATGCTATAATTCAAGCAATACATTTTGTCAAAGCAAGCATGCAAAAAAAATAAGAAACCACTGTAGGCGCGTGAGAGATTTAGCTTCTTTCATGTAAGTAAAAAAAAAAAAACAACAACACTGAATGTTCGGTACAGTTCTATACCACAGCAAACTACTAAAATAAATAACTTGTTTCTTCTCCAATATCAGCCAAAATTCATCCATGGATCTTTTGCTGTGGCCTGTGTTGCTTCATGTAATTCTTCAACCCCTCATTTCAGCACCACCTTACTTAATATTAGAAAGTGGAACTGTTCAACATGTGTTTGGTTATGCTAATCTGACACAATCATATTTATTTTACAGTCATACGCTTGGATCCTGGAGTGTGTTTGCCTCCACATGCACACAAACAGACACAGACACACACACACCTCCTGCTGTCCAGGACATGGGAGTCCGTGTTACACACCCACAGGCCTGCACCAACTCACAGTCCCACACCCAAAAAAACAGGATATTTTAATAAATGTGTAACTGTGTGCACACACCTTTCTCAAATATACATTCCTCTACAGTCGGTGTAAAGCAGATCCACTGTGGCTCAGTGAAGAGGGACGCTGGTGAGTTGCAGTCAGGTGCAAATTGGACCCACAAGTGTAGAGAGTGAAAGGTAAGTTTGCAATTTGGAAGGGATGTAACACTAATATGAATAGCATTGCAAGAACTAACATGCCTCCATCTAGTGGACTGCAATTGTGTATTGTGTGTGCCCTCTAAGCAACAGTGGATTACTTTCTTCATGTTGACTCGTATGGGACCTCATCACAAGTGGATACAGTCCAGCTTTCGAGGCTTGTTTTAAGTTGCCTGCGACTTGTATTTGTACACAGGCAGCTAAAGCAAGTCTGGGACGCTAGACACCCTTCAACCTCCATGAATGCCCCATCCCAAATTCATTATACACGCTGCAGGCCAATCAGGCAATAATATTACATGAAAACTAGAAAAACCAAAACGCATGTTAATATAGTATTCATGCAAGATGGATGTGTTTGCTCAGTCACTATATTACCAGAACATTCACTAGCTATTTAAACTACATACGCAAAAAACAAGAAAAACCACAAGCATGAATATGTTGGCTCAAGTCAGTACAACCAAAACATTCAATAGGCTGAACATTTACTTTATGCTCTCTTTTTCTTCTTAAAATGGTGTTTGTCATATCATGATTTCCAGTTTCTGTAATTGTTTTGTACTTCAAACGTTGTTTAGCTTCAGGTATAAAGCCTGAGTCCTCGATTATTAATTTGTCCCAGAATTACGGATTTTTTCTCAGCAGACACTGTGAAGAATTAATGAAAAAACACTTTACTGGCTTGCTGCAGTGTATGTAATACATAAAAAATATAACAATAAGGACATCATTAATTCATTTTTTACCGCTTATCCTCATGAGGGTGCTGGAGCCAATCCCAGCTGTCTTTGGGCGAGAGGCGGGGTACACCCTGGACGGGTCGCCAGCCAATCACAGGGCACATATAGACAAACAACTATTCACACTCACATTCATACCTATGGACAATTTGGAGTCACCAAGGGGAGGGAGGAAATCGGAGTACCCGGAGAAAACCCACAGGGGAGAACATGCAAACTCCGAGATGGCCGAGGGTGGAATCGAACTCGGGTCTCTTAGCTGTGTGGCCTGCGCGCTAACCACTCGGCCGGCGTGAAGCCCCCAAAAAGGATATCAGATGTTTTTTTAAAAATATATACTATTGTACAAATACTATACCGGTGTACTACTAAACTGCTAACCATCCCACCCGTCAATCAGGGGGATGGGCGGATGGACTGCTTCAAAGTTGTGATTGAAAGTGTCTCTGCAGGTTATATTTCTTTAAAAACAGCATTTACTCTGCAACAAAGCAAATACATGCGCTTCCCCGTTGAGTTTTGCATAAAATATATATTGAATTTTATTTTGTGTAAATGCAAGCCACTTTCTTCTCCTGCTGCTTCATCTAATGCATGCCTCACTGTTGCCCCCTGCAGAGTAGGAACAGGAAGTACTGCATAAACAAGCGTTTCTCACAATCCGTATGTGGCCCGCGGGTCACCTATTGAAGACCATGGTCTACACTATAGTTGTTCCTTTTTTTTGTATTTTTAATGACATTAACAGTAGGCTACAGCAAAACATTTGATAATTTCAATATTGCAAATATTTCTTTGGAAACAGTCTTCTATGTTTTGCTCCAAAATATCCAGTCAACCATGATGTTCTGTGCTTCACTGATATATCTTCAGGATTCACATTTACCTTGTGAGTAGGCCTGCATCATTTTTATACATTAATATTATTGTCAACATATTTTTATTGAATTCTAACGCATTTACTGCTCTGTCTGATGTACCCCAACTCAAGATAATCATTAAAAACATGAATTTAATAATTGTTGTCAGATGTCTTATTTGGCCTGGAGTCTCTTTTTTAATGCTGATGTGTTGCATCGTTGACTGTGGACATTTTAAACTCACATTTGACTTATAAAAGCCACATAGCAGAAGGTGAAGGGCTGTAATGTTCTTGTTTTCTCGGCTCCACTGAAGCGTGTTTTTGAAGGTAAATGCTCTTTGCCAACCTGCACTGTGTGTGAGGTGTTTGCAGAGAGCTAAAGAGGCGGAAAAGCGAGGAAGATGTGAACTGGTTTCCATGTCAAACACTTCAATTCACCATAGAAACTCAGATCTTAACGCGGCAACTTTATTAAACTGTGATGGTGGATTGATAAGGGCCCAATTTCTATCGGCCGCTTTTTATTGTGGGCAGCAGGCGGGCTGACAGAGGTAAATTGCTCTTTTAATTAAAGCAATGCAGCAGAGGAAATTGCTGTCTGAATATTGTCTCAGAGATGGGGGCCAGTGACAGTTGCCTGGAAACTTCAATCTGTCCACTCGCATTTATTCCAGATCCCAGTTATGAGATAAAGTTTAATAAAAATCTTTTCCTCCTCCACCAACCAAATGAAATCCAAGCCTTTTGTGAAGAAGTGAACACAATGAGAAGGGACTGCGGTGGGAAGCTGATGTTCAACATGTATCTCTCAGGTTGGTCTTTTTGGCCTAGAAAAAATATATTACAAACGCGTTGGGCTCTTTAAAAACAACAACAACAACAACACATTCTGTTGTGAGGCTGGTGTTCCGTTTCCAGGTCGGTGGTGGTTCTGTTCTTTTCAGTCTGGAAGCCCGTCTGCTCTTTGTCGGAAATCGGAAATCCTTTTTCCTGGACGCGTTTCCTGGATCCCCGTAGCCGGACCCGCCCGGACCAGACGCCTGAACGCTCCTGCAGCCGATCAACAACATTTGGACTTTAATCCCATTTGTTATTGACATTATAAAACCGACATTTCTTTTTAACATACATCAAATTTGATACTAAGGCAACTTTCCATTTGTATTTTTATTTATTTCACCGCTTCCCTTTTCTAAAATTAACATATGGCTCAATTTGATCGTACGACTTATTCATATGACTGATGATTGTTTTCATGGAATTAGCATCTTTTTTTTTTAAACATTCCAGATCCAACAGAAAATCTGTTGAAAGACAACAAAGGGACATCTTGGGGTCCATTAAACACCGGGGCGCAGAAAGGTAAGAAAATAATGTACAATATGTATAATAATACATACGTATTTGTAAATACGTCATATTTTATATTTATACCACACGTCTGATTGTTTAAACAGTATGAAATAACGCTTGTTTGTTGCGTTTTAATTCTGTGCTTTAATGCGGAGTGTTATTTACCTCCCAAAAACGCACCACAATAAATGTTTTAAACCGGTTTTGTCCTATGGCAAATGTCAGATTTACCTATTCTACAGCGAAATAAATTAATAAGGAACATTTTAAATTACAATAATTATATATTTTGGGTAAATTAAGCAATTGAATACTAATAATACTAATAATAACAATAGAAAAGATTATTGTCTGTACAGTCATCTATTATTATACAGTATTATCATTTCAAATAAAATACAGGTTTTCAGGTGTATTCATGGTAGTATGGTTTATTTGTTTTGGACATGCTAAACATGTCATACCGAGGAACCGAAAAAGAGTTGGAAGAAGCAGAGCTTAATTAAATCCTATGCCCTTTTTGCATGTCTTTACAGCATACGTATGTATTGAACTTGTTGGCAGTAATGAATGTTTACAATAATTCCTGTGTTTATATTTTGTCGTTGAAGCTTGTGTTGACCTGCTGTCACGGGTAAACAAAAGAATATAGATTGTGTAGCAATATATTATTTAAAAAAATGAAAGAAAGAAGGGGAAAGGGGAAGTGTAAATAATTAAAAGACAAGTCAAGCCGACTTAAAGTGTCTTTGCGTAGTGATGAAGGAAAATAAAGTTATTAAAAAGTGTGAATAACACAAGAACAGTTTGAATCAAAAATGACAAAAACAATGAAAGGTGTGTCTTATATGATCATATGGCGAGTTTATGCTCAGAACATTTTCAAAAGGGTTATAAAAACAGGTTTAGGTTATGTTTTGCTTTTGGAAAAAATACACGTGACAACAATAATAATATTAGTAATAGGCCTAATGAGAATAATATATAGTATATTAATAATGAGTGAAAAGCTATTTATTATTACATGTACTGTAAAATGGTGTATTTAAACAGATCTTAAGTAAATAATTAAAATTGGATCAGGAGCAAGACCAAATCCAGCAATTGTTTCCCATTATTCTGCCATATTAATCGTGTGTGTGTGTGTGTGTGTGTGTGTGTGTTGTAGGCAGCGGCCAGATCCAGTTGTGGCAGTTCCTGCTGGAGCTGCTGTCGGACAGCAGCAACATGTCGTGCATCGCCTGGGAGGGAACCAACGGGGAATTCAAGCTCATCGACCCGGACGAGGTAGCCCGGCGGTGGGGGGAACGCAAGAGCAAACCCAACATGAACTACGACAAACTGAGCCGAGCTTTGCGTTACTATTACGACAAGAACATCATGACGAAGGTCCACGGGAAACGATACGCCTACAAGTTCGATTTCCACGGCTTGGCTCAAGTGTGCCAGCCGTCCAGCACAGAGCAGACCATCTACAAGTTCCAGGGGAACTTCTCCCCTCTTCCTTTCTCCGGGATTTCCAAACTGAACCTGGTCGCTCCCGGGGTCGGGCCATCGGGGTTCTCCTACTGGCCCGGGTCGCCGTCGGCAGCTCTGTACCACAGCCACAACCTCCAGGCTGCCGGGCCTTTCGGCACCGTGTCTCCGAGCCACATTAGCTGCGTCAACAACATCAACACTTTGAGCAACATCAATAATCATTACAACTGACTCTCATCCATAAGCACCATACACCGTCAAGGTGGGAGATGTTAAAGTATCGCAGGTAAAAAATAAGCATTTTATTTTTAAAAGTGGCATCACACTAGTCCAAAGCATATGCATAATTAGAAACAGTCATTAGGTATTTATGATAAACGCCCTATTTTAATTTGAGTCGTTTCTTTAAAGATATACCATAAAATCTAAAAGGGCAATAACATTTGTATTTCATACCGGCATCTGTTAGGTTTTCATATTTGTTTTTTAGTGGAGTGATGGCGCCCTCCTGTGGTCATTCTGCCTTAATAAAGGCCTTACATTGGCCACGGCATTAGGCACACTTATAAATTCTAATGAAAGCCAGTCCATGAGTTACATAATTAAAGTGACACTGTCATACAATGCATTTCATTAAATGTAACATGAATGGAAAACTGAAGTCAAAGCGGAATTTCTCCAATTGGATCGTATTCGATTGTGCCGGTACAGTGGCGGAACCAGACATTTTTAATTGGGGTGACCAATGTGAGCGCATTACCCACATAGGGTTGGAAATATGATATCTGAAATGTCTGGTATCAGCAGGTGCGGGTGTACCTAATGTTGTGACTAGTGAACATATATGATTTAATATTGTACCCGGTAGGTGGTTATGCTAAATTTGAGAGAAGCTCAGGTTTTTTTTTTTTCGTGATTTAGATTTATTGAATGGATTAAAAGAACAACACAATTAAAAGAAAACTGTCGAAAAATGTCTGGAAATGACCGCTCACGGTGACATTAATTTAATAGAGGTGCAATGACTACTTTAAACCACTTAAGGGCGCTGTAACCACGCACGAGGAGGAACGCCTCTTACGTAACAAGGACAAGTTAACAGGACACATGCAGTGTAGACTTATTTGTAAATAACAGATTAGACCTCAGACCTCAAAGCTTGTCCACAGAGATTTAAGGTGAACCCACGAGTCATTCACATTCACTTTTATTCTGTTTCATTTTACTTTTTAAACTTGATTTACAACCAGGATGCTATTTTGTTGTTTAGTGTGTGCTTTTTATGATCATCATCTTATTCTTCTTCTATACTAGAATTAACAAAAAATATTAATGCAACATTTGTTTTGGTGCCATTTTTCATGAGCTGCACTGAAAGATTTTCCTATGAAAAACGATGATTACAAGGATGCTTGGTTGGCCACAATAAAAGGCCACTCTGAAATGTGCACTTTCATTGTATTATCCATCATTAACATACACCCACCCATGCCTGTTGTGATCAAGCCTGGTGATGGTGTCTCCCACCAAACATTACAGAAACATGACTGACACCTCATGACTACTGTAGAACACTACATCGGGGTATTTCAATTTCTTATGTTGCTTAATTTTGCCATTGACGTGACGCCGCAAAATATGAACCACAAAGTGGTGAGGTTGATTGTATTGATATTAAACTAAAGTAAAGCTGATTGCTTAAGTAGAAAATGCTCACAAGGTTTAGTTAAAAGCTCATTCTTATTATAATTCGCACACCTACACACATACATTTCTTAACAATGTGGATGGGGTCACTTCCACAACACTGCAATCGGCCATTCTGCTCTGCCACTAATCTACTGCACCTTTTGTTGCTGCTAAGCAACTCTCCCCATCAGCACTCTTCGTCTTGCATAACACTTGGTGGGTGTTATCGTTGCAAGTCACAGGAAGAACTGTGCGAGTTTGCAAGACAGAGAAGACACCTTAAGGAGGAGGAGGTGGAACAAACAAAACACGTTCCTGTGGAATAACACATCACTCTGATTTCCGAGGAAAAAACACTGAATCATCATAACCGAGAATAGCATCTATTTATATCAATAAACGGATGTGCAGTAGAGTTCTCACTCTACTGCACTGAAGAGGCGTATTCATTACTGATACTGGTGAAAACTGATAGACAAGTACAGTAACTAAACACACTTGGACTTACTCTAGTTGTCATGTAATATTGCATATAACACCAACCTGTGTTGTGCTGAGCCAGATTACTTGAAATAAAAATAGCATGCTACATCTCGGCATGATGTTAAACCACATTAAAGACATTGCAATTGTACCAATTTTAATTAACATTGGTTAATTAAAATGTTTTCTGAGTCAATTTATACACTGTACAATGATTAACAGTATAATAGTACCTTCAAAATATATACTATAATCTCAAATAGTTAGGGATATTTTTCTGTCAGGATTTTCTGTCATGGATCAGGTAGTGGATTGGTCGCAAGTTTGATCCTCCATCCTCTTATGATCATGTTAAAGTGTCCTCGGGCAAAATACTGAACCCCGAGTTGCTCCTGATGCTCCTCATCTGTAGGTAAATGTGCAGACAATGTCTTGGAGGTGGAAAAGCGCTATATAAGTGAAACATATGAAATGGACTATAATCCTCTCAGGTGAACTTAATTTTAATTGTTTTAAAAAACATTTCAGTACTACTTCTTGTTCTTCGGCAAGTAGCTGAACAACAAAATTCAAGACAGGCAGGGAATTTAAAAAAAAACCCTGAAAGCTATACAATACACCTTTCTGGAACTCTTCCAGTCTCTATTTGTCTCTGACCCAATTTAGTGATGACACTCCAAGCTCAGTGTTCATTGCAGTCATGAGTCGTTCAAAACTCACAAGTTGTTTTATTGAACCGGGACTCACAGGCACTCTCTTTCTGTTAACTCGTTCACTACTCGTTCACTACCTATGTCACTAGTTGTGCAACTGTTACTCAAACTGCATCTATAATACCGCATCAATGCTCCAAATCTATTAATGTTATGTCCCACATTTGCCCCTGCTGTTTTGCACTGTTCTGCTCCTTTGTTGGCTTTGTTTTACTTTGTGTGACTCTCATAAGAGACTATTTCAGCCTCACGATTCTGCATCTTGGGTGGAGACCTACACAGCACATAATAGTTAGCCCACTGATCCATAGGTCCATAAATGAAGAAATAATCTTTTTGTGGTCTGGATAGCAAAAGATAACAAAAGATTTCCTCCTCCAAGTCTTCCTATCCTGTTGTCTTCCCTATTGTTTTGTGAATGTCAGTGAATGGAGATACATGGTTTCCTAATTCAGTACTTCTTGTTGAGCAGGCACTTGCAATGTGACAGTGATTTCAAATGTTGCTCAATGTAACCCATCCAAAGTGCATTGTTATTTGTTTGTAGGTTCTATCGTCCATTTTCCTTGTTGTCAATTGCAGCAACTTTGGACGCATTTGAAACTTCTTCAAAGACCCTCTGGGTTATAGAACAAAAAAGTTGGTAGACCTAAAAAAATGTGACCGGCCCCAGATGGAGGATCCGATTGGCTGTCCATCAAGACTCAGAACCGTCCAAATAAAGGTTGTTACTGGTTCTGAATGCTGTCCAATAACCATCAGACAGCATCAGCGTGCGTACCAAACATAGGACACTGAAATGTGGCACAGTGGAGGGAGTGCCATCATGACTCGGGGTGCTTTTTCTTTCAATGGAACAATGAATGGAACATTGTGGATTGTACTTTGAAATCACAGACGGTAGCACACACAGGCAGAAAAAAAATCCTGATGTAAGAAACACCATATTTTTATGATAAGACAGTCCTCTTGGTAATGACTTTCATATGATGTGAAAGGAAAACTAGGTCCGTAAGTGTGCACTATAGTAGGACACAGGCTAAGACAGTCTGTGGGCTTTGTGTGGCTTTGTGTCAACACTGCAGTCAGTCGGTGAGTCATTCTCCTCCCATCTGGAGAGAGCGCTAACTAATTAGAACACCACACATACATGCCACTGAAATAGACTTGTGAATGGGAGGAACGCAGTCCAGAGAGTTTAAAAGAAACAAATGTGAGCAAGCAAAGAGTATGTTTGCACATCTGGGTCAGGCTCTTGGCTATGAAGGACACACTTTGGTGTAATATGAGCGCAAATGTAACAAGTGTCCCGAATGTGATGAATATGGGAGCTAGAGGACAGCACATACCCCTCCGCTTAACAAAATCCAGGACTGGATTTAAGCTGTTACATAAGGCAACATGAATGAAAAGGGATGCAGTGCGAAATGATTCATCTGCAAATTAGAAAACGGCAACAATGGACACGTTGTAGGCGTGTGATTAATGAAAATTTAGTGCCTGTTGCATAACATCTATATCTAAATTTAAAGAAGTTACATAACATATGCAGAATGTAGCATTAGATGAGTACAATTAATTCAAATGTTAAAATGTATTGTTGCCTAACACTGACTTGACCTTACTCTTCACAACCAACAGCTCAACACTCCAGTAATCTAGTTAAAGAGATTAGCTGACAGGCTGCGGAGCAAGAGGACAGCAAAATAGAACTAATCCCAATGAGGTGTCCTCTTAGTTTGTTCACATTTGGTCTTTTTTCCACTCCTCTTAAGCTGATGGACATTGAGCCTTACAAGAAAGGACAGTGAGACACGTAATGGGACATTTAAATACTATAATTACAGAAGACACTATTTATTGAATGCATTAGTACGCACCTTTCTTAAAGCATTGTGGTTACTTGACCAGAGGATAATAGCAACCTTGATTTATGTTGGTCTGTTTTGCTGAATAATATGTATATTTACATACCGTATATGTTGGCTTTGCTGCCTTTTTTGGAGGTGTTGGGGGAGTTAGCGAGCTGCATTCAGAAACATTGTGCTAATGTGCACATGTGCAGCGGACCAACCTGCTCCCATCCCAGCTCACTCGGCATTACACTTTGTCCTCCTCTCATTCACTTGGCTATCTGTTACTATAGAGACGCAGCATAGAAGAATGCAGCAAGCAGGCTGGCAGACAGGAGACCAGGGTTGAATGCTAATAGTGAAGCAAAGGCTGCTTGGCTGAGCTCTTACATAACCCTGCTGCAGGAATCTGCCATGAAGTAAGCCAAGATTTCAGAAGTGTACAGTCTCCTAAAAAGGAGACCATCTTTACATGTACTTTGACACCCATTAAAGCACACAAATTACTTACAAACAGCTAAGTCAATGCAGCATTATTATGTAAAGTGGCTTCAATTACACTTGTCTCAATGACATACAGTAACTGAAATGACCTTGAATGGAAAACTTGCTTATGTTTTCCCTGTTTTTTGCTCTTGTCGTCTCCCTGTTCTATTTTCTCTTTCTATTTCTTCATATGTCCCTTTTTTCATTTTGCTCTGTAAATAGATACCAGAGCCCTGTGAAAAGAGAGAGAAAAGACAGAGAGCGAGTCAGTGACAGTTTTGAGACTGCAGCAGAATCGAACCAATCAAATGAAGGAACCCTCCAGCCCACATGGCTCATTCCTCCTCATTCACACACACACACAAAAAAGGAGAAAACCTCAATCAGTTTTGCTCCACTCTCACAGTGAATCATAATTGCGACCATCTCCAGGCATAGCTTGTCGATTATATTTGAAGACAATATGCAAGTAAATTATAGCAGATATGTTATTAATATACATTTGTGGCTCATACACTTCATTTATTCTAGCTATCTCCATGTAACTTAACAGTGGAACCTTTCTTTGTGTCACTATGTATGAACAAAAAATATTTTTGCATAGAATAATTATAACTTTACATGAACATGAATAATTGTAAATGACAAATGGATGGAACTTGTTAACACAGTTTTCCCACTACATCCTGGTGAGATCACAAACAATAGCATATCTCACCTTTGTTATGAAGTTGCTGTCAGTCACAACTTTCTTTCGCCACATGGTGGGTTATTTAGCACACAGTGGGCTCTAATTTTGTGGCGCAGTGAAAGGTGGCACAGCGTGGCGCACCGCACGCAGGGGTAATTTCATCCAGCACACAACTGTGCGCAGCCAATTTGGTAATTTGGTAGACTGGGCTGCGATAAGCTGCACTGGATTGCAACGCTCACAAAAATTTCGAAGTGAGCTGGCCACATCCCGTAGGCGCGGCGCGGCGTAGATTTGTTCGATTTCATGGAATGATACAGTACGGTTAGTTACATGCAATAGTGTGTGGAAACTGAGGCAAATCACATGAAGACTGAGGGATACGAAAACCAAGGTTTGATTTGATTATGGTTTGGTTTCTGAAGTGAATATTCTTTTTCTTTCTTTTTTACATGCATTTACGTAGTATTATTCATTCATTCATTCATTTTCTACCACTTTTTCCTCACGAGGGTCGCGGGGGGTGCTGGAGTCTATCCCAGCTGTCTTCGGGCGAGAGGCGGGGTACACCCTGGACTGGTCGCCAGCCAATCACAGGGCACATCTAGACAAACAACCATTCACACTCACATTCATACCTATGGACAATTTGGAGTGGCCAATTAACCTAGCATGTTTTTGGAATGTGGGAGGAAACCGGAGTACTCCACACAGAGATGGCAGAGGGCGAGAACTGAACCCTGGTCTCCTAGCTGTGAGGTCTGCGCGTAGTATTGTTGATTGATTTATTATAGTTTTTATTCCTCACATTTCACCAATAACTATTTCAATAATGAAACTATGTACCATTATTATTTGTATTCATAATCTGGTTCTTGGGTACGGAAGTACTGGTTGATTTTACTGGCATATTGTAATAATAAAGTCAATTCATTATTATAAGACATTTTTAAAATTTCAAAGAGTACAATTATTAGTGGTTTGCATGAGTAAAAGACAAGTATGACATAGAATATATATTTCATATGATTTATTTCACCCTGGTCACCATAAACAATAATTGCACTGACCATTTACTGTATAAACATTAAGCAAGAATGAACTGAATTGTGGTGCAATACCAGAGTGCGTATCATTAATCATCAATAAGTCAACTATACATATTAAATAACACTTTCCAGTCATGCCACATGGGAAATATGAGCTGTACAAAAGATGGAATTTATAGATGATCATCCTCAATAGCTGCAAACGTCATGGCAAATAATCCAGCGTCTGGAAGGAATCATCTGTACATGAACACGAATCATGTCACGCTGTGCAAAACGTCCAAGGTTTGTTCAGGTGTGCAAAATAGCAGCATTACATTCTACTCCAAGAAATGGCTTCACAGCACAACATCATACAAGTGATGATGACATGATAATACTGAGTGTGTATAAGCTCCATAAAGGAAACACATGTTCAAGTGATTTGTTCAATGACCAATTCTCAAGCCTGACATTCACTATTTACATATTTTGTCATAGAACACGTAATTTGAAGGTCAAGTGACCTTCTGTCGTCCCATAACATAGCATTCTGTAGTGTTTTTGTTATGCTTGGCCCAAGTAATATCAAATCAAGTCCAAATGTAAACCATACTTCATGAGGCAATGACAATTGTACAGTTGGCACGTATGAGATTGTCCAAGCATATTCCTTTAAAAAAAACTAACATTCCTCTCAAACAACACAGTCAATATGGCCGCTGCAGTATATCGTAGCGCAATATAAACAACAGACCTTGACATTGGTGATAACCCTGTCATCACCACCCATTTAGTTTGGATTACATCAGTGGTGTCCAAACGTTTTCCACTGAGGGACACATACTGCAAAATCAAAGAATATAAGGACCAATTTAATATTTATACTATATGTACTGCATCTGAGCTTTGTTATATAGTACTTTGTACAAGTTCAGCATTTTGCTCCCATTTTTGCTTTCCTCTTGAATCTTATAAATAATCCCCCAGGCCACATGTTGGACACCCCTGGATATTTTTTTTTCCCTAGCATCTTTCAAACTGTCTCTATGGGAATAGCCATGCATCACTGTCATTGTTTTCAACCATTTTATAGTTTGAAGATTATATTGTAATATCGAAAGCGGGTGTATTGTCCTCTAATGAATATTGGGCATGAGTGGACAGCAATCTGAAAATAATTTTGTAAGTACACCGGGCAATCGAGTTCAGATCTACTTAGTAGGAGTGGGCTTGTGTTCTAGTGTTCTAGGAGTGTGTTGGGGTGGACCTATGAATGGCTGTTGTGGATACAACACGACACAGGTCAGCACCTTGGACAGCTCCATAAATAATTCTACTATTCTGGTCCACATGCACTCTGAGCCATACATTAGCTGGGCTAATCGTGAATTAATAGAGCTGGAACACACAAAAAAGGACAATACACCATTGATGACATGCATTAGTAGTCAAATCTCCTGTATTCTAAACACAACGCTGTGTGATAGCATCGGATATATTCTGCCTTCAGAATGAATGGCCTTTACATTCAAAGCCGCCATTAAGTGATTTTTTTTGCTGATCACATGACAGACATGTCAACCATGTGTGGTTTAGCGTCAATGTCAGCGGTCCAGGCTACCCTCGCTGCTATTCCGCTGGCTTTTAAGGTCTTGGAAGACCTCGGTGAAAAAGTGCGGGTCTGCATTCAACTGCAGCATTTTGCCACTCAGCCTGTTGATGATGCTCAGGGCGGTCTCCCAGAACACATCCTGGTTGGACTCGATCATGAAGGGCTTGAGGGGGTAGGAGATCTCGTTGCCCATGTAGGAGTAGGCCAGGTACAAGCAGGTCTGGAAGGTGCCTTGCAGCTCGGCGGGGTTGTCGACGTCGTCCTCGATGGTGGCCTCGCACAACAGGTACACGAACACCACGTTGGCCGGCGTGATGAAGCCTTGGTCCTGCCAGCCTTGCAGCAAAAGAGTCCGATCAATGTTCCGAAACCATAGGATCACATTCCCGCTGTTTAACTCCTTCAGTTTGTAACACCTGCGGCACACGAAGTCTCCCAAACACCGGAGCAGTTCCCCGGTGGACGCCTGGATCACTATCCGCCTGGGGGACACCAGAGGCGGGCTGCTCTCTTGCTTCTGCACCGAGGACGCGTTTGTGTTTTGGGTGTCTTTGTTCGTTGGAACTGTGGGTACCGGAACCGGGATTGGGGCTCGCTGTTTCCGTTCCTCAGTTTGAAGCGTTTTTCGGGTGTTTTCGCTGTTGAGCTGAGCCACCTGACTGGGCGGCAGCTCACGGCTCGGCAGCGGGTTCGGGGTCACCTTCTTGACGCTCTTCTTCGCCGAGCTGGCCACCAGCTTCTTCCAAGAAAGAGACACGAACATGGAAGGCCGTTTGAGGCTTTTGTCGTTTATGGCGTTGTCACCCGCGATGTCGGCGTCCACCGCCTTTTTAGTGGCGGGGGATATTGAGAGGACGGTGCCCATGTCTGCGGAGGTGAGAGCCGCGGAGGTGTGATGCTTCTGCTGCTGCAAAAAGAAAGCGCGGAGAGATGCCTGGAGCTGTCACGATAAAGTGATCAAATCCATCAACACGCTCGTTCACTTGTGGATTTGGACCCCGGTTCCTTGTAGCTCTATTCCAAAACAACACTTGTACTTGAGCACCTCGACAAAGACACACTGATGCTGGCGCACACAACGATTTAGTCCCTCTCCAACATGGGCATGCAGCTTCTGGTTGACGTCCCGGGCAGCCAATTAGAGAGCCGCTCACTGATCCAATCGCCCTATGGAGTGACAGTATGTGCCATTGATAGCCTACATATCCCTTTTAACTCCTCTTCTATCTTTACCCCATCCTGCTTTCACAGACACTTTTATCTTTGGATCTCTGGCTATCCTGGGCCATTTACTGTAGGTATCGATTTCCCTCATAACTGTATATAAAGGGCAGAATAAATGCCTCTTTTTTACTTTGGGAAAAAGTAAATGAATGACAAAAAAAAATATTTCAATACCGTATAAGCATATATAGTATAAAATTAATTAACCCCAAAAAACAGTCAAATGGGAGCTGCAAACAATTAAAATGTTGATTCTTGAAGTTCTTCAGTTCAATTCTACATCACTGCAAACTACAATACAATCCATTTCTTGGACTGGATCTAATGGATGTTGCACACAACACACAAAATGAACATGATTGTTCAATACAGGGCGGCACGGCGATCTAGTGGTTAGCGCACAGACCTCAAAGCGAGGAGACCAGTGTTTCCACCCTCGGCCATCTCTGTGTGGAGTTTGCATGTTCCTCCCACATTCCAAAAACATGCTAGGTTAATTGGCAACTACAAATTGTCCATAGGTATGAATGTGAGTGTGAATGGTTGTTTGTCTATATGTGCCCTGTGATTGGCTGGCGACCAGTCCAGGGTGTACCCCACCTCACGCCTGAAGACAGCTGGGACCGGCTCCAGCACCCCCGCGACCCTCGTGAAGAAAAAGCGGTAGAAAATGAATGAATGAATGTTCAATACAGCCAAATATAGCTCAAGGTGTACCTCACCTCTCGCACAGAGACAGTTGGGATAGGCTCCAGCATACCCACGACACTAGTGAAGATAAACTGCATAGAAAATATGTGGATGGATACAGGATGGTAGTCTCTGTACAGGCGGTAGTTACTGATCTTCTCAAACGGCACAATCGATATGGCCGCTGCAGTATATCATATAGCGCAATATAAGGGGAAATTTTTGTGTGTGTGAAGTACTTTTCTCTATCTTGACAACAATTTGGGGAAATAATGTAAATTTCCTTTTCAACTTCCTTGTAATGAAATTGCATTAAACTGCAAATGTACCTTAAAATTGGTCCTAAGATGTATACAGGAACCTTTCTGATCCTGGTTGACCTTAAATATGGTATTGTCAAAGGTTGAACCTATGCTGTTACATTAGACAATTTGAATAAAATACATAAAAGTGGTGGGGACATCCAAATCTGCTGACCAGATCAGTCCCATGACATGCAGCAGGTTTTTTTCACAGTCCTGGACAAGTTTCTGTACTTTTTATTTTAGGTTTCATCTGGAGAGAAAGACCGTATACAACACATAATGATTGGGAAATGAATATTCAATTGTGTACAAAATGTTGTCTGGACTGCAGAGGTCTTACCACCACTACAGGAATCTGAATTGAACCTCCTTGGGTGTCTATGCTGCCAGGATCTAGGGTTGACCGTGTCGTTGATTGACAGTTTTTTGCTGCCAAGTGAGCAATTGGGATGCAGAACTGCTGAAACTTTCTTGTTTATCTGTCTTGGTTTTGTTGGGCTTTTGTTATGAAATTAATCACCTTGAGGCAAAATCATTTGTAATTTGGGGAAACCATGCAGCCTCTTCAGGTCAAATACAAAGAGCAGTCTTTTGTGAACAAAAATGTACACAAAGAAGAGAGATGGTTTGAAAGAAGAATGTGGGAAGCAATCTATGTTAATGCTCAGAAGCCATGACTTTTTCCCCACATACAATACTGTCCTTTCATCCCTCCCTTTAAAGATTCAATCATTTTGCCTCTATAACAAATAAACAAGGCACAGTCACCTTGGTTTTTGGTGGGCCCATGACCATCATTACATGTGAAGAGATGATAACTAAGGTGATACCACCCAAACGACCATCGTTGGCGGGCAGAGGCCCCACTCTATTGTATCATAATGATTGACACATTTGACACCACAAAAAAGTCAAATCATTGCTGTCTGGACATGTATCCTCCTTTGGACGATATCATATAGTTTGGATCTTGCACCAAGGTCTCAGATTAGATTATTTCATTTGACTAGTGTGTATCCCACCTAGTATTTGAGCATGAACTGATGAAGCGTGATTGGGTGAGAAGCAAACATCTTCTAAGACAACAAAACAGCCCAGTTGCAATTAATTCAATGACCTGAGAATACAAAACCTGGATGAATGAGAATATTCACAGGTAGCATATTAGAAGTTTCATTCAGTCTAAAATGACAAAATCTGGTTTACAGTTTTATCCCCCTAATTTGTTTTTTAAACGGAACCTACTACATATAAAAGGTACAGCTTGTAACATTATCAATGGCCGCTTGTTCAAAAAGATAGGCGCATATGGCATCAATGTTCGAGCTAATAGGCAGTTACTAATAATTTCAGACCAATGTCTTAAATTCAGTTGTACAAACATTGTTTAGCCCATCACTTAAAAACACATTTGTGCCTTATTAATGTTCTATATGGGCAAAGATGTACAAAGCCAAAGGTATCCGTTTGCACCATCTTCCCTTCATTTTCTCCTTCTTGAAACAGCAATTGACAGGGTGTATTCTGGTCTGTGGACTGGAGTATGCAACAGCAATTGCTGCTGCTAAATTTCCCACCTTCATTTTGGGGTGCAACACAAGATGGTCTCCTGCTCAACTCTAAATCCATCAATCATCTTTGCCCTCATTTATGTATCAATGTTGTTTCAATGTGACTACTGTCAACATGCCGAGCTTCATCAGTTTGATGAACAATCAACATTGCTTCAATGTTGCTATCTTGGGCCTTCCTGATATTTACTTTAAGTCACCAATTTTTAATCTTTATGACATATTCTGGTTAGTGCATATTTTTTATTTTTATATTTTATAGGGTCATATAGTCCATGAATGGACATGGTTGTGTGGGTTCCTCCAGGTAAGATTCTGTGTAGTAGGCTATATTTAATCCTGTGCACTGTGCAATCCTGTCACTTGGAATTCCATAGCCAATCCAATTACCATGACCAGAACTGGCAACTCCCTCCATCATTACGTAGCAAGAGACTTGAGGTTTCCATTCCATTTCACTATAAATAGAAATTGAATTAAATGACTTTGAAAGTGTGGAAAGTCGACTGGCCTTTGGCATTCACATGAATTAAATAGTAATGATCTAATTAGCTTTGAATAATGACCATTCTACTTGGCTAGGATTTCCATCACATCCGCTTTTGACATTTTTCCCATGATGCCAAAAATGGGATTTTGAAATCTTACAAAACCCTATGAATAACATATTTTGCCATTGTCTTTGATATGCACAATTTTCCAACATTGTCACCACCCTTATGACCTATTATTTATTTGGTTCTAGAAATACACAAGTGAGTGAATGAGAGTGAAACATGTGAGATGTTAATTATAGACTTGGCTGGTCAGTAGTCCACCAACTATCCATTACTGGAGCAAATGTTACTTTAGTTTTCATTTTATACTGAACATACCATCTTGTAATTCATGTTGCCTTGCCATACGCGAGTGCTGTCCAAAGTGCGACCTGGGGTCTCAAATATAATTTGCAAAGATTTTCAGTCATTTTACAAGAATAAAGTCAAAATATTCGTAACAAGAAATAGTCATACTTTTACCAGAATATTAAAGGGGACCTATTATGCTTTTTCTACTTTTCTGAAGTAGTTAGAATGTTGTATTCTCGTGTTAAACAATGCCAAAGTTTCAGGTAATGAGGTTTGCACATTTGGAAGTGAGCCTTGAAAGAAATTTGGCATGGCTCAAAATGCTCAATTTCAAAAGGTGTGGTAAAACTGACTCTTTGTGATGTCACAGGGGACAGACTTCCTTATATGGTCCATAGTTAGGAAACACTTTGGGCGTGTGACCAATCACAGAGGAGTGAGCGTGTCCGGAGGTGGGCCATGGGTGGAATAAATTAAATCTGACCATTTTGGCAGGAAGAACAAATGAAAGGAAATACAGCTGGGATAGGTGCAGATTCTGCAAAATCTTAAAAGTTTTCTGTGTGGGTTTCTGCGTGTAGCTGCTAGGAGAACACAACTTAATACAAAAGGGTTGAAAATTAGCATAAGGAAAAAAAGGAAAAAAAGTTGAAAAACGTTGACAAACACAACAAAATAAATTTGTACATTTTCTGAAAATTTTGTTGGGGGACGGTAATAATAGCATGGGAATGAAGTCAAAATATTATGGGAATAATAATTGAGAGAAGAACATTCATCAAGATTATTTAAGTAGAAAGTTGAAATATAAAAAAAAAAACAAAAATTGAAAAATGGGAACAAAAGTAAAGAACGAACTTCTGTTTTTTCAGGAAATTAATTAGTTCATTAATGACCGCTGTTTCATGGTCGACAATGGTCTGTTATTAGTCAAAACATATTGAAATACAAGTGCTATATAGTATTCTGGTCACTAAACAACAGTAATGACGGAAGACATTACCTTAACACTGCATGTCATAAAGTCATAAATGGTACGTTTTTGGCATCTCAAGTTTAGAAGAAATAACTTGAAGACTAACTGGTAAACTTGCTAGCTCATTAGCCAGCCATCTCGATTCCCTGCAGGTTAAGACTTGTCCAATGTGTTGTCAACAATGAATGATGGGAGTGTAAAGACTGTAGGCATGTTGTTTCATGTCTACAGGGCTCTAATAATGTTAGATAATGTCAAATAATAATGTTCAATAATGTTAGATAATAATGGGCTCAAAAATTTTATTTGCTGTATAGGAAAATATTCAATTTATTAACGTTGAATCCTATATCACACAATTTAATTTATTGTGGTCGGGTCTGGAAGCATTCACCGCTATAAACGAGGGACAAACACAAAACTGAGATGCAGGTCTTAGCATATCTGCATATCTGCATGTGGCAAATAAATAACAAACCAAACCAATAAATATTGGTTAAAATGTCATGTTGTCTCAGTTTGGCATAACGACAAAAGTTCGGCATAGGCAGGTAAAGAAAATGGATGGATGGATTTAATTTCATAGGCAGGAGTAAGCATTTTTGATCCTCAAAAGGTGAGGTCAGTACATGATCAGGTGACGAATAGGACTCTTTTCTAAACAAGGTCATAATAACTCAGGGAATGGCAATAAAGCAAGCACTTGTACAATATGATATTAGAAACTTCCAACAGTTTTGAAACAAATGACGATGGAAGCCTCGTTGGTTTGTCCATTGAAGCAATCTCCTTATGTTCAAATGTTGAAAGTTTATTTGGCCACAGAAGCAGTCTCCGACAGCTTCGACCCTCGGTAGTCAACTTTGATGGAAGCTCCCTGAGTTTCGGCTACGATTCCAAGTGCCTGTTGAGTTTAAGGTTTGATTCTTCGGTTCTTTGGAGGTTGACGTGTGCTCCACAGTTGTACGTGAGAAGTGGAAATTGTCTCACTCCATTTGGATACTGGTATGTATTCATGCAGTTTGGAAAATAGAGTTACTCTCTTCACCTTTTCCTTCACATTGGAAGTAAACTGCTTCGAGTTAGAAAAGAATGCAGTCTGCTTCACTTTGGACATTGTTGCAAGATTCTTTACTTTTTCCTTGACATTTGAAATGAACTCTGTCGGTTTGAGTATTGCTTCCCACAGGTTGGACATTGAAGCAACCTTATTTGGTTCTGATCTTTAAGGAAATGGTCTCAGTTGGATATTTGTGCAAATACCCGCCGTTTCAACACTGAAGCCAAATCCCTTAATTTTATTGACTCTTTAAAGCAAACACATTAAAGTTTTAGGTCCTTTCTTTCAGAGCTCAACTTGTTTAAGGTAACTGGTGACATCATTACCACATCGTTGGTGACATCAGTTGGTGACCTCATTAGCATCTTGAAAAGTAAAACTATGACTCTGGAAAATAGTGGTGGGTGATCCCAATATTGAGAGTGTCAATACCAAGACTAATATTAGTAAGTGACTGATACTTGTGTGCTTTCATGTTGTGTTGTTTATATTGTTACATTTTTGATATTGCAATACAGTCGTCCCTCCTTTTTAGCAGTTTTTAGTGGTTATAATTCAGCAATATGAGATTAAATTTTATTAAAATGAATACTTTGTAGTTACAACATAGAAAACTGTCACGGTGCGGCATGTCAGCGTTGCGTGGTGACCCCAGGATGCAGAGAGCAGGACACAAATGCAGATAAGTCTTTCTTTAATGATAATTTTGCTGTGCAGCAGCAGGAAAACGGCAACTGGCCAAACCAAACAAACAAACAACAATGAGAGAAGCACACACCTGAATTAAATAGGGAACAGAAAATTAGAGGCAGGTGCATGAAACAAGTAACGGTGGGAACAAACAGAAAGGAACAACAAAGGAAGTGGCTACAAAATAAGGGCATGGAAACAGGAACTAAGGCATAGAAGGAACTAAACAAGCTGTCACAAAGGCTAACTCCCACATTGTGACAGAAAACATGTTCATGACTTTCTAAATATGTTGTTTTAATATAATTAGAGGGGCAGCACGGCGGTCTAGTGATTAGTGCGCAGACCTCACAGCGAGGAGACCAGGGTTCAATTCCACCCTCTGCCATCTCTGTGTGTTCTCCCCCGTGCATGTGTGGGTTTTCTCCGGGTACTCCCATTTCCTCCCACATTCCAAAAACATGCTAGGTTAATTGGTGACTCCAAATTGTCCATAGGTATGAATGTGAGTGTGAATGGTTGTTTGTCTATATGTGCCCTGTGATTGGCTGGCAACCAGTCCAGGGTGTACCCCGCCTCTTGCCTGAAGACAGCTGGGATAGGCTCCAGCACCCCCCACGACCCTTGTGAGGAAAAGTGGTAGAGAATGAATGAATGAATGAATATTATTAAAGCTTTGTAGACATTAAATAACACCCCTATGGTGACCATTACACTCCTATTATATATGTTTTACACTGGATTGGACAACTATTATGCTATAGGGACTATTTCAGGTCAACATCACAGATTTCTACAAAATGGATGAATTTTTGCTGCTTAACATTATACAGCTCCTGTATTTGGTAACTGAAAACAATTTATGTAGCTTTTATTAGGAGTCCTTAAAAATATTTAGCAATTTTTAACTGCCTCCTAATGACCAAAAACTACAATGATACAAACCTGTTGTATTCTTTCTATCAGATGTCAACTCTGAACAACTCGGAACTGCGCTGGCTGAAGTACAACGCACCAAACAGAGAAAAGCATATTGGATCAGGATAAGTCCAAAGGCCTCATTAGTACGTAGAATATTAGTTTGAAAGTGTATAGTTTGAAAGTGTACTAAAATAGGGAATCCTTTATGGTAGTTTATTGTCCACAATCATCGTATTAACTCAGTTGTGATGCTGAACAAACAATAGTGAGTTTACTGTTCAAATCTGTTGTTTCACACAACAGTATTTGATTAAGCAGATCCAGTATGTATTCACACATCAGACACCAGACTGGGATCAGAGGATACTCTTTAATCCCAATCAACAAAAGATGGATGGGAGACGGATGTGATGGAGCAAATACATATTCTCAATGAAGCATCAAGGTGTGCCGCTTTCATTATCCATGATTCAAACACCACAAGTAAAATATGTTGAATGGAAAGCTGAATATTTTGTCCTATGTCATTCACATGTGTTTGTTAATGGTTCACTTGGAAATTAAAGAGCATTCTTTGAAAGCTTAGGGCACACTAAACTAATATACGGGTGGGTATTCGGACTTGAACCACGATCTGCAGAATGAGAGTTAATCGAGCTAAGACGCTGAACTGTCAACTCAATTTCCAGCACTGCTCTTATGTCAGGGAGTGAGGTATCAACATGCATCTGCACAACTGCACCCAGTTGGCATCCATTACATCAAATCAACAACAGTATGACCTACCTCTACTGGAACCACAATATTGTTGTGATATTGCTGGGTGGCACATGACGTCACTTTCAGTTGCATTTGTTAAGGACTCAAGCACATGGGGGTCAAACAAGTATAGCATCTGAGGATTTTGAAAAAAATAAACAACACTGGAGGGTGCACAACATACATACTGAAGTCTACAGAGCTGACTTCCATGAGCAGTTATTTCAGCTCATACTGGCAAGCCTTTCTTCTCTGCATTTTAATGGTTCTATTATCCACACTTATTGCTGACTGGGCTGAAATGCAAATTGAAAAGATGATTTTAGCTGCAGTGTGCACATGTATGACATCCTGGAGGTGTAGAGGCAGCTGTTTGCCAATTCCTGCAGCAAGTCTGCCTCTTAGTGGTGTTTCAGTGCTATTGTAACACTGGAGCACTGCATACTGCAATCCAACCATCCATTTTGTATGCTGCTTTTCCTCAATAGGGTCACGGGTAAGCTGGAGCCTATCCCAGCTGTCTTAGGACAAGAGGTGGCTTAACATGCATCACCTTACATGCATGGTTTTGGAGGAAACCATGCACGCAGGTGGATACATGCAAACTCCACACAGAGATGCCCAAGTGGAGATTCAAACACAGGTTTTCTCGATCTCCTGACTGTGTAGCCCAGGGGTCGGCAACCTTTACTATGAAAAGAGCCATTTTACCCAATGCCCACTGAAGAAAAATAGCCTGGAGCCGCAAAACATATAGTATGTTTAAAACAACATTGGAGGGAATTTGGGGGTATCAAAGTAGTTCAGATAAGAAAAGACGAGTTGGAGTACTCTTGCTAGTTTTGGAGATAAACTTACATAAATGTATGTGTAAACTACTGTAAACGTAAAAACAAGTTCCCATGCCGCTGTTTTTAAATTATCTCGAATTTATTTTTTAGATTTGTAGGTAAGTATTACTTGTTTTTCTTCATGTACTGAACTGGATAGCAGTCAGAACTCACTCAGGATGCATTCATGGTCTCAGACAAAGTTGGATTTTTTAAAACTCATTACAAAAGACGTGCATTTTCTCCACTCGGGTGTTAAAAATATTCAAGCATCGCAAAGGGAGCCACAATAAAGAGGCTGAAGAGCCACATGTGGCTCTGGAGCCGCAGGTTGCTGACCCCTGGTGTAGCCTATATGCTAACCACTTAAAAAAAGTTTCCAAAATCAGCAATCATGCAAAGGATGCAATTTGATATTTTTGAACATGTAACTGTACTAATTAGTATCTGTATTAACTGATAGCTGATTTAATGTCAATTATCACTACTGTGTGGGATCAATACATCTTTCATTAAACACCTTTTTAAAGAAATTTAAGTTATTGCCTCTCGTTTATCCATTGACATTTACACTAACATACCGGAGAAACAATTAGGCACCATAAAAAATGTATTTGATCTTCTCAGATGGCAATCATTGTTTAAATAATGTTGAATCTTATTTTATTATTTTGAAATCCCATGTATCCCATGTAATTATGTATGTTTCAGTAGGCCTTTGTCCACAGTCAACAAGCCAGGCTCTTGACAGCAAGAACTGCAGGTGTTAATATTCACCTTGTTAAATTGCATACATATTGTATTGACAGTTTTGGTAACAGCAGGTTAATGTGCTGCTAATTTGTCACAAAAATTAGCTCAACTTTCTATTGACCTTGAAATTGTGTCTATTATGAGCATCTACAAAGTAATAAGAGTGGAATCTGTCTCTTTATGTGTGTGTGTGTCAGATCAAACATCAGTAAAAGGATCATATGTCCTGTCTTATCATGTGTCTGTCAAAGCTGGGGAGGGGGGAATTAGAGTGGCAGGTGTAGACAAAATACAATCAGCAGATGCAGGTGGGGTCATTTAAACACACACACACACACACACACACACTGCAGCTGCATGATGCTGATGATAGAGCAGGGTTCTTACAACTAAGACTAGGACCTTTTATGCATCACTGAAAGAAGTGAACATGGTGCATATGGAGTAGCTCTGTCAGCTGTCTTTATAGTAAACATTATTCACAATGAAGACCAAATGCGATATTTGGGTTCACGTTTATGTCCCGTCAACACCATTTCATTAATTTCATTCAAGATGTAGGCATGAGCACCATTCACAAATAGGCTAACAGTACTTAAGCCAAACATAGGTTTGTCAGCTATAGTATGTGTATGTATTGGATCTTATTACATGGACATAATTTGAATAATTTGAGTTTGCCAAATTAATGTGCTTTAGCCTAGGTTCTCAAGTGTACATCAATTGTCAGAGGGGCTACGTGAATAAAAATGAAAAAAAAAACAACAATTAGCTCCTAATACTCACAATTACGAGTATGCCTGAATGGAGCAGGAAGGCGACATGGCGTCAAGTTCTATGTGCATCATATCAGCAAATAAGTAAGTTTGAATGATTACTTTGTGCATTAAGAGTGTTTCATCTTGAAGATTAATTTATATTGGTGTTCCAATGAATCCCAACATGGCGCAGCGGTGACAGTGAGTGGAGATTCACCTGAAAATGAGGCTTTATTGTTGTTGTAAATATTTTTGTATTCGAGATACATATGGTTGTATGTTAAAAGTGGACATTTGAAAAAGATACATCACCATTTATTATCAACTCCTATGAAGTTGGGTTCACAGGTAAGTCCTCCTAAGCACTCAGGAGTGTGACCACAGCGGAAGAGTGGGTGGAATACATTAAAACAGATAATTTTCACAAGAAGCACAAAATCCAAATAAATACAGTGGAATAGGTGCAGATTCTGGAAGAACTAGAAAGCTTTTTTTGCTGGTTATCATGTGTAACTGTTCTATAGGAGTCCACAACTCAATACAGAGGGCCACAAAATGAGCATGACAGGTCCCCTTTAAAGCACACAGTATGACCTTGGTTAGGTAACAGCATAAAAACAGGATGTGGTGCTAAGCAGGCCCACCTGCTGCTTTTAATTCAATTTAATTTCACAAAGAGAAAAAGGCAGTAGTAACAATGGGAGGACTGAAAACCAATTCAGTCAAAGACAGTCAGGTGGTCGAAGGCAGTGAGTGATCTCTTTATCTTTCACACACACACACACATTTACTATAAGTATGGCGTTCTGGGTGGATGAAGGTCCTCCCTCTCATGTAGCCTTCCGTCCTGTCCTGTTGGGCTCATTGCTACAGTATAATTAGAACAGGTGGTTATAAGCATTCAAATGGGGGGTGGGCAGCACAAGAGAATTTTATGTCGACTATATTTGGTAATGCAAGCTTAAAGTTGATTATAGGGGTATTAGCAATGTTAATTACTGTATTTAGAAAGTATATTAGATGTACAAATCTAATATCTAATAATCGAATAACTCGTACTTCACAGAAATTCACTGATCACAGTTGGGTCTGAAACCAACTAATTGCAATAAATGAGGGATTACTGTACATTTCTTCAACACCCGCAAAATATGCATGCTAGGCTAATCAGTAAATAATAATAAATAATACTAAATAATAACGTATACATGCAGTCTCAAATTCATTCTTTCATTCATTCATTTTCTACCACTTATCTTCAAGAGGGTCGCAGGGTGTGCTGGAGCCTATCCCAGCTGTCTTCGGGCAAGAGGCGGGGTACACCCTGGACTGGTCACCAGCCAATCACAGGGCACATATAGACAAACAACCATTCACACTCACATTCATACCTATGGACAAATATATACTGAATTTTTTTTGGTTCTGTAAGTTTCACCTCGACCAGACATTTTGCAGCTTTGAAGCACAGTCCACAAATGTTCAATAGGGTTGAAATCTGCTGTTGTTTTGAAACTGCAGGGAACCAGCGTACCCCGAGTATACGGTAGCATGGGATGAAGATGCAAGCTTCACACAGAGAGGTTCAAGCCGCGATTTGAAACCAGTACCATCTGGCCCATGAGGCAGACAGGCTGAACACATGCACCATCTTGCTGTCCACAACAAGAAATGTAATAAATAATTATTTATATAATTAATCTCTTTTAAAAAATAGTACTGTCCAAAACGGAGTGTTAGTACTATGTTTAATCGGAATTTTTTAGCTTACTAAGACTGAAGAAAATACCACAAAATTATACATTTTATTTGACCAGAATGGACAAGAATGTCGTCTTCTATTGCAAAATTTTGTTTTGGCATGAACTTTTATGACCACAAGAGAGCACTCTTATCCTGGCTTTGGGGTGAGATGGCCTTTCAAAAAGCACACAATTTTCAAAGGACAAAACACTGTCAGTAGCCACATCTCCTGTTTGCAAAGTTGTCTAGGTACACTCAGTCAATTTTTGCAAAAAGGAGCCATAAGAATAATCCATAGAAAACAATATAGAGATCCAATAGCCACTATTTTCCAGTTTAAATTGTTGAAATTTCACAAATTAGAAGATTTCAGTATTTTGCATATTATTCCGAAAGGTTGTAAAATGATTCGTTTAATGGAACAAGAAACTGAAGAAGACTATAAACCTTGTCTTCTTTCTGCTCCCTTTCATCCTAAATTGAAAAGTGTTTGTGTTTGTTGTAATATTTTTTTGAATGAAATAAATGTTTTAAAGAAATAAATAAATTGAATATTTTGATTTTTTTACCCTTAGACCCATTAGATCAGATAAACACCACTATAGTCACTATTGCACTCATATTATTAATTGTTTACACCACAGTGCACAACTCTGATGCTGCAGGAAGCGGCCACTCATAAGCTAACAAGCTAGGGACCTAACAAGGATTTCAAATGGAGTGGAGAAGAAAAAGTGCAAAACAAAAAACTTACCACTTCCACATGGAATGAGAGGATAACCCTTTTTTTCTTACTCAGCCATGGTAGGTCCACCTCAGGCACAGAATGTCAGTCCACATGCAGTGTCATGTTGATGTAATCTAACATCATGCCAAGTGGCCGGAATACTGCATATCACTTGTATTTCTGTAGGTTTTGACTAATAATAGACCATAGTCTACCATGAAACAGCAATCATAATTTCTGAAAACCCACCGTATATCGACCAAGAGATAATCAAAACACGATATTATGGACAACTGTACAATATATAGTTGAACTTTGTTTTTTGTGGGACAAAATGTTGTCTACTTCTGTACACTGCCTGACTTATAGCATGGCCAAACAGTATCCAAACAAAGCGTTGGCGACTGACTGTCTGTGAAGAATGGATAGTGGTTCTTTTTCGAGTTGGGACACTATATTTCGACCAGGGAATCCTTTAATCATCTTTGTTGTGTATGTGTGTGTGTGTGGTTTATGTGTTCATTGAACACACACGACACGATGAGCAGCTGGTTCTGTTGCCTTTTTTCCGTGTATTAAGCACTGTGCGCTCTCTGCTAATGAGGTGTTCATGTCCACTGCGTATTTCTGAATGGTCTGTGATTTTTTATTACCACAGCAAAGATAGTCCAAGCACGAGAACTTTGAAAAAGAATGCAAGAAACACAAATGAATTCAAGAGCCACGTTACAGAAAGTGATCCGGGCCAATCAATAAAATGTGTTTTATGTTCCCATTTCTGGGTGAGTGGAACGGATTAATTGGACTTACATTATTTCCTATGGAAAAAGTTGCTTCAGTTTTTGTCAGACCCTATGGAACAGATTAATGAAGAAAACCCACTGTATATTAAGTATTATATCAAGGTTTACAGAGAAGAGGCAGAGCGAGAGAAGTGATGATGACCGTTTCATCGTAACCTCCTGCTCTTCTGAGTAGGATCCCCGTATATGCACAACAGATGTTTTGTGTTTTGGTCTCTAGTCATGCCAGGAAAGCAGATGTACTCTGATCTTTTTAGTAAATATTTTAAATGAAGCTGATCTCTTTTAGCTTATCACATTTTGAGTTGCATACACATTTGAAACTACATCTCAGTCTAAATGACAACTTCGTGCAGATAACAAAACTTTTGCTGTTCAGGTATTTCCACAATAAAAGTTGTGATATTATGACAAAATATCATATCAAATATCAAAAATCATTTTAGTAGTATGAAGTTATAAGTTATATTAAGTATACATTAAATATATATTAAGTTATAATTTTTGCAAAATTAGTTTGGGGAAAGCGCTACAATACAAAACAATGAAAATATGGAAATAAAGTCATAACATTACAAAAACATTCTTTATAAGAAGAAAAGAAAGAAAAGAAAAATAACAATAAAAAGTGTAAATATTTATAGAAAATAAGTTGTATTCTAACATGAAAAAGGTAATAATATCACAAGAATAAACAAGGAAGGTTATGAAGAAAAATAACATAATTTTAGTAGAATAGATTTGAAATATTAAAAACATGTATTTTTAAGCCATAATATTATGAGAAACAAACAAAACAAAATAAAGTTGTAATTTTTGGAAAATTTGGTTGGGAAAAATATCTGAATAAAGTCAAAATATTATGGAAATAAAGTATTCATATTATGAATATTTACGAATACCCTGGTATTTAGGCCACACCACTAAATTTAAAGACAAAAACAGTTTTGTCCACAGAATGCTCAAAACCAAGAGTATTTCAGTATGTGGAATCAAATTATGGAACAGGTTAAGTGAGGAACTTGAACAATGTACTAAGATGAGTGACTTACAACCAATAGATGTTTGCAAAATACAGGGAAGAAGAGTTGAACTTATGTTATGTTTATCTTTATTTATTATTTTTATCACTATATTGATTCTTATGTATCATCATAATCTATTATGATTGTGAAAAAATCGTACCAATTATCTCACCATATGTTACATATTCTTATCACTTCTTGATGAACTCAGAAATAACATACGGAATACAGGAAGGAATTAATGTACTGCAGTAGATGTGAAACAGATGGGGGTAAGATTAAATATGTTTTGCTTCTTCCTACTCCTTTTGGTCATGTGTCGGTCATGTGGAACTGTGTACTTAATTATGTGATGTATTTCTTTGTAACTTGATGTGTGTTCAAATAAAATTAAACCATTGGCATGACCATAAGCTGCATGTTTCCACGTTGTGACATATAATTTTTAGTACACAGAAAGATATTACACATGAAGATTAAATTCACCAGAAAAGTTGTGCTATTGTTGCCCTCTCGAGCCTTCTCTTGAAAAGATTAGGCATCCTGTTGATGAAGTTAGCACATCCACCTCACGTTCCCCATGATGGTAGATGGTAAACATGGTTGATACTGTCTTTATGCAGCAAACTTTATACCGTCTTTTTCTCTGTTCATTCCCACTATGCAGCCTCTCCTCCTCCATATCTCCGTGGGGACCTCGGAGTAGAGAAGTGGTGCTCAAAGCTAACAGCTGCTCCCGAGTGTATACAATGGAGCCAGCAATAAGGTACAAATGGTGAACATCCTTAGCTGTACACTTGCTTATGGAATAAAAAACAAAAATAAAGTAATAAATAAAGCACTATTAAAAGGGACTTATTATGCTTTTCCAACATTTCTGCAGTTAGACTGTTGTATTCTCATGTTAAACGATGCCAAAGTTTCAGATAATGAGGTTTGAGCATTTGTAGCTGAGCCCTGAAAGAAGTTTGGGATGGCTCAAAACGTTCGGTTTCAAAAGGCGTGGTAAAACCATTCCTTTCTGACATCACAGAGGGACGAACTTCCTCGTATGGTACAGAGTCAGGAAGCACTTTGGGTGTGCGACCAATCACAGTGGACTGGGCGTGCCCGGAAGTGGGCCAATGGTGGAATAAATTAAAACAGACTGTTTATGCAGGAAACACAAATCAAAGGAAATGCAGCTGGAATAGGTACAGATTCTGCAAAATCTAAAAACAATTCTGTGTGGGTTATTGTGTGTTGCTGCTCTATAGGAGACCACAACTCAATACAAAGGTCGAAAAAGGACATAATAGGTCCCCTTTAAATACCACAGAAGATACTGAGCTGCCGTAACTAGCTTGCACTTGGGCGGCGCCATCTTGAAATATGAAACCTCCTTATCAAATCCAGTCTATATCGATATGAATGGTATGCTTGGTTTTGATATCGTGCTTAAAATGGACATTAAAAGGAAGTACATATTGAAATTATAAAGATACTCAATTTAAAAAAATATACAAATGTAGTCATATTCGTTTTCCATTTTGTCATGGCTATTCTTGTTTTGTTTTGGTCTTTTCCATTTGCTTTTTGTCATTGACTTTAATTGATGCCTCAAGCTGGTGAGTAAAGGCAAAAGCAAAACAATGACCCGGCCACAGCCTTTGCCCACAGCAAGGGCTAAGTTTGGAGATTACATAAAAATCAACCTATATAAAAAAAAAAGTAACCAAAAATCTGGGAATTTGTGTGGAATGCTGAAATGCAAATGTGCAGGGTTCCACTGTAGTTGGAAAAACTACTAATAATACTTGTAACTGCATGCATTGCAAATTGGCTCTTTCAACTTCAGTCTAGCTTCTGGGTGCTTTATTTTCCCTGACCCATGAGATTAGGGGGAGCTACACATTTCTGCAGCTGGGGGCCAGCTGGCAAGTACATTTTGAGTTTCCCAACCACAATCTTCTTCATCCTCCATACGTGCTTCTTCCTCTGCGTAACAATGTAAACAAATTCACACACATACTGAAAACATTTTAAAAAACGTTATTTAGATGGTCAATGTAAAGGAGAGTCCTTTAGTCCTTTATGTGTGAAACATGGTGTTACCTAAGATGTTAAATAACAATTTTAGGGCACTGTCTATTATATTGATTGAATTAAATAGTTCATTTCAGGTTACAATGAAGCCAAGTGGTATAATGTTTATAATAAGCATCTGGCAAAAATATGCTATTGAAACACCCTTATGGAAAAAAATATATATTTATCAACTTTAATATATATTTATTACTTTAAATATATTGTATTATATTATAATATATTATTTTTCCATTATATTTTCCAATACATTATATATTATAAATACATGGAATAATATATTTTTGTACATATATTATACAATATATTATATATTCATGTAATATATGGCAATATATTGCAGAATATACAAATGATTGCCGCTTTCAATATATTGAAATATATTAAATCCAAATATATAATATATCAGTTTATATATCCCAAATTATATGCAATTTTATATATGTAAAAATATAGTCCTTTTTTGGTCTTGATCGCAAGATATTTTTTATATGTATCAATATATACACATATATGATCTATGCATATATTGCAATATATCGGAAAATATAAACATAAGATCCCATATATGGAAATATATTTCCTAATACATTGCATTATATTTGCCAATATACTGCAATATTTTTTTTTCCATAAGGGCATGGCAGACAATGTGGGCTTGCTCTACTAAGAAGTAGCCCAACAGGTTCAATTAGCTCACAGCTCTTCAGATCAATGTTTGTTTCAAATCAAGCGGACTCTATTCAAGCTAATGTGAACCATATGCCAAAAATGAACTTTTCCTGCGACAGAGGGCAGTATCCCCAAATGTCTCTGTATTCCTCACTGTGCTTTTCTCGGTTAAAGCTGGAACACGTGACATTAAGCCCTGCTTGCTCCCATGTGCACTGCCAGAGTGCTCACTCAGGGGTGAGGAGTCATCCAAGGAAAACAAATCAAAGTAACCAAAAGGCTCTATTACTGGAAAGTGGCTTTGCTGCACCCACCGTGACCTCCCATCTCTTCAGCAGGTGCTGAAAATATGTGGAGGACACTTTTCATTAGAGAGATTAGGCTATTTAGTTGTCAGAGTAGTTATTCCAGAAGTCCTACCACAAATATAAACATGGCAGAAAAGAGGCAAACAAACTAGCAACTGATATCAATTTCATAGGCGGAGCAGTGACCTACACATAATGAACCTCTGATGACTTTATTTGCATGCAGTGTCAAAAACAACAAAATCGGGACTCTGAAAAGACTCAAGTTATAAAATGAGGTCGTCCCTCACCACTTTGAGCTTCTAATTTCACAGCTTCACTCAGTTTTTCTCAAAAATATATTATGTATGAATTCTAGTAATATTACTGTAATCTTCTGTGAGACACACAATCACCACACTATAGGCAAAAGGAATAATAATACCATACTGTTGCGGCCATAACACACAGCAAGATGAACTCATTTCCTGTCCACCACTGACTCTCCTCTCCTGTGGAACACATTTATAGCAACATATATGAGTATGAGTCTTATTTATGTATGAATTTTCTTATGTAATCTTAGAAGAATTGTTTAATCTTATAATATATTTGGGCTGCACAGCGTTTCAGTGGTTAGCGCGCACACCTCACAACTAGGAGACCAGAGTTCAATTCCACCCTCGACCATCTCTGTGTGGAGTTTGCATGTTCTCCCCGTGCATGCATGGGTTTTCTCCAGGTACTCCGGTTTCCTCCCACATTCTAAAAACATGCTAGGTTAATTGGTGACTCCAAATTGTCCATAGGTATGAATGTGAGTGTGAATGGTTGTTTGTCTATATGTGCCCTGTGATTGGCTGGCGACCAGTCCAGGGTGTACCCCGCCTCTTGCCCTAAGACAGCTGGGATAGGCTCCAGCACCCCTGCGACCCTCATGAGGAAAAGCGGTAGAAAATGAATAAATGAATGAATATATTTGGTAATATGAGTGTAAAGGTTACTATAGGGGTCTAATGTTAAAAACCGGATTCAGAAAATCGTAAACAGGTTTTCTATGCTCTAACTGCAAAAATATTCAATTTATAAATAAGAACTCCAACGTCCTAATAAATGAAAAATGTGGTGGCAATGAATTACAATTTATTTGTTATTTATTTAAGATGTTGCTGCTGCTAAACTTCACTCCTAATTTGTTTTTGTCTTGAAAATCTGCACTAACTACCCCATAATTAAGTATTATATATGGCAGATGATTATTTGATCCCCATTAGCAGCTGATCATACATCAGCTGGAGCACCCCAAGGTGTAGTCCCCAGCCCACTCTCTTGTTGGGCTGCTATCATTCCCCATCAGGCCTGCCTTCCTTGATGTGGCTTGGGAGGACATGACGGGGCCCTGAGTGATCAGTCGCGGAGTAACATCTGAAAACCATTTCCCCACAATTAAAGAGCGAGAGAGCCTATCAAGACCAAACATCGCCCGTTTCCACGGTATCGAGTCAAACATTTGCATGTGTGTGTAATGTGTGTGTCTCTTAGCCATATGTGTGAGCTGCGGTTCTGCACCACATTAACATGTAGTCACAGTGGCACTGCTTCCCGTCGTAAGAGTGACCAAGCACTTCCAAATGTGTTCACTTGCCACCAAAATGAGAGGTATCGAGACCCACAGTTAAATGAGATGTAACGAAAAGTGAAGGTAGCAGGGGGTATTATACTTGCTTTTTTGTAATACATTTGCTAAATGTCACTCTCTGTGTGTGGAACGTGAGGGGGGGGGGTAGTCTATGGGGTTGTCACGTTAGACATCAACCACAATAAAGCATTGACTGGAGCGGAGCTGATTGCCATCTTCAAATGCAATCAAACTAAATCAACCCACCAAAATAAGAGCACATATTCTTTTCCTTCTCTCATCTCATCTCATAAACACACACACACACGTCATGATGTGCTTGACATGTCCTTGGCCCGGGATGGACGGCACATTGCTGCTCTTTGCTGTGGTACTAGCGGTATAGGCTTTACAAACATGCTCTGAGGAGAACCTGTCAGTAACGTTCCTATTCCGTCAAGCCAAGAACTGCAACTTCCCATGACCTTCAGCTTTCATGGGTCATGTTTGCCCTCTAGTGAACTCAGACATTACCTTTTGATACAGCTTGTGTTTTTGATCAGTTTGTCTTTTGAATAAATGAATGAGGCATGAATATGATAATATCAGGCCATGCAGAGGCTAATTATCATGCTCTTTGTGGGTTTTGGGTTAAGTTGCCCTGTGTTGTCAAATCAACTTTGATTTAGTGGTTCAATCATGACCCTTCATCTTTCGGAGCGGGTGTGTGTATGAGAGAAGAAAGAAGAGAGGGCGTGGCCAAAACAGAAACAGGTTCTGTTAGCAGCAGAATTTGCAATAACAAAATAAATTCATTCATTCATTCATTCATTTTCTACCGCTTTTTTCTACCGCTACCGCCTATCCCAGCTGTCTTCGGACGAGAGGCGGGGTACACCCTGGACTGGTCACAAAATAAATGATTGAACAATTTATTTGCCTCACCAAAACATGCATCTGATTGGCCGGCCCTGGGAGTTGGCAACCCTAGTTCAGTAATTGAAATACCAATAAAAATATTGACTTTTGACACTGCATGAAGCCTTGATTATGTATGTGATGCCGGCTTGCTCCTCCCCCTCCAAACAAAATGTTGACATTGTCCTTCGATTTTGGATCAGCATTTGGAATACAAGTGACAAAAAAGTCACATGACTTGATCTTGATTTTGATGACTTTGGACTCGACTTGACAATATAATCAAAGACTTGGAACCTGACTCGTACTTTGACATCAATAACTCGGGTTAGACTCAAACTTTAGTCTGATGAAATACTTGAGATATTCAGTGGACGTGTTAAGTAGAATGTGTCCCCATTCAAGCTTTTCAACTAATGTGATCATTATTATGTCAAGACAACATATTTTCTGTTTGAATCTGCCTCAATGAATGAATCAGTTAGCGTCCAATCATGTTTAAGAACAAACAACGAATATGTAGATTACACCAAGCTTGAATGCAATGTCAGCAATTATTGCATGTTAGGTTAATTGATGACTCCAAATTGTCCATAGGTATGAATGTGAGTGTGAATGGTTGTTTGTCTATATGTGCCTTTTGATTGGTGGGTGACCAGTCTAGGGTGTAGACCCGAAGTCAGCTGGGATAGGCTCCAGCATACCCCCGTGACCCCAGTGAGGATAAGAGGCATAGAAAAAGGATGGATGGATTTATCCGCAACTGGACTTCGTAGGAGACAGGAGCAGAGCAGACATAATAACACAACATCAGTTTGTGGCTGGAGAAAGTCAAACCTAGGGACAGTACACACCAGGCAAAAGCTGCATGCATTGCTTCTGTTAAGCAAAGGTAAAGTTCCTGAAGTCTACAGTGTTTTTTATTAGAACAAGAGGGCTTCATTAGCATCAATTGTACTTTTATGCCAGTCCTTTTTTTTGTAATGTTTACCCGCTTTTACGTTTGGCTATTGTAGTTGGCTATGTGTTTTGAGGTTGTTATGTTTTAATAAAAAGAAGATATCCTGAAGACTTAGGGGGGAAAACGCTGAGATTCTTGCAGAGAAGGCAGGGAAGGTTACACTAAGCCAGATCACATCTGATAAACGCTCTTTAAATAATTAATCAATAGATGAAACTTATGTTGTTGCAATAAAAAATTTCCTACACATGTTTTTTTTTACAACCTTCCGCCAACTGTCAATCCAATATCCTAATAACAAACCAACATATTATACCAACCACGACTTACTGTTCAATTTGTTGTCATGAACAGTAATGTCACATCACCTTTGGTCATGAATGCATAGATTTGACTTTAACCTTTTGTAAATTTGCAATACAGGGGTGTACCCTGCATCTCGCCCAAAGTCAGCTGGGATAGGCTCCTGCATACCAGTGAGGATAAACGCCATAGAAAATGAATGGATGGATGCATCTGCAACTGGACTTTGTAGGATACAGGAATGGAGCACACATAATAACACATTGGAGAAAGTCAAACCTCAGTACAGTATTGCCTACGGTACACTTTAATGTATATACTGTAAGTCTAAATGTAAGAGGAAGTCACACAATTTCTGCATTTATTGTACATAATAAGCCCCCAAAATGTGCCGGTATGTTTGAGCCTTCTCCAGGAAGAAATTTTGATACTTTGTTGTAAAAGTCTAATCACCTCCTGGTGAGCTTATGTAGTCTTGCCCCGTTCTCCGTGTTTCAGCTAAAATGCTCGCTGATAATCAGTATGGGCCTGTAATATGTATGGGTCAGTGTTCTTACTGCATGGTGTTTCAGCTTTGACCTTTAACCTTGCACAGGGCCTCTCAAGGAGTCATGTGAAACAGCTTCACCTGGGAGAGAGCAGATGGAGGAAATAGGACAGAAAAGAACAGAGTGAGTGGAGATCATCTGAAGGCAGCACTTTTTGTTTAAGCCATGTCCTGATGCTGACTGTCTGTCAAAATCATTAGGGTCACCCAAGGTAATTATGCATTGTTTTACGGCACAAGAAATATATTACATACATACACATAAAATCACTATTCATTTTTCTTTGTATTGAGTTGGTGACTCCTATACAGGAGCTACACACAATAACCAGCACAGCTTTCTAGATCTTCCAGAATCTGTACAGTCCGAAGTTTCTCAAGAAAATATGTTACTTCAAGACCTCTCTCAATGGTAAGTAGCTTTAGCATTTTAGCTTTAGATTTTTTTACAGCCTCGGTAATGTATAATGTGATCATTTGTGAATGTGATCGTTTTTTCATGGTACTATCGGTGTTAGCAACTCCAGATTCGGTGAAATCGAGCAACCAGAGCCATCCCAAAATTCTTTCAGGGCTCATTTCTAAATGCACAAACCTCATTAAAATATGGCATGGTGAATACAACATTCTGACTACATTTATAATAATACAATAATAAGTCCCCTTTAAAGCTCATACTGTGACAGAAAGTAGATTCAAGTAATTGGTTCTGAGATGACACAACCTGAGGATTATCCCTGTGATGTGCAATGAAAACACTCAGGCTCAAGGCCTTTTTAGGACATACAGAATTGCACCACAGAACGGATAATCACACATGCTGAAAAGGTCGTCAGCGGCAGAATTAAATCTTGAACTATGACTCCTAGTTTTCCCTCATTTTTGATTTATGACTCAGAGACGCAGAATATGGATGAGGAAGGATATATGAGTGAATTGAGCAACAATTCATGTACACACAATTGAAAGTATTATCTACAGTATACTGGTTGTCATCATTTGGGTCATGAGTGAGGTGGAGCCTTTGCCAGCTGACTTGGCAAGAGGTTGGGTACATGAATGGTTAATTGTGTAACCATTCATGGTGAACCTGAATTTAATTTCACAAGAACTATATTTTCTATGCAGTTTCTGTGCGTGTGTATTGTATGTGCAGTGACAGTACCCAGTGTAGGAGCATTTGTCCTTTCATTGTTTGCTTGTGGCAAGGAGCTCAATATTAAAGAGCAATACTACCTACAGACCAATAGAGGGAGTTATTTCCTATTTGTTTAACCACTAACTGTGGTTGGTTACAACACCTGCTGTCCAGATGTATTCCTCCACAAAAGAAAATGAGCTCAGTTTTCTAAGTTTGTGGGATAGAGGTCTCTCTCGCTCTTTTTTTTTATTTTTCTCTCTTGCTCACAGCTCATTACACCCGTCATTTCAAGTAAAAGTAAATACTACCGGATCTGTTTTTATAGGACTGTGGCCTATAGTGAATCTAAATTGATATAGATTCACCATGATGACAGCTTAAACCCATTTTGCACAAGGGGGCACATTGTGGGCAGTTGTGCAAAGGATGTGCTTTGCTGCAGAGGCGGTCATAGAGCAGCAAGTCATGTGTAATCAAAAGACCAAAGGCCCCTGACTGACAGGAGCCCCCAAAATATGGAATTGTTTTCAATTATAACAAAGAAATGATAAAAAAGCAGTTAAAGTTCAATATCTACACTGACCAAAAAGTAAACATTGATATTCGCCAGCTACCCTGCCGATATCTGCATGGATGTCTTGGTCCTGTGTGAGTGCGCTCACTGCTGATGATATTTAGTAGCGGTCAGTAGAAGTTGTGCCTAGTGCTAAAATCAACTCTGGTTTTCAAAAATGGTAGTATCATTTGGAAATGGACCATATACAGTAAATAAAGAGACATTCATTCATTTTCTACCGCTTTTCCTCACGAGGGTCACGGGGGGTGCTGGAGCCTATCCCAGCTGTCTTTGGGCAAGAGGCGGGGTACACCCTGGACTGGTCGCCAGCCAATCACAGGGCACATATAGACAAACAACCATTCACACTCACATTCATACCTATGGACAATTTGGAGTCACCAATTAACCTAGCATGTTTTTGGAATGTGGGAGGAAACCGGAGTACCCGGAGAAAACTCACGCATGCACAGGGAGAACATGCAAACACCTGAGGGTGGAATTGAACCCTGGTCTCCCAGCTATGAGGGCTGCGCGCTAACCACTAGACCGCCGTGCCGCCCTAAAGGGACATTATTAGAGATATTATGGAAAAACAAGGTGCCCAAAGACTTACAGAAAAATCCTATTAAACAACAGTGAAGGATTTGGACTGTCTGGCCAAGTGTGTGGACAAAAACAGCCAGGAAGTTGCCCTTTCGGGGAAGGTAATGCATGGCGACAAGGCAAACCAATCCATTCCCAAAACAAAAACCATAGAGGCATGCTTGTATGGGTTTTGGTGTGGAATAACTCGAGAGCTCTGATCTTAATCCTATCAAACACTTATAGGGAGGAACAACAATAAGGTAATGAGCCAGGCCCCCTTATTTGACCTTATAAATGTTCTTCAGGATGAATGGACAAAAATTCCCAACTGCACCCCAATTGTGTCAAAGAGAAATTTTGCAGGTCATCTAAATCAGAATTTTAAATGAACATTCCTCCTAGTAGATCACAGTCCCTCCAAAACTGAGTGGAAAACAGATTCATAGCAACACAGTTGTGCAATATTATTCTATTTAGTTGTGCAATACTACACTACTTTGTTTATCCCTTCACATTAAATTGCACGGGCTCATCCTCCAATTTTCGAAAAATAAAAAAAGTTGGGCCGTCTCTCCAAATTATCCATTTAGACCAGGGGTGGGCAAATACTTTCACTTGTGGGCCGCATTGAGGAAACAAAATTGTCCGGGGGGGCCAGAACATATATATATATATATATATATATATATATATATATATATATATATATATTTAACTCACACACTATTTAATACTTATAATTTTCCTTGAATTTTTTTTTGTCTAATTTTATCTGTAAGTGTTATATACTATCAGCTGTATGTTTTCATGTCCCTTTTTTTCAGGAGCACTTTAAACATCACACCACATCTAACTACGTCATTTAATTTGACAGTTTTGTTGTTTTTTTTTTACTAAATAAGACTTGCAAGTCATGTTGCCAGTTTGTATGTTAAAAGTTGAAATACTTAGAAAGCAACTGGCGGGCCGGATTCAAACGCTTGGTGGGCCGCATGTGGCCCCTGGGCCGTAGTTTGCCCACCCCTGATTTAGACTAATGATGATACATTGCAGCATTATGTTGTGCTGAACAATATTGCAAATCCACTTTTGGCTGTTATTGTCTGCAGTTGTAATTATATAATTTATTTTTAGTACAAAATTGCAGAATATTTTTTTTAATACCCAGAGGCTGAGATTAAACCTGCACCCTATGCATTATACCACCAGGAACTGAAAGGTGGGTTGGTAAATGACTATGTGAACAAGTGTGCTGTCAAATAATGAAAATGCGCCCCCTTTTACAAAATGGGGCCCCCGTGGATCGTCGGGCTTTATTCACAGCGAGCGTGCTACGGTACATGTAGGGTGGGGCGGCCCTGCCTTTGCCTCTCTTTTATGCTCAATATAGACAATAAACAACTAAAATAAACTGAACATTTTTTAGACTGTTTTCATACACTTCTTCACCAAAGTGTTCTGTAACTGAAACATGTAATTTGTATGCTTTTGCTGCAGTGAGAAGAAAAGGTGGGAGTGCCCACATGCTAGGGTTTTATGGGCCCTGTAATGGCTCTGAGAAAACTAAAGGCTTATGCTAAAGGTAACAATGAAGTGATCCATTGGTCGGTGAAGTGTCCTGTGATTTTAGGTTGTCTGGTCCTTAGTTCTTTGCCTTTGGTGAAATTATCCTGTGTTTGGAAAATAGGTATGTGGCCTTGTCTTTGAAGACATGTCCACTCATCCTAGAAGCTGTCAGGGAAGATGGATGGAAAGGAAAATACTGACAGTATGTTCATTTTAATGATATTCAGTGTTGCTGTTTCTTTGATAAATGAGATCTACTGTAAATATTTAATTCAAATTTAGGATAAAATGATATTTTTTAATTAATATCAGCACAAAGCAGCTCACAAATAAAGAGGCAGAAACAGCCAGGGGGCAAAAAGCAGGTCTTTAATATTTGTCAGGAGAGGAAAGCCACAGGGAGGGTGTTCCCTCCGGCCCCGAGGCCATGCTGTGGTGGCCGTTGCTTGCCTGCCTGCCTGCTGGGGGATGGATGTTTGATCCCGGGAGCCTGGGATCTCTGGAAAAACTGAACTCTATTTGCCAAGGTTGGTTGAAATTTGGAAGCTGAACAATCGAGTCACCAGAAGATTGGCGCTGATTCTGTGCAGCTGCTATGGAGAAATGACCACGAGACCCACTCAAGGGAACTGCCGCAGAACTGTGGAGAACCTCGACATGTGCTCCAGCCACAATTTACAGAGTTGTGTGTTGTGAAATAGATATCAGATAGTAAGTTATTTTGGAAATTGTACATCCAGGGTGTAAACTCTACCAGAGCCAAGAAGAGTCATGGATTAGCTTTATAAATGAATGTGTTTATATTGCAGGTGTAAAATATCTTGTTCAACATTAACATCTTACATCTTACGAAGTATCCGGGCATTGAATACATCGCAACTGGACTGTTCAGGTTGTTTTAGAAGATACCCAAGTTTTCCCTTTCATCCGAGCAGGCTTCATCACTTCATTCTCAACGACTCTAGTCCATATGTTTAATTATCGAATGCATGGGTGTCCACACTTTCTCCCCACAAAGAGCCGCATACTAAAAATCAAAAGATGCGGGGAGCCATTTTGATATTTTTATGCATATTTTTAATATAATGTTTTTTATTTTAAAAAGGCTGTACGGTGGGGAGTGGTGAGTGCACAGGCCACACAGCTTGGAGACCCAAGTTCAATTCCTTGCAGTAACTTGCAGTAACATTACTGACACCTAGTGACCAGTGTAGAATACTACATTAAATCACAGTTTTTTTAATGTGTCTTCTGAATGTTAATTGAGCCATTTTCATGTTTGAAAATGCAAAACATATGTATCTTTTTATGCATATTTCTGAAATAATAATAGGCTTTATTCAACCACAAAGTGCAATCACAAAATTAATTTGCATAACAGTTGCAAAAAACGCACTCACTTAACCAGGCAGTCCAGTTTATGAGCAAACAAACAATGCAACATACATGTCAGAGATACGTATATTTATTCATTTGTTTAAATAGAGGGTAGCCGAGTGATTAGCGCGCAGGCCTCACAGCTAGGAGACCGGAGTTGGATTCCACCCTTGGGCATTTCTGTGTGGAGTTTGCATGTTCTCCTTGTGCATGTGTGGGTTTTCTCCGGGTACTCCGGTTTCCTCCCACATTCCAAAAACATGCTAGGTTAATTGGTGACTCCAAATTGTCCATAGGTATGAATGTGAGTGTGAATGGTTGTTTGTCTATATGTGCCCTGTGATTGGCTGGCAACCAGTCCAGGGTGTACCCTGCCTCTCGCCCGAAGACATCTGGGATAGGCTCCATCACGCCCGCAACCCTCGTGAGGATAAGCGGTAGAAAATGAATGAATGAATGAATAAGTTTGAAAAAAAAGAGCTTTGTGTCGTTCTTATTTATTATCATCAACATTTCTGCTTCTATAGGCTCCAGCATACCCCGTGCCCCTAAAGAAGATAAGCGATATCAGTTACATCAGATGGAAGTCATTTTCAGCTTCAGCTCTGATTCCAAACTATTACTGTCAACATTTCAGCATATTTCCACAGCATTTCAGTCCAGCTTCACCTTTGAAACAGCAGATATGTTCATTCTACATTTCAATTTCCATACCTTTTCAAAGCATTTCAGTTTTGCTTCAGCTTTTCATTATTTACACACAATGTCTACTGACATTGCTTCATGTTGTTTCATTTCATTATTTTTACTTTATTCTATATTTACATTTATACAAGTTATACATTGAATTACATGTTAAAAGTTACAATTACTAGTTACAGTTACAAATTATAGTTACAGTTACAAGTTACAGCATGAGGCTGCATTATGTTGTATAATATTATGTTGTCGTAAATGTTGTACAGTATCACATTACATGGCTGCACATGCAGTGTTATGACGCATAACGCCGCGTTATCACATATAACGCATCGTTATACAAGACATATACTACAACAACATAATGTTAGACAACTTAATGCAGTGCTATCCATGATAACCCAGCGTTATGAGTGATCCCGTGCTGCGTTATCACGCACAATGCTGTATTATCGCCATAATGCTGCGCCACAATTAAGACACCCCTGGTTTAGAGAATGGAACAAAAACAAATTAAACTAAAAGGGAATGTTCATATTCATATTCATGTATTCATATTCTCATACAGGCTTCATATCTTGGATCTTGTGACCTTCAACTTAAGCATGAAAAAACGATCTTGATGCATGCAAACAAGATGCTGTCGAAACTTGTCAAGGTGAAATCCTCATAATAGAAAAAGACTACAGATGTACATCATGGTAGACGGGACAAAGATGGGATTGATCGTGGTAGTTTGGCAGAAGACAGCAGCTGTTTCTAGTATCTGAAGTAAATGTTCCCAGGCTATGGTCATGACAACCAAATACATAATGATCAGTATGGTCAAATCGTACCACTATACACACTCATATATATGGATGGTAAGGATTCCCAGACATTTTTGATGATGCATGGAGCCTCAAACTCCCATTACCATGTGTTGAAGTAACACACAGGCAACCACATCAGGGTCTTTAACCCCACCCTGCTCACCCACAGCAGTCAACACATAAACACACACACTTGACAAGTCTTTTGTAACACAAATCCAGGATGAACTACGTGAAATATGCAAATCCACCCGCAGTCACACAGACGTACAGTACACTCACACACCAGATGCATAGGTTGACCATAAGCATGTGAAATTATGCAAAACCATAAACCACTCATGCCTTTTGAACTATGACATTTTGTTGGTTGATCATGGTTTATGTTATTGTGGTTGTGGTTAAACTTTGAAACATATGAAACTTAAAAAAATGTGGGAAAAGTATGCAGCTGAAATTTTAATCTAAATACGTAGTCCAATCTAATATCTAGTCCAATCTTGTCAGCGGTTGGTATTCATCTACTTGAATGAGATGATGTACTTGGCAGACACATTTACTGTACTTAAGTAATTGATTTTCAGCCATTTTTTTCTGCAAAATTCTCATATCATGTTTAAAAGAATGATATCCTAAAATCAATATGATATATGATATCAATCCTAAAATCGTCATCTTACATTATACATGGTCTATTGTCAACAGAGCCTGTCATGTTGTGGCATTCATACAGGTTTCTGATTGTGGGTTGCGAACAGCCCATACGCCTGGCTATATGTATATCACTGTAGCTCGAACGGGCCTCCATCATACCCATTGCTCAAAGACGTTCAAGTGATAGACGCGGCATGATGCCGTTCACTGCACTAACAATGCTGGCCTTTTTTGGGGCCTTTATATAGATCTCCAAAACCAATCCTAAATGTATGCAGGCACCCAATGAGTATTGCGCAATGTGTATTTGGTCCACTTTTGCACAGAGACCAACCCATGTGCAATGAACCGTGACAACATGACAACTCATCATTATCTCAACTACCCGAGCACTAAGTCAACAATATAGCCACAAGGTAGAATTACAACCCTCCTACAAGTAGAAATATGCATACATCTCAAAGTTTCTATTGACTGTCAGTACATTTTACTTGATCAGACTAAATGATTTAGATTTTGTCATACCAAGATAGATTTAAGTGTTGATTAGTTTGGAGCATCTCAGCACTATGACAAGTGTAAGGCTTCTTAAGCTCCTTAAATTCAAAGCCACTTTTGATTGCCAAACTGAAACTGCCAAGTTGAACTCATTTTGTTAAGAGTGATGGTGACACTGTTTGACCCCGAAGGTGACCTGCGAGGGTCATACCTATTTTAGAGGTTATAAACTCTTTCTGGTATTCTTTCTCTGTAATTAAAGTAGTAAATTACCCGATGATGGTGACAGGGTGTTAATTGTGGCTTCATGTGGTCAATAACACCCAGGTGGTGATGCTAGGTAAACTTGCTACCAAACAGTATTAGATTCACAATAAAAAGGTAAAAAAATTATTTTATTAATTTAGAATAAAGCAGTAATTTAAAAAAAAATTGAAAGAACTTAATATAGTGAGAAAAAACCCATTTAAAAGTAAGACTGAATACATGTATTATTATTATTACAAGTATAAGTAATGTTTTTACTTATAGTATTTACTTTTTTCCAAAAATTACTGAATGTTCTTTTTTTTAACATTAATGCTTTAAAAAATTACTTTGTTTCAGCGCTATGCTAGTAAAATTACATTATTTGCCCTCACAATATTACATGCGTATTCTTTTAAAATTGCTATTGCTGCTGGTTTCTTTTTAAATTTTATGGTGAATCTTAATTTAAAATGTCTGTTGTCTGCAAATGGCCCTGGGGTCACATTTTGGACACCCTTGCAGTAAGTTGATGCAATTATGCAAATGAAAGTCACTGGAACTTTTATAATATATATTAGAAGCAAAATAATTGAGACAAATTGTGCTTCTAATTGGCTGTTACGCTATAAACCTGTTGTCCACCTAAACTTGCAGGGGGTTTTTGTGTTTTAAAAGTCTGAACGCAACCATGAGTCAAACGACATTTTTAAGCCAATCTGACAGAGTGCTCAACTGGCCTGTGAGAAAAGATCCCACGTCCATCTGCATCATCTGGATACAATTGTGTCATTACGTGCAGCCCATTAAATACCCCAAATGAACTTATATTTTCTCCATCCATGAAGCTTGACTCCCTGTCTTCCATTCGCAAGGAGCCACACATGAAGCTTGTAACCACAGGAAACAAGGTCACTCCTGTCAAGGCAAGTGGGACCTCATTTGACCTTTCACCTCACTTTGTGACTATATCCCAACAGTAGTGACTCAACACAAACACCCACAGACCCTTACCGTAAGTCAAGGCTCTTGTTCCAGTAACATTTAATATCAAGAGAAAGGGTTTGCAAATGTCAGCCGTGGGGGGTTTTACAAGAAAGACAAACAAAAAGGTGATTTGGCTTGCACAAAACAACCTGGAATGAATTATAAATAACTCCTTATAATAACACTTTGGGATGTCAAACAAAGTACAACATCATAATCCCTTCAGAGCATCACAGGGTTATAGCCTTGTCCTTTAATTTTCCCGAGATAAAATATGTTTGTGTAACAAACACAGAACACAGAAAAGCCTTTTGAAAACAACGCCGCAGATCTAAGAAACCGTTTTATAGCTGGGTGTAAGAAACAACTTATTTTATGCATGCGTGTTATAATATAAGAAAACATGCAAGTCTATGTTTGAGCGAGAGAGAGTGTTGGCCTTTTAACTAATAATTTAATCTCAATCCTCAAGTGACAGCCATCCATTCATTTGATGGGAATAGGCCTTGCCCTATCATTTAGCCTTAGCCTTCATCACAGGTTACTTAATCTCCCCCTTAATCAAAGATGATCAAAGATTATGACCATCTTGAACATCTTCATGGCCAGAAACTATAGCGTCGTGGCACATACGGAATATGGTTCATTTCTCTGAGAAAAGCCGGCTCAATTGAGTCGCTTAGTGTGTAACTTTGTTCAAACACATTTTGACTTCATGCATTATCACACAAAAACATCATTCCAGAATGCAAAAGAAAATGCAAAAAAAGAAATGAAAAAAGTGGAACCTCAGTTAGAATCCTTAATCTGTTCACAAATGGTCAGACTGAAACCCTGTTACTTGTTGACCATCGGTATTTTATACTCATTACATACCAGCTGAGAAACTGCATTTTAGTTAGCATTTAATATTGCCCCCCGAAAAAATCACAAATGTTAATCCCTAGCATGTATATGGGATTTTCAATGTAAATTATCATCAGTTGGGGGATTTTCTTGAATGCATTTTGTTTGTTAAAATGTCAGAGAGAAATTATTCTGTATCTAAATAGCAAAATCAAAAATGATCTTAAAAGAGGCTTTATTTTGGTATGTTCAGTTTTACAGTGCGTCAAAGTAAAGTCTCACTTGGAGTCTTTGAGAACTGTCTGCTGAGCTAGCACGTAGAGATCAAACGTCAGCAAATTAGAAAATATTTACAGACCCCTTTGGTTAAAATAATTCTGAGTTTGTGAATGGCAATGTATTGTTCCAGAAATAGGCTGAAAGGCGACCGAGTGGTTAGCATGCAGGCTTCACAGCTTGAAGACCTGAGTTGGATTACACTCTCTGCCATCTCTGTGTGGAGTTTGCATGTTCTCCCTGTACATGCGTGGGTTTTCTCCGGGTACTCCGGTTTCCTCCCCATTCCAAAAACATGCTAGGTTAATTGGTGACTCCAAATTGTCCATAGGTATGAATGTGAGTGTGAATGGTTGTTTGTCTATATGTGCCCTGTGATTGGCTGGCCACCAGTCCAGGGTGTACCCTCGTGAGGATAAGCGGTAGAGAATGAATGAATGTTCCAGAAATGTTCATTAACCTTGTTTTGTGCTGGCATGTTGTGTGATCTAAAAACGGCACTATATATATAAGATAATATAAGATATTATATCTAAATTAAGTTGAATTCCCACAATTTGGGTTGCTGCTTGTAAATTATGGGGTGGGCATCCCATTCACCCCTTTTAACAATGCCCTTTGAATGCCTTGAAAAGAAAAAAAAAACTCAGTATTTTCTGTATCCATCCAATTCAGCCTACCCTCCAACAGGTGTATTAATATTTTTAGGCCCTCTACCAGTAGCAATTATCTAGTAATCACACATGACAAAATTTGAATCTAGTCCTGCCAAACAGAGCAAAGTAGAAGGAGACATCAGAGAGTGATGGAGTCTGGATCTAGTTCTAGAGGCAGAAACCACAAAGAAAACCTCTGTGGGGAAAGCATCCATCATCCTCATGTTACTGTAATGTGGAGAGAGTTCTGACCTCCCCGGCAGATGTCCTTGCTGGCCTGCCGTCACACAATGTTTGGAATCCTAACTTCACTTGCTGGTCATTAAGGTATTATTATACAAGATCGAATATTATTATCATAGTTTTCAGTAGGGCTGCAATTTATGATTATTATATTACTTGATTAATTTGGAGCTTGTTGTTTGAATTAATCAAGACATCGGTTAGGTCCTGGATGAACAAAACACAAACAGCGAGTGGTTTGGTCTGCAACATATCAAAAAAGAGGCAAAACCGTCAATTACTGTTATCCGTAATCACAGCTGATCTTATTTTGCCTAGGTCTAGTGGTATGGATGAATCAGGAAATTTAAAATGATTTTTAAATAAACAAAATGGATAATTGGATAATTGTTTATGCATTCATTCATTTTCTATCACTTATCCACACAAGGGTAGTGAGGGGTGCTGGATTACTCTGACTGTGTTGACACTGATCGTGAAAGATGCTACTTAATCATCTTTCAGTGAAACAGTCTTTGTGGACAAGCAGCCAAATCTATCTACTCAATATTATTTGCCAGACTATGAGCTATAGCAGGTTTTAAGTCACATCAGTCAAAAATGCATCATGAAGAGGGAAAAAGGCATGTACAAGTTGCATGTGAGAAATTGAGTTCATAAAACTCAAGCCCAAGAAAAGACATTTAATCTGGAAAGACAAGTTATTCGACTCCACAATATCATGCAGAACAACAGGTTGAATAGATGTCTGGTATGGTCACATACTGTAACACATTAACAGTTATTTAGCTACCCAATAAATGTACATAACAGCCCAGTGAGTCCAAGTTATCAGTTATCAAGTTCACTCAGCTACTGATCTCATTCCACATCACTGAATCGATTTCATTATTTGTCATTCTCCATCAAATAGTCACAAACCCGGAGCGTATTCCTGGAAAAAGTGTGAAATAATATGGTATCTATCAAACAAGTACCATATTTACTCAGCTTGAGGCTTTTGCAGGTAGAGCTCATGGATCTAACTCCTATGATTATCTTCCATCAACTATACATCCGCAGCGGAAAAGCTAACCAATTGAGGGTGCCCACGAAACCAAACCAAACTGTACCGCTTGGTGGAAATATGGCTATAGTAAAGCTAGGCACCATCTGTACCTAACAAATGGGTCATCTATTTAGGGAACTTCCAGTGGTCGATGCCCCAGGTGACTAATTGTGGCAAGACATTTGTGGAGTGGAGCCCAAATTTTGAGGAAATGTGAAAATGAATGTTGAGTGCATTATGAAACACTACTAAAGCAGTGTTGTGAAATGTGTTTAACTTAACTACATTGAGATTCAAACTATCACTTGTCAGCATGCTTATATATAGTTTTCTATGGATTAATATACAGTATCTATGATTTGACTTAAAGTAATGGCTTGTTACAATAAGGAGCACATGACCTGCAACATCCATACAAAAAGGGACCTATTATGCTTTTTCTACTTTTCTGACCTATAAATGTAGTATTCTTGTGTTAAACAATTCCGAAGTTTCAGATAATGAGGTTTGCGCATTTGGAAGTGAGCCTTAAAAGAAGTTTGGGATGGCTCGAAACGCTCGGTTTCAAAAGACGTGCTAACACTGGGAATGTGTGATGTCATAGATTTCGAAAGATTTTAAACTGGACTGTTTTGGGCCAGTATGCAGCTGGACTAGCCGACAAACGTGCTGAAGCCCGATGCCTTTCCAACCTTACTTGGTCGTGTCTAAGAGTCAGAAGAGCAAGCAGTAAGTAACAATTTATCATTATCCTAACTGAGTTTATTTTGTGCAATAATGGAACAAAAGTGGTGTAGCATTATAGAGTGTGCAAATTACAAGCTCACCGAATATGGAGCTGCTAACAGCCTTTTCCTATTACAATCAGTGGGTCTACCTGAGTTTTTTTGCAGGTAGTACCGCAAAAATTGTGTAATGACCACATTACACGTTACCACAAAAATTCTAAAGCATATGCCTGTATGTTACAGGCGGACATTTTAAAGGATAAATCTCAGTTTATTATAAACACCTGTACCTGCACAACACAAGAAGCCCTTCTGACCACTTGGGAGAATGACCAACCTCAGTGGAGTGAGTGTGCCTTTTCCGGGAAGCATGAAATCCAAAGAAATACAGCTGAATAGGTGCAGATTCTGGAAGATCTAGAAAGCGTTGTGTGCTGGTTATCATGTGTAGCTGCTCTATAGGACTCCACAGCTCAATATGAAGGGCTAAAAAATTGCATAATAGGTCCCCTTTAAGTTTTTTGCCTTTGCACTGGTTTTTCTTGATTCTCACCTTTTTCTACAGCTGAATAGGTGCAGATTCTGGAAGATCTAGAAAGCTTTGTGCGCTGGTTATCGTGTGTAGCTGCTCTATAGGACTCCACAGCTCAATATGAAGGGCTAAAAAATTGCATAATAGGTCCCCTTTAAGTTTTTTGCCTTTGCACTGGTTTTTCTTGATTCTTACCTTTTTCTACAGCTGAATAGGTGCAGATTCTGGAAGATCTAGAAAGCGTTGTGTGCTGGTTATCATGTGTAGCTGCTCTATAGGACTCCACAGCTCAATATGAAGGGCTAAAAAATTGCATAATAGGTCCCCTTTAAGTTTTTTGCCTTTGCACTGGTTTTTCTTGATTCTTACCTTTTTCTACAGCTGAATAGGTGCAGATTCTGGAAGATCTAGAAAGCTTTGTGCGCTGGTTATCGTGTGTAGCTGCTCTATAGGACTCCACACCTCAATATGAAGGGCTAAAAAAATTGCATAATAGGTCCCCTTTAAGTTTTTTTGTCTGTGCACTGGCTTTTCTTCATTCTCAACCTTTTTCCACATCTTTTTTTGTCTTTAGTCGATTCCCTGGCCTTCCTACGCCACTATCACTACCTTCTATATCTCTCATAGCTCTTTCTCACGCCTCCACTGGAAAGTCCCCAGAGTGAAGGAGCTACACCAGGAGTTTGGAACAGTGTTTGGTTCACATTGGTGAGGGTAAGGCACGCTACTGGCAGCTGGCCTACCACATTAGAGAACTCTTTTCGGTGTGTGTACTGTGTGTGTGACTACGTGTGTGTGTGTGTTTCTGTATACGTGTGTACAATAATAAGAGCCCTACTGCCTGTAAGCCACAAAGCAGCAGCTGCACGGGCGTGCAGATTAGAGGCTAGCGCTGCACTGGATGTCCCAACTGAGTGGTTAAATGGATGGATGAATCAACAGATGGATGGACAGAGAAATGGGGGTGAGAGGTTGGAAATTGGTGGTTCATTTGGCAATCGCTCCCAAACATTACCTCATTACACCTGTCATGAGTTGCATTACAGCACAAGGCATATCTGGAACGGAGTAAAAAACGCTAACAAGGTTCGACTGTATTTAAAAATTGTCACCAACTCATGATGAATGAAAGACGATTTCTGCAGAAAAGAAAATCCTATTTTCAGAAAAAAAGAAATGAATATACATACTTTGAGCAAAGATCCACAAATTTGCAAGGCCATGAATGCTGAATTGCAAAAATGCGGGGTTCCACTGTATATGCGCTTTAGTTATGACATCACATGAATCACAGCGTAATTTAGTAAAGTGAAACCATCCTACATCAGCAGCCCAGATAAGATCTCCCTGACGTATTTAAACTGTATTAAAGTTCAACTTAGTTGCCATCTGTACAAAAGTATACTGTAGATGTTTTGTGGCTTTGCACACCTTTGCATAAATAAAAGGCTGGAATTTCCATTTCGGCAAGAGCTGTCTGTGACATGCCAATGAGGTTTCCTCTTGAAATCTCTGTTGTGGTTCCTCCTGTAAGAAGAAGGCAGCTGCAATGACGGGAGGTATGTGCACTGTTAAATGCTTCCTTTATATATTTTTCCCATCTGCTTTTGTAACACAGCCATACTGTATACGAGGCCACACATACACAAATGCAAACGCAAACAAATGCAAGCACACGCTTGTTTGTTGCTGCTTGTAAGAGTATACTGCTTATGTCATAATCGCAATTAAGGCATAGCCTTCCAGGTGTCTGGTGAGTGCACCATTGTATTAGATATCGGAGACAAACATCCACACACATATGCATATGTCATGCAGCCAGAAGGTAGGATGATGTCAGCGGTGCTGATGTTACCGGCACCAGAGTGAAGGGACTCTGGATCCGTAGCAAGGGTTACAAGGCCTAGGGAGCTGAAAGCTACCATGTCTCACTATTGAGTCACTAAGCACAGGGGCAAATATTTTGACTTGCGGGTCACAATGGGACAAAAAATTTGGCCTGAGGAACAACCTCACTCTTGTGGACCATCCTGGGAATTCTGCTGAAATTCAAATGGGAAGCATCCAGTGGCCAACTTAACTGGCCTGTTTAACTCTTAGTTTAACAAATAATGTAAACGCCAGTAGGCTGATTAAAAGGCTCAATGGACTGAATATGGCTCACCGACTGGGATTTACCAAGGTCTGACTAGGCACCATGACACACCAGCTGTTGGCATACAGTATATGTGTCATTCAATTAAGGCCAAGCTCGAAAACATGCAAAATACTTCTGACCAGGATTCAGTTATGAACAAAAATTATGAGGCGGTTATCTGTTCGATTTAAAATTTCTTCTTTCCTCTTTCTTAATTTATTTCAGACATGCACATTCCATTAGTGTTTCTCACATATACACTTACAATAAAATACACTTACAATATCTATTTACTTACATATATATACACACACACACATATATATGCAGCATACATACACATATATACATACACATATATACATACACATATATACATACTATATATACATACTATATATATATATACGTATATATGCAGCATACACACACACACATACATACATACATACATATATATATATATATACACATACATATACATATACACACACATACATACATACACAACACCTCATTACTACACAAAAAAAGGAGCAGGAAGAAGCAAAGCTTATTAAATCCTACCCCTTCTCCACGCCAGAGCAGTTACCAATTCAATAACTGATTTTTTCCACACATATAATCACAGAATCTTACATAAGACAAAACAACAAAAGAAGAGTGGGAACATCGGACACCCCAGCAAAACCCCTGGATATTGCCGAAGCACACCACCAACCCAGCAGTCCCCGCACACCCCGCTGCCCGCCAATAAGAAGCCATTTTGGCTGGACCCACAAGTATGTCTGATCCCTATGTATAAAAAACTATGTATTTCTACAGCGACGCATCCAGTCTTGGTCTCAGGCAGAAAGAATGCCCTTCACATGGTTGTTCGTCTACATAAGTATACTTATGATATGATATACTCAAGTATATCACCCAGTCACATCATAGTGAGTAATCCATTTGCTGGTGAAAATGAGGGTGAGGCATGCATGGATCACACCTGATGTGAAACGTCATGTACATATAATATAACATATTCTAAAAAGGCTGAGTGGTTAGCATGCAGGCTACACTGCTAGGAGACCTGAGTTCGATTCCACCCTCGGCCATCTCTGTGTGGGGGTTTGCATGTTCTCCCTGTGCATGTGTGGGTTTTCTCCGGGTACTTCAGCTTCCTCCCATGCACATTTCAAAAACATGCTAGGTTAATTGGTGACTCCAAATTGTCCATAGGTATGAATGTGAGTGTGAATGGTTGTTTGTCTATATGTGCCCTGTGATTGGCTGGCGACCAGTCCAGGGTGTAACCTGCCTCTCGCCTGAAGACACCTGGGATAGGCTCCAGCACGCCTGTGACCCTTGTGAGGATAAGCAGTCGAAAATGAATGAATGAATGAATTAATATTTTGAAAAGAAACATTACATTTAACATTAATTAACTCGCTGGGTCTTTCAAGTTTGCACTGCTGCCTCACAGCATGAAGGTCCCCGGATTGATTCAAGCAAGACAGCTTAACACCTGACTTTGGTTTTTCTGTGTGGAGTGTGCATGCCCCTCCATATAGTGGATTCCTCTTGTTTCCCCCAGACCAAAAAACATGTGAGGTTAATTTCCAGGTCTTCCAGGTCTGCATTATATGAAAGTCCCAGGCATTTGATTTCAGCAAGGTGCAAATAAATGCTTTCTGTATGGGACATGTTTGAACAACGTGGCAGCAGTGCGGCACTGACACTCCCTATTTAACATGTTTAAATCTGTCCTCATCTCTGATGCTCCACATCATTACCTTTTGTGGGTCCAATCAAAAACACCAGAAGTTCCAGATTTGTATCAACTTATTCAAACAGTAGATCAATAGGCCTACACTGTATACCGCTTTGGTTAATATTGGAAAACAAGTACTATGGTGGAGGTGGGGAGGCGGTGTTTGACGTAAAATAGTAGTTTTTGTCTCCATTCATCACACTATTGCCTTTAGTTAAACAGGTGGAATGCACTGCATGCTATAAATAGTTATGTTTGTGTTGCTGGCACAGGTGACAGTTGAAACACGATGGGATTAGACCTTTTTTCAATGTAAACATGCATTTTTTTTTGGTGTATCGGTCAGGACAACTTTGTGAAAGCAAAGCAAACAAGTTAATACAAAAGGCAGGCGTGTATTCTTTTTGGGTGTGCACATTTATGCAATCAGATTTATGTAATTTACTTTCACCTCTCAACAGATTGTTTATATTTTTCAACTGTAAATGTTGGGAAATTATATACAGGGTTTAATCTTCAGATGCACTTTACACAGGATGTTCCTGAAGTCTGGAAATGCATATTTACATAAAATAAAAATTTTAAATGTTATTTAACTGGAGTGGTATGAAACGTTTTGTGATTTCTAACATGTGTGATGCAAAGAATGAGGCACGTTGCAAGATTGCAATAACTCCACTTTCCTAAATGTCCACCTCTTATTTTAACACTGGTGTACTCACTCTCCATGTCTACAGTTTTTAATGAACAGTATGCGTGTATCACTCCATTATTTCCAAGTATTATTGAAATTCAAGACTTTCAAGTCCAATGAGGAGCTTGAAATGGTACCAAAGATAAGTGGTAAAGTGCCAGACGGTAAAAAAAAAGAGGTAAGGTAAAATCAAAAACTGTTTTATTCAAAAAGGCCTGTTTCAGGGACCACAAAATGGCCCAATGTTTTATAGCTATTCTGCAGAAATCGAGGATGATCAAACTTTGGCAGTTGGTGCAGCTAATTCCTACAGAGGTTCCATGTTCTGGAGTACTTACTACCTACTCTGTATGCCGAAAAACAGTGTTAGGAACTCACTGGGGTACTATACCCTCGTGAACATCAGTTGAACAGCATTGGACTGGAGAAGGTAATTTGAACAAGAGGAATTAACAATGGAAATGTTGTTTTTTCCTCCAGAGAAATTAGAGTGGTCCAAAACTTTTGACCGGTAGTGTAGTTCAGTGGACTAATATTGATACTTTTTGCGTGCCTTGTGAGAGTGGAGGGAAAGAAAGACAGAGGGAACTATGTAAGGAATGAAGAGTAAGCTCTGACTGGCAGGTCTGTGCAAAGACAGCATAAGCAATGAACTCGAGGTGAAGTAGCAGATATGGCATCTACACAAAGAAGTGGATACTGATTAAATTATATCTAATCTCTTTCACATCTAATATGCTTCAATACTGTCAGAATGCCTACAATTCCTTACCTCTTGCCACGTAAGGAAGTAAAAGGTGCTGAAAAACTGTACCATAAATACCCAAATTAAATAGTATGATGGTATACTTAAGTTTTTCATCTAATTGGGGAAAAAAGTATATTCAAACAGATGAAGTAAATACTGTGTCAGTATTTTTACAGTCACACGGTAGATGAACTCATAATACTTCAATGTTGCAGTTATTTGGAAAAAAAAATCTGTCAAGTTAAGTCAAGTCAGCTTTATTAAGTGCCAAATCATAAAAGTTTTTTTTCCCGGCACGCCACATATACAGCAAGTCTAGGCCATACCCTCACACAGTGATTACCCCCTGAGCAAAAGAAGCAAAAAAATAATAAAAATGGGAAAACATTACAAGGAAAGGAACGCAGCAAGGACAGCCTCTCACTAGTTGGAATCGAGAGCTACTGTACATAGGGAGAACATTGTAAAAGTATAAAAAAATAATGGTTATAATTATAATTATTATACTAATTGTAGGTTTGGGTGTTGCAAATGCTTTTCCAGACTCTGACAACAACACCGGAGGCAGAAATACTTGCAGAAAGCTACAGGAAGAATAGATCGAGAGAGACAGGCGGAAAGATAACAGTACAAATCGAGGCTATTGAGGCAATTGCATGACTGTGTGATGGAGACTTAATAAACTGTCAAGTATCATCTGGCAAATGCTTTTATGAGTGGATGACTTTACTGACAGATTGAGGATCACTGACAAAGGCGTCAGTAGTGTGTGTGTGCTAATTCCAAAATGTATGCAACTATTGTATCCAAATTCATTCATTATCAAGCAAATAAAAATAAAAAAGAACAGGCAGCTTGGTTCAGTCTGTGGTCACATGACCGCCAAAAGTGTGCCCTACTTGGTGCGTAACTAGGAAGTGTCTTGGTTAGGCCTGTGATCCAAAGAGCGAAAGAGTCACAACGTGCAGCAGTTCACTGAGGTCTTGGATGTGTGGGATGGCATGTAGGCCCTGCGCACACCACACATGGCGAGCAGGGAGCCGGACAGACGGGAAGACAGAGGGACACGTGGGTAAAAAGTCCTTTGAAGCGCAGCTCTGCGGAAGATTATAGCGTGCCTCACTCTCCCAACGCTTGCACTCCACTCTCTCTGGCCAAGGGAAGAGGTAACGCTCGCTCTGTCACAGTGTTAGACGTTTGAGCCCACAGTGCCGGATATCAAAAGGCAGGCCTATTAATGCCCCCCAAATTAGACTATTTGGCGTAACTGTTGGTGACAGAGCTCTGGGAATATGACTTCCGTTTCCGGTTTTGGCCTATTTTGTAATAAAGACACGTTACAAACACAGTTGGACTCACAAAGTGTATTAAAAGCATAAGCGAATTGCCATCATGTGGGATTCTGTGTTTGAACACACAAGTCTGCAAAATATGCAGGCAAACAGACTAGTTTTCATTTTACTATTTCAAATAGTGATAGCTTAAAAATGGTTACAGATAAATGCTTACTGTAAATGAGAAAAGTCATCAGGATGACCCAAAGTTTGGGATGGGAGTACATTCACGCACCTAATTTGTATTACGATGTCACCAGGCTCGGAAATGGTCAGATCCCTGTCTCTACCATACCCAACAACGTCATCAAAATGTCTGATCGACTTGTCATAGTCGTTCTCGTCACAGGCATCATCATCATCATCATTTACAGTGGGATATTGAACACTGCTGCTTTCTACCAAATTATAAGTGTATTTCCCACAGAGCACTCTCGAGCGGTTGTGGGTACTTCCATGTTTTTACAGTCTCACTACCCCCCCCTCACCATAGTGGTGTTATGACCACCCATGCTACATGCAACGTACATCGTGACTTCTCTGGCATGTCCCTATCTGCAACCCAGATCCAAAAATGTGCTGCTTTGTGGACTGTCACAGTGGGCAGCCGTGTGGTTCCGTGTACAGCAGGAAAAAAATGTTTAGATTTTTATTCATTCTTGGTGGCTTGGTAAACTCACAAGTGTATTTTTTTTTAACTGTAAAGGTTTTTCATGCTTCATGAGTTATGGAATGGAATGGCCTTTATTGTCATTATACAAGATGTACAACGAGATTGGAGAGCTTCTCCTTTCGTGCAGTAGTCAAGTTTTAAAAATATATATATATATATATAAAAGTAAAAAAGACAATTTAACAAGATATATACAAGATATACACAAGATAAATACAAGATATATACAAGATATCCAAAATATACACTTCCAAAAGGAGGGTGCTGCAAAAAAAAATTTGGGAACCACTGCTCTAAAGTTTTGCAAGGCTTGGTGTTGTGTGTAAACTAAGATGGTTAAATAAACAATGTTGGGAGTAGTCGGTCCACATCTTAATACCACAAGATTCAACATGTGTCAAGTGTAAAATAAAACCGTTATGTTCACTCTGTTGGCAACTTTTCCAGATGATAATAGCTCTTGGTTGTCCTAGAAGTCTCTCGATGATGTCATCTAATTTGCATATGATGTTGTAAATTGTATTTAAAAAAGCATAACCTCGTAGCGGAGACAAAAATGTGAGTAATGGCTATTGAGAAAATTTTTAAATGAGTACTATTGAACAGTGAATAAGAATCTGTCGTGTTTATTCCATGGCTCACATTAAACAGGACTAAGTGTGGTTTGTGAGCAGCACACTCCACCCACATTTACCTCAAGAATTGTCAAATAATCCACTTAATTTCACAAATACAGAGTAGCAACAGACTAACAATAAAATTCAAACACACTTTTTATCCAGGCAGTGTGCCCGGCTTGTGACCGCCTTTGGCTGTTTTGAACTGTGAAAAGCACCCGCTGTTGCGCAGTGAGAACACAAAATGCAGAACAATATGTGCTTTCACTTTTGAGACCCCAAAAAAACAGGAATCCCAATGCCAGAAAAAGTTTAGCGTCAAAATTGCCGAGTTGGCAACACTGTATGTTCCAAATTGTGTGATAACTGAGGCAGTTTACAAAATCAGGGCAAAAATTTTTGGCAAACAATTTTGCAAAAACCAAATCATAAATAAAGAAAAAAAAACTATTGAAATGAAGTCATAGCAAAGTACAAATGTAGCATCTGTTCAAACAGACACGGTAATAGTACAGTACAGTTTTTGTGTGATTGCAGTAATTGAGTGCTCTGTGTTACTTTTCTTTGAGCAATTCCTTTCATCTACAAATTTCATTTCCAAGGCGACATTTACAACCAAGGTAGCACCTGTCAACATAGCACATGGCCAACAAACATTTCCATCTCATTAAAAACTCAAGAATCAATCCAGAAATGGACGAGCCTGTTGTCACAAGTGACAACAACAACAACAACAACAACAACAACAATAAAGTAGGGAGACCGGACCTGGCCAAACAATGCTGCACATTTATTTACAAGAAAAGAGTACAATGTAAGCTTCATCTGGAGACCAAGTCTGTCCCCCCATGTGTGATCAGGCTGAGGCTTTTACGCTCCCAAGGTTCCACAGGTCCTGCACTAACCTATGGAGAGAGAGCAGCAACAAAATGAATGTGTTCCCTGGAGAGCTGAGTGCTGGGTAGACAAGTAGCTTGGCGTGGTGGCAGAAATCTGTCTTTTTATTAGGAATTTTAAAGGGGTTATTGTGCCTGTTTTGAAATAATTCGAACCTGCAAAAAAACAGCCTGTGATGAAGTCCTGGTAGGTGTTCATTCAACTCCAGATTGATTCTTCTCTAGTTAGGTCGTATTGTGTTTAGAAAGAGAAAGAGGTGTCCAATGCATTTTTGTTATTTGCACTCAGGCAAAAATTTTTAGGTACTTTCTTTAGCTGAGTAAAAGGAATCAACCAATCACATTGGTCAAAGAAGGCTGAGCCAAAGAGGTTTTCGCCTTCTTCCATTTATAGCTGCTCCTGCGAGAAAATGTTTGACCTGTGTTGATCAATATTTTAAAAAAGCATTTTCTCGACATCATCTTATTCCCTGTCAGCCTTCAGAAAAGTAGAACTAAAATCTAGTGGAGCAAATGTCATCTTAGGTCAAGCAGAACATGTTGCAAATGGTGTTAAAAGCATGTACTTGTTGGCCTCTGTTGTCAATAATTAATAAGAGAACTTGCACAAAAAATGATCCCCATTTCCTCTTCGATCCCTCCCTGGTGGGAGATGCCATGAATTAGTAATACAGATCAAACTGTAGTGTTAGCGTAGATCAAGTATTTGTAAAGAAGCTGAAAGCACTAGCTGCTATACAAGAGAGGCCCTATGAGATAATGTGGTCGTGCTCTACATGTTCCCTGTCCCTGTCACATACAATTTAAATAGGGAATGAAGCAACTCTACAAGGTATAACAGCAATGAATTAGTCATCAACACACACTGCCTATCTTTAGAAAGTCTTAAATCCAAGTTACAAGCAGCCACTGTGCTTTAACTGAGATATTTAAAACAAGAAATAATACATTCATGGCCCGTGGAGACTATGCACAATTATATAAATTAAAGTCAGTCTACCAAATTAGATTTTCAGGATGATTAATCCAAAATATGTGGTCGACCAAAACCTCCACTGATGAAACTAAACTGGAGTCTCTAAACAAAAACGAAAGATTCACAGGGTTGGGTATTTTTTATAGATTTAACGCTGTCAAGTTATTTGGACTTGATAAGGCCGGGAAGATTGCAGAGGACCAGTGTATCAACTTCACTCCAGTCGGTTTTCTTGAGATTTATTAATATTTTTTTAATCAAGAATCAAGAAAATATCATGTCATATCATCATATGTCTTGATAATAACCGTTACTTCTCTTTTCTTCAATTGTTTATTTTGTACAACCACCTAGTCTTGTACAATGCAATTTATGTTTATGTCATATAGTCATTAAACAAGCCATCATAATGTAAAGTTAAGGTATGTAACAGGGATTTGAAAGACATACACATCATATGCATAGCCATACACATCATAAACATACATACAATCATAGGACACTTGTTTTCCTTCTAATGTTGGGCCAAATTAGTCAAATTGGACCGAACACCTCCCACTTGGCCTCCTGGTTCTTAATATAAAGGAGGTCACACATCTCGGTTACACAGTCTAAGATTGTACTTGCTCCTCCACAGGTATCAAAACAACAAGCGTCTTACATCTCTGCGAAGGGTGGTGGTTGACCTGACCCCCAACAGACCGTTGGGTTGACCTGGTTGGTCGCGGGGGGTGACATACTTTGTTGTTGACGCTGGGTAACTCGGTGATACCTTGACCTCAACGTCTCTGACAATGCCTTTATCATCTACATTGGTGCTGATGACTCGGGCTATTTTGAACTGGCCTCATAGTGCATTCTGATCAGCAACCCAGACAATATCTCCAACCGAGATGTTCCGTTCCTTTGTGTGCCGCTTATTCATGACAAAAAGGTTTGGTCCAGCCAGTTGGCACCATTTCTCCCAAATCTTTTAGTCTCCACTTAAATTAAACAGAACCTCTTGTAAGGGTATCCTTCAAACAGGAAGTCCCCAGGGTCTCCTTGGGGACTCGCACGACCCATTAGAAGGGTGTTGTGGCTGATATACTCCACATAGTCTTCACGGCTTTGTATTCTTGCATCGATGGGTCTTTCATTTGCCAGGTTGGATCCACAGACTTCTGCTTTCACGGCATCTCCCTTTTGGTCCAGTGGAGTCAATTTGGCTTTTCACTCAACTCGCCGTACCTGAACCCCTTCATCTTCAGCTGCCCCAATACTATCCCATTACCACAATTTCAACAACTCTTGGTTGGTGCTTCAATTTGTTCTTCGCACTTTACGGCAGCTGTCCTCATGGATCGGACAAAGTAGGTTTCGGAGCAGAGCGCAGGGATATGTTGAGTTTTCTCCAGTAAATCCAGGTGTGTACCTATTTTCCCCAACTGACTGTCCCACAAACAAGATGTTTGCCAACAGTTTTCACATGTCGAGTTTTCACAGCCTTTGCGGTGACCAATCAGTAATTCAATTTCCTTGGCCCTTGTCAGTTCTTCTGGTTGAACATCGGGGAAAAACTTTGCCAGTTCATTGGGCCCAACCATATTTTGAACTTTAGCGATCTCATCAAGGCCTTAGCATTCCAGGGCGCACATCCTTGATCCTCTGGAGGTTTTGATTTGTACTTTGAGACTGTATTTTTTTGTTGTCACTGTTGTGACAGTGCCCCTACACCATGCATAGCGATTGTCACACTGCACCCCTTGAGTCCGAGTCTGTGGGCAGCTATGTGGGTGATGTAGTTTGTATCTGATCCAAGATCGACAAGTGTCCCCAGCTTCTCATTTTTGATTGTAGTTACTTCCAATGACATCAACATAACTGTCCTTGCAGCATCTCCTGACTTATTTGAAAAGTCTCTTTTGGTTTCTTTGTTGGCCTCGGATGACATGAACTTTCTAACCTCCTCCATGTCGTCAGGTGCCAAGCTTGACAAGGTTTTCTTCAGTTCGCTAACAGTGGTGCTGGATCTTTCTTTTTGTCTTTCGCTGCCTTTTTCCCTTATTGGGCAGAGAAGGTAATGGTGGTCTCCAATGCACTCCCTGCTGTTACAGAGGAAAGTTTTCTCACAGTGCTCTCCGTCGCCATGGCCTTTCAGGCACAATATGCAGGCCCCCAGTTCTGTGACTGCTGCCACCCTTTCATGCTGTTCAAGGCCCTTAAACTTCCTACAGAGGAAAATCTTGTTGTGATGTTGACTCTCCCCACAAACGCAGCACGTGCTTTCGGTTATCCGTTTAGTGGTCGATGATCTGGTATATGTCTGCCTTTTCTCGATTATGTCCGGCCTCTTGGCATAGTGCACGTTGTATTATTCTATTTTCGCAAGAGTTGCCTCCTTTTCTTTTAGGAATGCAAGTAATTTCTTGAACCGGTTCAAAGAATTGACACCATTTTGGGGCCTTTCTGCAAAAGTTAGCCATTGGTCCTGGAGGAAGAAAGATAATTTGCCTTCCACCGCCAGTACAGTGAGTCTGTTCCATAATATTCTAAATCTTCCAAATCAGCCAAGGCTTTCTCTATCTTCTTGCTAAGCTCAAGGATTTTTTGGGGTTATTTTCTCCTGACAGTCGTCAATTCCTGTAGTTCCCTCAGTATCCCAATGACAATGGATGATTTATTCCCATACTTATTTCCCAAGACTATACTATGGATATCTCCTCACCAGTGCCGTAGGAGGAAAGCCTTAGTTCTTTAACTATCTTTTCGTGGATACTGTCTATTAGTTGGGCCTCCAAGACTTCCACCGATCCGTGCGGGTTTTCCATCTATAGTATCCTCCGCTGCAACCATTGAACACTGGTAGACGAGTTGATTTGAGTTTTACGGCTTGAGCCGGAAGGGGGTTTAGCTTGGTTCGCTCTTGCACTCGTCTTCCCCCTGGTACTTCCAGCGTGGCCTTGATATCTCAGATGGCATGCACTCTATCCTTTAGTTTCCTCAACTCATCTTTGGGTATCCACATTTCCCAAACAGGGAGGTTGTGCCATGCTTCTGTGATGTACTTTGCATGCACGGTCAGGCATTCTTTAAGATTGTCTTGACTGTATACCACCATGGTATACCACCATGGTATACCACCATGAATACACAACATGTGCTGGTCTTGCTGGTTTCCAGACCAGCACAAAAACACGACATATGCTTGTCTTGCTGGTATGCTGGTCTGGAGACCAGCACAAAGATAAGATAAGATATGCCTTTATTCGTCCCTCAGTGGGGAAATTTGTATTGCACAGCAGCAAGAGTACAGAAACAGTTAAGCAGTACAAAATACACAATATAGAAAAATAAACAATATAAACAACCCAAGTATTAACAAAATCAATAGTTTTTCCCATAGTTATATACAAATACAGTATGCAGATAATATGAAACAAAAGCACAACATATGCTGGTCTTGCTGGTTATGGTGGTAGCTGGTCTACTGGTTTTTTTCTTGACTTGACTTGACTTTTCTTGACTTGAGACTTGAGTTGGACTTCAGACTTGACTCGAAACTTGGGATTAAAAAGTTTAGACTTACTTGAGAGTTGCACAGACTGACTTTCTCCCACCTCTGGAAATCTCCATGTAAATTTCTAATTCTAATCAACAGAGCCTATTTCCATTGTACATAGCATTGAGCTAGCGCATTAGTTTTAATGGATTTAGTTTATGTGCCTTGGATTATTTGTTTCTTATAGTCATACCTGACATGCTTAACTGACTTCTGTGTTCTCAGTTGTCAAAGTTAAGGCTCTGAAATGGAACTCAACTGACATCTTAAGTCAGAAGTTACCTGTCTAGCTGAGCCAGCAAGTAGAAACTAAACATTAGTGCTAGCAAAACAACACTGAACAACATAAAAGTAGTATGGACCTTGCACCCCTCTGATTCCTTGGAAGTGCACACCACTATTTGAGAAGCACTTCCCTCTACCGATTTCTCATAAATACTACATAATCAAATATGCACTTTTTTTAGTTTATGTATCGGTACTCTCTCAACCCTGCTGAAGAAAACAGCATAGACCAGCTACCAGCATAGACCAGCATAGACCAGCATAGACCAGCATATGTTGTGTTTTTGTGCTCGTATGGAAACCAGCATACGTTGTGGTCTGGAAGTTTGGGATGCTGGTCTTGCTGGTCTTGCTGGTCTACCGGCAAGAAAACACAACATATGCACAAAACGTATGCTGGTCTAGGCTGGTTTTTTTTTCCAGCAGGGTACAGTTTGGTATACCACATTAAAGTCCCAAACCTGTTTGATGGCTGTTTTGTTTGAGCAAGGAAAAGCCAAACTGATGTGTTTTTCAGCTTGTTTTCTGAGGTGCACGGGATTTACAAATCCCCCGTTTTTTTTATACAGTGAGGAGACCGATTTTTCAGGCAATGCAGGCTTGCTACTTCATACCAAAAGATCATAACATAATAAATCCCATTCACCAGCATAATGTTGTTTCAGCTCAAGTCAGCAGTCACTTTGGGAGCCACTGCTCAAATAAATGCAACACACAAGCCCAGGCCTGGTGTTCAGTCTGCTGTATCCATCACAGGGAATTGCTGTTTTCATGAGGATTAACCTTTCTTTTTTTCATTAAGTGTTTATCATAATCCATTCAGGATGTGAACATGATCATTTCATATCTGTTTCATCTTGCATGGAAGGTTTGAACAAGAGGTGATAACTAAATGTGTAATTATTACTTATTTAACAATGGGGAGGAGAAACATGACTTTGACTAACTTTGCTCTGACTTTGGTTGTGCCAGTTAGTTTGCAGCATATCATGCCATTCTGCCAATCAACAAATCATTTAAAAACCATAAAAAAGGGCACACTCTTGTAAAAACAATCACGCGCAAAGTTGTCAGCACATACTCACATAAACTATTTAGTGAGATGAGGACCATGTTCACTTATATCAAACTTTCATTGCACTGAAAGATGCACGATGCATGCTACACTCAACATACAGATGGTGCAGCGGAGAAGAGAGTAAGAGGTGCGGAAAAGGGAAGCTTTTTCCTCCCCGACTGTGAACAGTATGTTTGGATAAGAATAGAATTGCCTGACTCCAAAACAGTTCATTTCTACTGCACATCTGTTTACTTTGAAAGTGTATCTCTAGCATTCTTACACTTGATTTGGTGACTTCATCACTTCCCCCGGAGGCGCAGAAGTTATAAATGAGTCAGGGACGCTCAACAGGATTCCTCTCTGCACGCAAGTAGCAACTAGTACATAACGGTTGATACTTGACCACAAAGTCATGCTATCTGGGCTGTGTATATTTTTAAGTCAGGCAATGTGAAGCATGGTGGCAGAGGCATGTTAAATTATTAGTATCAAAGTTAGAAAAATTGCATATCCTAATGGAGCCTCATGTAAGAACGTGTCAAAAACGTGTTCTGAATTCTTTTTTTACAGTATATGTTTACATGCTAATTATGCACACACTTGTATATACTAGTATATACTCCGAATGAAACTTTTAAGACAAGCTGACAAATTGCAAAAAGTTACATTTTCCCTGTTGGATCTTAAAGGGGACCTATTATGCTCATTTTTCAAACCTTTGTATTGAATTGTAGACCCCTACCTGCACAGCAAACATTCTAGATCTTCCAGAATCTGCACCTGTTCCAGCTGTATTTCCTTGGATTTATGCTTCTGGTGGTATTTGGTATTGGTAATGGTATTTTGTGCTTGGATTTTATATTATTTCACCCACAGCTAGCCTATGGGCACGCCCACTGCGCTGTGATTGGTTAGACAGTGCTTCCTAACTACAAATAAACCCCACTTTCTAACATAGTGGTTATAGGAGTTGATCAATCAAGTCTTTGGAGAGCTAATTGAAAAGTGTCTAAGAGCTACTGGCAGCTCATGAGCTACTGGCTAGAGACCACTGACTTACCGTGTATAAACTCAGAGTGGTAACGTAGGCACCGCTGGTGCAGTGGAGCTCAGGAGAAGCTTCCAACCTCGCCTGTCCGAAGAGGAGCACTCTTTGTCGGACACAGTTTGTCAGAGACAAATATCCTGATAGTTATCCTTGGAAGATAGCGTTATACTATGGTTAGTATGTGAGTGTGAATATTTTCTCGATATGTTTGAATGACTGGCGAACAGGCTAAGCGGCATAGAAAATTGATGGATGGTCAAAACTTGTGATTTAATAAATAACAAGACTGTAGTCTTGTGATTTAGGAATAGGATTGCTTTGCTTCTTCCTACTCCTTTTTCATGTGAAACGCGACATTCTTTAATGTAACTTTAATGTAACTCTACTCTCCAAATCCACTAAACCATTAACATCACCATTAATGAAAAGCATATTTTGGCATTGGTCCACATTCAGTGCCCCCAGCCACCTTTGCCATCACTGACTGGTTACCAGTCCAGCGTACGTATAATCCACCTTTTTAAGCCCTTGCTTTGACCCAGAAAAGAATAAGTGGGATACACAACGGATGGGCAAATAGATGGAATTTGGCTTATGTACTGTAAGTAACACATATTTTCCTCAGTGAATGTACACTTTTTTTACTTTATGATTAAAAAGCACCATGTCGGAGCAAACCTATCACAGGCATTTCAGAGCACAACCAAAACAACAGCTGGTATCTACTAGTACTCATTTTGGTTGTGAAAATGTGAAAACAATGTGAAAACAATCTTGTGGAATCAGACCCTAAGATTCCATATTCAAAGCTTGTGTGAGTATGAACTGCGGTGACCAAAGGTCCTCTTTTACCCAAGACATTTTGTGACCTAAAATCAAGTAAGGCAGTCATCATGAGGCATCTGTCATCATGAAAAATAAAAATATTAATAATGACCACATAAAATAAATATGTGTTCATTAAACTGTTAAAAATGTTTTTGCTATAAGATTCAAATAATTTTCTTGCGTAAAAATGTGATAATTTAAGTGCGCCAGCAAAGCCCAGTGCACTGGATGGTGATTTGAATTTGTCATCATGTCGCTAATATAATGTTTACAGAACCATTTGTTCCACAACATGGGTTTGAATCACTGTTGGGCATCTCTGTGTGGAGTTTGCATGTTCTCCTATGTGTGCCCTGCAATTGGCTGGCGACCAGTCCAGGTTGTACCCCCAGCATACCCCCGCGATAAGCGGCATAGATGGACAATTTATATATTGTATAAATAACAAAATGAATCATCCTCAGAACCTTTTCTCAACAGCAGATTTGACATTTATTAACTCAGTTTTCAGAGAGGCACTATACACATAAATACACATAGTATGTTCCCATGTCAGAATGGTAACACCCAATGGAAAATAAACAATTTGCTTTCAACAATTCATAGTTGTATGTACAGACTGGAAAAAAGTAGGAAAATAAAAATATCCATATCTTAAATACTTCATGGACAAAACTCTATATAGCGTACACAGAAATGATGTTTGCAGCAGGAAATGTAATGCTGAAAATGGGGGGGCCAAACACACAGGGCCACATACTGAAACATTTTTAACTTTTTTGTTTTCAACAATTTCAACTTAATCGTAATTATGACTTGATTACTTTTTTTAAATTATTGGCAATGGCGTTTTTCGAAAAACTCAACTTTAATTTATTTTTGGTTTTTACTTATAATACTATGACCTTTTTTATTTTAAAAAATCAGTTTCCTTATTGTCATTTTCTTGTCATCATGCTTTTATTCCTATAATATTTTGACTTAATTTTCTGAACGTCATACCTTTTTCTGAAACCTAATTTTCCATTATAACTTTATTTATTACCATATTTTCTGTACTACATGGTGCACATAACATCCATTAATTTTTTCAAAAAATCAACAAGCCATTTAATAATGCAGTGAGTTTGCTCCTGCATTTGACATTTAGCCTCAGACACTTGTTGTTCTTCCGCGATTCAACTGTATGTTTTAGCATATACCTAATACCACAGGGCACCTTATGTATGTGTTCAGTACAGAAATAAAAAGACTGCACTTTACAATCAGGTGCACCTTATCTTGTGGAAAATATGGTAGTTTGTTGGACTTTTAAAAGTTTTTACTTTAATATTTGAATTGTGTGCTACTACAATACTTTCCCTTATATTACATTATTTTCATAAAATTACCACTTTTCTCATGACAACTTTTTTCTTTGAATAGTTGGACTTAATTCTTATTAATATATTCTACTGCTGATTTTTTCCATTTTTGCTGTTGTAGTTTTTTCATGAAATTATATTTTTAGAATATGTTGCTGGCCAAAAGCCATGGGCCACAAATGCCCCCCCAGCCACACTTTGGTCACCCCTGGTGTAAATACTAGAAAGCATAATGACTGAATCCAAATGCAACATCTGTGTGAAATATGTGAAAAACACGATAAATCTACCACATTTGTGCATCTGCAAAAATATTATATGTAAATAGTGATCATCAATGTAAGAAGATGGAAATTATCTTTCTGATCGCTAAAGTAGTCCCACTCTGCATTTAGCTTAATTTATCAATTATTGGATCAATTGCAGGCAGCAGCTATCTTGCAACAATAATTTCATCTTGATTATTATTTCTTCTTATTCAATACCCATATGAGAATAATGCTCTTTCTTTATTGTTGTACAAATATTAAGTTATCCACAAAAATAAAATAACTTAGATAACAAACATATAAAAACATAAAAAAATACACATTTTACATGAATTCATGAGAAAATACTCCCAGAGTTTCCTGGATAAAGTTCTGCTTGTGCAAACAGACTTAAATCAGTTAAACACCAGAAACAAGATTCCTGTTTTCTGTACTTTCAACACAGGACCATATTTACTTGAAATAAATTACCCTTTTTTTCACAAACCAGCCAACTCTTGTACATTTTATCAGCTTAGAAGTTTGCATGTTGCAGAAACCATGTCAGCTTTCTTATTGGTAGACTTGGAGGTTGACATCAGAATATCCACAGGTGTGCTTACAAAGTGTGAGTGTAGGTACTGTGTCTACGTAACACAAAGGCCACACAGTGTTGCACACAGCACATGGCATGATAAAACGTGTTCATGTGCTCATTCCATTCATACAGCATTATTATAATTATACATATTTACAGGAAATGCCAATCTCGGGGATCCACTGGGCACTGTACGCTGACAGTCGTTTTACATGACAAAGCGTGACTGTGATTGTGCCTTTTCTATCCAGAGCTAATTGAGGTGGCTTTTATTTCAACATCCTCTATTAAAGGGAAGGAAATGGTTCCAGTTGCTCAGGTCTGATAGGAGAAATCCCAGGAAGCCGCAGCTTATCAGATCACTCTCTCAACTGTCATTAAATTTCAGTCTTTGATTTCGGATTGAGGCCACGCTTTTTTCCTCAAAGTCCTCCTCCTGTCATAGAAGTGGTACATTCTGTTTTGGTCCAATTTGCTTGCCTTTAGCTGGTGTGTACATCACACTTTTAATATTTTAATATTCACTGATGGAATTAAGGACTGCCCAAGGCTATTGCATACAAATATATACACATTTCATTTCCTAAGTGCCCTTGAACAGTGCCTGACATCTCTGTGCTCCAGGCATGCTCCAACAAATTCTTGTTGTGAAACAGTCTGTTTGTTACTGTACATGTAAATATAAGACATAAAAATGTTATGTAACATGGTGTTTATGCTGTAAATAGTGTTATTGTCTGTGTGTATGGGTTTCAGAGTGCGGTGCCGTTCTTTTTTCCTTTTTTTTTTTTTTTTTTTTGCATTTATCGATTTCATATACCTGATAGAAGTGTGCTTCTTTGTATCAAAAAAAATGCAAAACATCCATGCTTGCAGAGTTGTGACAGCTTTGGGCATGTCTCTTTCCAACATGCAAATTTATGCCGCCTGAAGCTCTTCGCAGAGTTCTGCTCCTCTGTCCCGCAAAGCCAAACGCAACATGGAGCGGGGCACATATCTCACAGTCACAGACCACTTTCTTGTCAATAATCCCAATTTTAAATGTTATTTTTCTTTCTTTTTCTTGTAGTCTTTTTCAATGCTTCTTCATTTGCACACACTGACCCATTCTGTTATCCTGCACTCTTCACATACGACATAGCAACACCAGTGAAACTTGCAGTTGCAACGTTCACTGCGTGTCTGCTGCAGAATGTTGTGGCCTCTTCCGCAGCAAAGAGTCTCACAGTTGTCCATGCCTGGACTGGTCTTGTTGCAGATCCGTCCCTGCGTTCCCGCTGAGTCCGAACCCAGGTCTCGCTCACAGAAATCCGGTGACTTTTCAAAGTAGACAAGGTCATTGATGCTTGGCCTGCGGCGGTGTGTGTGATGGTGGTGGTGATGATGGTGGTGGTGGTGGTTGTTGTGATGGTTGTGGTGGTTGTTGTTGTTGTTGTGGTGGGAGTGATCCAGCTGCCCGGTGTTGCGGTTGTGGGCCTTGATAAGTGTGGCGATGTGGAAACGTTCTTTGAGGATGGAGCCAACCACACGGAATTCGGGAGTGACCTGCCAGCAAGTCTTTAACTGACAGCTTCCTGATGTCCCGTGACACTTGCATTTCCTCCTCATGTGATCTAGCACCACCTGAAAAAATGCATATAGAGATACAACAGTTATACAATCAGAACTTTTCCACTTGAAAAAGTTTGTGTATGACCAAACACCGTAAGCGAGTTTCCTGTCGGTTTGTGATGTGTGAGTATACATGTAAACATCTATACTACATATGTACAACAGCAATTCATTACTGAATATTTAGAATGTATTACCAATACGGTAAAACAGATAATCATTTTCTACCAAATAGCAGCCTAATTATAGACATTTAAAGCACAAAAGGACAAATATATTCCTTAAAAAAGGTTTAGATCAAAAACATGAATACTGAACCCTGTGTGGCCCCGATACTCCTTCGTACATTGGATATTTGCCATGAAACAGAATCCCATATGTATTCACTAAACAAAATATAGTTTATCAAAGTTACATTGACCACCTGGCAGCTTGTGCCTTTTTTTGCCTCAAGCTGTGTATGAGATATTAATAATAAAAAAATGTAAAATAATTGAAGCGGGAGACTGAAATTGATGATGATAAATAGATTTGACTCATCTGTTTGGAATTGACATGTAGGCATGAAGGCAAATGAAAAAAAACAAAGTCACAGAGCCAAAGTCAATAATGTTTTGTCACATCAGTCAAAGCTGTCTGAAAAAGAGCACCAGGGTTGGGATAAGAATGTATCAGACCACCTGTAGAGAAGGAAAAGTCATAGCAGGTGATTAGAGAGTAGACCAGAGAAAAGTGTCTTTAACACATATTACTTTAAGACGTTTAAAGTTTGATGATGCAAATCTTGGTATTCATGTATTAACCTACGTTGACCCTTGTACCAATGTGTTTATGTTTTCGGATGTATTTCTGCAGCTATCACTCATCAAATTGGCCAGGAATGTAGGGCATCCGAGAAAATGAAATGTTTGGCTTAAGCAAATAAACAAAAGAATGGAAAATATGCTCCTCTTCTGCATCCCTGTGTGCCCATAATGTCTGTCACGATAACAGAGAGTAACCAGTATGGCTTTTTGAATAAACACGGGTCTACTCTTATTGGGGGTGTTGAAAAGAAGCTGTGATCGGTGCATAGTAGAGCCTGGAAGCCTTTTTGTAAACATCAGTATAATGGCTCCAACAGTGCTTGCACTGTGTTCAAATTGCAGTATTTGGTGAAGTTTTTAGGGGCAGATTCAATCCCAGAATCACAAACATGCTGGACTTAAACACATGGCAAAGTCTGTAATCATGAAACTCTCCAGCCCACTTAAACTTTAAAGAGTCAGACTGACCTACTGTAGGAGTCATAATTGCATCCACATTGCTACTGTTTGATGGCGTACTTGCAGCAGGATGGCGGATTAACAGCACTGTGATACAGTAAAAACATTGTTGTCATTGCAGGGTTATACCAAACGGTAGTATATCATTGTGCATTTGCCTCAGTGAAGAGAAAGGTTTACAAACTATTTCTCTTTGGCATCTTTTTATTAAAACCAGCTAATATCAAATCAAATCAGTCGTGTTTATGTCGACAACCCATCTATGTCGACCATCTCATCAAGTCCTGGTCCACTTTTGGCAATATAAAATGTGACACCCAAAGGCGTATTTATGTATAACAAAATATCAGTCAGATTTCAGCAAAAAAACAAGCATCAGCACTCCGATATAAGCACTCCGTTCCAGACTCCACTTTCCGCATTTCTATCCAGCAGCATCTGGATAGAGCCCATGTGATCACAAAAACTGTGTGTGCTAAGTAGAAGGAGCGACGTCAAAGTAGGTGAGTACAAACCCGCCTCCCATGCAATGCATTGGCACAGTTCCAACATATTTATTTATAATTTTTTTGCAGCCGTGCTCAAAAGAAAAGCAGACGCTTGTGGTCAGAAATACTACTGACTTTAATAAATGGCAAAACAATTTTGGACCTTCTGGATCAGATTAATGACGCTGTGCAAGGTTCCACTGTAGGTATGATTCGTGCTGATATCAGATTGGATTGATCCGATTGATCAGCCGATTCTCAGGGGTGCTATATTGATATTATATCGGAAGTGAACAAGTTGTACTGGGACACCCCTATACAAAAGCTGTCACATTGTCACTGAAGTCGACATATGACATTGCTGCAGCAGCTCTACTGTATTAGATAAGAGTACAACATATAACATGAAAACAGAAGAATCAAAATAAAAATATGCACAAATAGAGGAAAACTACACTTATGTCAACATGTCCAAGTGGCTAGTTTTGGTTTCAATTGAGGTTATGTTGACATTAACTTCGACATCTGTCAGCCAGTCTGAGGAACCTAAACAACCTAAACGAGATACATTTTTATATATCAATTGACTATTGCTCTGTAATGCTGACGTTGTGGATACAAGCATGTTGTTGATGTTCGGTTTGTTTTAATTTAAATTACCTACTGTTTGAAAATAAATGCTACAAAATTGAGTAGCTCCATTTTCATTTAGTAAAAGTAGCTCACACAAGAAAAAATGTCGGAGACCATTGGTTTACGGTATAGCTATCCAACACAAAACATTCTGCATGCATGCACTACACACGCAAAATGAGCAGAACTCTGCAAACTCTGTTTTCTAATCATCTCTTAGGAGATTTGGAGTGATTGGCATGACAGTGGAAAGGCATGAGACACTTAACAGGTAGTGGGGGATAAGGACGCTGTCTGCTCTTGCTCCATATGATCTCTTCTAAGTGTCCTGTCAGACTGTCATGCCTGTGTGCTGATCCTGCTGAGTACATTCTGTTCAAGTGAAAAGTAACAAGATGAACCCAATGGTCCCTGGTAAACTATAAATATGACACCATCTGACCCATTTCAGGAAAAATTAAACTACTTTTAGTCACAGTTTTAATTCATTACAGTACATCATAGAAGGTTGTGATTCTGGGTTGTTCCCGTCATTTTTTTACAGATTAGATTGCCCCTGAAGACACTGAAATAGGCTGTTTCACTCTTTTTTGCTTTTCTGACATATGACGGAATGGTGAAGAAAAAGAAGAAATCTGATGCACAGATTGGTCCTCATGCGGCCTCTGTGAAGGAGTGGTTGGTGAAGCTGAAAGGGGGGTCGGGGAAAGGAAATGACAGGAGAAAGAGGCGATGATTTTTGGTTTGGAGAGGACTTCAGCTTGTAGTGTGTATGTGTGAGCGTTTGTGTAAATCCCAGATCATTCTACCTACACAAGCCGTTTAACAATACCTACAATTCCTATATCATCTCTCATTCGACACCATGTGTCACAAATTCTAGTACAGTCAAGCTTTTTGATATTAATTCATTCAGACAAAAAGCAAAAACAAAAACAAAAATACAGAAAAACCAAAGTAGTTTGTCCCAAAGGAAATTGTGTAACCCTAATTCATTAGTTCCAGATCGCCAAAAGTACATTTTATACAGAGGAATTTTGGATACCCCCTGCATGGCGTCATTAAATTGTGCAGGGTGGCTATGGCGATGGTGACATCCAAACCTAGTGTGTTTTTACTCAATGATGTCTGGGTTTACATTGCATGTTCACTACAAAGATTAGACCGCAGCTCAAGACAAACATCTGGCGGGTTTTAATTGGGTTACAGAGTGAGACAGAGGCGACTATAAAACAACCCCAGACAAAGATCAAACACAACATGCTGGGAGCAGATTCAGACTGCAGGATGCAGGATGCATTTGAGTGGGAGTGGGTGGGCGGCGGGGGGGGGTGTCAGCGCACCATATCGGAGGCGACTACTGTGCAGCAAGGAGTGGATGCAGTTATCTTAACGTTAGAGGTGGCATGTAATGTACTTTAGCTGTCATAGTTGCATGGTTGGATTATTTCAAAATGTATTCACAGCCGACAGTTTGAAAAGATAAGGAAGAGCGAGTGACTAAGACTAAGATTCCCAGCCAAGAATCTGAAAGAAAGCGTGATGACTTATCGTACTTATTTTTTGTTTTGATTTTTGTCACACATTTGGCAAGAATGTAGAAGTGTTGTGTAATTTCAAGGTCAATAAGAAATGTGTTAGCGTGAGTAATTGCAGTGATTATATTGCAGAAAAGGAAAACACAAGGAGGCAGATTTCAGCATGCAAATACCTGTTAGAGTTGTGTTTTAATGCACACCGTACATAACGGCAGCATGCAGAAGGTGAAGTGTTGCCACACTCCTGTTACACCTATGCCCCACCTGTGTATGTGTGTGGTTTTTAAAATCACATCCCAAAAACATTACTTTTGTAACTATGCAGTCATCCATGATTTTTGTAATACCTTTAGGTGATAAAATGATCAAGACTTGGCATTCATAACCAAAAAATGTCAGCTGTACAAAGCTGATGCCTTGTTCCTAAATGTATTAGTTTTTTATCAACCATGTGATTGAACTGTAGACTTTCAAAAGTTTCACAAAGATAGGACATTTAACATTTAGGAATTATGCATCATATACTGTAATGTAGCCCTACACACCTCACACTTCAAAAGGAGTTTCATCATAAATCTACAATCTACAATCTAATATACAATCAAAAATGTCTATAAACAATTCAATTAGCAGCCAAACATGCCTATGTCATCACCTCCACCAAGTATGCGATGGATTATTAGCTGTTCCTTTTCTTCGCCATACTTTTCCTGACATTATGACACAAGATGACCAAAGAATGGGATTCCATAACACCGGAGGGTTTTTTTCATGTTTTTTTCAAGTCTGATCTGAATTCCATGTGCATTAAGCTGTTTGCATGGATTATACATTCATCTATTACTTTTTGATGCCACAGCAGTATTATTTTTGGTACTTTGGAACCTTGGTTTTCGTAGGATTCGGTTCTTGCCAACAATTATCATCAGAACTGTATCTCGATTTTTGGGGGGAATCCTTGAATTATCCTTATGTGTGTGTGGATGGTTTATTTGTTCATAGAACGCACACAGAATGATGAACAACTCTGTACCTGTTGTCTTCCTATCTTTTTTCAAGCACAGCACAGCACAGTGTACTGGTGAGGCGTTACAAATGTTTTGATTGTCAGAAAGGAATTAATTGGATTTGGAGAAAAATTATTCAGTTTTCATACAGTTTGTTTTTTTGTTGGGCCAAACAAATTAATGATTTAATTAACAAATTAATGATGAAAACTGAGGTTTCACTGTATAAAATGTACATTTATCAGGGCAAGATGCAAATGTAACTGGGTGACACCAATGACAATCATTGCCATTCTTATGTTTAATGTACAGTAGCGTGTTTGGAATGTAATCGCCAGTCAATCTCTTTGTCATCATGATTAGTCACTCGGGAAAAATCCATGTCTGCTGTCTATTTGTCCCAAATCAACACTGTCTTGTGTTTGTGTTTGTGAGAGTCATCAAAGAACCAAACAAAATCCAGATGCACAAACTCACGAGTCACTTTAAACAAATCAAATGCTTAGCTTCAAAAGAACACTTTGCCATACACAGACAAGCTCTCTTGCAAGCATAATAACTCACTTATACAGATAATAAATTCCAGCACATAAGACAGCAAGAGCGCATTTTGTGCACCAGTGTCCACAACCCTCATTCAGAAGCTGTAATAAAATGTCATTACCAGCATATGCGCTTCCACCTGTTGAGAATTTACAGTCATGAAACTCTCGACTGCCTGAGCATTCATGCCAATGCATGCGTGTGACTAAATAGGTGCAGTTATAAAAGTGTGTGTACTGTATACATATGCATGTGATCTGTGTGGTGAGTCACATTAAATGCTCAGCCAACCACGGACATGGAAAGGACTTAACCAACACTAATTTTGTTACTTTTGACTGGGGGTCTGACTCATTGCAGACTCAATAATTGAAAGGCATTTATCATCACTCTGTCTGAAAGGATCTATTATTGGAGCCAATGCAATCTATTCAACAAACAAATGTATTATCCGGATGAAATAACTTCTGCATCACATCTGCAGAAACTGTCAACCTATTTTAATTACCCCAAAAATAAGTTATCAACCTTATAAAATTACTTATGGCAAATTATTCTGGTCAGAGTCTGACATACAGTCAACAGAAAGAGTATACGTATTTGTGTATGTTCATTCAATGGTAGGCATATAGTACAGGAAAAGAAAGGATGGGTCCTTTGTAGAAAAGGCCATAACATCTCACCCACTACGCCTTTAGTCAGGCCCTGATGGTAATCATAATTACCACAGGGTGTTTGTCAGTAACAAAAAACACTGTTGCACAGTCACCACCTGCCTAATGAACAGGCATGATTGAACAGAACACGAGGCACAGCTCAAAAAGGTTTCGTACATGCACACGGGGAAAATCGCCAAGCATTTTTTCAGAGGTGTGTTGCCTGAAAGATTGCGCAGAGTTCTCAAATTAAAAAAAAAAAAAGTAGAACACTTAGTCATGAAATTTACAGCCCCACAGAAGGGTTTCCTTGCCTTAAGCAGGTACTTATAATGTGGTTATAGAACTACCGTTGACTGACGTGTTTTGGTTCATGGCAAATTGAGTGCTGTCCTGGCACGGGGAGACAGTCCTAATATAAATGTGTGCATGAATGTCTTTTTAGTACCAAGTGTGTGCTGGGGATCCCCTTTTTGACAAATTAATTACGCTGCCCACAACTTTAGCGTGCTGTTAAGTATCTTGTTCAGAGTCATGGGTGAGCTGCAGCCTATCCCACCTGACTTTGGGCAATACGCAGGGTACGCCCTTGACTGGTTGCCAGTCCCTCACACACCACAAATAAACGATTCACACTCACGTTGCTTTGTAGTAGTGACGTCTCGGAACAGCTCTTAGGGCCGGCTCTTTGAAGTAAAAGAGACATTGTTTTTTTTCTTGACTTTTTTCTGTTAACGCTGTGTAGGATGCGATACAACAGAAGGATTAGGGATGGGTTATACACGCAATCAAGCTGAAAAGGTGAGGAAAATGAGCAGCAGGAAACAAAAGTTGAGACACTTTGTGTTTCTGAATGTGAATCTTTTTGCGAAAGATAAGCGAAAACTGTTACCTGGATGCTGTTTTTTCTTTAGACTTTGTCATACAATGTTTATTGATTGTTGTTGACTTGAAATTTAAGAATACTGTGGAACTTTGGTTAGCGTCATTAATCCGTTTTATAAGGTCCGACACAAACCGAAACGTACAGTCATGGAGAAGAATTATTAGACCAGCCTTGTTTTTACAAATGTAATGATGTCATTTAATTTAAATCTATCAATTTCCATGATTTTCTTGATATTAACCAAAATCACTTAAATTCTTTAATAAATAGCTATAACATTGTACTGCAAAAAACAGTGCTTTTAGGCATTCCATGTTGTCGTGTTCATTTTATACTTCAGGTAACATACTTGTAGTAGTAACAGCCATTAAAATGAACAGGAAACTGAAGAAACTAGGCTTGTCTGTGACTGTACGCTCACCTAATAAATGTTTCCCATAATAAAATAATAGAAATCAAATTAATCCGTTCCAGAGAGCCAAAAATGTTAACACAAAACATGTTTTCATAGTTTCACTATGTGATTGGCCAGTGACACACAGCGACTGCCTCTCTCGAGACCGACTATGCAGCCACAATAGAGGAGCTCAGCGGTGCAATTGGGAAGTTGAGAACGGCTCTGCGTTTGTCACAATGGCTCCACTTTATTAGGTTTTCTTCAGCTCGCCTCTATTTTGGTTTATTATTCATTAAGTGACTTGGTAAACTTCAGTAACATGCGCGGTGAACAGCGTTGTGCAGACCTGCAGTGACTGGCCACAACATTAGGTACACTTGTCGCACAAGAGCGGCCTCAAGCATCCTGCATGTATGGCTGACATGAACGTACTAAAATATTACATCGCTCTCTATGCGTTGGACCTTCCAATCTTGAATATGTTTCATAAAACGTATCAGTCACTGACAGTGTTTTTTTTTTACGTCTGCTTGATGCTTGCTTGCTGGTGATATAAAGTCAGTTGGAAAACTGCTTGTAGTCCTGAATGCATTGCTTTTTACAAAAATAGAGTCAACAAGGCTGACAAATTATTGTTTGCATGAATCACTAACCTCACACACCTCGTTAAAAATAATGAAAGAATAAAGTCTCAAGGATCACGCTCTCACACACACAGTACACATATAGCTGAATAATAAAAAATACAAAAAAACAACTTCTCATCAATCCATGCCAAATTCAGACTTAAAATAATGTACAGATTTATGCCACACCCATTTCCGGTTAAACCACACCCATTTCCGATACGATACAGATAATTTAGGGGGTAAACAGATACAGATAGTGCTGTACTCGCTCATACTTATATGTAGTATTATGACTGTGTACCCTAGGGGAGTGGCAGGTGGACAGGGAGTGATGTCGGGTTTCAGAGTTGAGTTTTAGCTTGCAATAATAGCCCGTTGTGCATATAAAGTGACCAATGTAGAATACTGCATATGAGTCACAGCTTCTTTGAATGCGTCTCCTGAATGTCTTATACAGGTATTTGTATTTTAGTTAATTTGCATGCTTGACAATGCTTCATTGCGGCATAAAACACGTAAACTTTGCTTAGGTGCATTTTTTGGGACTACCAATAGGTCGTATTCAACAAAAATAGAAAGCATACAGCCATTCATTTTCTATGTCGCTTGTCCTCACGACAGTCACGGAGGTACGCTGGAGACAATACGAAACATTGATAAAATTCATTGATATATATTTTTTTAAATTTGAATCTGGCCGTGGCGAGCGATTACTGTAATACTAATTTTAATCATTTTTCACATGGTCAGAGAAAGACCTGTCTAATGTAAACTGAGAATTTTTGATACAGCTTTTGTAGTTGGTCTTGTTAGATGTTGCAGGTGTAACTAATGTTGTGGTCACTGATTGTAATTTATTAAATGCAAACAGCATTTTAATACGTATGTAACATTAATGAATATTGTGAAACCCCCTGTGAAGAAATCTACTCTGCTCAACTTATTAAGTGAACTGATTTCTCAGTTTCCATCATGTGAACAGAGCAGTGCAAGATGGTTATTCCAGTGGAGGGAAGGAAGGGCGAAACTCTTTCTACTTTCCACTCTGGTGTTTGAAGTAAAAAATCTTTTGCAGGATTTTAAACATCTGTCTCCAAACTGCCAACAGCCACTAATTAGAAGTAAAAACAAGATGGGACGTCGTGAGAACCCTGGGGTGGGCATGAGGGGACATGCACACCCTGCTAAAAAACCACCACATTCCTCTACTTGAAGAGTACCTTTCTGCAAAGGGGAGTGGGGCAGTGGGTGGAAGGAGCAAGGTGGTCGGCAAGAGGAAAGACTCGGGCATGATTTGAATTTACTCACCTGTTAAGTAAAACAAATTATTTGTTAGAGTTAAGAAAGCTAAACTTAACCTAAATAAGTTCTGACAGTGACAGTCGAAACATGGAAAAATTGACTCAAACGTCTTTCTTTGACTTCTGAGGTTCAACTGTATATGCAATGTGAAGGTCATATAATTTGGATATTTTGAAACTGCTTATAAATCCACATGCAAGTCCACTGCAGATAATAACACACTAAGGACTTCAATGTTCAGAAGCAATTAGCCTCCTGAGGCTCAGCAGACAGGGTAAGTATGAGCCCCCACTGACCCACGAGTTTCATAACAATACTTTATACATCCAAAAGAGGCCCCCAAAGACAATTTATTCCCTTCCTTGGCTCATGAGTGCATTACTACATGTTATATGAGCCTCCACCTAAGACTGACTTGGAACTGATGTCACCATTTAAGAAACTAGGGTTATTTCTACTATTACAGCTACCACTGGGAGAGCAAATGTTGTTGCTCTTCCATGTTGTGTTTTGTCTGCATAATCAAGAGGACCAGCCGTCAACTGAAAGATCCAGGCCCAAATGACTTAGGAGGAAATAGGGAACAATGTGCAATTTTCATCTACTTTGTGTCGATCTTGTAGTTGGAGGTCATCAAGGCTAGTCTCCATCATTTGCAAGTCAAGACAACCATTTAGCAAGTTAAGATGTACTATACAGTAGCACATTATAATGAAAATAAATACTATTGACATTTATTGAAGCCTATTTTAAAATGCCAAATGGTTATGTATTATAGATTGTACAGTATACAGTACAGTATACTTTTTCAAGTGTACTGTACTGAAGTGAAGTGAAATTTTGCTGTTTCGTGGTTGATATGCATACTGAAGCAAATTATACCTATTTTTGCCTAAATTAAGCATTGTCAAGCATAAATATGACTAAATAAACTCAAATATAAGGCATTCAGGAGACATCTAAAGACACTGCAAATGATATGGATGTAGTTTTCTACAAGATTACTAGGTGTCAGCAATGTTACTGACACACAAACACTTGATCGCCAGAAAAACAGGCTTTTATTGCTGGTTTGAATGATCTCACAGCAGGTACTATAATCCGCAATGAAAATACTACTGTTGTGGCTGTAATCCAACCCGAGCTAAAACTCAACTCAGAACCCCTGGGCATCATTTTCTGTTCGCCCGTTTATAGCAACACACACAAACACGAGTCTTACATACGCTTATTATGTCTACCATATTGTGTAATACGAGTGTAAAAGTGACTATATAGGTGTTATTTCATGTTGAGACGGTTCTAATGTTGGAACTAATTCACTGCAGTAAAGGAGGTATTCTGGTTATTGTTAGATAATTAATTACCATGGTATACATATATACTCATTTTACTGTGCATTTACATAAATTATGATAACTACAGTTGAGCGACCCCTTTTTTTGTCATATGGTGTGAAAGTACTTGTAAATTGGTGAAACCAGATCTTATAAACTCTGACATAATTTTATTTAAAGCTGTGCCTAGATTATATGTATATAGTATTTTCTTATAGACAGATATAAGCCAATATAGCCAATGAAACAAGTTACCACACCTAAAAAAAGCTGACCCAAACTGTTAGTCAGTGCACAACCACAGGAAAAAGACAAAGGAAATCTAAAATCAATAAGTATCAAAAAATCAATAAAATCAAAAAGAGACTATGTAACATCTTCATGTGCAAAGAGATGTACTGCATACGTATATGAAGTTGCTGCAGCTGAGGAGTAAAAGAGAAATAGGTAACCGAGCAGTTGGTTGATTCCAAATATCCACCAGAGGCAATCATATAGCAAAGGAAATATTCTGTATGTCGGAGGAACCACAAGTCATAATGATCAAATGTAACCACAAAAAGGTGCCTGATATCAAAGCGCACATAAAGCCAGGAGTTAAGGTGTTGAATGACTTTATGTATCCTGTTGGTTGTATTCCTCCCTCAGGTGCCCCGCTAGCTTGTGAAATCACTTCAATCTTCTGTTGCCTCATCTGTTAAAATACCATATGATATCATAATAATGAAAAAAGTCTACAATAGACTCAATAACAACTAATTAATAAGCATTTTACAAGCTTAAAAGTAATAATTTCCAACCTGTGTGCAACCTTAGTGGGTTTGGTGTAATATGAATGGTTGTTTGCCTATAATTGCCCTTTGATTGACCGGGCACCAGTCCAGGGTGTGTTGTTTGCTTTTCACCCATCATCTGGGATAGGCTCCAAGAGGAAGCGAACTCTCCAAAAAGTTAACATGTTTAATGAACTCCATTGTATTCTTCATATTACGCAAAGTTCTTGGAGTCCCTGAGTCTTTTCGGCACACATTTCTGCTTGAATGAATACAGAAGATGGACTTCTGACAATCTCTCACAAAGTCTGTACATGCTTGAAGCCACATGGCAAAAGCTTTGATTTAGTGTGCAGGTGTGACTTAGTGTATATTACTCATGCTTATCTAAAAGTAAAAACGCACATCCGCTTTATAAGATACTGTATGTCACAAATTATACAAGCCTCGACATATAATGCTTCTCGCTACTCACACACATCACCGTTTCATTATTAGTTATCACACAAATTTGCTTCACTTGTCACTTGTAATGCAAAGTTGAGATGATGTTTTGTTAAGATATTTTAGCAAATATTGGCCAACAATGGATTGCTTTTTAGCATACTTTTTTTTTGCAAAAAATATTATCAAACAGCCAGATAATGTTAGGTGAACGCATAACAGCAAATATATTTTCAGATCCAAAATACTTTGTGTGACGTTTAGGGTTTTTCTAATTCTATGACTTCTAGACATTCCCTATAGTTCCACAGCAAAGCTTCACTTTTAAACTTTTGTGTGGTATTACAACAAAAACTAAAGTTAGGGTTTGTACTACTTTTGGTTGAATTTCAATTTGTGTCACTTTAATGGTGTTCGTCTTTGAAGCCTCCACTGGATAGTGGAGTATACTCGACTCACCTGTCTGCCAACCCGGTTGTTATGAAGCCTCATACGGGCATGGATGTCTCTGTAGGTCTCACGAGCATCCAGGAAGTCGCGTGAGAATTTTTCTCCAAATTCCACATCAGGACTGCAGCCGCCCCACTCCCATGAGTCCTGGGGTCCGGGAAGCTCGGCAGGGAAGTGTTCCATGACACCATGTACCATCCCCTTCCCTCGATGGATGGCCTCCAGTTGCAAGCGGTGCAGTTTGATGCGAAAGGCTTCCTCATCGCCGCGTCGCTTCTCGTCACAGCTACAGGCTTTCAGTTTGCCCATGGAGCAGGCGTTGGCCACAGCGTGCACCACGCCTGCTGCTGCAATGGCATACGCAAAGGCGCTTTCTCGAAAACCTGTGAGGAGAGCAGAGGAAAGCGGGAACAGGGATGAAACAACCTTTAACATCGTTGCACTCAACCACAGTGTCCGGGAACAATCTGGACAGGAACACATGAACTGACGCACCGTGTGGTTTGTGTCACAAAAAATGTTTGCTTCACAAATCCATCTAGCAAGGAGCCAAAAGAAACTGCCTGGAAAAGACCAGGCAACATTGTAAAAACTGCTTTTAAACTTGACAAGCTGCTGAAGAGGGTAAAAACACAATGCCAGATCCCTCAGTTTTGATTTCCAAAATACAAATACTGTCCGTTTCTGATAAAACAGCTAGTCTAATGTCATTATTGTGTGCATTTACTTTGAAGCAATTACTGTTTGGCTGCAAAAGGTGCCACAAAAAAATCTATCTTCTGTCTTATCTTCAATAATTATTAAAACGTTATTAAAAGTTATTGCCATTAAATCTGAAAATCCAAAAGTTCACTGTGATTTAAATGTAAAGCAATGCTTACCACAAATTAAAACTTAATTTCTGTTTTGTTTTTCATGATATTACGAAAAAATGATTGCGTAAAATATTACTTAAAAAATACTGCCACAAAAAACTTCATTTTTCTTCATAATATTATATAATATCACAATAATAAAATATTATAACATTATTCTTGTAAAATTTTATTTTAATTTCATTTTTGATTTTGATTTTTCAATAGTTTTCTTACTAATTTATAAGATTTTTTGTTGTAAGGGTATTTATATTATATTTCATATGTTTTGTATTTATTTGTAATTTGTCAACCATGTAATTTAAGTGACTCTCCTACAAATTAAAGGTAAATATATTGGCATTCAATGTCTTTTGCAAGTTATGTAAATCGCCGATGCAGGGGGGCTGCCATAAAAAAATCGTGTCTAGGGTGCCACTGAGTGGGGCTGGCACTAACCAAAGTCACATGACACCTATAATACAGTATTTGAAAAAGTAGGTGTATTGACGATTTCTAACATTGCTGTTTCACCTAAAAACCTGACATGCAGACTGAGAGCTTTCACCCAAAGTAATACATTTAGAACACTACTAAAGGACTTACAGCCAGTACAAATTAACCTTCCTCTTTTTTGTTCAGGACATACAAATAATTTGATTTGCCCATTAACTTTAAAATCAACAAAAAACAGGATAACATCTGGTACAATGGCCAATTAAGTGTTGCAAACACTTTGTCTCTGTGGAGCAGCTGAGGTCCACCACTCCCATCAGAAGGCGGGCAAGCCAAATACACATTGTTCCAAGACAAGAGTGTGACTCCGTCTGTGTGTTTAGTCACTGGCCAGCTTTTTACATGTACTCTTATAAAGTCAATTTCGCAATGGTTGCATCTGAGTTTACACTGCATCATTGGACTCAACATGTCCTCATGGCTCTTTGAAACATACTGGATGCATTTGGAGCCTTTTATACGTAGTACTTACTATAATCGCCTTGTCATCATTTTTTTTTGACTATACATTTTTCCTGAAAGTTCTGCATTTTAAATCCAGTATTGCTTACTTCACCAACACAATTGATCTTTGGTGTAAATGCCAGAGTGATAAAATTATGATGTCTACAAATTGATGGTTATATCAGTTAAACTTTTCCACACAAGTGACTGTTACGACTGACATGGGCAAGTGTTTCGAGAGCAGTTTTGACTTCCAATGTGTAATCATTTTTTATGTAAAGTCATTTTTACATAACTTAAAACTTACTTTACATAATCGTTGGTTTTTGTACACCCCAGTTTTCAAAGGTTTAGATCAAAACCCATGGGAAATAATCTAAATCCAATTAATCTTTCCCCCCAAAATATTCACAAAAATCAATTTTAAGATTTCAAGATTCTAGTTTTACATGCATAAAACAATGCAACATAATTCTAAATGATTGTATACCTAATATCTAATTGTATAAGCCGTAAGACTGAAGGGGAACAAGAACACCACCCTAACTTCAGTGTCAATCATTCAATCCCAGGCCTGTGATTGTGAGCATCCGGTTATTATATGGCCGCACATAAGTCACAAAAGTCGTAAAAAAAGCACTAACGATTAGAAAGGAAACGTGTGAAGCACAGATGAAAAGAAACCACTTGGAACTTTATAGAGAAGTGCTTGAAGGGAAAACTTATTCATGCTGCTTGTTGGAGTCAAATAAAAAAGCTATTAACTCCAACTGCCTTTTTAGTATTGTTTGATGTCATTTCCTTGTTTAGTCAGTCTTGCGTTGTTGCCTCCAGTCTAACCAAAAAACATGAGACGCTACAGAAAATATGTTGGGCAACTTCTGGCTGGTTAGGTTGAACAAAAATGACAGAGGGGTGAGCCAAGTAAGAATCCTTTACCACAGTGATTTTCAACCACTGTGCCGCGCCACACTAGTGTACCTTGAGAAACCGTCAGGTGCGCCGTGAGGAATTATCCAATATCACTTTTTATAGTTAACATTGATTAATCATCATTTGCAAATATTATGTCAATAGCCATTATGTCAATAGTATACATGGACCCAAATATTCTAATTGCATTTGGTATATTTGCTCAAACGGAAAGAATTGAACAGGGATGGAATATTCCTTTAACCAATCCAATTCAGGTATCTTGTACCCGCTCAAACGGAAAGTTGTCAGGGTGCGTTCTTCTTCGTGGTGTTTTTCTTCTTCTGTTGTTTATTGGCGGTTGGCAAGCAACTTTCGTATGCATTACCGCCATCTGTGGAACAGAATCTAAACCCTTCTATACTTTATTCACAAGTGCAGTTTTATTCAAAATGAAAATATATATCTATATAAAACATGTCCTGAGTTTAATTATAAAATATTAGCAAGATTGAATTTGATCATTTGCTGTTTAAATTTATCCCGGGTGCGTTCTTTCAGCGCATGCTCAGATATGACGTAACACGCAGATGCAGATGTTCTTCAGTTTTAAAAATGGAGGCGATCAATCGGCACTGGGCTAAGCAAAGTTTGTTTTTGATTCAAACTAAATTTCAAGACTGGACGGACGAAAAACTGGCAATACGGAGTTATTCCAACAAGTGAAAGAAAAACCCGGGGAAGCCGGTATCACGTGATGTTGATGTTTACGTTTTACCGCGAGTGTCTGTGGTGTAAAGACAGAGAGCAATGTAATATTGGTCCGTGTGGCAACACCTACCTTGTTCCTCCGATAGACTTATTGATGCACGTTTGAGGTCGTGGTGACATTTTGTAACATTTTTGGTTAGTGGTGTGCCACAAGATTTTTCCAATGTAAAAAACGTGCCGTGGCTCAAAAAAAGGTTGAAAAACACTGCTTTATCAGAACCAAAGCTTTTGTGCACATCTTGATTAATTTTGGCAGTTTTGACAGTTACAGTGTATGACAGTGACAACAGCACTGACACTAATGCGAACAAGAGAAGCCGTTGACCATCAAAGATCAGGAGCTCTCAAGTCTTCTGATTATTCATGCACCTATTAAAAATGTGATAACTCATGACCCTCATTGTAGTCATATATAAAGCCAGGTAAAACTAATTTCAAATGAAAACATGGTGCACAACACAGGCATCAATTCTCTGTTTTTCCACAGAGAAGGATTGGCATAGAGTGGTTCAGTGTGCAGTATGTTTTTAACGTGTGCCATGCGGGTCATGATGCCAGATAAGCGGTCAGTCATTGCGGCGGCACTGTCGGTGCACACGCCAATAGAGTTTTCCCAGCTGAGTTAACCGGACATATTCATTCAAGGACTTGAATGTTTCCTCTCCAGTCGTTTTTGTTGGCAGAGTCCGTCTGCAAGAACTGCCCTTTTCATCTCCTAGAACAGAGAGGCTGCGCATGGTCACCACTGACACAGATGTGATGACAGAGGAAAATAATTTAATTGTATGTTATTTATTTAAAATAATGATTTTAACATGGGTTTGATTCTCCGCTTGGGCATCTCTGTGTGGAGTTTGTACTCCAGTTTCCTCCCACATTCCAAAAACATGCATGTTAGGTTAATTGGCAATTGTAAATTGTCCATAGGTATGAATGTGAGTGTGAATGGTTGTTTGTCTATATTATATGCCGTATGATTGGCTGGCGACCAGTCCAGGGTGTACCCTGCCTCTCGCCCGAAGACAGCTGGGATAGGCTTCAGTATACCCCTGCAACCCTCATGAAGATAAGCAGCATAGAAAACGGATATATGGATGGATTTTAACATGAGCCTTTAATTTCAGAATGTATATATTTTTTAATGAAATAAAATATTTACACAGCAGCGAAATTTAATATTGCCTGTGTTTATTTCCTGCAGCCAGAGATCAGAAACCCCAGGAACAGAGCAGTAAAGCAGACGATACACATGAGCACCAGATGTTTGAATTATTATTATAGGCACAATAATCCCTGATAAAAACACGGGCTACTGTTGCGGCTGTAACTCGAATCTGAAACGCCAAAGTCACTTCCTGTCTGCCCCTCAATGAGTTCCCCCAGAGAATACATTTATAGCAACACACAAGCACAAGTCATATTTATGTCTTAAATGGCTTATTTTCCATTATTACAGTATGTCAACTACATTAGGTAGTAAGATTTGATGGTGAATGACCCATTACATACAGTCGATTTAATTTAAAGAAAATATGCATAATACAATGCAGTATTTGACGTATTATTTCATTAAGTCTATTATTCTGTACTGTATATATCAACCCCCCCAAATACACGCACACACACACACACACACACACACTGTACCTCATGAGAGAGGGATAGCACTTAGGAGCTGCCTCATACATAGAAAGCCTGTTTTAGGTCTTTCCCTGCGCTGAGCCTGGCTCTGTGATGCAGGCCCCCAGATGACTGGGAACAAATCAATCTAACAAATAATTCACTGGCTGCGGCATGCCCGGCTGAACTGATGGCAGAGAAAGTGGCAAAATGAATTAAAGATTGAAAAGAAACTGTCACTTTGTGTTACAAAAACCAACTAAACTGGTTTTATGCTCTTGCCGGCGAGAGTTGGGAAAGTGCTGAGAGGAAATTCACAAGCACTCGCACTGGCGAGGGAAGTAAAAGCATTAGAAGCAGCCCAGCGAGCGGGAAGATGGTAACAGGAAAAGTAACGGAATGAGAGGTATTCGCCTATTTCTGTCTATTTATGTCTTGCTTGATGCTCTCTTGAGGCTGATTTTAATGCAAGCTAAACACCAGTAGATACAAGCTCATATAATTTATGAAATCCATCAAGTGAATGATCTGTGGCAGAGATAGACAGCAGCAGTGAGTGCTGTAAAATGACACAAATGATGAGGTCAGGCACACGTGTAAAACAAATCGGTGCAATCTGTCAGTTGAGCTTTAGGGTGAGTCAAAGTGAAGATAACCTGTTTCCGACACATAAACTTAATCTGAGATTATTATTTTCTCGCAACTCCACTTAGATGGAAGCCAATCTAGTGGATCTCAAGACAACAGTAAATCTCTAAGTCTCTTTTACAGTAGTGTACTTTTGGAGTAGTTTTTTAATTTCAGTCACTTTGTAGCAACTGTAGAAAAGACCAAATTATCATGTACCAGATGAATCATCATATTCAAAGGGCCTGTTTATGTCAATGGTTTCTGCAACTGAGGCAAGGCCTCAATTAACAATGACAAACCTTAAATAAACAAAGGAAGTACAGATTAAGATGAGTAAGCATATTCTGTGGGGCTACAGAAGCTATTATTGTACTGATAACGATATGTGTTTGTACCAAAGTGCGGAATGGACAGAGTGACTCCTGTCAGTCATTCAGTCTCATTGTCCCAGTGGGTGGAGGCTGGGCCAATGGCGAGTACACAGACAATGAGGAGTAACAATGTGTTTTCATTTACACAAATTCTGACTCTGTATTGTCCCGCAATTGGCTATGCATGTCATTTATTTATGTACTTATGGCACACCTGAAAACATGAAACATGGCAATAAACATAACAATAACTTGTCTTGTATTTTTTCTCAAAAGCACCGCATTCAGTAATACAAGCAGTTTTCCAACTGCCTATATATCACCAGCCACCACCCCAAATATGCAGAAGTAAACAGTGACTGATGCACGATCGTGCCCTCTGTCCTGTTAAAAATGTTGTGTATTTTATGAAACAAGTTCCAGATTGCAAGGTGCATACTGCAACGTATTGCAAGGGGAGTCATATTTTATGCCAGCCATAAATGCAGAATGCTTGATACCGCCCTTGGGCCAGTAAATGCAGGTCTGTACAGAGCTACACAGCGTGTTACGGAACAAGTTTACCGAGTAATAAGATATAAACCGAAATCAAGACAAGCTGAAGAAAACCCAATAAATTGGAGGCATTTTGACAAACGCCATGCCGTTTTAAACTTCCCAATTGCACATTGTGAAGCACCGCTGAGCGCCTTTGTGGCTGCAGTACTTCTAGGGAGAGGCGGTCGCTGTGAGCGACTGGCCAATCACCGAGCGTAAAGACTGAATACATACTGAGCATTTTGTTGAAACACAAATAGATAATAGATAGATAACAAATAGATAACGATGAAAATGATGATAATTCATTCATTCATTTTCTGCCGCGGGGTAAACCCTGGACTGGTCGCCAGCCAATCACAGCACACATGCAGACAAACAACCATAATGATGATAATGATCACACAAAAATGATAAATGTAACTCAAATGTAATAGATTATTAGAATCACACTCTAATTTAAAGTGAAAAAACACATACAGGCTGATCCAACTTTAATATAATGTCCTGATAAAAAGTTAAAATGAGGCTATGTAGTGTGTGTGGCCTCCACGTTTGATTTCACAGAAGTGGGATTGACTTGGAGTTGTGTTGTTTAAGTGTTCCCTTTATTTTTTGAAGCAGTATATTGTATATGCAAGCTCACCAGAGGGTGACTTTCACAACAATTTACCAGGACTTTTCCTGGAGAAGGCTATGGTGGATGTACAGTACTTTAAGGTAAAACTCCAAATATTTTTCAGTTAATAAAAATACATAAATGGTGCTTAGGAGTATTTGAAAACAAAATGGAAATATTGTTTAACCAAAGTGAATTATTCACTCTTGTTATCCCATTAATGAGCAACCTCTATGTACATTAAAAATGTTTAATACAAATAAAAAATTGTCATTTGTATATTGATATTGATATTAAGCATGTTTTTGGAATGTGGGAGGAAACGGGAGTACCCGGAGAAAACCCATGCACGCACAGGGAGAACATGCAAACTCCACACAGAAATGCCCGAGGGTGGAATTGAACTTGGATGTCCTAGTTGTGTGGCCTTTGCGCTAACCACTCATCCGCCATTAGAATTTAGAATTGAATTTTTTCTAAAGCTAACAAAATTCTCAATAGAATAGGGTGTGAGCCGAAGCATTCACAAACCAAACATTTTGTCATGAAAATGCCGTACTATACTTTTGCCATAATGTCAACACCGTGAGGATATACAATTTGTATGACCTCTCATAACAAGACACTTTAAATATATGGTTTTCAACAAATTACAGTGCAATGCATACTTTACCCACTGCTTGTTAGAACAGGCTTAATGTGAATGTTAAAATGCAGTTCCAGCATTTTGGGGACAGATATTAACAGTAAAAAACAGCTGGCCAAAATATCATCAGCTACAACGACATGTCCTCATCGCATTGTAGTGCATCATTTATTAAAACCACCCACCAATACTCACTTTTAGGTTAAAATTCTCACTTAAGTGTCATTTTCGTCTGCATTGGAAGAAAATGAAAAGCCACTTTGACTCAACGTACTGTGCACACGACATGCACTGCTCATCAATCCTGTTGCTCTAAAGAACCAGATGCCCTTTCCAGTCAGTAACTTGGGTTCCATCTATGTGAAGATCCTCTTTCATCCTTTTGTAGCTAACTTGTAAAGCTCTGAACACTTCAAACAGTGTTTGAGGAAACTGATCTGCACCAAGTTTGGTAATCTGCAGATGACTAACTTTTGAAGTCCACTGATCTTTTGTCCAAACTATTGAGAGTGCAGCGGTGGCTGGGTGTTTACAAAGTAGGCAGAAATCAGTGGGGGTAACCATGTGCAAGATTCAGTCCAAAATAAGAGAAAACATGATCTCCTTTGACTGTGGAGAAATAGATTACACTAACATACTGTATGCTCATTCACGTGTGTAATTGTGGCAGCATATCTTTCCTATGAACTTGTCATTTTGATGTATCCCATCAATGTGAGATTGAGCGTGAAACCGCAACCTGTTTGAACATCAAATCTTTGATGCCCTCATACGTTTTTCCGTAGTGTGTCTTGTAAGTTTTAGCTCATGGAGGTGACCTTTGGTTAAGTGATTCTCATCTGATGGGTCAGGACACAAAAACAGCTATTTCAAAATGTTGTTAAAATATGTATGCAACCAATGTCTGACTTGTTTTTTTAAATTGAGAGTTTTCCCTCCTTTATAACGGTTAATTGCGTCCAGACCGACCATGATAATGGTATATGACCGTGAATTTGAAGTTGGATTTCTTGTTTATAAATGGAATATTTTCATATTTAAAGCATATAAAACTGTTTACAACTTTCTAAATCAAGTTTTAAACATTACTAGTGCCATTTAGACCTTTACCCAGATTCAATTCCACCCTCAGAGTTTGCATGTTCTCCCCGTGCATGCGTGAGTTTTCCGGTTTCCTCCCACATTCCAAAACCATGCTAGGTTAATTGGTGACTCCAAATTGTCCATAGGTATGAATGTGAGTGTGAATGGTTGTTTGTCTATATGTGCCCTGTGATTGGTTGGCGACCAGTACAGGGCGTACCTCGCCTCGCCCCGAAGAAAGCTGAGATAGGCTCCAGCACCCCCCGCGACCCTTGTGAGGATAAGCGGTAGAAAATGAATGAATGAATGCTTGAGAATCCCTAATTTAGGTCAAAGATAAGTACATTTTGCTAATTTTGACTAATGATAGGCCATATTAATCGACAAAAGAAATTCAAAGTGTAGAGAAAAGTCTGTATTTAGTCAAAATTAAAAAGAGCAATATTTTAGTAACTTCCTATTTGGCAGAAACTATATCGCTTATAAGTGAAATACCTTGCTTGGTTTGACCTAAATAGAAGTGATTCACAACTTAATGACAATTAGATAATGTGGATGGCAGATTGAGACCATTTGAGAACCTTTGCTTTAGATGTAACCTTCATGCAACATGTTGCATACACATTCACTACTTGTGTATAATAGAAGCAATACAACACAACAAAAGTTCTGTGTCTCAGGATGATATTATCTTGCAACAAGTCTGACCTCTTTTGAAGACAATGCTGTCGTAAGGTATTTTGTTCCTCGTCTCCAGGCTGGAACAGTTCCATCGGTGCCCTCTGAACTGGTGTTGACACTCGTGGATAGCAATCTGGATTCCCTGGATGGCTGAAGCCGTCACATCAGGGTTGCGCATGCACACCTCCAGCTGTCGCCGGGTCAAGCCCGGCAGTGTCAGGCACACTGTGTTGGCATTCAGAATTGGGTCGATGTTGGGGAGCTTCAGGCCAAGGATTTCATTAGCTTCTACCCTGCACGAAAAACACACGTTCATGCTCCACTCTGAAAACAGCAGTAATAAGTTCCATAGTTCTAAGATTTGATCACTTCTAGTAGTAGAACAGTGTAGCAGCCACTCAATTAAACACAGTACCTAAACAAGTACTTAATGACAATAATGAATAAAACATACCAAAATATGAATAAAGAATTAAATATGATGACATGATGACGTAGTGGCTGGCATGTCTGGAGAAATGGGTTCAAATCTTTGTGTGTATGTTCTCCATGCGTGCACAAACATGCATCTTAGGCTAATTGGAGACTCTAAATTGTGTATCGATATTTATGTGTGCATTGTGATTGACTGGCGACCGGTCCCTGCCTCTCGCTCAAAGTCATCTGGGATTTCGTCAAGCTCAACTCGGACTCAAAGACCTGACCCCAGCTGCATAGGAAATGGATGATGATGTAAGCAACAGTTATAGAATAATTTTATAAAGACTTCACAACTTTTCAGTTTAAATAAATGGAAATAGAACAACAACAGTAACTATTTCTAAAGCTAACGGAGCAAGGATGAGTTGACGGTGGCACGCATGAATTAACGACCTTTCCATGTCAATTCGAGGAACGAAATCCGCTATCATGTGAATTCAGAATAACTTGAACTCGAGATGCTTGAACATCAGTAGTTAGTCTTCGAGATCAGTCATGTCAGGCACAGCTGTGGAGCTGACAGCATATCGAGAGACTTATTTTCAACTTCACAGCAAAATCAGTAACAAGCAAAACACAGGCTGTACTTATGACCTTGTGATGAGAGTGTTTCTAGCTTACAGGTGAGCCTCTTCTTCTTCTTTGCTCTGCTGTCATGAAGTGTAAAGAGCAGGTTCTGTGTTATAGAGCCTCAGCCCGGGACGCAATGTGGAGCATGGCTGCAGGCGTACACACGCACATCTGCACATGCTTGACTGTGACCTGACACGCAGCTGTATGTTTTGCATACATTTTGTTGCCACATCTCATAGGCATGTATGTGTCTCTTCAGACTTTTACTCCGCATGACAATAAACATATTTTATTCTCTTGCTGGGAGTTAAAAAGAAGAAAAAGGGTCATGATGATCATCCTGGTGACGGTATTGCATTTTGATACTGTAGTAGCTTAACTCTTAATTCCATTTAGGCTTCTGTGACTACCTGTTGTGTTTCCTGCTTTGAGGTTAGGCTTGTTTCAACAGCTCTTTCCAAAGGGCAACATATAATTAAGAGAGACATTGTTTAGAAAGGAGGGGTGCATGGTCAACCAGATAATTTGCTAAAGATAACATCTTTAATAAAATACAACACTGATCAGCTCTTCATTTTTTTAACATTTAGTTTGTTGCTTTACTGCTGTGAGTTATTTTGAAATAACACAAATTATCTTCACTGTTGAATGAATTACATTTTTAAATATTTTTAAGACATTCAGTAATTAGTCTAAATCACTTGTACTCACCTTTTATCAAGGAGACAGATAAAAACCAAAATACATGTCACTCTGATGACTGATGAGTGTTCCATTTTTTGTTGTCTTTTGGCAGTAAGAAGTCCAAGTCCAAAAAAAAAACTTTTTTTAAGAACAAAAAAAGGATGTTATGGAGAGCTAGTCCAATATTCCAACCTGAAAGTGAAGTCAAAGAAAAAGAGAGGTCAGGTCTCGTCCCGGGTCCAGATGTGGCGTCCAGCGGTGAGAAAGTCATCAAGAGGTGTTCTCTGACGAGTGTGAGCAAAAGTGTCTGTTGCCGCTCTCCTCCGTGCACATGTTAAAGTCCAAAGAGTTGTCATCGGTGTAACATCCCACAGTGGAGAGACACGCACTGAGAAAGGCGCTTACAAGTGCGCACGAGTTGGGATGATTCCTCCAAACTGCTGCTGCGCTTCGCTTCGCCAGCCCACTTTTTTTTCCCCTGCGTCACTCTTGGATCGGAGGGACGTCGAGGGAGGTCAAGTGACTCGTTAAAGAGAGATTGAGATCATTTTCGGATAGGGAGTCTACACACAGCGGTTACTTCCCATGTGCTCTGTGCGGAGGACACGCACTGGACTGGAGGATGACAATGAGCAAGATGAACTCGTTTGTATTGGCTGTCACAACTGATAGTCAGACATATAGATATAAACAACAATAAAGAGTTTATTAGTTATTTGATCCCCTCAACCATTGTGAGGATAAGCAGCATAGAAAATGAATGGATGGATAGTTATGTGAGGGCGACAAAAGTAAGCACTTCAACCACTTCATTCCATTTTCTCAAGGGACAATTCTGTCATGTTGAAAAAAAGATTGCATTGACAAAAGTATATTTTCTTCACTTTTCCCCTTATTTAGACATTATCAGTCACTTAAAAAAGTCAAAGAAAAAGCAAAATATGCACTATTTACACTGAGAAGACTTACAATGCATTGAATCAATGCTAGGAAGGCACAAAATTCAGACTCTAAACATTGTGTCATTGCAGTATTTGTGTACCTTATCATAGTGTATTTATGGATGCGACAAAGGTAAAGTAATATCTAAAGCAGGGGTGGGCAAACTACGGCCCGGGGGCCACATGCGGCCCACCAAGCGTTTGAATCCGGCCCGCCAGTTGCTTTCTAAGTATTTCAACTTTTAACATACAAACTGGCAACATGACTTGCAAGTCTTATTTAGTAAAAAAAAAACAACAAAACTGTCAAATTAAATGACGTAGTTAGATGTGGTGTGATGTTTAAAGTGCTCCTGAAAAAAAGGGACATGAAAACATACAGCTGATAGTATATAACACTTACAGATAAAATTAGACAAAAAAAAATTCAAGGAAAATTATAAGTATTAAATAGTGTGTGAGTTAAATATATATATATATATATATATATATGTTCTGGCCCCCCCGGACAATTTTGTTTCCTCAATGCGGCCCACAAGTGAAAGTATTTGCCCACCCCTGATCTAAAGTAATTTGAACAATACACCACCGGGGGTCGTTTTCAATTGGTAAAAAGCAATTTGTTGATATATACACATATCACCATATTTGGCTTTAGTTGGTGGTGTACCCCAGGGATCAATACTGGGACCAAAGTAGGTAGTTTTAGATATAAATGATGTCAGTAAAGCCTCAAAAGGCTTAAAAGTTCAATATTAGTTGGAGGTGACACAGACGCATTTTGTTCAGGGGAGAACGTACATGAATTAATGGAAACTGTCACGATCACGCGACCCCAGGATGCAGAGAGCAGGACCAAAAGTGCAAATAAAAGGTTGTTTAATGCAATAATGGCAGCAGCAGGAAAACACAACAGCCACTACAAACCAAAGACAATTCGCAATGAAGCCACGACAGAAAGAGCACGCACCTGAACTAAAATGGGATAATGAAATTAGAAGCAGGTGTGTGAGAAGAGCAGGAGCAAGAAAACGGAAGGGAACAACAAAGGAAGTGGTTACCAAAATAAGGGCATGGAAAACGGAACAGAGGCAAAGAAGGAAACTAAGAGAGCTGTCACGAGGGGGTGAAGCCCGCTCGTGACAGGAAACAAGTGAAACTGAACACATAAAAAGGGCTTGGTAAAGACGAGCATCATTAAACTTAACAAAGGCGACTTAATGTTATTTAAGAAAAGCAAAAAAGAAACTCAAGCAAAAGGAAAAGCAGTATAGCAGACATTGCTAGGGATGACTGTCGATGAATTTGTCATGACAACTGATTACATGAGCTGGAAATCTTACATTGAAAATGTACAACAAAGTGTCAGGAGGTGCTTCAATACTGAATAATACAGAACATGTTCTGAACCAAAAATCATTTCACACTCAAATTATTACTTATAATAAGTCTTTGGTGGCTGCACACAGGGAAGCGACTAGCACGCAGGCCTCACAGCTAGGAGACCTGAGTTCAATTCCACCCTTGGGTATGTCCAACATTCCGAAAACATGCTAGGTTAAATGGTCCCAGGTCTCTAGGTCTCCAAATTGTCCATAGTTATGAATGTGAATATGAATGGTTGTTTGTCTATATGTGCCCTGTGAATGGCTGGCGACCAGTCCAGGGTACCCTGTCTTTCGTTGGGGAGGTGAGTGAGGGTTGGATAGGAAGTGATTTCAGGGGTTCAGAGTTTTAGTTCGGCATGGATTACAGCCGCAACAGTAGCCTGTATTTTTATTAGGGATTATAAGCCTGCACTCAGTGGCTGGCGATTAAGTCTGGTGCTTGTGTGTCTCACTGAACATTGCTGTAACACTACTGACACATAATGTCCATCTTTTGAATGCATAATGTTGTGGACACTATTCTAAAGTGTAATTATGTTTTTGTCACGGTGCTCTTTGATTATTTTCTTGGAGACCTCAGTGACCATAAGATAGAAGAACTGTTAAAATAACTGATGTGTAAAGTAATGATTCATCTGACATTTTATTTTTTTAAGTTGTACTTGGAAAACAGCTTGCAAGATTGTTTGACAATTGAAGTTTGACTTCCTTCCTTAGCCCTTTCAGTCCAAAGACTATAGTGCCAGCTGAAGTTTCGAGCACTTACAACCTCTGTTTGTCTTTCATCTTTTGATTTAAATAACTATGAAGTATAACAAAACAGGCTTCCCTTTTGATGAAGACCATATGAGATCACTCATCCCAGTGTTTTATAAGCAGCTTAGAGTAAAGATTCAGGAACCACAAATAAAAAGATTTCCCCCCTGCAGAGGGGGAAATCAAAACATGTTGCCCCACAGAGTTACCAACGTTGTAAATCACTGTACACAACTCTCTGTTCAGATACAATTACGACTATAGACACACATTCACTACAGAATATCAGACAAGCATTTAAATGTTCTCTCTGATGCATTTATAAGACCCCATTTAGTGGCTTTACCAAAGAGATTGTTGGGTCCAATTATTGCAATTCCTTGTCAGCAAAGCAGGCTCATTGCCAATTTTTGTTTATTTGACAATTTAATATTTACAGGGGGCCGCACGGTGGGTGAGTGGTTAGTGCAGGCCACACAGCTAGGTTAGATTCTGCGCTTGGGCATCGCTGTGTGGAGTTTGCATGCATACGTGGGTTTATTCCGGTTTCCTCACACATTCCAAAAACATTCATTCATTCATTTTCTACCGCTTATCCTCACAAGGGTCGCGGGGTGTGCTGGAGCCTATCCCAGCTGTCTTCAGGCGAGAGGCGGGGTACACCCTGGACTGGTTAATTGGTGACTCCAAATTGTCCGTAGGTATGAATGTGAGTGTGAATGGTTGTTTGTCTATACAGTGCATCCGGAAAGTATTCACAGCGCTTCACTTTTTCTACATTTTGTCATGTTACAGCCTCATTCCAAACTGAATTAAATTAATCTCTTACCTCAAAATTCTACACAAATTATGACAATGTGAAAAAAGGTTTTTTTGACATGTTTTGAATTTATTAAAAATAGAAAACAAAAAAATCACATTTACATAAGTATTCACAGCCTTTGCCATGAAGCTCAAAATTGAGCTCAGGTGCATCTTTTTTCCACTGATCATCCTTGAGATCTTTCTACAGCTTAATTGGAGTCCACCTGCAGTAAATTCAGTTGATTGGACATGATTTGGAAATATAATAACTGTCTATATAAGGTCCCACAGTTGACTGTGCATGTCAGAGCACAAACACCAAGCATGAAGTCAAAAGAACTGTCTGTAGACCTGCGAGACAGGATTGTCTTGAGGCACAAATCTGGGGAAGGATACAGAAACATTTCTGCTGCTTTGAAGGTCCCAATGAGCACAGTGGCCTCCATTATTCGTAAATGGAAGACGTTTGGAACCACCAGGACTCTTCCTAGAGCTGGCCGGCCTTCTAAACTGAGTGATCGGGGAAGAAGGGCCTTAGTCAGGGAGGTGACCAAGGCCCCGATGGTCACTCTGTCAGAGCTCCAGCGTTCCTCTGTGGAGAGAGGAGAGCCTTCCAGAAGGACAACCATCTCTGCAGCAATCCACCAATCAGGCCTGTATGGTAGAGTGGCCAGACGAAAGCCACTCCTTAGTAAAAGGAACATGGCAGCCCATCTGGAATTTGCCAAAAAGCACCTGAATGACTCTCAGACCATGAGAAACAAAATTCTCTGGTCTGATGAGACAAAGATTGAACTCTTTGGTGTGAATGCCAGGCGCCATGGAGGAAACCAGGCACTGCTCATCACCAGGCCAATACCATCCCTACAGTGAAGCATGGTGGTGGCAGCATCATGCTGTGGGGATGTTTTTCAGCAGCAGGAACTGGCAGACTAGTCAGGATAGAAGGAAAATGAATGCAGCAATATATAGAGATATCCTGGATGAAAACCTGCTCCAGAGCGCTCTTGACCTCAGTAGACTGGTCATGTACCTTGACCATATAGACAGTAGACATTAGCACACAGCCAAGATCTCAAAAGATTGGCTTCAGAACCACTCCGTGAATGTCCTGGAGTGGCCCAGCCAGAGTCCAGACTTGAATCCGATCGAACATCTCTGGAGAGATCTGAAAATGGCTGTGCACAGACGTCTCCCATCCAACCTGATGGAGCTTGAGACTTATTGCAAAGAAGAATGGGCAAAACTGCCTAAAGATAGGTGTGCTAAACTTGTGGGATCATATTCAAAAAGACTTGAGGCTTTAATTGCTGCCAAAGGTGGATCAACAAAGTATTAAGCAAAGGCTGTGAATACTTATGTAAATGTGATTTTTTTGTTTTCTATTTTTAATAAATTCAAAACATGTCAAAAAAAACTTTTTTCACATTGTCATAATGGAGTATTTTGTGTAGAATTTTGAGGTAAGAGATTAATTTAATTCAGTTTGGAATGAGGCTGTAACATGACAAAATGTAGAAAAAGTGAAGCGCTGTGAATACTTTCCGGATGCACTGTATGTTCCCTGTGATTGGCTGGCGACCAGTCCAGGGTGACCCCGTCTCTTGCCCGAAGTCAGTTGGGATAGGCTCCAGCATACTACAGCGAGTAGTAGAGTAGTGGATAAGACTCTGTTCCATTACCTTAAGCTTCTTCAGAGCATCATTCATAGGTTCATCGACAGCCTCGTAGGCAAATTGCCCTTTACAAATCATCAATCTCACCTCCCTTAGTTCTGGCTCTATGTTAAGAACCTCACAGTTGACTGAACATCAGCAAATGCACTCTGTCTGCACTCAGAAAGTGAGGATTTTGCATTTTCAATGACATTGACACAATGACAAGTTACGCTGAACTTGTTGAAGCAGCTTGTTCACCTGCTTTATGGAGGTCAGAATGCCAAACCACTGAGCAGAGGGGAAGCCACCAATTCTGCCAAAGTCAAGGCTTCTACTTCAGCTGCTAGATCGTTAACAGTTTGCCTAGCTTCACGGAGAGCATCCCAGATTTATTTTGCTTGATTTCTGACAGCTGCAACACTCAGACGTCTGCTCTCCAATCGAACATCACTTTAGGACTTCAGTGTCACGTTGAAATGCTTAAGTCAAGATGCCCCATCATGACAGCTTCTGCGGATAGCCAAAATGACCGACAGTATCCTTTGAGGACTTTGCTGAATCTGCTATGGCAACACACATGGTATGTGCACCACAAAGTTCAAACAGGGATCTTGGGCTTGTGTTGAGCGGTCTTGCTTATACACCTTGCTTCTTCCCTTTCATGTTTAACCCATTGTCATATAGGCCTGTCCTCTGCAATTGTCAAAGGGAATCTGAAGCTCTTCCAGTTTGTCTTGTATGACATTTGATATGTTCAGGCCAGTAGCTTCCTCAATTACCAGATACCCCAAGAAGTATTCTTTAACGCCTGGCTTGGGTTTCAGCGCCATACTGTGCAGTACGACTGACATCTGTTCTTTATGACTTGCATCTGGGGTGCAGTCAATCATCATGGAATAGTATTTTGAGTCTTACAAACAGGAAACAAGGATTTTAAGGACTCTGTCACCAACTATATGCATCAGTTAATTTTGTATTCTCTGTCCGAGATAGTGAATGTGTGTTTCCAACACAGGATCAAACTACCTTTAAGAAGATGCCATTAAATGGCTCATGTATTGTGAAGAGCCGCCATGCAGAGTCCTTGATGCGACAAGTTAATACTGTTGTAAATATAAATACTAGCCTCACAAAAATTACAATTAATGCAAATATGACTCCAACTTTTAACCATTTTAAAATATTTTAATAATAATTTCTAATTTGATTTGATGTTTCTATGTTAAAATATTTTTGTGTTCTTATTTTTACATTTGATACATAGGTTCTGTATTCCTACAGTGCTTTGCTGCTTTAATGCGTTCAATTTCTCCATGGAATGGGTCCAAAGGAATTATTATTTTATTTCATCTAATCTCATATGATTGTTATGAATTCATTTCACCAAGAGATGGCGACATTTTTCCACCGTGCAAATACCCCAAAACATCTATTGATAGCATAGATTGATAGAGTGTAAATGGGACCACCAACTGACCAATGAACCACTCCTTTCAAACAAAGGTATCTCACTACATATTGAGTATTCAATATATGATATGTAATTGCCAGTCCACATCGGGATAGAATTACCCTCTTTTTTCGTTTCATGAATAGCAGGCTAGAAGACATGGTGCCCAAAAATGTTCAAAAAACATGTTCATGTGATGCACAAGCTTCCTCTTGTTTGGACTTTTTCTTTTACTTGCTCCTGATTCATATTGCCATTTGGAGGCCATCTCTTCACCTTTCACCTTCACCTTTTACACAGCTGTCCTCTGGGAAGAGGAGGTGGCCAGTCTAGCTAGGGATGGATCCGAGGCGGTTTATATGCGTGAGGAAAGAGGTTTTCTAGAACTTCAAAACTGTTTGAGCACCTTTTCTATGTGGAACAAACAAGGGAGCCAAATGGAATATTTTTCTCAAATTTGGTGATGTAGGGACACATGCAGAATAACTGCTATAATGTAAAAAAAACATTTAAATTGATGTTTTCCCAAGGAAATAGACATACTGTTCAGTAACATAAGACGTGTTTTACATGGACATGGACCGATGGATCTGTAGCGTCTATCAAAGGGACTTGGCCCAAGTCATATATACTACCAGTATTATTGTATATGTCTGTTGCTCTGTGTAACAAATTCAATTCTTAACTTCTTAAATTTACCCTATACTAGCTTGAGGTAAGAATATATTTTCTGTGTTTAGTTAGTTTTTCTTTTTTTTACTTATCTTGGATGGTCTCTTTGGGGCCTAATTTCCTCTAGAAGGAGTCTGACTGACTCATGCAAATGTTCCCCTTCCATTACATTATTCAAATGTGGGAAAGCTGGTAGTGTCACTTGAACTGATGTGTCTGGAGATATAAAATGTTTTAATCAGTCAGGTTAACATCATACTTTGTCATTTTGGGCTGGAAAGATATGTTTTAACATATCTTGCTGTAGCCATTAAAAACACCACATACTCTGCTATGTGAAACAAGAACCATCTGAACATCTAATTTGATCATAAATGAAAACACTAGAGTTGTCCCACTAGTACTTACAAAAAGATGTATTTGGTTCAATTGAAATCCAATTATCCTGCGGGGAAAGACAAGTTCGAGCTAAGTTTTCACAGGTTGATGGCAGGTGCTATGTCGACAGTTTAGGTCATACGGTATTTGTGACTCTTATTTTTATTTGTTTTGGTTTGTTTTAGTTTATTGTGCTTGTTAGTAAACAGAAAAAGTCCAAAACAATGAATCATCCTGTTAAAAAAACAAACAAAACAACCATGATAACCTGTAAAACAGTAGGGTTCCCTTTTTGGCTCATGAAAAAAAATCAGATAATGTTAAAAAAACAAGGATTAGAGGGAGAATTAAGCTCCAATACGTGTGGAATTGTGGTGCTGTCTTCAACACTACCCTATGCACCCAGAAAACATTTGGGTTAAATATCAAAGACATATAATAAATAGACCAGAGAGAAAAATTCTGATGACACGAACAGTTTTTCTTGACAGCTCTCGTAATGTTTCTGTCATTACGGGTAGCTACTTGATGTTTGTTACTTACTAAACCAGCAGTGGTATAGCAGTGGCCGGCCACCCTAGTGGTCCCCCCTACGGCTGCAGGGCCATTTTTTTGACAAACACAGCTCTGTGTTGCGGAACACTACTTCAGCCTAATCGCATCCGGTGGATCAACAGCAGAACGCTGTAAACTTTCATGAACTGTTTAAGATGAACATCATTGTTGCCGAACCACTGAATTTGAACTTATGGACTCCTGGCCTTTATATACACCATTCTTCTACAGCACATAAACCAAGTGACATTGTGTTCATAAACCAGTGACACCCTTGTTCTGTGTGCATCCCTGAGAAGGGAGTTCAAGCAAAGTTCATGTTTCTTGGAGAACCATGACCATTGCAAATGAGCAAAGCAGAAGCGTCACAGAGAATAGAACTTCGAACATATACCGTATAATCTAGGTGTGTGTTTGTGTTTGTACGCGTGCAGAAGACAGACAGAGCGTGCATCAGACTGTCATAAGTGTGTGTCTGTGTTTGAACACAAATGACAGGTCTAACAGTGGAACAATCAGTCAGCGAGACTGAGGTCTGTGTTGGTTTAAAAAAAAGAGGAAACTTCACAAACTTTCTCTCTCTGTATTTCTTCATCACCTGGGTTTGAAACGATGAATAAAACTGAGAACGTGACAGATGCAATTAGTGGTTAGCAATTTCATTTTCATAAATTTGACATTTAATACTGTATTTCCTCGCTTCTGACAATCCACAGAACACATTCAAGTACACAGTAACACAGACACGATACTGCAGACAGGAGCGACGTTTAGTTGGCTAGTTAAACATGCGTGTTTTTAGAACAGCCACTAAGTTGTTTTTGTATTGTAATGCATGGTGTCAGCGTTGTAATCCCCATGCAGAGACGTCAGTACGCTTGCAATCAATTCGACTGTCTTTGCCTGGAAAGAAAATACTGAAGTGGTGAGAACGGACTTTGAATGATCACAGTGTTTTGTATTTTTAATGTAGAGAGAACAAATGCCTGAGGCACGAAAAATTTTTCTGTGCTAAACGTTTTGTTTTATGCTTTTGCACTGATGAATTGTAATGAAAGCATTTTGGTCCAGTATTTGGCAAAGCAAAATGGAAAAAGAAAATGGATTTTTGATGAAGCTAGAGTGTTTATGTATATGGCTATAGCAGGGGTGTCCAAACTTTTTCCACAGAGGGCCACATACTGAAAAATGAAACAATGCAAGGGCCACTTTAATATTTTGTAAACATGTAGATAAGATATACATCATTCAAGAAAAACTGCATCTCAGCTTAGTGGTGGAGACGAAAAAGCGTATTATTGGTATGAACTTGTTGTTTTAATTTTCCAATTATTATTATTATTATTTTTTTTTTTTTGTCCCGTCCAGCCATTGGGGCAGATAGTATTGTTGATCTAAATGCCCTTACATGCTAGACAGATTTGCTCTGTGTCAGGAAAGGTGTTGGCTACAACTTCCCTGTACCATGAAATTTTATTTTCCAAATATTTAAACTTTCCTCTTTAAAAAAATCTTTGTAAATGTTCTTCTCATAATCTTATGACCTTATTCCCATAACATTTTAACACTGCAACACTTTATGCTGCTAAAATGACATAATTTTTCCTCATAATATTAATAATTTATTTTTTCTAATTGCTATTTTTTTTCTCTTTAAAACACAACTTTTTATTTTACTTCATCTTTGTAAAATTTCCGCTGTTATTTCCATTTCTGCTGAATTAAAAAAAATTCCAACAATTTCAACTCGTAATTATGACTTTATTGCCATAATATTTTTCTGAGTTACACCTATACTTATTATTTTTTCATAATATTAGGACTTTGAAAAAAATAAAAACATTTTCCTTAATATTTCAAGTCTATTGTACTAAAATGACAGTATTTTACCTGATAATGTTACATTATTCTCATAAAATAAAAATAAAAAAATCTCCTTAAATATATATTTTTTGGTTTTAATGTTATCACTTCATACTTGTAAGATTTTTCAATTTTTGCTGGGTTTTTTCTTATTATTTTCAGAATGTTCCATAGTGTCACGGTTTGGCATGTCTGTGTTGCGGTGCGACCCCAGGATGCAGAGAGCAGGACCGAATGCAGGTAAAAATATTTAGTTTTGTAATAATTGCAGCAGCAGGAAAACGGCAACTCAGATAGCAGAAGGACAAACTATAATGATCCCACACAGGGAGAAGCACACACCTGAACTAAATAGACACTGAAATTAGGGACAGGTATGGGTGACTATGACAACGGAGGCAGACGAGGCAAAACAGGAAGTCAGATACAAAATAAGAGCGTGCAAAACGGAAACCAAAGCCCAGACAGGAAACTCAAACCCAAACTGTCACTTGGGAACCCACACAGGGCGTGACACATGGGTCACTAAAAAACTGCCGTGGCCGCAAATGGCCCTCGGTCTGCTCTTTGGACACCCTTGATCGATTGATCTTTTCATCTATTTGTCTCTTTGACATTTTAAGTTGAAGATGTTTCTATAGCTATTTATCCCATATATACTGTATACACATGACACATACACACATAAAAAGAATAATACTATATACTAAATGCTAAATAATACTACAGAGAGAGACAGTACTAATTTAGAGGAATGCAAACTACAACCACAATAAAAAAACATGTATTCATATCTTATATCTGACTCTGACGATAAAAAAACAAGGATTATTCCCTATGCAAAGTCTACAAACCGTTACATTACGGTACTTCATCTTAATTAGAAGGCGTGGGGGTCAACATTCTGTGCTAATGCCGCCATCTTGTGGTCAGCCATCCGAACAACACAATCAAGTTGGGCTTGCAAAGATCTTCACGTCAACACTTTTACTTAATTTCGATAGCGCCGAAGAACATTTCCACTCGTGGCTGATATCCAAACTGGTGTTTGGCTCTAAAATTATGCTCTAAAATGTTTTGTGTTTGTTTTTAATACTGAACACATGCTCACCGAGCACAGACACGCTTTTAGCTTCCTGATAACAAGCTGCATGACTTCTGTCGTACAGACAGCCACGTTTATTGTTCTAAGGAGCCAAAGAAGATGTGACCTGAGCCAAAGCAGCTGTCATAGATAGCAGCCCCCCACCAGCCATGTTTTCACAACCACAGATAACAAAGAAATGACGGAGGGGGGGCGGGAAACTGTTGCGTAAATTGGAGTGGGCGATACTGAAACATTTGTGTACATACAGCATTGCTGGGGTTGTTCATGGAAAAAGCAGTGAGAAATTGGGGTACAAATGGGGGTACACTGTGGAGTCATCTTCACCTTTATCCACCAGGACAGGATGAGACTCAGTGGGTTGTTCCATGAGTCCTGTAGCAAAGTCTTCCCTGTAAACTGCCTCACAATCTGAACTGTTTTTTTAAATTTAACTGCAAAACTTGGCTTTATCTCCACCACAATCCATCTGACTCAGTGCTCAACACATATCTTCATAAAAGAAGCAAAAAAAGCAACACTCTTGCATTTTAGACAGATCAAATCAGATCTTTTTGCAAAGTAAACATATACACATTTTGCCTAAAGGGTATGTTGAATCCTTGATGCTCTCGCATCCTTGATGGGTGGTCCATGGCAATGAGCTGAAGCATCACCTCCTCCTGAATGAACTCATAAAGATCACTGTCTCCGTCAAACACGCCGAGCCAAAGTGGAGGTCATGTGCTCATGCGGATGCGTGCAAATTGGAAAAAGGTCTTTGTTAAAAGCTAAGATGAGTTACACTGCACAGGCTTAATGACATGGTTTGTATTGTTTCACCTCCCGGTTTCTTCTCTTTCTGTTTTGGTTTTTCCCACTCTTATAATTACGATCATGAGTCAATCTCTAGACAAGCTCTTTGTGTAAGCAACATCTCACTGCAAGATTGATAGATGATGGGAGAAGAGTTCACACAAACGGACAAGCATTATCGGATCAAATTACCTCTTTCTGTCTCCCTCACTCTTGTTATCTTTCGATGTCTCTCCCTCGTTGCCTTTTCATGCCATTTAGTCGAGTTGTCACTCATTCCTACTTTGGAGGTCCGGTTTTTCATATTGAGGGTCTTGCTGTGGTCCATTCTTACGTTCATTTTTTAAGTGAGCACACAGGTACAGTAAATTGGACCACCTAGACTCCCATGTAGAAAATAACTGTCTTTGCGGAAATGTCTGTGCAACCTGTTATTAAGGTACCTTGTGAGGATATGTATTGTGTATTGTTAAAAAAATATATATTAGAGACTTCTACAAATTAAATGGCACACCTACAGTCACCTTTACACCTGTATTACCCAATATAGTAGACATACTATGAATAAATAAGCAATTTAAGATATAAATAAAAGAGTTCTGAGTTGAGTTCTCAGTTGCCGTGGGTTACCGAAGCAAACAGTAGCCCATGTTTTTATTAGGGATTTTCATGAGCTCAATTCAGCAATAAAAGTGTTATTCTTGCAATCAAGTCTAGCATTTGTGTGTCTGATTGAAACTTGCAGTAACATTACTGACACCTAGTGACCAGTGTAGAATACTACATTAAATCACAGTTTTTTTAATGTGTCTTCTGAATGTCAATTGAGCCATTTTTATGTTTGAAAATGCAAAACATATGTATCTTTTTATGCATATTTCTGAAATAATAATAGGCTTTATTCAACCACAAAGTGCAATCACAAAATTAATTTGCATAACAGTTGCAAAAAACGCACTCACTTAACCTGGCAGTCCAGTTTATGAGCAAACAAACAATGCAACATACATGTCAGAGATACGTATATTTATTTATTTGTTTAAATAGAGGGTAGCCGAGTGGTTAGTGCGCAGGCCTCACAGCTAGGAGACCGGAGTTGGATTCCACCCTTGGTCATCTCTGTGTGGAGTTTGCATGCTTTCCCTGTGCATGCGTGGGTTTTATCCGGGTACTCCGGTTTCCTCCCACATTCCAAAAACATGCTAGGTTAATTGGTGACTCCAAATTGTCCATAGGTATGAATGTGAGGGTGAATGGTTGTTTGTCTATATGTGCCCTGTGATTGGCTGGCGACCAGTCCAGGGTGTACCCCGTCGCTCGCCCGAAGACAGCTGGGATAGGCTCCAGCACCCCCTCGACCCTTGTGAGGAAAAGTGGTAGAAAATGAATGAATAGGGGGTGACCCTTAAGAAGTGTTTAATTTTACTTTTGATAAAAATAAAAAATAGTAAATAACTGGTTAATGAAATGCAGCAGATGAACCTCTTTATGCCTGAAACAAAATCGCTACACATTTCAGTGCAACAAATTCCTAAAAAATGAGAACTTGTGTCAACTTGTTGAGCTCAAACGACTCCAAGACAATTTTTTTGGGTTGTTGTCTTTTCATTTTCATTGTAATTTCATGTAATTAGTTCATATTGCATATATTCTTATTGAATTGTTTGTTCAAATGTATATGTTAAAATGACCCGATCCTACATTTGTAACTTTTCAGACCCATGTATACATGTTATGTTCATAATGTTATATTCTTGCTCTCCATGATGTGGAAGTGTCATATCATGAGGCTGGGGTGTTTTTAAGCTCTTCCGTCACTCTCATATCCCTATGTCATGTGTTCTTCACATAATCTATAGTCAATCCAACATTTGAGCGTTTTGTCCAACAATGACAGATTTACCCTGTACACAATGTGACATTTATGGATCATTTCATTAAAAGAAACTTACAACAGTGCCACACTGGGAATCGATATCAATTGAAAAGCCCCTGAAATGGATTTTATAGTCTGTGCAAAGTCAATCAACATTCCCAACGGAACATACTTTTGTGTTATTTACTTTTATGCCTTATAGGATTTACTGGGATTAAATTAATTATATACTGGTTAGACAGACAATAATGTGTTATTCAACATTATAAGGTAAGTAATATTTACAATTAAATATTTCAGTCTCCCGAAGACAGCTGAGATAGGCTCCAGCACCCCACGCGACCCTCGTGAGCAGAAAATGGATAAATGAAGGTCTGAAACTAATTAATTGTGATAAATAATGAACAACTCCATTTCAAATCCTCACTACAAAATACTGAAGTAATCCCCCTGAAGTCTAACAAACATTCCCGGTCTTCTCTGCTGGGGTTCTTCCACGTTGTCCACGTCTGTCCCTGGAGATAGATAGGTACATTGGGAGTATAATAGATTCATATCAGACTGACTGTTATCCAGTATCCAGTCAGGAGTTTATATGCTCATCGTGGGCTTGACTTGTATTCCTTTTGGACCCTTAATGATTTATTTGAATGGTTCATTTTTCAGGATGGAATGATTATACAAACTTCATATTTGATGGTTTTTAGAAGAATCAGGTGAGCAATTTTGAATTAATTTATACAGGTCAGAATAATATATTCGGGTTAAAATATACACATACTGTCAGTATAATACGTGGTGCTGAAGGTTCCAGTATGTCTTTTAACTTGATGAACAGTGTCTATAAACTTTTCCTTAGTGATCATTATTAGATAAAGTTGGCTTATATTAAGTTTCATATTATTATTGCACACAAACACATCAAACAACTGCTGCTTATCTTTTGTTGGGCAGTGCTGTGACTGCTTTGTGACTGAAATGACTGAAGGCTCACATAACTGCAAATTTTATTTCTTAAAAATGAAACTTTGGGGATGTATCCATACAAAAACTCAGGATGCAGCCTTAATACAAATAAATATGTATACAAGTACGGTTGTAAAAAATGGATGTTCCATATATTATTTCCTTACAAATTGATGGGATTCCATTTTATTACCACCCTAAAGCTTTCAGAGGGATGAATCAAGGTGAATACTGTGAATACCTGTAATAGGGGATTACGTCAAAGTGTTTCTAGTGAAGTAAACAAGATCGATTTACAGGAAAGGCAAAGTCTGAAACACTGGAATCTTAGCAGACTCCTACCTGAAAATGAACATGTGATGATCATGTCTAATTGATACATGATAATTGAGAAGCAATGTGCTTTCATCAACACAGAGAAGTTTCATATTGTTAGTGTCGTCTTTAGCTAATGGTGATAACTACTCAACCTGCCTTTGCACACATGCTCACACCAGTGACGTGCGGTCAAGACAGACAGGTAAGGCAGACTCTCACCTGTCATGATGAAAATTTATAAAAACAAATTTAAAATGCAAACATGAATTATTTTCACAGCAGCAGCTCTACTGAGCAGAGGGTCAGATGCATCAAAACCCATTTTGCTTTTTCCACTTTTCTGGCCTATAAATGTAGTTTGAATGTTGTATTCTCGTGTTAAATGATGCCAAAGTTTCAGATAATGAGGTTTTCGCACTTGGAAGTGAGCCTTGAGAGAAGTTTGAGATGGCTCAAAACGCTCGGTTTCAAAATACGTGGTAAAACTGCCTCTTTGTGATGTCACAGAGGGATGGACTTTCTTATATTGACATGGCTCTGCTTCCCCAGCCCAAGCTCAGGCAGAAGTTATTGTATTTGGTGATTCCCAGCAAGAGAAAACAATTTTAATCTGTCAACGGCATTTCACACGGGACATATCCACTAAACTGTTGATGGAGCCAGAAGCAGCGCGCTCTTGCCAGGAAAGAGTGCATTCATTTCGGACACTCTGTGCGTCCATGCGGCACACTCACGTCTAGCTTCTGAGCTCCACCGCAGCAACGGTGCCCCTGACAAAGTGTAACCGGTGTAGGCAAGGTTGCTGCTCTTGAGCTCTGTTACCACTCTGAGTAAGTCAGGGGTCTCCAGCCAGTAGCCAGTGGGATTCGTTCAGAGTATAGAAAGCACTTTGGGCAAGTGACCAATCACAGCAGAGTGGGTGGAATAAATGAAAACAGACGGTTTTGGCGGAAACACAAATCTAAGGAAATACAACTAGAATAGGTGCAGATTCTGCAAAATCTAAAAGGTTTTCTGTAGGAGTTATTGTGTGTAGCTGCTCTATAGGAGTCCACAACTCAATAAAAAGGGTCGAAGAATGAGTATAATAGGTCCACAAGATATTTTTATGCCCTGTGGAATGAATTAACAAATTTGACTTGAATTGACAAATTTGAGAATAATGTATCCACGGTCACCAGATGGTTTTCCAGGAGAAGGGTAGCGTGCATGTATTTCATATGCAGATAAAAGGTCAGACCATAAATGTTTTTCGGTTCTTAACAAAAAATCTACAAATGTGACAAGTATTTGAGAAAGTGATTTTTTTTCGACCATAAAAACCTTCAATGGAATCAGTGCCCCACCAGTCATGAACCACCCCACATGTCACTGGCTCACACATACTGTTATTCTCACCAAATGGTTCGGGGACTACAGAGATGATTTTAACTGTAAAATTCATATTCATATATATATATATATATATATATGCACAGACACACATATACTATTTACATACTTATATTTGTATAAGTCTTAAAAAAACTAATCACCAAAAGTGCATCATAATATTAGCCCTGTGTATCATAAAACATCATCATTATATATATTTTTTCTTATACTAAACAATGACCGCCCAACCCGAAAGATAGGGTTGCAAAACTCTCAAATCCAATGCAGCAATATCCAAAGTGCTTCTGAGAGAGATGGAAGTGAGTAGTCTTGTCATCATATCTTTATAACAGTCACTGCTGGCAGGTCAAGTCCGCAGCTGCACCGGCGGTGTTGACAGCGTTCATAGAAAGAGACAATGTGAGTTCCCCTTTCATTCTGTAAGATCCTTAAAGATTAATAGTAATTGAGTACAGCAATGATGAACGGTTTTCGAGAATTAGTGGCAATTAGCAGCCCAATCAAAAGGAGAGCCACAAGGTCCTGTTTTCCCCAGGCAGTACAGTTTGGTTTACTCTGGTACAGTACACAGTTTTCTGTATTTCCAATGTCAAAATACCAAGATAATCGATACTGAACCACATTTTTGCCCACCTTAGTCCAGTCACTGGAATATCAAGCACAGTAGTAAAACAGAGTGTTGATTGTTATGGATTAAGATTTTCCTCTTAATTGATCGCTTGATGGCAATGTGGCCAAATCCACCAAAGCCTCACCGAGGTTGGATAACACTGCAGGTATCAAATGCTTATTTCCAATTAAGTAAATTTATCGGATTTTGACACATATTTCATACTGTGATTCCAATGACATAGCCTTCTTGTCCACTGCTTGTCCACACGGTCGTGGGGTCAAGTGTGGATGAAAACATGTAAAAACATTTAAAATAGTAATATTTCTCCTTTGGACTGAGCTATAAATGCTTGACTTAAGTGCGAGAGCTTAGCCTACCGTGTGACTCTTGAGAGCACCAACTTGGATTATGATATCTGTCCATCAGCATATAATTTCAAATGCGTTACAGCTTGGGTCATACCTTTAATGTAAGTGGGACATCATTATTTCTAGATTTAGCAACAGGTCAAAACCATTAAAGATATGCTGAATGAATCAATCCACTTGACTGCCAAGATGGGGAATTATAATGAATATCCCATCTCAACAGGAAGTGATCAGACGTATTTACTGGAGAGGGTACATCTCCTTCACATACAAACGAAAGGTAAGACCACAAATGTTTTTTCTAATGGGACTAGGAAGTATTTTAAAATATAAATATGTTAACAAATGTGAATTATTCTCTTCTGAGCAATCTATACGTTCATAAAAACAAAATCTAAAGGATTCAGTGCCTTGCCAGCCATGAACCTCACCGCATGTCACTGATGTCCACATAACCAAAACTCAAATTAATGATTACAAGCTTGTAAAGAAATTAAAGTGGCAAGGTGAATTCATGTTTTATTAAACCATACCTATATCTTTGCCTGGAACAACTTACAATGTGTTTTAAAGGCAGGTAACCTAGGTATTAATAATGATGGTTTATGCACATTCACTGCTGTTTGGATTTGAGCTTGCTGGGTTTGAGTTGGTTATATTATGGTGCTTTTTAGACCTGTGTATCGGATCTGTACACATACACAGCAGTCACATTGTCAGAATCCTTGCTCTGGGAATTCTACATTTCAGATTCCAAGATTTGAATTGTGTCATTTGAACCATGTAGTGTAAATCCAGCCCAGGTACAGAATGTAGATATCATATACGTACGTCGATAGAATGTAAGACCCTTCAGGTGCGAGTGCGACAGTAGTCAGCACTTTAAAGCCAATTATTAAATTCAGAAAGCAGTTCACTTCAAGTGCTGCTGTTGACCGGCTCCCGATAAAATGTTACTATACTTACACAAATTCACATTCTTTGGTTGTTTTTGATTTAAAAAAGATAAGCAAAAATAGGTAGTTTGGAAAAGAGGCACGTCTCTGTTTTACTTCTGTCTGTCAAGCACCTGAAGTGTTTCAAGACAGGTTTTGTCAGAAATCAAGGGAATCAATTTGTAAGCAGGACAGGTGAGAAAGGATATTAAAGCAGTATTGTCACTATCTTCCTTTACAACTGCCAAACCAAGGCAAAAGGCTTGATATCTGAAAAGAAGTAATTACAACAACTTAGGGTCAGGCAAGTCAGTTCATCAGTGACAGAGACTAAGCTCCTTCCGGACGAGGCACTTCTTGCACTGGACTACACAGCACCAGTGGAAGCGACACAGACAGTTCTCCTCAAACACTACAGTTTCTTCCCGGTAGCCACGCTGACAGCAGAGCAAATCACAGCCGCTGATGTCCATGGCAGTGCTGTTGCACATGCGTCCACGTGTCCCAAGTGAACCTGTTTTCCGATTGGCCACACAGAAATCAGGTGACTCATCCGAGTAGATCAGATCCTGTTTGTCGGGGGGCTTGATGTTCTGTCCAACAGGCATCAAAGTCTTGCCATCGTTGCCACCCATCACTTTGGAGGCTCCATTAAATCGCTCCAGAAGGCGGTTGCCTACCTCACGGAAGTGTGGCATCTTCTTCCAGCAAGTGCGTAATGTGCATGATCCGGACAGTCCGTGACATTTGCACTCTGTCCGCATGTAGAGCTTCACTGCCTTAAAGAGGGAGAGGAGCATGTAGCGGTGGTGTAGTAGAAAGAGATGAAGTAGATGAAAGAGAAAGAGAATATTATTTAAACAAAACAAAAAACATTCTGCATTTTGTACAGTATATTGTTTGAAAATAAAACAATACACACACTGATATTGGTAACATAAAAGCAGATGCTATTCAGAAGGAATTTAAGTCACTAACCCCCCCTTTCCATTCATGTTGCCTCTGGCCTTCCTACATCTAACATGCCTTGACAACAGATCATTCACTTGTACTGCACATAATTAACCCATCACACACAGGAACACACACACACACACACATATTTTTAAAACGTGTACGCACACATGCATCATTGCACATAAACAGACATTTACACGCATCCAAGCACACTTATTTCACAACCTCTGGGCATTTATGTGTGCTCCCCTCTAATGTTCAAAATGGTTTGTTCACTAATGCTACAATTGGAAAATATCCCAAACTCCTAGTCAGTTCTCCGCTACCTGTCTGTGACCCCAGCTGCAGTCAGATGTAATTATGTCTTTTGCTTGTAACATTTCTGCAAGTCTGTGTACCAAACTGCACTGACGGCTAAAAGGGGCGATGTCGGTTCTGAGATGTTAAAAGCTGCACTTAAATCAACATCATTAACTCAGTTAAAAGGTTGCTACTTCATATCCCCCTCTTTAAGAAGCATTAGGACTTGCTGGGTCCATAATTCACGTAGTGTTCATACGAACAACAAAGACAAACTTTGAGCCTCTCCATGAGCTGTGTAAATGTTAGATAGCTGCCTTGCAGGCTTGAAAACAAAATGTGTGGCACGCTCTTGTTTTTGTGTTTCAGAAACCTGATTCTTGTTAGAATATCGGCTTACGGTGCTACACGAACATGGCTAGGGGCAATGTGTTTCTCCTTTGAATGTCCGTGGAATGATGGAACATTCCATTGGACAAGCAACGCCTTTGGAGTACTACCTTGCGGAATATTGTAAAACATTGATGTTGTGATGTTGTATAGCACAGGGATATTTAACTCAAATTTAAATTGACCCAAGATACAGACAATTTCGTCCAGTCCACCCTCAAAACTACGAGCTGCGGGCTGAAAATTGGTCTGAAATGCGTAAAGGCCAATATGGAAGGGCCCCATCAAAATTTGATTGACTTATTTACTATAAGCCCAAGCCCGTACTGGACAGCACCTTGGACCGTGGTCCACCAGTTAGTGATCCCCAGGTAGAGCGGCAGTAGAATTGAAATGAAGAGCAGTCATGGCCAACAATATTGGTCAAAGACATTGGCTTCTCTGACATACCAGTATTTTTGACCATGACTGTATAATCTCAATGGACATTTAATTATGGGCACCTAAATATTTTAATGAGAATAGAGCTGTATCAAATATTCTCCATGTACAAGATTATAATGCTCAGTCTTCACCACTCCCAATAATGTTAACGTGTAGATAAAAAGAAAACAAGATGTATGCAGTTGTACTCGTTTGTTATGCTATTGCTGTGCTTGTTTGCATTGGTGTAGAACTTTATTATCCTGAACAGTATCTTAATACGAAATAAGAAAGCATAAGCATTTCATATAGTCGATATTTTGAAGCATATTTACCAGTCGCCCAGCCTCATTGTTGTGCAGGTCAATGAGTGTTCTGATGTCACTCTTGCCCCTCCTCCTTTTGGCATCCATAAACTGTTTGGATTTTTCATAACCAAATTCCACATCATCTCCACAGCCGCCCCACTCCCACTTGACTCCATCTCCAGTGGAAGACGACAGAGGTTTTGGAGGAGCTCTGTTCCTGGTCGCCTCACAACCACACAGCAGCAGATCTCCCATACTGCAGGCCTGTGTCACTGCGTGGGTCACACCGGCAGCTGTGATGGCATAAACAAACGCTGTTTCTCGGATATCTAGAATATGAAAAAGCAAGAGGTTCATTAAATATGACTTGCACACATAATCACCAGATGAAATCAAACGACTAAGACGTGTTTGCATTCATGTAAAACAAAATCCTGTTTTGTCATTGCATTATAATATATTATAATGTATAATGATAATAGTATAGTTATATAGTTATAATGATAATAATAATAATTGTTATTATTATTCCACCCTCGGCCATCTCTGTGTGGAGTTTGCATGTATGCAAAACCAGCAAACTCTCCAACCATGCCAGAAACAGTAGATAGATTTATGCACGGAGGACGGCAGGGCAGGACACCCCACTCATGAATCAACCCGGATTAATGGAAATACCTTAGATTTAGTCTTAACTCGGGGCATTATGACCTTGAATATAATGGGACTTCCGTATAGAACCGTTGTCTGATCATTATTTCATAAAATTTGAAGTCATAACCCAATGTCACGGGCTAAGACCGGAATCAGTGCTCTAGCCGTCGTAAACTTTGTTTCCACACTAACCCTACCCTAACCCTAACCAACTTAACCCCAACCCTAACCCCTAAGCCTAACGCTAACCTACCCCTAATCCTAACCCCCTAACCCTACTAACCCCTAACCCCTTACCCTAATCCCAACCCCAACCCCAACCCTAACCCCAAACCCTAGCCTCTAACCCTAACCTTAACCCAGCTATCAAGACCTCATTTACCCCAATACCTAACCCGAACCCTAACCCCTAACCCTAACCCCGAACCCTAACTCCCTAACCCTAACCCCCTAAAACCCTAACTCCCTAACCCCCTAAACCTAACCCCAACCCTAACCCCTAACCCCCCTAACCCTAACCTAACCCTAACCCCAACCCTAACCCATAACCCTAACCCCCTAACCTTAACCCTAACCCTAACCCCTAACCCCTAACCCTAAACCTAACCCCTAACCCTATTCTGTCCCATAACCCTAACCCCCTAACCCTAACCCCTAACCCTAAACCTAAACCTAGACCTAAACCTAACCTAACCCTACCCTAAACCTAACCCCCTAACCTAACCCTAACCCTACCCTGACCCTAACCCAGCTATCAAGACCTCATTTACCCAAATACCTAACCCTAACCCCCCTAACCCTACCCCTAACCCCCTAACCCCCTAACCCCAGCCCCAACCCTAACCCTAACCCTAACCTGACCCTAACCCAGCTATCAAGACCTCCTTTACCCAAATACCTAACCCTAACCCCCCTAACCATACCCCTAACCCCCTAACCCCAGCCCCAACCCTAACCCTACCCTAACCTAACCCCCAACCCTAACCCCTAACCCCTAACCCCTAACCCTAACCTAACCTAACCCTAACCCTAACCCCTAACCCTACCCTAACCCAGGTATGAAGACCTCCTTCACGCATAACCCTAACCCAACCCCCCTAACCCTAACCCCCTAACCCTACCCTAACCCCCTAACCCCCTAACCCCCCTAACCCCCACCCCCTAACCTTAACCCCAACCCCAATTGCGCCCCCTTCCGGCGGGGACAGGAAGTCGGCGATGGTCCCAAAAGAAAGGCCGTGCCCACTTATGGGGGGGGGGGGGGGGGGTCGGCCTCAGGAAAAACGCCCAAGGACGTACCGTTCTCGAGTTATTTGCTTATGACAGCAGCTATCAAGACCTCCTTTACCCCTATACCTACACCTAACCCTAACCACATAACCTAACTCCACACAGCCTTCGATACCATTTTAGTGACACACCTTCAAAAGCATATTAGTGCCCGTACTTTCTTGGTTACTGTGGTGTCACTTGCAGACTCCCATAAGTATCAGTGCTTCGCCCTCTTCTGTTCAATATTTACATGCTGCTGTTCGGCGACATCATTCACAAACACAATATTAGCTTTCACTGTTATGCCGACGACACCCAGTGGTAGGTATCAATAAAGGTAATCTCGAGGTGTGTCTCATTGATATCAAACAATGGATGTGCTGTAACTTTTTAGTCTTAAACCCTGACAAAACTGATATGTTGATTATTGGCTCATCTTAACAGAGTTGCTTGTTTAAGGACACCACTCTGAGGTTTGATAAAAGCAAAGTCACCCAGTACAAAATGCTGGTGTGATTCTTGAGAGCCAGAAAGTCAGAAAGTACGTGGCCCCGACAGCTTTTCTATTTGGATGCCCTACGTCCTGATATTAGAGCTGCTACCTCAGTAGAAATTTATAAATCTGGACTCAAGACTTATTTTTACACTTATGCATTTAGTTAATAGTACTCCTGGCCTGTTACACTGCCATCCCTTCTCTCCTTACATTTGACTTTTTAATATTTATTTAAAAAAGAATGGCCCACTTGAATTTAGCGGTTATTTTTATGTTGTAAAGCAAATGGGAACAATAAAAGATCCATCCATTCTTTCAAATGCCCGCCTGTCCATGCCTTCAGTCAGTATAGAAATCTCAGCCATGAGAAAAGTACCTTTCACACAATCATTACTACATTCTCAAGCATCATTGGATTTGTAGTGCTGAGAGGAGGCAACACACACAGACAGACACATGCTGTTTACAGACCACAGCTGCTCGTTTATTTTTGGTTCAGCTCTTTATACTCCTGGATAGACAAAAGTTCATTGACAACTGCAAATTGTCATCTGTCCTCAGCATGACTGTCATTATCAACACACTTTAATCTGCACTCATCTTTGGATGAGGAAAGAAGCGTCCAACAAATAAGACAACTATGCTGGCCTGATGTGACCTGATTTCTAAAGTTCCATTGTCTTCATTTGTGGAATCCTTTCATTTTACATACAATTCGAATGTCCTCTTAACTACATGTTGAGAAGTAACCAATACAAACTAGAGTGGAACCTCAGTGACCATCATTATGTCACGTTCGGGCTTGTTGGTGTTGCTTTGGAACCCCAGGATGCAGAGAGCAGGAACCAAATGTAGGTAAAATGTATCTTTCAATAGTTTATACAATGCAGCAAAACATCTAGCATACACAAAAACAATAATGATCCCACAAAAGGGAGACGCACACACCTGAACTAAATAGCAGATATATAACAGAAATTAGGAACAGGTGTGGGTGATAATTGCAACACAGGAAAAACAGAACAGAGCGAAGCAGGAAGTAAATACCAAACAGGAGCGTCCAAACAGAAGCTAAAGCCCAAAAAGGGAAAATAAACTGTAATGCAGGAGCCTACACAGGGCATGTCACATTAATCTGTTTAATATTAGGGCACATTCCACCACAAGTCGTTTAATTAAATGAAATACTAAACATGACAATTTTTTATTTTTATTTTAAAGCTTCATGAAAGCTTCATGAAAATCTTATCTAAAAATAGCTGCGAAAATAAAGTGGGCCATTCTCTTAAAAGTCACGGATAATTCTTTTAGAACCTTTAACTATGCTCACATTCTCAGGTCATATCAAAAGAACTAAATATGAAGGAGCACATGGTTTAAGGGGAATGTCAGAATGTAAAATTAAAATGTCAAAAACTCAAAAACACTAAAATTAAATTAACAGTAGTATTTTTTTTAGGTAAACATTTTTAGAAGAAACAAGCAAGTCCTTATTTTGTGCCAATGTGCCGACTGCATCAGGTTTAGCAGCTGTCTGTCTAACTTCCTTACATCTACGTAAATTTGTGGTAGAGCTTGTCGTGTAAATAATTGGTCATAGCAAGTCCATCGTTTTCAGCAGTTTTTTAAAGCCGGGGACCATATATGTGATAAGGTTGCTTTTCCTTTCATGAGTAACGCAACAGGAGCGCGGCAGACATCGCACACATTCCTCATATTGGACTTTGTGCCAAGTTTTAAGGTGGTGAAAATGATTTTTTATGCTCTGTGTGTAATTGAGACTCTGGGCTTCGACTCTGCCACTCCTCCCTCATGCACGCTGGCATGAGGGAGATACAGTGCAAATCCAGTCGATATCGATATCAGCAATACGGTTGGTTTTGATATAGTGCTTAAAATAAATATAGATATTTTAAGTACATTGTTCAGCCCTAGTTTTAGATGCAAAAACACTTCAAAATGCACTTCGAAAGAATCCTTTGTGTTTTGCTATGAGCTAGTTATTGAATTTAATACCGTTTCTCACCTTCTTTATCAAAATGCTGGCACATGCAACGTTTTAACCTTTGGCTAATTGTGGGTTGCTTTGAGGCTGTGATCAAAAGAATAGCAGAGACTTGAGCTGAGAAACTACTGAATTCAAGAAATAACTAAATTATAAAAAAAAAACAATGAAAATTTGTTTTGTGTTAACATTTTAAAGACTTGTGGTATAACGGTGTTCGTTAGCAAAGAACTACAGAGCACATAGATGGATGACGGAACTGACTTCCGGGTCCTGTTTCCAGGTATTAGCAAGCTAATGGGCTGCTAACAAGGGCATATTGTAATAAAAATACATTAAGAACACAGTCGGTCTCATACAAAGTATTAAGACACGGGTCACATTGTACACTAACTAGAAAGTGCAGGCGAATTGAGACAAAATTTTGTAGGGAATTTTCAACCTAAAAACACGCTAACTGGGACATATGCTAACCGAGGTTCCCCTGTACATCATTATCACGGAACATGCTAGTAGTTCAAACAGAATTTAAAACAGAATTGCATTTTTTTCCAGCTTACTCTTTGTCTGGTGGCGAATCATAGGACACAGGAAGACAAAAAGCAATTCACACACACAATCGCACCTGTCTACTATTTTGGAGAACTGCAGAACAACCCCACACACACTGAGAAGTCTGAGCCAATATTTTGAGCCCGGAACTACCTAGCTGTGCGACAGACATGCTAACATTTTCAACCATAATTTGCACTAATTATTTTTCCGTTTCCATCTTTCCTTAACAACTGAATTTGCTGATATGACAAAATTTCACCGCTCTATTATTCTTGCTAAACCAAATCCACCATGCCAAATGAATATCATTCCTCCAGTTACTCAAATTCCTTCTTCATGTCAACACTTGTTCACTAAACATTGTGCTTCATATGAAACCCTCATCCTGTCATCTTGTTATCATTCCCCTTAAATTGTTCAGATAAGTGATGGGAGAACTGGCTGAAGTTCTCGATGGCCTCTTTATTTACTTAAGAGGATGTTGAAATAGCAGGTATCAAAGCAATGGGCCTGGCTTCAATCACATGTGCAACATAATTGTCCTATACAGTTGCAGGAGTTACTATTGTCTAACCCCCGGTGCCAATGCCTTGTGATCATTTACATATCACATCTACTATATTGGGTAATGCGAATGTAAAGGTGGCTATAGGTGTGTCACTACATGTCTAGAGGGCTCTAATGATGTTGAAAACATATTTAGAAGACAGGTTTTCTATGCCATAACCACAAAATATTCAATTTATAAAGAAAGAGTCCGGAAATTTGCTTATGACCGTCGGGTGTGGAACCAATTAACTGCTATAAATGACGGAATGAACCAATTTCATAAACACTATTATTGAAAAAGAAATGTAAATTCACGATGGAGACATTGACAGGTGCCTGAAAATAATATATAATAACATAATGGCTGATTAAAGAGGCTGGAACTCTCACAATGAAGATGTAACATAAAAAAATGTATAACATCAAATGTCACAAAGCACTTCAATAGTAAATAAAGCAAAGCATATTCCGGATCACAAATCACTCCATCATTTTGAATACGTTATAGGGAAATAACTACAAAAGCTCGCTAAGCAAATACAATTTGGAGTGAAAACCATTTTGACCTCTGACCACCCAAATCTAAGCTGCTCACTCTTGAGTCCAAGTCCATATTATTCATAGAAACTCCCTGAAGGTGTTATAGCTTGAAGAGAAGGTGTTATGCATGCAGAGAGACAGATGGACAGCCAGTAAATGCTTCCTAGAGCCGTGGCTGTCACTACCATTGAGGCGTGAAAAGTTCTAAAAAACAATTCCTTACTTCTTGCTCAGCATCCAATGACAAACACTCACACACAGCGCTAAAAGACACTGAGCTTTATAATTGTTCTAAACATGGATATGAATAAAAATGTGGTTTGGTACTCCGATGATCACCAATTGCTACCACACAATTTTTTTTAATATGAGCACAAGCAGAAGCTATATATGATCTTTGACCACATTTATTTATTATTATTATACATTTAAGTTTTTAGAAGTATGTTAGAATGTTTTGAAATGTATCTTCAATTTGCAACCTTGTGCACGCTACACGTCTCCATGCAAAATTCTTATATTGTAAGCAGAATGGCTGTTTCATGATGACTTCATGAATAAGACAAAAATCCATAACAAGCCTGCATACGTTACAACTTTACCAAGTAACTTTAGATACAAAAATGAAATATAAATAGAGCGAGCTGACGGGCAAGCTGAAGAATTGCAACGTGTACATGAATACTCGTTTATAATGAGTACCTTGCTGAACTACTTTAATTACAGTTAAGTACTGAAGAAAATTAATTATGGAATTACTCATTCATAAATGTAGTTAGTTACCAGGGAAAGGGAATATTACATTAACTTTTTGTAAAACCTAGTTTAGCTTTTTAGTGGCATGTGCCATTGAGAGAGATGTTCCATGAGATTAGGGGTGGGCTTGTGACTTGCAATTCCCTACCAAAATGCCAAGGGCCAGTTTTTTTTACTGAGCGTGAGTACTTGTTGACTAGCTATTTAGCTTCCTGCGTAGTAGTAGGGGAGAATAATGGTGGCTGAAATGAAATAGCAATTAATTCAATTACCCATTAATGTTATTTTTAATACATTTACTGCTGTTGAATGTGTAAATTTGCTAAATCTCAGACTAACTGTGTTGAGAATGGTGACTTGTGCATGCGTATATGTGCGTGTGTGTTGCAGCCAAAGTAAAGGACTTTTATGTCTAAAAGATGGAAGGGGGTTGAGCGTGCAGTCACTACCATCTCCCCTGCCAACTCCATATCTCATGATTCAGAGAATGGGATTCATTAGGACTGGTAACACACACACACAATGGGTGGCGTGCGATGAGCCCGACACACACCAGTATGTTGGGATATCAATACCAGCTGTGCACCCCAGCATGCAGAGTACAGTGCATACAAATTTGAAAAACATTGTTTTAGTTTAAACTAAAACTATCATATATGGTTACATGTTGTACATTACGATGACCACATCTTTTTTTTCATTCATGGTTCATATTTGTTTGGATGTGGGTATAATAATCCCACATTAAAACACATCCCAAACATTACTGTGTCTCTTGAAAGAAAATGGACGAAAACCAAAGCATCAATTTTTCCCATAAGATATCATGCAAAACCAATTAATCCGTTCTAAACCCACTAAAAATATTAACACAAACCATAATTAACAGAGAAACACTTAACTTTAAAGAGAGGATGATTAGAGCTGTATACCTGCCCACTGACACATTCTTGTAAACTTCCTGTATACTTTAGTACAGATATCTCGAAAATACGCAATGCGGTTGAACATCTCAGCACATGGCGCAATGCTTGAAAGAAAGAGATAAACCACCCATAAACAAACATAATAAAGATTATTAAAGGATTCTCTGCCCGGAATCTGTCTCTTGTGTCCCAACTCTAGAAGAACCACTATATCCATTTTTTTCAAAGAGACTGAGTCACCAATGCAAGGATGTTAGTTTGTTATTGGCACTGTCTGGTTGTATGGTAACCAAGACAGTGTACAAAAAGAATTGAGACATGTTTGTGGCAATAATATTTGATCAGAAACCGCATCCTACAAAAGCCAGGCTCTCCGAAAATCGAGGTTCCACTATACTGTACATACTAGATTAGATTAGATTAGATTAGATTCAACTTTATTGTTATTGCTCATGTCACTTGTACAGGGCAACAAAATGCAGTTAGCATCCAACCAGAAGTGCAATTTTTATAAGTACATTAGTAGTAAGTATTGACAGATCTATGTAAATAAAAAATATACAGGCTATGACTATAATACAGTGAGGATATGTACAGGGATATAAATGACTATAATATGGCTATTGTAGATTATACAGATTATAAACAGTATGGATATGACAATATATAATAACAGTAATATGTACAGTATTGCAGTGAAGTGACTAGAGTAGAGTATGGTTATTGCAGATTATATAAATTATAAACAGTATGATCAATGAATCAACAGATAGTAGTATGTACAATAGTGCAATAGTACAATAGTGCAATGAAGTGGTGGGGGAGGGCATAGATCAGCGGGGGGATGTAAGTAGTGGAAGGGGTGGGCAAGGGGGGGCAGAGTTCAACAGGGAGACAGCTGTTGGGAAAAAGCTGTTCCTGAATCTGGTGGTTCTTGTCCGTAAACTCCTGTAGCGCCTCCCTGAGGGTAGGAGGGCAAACAGTCTGTATAAAAACATGGGTCCAAATCAGCTGGGAGCCAAATGGGATGTCAATAAGGAAGATTTCTGAATGATTGATGGATGTATATGCCATTTGCAGAGTTATGGTCCAAGACAAATAGCAAAACGTGCAAATAATAACCACACCCATATGTAGTGCTCTAAACGACAGCTATATGAAAGGCATTTTTATTTCATATTTACACACCATACACAGTACAGTATTGTACTAAAACGTACAGTAACACATCAGGTCGAGTCAAAGCATCTTCCTGCTGGAAAATGTGACTGCATTGACTTTGGAGTCAGTATTCTCTTCTGGATTCATAGCTGCATCATTGTTTTCCTCATGCATATTTACATTTTGAAGCAGATAGACTACTTTGCAAATGTTGAGCCGCGAATAGACGGGATCTACTATATAGTATTTTCAGATTTTTCTTCATCTATTTTGAATTCTCCTTGTTGTCATTAGGATCACAGGTGAGCTGGAATCTATCCCAGCTGATATTAGGCTTGGCTAGAGTATAAGCTGGTGTGGTTGCCACTCAAAAACAGACAAACCAACATTCACACTGACATTCGGACCGATCGGAAATTCAGAGTCTCCGATTATCCAAATGCATATTTTTGGGAGCAACTCCAAACTCCACACAGAGATTTTCCTGCAGAGATTTAAACCCAGATCTCTTGACTATGAGGCAAACAGAAATGTGTCATTTAAGTTGTGAAATAGAAACATAAATAAAATAATATAAAATTGATAAAATATATACTCATTTATCAGTACATCGGTAGAAATCACTCCAAGGGAAAGAATAACCATAAAGCAACATAAGCTGTCAAAATTTAAAGAGGAACAAGCTCAGTGGAAGCTATCAAAAATTGGAAGATAAAAAGTGCCTTGTTTCATATTTTCCTTGGAGACATGAATTCCAAACAAATTCTCCGCCACAGCGGGTGTCTGGGCCTGTCGACGTCTGCTTCTAATTCCACAGGGCCCTTCTGCAGGAATTAGCACATATTCTTTCAATCCTCTGACTTTTAGGCAATGATACTGGGAGGTCTGGGATGTCAAAACATGAATTACGGAGGCTGACATAATACAAAACTGTATTTTTGTTTTGGTGATTTTGGTCACACAGAGTCAGCGGCAGCAAGAAGCATATTTCAAAATAAATAATAAAAGGGTCAATTACAAGGTTTTTTTAGGCAAGTCAGAAATTAATTTGATTTGTATTTGTGAAGGAGACAGCCAGACTCCTTTGATAGGTGAATATTGTGTTCTGTTGGGCTTGGAACAAGGTGGTGGCTAAAGTTTTCTTATTGCTGTCTGCACTGCCCATTGTCTTCTACGTCCTGATTGGCTGTAGACTAGTGTCAATCAGTCTCTTTTCGTCCTGCCCTGGGGTGTGTTTCTCTTGGTGTGCTTGCTAGCTTGCAGTCTTTGTTTGTTTACAAGTTTCTCACCGGCAAAACCCACAATCTCGACAAAATGTTCTACGTCCGAAAGGCAGAGGAGGATGCCAATTATCCTAAAAGGCTGGACTTATGTAGATGGCTACTTCATTATGCAACAGGAGTACAGCAGCAATAACAAGGATACAAAAATGCTACAGTACAGCGGAACGACGCCAGGACAAAAAGGCACCGTCACAGGAGTGAAATAGGTGAGTCACTTGGTAATTTCTCGTCTCCAAACTGTAGGTTAATCATTAAAAATCAAAGAAACATTGGGACTTTGAGAGTGTGAGAAATGTGAGAAAATGTTATTGCCCGTGAAAAGTATATAGAGTGTAACATAAAAGGTTTGACAGCCAAACATCTATAATCATTTTTAAAAAATGAAGGTGGCTCAAAGTCACTTATTGTGGCCTATTTTTGGAACCTATCCCCATGATAAATGTTATTACAAACATTGTCTATCATAAAGGGAAAGACTTTCAAGAAACAATCAAAAATTGCACAGAAAGGAGGCTGCTGAACCTGTCTGTCTCATCAAGTGGAGCCAAATCTGAACATATTTGTGTTTACAGTGACCAACAACAAGCTACATTTATCCTCAAACCAAAGTAAAAATATTGTTATTGTTGGAACACAAAAATGCTCATGAAATTGTAAAATGCAGAAAGAAATGCCTCACAACAGATATGTGTACATTTATCATTCCCTCATACGACTTCATCTAAACTGTATAAGTGCCCAATTATCAATAAACACAATAAATATACCAACAAGATTACAAAGCCTGGTCTGTTGCACCCGTCAAGTATGCACCAGTCATACTTGAAACCATATCAAAGAGTAATAAAGTTACACCAATAATCATTTAAAACATATTTGAGAAATAAACTGCTGTTCTGGCAGAGCAATATAATCTAGTAACAAATGTTCGCTGCAGGCTCCTGGACAGCTACTTAACAGGGTGGCGATTGCCTTTGTTTATAACAAATGAATGCTCATATGCTACGCCCATATGGAAAAAACTGTGTGATAAAATGATGAACAACCATACAAGAATGTATTCAGGCAGAATTGGCGTACGAACGCGGTTATTGTCATCTGCTGCGTTCTTGATCTCTGACGTGGAAGATAAGCTTTCACTGCTGTTTGATTGTTGGTTGTTAATTTGTTTTAAACTGTTTCATGACTTTATGCAATACACCATGTGCAGTCACACTATTTGAACAAATAATTTTTAGAGCATGTGCCATTATTTGCAATATTCTGCTAAACATTGTTTCGATTCTCCGCTTGGGCATCTCTGTGTGGAGTTTGCATGTTCTCCCCGTCCATGCATGGGTTTTCTCCGAATACTCCGGCTTCTTCCCACATTCCAAAAATATGTTAATTATGTTATATGAATTAACATATATAAAATATGTTAATTGGTGACTCCAAATTGTCCATAGGTATGAATGTGTGTGTGAATGGTTGTTTTTGGCATAGAAAATGGACGAATGGGTGCCAAACATACTGAGTTTGTAAGTGGCCATATTGAATGTTTGCTTACCAAACGTCATACTGGAAGTGACACAGACAGCCTTTTTGAAGTATATTTATCAGTCATGCTATTTTGTGACATCTGCAGTGTGGATGATGTTGTCGGTTTCAACCCCGCCAGCTTTATCTCCATCAAACATCTGTAACTAATATGCTGCTGATGAAAGTAACTGATGACAAATGACTTTTCCCAGATGAGCAATTTCACTGGATATGCACATCTCGATACCTACCACACACATCTCAATCATGCCAAAAAATAAAAACAAACCAAAAAAAAAATACCTCCATGGGAATTTCTCTCTCCCTCCAGATGTTTTTTTCTAAAATGATATATTGCCTGAATCACATTTTCCTCTTTCTTCCTTGTCAAATGATGTAAGTGTATTGTTGACACTAGAATGTTCATGAACCTGATCAGTGTGTACATGTGTTTTATATACATGTGTGCCTTTTTGGTCACCATAAAGGGAAAGTTGTTTTTGTTTTTTTGCAATATGATCACCAGTCAATCACAGTGTGATTGTGAAGACAACATTGAGGGAGAATTGTTTCCATGGCAGCACTAACAAGTTAATCCATATTCCTCTTTTCACCATTATTCTTCGGTTAGGATTTCCACAAATGTTTATGATTGGCCTTTAAAAAATAGCTATACTGCAGCCGAAAAGTCATTAGAGGAAAACAGCACAGAATAAGTAACATTAGATGATAAATATTAATATTATTATATTAAACCAAGCAAAAAGAATTATGTCTTGAGGAGAGAACTTGGGCTGAGGTATGAAATTCTTTTACGCCTCTCATTTCAAGGTGTGACACTAACATTGTGAAATCAATTAAATCACTATTATTACTGTGCATACACCCTCTCACAGACACACACACTCACACATATCGCTTGTTGGCATGTCATCAAAATGCTTCATGCTAACAGAACTTCATAAGATAGCCTGGAGATATTTTTTCAAAGTGAGATTCGAACAATGTTTCAATCAAGCATATTTGTGTAATCATCTAACCACACACTCAAATTAATTTGTAAAAAAGCAAACCAGTATCATTACAAATATTTTCACAGGAGAATTTGCCAAAATGCCCAAACGACATTGAATTAATTGGTTGAATTAATTAAACCAAAGAGATTTGTGAAATATAACACAACTTGAGGTGAGTTGCTACAGATCACCTAATAATCAAGCTACCATACATTTATAAAAAGATGTTTATGGGTGTACCCTGTCTGTTTCACTAGAACATTTTCTATGGATGAAGACATATTAGAATGCATGTAAACAAGTAGTGAGTGTTGTAAAACAAAAGGGCAATTTGGACGGCTTATAGACAGCCAGGAATGTACGATTGATTACTCGTCTGTCTTCTGCCGGTAGATTCCTGCCCTCGGTTCCCTTTACCTCTAGGATTCAAAACCCTGATTAACTGATTAACCTGTTTTTTTAAAGAGTACTTAAGTGCATTTTTCCAAGAAGCACATTCAAGAGACCCAAAATGTCTTTAATAACATACACAGTATTTGCATTGGTGTTAGCTTGTTTCTGTTGATTCACCACACAGATAAAGGCTGTGAAGTGCCACTCAATGATCTCTCCATGGATGTAATCACAGGAGAGGAAAACCAACAAAGTAATTGTGGAAGACCCTGCCGTGACCCGTCAGCCATATTGCAGACATCAAAGAACTGCAGGAAGATGCTTCGAGTAGATGTTAACTGATCGTTGCAAGCATACCGAATCTGATCTAAGAGTAGAATCAGTCGAGTGTGATGATGTCTAGTCTGTACTACAAGCTGTCCTTGTCTTCTGGACTGTAATTAGACAGGGATCTGACCCTAGGTTGGCACGAGACCGTCCAGTGAGGTCAGAGGTCTAAAACCCTCAACCACCCCAGGGACAAAGATTATATCATTGATTTTGTGTGATTTTTTTAAGTACTTAAGACAAAAAGAAAGTGGAAATACACAATAGACCGACACTTATGGTCAACAAAAGTAAGAACTTTTGTTTCCATGTTTAATGAACTGAACTCAACAATGTAAAACTTTTTCAGTACACCCAAGGCCTATCCCTCACAAATATTCTTTGCAAATCTGTGTTAAGGAGCATTCATAATTAATCTGCCCCACATGTGTGATATCTTCAAGATGTCGATTAAATAGAATGATTATTTCACAGGTGTGCCTTGGGTTATGAGATACGAACACATCATTACTATAATACAAATACTAATACAAATCATTACTGCATATATGGGACTTACTTATTCCACCTTTAAATCGTATGAAAAAGGTAACAAAAAGCACCAACAATGCGCCACTTACATATAACGTCACGTGCATATTAACCAAGCTACAGCGACATTATTGTTATTAACACTGTTACGCTGATCAAACTACTTTAATGGCGAACTGACATTTTATCACACTGGATCCATCATGACTGTTACGCTGGGTGACAGCGAAAGAGTGTTAGGACCCCAAGATGCGGCGGCATTGAGTTCCAAAAAAATTATTTATTAACAAAGGATGTCCAAAGCGTGGAAAAAGGCACAAAAAGCAAATACATTGTACAACAGAAGAAAACCTCGGACTAAGTTTAGGAAAAACATGTAACACAAGGAGCTGCAAAAAAGGTTTCAGAAAATAAAGAACTAAAAGCGCTGCTGGAATAGAAAGCACAAAACAAAAAGTCACTGCCGAAAACTAGACAGGAACAAAAATTGACAAAGTTATCTCTGTTGGCAGACAGGCCAAACGCAAAGAAACTCACGGTAGCAGAAAGTGACCAGAAGGTAGCTAGTAGCAAAGACAACCGCTTTGGCAGGTTGGCTGTAGGTACAATCTGGCACAGGTGTGTGGGAGTGAGGAGCTTAAATGCCAATCAGTAATTGGCAACATGTGTGTGAAGCAGGCTCCTCCAGCGGCTCAGTGTGCTGCAACGAGGGAGAGATAGGTGGCAGCAAAGCAACACATACAGGACATGACAGCGACTTCGTCATGGCCGCCACAACCATTCCATTAGACTGAAATGCCTGTTGTAGGTTCACACAAGCTCCGTGCGGCGTCTGCGTCGGCCATAGGCAAGATGGAACGAATCTGTTCGGGTTCTATGTTTTTTTTTTCAGGTGCCGTTATCATTACAGACACCGGAACACTCTCTAGTCAATTTAATAATAATAAACATAAAAAAGATATGTTTTTGGACTAACTCATTGTATGAAATCCAATCTGCGTCAGTTTGATCTGCCTCCTGACTACACATCACTGACAGCCATATGCGTGAACTCCGATCCGTCACTTTTTACACATCCATAACAAACCCAAACAACAATAACAATTCCTATTGTTACAAAAAGGCAGGTGTAAAGTACTGTTGTGTGCAAGAAGTTGTGGTGTCTTTAATGTCCCTTCTCAGCTCCCATAGCGTACGCAGTACGTAGATTCATCATGTCATAATGACTGTACCTGTTACTACATGGTCAGAGCATGTATATTTAACCATACGGTTTTTGGAGGATCCCATTACGTGCAGTAAAAGCTCAAACTGTCTCTTTTTTATCTGTTTTTATATCTTTTGAATGCAAAGAAAAGAGACATACTGCATATTTTATGTTTCACATAAGGATTGTGGATGATGGGCAAAATTCCAAAAAAGTGCAGTTTTCCTGTAAGTGGTGGTCACGCCAAAGACTGACTGGTTTCATGCCAAAGCATATTTTTTTTTTGCTGTTTGCATTTTAATAATACGCTTACTCACCTTGTTGCAGTATTTTGCCAAAGTACTTGTTGTGGCTTGTGCAGTTCCATTGGCGGTATCTGAATTGGTATTGGCATTCTCTAATGCCCAACCTTGCTCCTTTAGCCACCTCACTGACTATTTCCGGCTGAGTCTGACAGAGTTCAGCCTGCTTCCCCACCAGACGCTTTGCCTTCCTGCATATGCTGTTAGGGTCCATTACCAGCGGACTGCCCACCGCCCTAGACAGGATAAAACAATGTTAGAAATGTTTCATTCATTCATTTATTCATCCTTTATTTAAGCAGATAAACCTCACTGAGATTAAGAGTCACCTGGCCAAGACTGCATCAAACACTTCTAAGATACCATCATGCATTCCCAGTGAACAATCAGCAGTTCCACTAATTTAAAACATTTCATTGGCCAGGCCCATTCATTTCATGATCCTTTAAAATAACTTTAAATTCTCCTAACATGACAAGTTGAGATAAGTTTAATTCATTTTGCAAATCATTCCATGCAAAGGGAGCAGCCTACTGGAATGTTGTCTTACCTAACTCTGTTCTTACTCTAAGAACTACCATCAGTATGTTTTTCTGAGAGAGTGCAGAACATACTGTTGGTATTTATGCATGTAGGTACAGAGGTAAGATGGAAGGAGCCCAATAATACATTTACAGATAAAAGTCAACCAATGAATTCACCTTACAAACTCAGTTGCAGCATACAATGTACAATGTTGAACACCAATGCCATAGCCAGTCATGAAGCGTAAAGTACTAGAGGGTAAACAGTGTCTAGCTTTTCAAATCCATAGAATTCACATGTCAGACACTACACTTAAAACAACGGGTGAACATCTGTATTCACAGCAGAACAGAATACATTGATATGACAAACCAAAACAAAACCAAAAACATGACAATTAGCAGGAGTTGTGATCCACTACTCTTCCAATAAATGTCCTGGTTGATATTGATATTGGTATTTGAACAGTCCTCTTTCATCATGCTATCCACATTATCTGGTCATGAGACCAGGACGGCAATTGATGACAAACAGGATGTTCTAGAGGGAAGGAGCCACTGAGCTTAAAGTGTTACAGAGTGTCATCAGTAGGTTGTAAGTGAGACACAAAAAGACTGGGAGAGTTGCAAAAACGCGTACTGTATGCCTTCCTATGATATTTTTTATGCATCTGTCTGGTCACATGGTAGCCTCTTGGTGGCCATGAAGTCAGGAGATTGGGAAAATCTGGGTTTGAATCTGTGTTTGGGCATCTCCCGGTTTTCTCCGGGTACTCCGGTTTCCTCCCACATTCCAAAAACCTGCTAGGTTAATTGTCCAAAGGTATGAATGTGAGTGTGAATGTTTGTTTGGATATATGCGATTGTCTGTAGTCCGTCCCTCACCCAAAGTCAGTTGGGATAGGCTCCAGCATACCCCTACAAAGGGCAAGCAGATGTTGTAAATTTTCCATTCAGACCTTTTTAGATAACAAAACAAGTACTGAAACGCTGAACAGTTGATTTGTGCATTATATGTTCATCCTGAAATTTCAGCCCAATATCCCTAACGTTTGTAATATATAATGAACAGTATGTTTAGATATGATTCAGGAGCTAAGAATAAATTGTTTAGTCTAACTTTTAATGGGATTGAGGGGTTTCGCTTTAACATAGAGGAGCAACCATTTTGGCACAACAGGATTAGTTTTCTTCTATCCCAGCCTCTTTTCCTCTCTCCGAGTATACCTCCACTTTTGCTTTCCACGCACTTTTGTCTTATCTCTGTTTATCTCAACACCTTGTTCCATCACACTTTCCTGGTGCGCTGACAAAAACAATAGTGTACACAAGGGATGTCCGATAATATCAGCCAACACCAGCTGATAAAATGTGATATCACATCATATCAGTATCAGGGTTTTTTTGCTTGTGTGTGATAACAGCAACTAGTTAGTTGCTGAACTAGTTGCTAGTTCGGTGTATCCACAGTCTGGATTTATTTCCAATTTCCACATTTTCATTGCAAAAGTGGCAATTTGCAATGAAAGTGCTGGTTATGCGAGGCTTTTAATCCTTTAATACTGCTAATGTAATCATGCAGCAGTCAATGCGTGATATGCTGAATGAGCCCACTTTATAATTCCACTGGTTGCATTTGTCCATAGTTTGTACTTTGTTCTTAAACTGATGTTTCTGCCACATACAAATATGCAACTTTCCAAATAATTACCGGCATTATTTAATTAGATTGATAAGATTGTCAAAAGGCGGTTGATTTGCTGTGGCGACACCTGAAGGGAAAAGCTGAAAAAGAAAGAAGAAGATAAGATTGTCAAAATGTTACCTCAAATATTATGGAAGATCTGCTGCCTCTATCGCCATTGGTTATATCAGTATCGTAAATGTAAACTATATCAGATATCAGCAAGAAAGCCAATGTCCAGCATCTTCAGTGTAGATTCAACTTCGCTTGACCACATATAGCAAGCCAGTAAGCAGAAACATAACTAAAAACCTGTTTCTTTGTATCATGCTATAGCTCTGTACATTGTATCTATTAGTATATAAAGTATAGTTTTGAATATGTGTGTAATGATAAGACTCAAAAACATATAAAGTTGAGCAGTGTATAATTATCAGGTTCCGGTATAGTACTTACAAACACAGATTCCCACTCAACAACCACTTATTATCTCCAAGATGTCATCAGGATGTGTGCAATGCCTAGAGAAAGCAATAGTAAAAGGGAAATCAGATGCCTAAGCATGCAGTACGTTATGTTTTTTGTGCATTTACTTGTCCATCCTGCTGTGTGTGTGTGTGTGTGTGTGTGTGTGAGAGAGAGAGCACCTGGAGCAATGCTGGGAAGCAAGCTCTGTCAGCAGCTCACAAAAGCCAGTCTGACGGGAGGTGAAGAGCAGTAAAAGTATTGAATGTACTGCATGAAGTGTTAGTTCTGAGTCCTGGGTGTGAGCAGATTTAGGGGATTTGAACATGAAGAGAAGTTTTCCTGTGATCTTCCAAAGTGGAATGGTGGTATAGATAGAGGAGTTTGGTTTGAAAACATTATGAGGGCCCATTGATGAGAAAGTGCTGAATGCATCAGTCAACCGGCTGTCCCAAAACATTCTTAAAATGCTAATCAGGCAATTCTATATGTGAGAAATTAATAAACAGAATGCTACCCTAAGCAGATAGTCAAAGAAAATGAGCGAAACTTTAACACAGAGATATAAAAAGGCACTTAAAAAAGCTTGATCAAGTATTGGGATAAATCTAAATCACCCTCCCCAAATAAACTTTTAGCATGAGGGTATGGAAAGATAACTGTGACCGAGGACTGAATCTGAATATGGCACAAACTCAGGTGAAAGAGTTCAATGGTGAAGATATACCCAAAAATGGGGTTGCATCAGTTAGATGATGGCATGACGGAAAGCAAAACATTCTTGCCCTTGTTTGGAGACTAGTACATAAAAGTCTGCCTCCCAGCAAAATGAGACTCGAGTGCCCCCCATTAAAAAAAAAAACTGAACACATTAGACGTATTGTATAGTGTCCTTTGGAAGTATTGCAACAGTGTATTTACATCTGGAGCTGCACAACTTAGAAGACACTTATTTTCCATTTGGGACATGCCGAGGTAGGTTCTGTTACCTTCTGGACAAAAGTTGCATGGTCAGACTAGACCAGGGGTGGGCAAACTACTGCGCGGGGGCCACATGCGACCCACCAAGCGTTTGAATCCGGCCTGCCAGTTGCTTTCTAAGTATTTCAACTTTTAACATACAAACTGGCAACATGACTTGTAAGTCGGATGTCTTATTTAGTAAAAAAAAAAAACACAACAACAACAAAACTGTAAAATTAAAATTACATAGTTTGATGTGGTCTGATGTTTAAAGTGCTCCTGAACATACAACCGATTTTATCTGTAACACTTTTACAGATAAAACTAGACAAATAATTCAAGGAAAATTATAAGCATAAATAGTGTGTGTGTTAAATATATGTTCTGGTCCCCCAGACAATTTTGTTAACTCGCCATAGGCATATGGCATTGGTGTTCATTTGTTAACTAATGCGGCCCACGAGTCAAAATATTTGCCCACCCCTGGACTAGACAGAGATTGAGCTGTTGGGCCATACACAAAAAATATGTTTGGAACATTCAAGAACAAAGTCAATGATGTATCAAAGAGTCAATATTCCAATGCAAAGCAGGCTAAACTTAACATAATGAATGGCGTTGTCAACCCTTTTCAACATTTGTAACAATATATTGTTTCAAGAATATGTACGCTGAGATATCGTGACATTTGCAAGTATCCCAGCAGGTGCATTCACATGTGCATCTACAAACAAACAAACACACACACAGTTGATAGCGTGCACTGACCATGCATACTGACCATGCAAAGTGCCACCGTTCCTCTGGGTGTCATTTATAACAAAACTCAGACACAGACAATGAAATTACCAAGAGGAATTGACTAAATTTGGAAAGGCTTGGAAGTTAAAACAGACATGAATTGTTCCTCGGTGTCACTGCAACATTTCAGAACAAAGCTAAAGAGAAATAAAAACACAGTCTGGAAAGTGGGACTTCAAACGCTATCAAAATTAAACGGCTTATTTACTCGCTGTCCAGCTGCCAGTTAGAGAGGAATCAAACATTGTGTGTAAAGTGACCGTAAGTTTCATTGTAAATCTCCCATTACTGTACTGTACTGTACAGAGACCCCCTTTTTTTCACTTCAGCCACAAATGGGTGAATTTCATCCCACCCTAATCCCTGAAGTATGCTGGAGATGAAGATAGTCACGACAGGCATAAGTCTGACACACAAGAGCGAGGCAGCGCATGAGAGAATGAAAGAACATACTGAGAAACGGTGGGGAACTCGATGGCCAATAAAAATTACAAAGTCATGGTGTTGTATTTGTTAAATTTACAAGAAACAAGATCAGACCAAGTGCGCCAATTCAGGATCTTATGAGAATCCTCAAGTGACAAACATGAATTTATGTATAATTTATTATAGAGGGAATCAATTGAGAATACAATTTAAAGAGCAGCATTAAAAAGCATCAACAACAGGAGTGGCATATATTTAAAATAAAAAAAAAACAGCATTTGTTTGATCGTAACAACTTGGCACAGTGGTACACCCTGAGGCACTGACAGCCCAAAGATAAATGGGATGCACTTACACGGCGCCTTTAGCCTGTCAAGGTACTCAAGGTACATGCTGCCAGCCATGAAAGCTAAGTAACCAGCACATTCACACGCTCATGACACGGCGCCAGGAGCAAATACATTTCAGTTTGTTGCTCAAGAAGACTTCTACATGGAGGTCTATCAGTCTCCTGCCTGAGTAGCTTTACCCCAGCATAAGAGGTTATACCACAGGTCAGAAGGAGGGAAGGCATGAAAGGGTTTAACACAGTCTAGTGTAGGGGTCTCAAACTCAATTTACCTGGGGGGCACTGGAGCTAAGGGCTGGGCAAGGCTGGGCCGCATCAGGTTTTCCAAAAAAAAAACAAACGCATTTATTAAAAACAGAAAAATATACAAACTTTTTCAGTGCTTTGGTTCTGATTTTCTACAATAAAAGCTCTGATAAAACATTCCACTGTTCTCAAATATCTTATTTTTTATTTTTCTGCAAAAAATAAGGTGAAAAATAAATAAACAAATCAAGAATAAAGAAAATCAATCAATCAGTAATAAATAAATATAATAATAATAATAAAACGGCAAATAATAAAAACTTAAGAAACCACATATAGTTGGTGGGTAGACAAATTATTTTTTTCAGATTAAAATGAACAAAGCATTATTAGAGCCCTGTAGACATGACAAAACACGACTATAGTCACATTTATACTTTTTTTATTTACAACATATTGCGCAACTGCAGGGTCTTGAGACACATGCTAACTCGCAAACTAGAGAGCTAGCGACCTAAACGGTAGCCTTCAAGTTATTTCCTTTAAACTTAAATAGCCAAAAACTTACCACTTCCACACGGATAGGGAGGATAACTATTAACAGTTATTTAACCTTCAACATGAACATTAATCAAACGTAATAATTTTTTCTGGGTACATGATACCATACAGCATCCATATCAAACTTGCGTGGGCCGCACTAACATTAAACTTTCATATCAAGGCGGGGGCCTCAAACTAGTGTCCTGCGGGCCAGCGTGTTTGAGACCCCTGGTCTAGGGTAATCTTAACCAATCAAATGAATGCCTCTTATTGTCTTTAAATGTCTTTAAGTCAGAGGCCATCATGCACGTCACCACCTCATGGGACACGTCATCTGTTCTTGACAGTTACATTAAACAAAGCATCAGGCTACTCCAGGCATCTTGCTTGTTTTCCACCAACATTCTTGCTCTGCATCACCAAAGAGGAGAACCTTTGATGGTTTATTTGCAGTATCTCCTCCTCATCCTCCTTAAGAAAAAATTAACAGTAACAATATTCTACAGTCTACAACCAACTTTATATTAATCGCTATTATTAGTTGTTAATTATTAGTTGTCGAATGGGTCACTTTCTACTGCGTGTTGGCTAATTTGTGATTGGATGGTTAGGAAGGGGATGAGAGGAGGGGTGATCTGGCGTGTGAAGAAGCACAGCAACAGAGATGAGCAATGAGTGGATCTGCCTTGTGCTTTTTTTCTGGTGGAGTTTTCACTTCTAAAATGTTGATTTGGGGCGACAAGCCGTTTATTTAGGGGTTTATTTAGCAGTGCAGAGCCATCCCCAGTTGGCATCATACCTTCAGCTGCCGTCACATTGAGTTCCCACTATGCGTGACGTCTTTGATCTGACATCAGATGTGATGGGACAATTCATACAAACATGTACATGCTGGTTCAGGTGGTTACATTAAATCGTGGTTGCTGTCAGGTGAAGTTTTGGTGACGTGTCTGAACTGCACAGGTTGCGCTTCACATGCGCCAAAAATAGACCAGCTCGGAGCTTTCGGTGCACCTTTGGAGAGCTGTTTTGTCATGAGACTGTCACTGCGCCAAGCTGAAAATGTGGACACGTCCCCTGGTCGCCACGCCCATCTCAGCGCAGTCCAGTCTGACCAAATGACCTAATGGGATGCGCACAGTGGTGTACTGGACCAAATTACCACTGCGTGGGCTGTGCCACGCTCCGCCATCCTGCCCTGCACCATGAAATTGGAGCCCAATATCTCAGTCATTTTGTTACTTTGCAATTCGTCCATCACAAATGTCTGTATCTTTATATTCCTTTACAATATTGTTTTTACCTGTCATGTCCCAAAGTCCCAAAGTCTGCTGTATGATGTCCAACTGCACGAAATAAGTAAGAAGTAGTCAGATACTATGATATAATGTGCGATAAATTTTGCAATAACAAAATATCACTGAAGGCCAATAAACTGTTCAACATATTTTGTGCTCACAACAAGATGGTCGATTTTGATTTGGTATAATTGTGATAAAATTGATAACCTTAATAATGTTGGTCATAATAATTATTACATTAAATGTGTTATTTATTTTAATCAAAAATCATATTTGCATTATTAGATTAAAGACAGAAAAGAACATTGGGTTGACAAAGCAGGCAAATATCAGAAATTGAATCCATTTACGGTCCGTCTAAGTGCAACCACGTTCGCAACAAAAAAGCCCCAATTTTTTTACGTTTTTATGCTGGACTGTTAATATTTTTTGTCAAGCATTGAGATTCCGCACTTTGTTCGGTGGTCCTTCAACACACCATAATTATTGTGAGGCACAAAAGTGAAACGCATATATAACAATCCCAATATAACATGATCGGAAGTCGTTACTGGAATTTCAACAGGCAAGCAGTGTGGACTATGATGACGTGGTTTGGAGAAACTCCTTCTCTGACACCTAATAATCACGACCCAGCAGACCAGGCGAGCCTTTTTTAAAAATTTAAACTTTTTAAAAAGTGACCCCCGGCATTCAGTATGTGACCCTCGGTGAATAAAGTTTGGACAGCCCTTATGTAAACGGTCAAAGAAGCAGTTAAGACATAAGCGGTTAGCTGGTATTTTTTATTATTTATTCTATTAATAATTATTATTAATTATTATACATTATTATTAATTATTATTAATTATTATCTATTATTTTTCTATTATTTATTTATTTTATTATCGATGTTACACTTCAGCCAATAAGAAACTTTCCTGTGCAAAAAATAAAATAATTTTTCACCCTGTTTAAACTCTGACTGTACTTAGTCGAACTGATTTCTTTCACTTAGCAGGTACGTACATGCATGATGATATGATATGATATGCAGGGTTTCATTACATGTGATAATTGATAATAGCTAGTCGGTTTGATGCAGTTTTAAGCAAAATAGATTTCAGATCTTTGCTGTGGAAAAAAAATGCATAAATTGACGTTACTCAATTTTTTATTAAAGACCCCTTTTTTAGACTCTCACTTTAGATGCTCTAAGCAATATTGCCATTAAATTAATTAAACAGTTTTGCAATGTTCTCCATTTATGTAAAAGTTCAATCAATAAGTTGATGAATAAGTAAGTTAAATTATTTGTCATAAAAAAAATTGAAAAATTGCAGTGGCAGCAGTAGAAACGAAGAAAAAAATGGATTGAAGTTGCTTTTCTAACTGGCCTTTTTATCCCAGTACAACATACGTACTGTAAGAGGTATGTCTCCTTACGGCACAGAACCTTGCTGTAAAATGTCCATGAGACTTCCGTATCCTTGTCACAAGAGAAGATCCAAATGCAGCAGCGTGAGCATCTTCTGTTTTGGACTTGCCTTTAGGTTTCCATGTGGTTTCTAATTCGTGTGTGGTTTCTTTTAGTTGGCCAAATGTGGGATTTGGTAGTTGGATGACTTGGAGTTTTACATTGAGGATGTCATGAAATGCTTAACCTTTGCTCCTCCAGCTAAAGCAATTTGACCCCAGGGAATAACTCTTGATGACTTATTGGAGAACGTGTTTTGGCATGCTTCTGGACAGAAACCTCCTGATGGTCAGAGAGCTGAAAATTAGGTAGGAATCATGACGTTTTGTGATAATTTCCTGCACTCATCTGTTTTTGGCTTCAACTTGGCGACAGTTTGGTTGCAGATTTATAACCATTAACAGAACGCTCCCTTGGTGTGATTCTACATCTAAGACAGCTTTGCATACGTGTGTCCTCAATGTTGCATTGCGGCATATAAAATCATACTACGGTGATATTTATGTGGAACTGATTGTTGGTCATCGGATTTTGAAGCAATTGAGGCAGAAAGGGGTGCCCTTTATATTGCACTTGGACAACTGTACTATGGCATCCTGTAAGGCTCATTTATTGGTCCACATCAACAATAACTTCAGACAAAAGATACCAAGGAAGCTAATGTCTAAGCGGTAAATGTGTTAGCAAAGCAGAGATTACAAACGATCAAATATGTTTCTGTAGCATTCTTTTCTGCATGTAATACGATAATTGTTAATTGTAATACTATAATGGTGATTCATTCGTCCAAATGGAAGCTGAACCAGAGACCATATCTACTCCATATAATAACAGACTCATCTTCTGCCAGGTTGTTTTTTTACCTTTTGCACTTATTTTATTAGTTTGTTATTTATTATTTTATTAGAGTGTGAGCTTTTTGTGCCAATGAGTCAATTAATTACATTTTAAAAATCTTTCCATTACATGATGCAATGCATCATTGGACAATTCCGTCCAGTATTCCAGACACAGATGTAGCTTGGCTAACTTCCCCAATGGAATGTGAGCCTTTCCACACATTGCGACAAAATCCTCAACTGCTTGTGGTTAAGGAAGAGTCACCGATACAATTCCAATCGCCTTACTAACACAAGGTAAAACACAACAGGGTGTAAGCACACTCATACAGCCTGAGTATGAACACAAATATCTGCTAAAGCGAATTCAGCCACTCACTTCCTACTGTAAATGAGGTCTGTCAAAAATATTTATTTAATTAATAATGTTAACGGTGGGCGGCATGGCGGTCGAGTGGTTAGCGCGCAGACCTCACAGCTAGGAGACCAGGGTTCAATTCCACCCTCGGCCATCTCTTTGTGGAGTTTGCATGTTCTCCCCATGCATGCGTGGGTTTTCTCCGGGTACTCCAGTTTCCTCCCACATTCCAAAAACATGCTAGGTTAATTGGTGACTCCAAATTGTCCATAGGTATGAATGTGAGTGTGAATGGTTGTTTGTCTATATGTGCCCTGTGATTGGCTGGTGACCAGTCCAGGGTGTACCCCACCTCTCGCCCGAAGACAGCTGGGATAGGCTCCAGCACCCCCGCGACCCTCGTGAGGATAAGCGTTAGAAAATGAATGAATGAATAATAATGTTTACATTGTTACCGTAATTAACGCATGTGCATCAAGGCAAGCCACACCTCTCTGTTATATAACAGAAGCAAGTGCCGTAAAGATGTACACACTGTCTCATACTTTTTTAAAAACGTTATCTTTGCCATAACACATCAACAGCAGGGTTCAATTCCTGCACCATATACAGTATGTATCTCCAACTTGCAAACACATCTCTCTGTTCTTCCTCCGATCAACACTCACTACTGCAAGGAGTACATTCGGAACTCAAACATCAACATGACAAAAGCAGGTCACATCAGGAACTAAAACTATTGAAATTTGTTCACCTGTAACTCTAGCACAGGGGTCGGGAACCTTTTTGGCTAAGAGAGCCATGAAGGCCAGATATTTTAAAATGTGTATCTGTGAGAGCCATATACATTTTTTTAAACATTGAATGCAATAAAATGTGTGCATTTTTATGTAAGACCAACAGTTTTAGATAATGGGCTCTAATTACGTAGACCAGGCACACTACCCCACGCCAATGGGGTGTGGCCAGCACACTTTCGTGAGCAGCGCAGTGTCTAATAATAAATCAAATACTTGTTGCCATTAATACAACTTCTGCTGCTGCATAGTTTTGCACCGTACTCCGTAGACGTATTTCATTCTTTTGGCCATCTTTGCCAGAAGGCTTGGTTCTGCAGCTTTAGCTATTTGACTAAAGGAGGAAAGTTTATATTTACATGTTTTTTTGACATCTCAATGACCGAGGTAGACTACAGCATTACCCAGTAATAATCGAGTTTTGGTGTTTGACCTGGAAAATATCATCAGGAAAGATAGATATGGTTGGCCGTATTGCTGCAGAATATAGATGGACGAATTAAAATGCAAGAAAGTTGTTGATTTTGAATATTATTTTTAACAGTCATTTCTGTGATGTTTACTTTAAAATGTTAGCAAAAATACATTTTTATTGTGGTAAGAAATGCTTGAGAGCCAGATACAGTCATCAAAAGAGCCCTACCTGGCTCCCGAGCCATAGGTTCCCTACCTCTGCTCTAGCATATACCTAGTTCAGGTACATTGCAAGTAGACATGCAAGAGACGTTGCAAAGAGACGTTGCAAAGAGACGTTGCAAAAAGACAAAATAAAATGTATTCTTTTCATTTCATTTGGAGGGTTTAATGAACATGCCAAATTTTAATAATTTGACAGTCCTACTTTAAATATATTTAACTTCTTTGCATATTTTGACCTACATTGGGTTGCATTTAGTATTACAGGTAGTCTTCAGGTTGCACTCACCGATGTTGCCATGTCTGATGAGTTTTTACACGAGCCTTTTCAGCATTCTTGGATGATTTTTGCTGCAATTTTCTGGCATGAGTGTGAAAAGCATGCCTACAGACAAGCACAGGCACACATACACACAGGCATCACCATTCAGTTTAGCACCTGATGCCAAACCCACATCGTCATTTAATCTTTATCTGTGCCCATCTCTCTGGTTCTGATTAGACATCAAGCTTTCAGACCAGGAGTGGACAAGATAAGATCTGCTACAGTGAAGCACTACTCTGAATACAGGGTGTGTGTGTGTGTGTGTGTACATGGGTGTGCATGCGTGCGTGTGTTTGTGTACGTGTGATTACACAGGATTCACTGGCTGGTGGTGTATTTAGACTAACATAAACACAGACAGCAGATAGCGTTCACATACAAGTGTGTGTGTGTGTGTGTGTGTGTGTGTGTGTGTGTGTGTGTGTGTGCACACCTGTGGGCCTGCGCCGCACTTCATGCAGGCTAAACGCCACATTGGGACACACACACATGCACACACACTTAGCGCTACAGTAAGTTGGCCCGGCTAAGACGAGAGCAAAGGCATTCCTCCCTCCTCTGAGCTGTGCTGTCTGCTCTCAAGCCAAATGATTAGAGCGCTCTAATCAGCAAGAGGCTATGAAAGGACAGCTATCTCCAGCATTTCATCCCTCTTACAGTCTGTCTCTCTGCTCAGTGTATCTATACGATAGGTATTTTCCAACAAGTAAGGCAAAACAAAGAGAGACTTTAGAGAAGGGGGCAAGCAGCAGAACCTTCATGAGAAATTTATGATGGGACATGCAGCGGTGTTCAACAGAGAGCATCATTGTCCGGGCACACAAGGGAGGGAAACTCGCCGTGCACAGGTGCGCGTTCACCCTCACTGCACCAGTCGGCACGGCGCAAGTGAAAGAAGATGACAATATTTGTCAGTAGGGATAACAAGGAAGTAGATGGTTTCAGTGTTGATTCCTTTAATCAGTGATGAATGATGTCTTATAGCGGGCGTGTCCAACACATACTGGAAAATGATGATATTTTGTAAACCAACATATGTAGATATGGAATGAAGTTACATATATTTCAAGAAAAACTGCATCTCAGCTTTGTGATATAGGAGAAAATGCTAATTATTAGAACAAAGTTCACATTTGTTGTTTTTCCCTTTTTGCTGTTAATAAGCTTTTTGTTCTTTTTGTGTTATTAGTTATGATTTTATTCCCTTTATTTAGTGATGATATTTTCCACAACCTAATCTTCGAAATACAGACCTGATCAAAATCTTAAAACCGGTTGAAAAATTTGCCTTTTGCACATTTGGACCTTAATGAGGTTTAAAGTGGGGCTACAATATGCAAAAGCAAGATGGGGGAGTGAACTTGTAATTTTAAAATAATAATAATAAACTGAAATAGGTTGTAGGGCGGCACGGCGGTCAAGTGGTTAGCGTGCAGACCTCACAGCTAGGAGACCAGGGTTCAATTCCACCCTCGGCCATCTCTGTGTGGAGTTTGCATGTTCTCCCCGTGCATGCGGTACTCCGGTTTCCTCCCACATTCCAAAAACATGCTAGGTTAATTGGCGATTCCCAATTGTTCATAGGTATGAATGTGAGTGTGAATGGTTGTTTGTCTATATGTGCCCTGTGATTGGCTGGCGACCAGTCCAGGGTGTACCCCGCCTCTCGCCCCAAATCAGCCGGGATAGGCTCCAGCACCCCCGCGACCCTCGTGAGGAAAAAGCGGTAGAAAATGAATGAATGAATGAAATAGGTTGTTTTTCACCTGATCAGCTGTTCAAGACCACAGGCTCAAAATTCTCATTTTCTGTCTGGCATTCCCACGGTCATTCCCTGCTAATGGCTAAAGCTAAGAAGCTTTCTCTTCTTGAACGCGGTCAGATCGTCGACCTGCATGAGCAAGGCCTCTCACAGCGTGCCATTGCTGCTGAGGTTGGAGGCGGTAAGACAGTCATGGTACATTTTTGGAAAGATCCTGAGCATTATGGATCAAAAAAGTCAAGTGGTACACCAAAAAAAATTACACCTGCACTGAGCTGGAGTATACGATTGTCTGACCTCTCCGCCTTCTATGCCACAAAACTGCCCATTTAGACTTTGCCAGGGAATATCAAACATGGGACATTGAAAGGTGGAAAAAAATTGTATCCTCTGATGAGAAAAAAATGCAACCTTGACGGTCAGGATGGCTTCCAACGTTACTGGAGATCCTACCTGGTATGTTTTCTACCTGGCACAGTGGATGGGGGTCCATTTGCTTTTTCATTCAGTGGAACACTGGAGCTTCAAGTTTTGCAGGGTCGTCAAACGGTGGATGGTTACATGTAGATGTTGTAGCGGGCATTCCTCATGACTGAGGGCCCTCTTCTGTGTGTTAACTGCTGGGTTTTTCAACAGGACAACGCTGCAGTTCACAATGCTGACTTGATGAAGGACTTCTTAGGGAGAATAACTTCACTCTTTTGGACCATCCCGCATGTTCCCCTGGTTTAAATCCCATAGAGAAGATATGGGGATGGATTGCAAGGGACGTTTATAAAAATGGCCACCAGTTCCAGACAGTTGACGCCCTAAGTGAAGCCATCTTCACCACTTGGAGCAATGTTCCCAATAGCCTCCTGAAAACACTCGCATCAAGCATGCCTAAACCAATTTTGGAGGCGATTAACAAGAACAGCGGAGCTACTCATACATTACTTTTTCATTCTGGTTTGGTGGGTTTTTTATAATTTTTCTTAACTTTTGATCAAATGATAAACAGCGTATTTCAGTTTAATTGTTTTCAATAATTTACTTTTTGTCACACTCCACCTTTTTTGCTTTTGCATATTGTAGCTCTACTTAAGACCTCATTAAGATGCAAATGTCTAAATTCCAGCTCTTTCTAGCTATTAGGTATAAGGTTTTGATCCATCTGTATTAGAATATTATTAAGTTTTGTTTGTCAGCGCACCCTTACTCTCTGGCAGTTATTAAATGCTTTATTAATAAATTATCACTGTTTGATGGTTGAATACTGCCAAATATTAGTTTTTACAAAGGCATATTTAAGCAAATTCTACTTTGGTAGACTATTAAGCATTTCAAGCATAAAATTAACTGAATAAATTGACTAAAATACAAGGCAGAAGAAGCATTCTAATTGTGAATGTAGTAATTTACATTGGCCACTAGATGTCAGTCTCACAACAGGCACAATTATAACGAAAAAAAATAATGATCATCGTGATAACACAAGCTACAGTTGGGGCCATAACCACAACAAGCTAAAACTCAACTCTGAACTCGGTCTCCTAGCTGTGAGGCCTGCGTGCTAACCACTTGTCCACCGTGCAGCTACATAAATACTCCTACTCCTACTATACTACTATTTAGAAATATAGTAATTATTCATTCATTCATTCATTTTCTTCCGCTTTTTCCTCATGAGGGTCGCGGGGGTGCTGGAGCCTATCCCAGCTGTCTTCGGGCGAGAGGCGGGGTACACCTTGGACTGGTCGCCAGCCAACCACAGGGCACATATAGACAAACAACCATTCACACTCACATTCATACCTATGGACAATTTGGAGTCGCCAATTAACCTAGCATGTTTTTGGAATGTGGGAGGAAACCGGAGTACCCGGAGAAAACCCACGCATGCACGGGGAGAACATGCAAACTCCACACAGAGATGGCCGAGGGTGGAATTGAACCCTGGTCTCCTAGCTGTGAGGTCTGCGCGCTAACCACTAGACCACCGTGCCGCCCTATAGTAAATATATATATTTTTCAAAATTTATAGTAGAAGGCAGATCTTTGTGATCATCATTTTAAAAGTAGTTTGCAGGCTGAAAGTGTGAACAACCCAGCCTTATACAATATTTGTATCATTTCTGTGCTTGAAAGCGCATTAAAAACTTGTACATTTGCTTAAAAATGCATTTTTACTAATAATAGGCCTATGTCAAACAAGAAACAGCAATGATTAATAATATATTTAAAAAATATGACAGAGTATTAATGTTTGTCCGTTAAACTGTGTTACTAATGTATTTTCTCTTGGAGTACATCACTTTCTTCAGCAAATATCGCTGAATTTGCACAATTCCTGATTGAAAACATGGCTGAGGTAAGCCTCTCCTCTCCGTTTAGTGCCAAGACGAACCACTGAGTGAGCAATGTGCGCGTCATGTCTGACATACTCATAGCAGGAGGAGGGATTTATTTGTACGTTATTTGTATGTTCAAATGTCAGTGCCCTCGAGGCATACAGTCCCTTTAACATTAAAAACAAACTTCAAAAGACTGAGTTCCTAACTGCAGGTCACTAACTCCATGGCACGACTCCTCCATGCAGCATTCTTTGCTCAAGACGACACTTATTTACCAATATGTAAACAGAACTTTTGTATATTCAGAGAGAGGTAGAATTCTCTCTCTGAACTCCAGCTGGGAAGACAACAAACTGGTTTTCCAAAATCTGCTGCATCTGCAAATTCAACAGAGGATATTTTAGCAGGCAGCTCTCCGATCAACTTTGTTGTGACTTCCCCGTCAGTTTCTTGCATCGTGTTCTCATCACGTTCTCATCCAATATCATTAGAAGAAAATCATCCTAAGGAGTACACGTTCGCTATCACCCGTGACAGCACAGAGCACAGTGCCAGCCATGCAAAGAGCCACAGTGGACTTACACAGACGCTTTTGACACCACAGCCCACATTGACCTTGACCGAGCTGTGAATGGACAGTGGGAGGATTCGGCTGGAAACAAATCCCAAAGATTGCATGTGAAATGGAGACAATGCTGCTACATTGAAGACAACCTAACCATACACAAGAAAAGCACAGCAGGTCCAAAACAGATGGCCAGAAAATATGTTATCTTCATATCTGCAGGGTCTGTCTGTCTGTCTGTCACACCTTGTGGAGCTGAGCCTGTATGGATTGTTTTATGATGACATATCCACTGCGCCCTCAAGGGCCACCTGAAATTCCTAACTCTGACCCCCAAACACACACACACACACACACACACAACTGCAGGCAATGAAAAGACACCTCCCTGCTTCTTAACGCTTAACCTCCCCACAAACAAAAAAATATATATCATGCACCATCAGTCTCACTTAAACCTGACAGATAATATAATAACCTGACAGATAAATCATTACAGTGTATGTCTGGTATAATTTTGTATATTTATTGTAACAAATCTAATTGTTTGCATTGTTCACATTGTTGATTTGTATTGTTACAGTTATGCAAACACAGGAGGGCTTTAGATGCAAAAGGCATGACTGACAGTCATAACTGTCCAGTGTCCAGTATAATAAAAGTAGTCTTGTGTATTACAGAAAATGTTTTGAACATGAAATGTCACATTTTTGGGCTTTTAGATCCCAAAGCTAACAAATGTGTCCATGAACTTATTCCTTGAGTTTCTAAATAATGTAAAAATAGAAGGCATGGTATCGATAATATTGATATTGGGATCGATCCACCCACCCCTGATATGCAGTATACTCAATCTAACGTTAATGTAGTGTAATACTCCTGCGCAGTGTGCGCCACGCGCCTGTGCGCACAATCCAAATATAGCATAACTATATAGACTATATACAGCTTGTATTTACGTATGATTTACGTTTAATATAAAAGGTACTTACCACCACAGTCCGATAATATTGACGGGGCAGAGCAAGATAAAGAAGAGCGCCAGTTGGATCCGAGACAGACGAACCATCATGTTCGAACACTGTAAATCGTCCAGTCGATATTAAAAAAAACCGCGTAGTTTGATGATTCCTCAAACAACGTAAACTGTCTTCTGCTTCGTTTTATGACTCTGCAAAAGTTTACAGGACAGTGTCAGTCAGTCAAGCGAGAGACTGAAAAGTTCATCATCCAACTCCTCTCCCGTCGGGCGCATCTTAATGCGCGGCAAAGATGGTCAAGAGGTGACTGAGGAGAGGTCCAAAGGTGTGGTTGACCTCTTCATTGTGCTTCGCTTCTGTCACTCAGCACCCGTTGACATAAAAGACAGTGATGTCCTCGGAGCTTCTGATATGGTGGCTGGAGAGAGGAAACTAAAGTCCAAAAAAAAAAAAAAGTTTTCCAAACAAAATTGAATGAGGATGAAGCGGACTAAATGCACTTTTGGTTCTGTTGGGTCTTCTTTGGCGTTTCTTGGCGCTTTGAAATGACTCAAAAGCGGCAGAAAGAGAAGAAGGTGTGTGTACCACGGTGCTCGTCAGTATGTTTTCTTTGGATGATGAAGGGAGGAAAAATGCGCTCCTCTTCTTCTTGCACCTTGGTGTGACGTCGCTCCAGGCGAGCTGAAATCCTCACAGAAAGAGAGAGAGAGGAGAAAAAGAGAGAGAGAGAAACTGCAAATAGTTAAAGGGAGATCCACCCGAGGGCAGAAAATGGCCAGAACACACACAAGCATAAACAAGAGCTATAATGTCACTTAATGTAGTATGTTTAAAGCTAAGGAATGGGATGACGTCATCACAGGTGTGTGGTATACCTCTTATTATGTTAACTAATATTATAACTAACATTAGTTTCATCTACTTTGTGTGTGAAGTAGCAGTTAATGCCTTCAAGCTGGCAGGTGCTATTACCACCTTGAAATATCAATAAAAGAAATGAATTGTGGCATCACTGCATATCATAGCACTCCCTAGACACAACGAAATTGTGTGATTCAATTATTATTATTAACACTGCAAGCATCCTTTTTACTAGAGCCACTATGATGTGCCTTCTCTGGTTAATTACGCTACATGGAATTATGATTTATTTTTTCCTTCAACTTATTCATTCATTTTCTACTGCTTATCCTCACGAGGGTCGCGGGTGGTGCTGGAGCCTATCCCAGCTGTCTCCGGGCGAGAGGCGGGGTACACTCTGGACTGGTCGCCAGCCAATCACAGGGCACATATAGACAAACAACCATTCCCACTCACATTCATACCTATGGACAATAATTGGAGTCGCCAATTAACCTAGCATGGAGTACCTGGAGAGAACCCACGCATGCACGGGGAGAACATGCAACTCGGGTCTCCTAGCTGTGTGGCCGTCGTGCTAACCACTCATCCGCCGTGCAGCCACAAATACGAAATAACTTTGTTTAATATATCACACCATATCATAGAAATACAGATATACTATACAAATATGCGTGTAAGGGCTGTGATTTCCACTACACTGTGGTCACCCATAAAAACCTTCACACCTGACTTCGCTCTACTTCCACTCTGCAATCAATCACATGTGCAACATCCAGACATTGTCTGTCCTCCGTCTTTATTGAGGGCCTGGCTTCCATTCTACAGCAATAACCCTCACCCATGCTTACATTGCAAAGTGAAAAAACAGGTTGATAATGAAAAAGTGAACATCTCACGCATTCCATTAGTCATCCAAAGGTCAGAATGACTTGAAAGAGATCAATTTAAAGCACATTTGATTTTGATTTCCGTTTAACTCAAATTGAACACCTTTGATTTGCAATGCAGTTATCCCAACATTCCTAGAATGTGATGAAACGATGTTCAGTCGTTGGACCTGACTTACCAGATGGTTTCATTCAAATAGTTTGTTTCACAAAAAAATGGTGACAGAAACGGGTTGGAAAAGAGGGCTGGTAAATTCCTTGCTTAATGGAGAATTGATTGAAGAGTGTTCTGATAAAAGTGCTGCGAATAAAAGTGTCCTTTTATCAAACGTGGGAGTGTTTATGAAATGCACAAATTCATATTTCTCACAATTTTGTTATGTTTTCTGTTCTTTTTTCTTTACCAAATCAATATAATTTGGGAAGACCTGTGTCATAAATTAAATTTTTCGAACAAGGATTTGGATTTTTGTTGTGCAATCAAGGGTGAAATTATATATTATTGCCGTTTATGCTGTATGATTCCAACGTTTTTTAACATTTCTTGAATAAAAATCGGGCGGCACGGCGATCGAGTGGTTAGCGCACAGACCTCACAGCTCGGAGACCAGGGTTCAATTCCACCCTTGGCCATCTCTTTTCTCCGGGTACTCCGGTTTCCTCCCACATTCCAAAAACATGCTAGGTTAATTGGCCACTCCAAATTGTCCATAGGTATGAATGTGAGTGTGAATGGTTGTTTGTTTATATGTGCCCTGTGATTGGCTGGCGACCAGTCCAGGGTGAACCCCGCCTCCTGCCCCAAGACTGCTGGGATAGGCTCCAGCACCCCCACCCCCCCACGACCCTCGTGAGGAAAAAACAGTAGAAAATGAATGAATGAATAAAAATCATGGCGGTTTCACATTTCCTGATCAAATACAGGACAGAAATCTAATATATGGCTGTTGCCAGCATTTCTTTAGTTTTAGTAGTCTGAGGGCACTCAGTGAGGGCACAGAGTTGGATTATGTGTTTAATCCAAGTGTGATTTCATTATTCTTCCTAATTGTGCAATAAAATACACAGAAATATCACAAAAGGTGGTGCTGGTAGTACTCACTTCATCCTGAGGGTTGAGGGCATACTTGAGCTGGAAGGTGTTGTCACTGTTTGTGGTCTTGCCTTTTATTTGTATGTGAAGTACATGTACCCATGTCCTTCTACAGGAAACGTTTATTGCATCTGTTTACTTGCAGTCTGATCACTTTCTGCTGCACTTGGATATAATCCTCCATTTTAGCAGTCAATTTAATATATAAATAACAAAATATATTTCATGAATTTGACTTGTTGCTAAATCTAGCTGTAGGTAGTGCTGCTCTAAAAAAAGATTTTTCTTCTCTGTGGAAAAACGGCAGTGACAAGCACTTTCTAGCTCACTTACGCCCCCACCCTATCAGTGGGAGGAGAGTACTGCACGTGCCTCAGTGTATGACATTTCTATGTATTTTTGTGTCCGATTAGCAAGAATAATGATGTCACGCTTACATTAAAGACATTAGACAGGCTTTAAAAGGTTATGAGATATGATAACTGTTTCTGCAACATTCAAACACAGTGCAGTCCACTCAGAGAGTAGATTTTTGCCAACCTTATCTCAGCTTTCTGTTGTCTACTTGATCCAGAAAAAGTTACATGACTTTGTTTTAAAATGATTGCGATCATACATCCATCCATCTATTTTCTATACCGCTTATTCTCATTAGGGGGGTCGCCAATTAACCTAGCATGTTTTTGGAATGTGGGAGGAAACCGGAGTACCCGGAGAAAACCCACACATGCACGGGGAGAACATGCAAACTCCACACAGAGATGGCCGTAGGTGGAATTGAACTCGGATCTCCTAGCTGTGAGGCCTGCACGCTAACCACTCGTACAGAAAAAAAAAATTCTATACATCACTGACATCCCCTTACAGTTATGTGTATGATTTGTAGCAACATTCTAAAGGCATGTATGCAAAAGTACCTTGTTATTCCTAAATCTTTTGTTGTGCTGAATTAAAGCAATATTCCTCATGTACACAAAACAAATGAAATGACACTTTGGAGACCGAGTAATAAAAGCTGGAAGCAACTGATGAGCAATGAGCAAGCTCCAAAGTGTGCATTCTCTGTATGCCCTATTAATAATTATTTCAGCTTAACAACTGCGCTGATCTTTGAATGGTCTCTTTTCTCGCCACATCAATCTCACACAACCACTTTCTTCCCCAAAATCTCCTCGCCTGCATCTCACTATCCCCCAATTTCCCTCACTGCTGGACAAGTGTGTTTTGTAAGGGAGGGCTTATTCTTCATACTTGGCCGAGGCTTTATGGACAATAAAGATCTGATTTCAAAGTCCGTGAGGGTGTTGGGCCTGGGGTCTTGGCTCACAGCTTTAGTTGCCTGCTGGGAGGGGACGCTCCTCAGCCCCTAACCAGATGGCCATCATCAGGATACATACAAAAGATACACAATGTACATCGTGGGTATGCTTTATGGTTTTCCATCTGAGTAGTATTGTATTGGTTTTACAGTATACAAAATCACTGAACTGATTGTGATGCCGTGACGTGCGGTGAGGTTAGTGGCTGGTGGGGGCACCGACTGAATATTAAGATGATCAAGAAACATTGTTTTTCCTATTCATTTTTCTCCTTTGTTGTAAATGTGTAATCCCCTCCTGGTGAGCTTGAGTACATAGAATCTTCTTGCTGGATTTTCCTCTCTATGGAAGGACGTCAGTGACAAGCACCTTCTCTCCAGCACCCTGGAATAGACTTTCTCAGGGAGGCTGAGGAGTGTGGGCTGCATCAGGTTTTCAAAAAAAAAAAAAACGCATTTATTAAAAATGAAAAAATTTAAAAAACCTCGCTTAGGTTCCAATTTTCTACAAGAAAAGCATAAAACATTCCACTTTTTCTACACAAAATAAGATGAAAAATAAATAAACAAATCAAGAATAAAGAAAATCAATCAATCAGTAATAAATAAATATAATAATAATAATAAAACAGCAAATAATAAAAAACATATATTTATATTTTATATATAAAACTTATAAACACATATAGTTGGTGGGTAGACAAATTATTTTTTTCAGATTAAAATTAAGAAAGCATTATTAGAGCCCTGTAGACATGACAAAACACGACTATAGTCACATTTATACTCTTTTTATTTACAACATATTGCGCAACTGCAGGGTCTTGAGACACATGCTAACTCGCAAACTAGAGAGCTAGCGACCTAAACGGTAGCCTTCAAGTTATTTCCTTGAAACTTAAATAGCCAAAAACTTACCACTTCCACACGGATAGCGAGGATAACTATTAAAAGTTATTTAACCTTTAACATGCACATTAATCAAACGTAATAATTTTGTCTGGGTACATGATACCATACAGCATCCATATCAAACTTGCGCGGGCCGCACTAATTTGGCCTGCGGGCCGCGTGTTTGAGACCCCTGATGTAGACCCTTTGTTATGATTTATTTATCTAATTCTTCTATTCTTTATTTATTATTATTAAATTATTATTTATTTCTAATTTCTATATTTTGTACTGTCGTACTGTCTTGCACTGAAAATGGAGCTGCTGCAATTTCATTCAACTATATGTAAAATGACAATAAAGGGCATTCTGATTCTGATTCCGATTCTGGAATCCAAAGGTACTGTTCCCGACTTCCACGCAATGTTGAAGAGACTTGCCAGGCAAGACAGTCCCTCAACATCCAAAGCCTTGAGGAATTCATGGCGAAACCCGTCCACCCCCGGAGCATGTTGTCTACCCGAGATACCTAAGCCACGGTGATGTAACTGTCTGCGTACGTATCCTCTGACTCTGCTTCCTCTATCTATGTCAGCGGGATTGAGAATGGCCTCAAAGTACTCCTTCCACTGTCCTACTACATCTTTAGTCGAGGTCAGCAGGTCCCCACTGTAAACGGTGTGGACCGGGCACTGTTTCCCAGACGGTTTGCCAGAACCTCTTCATAGTCGACCGAAAGTCGTGCTTCATGGCCTCATCGAACATAGATCCTAGGATTACTCAAGCACTCAAACCTCTCCACCACAATACTGTGGTGATTCACGGAGGAAACAAAAGAAAATGTTAAAAACAATTGGAAACATCATGTCCATTATGTCAATTGCGATCTGGTAGCATAGGTCGATTGCATGTGTTGCGCAGGTCACAAACGTCACTTTGAGGATGCCATATGACATCATTCATCTTACATTAACTTCTCCTCACACGGAATGCATTTTTCATATTTATAAGTCCGATTACAGATATATCGACAACAAAAGTTACAGTAAAGTCTCGTTATATCGATATTCTCGGGAGTCGGAAAAAATACCGATATAACCGGACTATCCATATATCCGATCCTGCGCCGAACTGCATTAAAAGTGGGCGGATCTTTGATATGGCATGTAATTTTCTCCTTGAGTTCATGGATTGCGTATCTAGCATGCTTTTGTACTACAATAAATTTTGTACTAAGTTTATAAAAATAAACTTACGCTGTAGTGATTACCGGTTACCGGGACATAATTCACCCCGGAACTATCGATAGGGAAGGTGTTGCCACCCAGAGGGGTAGGCGCGAGGGACGGGTGTTTTCCGCTGTGTGTGCTGCACTCTGGTGGTGGAAGTGTGAAAAATAAAGTTGACTGGAAGCAGCCGTTCGCCGTGTTCTTTTTTGGTATTGAAATCCTTAAGCAAAGATTGATTTAAGCTGCTTTTGTATCGATATAAGCAGACCAAATTGGCTGGCGGGAGATGAAAAGGGCATCCTAGTAACCGGATTATCATAATAACCGTGTATCGTACTAACGGAGCTAATTATATCATAAAAGACTAGAAATTTGCCGGGAAATGAAAATAGTATCGTAATAAGTAGTAATTCGTTATAACCGATATCGATATAACGAGACTTTACTGTATGTGTTATGTCAGGTGTTGAGTTTCAGTTTAAAGTGGGTTATGGCAGTAACATTAGGTAATATTGTAAAGCCAAGCTGCCATGAAAGCCTGTTGTGTGGTGCTTGTGTGTCTGACCAAACATTACAGTACCATTACCGACACAGAGCAACCCGTGTAGAATCCTAAATATTATCACAACGTTTTTGAATGTGTCATCTGAATGCCTTATATTTGTATTTTAGTTCTAACTACCGATGTTCAACTGCTGATTACTGAAGAACGGAAAAAGGTATAAGGAACATTCTTTTCCAATGAAAGACAAGAATCTAATCTTTCTTTTGGTAGGTTCCGTGTTTATATAATATAACCCAGTGGTTCTCTATTATTTTTTCTGAAGCTGTGAAGCATACAAGTCAAACTGCATGCAGAGTACAATAAATTTGTACAGGTTGGCAGGTGTGCATTAACACTGAAAGCACTCCCGTACTCCACCCACCCACCCTCCAACTTTCATTTAGGCCAAAAAATTGATTTTTTTTTCTTAAAAATTTACATTTTTGGACAAATAATAGGGTGTATCTGAAGTGTGAAGCGGTAAGGGATTACTGTACTGCCTCTCTGGTCCTGAAGGAGGGACTCATCTTTTATTCTCAAGGGTTTTTTTGTTTTATTTCTCACGCTAAACATGAATTAAGGCGCAAGGATCAAGGGTACTGTACATGTTTTAAATGTATGATTCCTAATATCAGGCTGTGTAAACAGCACTGCCTGCACTTGACAAAAATAATAGTCAATAAATAATCATTTGCAATAACGTGCAGACCCTCCTTGGTTCTGTGTGGTTGGACTTAAGTGGGAGAGCATGTGGCTGGGTGATGAAGGGGTCCTTTCCCTCCTTCCCTCCCCAAATGCTAACAGGCCTAACCCGTGGCCTGCCACACCTATCACACACACTCTTCACACGCATTCCCCCTTTCACTTTGCTTTCATTTGGGCGTGAAATGGATCCCTACTGTCAGACAGAAGGCACCACCTATCTCTGGATAGAATTCTCCTTCACCCTCTTTCTCTTTACTGCACATTTGCCTCTTGGTTTCCACACAGGGAAAAATGTCTAATCTCCTCCTGCCAAATCCACAAAACAAATTCCCAGGCGATTATGATCAAAAATGATTAGGATTCCCATCTGAGCTGATATTTTATGTGACAATCCTAATTAGATCTAAACTAGAAACACATGATTGTCCTACTACGGCCAGCCGCGCTCATCCCTGGGAACGCCGTACAAAAGTCATGAATGTTCTTCCACAACTGGCACACAGTTCAGGTTTGAGATAACTCCTTCAAATAATCGATGGTCCCACATGATGTTACTTGTCTGGAAGCAGGGAGGGAGGAAGAAAAGAGATCCAAATGATAATCTTGTTTCAGCAAGTAATGAATGTTGCGTTGTGTAATTAACAAGCAGCACTAGTAGATCTTTCACTGCATTAGATATCATCGCCTCATTTTTAACATACCATTAAATCAGGGGTGTCCAATTTTTTTTTTTCCATCCGGGGCCATATACTGAAAAATCAAAGGACGTGCAATCCATTTTAATATTTGACAGTTTGTAAACCAACCAATGGAGATATGTATGCTAAGAAGCAGAGGTCTGGAATCCACTCACACAGTCACAACTTGACTTGACATCAAAAACATGGAATTGACTTGCATTTTGACATCAGCGACTCAGGACTTGACTTGGACTTTTATCTGATGACTTGAAAATCGTACTTGAGATTTTCAATGGGTTTGTTGAGTAAAATGTGACCACTGTATCATTTCCAGCATGACACCAAATTTTCCCATTTTCCCATCACTTCTCTTCTGCTGTATTAATGCAATTTGTGGATTATTTGCTATCCTATTTCAATAATTGTTCTGTTATTTCCTTTGTGAACAATGGTGGCTATCATTAATCCCTTGCAATTGAGGCACACCATGTAGTCGAAGGTGATTTAGTAGCAATATGTACAGTCGTTGCAATTATCATTAAGAACGTGCAAGGTGAGATGGCAGTACAGTCATTCTAAGACTTGGGTGCTTGGGTGTGGATCTTTCCGCTCACACGATCCAAATATGCCATGCTTTGCCCAAGCCCGGTATGATCCGTATTCTGTGAGTACACCCAAACATTGGCCATTACAGTGACAGTAAATTATTGTCAATATTTGACTACAAATGTTGGTTAAGCACGCCCAATTGCACAAAAATGCATTTCTAAGAAGATATGGAACAAGCTATTGGAGTCCAACTATCGGTGCAATCAATCTGCTGGACATCAACAAAAAAAGTTAAGGCACAGTTGAAGAGGAATAACTAGCAGTTTGCTTGGATCCACCGCCATCTGGTGGTCATTATGAGAACATGCACTCATGACGACGAGTCCCTCTTTTAGCATGCAAAAGTGCACTGAAGAGTATTTTTCTTGCGTTTGTGGACACAAGAGGAGAGATTACATCATTGAGATGATGTCATCCGTCTCTTGTCCGTCTCTCAAGGCTGGATGGCGTTGCATGCAGCTTTCGCCAAAAACAAAGATAAAACGTAACAATTTAATGAGGATAAAATAATGTATTTTAGAAAACAGTTTACATATTAAAAAACGTGAAAAAACGTTAGCCATATTATGATAACAAAACAAAATTAGGTTGGAAATAATATTGTGGAAATAAAGAAAATTTACAAGAAGAAAATTTATGAAGATTATTTAAGAAGAAAGTTAAAATTAAGAAATTAACAAATCACTGTCAAATCAGTGACAAATAAAAATAGAAAATGCAAAGACCGAACTGATAATATATATATATAACATGGACGGCATGTTAACAGTGGTTGTCAACCTGAATGTTGCGGGTTCAATACCCTATCCTCTTATGAACATGTCAAAATATCCGTGGGCAAGATACTGAACCCCCAGTTGCTCATGATGCTGTGTCATCAGTCAGTAAGTGTGCTAACAGTGTCAACGCGCTTTGGAAAAAGGCTATAAAGCAATTTAATACGCTATTTCACCTTTATCTAGAGTTGGGTATTAATTGAATTTGAATGGTTCCGGTTCAGATTCCTCATTTTGATTCCGGTTCCTCAATATTCTTAATCCTGATGCTTTTGAGAGGCAGGGGCAAGCAGTTTGTATGGTTTAAATAAGGGCGCTAACCAGAGTTCTTTTTGGGTGAAATGACTTAAAGGGGACCTATTGTGCTTTTTAAACTTTTCTGACCTATAAATGTAGTTAGAATGTTGTATTCCCATGCTGAACAATGGCAAAAATTCAGAAAAGGAGGTTTGCGCATTTGGAAGTGATCCCTGAAAGAAGTTTGGGATGGCTCAAAATGCTCTGTTTCAGAAGGCGTGGTAAAACAGCCCCTTTGTGATGTCACAAAGAGTGGACCTCCTTATATGGGTGTGGCTGTAAGCCAGATAAGCTCTCTGCCCTCCCTCAAGCTCTGCTTCCCCCGCCCTTCCCCTTCTCTGTTTACGTTCCTAGCAATGACTGGTCACATTTGTTTCCAATTCCTAAAGACACCACCATCATGCACAAGATGTTGGAGTTCCTGATTCCCTAAGGAATGCATTTTAATCGACAGTCAACGCCATTTCACACTGGACTGTTTTGTGAACATGGGCCAATATGCAGCTGGACTGGCTGACAAACTTGCTGAAGCCTGACGCCTTTCCAAAGTTACTTGGTCATGGAGAGGAGTCAGAAGAGCAAGCAGTAACAATTTATGAGTGTCCTGTGTTTATTTTTTGTAAGTAATAGAACAAAAGCACTTGTCTATGTAGCATTATAGAGTGTGCATACTGGGAGCGGGGTTGCTAAAAGCTTTTTCCCCAGATTTTTAAACACTGGTAGTCCTGAAAAACACATTGTTCTTTTTTGCTGTTCGCGGCTATTTCTTTGCCAAAGTGGGCATCGAACTAGGAATTAAAATAAAAATATTGGAACGGAAGATTGGAATGTTAGTCCTGGTTCCCATTGATGTTCGAGACTCGATGCCCAACCTACCTATATCACAAAACTTAGGTGCAGTTTTTTCCTAAAACATATAGCCATATAGCTTCTTAGCATATCTACACGTGTTGGTCTACAAAATCTAATTGGCTCTTAATTGCGTCCTTTCATTTACCAGAATGTGCCCCTCAGTGGAAAAAAGTTGTGTTAGGCAGATGGTAAGGAGGGTTGGTCATGTTGTGTTTCTTCATTTTGGATTGTCTCTCTCTCTGTCTCATCCTTCTTGACTTTGCCACTGGAGTACCTCCTAGTTGTAAAAAAAAACTTCCCATTTACATTTTCTTAAAGCTAAGATGATATACATTTGTCTGTGTGTGTGTGTCTTCACCTGGCAGAGGTATGTGATGAGTGATCAGTCCGAGAAGGTTCTGTGAAGTTAAATTCTCCTCTGACAGCCTCCGTCATCAGATTCTGGAGGGTGTTGAGCAATATGTCATTGCACATGGCAGCAGATACACGTTGAAAGTCTGGTTTCATTTCCAGCCCGGTCTCTAAACATTCTGCACTGATGTTACTGTCCGCTTGGCTATGCAATATAGCCGATGAAGCTGCTGTCTCCTCCAACTCGGATTGAGGTTGGGGTGTTGGCAGAAGTGAGGAAGAGCTTATTCGAGGTTTGTAGGTAAGGGGTTTAGATGCCAAACAAAGCAGAGACTGAGTAAATTCTTCATCATCCAGTATGGTCCTAGGAAAAGCAACAAAGTCATATTTGTTTCAATTATTAGTGAAAAATAAAAAACTTAAGCTCTAACTATCATTGACCTATTATCTTCCTTTATTGTAAGCAAATTAGAGACAGGCAGTGATTATTACTGTAGCTGGAATGAATGGACGTTACAACATTCACTTTTATTGCAACTGTTGATCCAAAACCCAAGCCGGCCAAAGAGCCTTCATCGTCTGCGCTGCCATGGTTAAATTTTTTTTTGAGTGCCCATCTAGCTATACAGGATGCTTTGGTTGGAGTGCACAGAAGTAGTGCACACTATTGCCTAAATGCAGGAGTAGAATGTGGGCTTAAAGGGGAACTGCAGTTTTTTGGAATTTTGCAATCATTCACAATCCTTGAGTGGAACATGAGCACATCTTCTTTCCCTTTCCTTTCCCTTTCACCAGAGATGAGAGGCATCACACCTTTGATTAGGGATGGTGTGCAAAAGTCATGCTAACATCTAGAAAATGCCTAGTTTCTCGTATTAAAAGTTCCTGATTGGTGGAAAAGTGCTCTCCAAGCTCAATGTGAACACTGAGAACAGCCTTTAACAAGCATTCATTCATTTTCTACCGCTTTTTCCTCACAAGGGTCACGGGAGTGCTGGCGCCTATCCCAGCTGTCTTTGGGCGAGGGACGGGGTACACCCTGGACAGGTCGCCAGCCAATCACAGGGCACATATAGACAAACAACCATTCACACTCACATTCATACCTATGGACAATTTGGAGTCACCAATTAACCTAGCATGTTTTTGGAATGTGGGAGGAAACCGGAGTACTTGGAGAAAACCCACGCATGCACGGGGAGAACATGCAAACTCCACACAGAGATGGCCGAGGGTGGAATTGAACCCTAGTCTTGAGGTCTACACGCTAACCACTCATCCACCGTGCAGCCTCCCTTTAAGAAGCAGAAATGCAAAAAAGATTCTACCTGAGCCTTACATTTTGTTTGAGTTTGAATGCTTGTGACACAGTAGATTATTTCGTGATTATATATATATATATTTTGTCTTTCTATCGTTTTTCGTGTTACCAGAGCACAGAGGTGATGACGTGTTCGAGGAAGTTTCGCTGAGGACCATGTCTCCGTAATGGATGCTCATCAGTGAGGACTGCATCGCACCACATTGTTTTAGGCCTCAGGGGCTTGCTGAAGAAGAAGCACCTTTAGGGACCAACACAGATGACATGATTATTTCAATTCATGATATGAACAGAAACTATATATGCATGTTTTCCCTCGTTTAACAAGCTAAATTATTCACCTGAAATGATTATTGAACTGCTCAGGGAAGTGTGTGAAGTATTCCTGAGACCTATAGGAGCGTGCTGTCACACCCATATGCAGCAGAGTAGGTTGAGGCAGTTCAGGGCGTTTCCAAACTTTTACAGGATCAGACTGCATCCGCTGCTCTGCTCGTGCTAACCTAGAACAAATAGGCGGAAGAGCCTGGAGAGGAAAAACCAGAGTGAATCAGTCCACATGTGTGCAGTTCACTGCAAGAGCTAAAATGTAAATTCCTTTCAATATTTCCCTATCTAGCAGAATAATAGCATGAGTGCTTGACTCAACTGACACACAATAATGAAGCTCCTGTCACCTTGTACTTGCACAGCGACAGCCCTCCTGTTTGAACAGCAGTTGCAGGCACCTATAACAAACAAACGTAAAAACTATCAAGACTGTCCATCATTTTCACATTTAGAGCATGTCAGGTAAGACCTTATCGGTAAAACCCCTACGGCTTTCTGTAAGGTCTGTGATCGTAAATTCATGTTTTTGCTTCTCTTGTTCCTGCTCCAAACGCTCCAAAGCATCATAATATTGATCCCACGCTGCCTGCTGTGTCAACTGAAGAAAACAATTCAGGAAAGGAGGAAACTGAGGATAGAGTGCTCATCATCAAGATAGACAGATTGTGCTCAACATTGCTTTATTTTGCTCTCGTAGTGTTTGGGGAGATACCTGACAGGTGATATCAAGCCGATAAATAGTAGGGTAGTCAGTTGCCTTGAAGGTCAGAACACATAAGATGCTCTCTCCTGGACATAGAAGTCCTTGTTCAGGGTAGATATGTACAACCTTAAACAAAGCACATGTGAAGCACAAGTTAAAACCTATGTGTGTGTTATAATAAATAATAATAATAAAAATAAAAATAAAAATAATAATAACAATCATTGTTATACATGTACTTTGATCAAACATGGTCCATGTCTAAGGAATACAAATGCTGACATGGGCTTTTTTCTATACCTGTCAGATGCTCACCTGTGTCAAGTTCCACTTATAGATGATTTCTTTCAGGGACACGTTGGTAAGGAAGATGACTCTTGAAGACTCTGAGCCCACTGGGATGTCGCCGATGGAAACACTGTCCTGAGACAGAAATGCTGCACCCTGCAAATGTAAAAAATCTAAACTCCTGTTTTCATGTTAAAACAGTAGTTTCCCAGAGTGATTGCCACCGTGCATGCACCAGCTCCATGTGCATTATACCCTCACATATACACCAGCTCAACCTGATACAATTAAAAAAAATAAAATAATATATATATATATATATATATATATATATATAAAGAATATGACGGTTCAGGTCGTGTCTCCCCATATAGCAACCAAAAGACCCACAGCTGAGCAGCTTCTTGCAAAGAGGTACCGCAAGGCATGCTAGGAGCCCAAATTCCCAGCATGCACTGCAGCAATAGTTTTAGAAAAAGTTAACAAAGTAGTTGTTGATGTCAAGTAAGGGGCAACAAACTGTGGTACAGTAGAGCTTTCATTGATTGTATTGATGGAGTATGTACATTATGTTGTGGTTTATAACTGTATTATTGAGTGCACTTTATGGCAGTTTCTTTTCCTCACCAGTCCTGGTAGTGGCATCCTCCGGACACAGGGTAGTGATGATTGGGTATCACTGCTTGTGAACACACTTTGAGGACTTAAGCCACAACCATCAAACCTTATTAGTGTAGTGTCCCCATCTTGGATGTGAATAGGAATATCCACCTGGTGATACACAATAGAATACATTACCTCCAATCACAGAAACGGAAGAATGCTTATAAGGTTATTTTGCTATGTTCTATATATTTTATATATACAGCAGGGGTGTCCAAAGCGGTGTCCAAATCATAATATGATTTTAGTTTCGTAAAAAAATACATCTATTTTCTCTTAATAATTAGACTTTATTCTCCTAAAATGACAGATGCTTTTTTTAAATTGTCACATATTTTCAACTCCCTTCCTGCAAAATTTCATGACATAATTTTGACTTTATTCCCATATTTTTGCATTATTCTTGTAGCATTGTAACTTTTTCGGCAACCTACTTTTTCAAAAATTACAAATGTATTCATTATTGTTTCTCATGAATAATTCAACTTTAAGATACTAAAATGTACTATATGTTTCCTCATATTAAAAAGACATTATTCTCTTCAAATCACAAAATTTTCCTTGAATATTTTGGCTTTCATTCATTCATTTATTTTCTACCGCTTATCCTCTCGAGGGTCGCGGGGGTGCTGGAGCCTATCACAGCTGTCTTCCACACAGAGACGGCCGAGGGTGGAATTGAACTCGGGTCTCCTAGCTGTGAGGCCTGTGCGCTAACCACTCGTCTCCCATGCAGCCATATTTTGACTTTATTCGTCAAAATTTATTTTTATCGCTATTTAAAAAAAACAAACAATAAAACAATAAAAAAAACAATAAAACAAATAGCTGTGGGCCCCTGATCCACACTTTGGACACCCCTGTTTTAAAGATGTATTCTTAATGACAATAAATAATGAACCAAATTAAGTGAGTGGGGACAGTAGTAACTAAAAAGTAGAGTAATATTTAGATTGACTTGCATACACTGTGCATTTTGGCCTCCAATGGAGAGAAAATAAATTCCAGCGATGCCATCTTCCCAGGTTGAATGTCTCCCACTGGGTTGAGGCAGCACAACAGTGGATGATTAAAACTGTTCTCTTGTAGCTGTGACAACACAAGCTCATCCACTTCATAATGGACAGGAATATCACCACCGTTGTAAAGGTCATACGTCTGCAGAATAAAACAAATAAGATACGTCAAAAAAAGTCTTCAAGTGTTATAAGATGTGTATGACAGTGAAAGGAGCGAAATTATTCTGAAAGGTGTTGGTAAACACTTTTTGCCCTTGGAAAAATGGCGTCAAAGTGCTGTTTGGTACCATTTGCATGTTTGAAAAAGCAAACAAAGCTGCATTTAAGTCTCCAATTCACAGTTTATGGATATGTGAGAAATATGGAGAACACTGTGAAAACCTATGCAAGCATGGGGAGACCATTCAAACTCGAGCCTAGTTCTACAGACAATTGAAAGGCCCACCTGCACTGGAGATGTTAAATCTCCAATCATGACTGGAGTGAAAACATGATGCCTGGATAGAAAGTACAGATACGGCCTCTCTTGATCCACTGTCACCCCTTGGAAGTGCAACTGTCCATGCCAAAGGTACAAATGAATTGCAATGAGTTCCCCAAACGAAGCATTTCTCCATGTTTATGAATTGTGTGCCATTTTGCATTGTAACTCACCAAGATCTCTCTGCCATGTGAAATTTTCAATATGATTGGTAACTGATGTGTTCCAACCATGATGTGACTGTGAAAGGCATGGTACAGTATACATTATTTTAAGATGAAGTCACATATCAGCCATTGTGTTAAAAAAAACAAACAAACATAAAAAACACCACTGGCCATAATATCTGACCTATAACTGAACTGCACTGCCCTCTGCTGGCCTGAAAGCAACGTCCCTGTACGGGGAGAAATGTTGAAAAGTTCTGCAACCTGTGAATATGACAGAAATATGCATGTTTCAAGATTAAATGAAGGAAAAGCAATTCATATATTTAAAAAAAAAACTCAAATGAATTCATGCCAGACCTTCATCTGGTGAAGCTCATCGTGACATAACTCTTCTGCCTGGGTCCAATGCCTAAAGTCTACCTGTTGGTCCTCTGGAAACAAGAATGTCCTGATTTGCAAAAAGAAAGAAATGTATAGTAAAGTGGGAGAAATTGACTTGGACAGGTTTGACTCTAGTGTGCATCACAGCAAAGGAATACATGTCACTGTATAAATGCAACCCATTTCTTAACACATGAATATATGTTACAATTGTATTACATAAAAACTGTATACTGTCACACATGTGTAGGCCAGGGGTGGGCAATTATTTTGACTCACAGGCCACGTCGTGTTTAAAAATTTGGCTTGGTCTGTTAAGGGAGACCACCTCAAAAAAATTTGAGAGGTCATAACTAAACAAGGCTTGGTGTTACGGTTGAAGTTTGCAGGTGTACTGTACATTGTATTGTGTATGTGAGACCTTGGGTCTCATATTGTGCGTGTCACTCACCAATCTACAGGGATGCAGCCAGGATTGTAAAACACCAACACAAAAGTAGAAGCTTCTGAGTTCAGGGGAGCCGAACTGAAGTTAAAATCCAACATGGCTTTGATTAAGATGGTGGGGTATGTACGCATACTACAGACAGACAGAGAAGACAGGTTCTTGTATAGAAACCACACTAGGATAATGCAAAAGTGTTTTTGAATAACAAGCAATCAGCAATTGCTTTTAGGACCACGGTCCTTACCTATGCTTTACTGGGGTTCTGTAAGTGTGCTCCACAGGGGAGGGGATGGAGAGTAGCTGCTCATTGAGGCTATCCACTGAGAAGAGCTTCCAAACATATGGCTTGTTGAGCCAAGCTCCAAAGCCACCACTGCATGCATCCGTCACCTGTAGTTTGGGGAACACACCCTTAGCACGTATTTCACACACTGGCATGGGTGAGGACAATGGCACACCTGTGGGAAATAGAGGGACAGTAAATGTGCTGAAAACAAATGTATAACATTTGTTTGTTTTATGTATATACCACTGCGGTTTAGTGTGAGGTAGCTGATGGTCCACTGGTACAGGGCTTGTCTATCTGGCCTAAATGTGGCTCGGAGCATCAATGTGGAGTGTGACGCCATGTTTCCGCTTTGGCGGTCAAGCTGCAGAGCTGTCCCAAATCAATAATAACATAATAAGTTTAATGTTCCAACTCTACTTAATGTATAAAAATACATGCACTCATGTATACCTGTCTGTGTACATGTCTCAGGTTGAGGGTCCTGATGAGTTTGCACATCTTGTTTTGTCTGCTCAACAAAAAGAATGAAGGAGACTGAGCAGGTACTGTTGTTCACAAGAGGAACATCAATTGACTGAGAACATCCAACCAGGGTATCCTCCATATGAACAACTTCTCTAACTGCCTGAGGAGGAAGCACACATAATTGTGAATTAACATGTGCTCAAAACCTGAATACACCTTTTCATTTTGCAAATGCACCTGTATAAAGCCTTTGGAGCCTGTTCCTACCACTTTGAGGGGAAGAATTGACTTTTCATACTCAAGGCTGTTGACTGGCCACACCGCGACAGTAGGTTCCAGTGTGTATGTTTTCTCTTCCATTGGCCTGAAAGACCATCTCTGCAACTGTCACGTCAAACATTTGTAAATAAAATCCAACAGCAGTGAGAACAACTTCATAGGTAGCGATATGCTAAAACTCACCAAGCTCTCATTAGGCTGGAGTTTACCAGCATTTGGTTGAACAGAGAGAACACTGTGGTCTGACCCTGGAATGCTCCACTGGAAGCTTTGACATAAAAAACAAGATAAAACCAGTTCTAGTGTGACGTGAATGACCAAAGCACTGACAAACGTACCATAGAGGCAAGCGACAGATGTTCCTGATGAAATGGGTCCGTTCAGCGTGTGAGCCCACAGATATATCTTGGAAATACAAATGACCGCCACTTTCCAGGGACACACTAACTTTTTCCACCATACTGAACACTGTTATCTCCTAAATAGCACAAAGAAAATGATGCAAAAATGCCACAGAAGCATTGACTTTTGTGGGTGAATATTTACAGTAATTATTTGTGTGGTCTACCTTTTTGTGTTTGGCTACATTTAACTGGAGTTGCAATTTAAGTCCCTCTAGAGGAGTGTCTTCTTTGGGAGTTGTTATGACTGTGAAAATTTGATGATTCCCAGGTTGGACTAAGCCGCTTCTTGGCACGAGTAACACAGATGCATCCAAGGCGGTGTCTGAGCTGTAGTTTGTGCTTCGACAAAAAGTCAGTGGCTGATCTCCGTTATTGCGGAGAAGCACCGTTTGATGGGATCGAACACTTTGGCCTGCAAATATCTATAACAAATGAAAAATAAAAATGTTAATCCTCCAAAAATGCCAACAACTTGTATTGCAATAGATATATGAACCACATTTGCTGTGATTTTTTCGTCACACTCACCACTTTATTTGGCTCAAGAGAGCAACATGGGGAAAAGTGCTCTTTGCTATATTCAAAGGATTCGCCAATCACACTGACAATGACACACCAGGGTAAACATATCTGTTTCTCTTCTTCGTCAGACCCCTGCTGCTACACAAATAGGGAAATGGGACATTATATGTGGTAATGAGGACATTGTCAACAAAAAAGAGGAGACAATACAAAGAACCCCACACAATTTCAGCAACAATTTTACTACTCTTTAGGATGGAAATTTGGGTATCATGCACTTAAGAGTAGTCTGTGTACAGCTTATAGAGCATAGATCTACTATGCACTGAACTTCTTTCTCTTTCGGCTTTTCCCTTCTGGGGTTGCCACAGCAAATCAACCACTATGAAAATATTACATTTACTCAGTAACCTATGTTGCAAAAATCCATTAATCAAAAAGTGAGGGATTTGCTCACTTTTAAGTGATACTGTAGGTATCCACAATATTAAAAGTACATATTTTATTCAGAGTAAAAATGGTTTATTACTGCCGTATTGTAAGCAGAAAAGTGTGTTTAACATGTTACTCTGAATGTTATAAGCATCAACAAATTGCAAAAATAAATTCTTACTACTTTCACAGCCATGCACTCAAGTTGAGCTCCATGTAGTGTATTTAGCTCTTTGGGATTGTATGACACTCTGAATGAGGTGGACTTTAGTGGAGACAGGTCACACGTTATCGGAGAGACAGAGAACGGAGAGTCTTGGGCAATGGTCCACACCAGACTGTAACAAAAGCAAAGAAGCAAAAAAAAAAACATTATGTGGGTAAATGTTAGGTGTTAGTGATTATGGTTAAGGTTATCTAATCACTAATAAGAGGTAGGCAACTTTACGTGATTTTCACAGATGTGTAATTGGTAATGGCCACAGCCTGAGACGGAGTGGCCGTGGAAGACAAGCTGGAGGAACTGTGATGAAACAGCAGCTCATTGGGCACCACAGATACATGTGTGGAGGATGAATATGAATGACTTTGAAGTGAATCCACCTCCACCGAGGAACGCTTTTCATTGTCCCTCGGAGTACTTGACATCCCACTTGAACCATCTGGTTGTCGGCTTGACTGCGAGAAGATACCAAAGAGGAAATACTTTAGACTAGGAAAAACAATGTACAGGCAATTCATTGTTGTGCTCATGCAAACAAGCAAAAATGTTACTACCAGGTCTGCAAATGGAACTTACATTGTCCGATATGCTGGTTGGACGAGCCAAATTATTTCACTGGTTACTGATGTTGAAGTGGTTCACATGACTGACTTTCAAACAATGATTCCCGTTCAGTTACTGTAGATGTTATTGTGAATTGTTGAATCTATGTGCCCTGTGATTGACATCAACTAACCCAAACCCTAACCCTTAAATTAGTTTTTTGGGGGAAAATGTACTTTGAAATATGTAATACACAGAGGGGGGTTTGTGCTCATCTGAGAAGTACCACACTTTACCTCATCCAAGTATGTGCTGTAGCTTGGCATCGAGGCACTAATCATGTCTGACTTTTTACTGTCTGACAAATGTTCTGGTGTCAGTACATCTGGTTCCAGGGCATCCGAGTGACAGGTACCAATCAGGTCAAGGAACAAAGGCTCCTACAAAAAACAAGTAGATATGGTTTATGTCAGAAGATTGAACCGATATGTTTGTGTTGGTATCAAAATGTATGTGCCTTTTTGCTGCTTACCCACTGATGTATCAAACAAGGTACACATCTGTGACATGCAATAGGCATGGTAGGGAGGTAGTTTATGGTCAGCGTTACACTGCTCTGTTGTAGTATAGTGCCACACTGTGGTTGGATGCTGAACACGCTGTGTCCAGCACAGTCAAGGTCCCATTGGTAGGTTGCCTCAGCACATGAATAATTAACCATTTCAATTGTCTTTGAGGCTGTAACTCCTTCTTTAACACAACCAAAGTCAACCACAAATGAAGACAATGACACCTTGGGACCTAAAATATTCACAGTGATGTATTTATATGATGCCAAAAGATGACGTAATTTTTTTTAAACTTGTAAAGTCCTACCTTCACAGCTTCCAGTGAGCTTAAGTGCTGTTTGGTTGAGTGCTCCTTTGCATTCTATTGTCAAATACTCTACAGAAACAGCATCAGCAACCACAGGTGCAAAGGTGACTTGTGCTGACACAGTTTCACCTGGGCCAACATTACCGCTGCTGATATCACAGGTGAACTCAGACCCCAACAGGGGCACGCCTCCAGAAATACGTGTAAGAGAGAAAAATGCAGTCACCTAGAAGACAGCGGGCACAGACAAGATTGAGCAGTCATGGAGAGTGTGAGTGCATATGCCAGGGTGTTACTCACATGTGAGGAATTGTAGATGCCAAAAGACTTTTGTGCACTTTTGCCGATTGGTACAGAACCAAAGTTAATCACTGAATCACCAGGATCTTTTTCACCCTTGGAAGATGAGCTTCTCAGATGAAGACATGGGTACTTGGCTTTCAAGAAAAGCAGACAGAAGCTGAGAACTCAGTGATTCTATGATTAAAAGTCCTTATTTGTGTGACTGTACCAGCTCCCTGAAGAAGTACTGTGCAGCAGCTGTTGGTTTCACCTCCTTCCTCTCCAAAGCTACAATAGGCGTGTTTATGAAACAACATGGCTGCCTGTGGTTTGAACAGGACAGTGATTTCAAGCACATGGCTGGGCTTCAGCACACCTTCAGCTGGATTCACTTGGAAAGGCTCTGGACAGTCCCATTTGAAGTATGTGTGGAGTTTGCTGTGTGAGAAATCATGGAGTGGACAATTTCTACAATGCAAAGTACATGTCAAAACACACATTCTGAGAAAAAAAAAAGCAATATCTTAACATTATTTTTTTAGATTTGACAATCTCTGTTTCCCATACATTTATATATTTGTGGTAAATAAATTTGGACTGCTAAAGATAAATTTGGCACTACTTTATAATATATATATATTATATATATGTATAAAATATATAGATTTTGTATTATGTCACTGTTTGTGTAGCTTGTCATTACAACATCATACAGTAGATGGCATTGCAACTCTGCTTCTTTTGCACACCACATACCCACATTATAACTTATCTGAATATAGTATAACTACATATGAATGTAGTGGGATATCAGATGAACAATGATGTGTATATTATCTTTAAGATCAGTGCACACTTATATGGAGAGCAAGAAATATCATTAATGTGTTTTTATGGTATAAAAGTGCATGCAAGCACATCTACCGATGCACAAAATTACACCAACACCCAAAAGTCAATAACTTTGTGTTCTGTTAAACAAGGTTTAAAAGCATAGGATAATAACTGAGTCAGAACCTTTGAAAATCTTCACTCTGGCCACAACTCAACATCACCACAGATAGATTACCAGCCATTGGGAAACACTGAACGCTATCCAACACTTTCATGTACCTCAGATTTTGTAGCTGGAAGGTAGTAGAAGCAGACTGATGAACAGCACAGAGTGGAAGGAGCACAGTGTTTGGCACTTCCAAGGCAGGATAGGGAATAATTGCCCGAAGGAATACTTGGAAGCTGCCACTTTTGCCGTGGAACTCAATGCTGTCATCATACGCACACTGTCCAATACACAAGACATTGCACGGAGACCACATCAAAAGAGCATGGATACATCATTATACACTAATGTATCATGACATATTACCTTCTCAGATGGTCTAAATGTGACTGGTATGGACAAAGTAGTTCCTGGGCTGACGGCAATGATCCGGGAAACTGAGATGGTGAAGAATTTGGACACTGGAGGTCTGAGAGGGAGCAAAGAAATTTGTGTGGAAATGTTGCTTGCACTATAGAAACATGTACATTAATATTTTGTTTGTTCTGGAACGTATTATACTTTTTCCACATTTTTGACCTATAAATGTTGTTAGAATGTTGTATTCTCTTGTTAAACGATGCCGAAGTTTCAGATAAGGAAGTTCGCGCCTTTGTAAGTGAGTCATGAAAGAAGTTTGGGCTGGCTCTGAACGCTGGGTTTCAGAGAGTTTTTTCGAACACCGGCTCACTGTGAAGTTGTGACTTCCCCGGCTCCATCCAGCCTGTGACTTATTTCTATGGCCGTGCCCGGATACAAGATGTACAAACTTTTAGCTGTACAAACAAAGTGGGACCAATCCCAGCTGAGTGATTGTGCCCGGAGGCAGGCCTTGAGTGGAAGAAATTAGAACACACTGTTTTGGAAATCCAAGGAAATAGAGCTGGAATAGGTGCAGATTCTGTAAGATGTAGAGAGCCTTCTGTGTGGGTATTCATGTGTAGTTGCTCAAAAGGACTCCACAATTCCATACAAAGGGCCAAAAATAAGCATAGTACGTCTCATTTGATAGCAATGATGAATGTGTCTTATGAGAACATATTTTTGTACAATGGAGTAGGAAATGTGACGACCTCGGTTGTTTAGGCGTAGCCTCTTCGTCATTCTCTCAATGTCCGGGCAAATGCTATGGTATTTTATATCAACACAAAAACATCAAAATCTGTGAGATGTGCCTGGAAGAGTTTGCAGCTGTAGATTAGACAGTTTACGTTTTTTCCAGCATGCTTTGATGTAGTTAAAACGATTACCATTGACTAGCGCAAGCCTCTTTAATGCGTTATTTTGTAAAGACAGGGTGTAATACTTAAGGTGCTGCCATTTTTAGTTGTGTAGAGCTAATTTATTAAGACTTATGGTCTGAATTTTCCACCCTATTTAAAAATGGATGCAAATGTATAAATAATATTGTTTTCACTTTCAAAAGTATAATGCCAGAGGAATCGTTTATATCTGCTTACCGTATTTTCTGGACTATACGTCACTCCGGAGTATAAGTCGCACAAGGCCAAAAATGCATAATTAGGTAGGAAAAAAAAAACATACATAAGTCGCACTGGAGTATAGGTCGCAATTTGTGGGTAATTTATTTTACAAACTACTTGATTAAAACAGACATTACATCCTCTTGGAAGGCAAGTTCCAACAATAAAAGAATAAGATATGCTCACACAGTGGTTATTCAGTTACACAAAAAATAAACATGAACAGAAACGGTGTCCAGTGTTTATGTAACATAAACAATTTTTCATTTATAAGTCGCTCTGGAGTATAAGTCGCAGGAACAGCCAACCTATGAAAAAAAGTGTGACTTATAGTCTGGAAAATATGGTAATTACGCAGAGCGCTGTAGGCACTTTGTTTGATATCGATGAGGCAGGCCAACTCAATGCAGTGTTAAAACAGATTTGACCCCCGGAGCCGGAGTTTGACACATGCACACTGGGGGGGGGGGGGGGGGGGGGGGAGTCTGCAGTGTGTGTGTGTGTACGTGCTAATTTCCATACAATAAATGTGTAGCTCCTGATTGCTTATATGGTGTGATATTGTTCCCTCTAATAATAACTATTCCAAGCAGGTGTAGACGTATCCATTTACCTTAATCTATCTGGGCGTGGACATTCGTCCGAGCTCAACTCACCTCAACTGAAGTTTCTGGATCTTGAGGCCAATATTCTTTAACACTAGTGACTTGGTGAATTCTCTACCAACACCCCAGTCCTCCCAGACCAGCTCAGTCTTTGTTTCCAGTCCCAGAAAGCTACTTCTTTGGCCGGATGCATGCTGCTGGTGCCTGTTTTCATTCCGTGGATGCTGCCAAGGAAGGCAATACAGACAATGAACACTTCAGAAAAAGATCCATCCATCCACTTTCTATACCACGCGCCCTCATTAAGATCACAAGTGAACTGTAGCCTATCTCAGCCCATTTGTTTATATCAAGACAGGGTTAAACACATTGAAGTCATTGGAAGAATATTTAAAAGAGGCTTACTTTATTGTTCACAATGATGGAGGACTTCCATTGTGCATCTGATCCAACTGGCTTTGGATCTCTAGACTCAGCTAACATTGCTGGAGAAAGAAAGACCATGCATTGTTATTACCGTGACAATGTTAAAGCCAAAATGATGAACCCTAATATTATCTTTCTCTAGTTTTGAAAGATAATTTGGAGAGTTGGGAGAGAAAAACAAAAATCTCATTCCGATGCATTGCTTGTTTGATGTCAACCATCAAGTGGTGCTAGGTGCCTATCATAATTACGTAGTTTTTTTTTTGTTTTTTTTTACACATGCCTCACTAGCGTTTGGTGAGGTCATATCAAAATGATGACAAGAGTGTGATGCAAAAAGAATTGGAGGCACATATTCCACATTTCACCGTAGTTCGCACTGGACACAAAACAGTGTCGTAACAAGAGTTCCGGGATTGTGACGTCACTGCGTCCATGGAAGCAATATAATCATTTTGCTCATGTGATTAAAGTAATCGAATTAAGTTATCGTACAGCATATCATACAAATCACACTACAGTATTGACAATGGATGGCGTGTTAAAAGCTACAAAGTCGCCGTCCTGAGCCGATGATACAGTACTGCTTTCGATTAGCCCCCATGACAAGGCTTTGCACTGTATGCTCCAAGTTTAGCTTAATATTAGTATTAGTATTTAGAATAATTCGGAAGGCTGTATGAATACATGGCAACTTGACAACCACACGCTCACCTGTTAAAAAATATGACCACTATGCGATAAAAATGCTTGTATCATGTGTTGGTAAAAACGGGAACATGTTGTGGAATTTGTAGTCCACAGCGATTCCCTGACAACGTGTTTTGTGTTGCCATGGTGACTACGGAAGCCCAGAGTGAACGTTCGTAAATAAGCAGATAAGCGAAAGCTATAAGTACACACAGAAGACATGGTGAAGACAGTACATGTCAATAAAAGTCGGAATTATTTATCGCATACCACATGATCTTCAATTTTATTTGTTCAACAATTCTCTGAAAAAATAAAATAAAATGACATTTGTAAGGTGAAATATATTATATATAACTCTTGGCTATTTTTGACAGAAAGAAGAACATTTTGAAATACAGGGAAAAAGAGCATAGCATCTGAATTGAGAATGGGATATGACAATTGACAAACATGTTCAGTGTGACCATATTTATTAGTTCTATGTATGTACAGTATAAATGTTTTTATATTTTGGTGCAATGTATAATTAAAGCATCAAAATCAAAAGAGGAATCAGCGATAACCATAATGATAAAAATGTCTGCAGTGCTGTTACTATACATCCAGCTTGTGGATGCATGTGGATGTCCTGGATGTCTACTGTAATCATTACAAGTCATTCAACCATGAAGGGGAACTGTACTTTTTGGAGAATTCTGCCCATCATTTACAATCATTATGTGAAACATGAACAAATATTTTTTTGCCTTTTTCTGTGAAACGAGTCAATATGAGCGAGCGAACAATACATGTTATTGGGACACATCTATTTAGACTATTAAGCCGTCTAAAGAAAAAACCTCTTGCAACGTTTCATTTTTTGATATACATGCTGTGATCATGCATTGCCATATTTTCATTTAAAACACTACCAAAACCCCTTCTAGGCGCATTGATATACAGTATGTAATTATGCTAGATCCGTCACAACAGTAGCATAGATACAGCAACTACACTTACGATGTCTGCTCTCCTTTGCATGGCTGTGTGTTCCAGCACAAGACATGTGCTCTAGTCCTCATTTAAAAAATACTGACGGTAAACGAGCGTCTTGTTGAGTCTTTGTAACAAAATGGAGAGCCAGGTATCCCCTCTTTCATCTGTGAATGACGCTGTGATTTCATGTTAGCTTCTACAATAATAATATTGCTGTAGCTTGGTTAATTTACAAGTCAGTTATGTAAATGGAACACTGTTGGCAATAGCTTCAAAATAGGTATTTTCCATGATGTTCGCTGTTAGCTAGCTCATGTTAAATCGTTATCACGTGCTACAATGCACATCAAAGGGAAAATTCCCCAAAAAGTGCATTTCTCCTTTAAAAGTAGCGGTATCAAATCCAGCATCATGACCATGTCCCATTAAATTCCCCCAGGCCTATAATGTGCAAGAAAAGACTTTCATTTTACCAGTTTGGGTGCTCAGCAATGTGGTTGTAATAAATAATATGCTTGTGCACTCGGTTTCATTGTGCATGGTCCTGTCAACAGTTATATGAAGACAAACAAAAACATTTATAACGAACGAAAAACCCCACTTCTTCTTGAACTTCCCTCCTCCAACTCCTCTTCTAAATAACAGCTGTAGTTCCCATCGCCTGCATGCCTCAGAAGGGAGCCTCTTGGCATCACACTTGTCTCCTCATCCTCTTCATCTTCCTCTTGCTCATATTCATCCTCCAAGCTGGAGCTATGAGAGTCAACCTGAAGTTTGACACTGTCAGCTTTTTCACTGTCGGTCAATGGGGATGATGGGTCTGCTTGCTCCTTGGATTTACGACTTCTCTTCCACTTCATTCGTCTGTTCTGGAACCAGATCTTAACCTGGTGTAAAATAATACATCAGGAGATGTTGAATCAATAGGAAATGCATATAATATGACACTTGTAATGAAATAACACTTGAGTTAGTAACGAATAGATATAATACACTCATAATACTCCCACATGTGATGAGCTCATGGGGGGGGGGCATGCTAGCTCTTCGGTGCAGGCCCGGCCACCAGATGGTCGTCATTGTACCCCACATCCAGGCCTGACGCGTCCGAGGAGGGAAATGTGAATATAAAAATACAAAAATCTAGGTGGCTGCACGGCGGTTGAGTAGTTAGGGCACACACCCACAAGTTCGATTCCATCCTCGGCCATCTCTTGTGGAGTTTGCTTGTTCTCCTCGTGAATGGTTTTTCTCCGGGTACTCCGGTTTCCTCCCACATTCCAAAAACATGCTAAGCTAATTGGTAACTGTCCATAGGTATGAATGTGAGTGTGAATGGTTGTTTGTCTATATGTGCCCTGTGATTGGCTGGCGACCTGTCCAGGGTGTACACCGCCTCCCGCCCGAAGACAGCTAAAATGAATGAAAAATCTAGGTCCAACGTTATTTCTCTTCATTGGGGTCTGATGAGCCCCTCTTTGTCTGGTCCCTCCCATAGGACCTGTTTGCCATGAGTGATCCTAGCCTCCAACAAAGTAGCTCAGAGGATCATTGGGACACTTAAACTCCACCACGATAAGGTGGTTGCTCAAGAAGGGGGGTATGGCCTCTAAATCTACAAATGTTAATATAAAACAGCACCGATCGTACCTGAGTCTCTGTCAGCATAAGTGAAGTCGCCACCTCAAAGCGCCTGGGTCTGGACAGGTACTTGTTGAGCTTAAATTGGTTTTCAAGTTCCAGAAGCTGCTGGCTGGTGAAAGCTGTTCTAGGCTTCCGGCACTTCCCCAACAAACCTGTTTGGGCTTGAGCTGAGAGAAATAGGACATATATTGTTGTAATAATTGTTAGTGTAATTAGTGTTATAGTTTGCATTATTATTTTATAACTCATTTTACTGTAATGGCAGAATTATGAGTTTACTCTAAATAATAAATGATTACAGCTTCTGGATGTTCTGCATATGAAAATTATATCTCCCTTTTACAATATACCTTTGAAACACAAAGGACTTGAAGGATTTCTGTCTTATTGTTTAGAGGTGACAGGCCTACATTTCTCTGTCTGATTACTTATGTGTGAGGATATTGCTTTGAAGGAGCAATAAAATACCACAGAGGTCCATTATCTTAATGAAAACACTGCAAACGTTAGCCAATGAAGTTGTAGGGTCTATTTCAGGTGTTATCTTTACCGTAAATTTTGCATCTTTTTTTATGACTTAAATCATCATTAACACTGCTGCGTCACAAAGCCCCTTTTGTTGGGAGTGCCTTAAAACAAATACAAGCTAATTTTGCCATGCTATGTGACTCTACACAGAAATAGAGTAATTCAATTTCATCTTCCAAAAAGAAATCACATTTATTTCAAATTAACTTGCAAAAAATGCATGAATGCAAGCTATATAAAGTCATGGGAGTCACACTTGAGTCAATGTATCAGCGACTGCCACTATGTCAGAATAAAATGTAATTTTTTCCATTAAATAGGCTGAAATAATTAATATTATTGTATAAATGAGTATAAACAAGCTAAGGGGTAGGCTAGAGAAAATACAGTAGATGGATAAATCACATGATATTTTATTAAAATAAACTTAAAGCGAGCTATTGAATACAAAGCAGTATTTCTATTTAAAAATTAATTTTAAGCAACAATGCATCAATATAAGCATCATTTTAATGTATTTATGTTAAGTTTGTACATGTGGAACTGCTCACCTCCATACTCTCCAACTCTTGGGAACATCATCCCGGCTCTGATCCAGGGATCCAGTGGGTGCACCCCGGCCATGCTACCCCCTTTCAGATACCCTTGGTACGGATGTACCAGCTGTGAGAAGCCAGGGTACATGAAGGCCGGTGGCTGGGCTCCAATGGTCGCCAGAGGGTACATGGACCTTGGGTGCACTCCCAGGAATCCCCTGGCGTGCATTTGAGCAAATCCTGCCTGCGACAAGTTGTAGAGGGAGGCATTGCATGTCATTCCTGGCTGGACTTGGGTATCATTACTCCGCTGAGGTGAGGATGTGTCGGAGCGTGGGCTGTCGGTGGGACTGCCCATGTTGGTCACCTCAGGGGAAGCACTATTGCTGTCCGGTTTCCGCACCCCATCTTCAGCTTGCAATAGCGCCTCAATGCGGAAGTTTTTGGACTTCTCCACGTAAGAGGCCATTCTGTCCAATCAGCCTCTCTCTTATCTTATTTAAAAGTGAAAGACAAGTGTTCCTTAAAATCCCAAAGACAGTTTTTTTGTTCTGAGTTGATGACTCCTGTGAGAAGATGTGTGCTCTCTGAGGGGGCCACTCAAGGATCACCCATTTCATCAGTGAGCTGAATAGAAACAAGTCCCAACTCTGATGTGTGCTCTATTGTGATTGGCCAGAGCCTTGCAGCAGGAGGCTATGCCATCTCTCTCAATGGCCCTTCATGAGCGGATCCACCATGAGTTTATGTTTAGCTCTGAATTTAAATTACAGTAAATGCTTTGGGAAAAATGTTTCTTAAATGTTTGTTTGTTTTTTTGGAGCCAGTTTATTATCTTGTGGTTGTTTTGATCTTCTTTTCATCATATAAAGAGTGACTTTCTCACATGCTGTCTTGCAAACTGTTCATACATAAGACACATACAGTATGCCATCATAAATATATTACCATAATTATAGTAGATGAGATGAGGGGAAATCCATCATTTTACAACTAACTCTTCATTATGTCTTACAGCCTGCTATTGCTGAAAGGAGACCAACAAGCACGCTATCACTCATACCACACATGGAGAAGATAAAAAGTCATAAATGACTCATTAACTCTAGCTGTGTACCAACAAGGTGTGAACAGACGGCACCAAACCTCGCTTCGCAATCAAGATAGGATTAAAAATGTAAGTGCACAACACACAACTGCTCTTTTATAATGGCAGCAACAGTGATGTTATATTACAACCCCATAAATCTACACCCATATTTATAGGGGACATCAATCTGTCAGTTTGCTGCATTTAATCCTGCAAAGGACTCAAAAGGACGTGGATTGTAACACAACTGAATAATAATTGTCTTTTTCACCCCAGACTCCTCCTACAATCGTGAAGGGTAATGTACCTTAATACACAAATACACATACACTGGTAAGCTGAAGGTGACAAGGTAAAGCTACAGTATGGTACTTAAAATGAAAAAAAAAAAACAATTAGCCCAAAACAATCATATTCTGAGTGCACCTGAATGCCTCACAGTGACCGCAGCAGGAAGGATATCAACAAATAAATAAGTTTGAATGATTATTTTGTGCATTAAAAATGTTTCATCTTGAAGATTTCATTTACTGGAAAGATTCCAGTTATATAATGGACACTTTATACTCAACAAGCAGGATCAAAACTAGCAAACTGCTGTTAGTGTTGTTCCAGCTTTTTCTAAAATGGTGCATTCAGGTGCATCACATAACTTCTTGGACACAAGTGGCCGCTACAGGGACGCTTGTAAATCACAGCAAACACACCTAGACATGCAAAGCAGCCCAAAGTAGGTGATATTTACAAAACCAACCATTTGTTGGTTATAAGACAATGTTACAAAATGTTCTACTTATAACGGACATCAATGTTAAACATGTCAAGCTTTATCTTATTGTCACCATGCTAAATACACATTTTCACCTAGAATTACTATAAAATGAATGAACTATTGAATTATGTTCAATAGTTCACCACTGATGTACACCAATAGGTTTTTCCTTGATGAATGCAAAGTATCATTGAGTAATTTATGTAGTTATTGAGTTTCTTTCACAATTTGTGATTTGTGGAAAAGATTGAAATGAAAGTGACTACAATGTCACTTTATTTGAGACCGTTTTCAAGTAAAAATGCCAATGTGTTCATTCGCAACACTTTACAGAATTACAGAAGTTAACAAGAAATTAACCTACCTAACCATGACTAATTAGTTCTTCAGTAACTACTCTAAATGTATGTGCGTCACTAGTTCCTTGTTAACTACTGCATTTTTGTGTACCTTAATGTGAATTGAGACCTGTGCATTTATTATGACTTGTGGAAACACAGAAAGCAGATTAGTGTCATATTTTTAGTGCAGAACTTTACAAAAATACAAAGAAACTCTGCTTATTCTGACACTCAGTATCGGATAATCCAGGCCAGCGCTGCAGTTACAGCACAGGTGATTTTGTAGCAACCATGTCGGACTGATAAGAGGCTGACGCTGACCTTAAAAAACAAACACCAACACCTGCTGGACAACCCACCATTCAAACGGAACAGCTTCTGTTTGCAGCCATATGTGTGTGAGACCAATTTATCAGAGACAGTTTTCTGACACCTGCATCTTTTTTTTCAACCACGTTTATTCTAATAATAGAAATAATTTATTCAATAAGAGTCAGTCTGGTAAAGTGTGGTGTAAATGCCCCTTTAAGGAGCATCATTTGGCATAACTGCACATACACAACCACAGAGACTCACACAAACCCCTTTAACAAGCTCAAGCTCGGGAGACAAACACCTCCTCTCTTTACTCACCATTCACTTTGCATCTATTCATACCCAAATTAAAAAAGGTTAACCCAGTGGGTGACGTCTGTCAAGCCACCATAGTTAGCGGGTGAAGAGGTGACGCCATCCACCTCCCAGACTCATAATGTAGAGTTGCTATTGGATTTGACTCAATAATAATGTCTTATTAATTATGATTGCAATGATCTATGTAAATACAGCTATAGGAGATGAGAATGGATTCCAATCACGTGGCATTTTGGCCTCTTATTGTGGAATTTCTAATATTTTGCCGTTGTTATTGTTAAATCTATTGTGCCGTTCCGATTTTGTCCTGATTGCCCTAATGGACCGTAGGGGAATAGAATGCTTCCTGGATGAGCAGGGGTGGGTGTTACGGGTTGCAAGGTTCATCGTTGTTCAGAATGAGTTGATTAATGGCGGCCGTCACAGAGGAGGCCCAAGGGATAATGAGGAGAACAAGTGGGAGGAGCAGAGGAGGGCAAGGGACGGAGGAGGCAGAAGAGCTGAGCTCGGATGATTATTACTTAGCACAGTAAACAATGAGATGACAGTACAATGAAACCTGGGCGTAGAAAGAGAAGAGTGCAGCAGGAGGATGAGATGGGGGCACATAGCTAATTAGTCCTAAACAGAGCTCTGTGAATGAGGGGAGGGGTCAGACACACGTAAGGCTGGTCAACACACAAAGACGGACCAGGGAGAGTAGTTAAACATCTGTTGCTCTGTGGGACACCCAGACTGATGCGGCAACCTATAATGCTAATTACTTAATATGTTCATCCTTCAACTGCAGAACATGTATACTTCTAGTATATGTCACTTCTTATATGTGATACATCTGTAGGGGAAGCAAAAAATGTTTTTCATTATTGAAAGCTGAATTTAAACTCATCAGCTGATTAAAAAATTAAGATCGTAGCCTTAAAAAGCCATAAGCTGTTATCGGTGTTGGTGTCAACACGGGAAGACAGTGATTTTAAATGAATAAGATCTAAAGGGTTGCGGGGAAAAAAAGGCAGATGGATGGATGGAAAGGCAAGTGAAATGCTTTTGAATGTACAATTTGTAGTTAAACAGTGTTTTTATAGTCGTGGAAATTCAATTGATAACTTTATTCTAATGCAATAATGCGTTGGGATTTTTACAAGGTTTATGTGGCATATCAGTAATTTTGATGTGTTATGTGTGTCTTGGTTGTGCAGTAAGTTGTTGTTTATGGACTTTTTGGAGTGTGGCGTGTAAAGCTGCTGAATATTTAGACAAGCACAGAGTTTGCAAAGGCCATTTTTTGGAAAGGTTCAGTGTAAATATAAAGTGATGCTTGTATTATGCTTGGTGTATTTTATTTGATTTCATTACTGAATTTATGCATGTTGTGACTACATGTCTTTCTCACAAGTGTTAAAACATGTCTCTTGACCTCTGACCTACAGATTCAATTGCCCTCCCTTCCTTCGTATCACTCCAGCTATAGTTGTATCAAATCTTCATCATTCTGTCTAACTTCCACCAGTGGTGACAGCTCAATTAGCCTTGCAGAACACATACACCCGTACCAATTCAAGCTGGCTGGGTTTAATCAAATGTGCACATAGTTTGCTTATGTGTGTATTGGTTGGAACCATAACTCTTTCACCATCTTTCTCATTCCTCCTCATGGTCAAAGATGAGTTTCGACACAAAACACATACAGTATTATTTAACTGAGGAGGACTACATAAAACGGATGAAGGGTGACTTTAGCTACATGTGTAGGTCATACGTATGTAGGTATCTGTGCTCTGCTGATGACACAAGATTTATGGTCACCAAGCAATTTAGATAATAGCCAATCGTGCATATTACTAAAAAAAAAAATACACTAAATATTAGAAATACCTTTCAGTATAATGTCCCCTGCTATAATATTATTAAACTCGAAACTAGAATTTGCATAAAATTTGGAATATACTAAATGCTGAAATATGTACTGCTTCTTTTCTGTTAAAGGGAACCTATTATGCTTTTTCCACTTTTTTGACCTGTAAATGTAGTTAGAATGTTGTTTTCTCATGTTAAACGATGAGGTTTTCGCGCATTTGTAAGTGAGCCCTGAAAGAAGTTCGGGATTGCTCTGAATGCTCTGCTTCACAGAGGTTTTCTAACACTGGCTCCCTGTGACATCACAGTGAGATAGACTTCCTTATAGGAGCGTGCCAGGGTACACCTGCCCTCCTCTCTGCTCTGCTGCACTCTTTTGTGAAAGACTCAGACGCTGAGAGGGAACAGAAGTGAGGACTTTTTTGTGCTAATTTGCACTACTGTTTCATACCTCATGTCTGTTTATATTGTTTATATTGTTAATTGTAGTATTGAAGATAGTCTTTATTTAGTTTAGTTATTGTAATTTTATTTATTACTTGCTGCACCGGGGGTCTGAGAGGACTGAAATTTAACGTATGCTCTATGTTGAGCATGTATAGCATATTTGACAATAAAGTTGACTTTGACGGATTTGTGAGATTGTAAGATAATTACAAAATACAGTGAGTATATTGTTAAATAGTAGAATAAAGTTCAACTAAACTCACTGTTTGCTTCCGTTGCCTTTTTTTTTGTAGCCCGTGTAGTGCTAAGAGGTTCGTACATACAGTAATTCACCCCAGAGCTATTAAGGTTGAGGGTGTTACCACCCAAACGGTTCAGGCAGTAGGAAATACCATTTTGTTGCGTTCTTTTGCTCTCCTTTCGCTGCAGTTACGAGTGTAAGTTCATGTTGAACAAGAAAATAAAGTCTGATCCTGCATTCAGCACTCCGCCTCGAACTCCTCAAACTTTTAGCATGCGCCTTAGCATCTGTTAAGTACAGAAATAGACCCTGTAATTGCGCCATATGGTGTGGAAAATACGGTCATCTGCACATTAGATTAGTAAATTTAGTGCCATCACAAACTTTGGGTCATACTGAAGATTTTTCAAATTTACAGTATGCATTTATCTCTAAACATTTTCAAGCTACAAACTTTGAAAAAAACTCTGGCATTAACATAAAAGGTGAATTCAATAATAATACAAATAGTTGGATGACCCTCCCCCCCCCAAACTTCAATATGAATCTAAATACAGCATCTGTTCCTTTTGGAATGGAGTGTGTTCAAGAAAGGTCCTATTTTGGGGTTAATTTGAGGGGAATCATTTTGGGTTTAATTGGCTCATTTTTAAAGAGGGAGAGCAGACATATTTAGAGGAGGGGCTGTCACTTTCTGATATATGTTGTCCCACATTGGAGAGAAGATCTCATAGATCTAATACATCTCTGCTTCCCTGAAATGACACCTTCTCTCAGTCTGGTTTCTCTGAACCTTCTGTCCTAGTTCCTGGCTTTTTAATTTTGGTAAACATGCATTCCAAACCGGGCTGCATAATTAATAATTTTGGAAATTTGGAAGTTGATTAAGAGATGGGTGGATGGGTATGACGGAAAAGCTTTCTCAGAAAGTCAACTACAATGTCACAAGTTAATTAGTATCTGCACAGTGATGATGATTACACTTTTCATTAAATTCTCTCAAGTGCTCACATAAGCTTGGCTTGCAAGGCCTAATGTTTGTAGATAAGCGCTTAATGATGTGTGAGCAGCTATTTGCTTATCCATGTTTGTTAACAGCTGCTTGTGTTCACGCAGATAGTCTCTCTGCAGGGCTTCAGATATGATGTGTGTGTTGCTGAATGCATGTGCTTGTGATAATGAATATACTTTTGAAGGCTTTCCACACATATTATAGACCCTGGTATTGAATTTATTGTTATTATATATATATATATTTCACATATTAGGGGGGCGTCACCACCTCCAAGTCCAAACAAAAGCATGATATTTAAACGACATATTAAGGTATGTTACAATACATCTGATTACAAATTTACCACACTATGGGAACGGCCCAATGAAAAATCACAAGAGACGTCCAAACAGAATTTAAGGAAATATTTTCAGGTATTTCCCCAAAGTTTGTCAAGATTCACAACATGAAATTGCTCTACACTTCTCTCCCCTTTTGGTACATAATGTCACTTGAAGGAGCGTCTGTCATCACCATGGTTACCACCCCAACCGCAGCAGACATTCCGCTACATTTAAAATTTTGAAATGCCTGGAGAAATGTAGCTTCTGTGTAGGCTATTGTGTTATTTCATCAGTAAAATACGTTTACTACTGACAAGATATTTGATGTAGAAAACAGCAACTTTACGATCACTCAACCGAGAAATGTAGTTCAACTAATAATGGCGCTACCCAACATGGTGTATTGGAGCAAAGTCAGCAAAACTGGCATTGGTTCGACATAGTACATCCCTGACATCCTCTGGCTTCACCTCACAGGACTCTGGCAATCCAACAACTCGCTTGCCAACTCCAGTCACAAATCACTTAACGGTATCCTGACCAAAAAGAGGTAAATACCCCTCTTACAGAGGTAGTGTGTACCTCTCGTTTCTTTTTTTTATGAGCTTCTACGTTGCCCAACAATACAAAATTGTTGTCTATCACCTTTTAGTGCTCTTTTCATGTTTCAGGTTCTGCTGTCTCCATCCATGCCAAAGCAAAGTAATCCGATTTTTGCAGGGGTCATGATCCCCACACCCCCCGTACAAATTAGTGGCTCAAGCAAGACAATTGTGTTTTGCCTGTAGTCAAGCATGGTGGTGAGGCTGCCGGCAGTGGATAGCTGTGGTTCATCATGGGGTACATGAATTCCAACATATACTCTCATATTATCAAGCACAGCATGATTTCCTCCCTTCAAACACACCACTTAAAACAACAAGTAGTACATCAACTGAAGGTGTACTATAAATACTGTAAGATGTAAATATGTGTAACATACTCATTAGACATCAACAAGCATTGCAAATATTGTGAGTGGTGCCCACTCTTATTCCAACATTACCAACCATCCACAGATGGCGTACCAAATGCCATTTTTTCGTTAACCTTCTTAACCCTTAACTCCCCTCCTTCCTCCATTCTCCTGCTATTGACAGGATTATGGCTACAAATTGATGAGGCAATTGAGTGTGCCGGTGACATGAGGGTGAGTGGGGACAGAAGCTCTCCACTACCCAGTTACTGCCATAAATCAAAGTCATTCCATTCTGTGGCCCCTCCCTCCAGACAGCCTCACACACAATGCCAGGGCCAAGTCATAGGGGGTGAGTTCCGCCCTGTCTGCCTTGTCTACTTCTTTTCAAATATACATACAAACATACACACACGCACTTTGTTTATTCAGTTTCTTGTTCATTGTAATGCCTGATACAACTAAATGTATGTGCTTTGGACGGACAAATATAACAGTGACAACAAAAATAAGAGTTTCATTTAATAACAATGCTATAGTTATTTATGTAAGAACTTGAGTGATTTTGGTTATTATCAAGAAAGTCATGAAAGAAGCTGGATATCATATTTTGAATTAAACTCTTATTGTACTTATTATCACCTTTATATTTGTCCAAACACATTTAGTTGTACCAGACATTAAAATGGATGGGTAAACTGAAGAAACAAGGGCGGTCTAATACCCGTACACGACTGTAGATATGAATGTGCATGTATATTTGATTCTACACCATATTTGCCAATTAATTATTCTTAATATTCTAATGAGGTTCATTTGGTCCAACATTTCTATACTCTTAAACAATACAGTCAACAATACCTGAAAGTTTCGACTGCTTGCTAACAGGCTTCACCCGAGTGGTCACGTGATGTTCCTGTCACGTGTCATGCCAGCTGATTTAGGTGGATGTTTCCGCTGTCTTCCTGTCAATGAAGGCAGGGCGACAGCGCCATCCACCGGAATGTCACGTGACTACGCTGCTGAAGACTGCGAGCAAGCAGTCGAATATATGAAAAAGGTATGAAAAAGAACTACTTTAGTCTAATTAAAAGAATCGTTTGAGAGTATTATTTTTATTCTGCTGTTTTTGTCATCTAACGCCTCCATTTCTCAATCTAGTCATTATATGTACAATTTTTAAATTTTAAATTGAACTACTGCATGGCTTTTGAGCTGTTCTATCTCTACGAGTCAGTGACATCAACCCTGCATTGTACGGTATACCTCAACATAGTAATAGACAAATTGAGACCGAAGAAACCTCTGGTTATGTTGCCTCAGACAAATCAAGCAAAGCCTCGCTGACTCACAAAGATGTTATTGCCCTCTCGTGGCCGAAAATGAAATTACATAAACCAAGAACTTGTGGGGAGAAGCCATCTACTAGCCTTCACTGAAGGAAGCATGGGAGACAATTTACTTCACATAGCTTCACCAATATTGGTAATATGTTCTACAATAATAATACAACTCAATAACGATAATCATGTGTATGTACTGTAATGCCATCCCAATGCTAATGTGCAAGTCTGTTATGTCTAATTTATGTCTAATGCATCTTATTTTATATTATTATGTCTACTATATTGAGTAATGAGTGTAAATGTGACTAAAGGCTGTTGCTTCATGTCTGGAGGACTCTAATGTTAAAAAAAAATCAGGTTTTCTATGCTCCAACTACAAAAATATTCCATTCATGAGTAAGAAATCCTACTTTGCGGAAATTAATTTGTGATGGCTTGGTCTGGAACCCATTAACTGCAACAAACAAGGGATTACAGTATGTGTACAGCATACAGTACTTAAACTACATATACACAATAGATATGGTAACTTTGGCAGGTTCTACTACAAGAAAAAAAAAACATTTAAAAAAAATCAGAGAGAGGAGAAACACTTACCAATACTGGCCACACTTTTTGTTAAGGATAAAGATTGTATCCTTGAGCATGTGAAAGCATCTTCTCTTATGAAAGTGGTGGGAAAAACAAAGCAGCACAGTGAACAGTGAACCTTACGCCGATTCAGGATATAGCAAACAGATTTTTATTTAATTCTTGCATTTGAGCTTTCTGTATTTTAAGCCCCTTGTGTTCTGTGTACAATGTGAGTGACTTAGGTGTCCAATTAGGTATAGGATCTGGCTTACAACAAAACTTAAAGTGCAGTGTAGGAACAGAGACATTCTATTTTTAGGGTCGTTTCATTGTAATGTTGCTTCATGGCCACAGGATGCTGCCATAGTACGTTGTGTGAGTGTAACTAAAAATTTTTAACCTTGACTTTTGGCCTTACAGAAAGCCTTAAGGAAATACTGTAGTCTTTGTGTGTTGCTACTTAGCAGAAGTTTGGATTGTAGAGAGACTGTCCCCGTCAACTCCCACTGAGATCTAACCATCCATGGGGAGGCTGGGTCTCCTCCTTCCTTTCCCAGCCTCCTGAGTTGTGGGAACCAGTTTCTGGTCTCTGCTATTTTTACCATTCCGGTCTCAAATCTGAGGGCTGTTCCCTCGAGACCTGTTGCCGTCAGCCCTCCGCAAGCCACGGAATTTAACCCGGGACAACTTGCCCCAGATGTGATGGAAAACATCTGGCTTGCTGCTCGACTACAAGGCCTGGTTGTCCAGCCCCTAATGTTGCTTACCACCATAAGAGTTTTCAGCCCCAGCCAACACACTTGTTGACATTGCTGATAAATAAAAACTAAAGGGCCTCCTCAGGAATGCGAGAAGTAACAATCTGATGCTTATGGCTCATTAGACAACTGCATGCACAGAATACTGTACTCTGCACAAAGCTTTTGATCCAAAAGCGTTTGCATCCATCATACGCATGGGTGATGAAATTATACAGACACTTATAAATAAATAATAACATGTGTTCATTATTGAGCTTTATTTAATTTAAAAAAAGATTACCTGTGTATGTTACATTGAAACATTTCCATGTTCTGTCTCGAAAAAGGTTTTTACGTTAGGCACACAAGAATGCAGCTCTAGCCACAGGACACAAGGGAGGAAGCCAAACTGCATTTAAACTGCACAGCCAAAAGGAACATGTATGTCAAAACTGCCATTAGCAGTCATCCTAGTGTCATTGGTGACATGAAAAAATACACACCACAGACCAAGGTACTCTAAAGTTCGTCAAACTAATTATTTGTCCCTTAAAACAGGCAATGAGCGTTACACAATAAGTACAATATTCCCAATCAGCAAATCTAAATATTAAGTCATTAGTCTTACTGAAAATGTATGCTCCCTTGTTGAATATGAAATTCCCCCAAAAGTCAACCTGATAAAGAAACAAACACAAAAAAACTCATGGTCATTTGTACTTACAGCGTTTGGTTATTCTCAGCAAAAACACGTCAAGGTCAAGCACGACACTCGCTCAAGCTGCAGACACCTCATAAACGGCGTTTAAAACAAGGATACCAAGGATAGACACTTCGCCCATGCAAAGGCCACAGCTTGGAGCCCATCTACTGCTTAAGGCCATGCCCGTGGGTGTGCTGTACTGTTTAGCTGCAAAGGAAACTAGACAGCAAATGTTTCATTTATTGCACACATAAGTATAAGGAAAAATGTAGTAGAGAAACTTAAAATCTTTGACAAGTGTTGTGGTTGGCCATTTCCAAATCAGAACAACTGTATTGCTCAGTTAAATCTGACGTTCTACTTATCAGCAATGTGGAAAGCCAACGCATTTGAGATTGGTTTAATCTCTAATCAGATTAAATCAAGATTGGCATGGATCACATTGGCATGTAGAAAAAAGATATTGATCACGTGTGCAGTGTCATATGCTGACATGGTCCCTATTTCAACACATTTTTGGCATTTATTGTTAATAATCGGAAATATGATTCATCTGTATTTGTATACCGAGACATGACAAGTCATTGACCCTTTTCAATGGCACATAGGAATTATAGATAAAAAAAAACAAGTGGTTTTACAATAATCTCACAAAATTCAACAGCCTACTGTGCTTTTTTTTCTTATCCCCGCATTCAGAGAAAATAACAGCTTACAATCAAATTCTATTTTTAACCTCATTGGGTTATACCAAGGTGTAAAAGCAAGTGCAGTGTTTAAAGTTCTTAATGCTAACAGGCTACACCCCACAGCTCCCCCAACTTCATCTCCCATTTTAAGCCGTCTTAAAAGTGGACAAGTGAAGGCCAGTGAAGTTTGCGCCTGATCATACAAACATCAAGGCAGAACAATTACCACCACCATTATCACAAACCTCCAATTATTTTGTTATATTCGAGTCTCCTACCCTGGTTTTACAGCAACGGCATTGAAACGCTTTCTTTCTGTGGCATGCAACCCGATGAAGGGCTTTCTTTACCCCAAAAATGATACCTATATTGGTGCCATAGTACTTAACTAAAGAGAAGAAAAACCTAACAAGCCAAATATTTGGTAGGGGTGATGGTCCCTGCTTTAGTCCTTAATTCACCACAATCTGATTACTCCAGGACAACTCTGAGGAAGCAGAGATGGGGATTTCACTATGCTGATGCAGGCACCGACACCTCCAGTAGGCGGTTGTTTTTGCGCTTGCAGGACACGCTGTTGCCGTTCTTGGGGGCACCCTGGATGAACTTCACACACACTTTGTCGTGCTTGAACTGTACTAGAAACCTGTCATGCAGAAACAGGATGTGCACCATTAGTGAAGAATGCACACTTTGCTGTGGAAAAAAGATGCCTGTGTGCTCTCTTACTCATCTGAAATGTCAACGTTCAGCTGCTCCCCATCTGAGGCGGTGGAGCCGATGTGGTGGAGTTTGGTAATGGTCTCAATCAGGTGCTCGCTGCTAAGTAGGAAGTCTCCTTTAACGGCTGATGCCGAGCCCTTTGTTGAATATGAGAGATGTCTGGTTGATATCATGACTTTCTCTACATTTGATACTGGTTACTGGACATATAGACCACGCAAAGTAACATCTGAGCTGACATTCATACCTTGACATAAATGGTTAAAAGTCCTGCATATAGATGTGCTTACCCCTTACATTCATCATTGGCCATCAGTCAACGTTGTCAGCCAGCTGTTCTGTTACTGTATATACAATATAAGTGTGATCTGCTAATTTCTTGCCCTCTGCTTGTTATGACCCAAGCTGTAATAATAATCTGTTCTGGCTCACGGGAAGTACTTGCAAGGAGGGACAAGTGGGACAAGTGACGAAAATGCAGTGCTCTGATTGGTCAAAGGCTTTTCACTCCAAATATGATCAGATTTCTGCGGCTCAGAGACTAAACTTGAAACTGAAACCGGCAAAATGTAACATAAGCTAAGGCCATAACGTAATTAGGTACTTTACAACATGTATTCTTTTTTTGATACACTTTGTTTTGAAACACTTTTGATTGTGTCACAAAGATAGTAGTACTCCCCTCACATTTACCAAGAATTTTATTATAGCTTCTAAAGAGACAATACTACATTTAGACTTTAGAGCAGTCTGTGTGAAGCTTGGGAAGTATATATATATATATATATATATATATATATATATATGTAAAATATAAAAATATATGCAAACAGCCAAATACTGTAGCTGGCACTTAATTGGAGGATAAGGGGCATCACAAATGTATGGATGGCTGAATGGATGGCATTGCAATGCTGCCTCAGTTCACCAGAGGGAGCCAGAGGAGCCGAGATGGAGGCTGACATCACTGCAGCGCCCCGGCAGGCACCAATTAATTCTTTGCTTGGACGCAATGCATTATTGCAAAACGGTTGTATTGGTACATGTTTGTATATTTCAGAGGTATGCCTTTTCAGTGTTCATTTGCTGTGTGATGAGTTTAGTGTTTTGACCTCCGGTTATTTCCAGTGGGTTGACAAGCTTGTTGTGAGTGCACTAATAGCTTGTGATTGGATATAGCCAAAGAAAGAGCTACAGTTTCCTCAATGGCCTGTGGCGGCATAGTATTTAAACGATAAGTAGTAGTTTTGAAGAAAGAGAAGATGTCACAAGATTACAATTTAGCTATAAATTAACCACACTGTTGTATAAAACAAAGAGTGACTTATACAACAAAAAAGTAGCGGCTTTTACACCAGAAATTATGGTGATAATAAGAACTGAGGTACCACTCTATGGGGACAATAGGGAACTATCGGGAATGTGAGCTGGGTTTAGACAGTTGTGTGACAAGTTAGTTTTACTCTACTGATGTGTTGTTGCAATAGCAATTCTTGCTCTGCTACGTACGGAACCCGGTCACCCTCACCTCTTTAAGTCTGAGTGCAAAGAATCCATCGTTCTGTGTGCTGACAGAAACACTGGTGAGGTCGGGCAGTGCAACATTGGCCTTCACTTGGCCCGTCTTCTGGTCAGCCAGGACCACGTTCTTCTTGGTCAGCAGCAGGATGCGAGTTGTACCCTGTAGACCAGACAAGACTGTTACTGTTATGTCATTGTGCTTGTGCCGATCTTTTGGCATTGGCTGGAATAGGAATTTTATTGTCAGTCTGCAGGGGAAATAATGTGTAATGTTGAAATGGAAAATAAATAAAATTAGTTTGTCCCCAACAGCTTACATTTTCCACTCCAATGAAAACTAAATCAAAGGTTATTTAAGAATCTTTCTTACTTTGCCATTGGCCCTGTTAATCTTGTTGACCACATCAGCTAGAAGAACCTTTTCATCAACAGAACTATTGAGTTTCTGATACTTGGGGTTCTTGCTGATCTCCAAGTAGTCTCCTTTGAAGGGCTGGCTCACGCTGAGACAAAAAACAGTCAAAGAGCAGAGGAAGCTCACTAAACATAGAACACATAAGATCTGAAGCTTTGAATTGAAGCATACCAAGCTGAAATATTACTTGTATATGCATCAACATGACAAAATACAAATGAATTTAAGGTACCTGCTTGCGTACAGGGCCTTCTTATCCTTGAAAAGCTCACTTGCCTCCAGCTTCTCTTCATACACAGCCTTTTTCTCGTCTGTGAATTGACTCCTGTATTTCTTGCACTGAGCACAAACACAGATATGAAATGCAAAGCTTGCAGCCTTTTCACAAACAAATCTGCGCTTCAGTACAATCAGTGCACCGTGTTGGCCCTGGGATTTCTACCTGCCTCAAATCTTTAGTGCAGAAGTGCTTTCCATGTTCATACCAAGTACAGCAAAATGCAGTGCCTACTGTATATATTTGTACTCAAAATGGTGAGTGCATAGTGATAGACGCTTACCACCCTCATTAGTCCACCATTTTAGCAATGTAGTGGAAATGTAATGTAAAATAATGGCGGCTGAGGAGCAATAGTGAAGAGCAGTTATCCGGTAATTAGAATTCTCGCTCTCAGCATCTACGTAAGTACAGTAATCCCTCATTTCTTACTGTTAATTGGTTCCAGACCAAACTGTGAGATATATACATATACACACATATACGTATACATACGTATACATATACATACATACATATTTGTACAAATTACTGTTTATGCTGTACATTGTTCATATCTGATGTCATCTATTTATTCTCCACATTATTTATTATTATAGGGGAGCCAGGCAACGACATTTCGTTGGCAATTTCACTGCTGTGTTATTGTGCAATGACAATAAAGAAAGTCTATACATACATACATACACACACACACACATACATACATACATACATATATATATATATTTTTAGAATGGACTAGATAGATGCAAGTTAACACTTTTGATGATGATTGAAAGGAAAGTGAACGTAACAAGACAAAACAGGACAGCATATTTTAGTAACCAACCCTCCATAGATGGAAGATTCTCCGAAGTTCCATGTGAACTCCATCAAGGAAGATGTACGGTCGAGCAGGCCAGTTCTTGTCAATGGGTGACATGGAGGGCAAGGTCTTCTTCAGACCCTGGAAGTATTTTTGCATCTGGAAAAGAGAGCCATAGAATTTAGAGCTGCAACAATTAATTGCTGGATAACTGATTGATCCAATTAATCGACATTTTTTTTATTGGATTAATCGTTTTGATTAATACATTTATTTACTCTAATTTCAGCCTCTCAAATGTAAATATTTTTAGTTGTAGTTTATTAATCCGTTAGCACATTGCCTTTATATGTTTCTATATTTTGATTATTTGTGCTTACATATTTGAGTCGTACTTACAATTCTCTGGATGGTGAAGTCATATATCTTTTTTCCTGCATTTGCCCTGAAGAATTTTCTGTACTCTCTGCGGACCTGTTAAAGATAATGAAAGAAAACAAAAACAGTCAGACAGTCATCTACAGCCCTTCTCTTCAGCTTGATGTGAAACGGAACGGATGAGCAAAAATGAAAACAAAAAACATGGCATTTGTTTAGTGACAAAACACCAGGGAAGGTTAACTCCAAGCCGCTGCAATTACTTCACATAAAATAACCCAAATTCACAGTTAATGCCGTTTATAACAAAAATAACCTTCATGCTGACCTTAATCATGGAAAATGTGCTCTGAACAGGTGCAAAGTGGATTGTGAGGGGCAGGGTGAACAATTAGAATGATGAAAGATTAACACTGCAACAATGGCCACATGGACAGTTATTCCATAATCACCACAATATCGGACACTGACACACACACACACTCACTAAATACATACCTAGAGAAAGAAAGTCCAGGTTAAATACAAAACAATGTTGCTGTACACAGAGTTAGTTGAATGGATAAAAGCAAGACAGAAACATGTTAAGGGGAAAACAGAACCACCTCTGCCATGTGAACATTTGTTACTCCAAAGGTTTGATGAGCAATTGCTGTAAATATGATGTGCACGTTTACCGTTTGGAGTGAAATTGCCCTTTAAAATTGGAGAAGCAGTTATTATACTGTTTCATTGAGCCATACAGGTGGGCCTTTTCCTGAAAGTACCGACCCATGCTACATCATTACCTGTAAAAGCACTCTGGCACTCTTGTGGTACCATGCAAACCAAATTATAAACGTTTATACATCCCATTATGCATGAAACCATTTGGGTATGGTGGAAATGCTTAGCCAATGACTTCATATGTCTACCAGTAATTACGTTTGCAGTGAAAGCAGCACACAGTTGAAAAAAAAAGTGTGATGGTTACACTTGGCAGAGACTGGCTTGCTGAATGAGGACACAAGCTAGCTGAAGGAGAGTGGGGGTGGTTAGTAGTTGTTAGGCTTGGTGATGGCTGCGTCGTAGGGCTGGTCGGTACCTTGAGTCCCTTCCAGTAGGCCCAAATCACAGCGACAGCATGCTTACGCTTGGCCTCTTCCTTCAGTCTCCTCAGCTCCCTGCGAGCCTGTTCAGGGAATGAGCAAGAGCAAATAACAAGGGAGGGAAAAAGTAGGAAAAGGTGAGCAGAAGAAAGGGAAACACCATTTTGCCTGAGGTGAGCAGACATCAAACACAGCATCGGTATTCAAACACATTCGCACTGCACACACCACTCATAAGACGATGTCAGAAAGTACAATTTAGCTGCTCCAACCTCCATAAACAAATATATTATAGTGGCTATGAAAGTTAAATGGTGATTTTTCCAGGAACTTCTGTCAAGAAAATGGATACAGTATGTGAGTTTTGTATGAGAAGTCTGAGTGAAAACCAAACAGAGAATGTCAGCTCATCTGTTCCTGTCGAGAAAAACAGCACAGCAATGCAAAGCAAAAACATGCACTGACACCATGCAGTTGCACAAGTATCATGCAATGCTTAGTGGACCAGAAGAGATTGTGTTTTGTGACGTACGTATGTGACTTTCTTCAATGGGCATGGTTACATTAGTAAACTAACAACATTTAGGAGTAGATGAATATGAAGAGGGGGTTTTAGAGCAGGGGTTCTCAACTGGTTTGGTCGTGGGACCCGCTATCACCCTTTATTGAAAAGCCACGACTCGAATTGCGGACAATTGAAAACACAGTGCAGTTTGAATTTGAGCAGCACATAATGCACATTTCAGGACAATACAGTTTTATCAACAAACTATTTAAATAAAACAGTTTTCCGTTGAAGAACTGTAAAACTGAAAATACAGAAATAAAGCACGTAATTTACATAAAATGCAAAATAATTTCTCTGACTGTCAGCAAACAAAAGCATATGTGCTAGCTCAATGCTAATTTATATTGAAAATCTCACACTGTATTGGTAGTGATTAGCATTAGCGATTTTTAGCTTGTGTTGTGCTGCAAAACAACATTGCGCCCATCTCTCCACTACTGTGAAAAACCAAGTAAAGCAAATTCATTCAGAGCTGGCCATCATTCCAGGAGGATTAACAAAAGAACAGAGCATTGTAAGTGAAGTTGTGAGCGCCGTAAAAGCGATGGATGAAAGATGGTAAACACACCTTTACTAAGACTGGAGGCAGCACCGGGCGAGGTCCACCCCAATCTGTGAATTTATTATGGTTGTTTGGGCTAAGGTATCTGCTTTAACTGTTGTCTGAGCTTTCGGGAAAGCCAGCAACATTGCTGAACAGCCACTTGACTCCAACAATGATGGACCTGGCATGTTTGATGGCAAATTTGCACAGCTGTTAAATTCAGAAACAGAAGATCAGGACTTTGATGGATTTGTGGGAGAAGATTAATTTAAAAAAAACACCTGAGTGTATTGTTATATAGTAGAAAAAGTTGTTTGTTTGTGTTTTAGCATGCACCTTATAATATGGTGCCCTTGCACTATTTCACTTGTACGTCTGTATAAGAATAAAGGCTCTTACTCTCTCTTATGTATGGGTTAAGTATTGAAACAGACTCCACAATTGAGACTGTGCCTAACAATCCGGTGCACCTTTGCCACTTTGGGTCACGACCCACCAGTTGAGAATCACTGTTTGCGGGGGTGTTGATGAGGCGGCCAGAACCACAGAACCACTACAAGTCAAGCCAACAGGCTTTCCAAATACCTTGGTGCCCTGCCAGCCGGCCCAAATGACCGACACAGCATGTTTATTCCTCGCCTCTTCCTTCAGCTGACGCAACTCCCTTCGTGCCTAATAAAAAGTGGTAGTTGTGAAGGAAGTAGATTTCAATTAGAGGGAATTCAATTTGTCATTTAACTCCTGTTGTGTGACGTTCACTATACATAGAGACAAGCTGGATTAGCATACAGTGAAGAAAATAAGTATTTGAACACCCTGCTATTTTGCTATTTCTCCCACTTAGAAATCATGGAGGGGTCTGAAATTTTCATCGTAGGTGCATGTCCACTGTGAGAGAGATAAACTAAAAAGAAAAATCCAGAAATCACAATGCATGATTTTTTAACAATTTATTTGTGTGATACAGCTGCAAATAAGTATTTGAACACCTGTGTATCATCTAGAATTCTGACCCTGAAAGACCTGTTAGTCTGCCCATTAGAAGTCCACCTGCACTCCATGTATCATCCTGAATCAGATGCACCTGTTTGAGGTCGTTAGCTGCATAAAGACACCTGTCCACCCCATACAATCAGTAAGACTTTAACTTGTAACATGGCGAAGACCAAAGAGCTGTCCAAAGACACCAGAGACAAAATTGTACACCTCCACAAGGCTGGAAAGGGCTACGGAGCAATTACCAAGCAGCTTGGTGAAAAAAGGTCCACTGTTGGAGCTATCATTAGAAAATGGAAGAAGCTAAACATGACGGTCAATCTCAATCGGAGTGGAGCCCCATGCAAGATATCACCTCGTGGGGTCTCAATGATTCTAAGAAAGGTGAGGAATCAGCCCAGAACTACACGACAGGACTTGGTCAATGACCTGAAAAGAGCTGGGACCACCGTTTCCAAGGTTACTGTAGGTAATACACTAAGACGTCATGATGTGAAATCATGCATGGCACGAAAGGTTCCCCTGCTTAAACCAGCACATGTCAAGGCCCGTCTTAAGTTTGCATATGACCATTTGGATGATACAGAGGAGTCATGGGAGAAAGTTTTATGGTCAGATGAGACCAAAATAGAACTTTTTGGTCATAATTCCAATAAGCGTGTTTGGAGGAAGAAGAATGAAGAGTACAATCCGAAGAACACCATCCCTACTGTGAAGCATGGGGGTGGTAGCATCATGCTTTGGGGGTGTTTTTCTGCACATGGGACAGGACGAGTGCACTGCATTAAAGAGAGGATGACTGGGGCCGTGTATTGTGAGATTTTGGGGAACAACCTCCTTCCCTCTGTCAGAGCATTGAAGATGGGTCGTGGCTGGGTCTTCCAACACGACAACGACCCGAAGCACACAGCCAGGAAAACCAAGGAGTGGCTCCGTAAGAAGCATATCAAGGTTCTAGCATGGCCCAGCCAGTCTCCAGACCTGAACCCAATCGAAAATCTTTGGAGGGAGCTCAAACTCCGTGTTTCTCAGCGACAGCCCAGAAACCTGACTGATCTAGAGAAGATCTGTGTGGAGGAGTGGGCCAAGATCCCTCCTGCAGTGTGTGCAAACCTGGTGAAAAACTACAGGAAACGTTTGACCTCTGTAATAGCAAACAAAGGCTACTGTACCAAATATTAACATTCATTTTCTCAGGTGTTCAAATACTTATTAGCAGCTGTATCACACAAATAAATTGTTAAAAAATCATGCATTGTGATTTCTGGATTTTTCTTTTTAGTTTATCTCTCTCACAGTGGACATGCACCTACGATGAAAATTTCAGACCCCTCCATGATTTCTAAGTGGGAGAAATAGCAAAATAGCAGGGTGTTCAAATACTTATTTTCTTCACTGTATATACGTACAAAAATAACACACTCAAAAAGACCAATAAGAGGCTCGGCCGCCCTGGAACAAAGATCTCATAAAATATCTCAAATGATACGTATAGTCAGTGTTTATCTTATCAGAACCAATGAGACCTTGAAATATGATATCAGTTCATTTTTATAATGTGCATGCTGATAAGATAAAAGAAGCTACAAAGTTATTGTACTATAGGAGCTTCTATAGAAATGGGACATCATTATAGTGGAACCCGTTAGGTTGACACCCATCTGATTGGGTCATGCTGACATAAGTGGTTGTCGACATAATCAAAAATAGCCACAGCGTGCACATTTACTTGGGACTCAGCAGAGACACAAGGTGACACGGGTGACAAAGGATGTTTCAATCTACGGCAGTTTGTTGACGTTGTTTTCCTTGACTTGTGTAAAATATTTGTGCAATTTGTTCGTTGCGGAAAGGGGGGTGAAAGTACAGCTGGGAAGTCTACCGCCAAGGATGAAAGAACCTTTGGTCCTATTCCGAAGCTTAGCAGTTCCTTTCCTGTTGCCCCACCCACCTATCTTGGCTCAGGAAGCAGCGTGGTCGTTTCAAAACCTGAAGGTTGCTGGTTTTATCCTTCATCCTCCCATGACTATGGTAAAGTATCAGGTCAGGTGGTCGGTGGAAAATCGCTATTGAGATGAAAGTAAATTTTCCATTCCAAAATGATAATACAGCAACACTTGTTGACAAATAAATGTTTTTTATAGAAATGACCCCTTTAGGTCAAGTGTTGTGTCAACAAAAGCGAGCCACCATGTACACTGACACTGGCTCAGCCAGTTTATAGTAAAAATAAGAACATGGTCGACCAGGACTTGATGAATTTGTGAATTTAGATGGGTTATCATCAAAAACGGGTTCCACTGTATATGCATTATTATACAAAACAGCAACAGCATAGGCATCATAAAATAAAGGAGAGGGGTGTTTGTTGGGAGGTGGAAGACAACATTTATAGCAATCCTACATCAATACAACACAGAAAACACCTGTGAAAGTCATGTACAGTAAATAATAAAGATCCACGCGAGGATTAATTCAACTATTAGGCAGTTTCTGTTGTATATGGTGACGAGGAATGACACGACAGCTGGGACAGTGACAAACTACATCTGGGTGAAATACCTTGGTTCCCTGCCAGTATGCCCAAATTACTGTCACAGCATGTTTATTCCGCACTTCTTGTTTTAGACGTCTGAGCTCCATCCGAGCCTGGAGGGACGTGGTGGGTGTTGGGTAGGACAGGTTGTGCGAAAGAGGCGATTCAAGGGAAAAGAAAGATAAAGTGAAGCAGCAGTGATCTGACTAGCAGAAGAGGCAGAGCAGAAATAACTGATTGAAGGGATTTTTTTTTTTACCACTGAGGGGCATTTACAGAAGCATTGCATAGGATGACGAAGGAGTTTTCATTTTCTTTGGCAGAGATAATGTGGTGACAGGACATTTTGCAGTTGAACGTATCAGTACCTGAGTACCGTGCCAGTATGCCGCAATGGTGGTCGCCGCCTCTTCACACCTCTTCTGATGTTTCAGCTCTCTCAGTAACTTGCGAGCCTAACAAATAAAAACGTAAGGATAGTTTAATATTCTTTCCTCATTTGCACAAGATTCTGGTTTATTCTACATAAATATGACAAGCTAACAAAGCATACCTGCCATCCTCTGGTGTAAGACTGCACCACAGTGGTGGCACTCTTGATCTTCTGGTATTTCTTTTGTTGCTGTGAGGTAAAAAAAAAAAAAAAACGAAACAAAAAAAGGAAAACAAAATGTGTGAATAATTAATTAATAGCACTCGTCTGTATGATTTAAATGTTTATGTTGCTTGAGTGAGATTACTTAAAACAGACATACCGCATAGCGACGGTACCACGCTGCCACCACAATCTGACTCTTTTTCAGCAATAAGAAGTGAGTGCGGCATTTCCAGCCACGGTAGATTTTTTGAATCAGCGTGGCGAGGTCTTGCAGGCATTGCCTTCTTCTTTCCTCCAAGAAGAAGAGCTGAAAGGGACAGTTCATTGTACCATAATGAACGAGAACATCCTCAAATACAGAAAGAAATAGTACTGACATTTAGGCACTCTTTTAGAAAGAGCAATATCTTTTACTATCTTCAGTACCATGATGATGAAAGTGACGCTCATCCCTGAGCAAATATTGATTCAGTAATATCCAGAACAAAGTCCAAGCACCACCTTCTACAATGCCCTTATATTGCTGGGGTGGCAGCAATAAAACAAATACACCATCCACTTATCTTCATGTGCACTATATCACATTTATCGTCATGAAATGAGTAAACATTTTGTTCACCAGAAGGCAGATCTGTGTGTGTCTTTATACCACTTTATTATAGTCAAGTGAAGAAATTATTCACAGGTACTGTGCCAAGGAGGTTATGTTTTAAACCATGTTATTATTTTTTGTTGCATAAAAACCCAACAGGCAAATAACCACTTCCCTTGAAAATTTGAGATTGCAGAATAGACCAAGGAGGGACCAACTTACATTTAGCAAAATATACAGTACATTAACCCTTTTCCTGCCAATTTGGAAGCACCAGACGTCAAAAACAGACACGCATACACATGGCAATATGTCGAGGCCAGCAAAATTCCCCAGTTTATTTTCATTTATTTTGTGATTAATTTATCAAATGAATCCTAGGCCTAGTGCCCACCTGATTTTTTTCAGAACGAGAAATCTTGTCATGTTTTTGAGAGATCTTGAGAACATTGTGACACCCCTACTAAGTATGTATACATTAATGTTTTTAAAAGGCGACCCCGGTATGTTCTTTATGCTATTGTGTAGCTGAATAACAAACCTGAAATATATCATATGTGATGTAATCATAATGCAGATGTGCAAACGGGACAAAATGTTCAGGTGTAGAATTTAAGTGATTGCAATTATGACATTTTCCCACTTATTTCGATGGGGAGAAAAGCCTTGTGTTGCATGTACTGTATAAGCCGACAAGTACCAACTAAAGACGGTCATTTTCCATGGAGGATGCGATCGATAAGTGCAACCATATGTTTTATTGTAGGCCTGATACATTAACAATATAGCCACCTTCATAAATATTATGTGAAAACAGTTGAGAACAACCTTTGACATTTGATCACAGATGACAAAACAGAAAAAAAGCTGAGGAAATTTATGCTTGTTTTTACCGTTCTTGGATTCCTGATGAAGATTTTAGAGCGGCCATAGGAGAACTCTTCAGCAGGAACCTGAAGGTCTGCCATCAGCACCTCCACTCCCTCTCTGTAGGAAAAGGTCACTTAACGAAAAACTGCACTTCATTCATTTTAACTTTTTTTGGTAAAAAAAATAGCTTTAGTTTTCAATTAGGAGGACAAAGACTGATAACGATGAAATTACTCTGCATGTCCCAGTGCAGGAAGGGACAGTTTCTGATTGGGTATGTGACTTAGTGCTTATGCAAAGACACCGAGTGAGGCCCTTTTGTGCAACTGAATATGTACGAGATGGCTGTGGAGGTACATTATAAACATTCTCCATACATGGTAAACACACATACGTACAATATATTGGATATTTAAAAAAGGTATTTACAAATGAAATGCTGCCTAATGAGCTACACCATGATGTGCATGATTCCCTAAAATTACCCCAATATATCTTGTTTATTTACAAGAAATATGGTGCAACATTATCCAATAATAAGCTGCAGCTGCACACAATTTCACCTGGGAGCTGCCCATTCCAACAGCAGCCCATTAGAAATGGTCACACAGCTTTTCCCCTGGGAGTAACTGCAGGCTCAGTGCCTGACTTAAAGTCTACAGCTTCACATTTTCAGTGAAAGCCTCAGAGGGTTTTTTGGCAAAGATCCAGTAAAAGGGCCCACTGCATGCCCCTCCTCACCCGCCTGATAACTCTCGCTTGTGAATAAACATGACCGTTACCTCGCAGGGCCTCTCCAATGTGGCCAGGTCCGTTTGCAGAGCATTTTGTAGCGCTCCAGGCAGGGCTCATATGCCTGACGGAAGGCATACCCTGCTCTTCTCACACGGACATTCTCCATCAGGCCCAAGTAGCGCACTTGATGACAAACCAGTGACTCGGTAAAGATGTGTGGTGCCTTCTTGTCATTTGGTTTGATGCACCTACCAAAAATCCGGGAAAAGGTCAATTTTGTGTTGTTGCCATTTTAAGGCCTATTGGTTCTGGAAATGCATGCACGCACGCACGCACACACGCACACACGCACACACTCTTGCTCACACACGCACACACACTACCGGATGTAGTTTGGGTTCTTGGTCTGCAGGTTCCTCATTAATGTTCCCACTGATGCTTTGAACTGGAAGCCAGCAGTTGGCGGCCTTTTAAGGTTGACTTTGGCTGGGTTTCCCTCAGGGAACAGATGTTTGATCAAAGTGTGATTGGCCTTATACATAGCTTGGGACAGGTCCCGATATAGTAGATCATTGTTCTTGTCCACAAAGCCTTCAACACGGTACAGCACCTTGACACACACACACACACAAAAAAAACCTCAATACTAACAATACAGAAAATATTTTACAAAATGTGTATAAGAAATACATATTAATTACATTACAAGGGGTGTAACAGTACAGGTAACCCATTGTGCAGTCCGTATGTCGATATTTGGGCTGCAGTTTCTGTCTGGTTTTCAGTACATTTTTTGCTCCAGGCTGAAAATGGCCCTTGGGGCGCACTTTGGACATACTTGGTTTACAATGTTTCTTTTTAGGAAGGTGAAAGTGGAACTGATTGAACAAGGTGAAGATTATTTTCAGTAAAGTTCTGCTGAAAAATGTCTGCACAATGCGTTCACTCAGCTTTGTCCATTTATGAAGGTAAGTGTTTCAAAAAACAGTGCGCCTGTTTCAAAAAAAGAAGGTGCACTGCACCTCGACGTCAAGGCCAGGATGCAAGAGGGCCGCCCGCCACTTAGCTGAGGGGATGCCGCGGGGAAATGCGACATTACGTCAGTCTAAGGGTTTTTCGGCAGCCTGGACAGGTGTGCATGCACAAATGCAAAATGTACAGCTGCCGGTTTATAAGGTGAATTGTCCCATGCAGGGTGGACCAAAATGGACACAATTTTACCATGTACTGTTACATCCCTAAGTATTACTAACTACTGTATGTCATCAGGTAAATATGACTTTAAAAAGTAAAAAGTAATACCTTGCCAGCATAGTGCTGAATGCGGAAGCAACAGTGAGGCAAGCTGTGGTCATTGAGGAACTTAGAATTCTTGTTGAGACGACTCTCAAAGTGCTGGTGCTCAGCACAGACAGTGTTAAGTTTGTCAAGGAAGGTCTCATCTGTCACCGTTCCTGGACGCAAGCACTCCTCATCCAACATTGCCAAAATACCATTTTGGTGCTGGTGGGGAAAAAAGTAAGGTGTTATGGAGTCCTTGTTGATACACACAATGTCTTCAATCTTCAAACCTTGTTTGATTTTATGAAAAGTGCCACTAAAGTCTACAATGATCAAAGCACTGGAACATTCTTCATTAATGGCTATATGTCATTACAGTACCAGATTAGATGTCACTTTTTCACCAGTGGGAATCCGACTTACGTTCTCAATGAGGTCACAGATAATGGCATTGTTGAAATATTCAATGTTGGTCCACTCAATACCCTGCAACAAAAGAAAATTGAGGTCAGTGTTACAATGGTTTCATGTTAAAGAACAAAAGTGATGTTTTGAACAAGGTAATTGGACCGCAAGCGCAACTCAGATTTTTACAAAAGTCCTCCTTAAATCTGTAAAATTGCATCTTCATAAAAAAGAATGCTTTGTTCCTGTGTTAACAACACACATTTCCTGCATCCATCCTCTCACAGCTGGCTACGAAAGAATGGAAACAAAATACTTTGTGGACCTCTAAATCACAGCGAGTAATGGGCTGGGAACATCGATTCAGTTGATGTAAGGAAAGATATTTAAGGCTGGGTGGGGCGCTAAGAAGGGGTGGCTTAAACTGAACGGGTATCAGCACAAATTCTGATTGGTGTGCTTCCCTGCTGTCAACAGGGTTACGGTATTTTCCCATGCTAGACACTGGACAGTGGCCAGATTATCAGCGATGGTGGTTGTGTTTGGAGGGAAGGAGTTTAGGGGTCACCACTCATATACACAGAGCTTTGAAAACAAACAGAACTTGAAGGTCCACAACAGGGAGTGTTTACGCTTGTTGGATTAAGGGATCACCTCTTTTTCTTGACACTCCATTGGAGGAGCTGGAGACAACACAAAGTGTGATGGATTGCCTATTGAACTAGAGGCATGTTTGAATTCAGATAAAAATAACACAATGTTAAACACATGTTATTAGACCTTCCCCTTGAGTGCTTCTCAAATAGTGGGAGTGGGGTGGTGCAGAGAGCCTTTTTCATCATGGAAACCAATTGAAGGAATGTGAATTAAGTAGTAGAGTAGAGGAGAAATTATATCCAAGCGACCTTGGAGAGATAGAAATGACAGTGTGTTGTTTAGGCTATTTAGTGTATTTAATAAAAGAACAATTTGTAGACCTCAAAATTACTTCTATTACTTCTACTACTGTATTTAACAAAGCACTGACATGTTAAATGAAGCCATCTTACAAGTAATAATCAGAAATCAGCTGCATCGGCATCTTATGTACAGTGAATATACAAACTTGCCTCTCTGATGTACTCCTCCTGCTCTTCACGCAAGGTCAGCTCAATGAAGATCTGCTGCAGCTTCTCATTACAATAGTTGATGATGAACTGCTCAAAGCTGTTGTCCTACAGGAACAGGAATAGAAGATACTCTTTCAGTTTCACATCTTGAAACGTCTCAAATTTGCTCGTCATTTTTGTCAAGTTTGTCCCTGTCGTTTTTAAGTAAAAGAGTGTTATACTGACTAACCTAAAATTTTAATGCACTGTTTATGGCTTTATATTTCAGCTTGGCTCTTTGTCGCTGGATTTTTAAAAAGCTACAACCAACCAAATATTCCATGCGACAGACCTGTATTGTACCGTTTAGCGAAATCAAGGCCTCCTGACCAGGTGTCCGAGCACCCTCATCTGAGTAGAGGTTCTACTTCAAGTCTCTCCCGGATGACAGTGCTTCTCACCCAATCTCTGAGGGAGAGCCCAGCCACCCTATGGATGAAACTAATTTATTTTTTCACACCCGCGATCTTGTCCTTTCGGTCACTACACAAAGCTTATGACTATAGCTGAGGGCAGGAATGTAGATCAACCGGCAAATTAAGAACTTTGCCTCAGCTCCATTCTTCACCACATCCCCACAATGGACCGATGCAGAATCCACATCACTGCAGACGCTGCACCCATCCATCTGTCGGTCTCGCGTTTCATCCTTCCCTCACTCATGAATAAGACACAGAAATACTCAAACTCCTTCAGTTAGGGCATGATCTCATCCCCGACCCGACGATGGCACTCCACCCTTTTCTGGGCAGGAACCATGAACTCGGATTTGGAGGTGCTGATTCTCATCCCAGCCTCTTCACACTCGGCAGTCAACTGATACAGTGAGAGCCGAAGATTAGACCCAATCAATGCATCATTTATAATTATTTTTGCATTGTTGTCTTTATGTGAAACTAATTATTCACATTTTTGGGGTGTCAGGAACAGATTAACTGGCCTCAGCTTTTGTACAGTACATTTTATTTTTCATGTGACCTTTTCAAACGAATTGATAATGAAACTCTCTTGCCCTTCTTGTCGTTGTTCTCCCTCATTATGTGGCATCCACCAGACACACATTAGCAATCTGAACAGTAGACTGCAGATATTATTAGTCTCGCTTGTGTAAACGGATGGGCCCTTAGGATAAATCCCTATTACAAAGTGTTCTTGTCACCTGTCCTAGCTGGTCATTAAACATTTACAAGCAATTACAATTGTTGTCAATTATGACCCATTGAAGGGTGAGTCATGCTCCCTGGCAGATGGCCTAATTGTACCGGGTGGTGGGTTAGAAATTACTTGCTATGACAATAAAGTGGTTAGGTGTAAGTTTATCGTAACAGCTCACCGAATGAAGGACACAGCAAGGTTTCTCAATGACAAGGGAATGGGGCACAGAGGTAATCTGTTTCTTATGTCAAGACCCATTTCCTTTTACTGAGAAACCACAGGAACCTTCACCCCTAAAACTCACATACACACTCCAGAGCAAAGCAAGACAAGTGGCAGCAGACACAAGGCTGAAAAAGGACTTGCAGTCATGTCATAAGTTATTTACAGTCACCCCTAATTTTTTCACATGAGTAAATAAATAAATGTAGTGCCTCTATGAACTGTGCTCAAAAAGCTTATGAAAATGCTTTGTTGAAATTCCAAATAACTCATGGGGTCAATGTTTGGGGTTTAATAAAGCCACATTTGGTGGAATAATAGAGCATGCAACACAGTAGGAGTGCATGTTGTGCCAAATTTTCACCCTTTTGTGTGAAGCAGTTCAGGAATAGAACATTTACACCGTGGATGCCCAACATTTTTACACAACCGTATATTATAATTTAAAAATATCTGCCTCAACATAGCAGAAATAGCTCATACATAGCCCATACATAGCCTATACATGCGGTTCTCGTGTTGCGGCGATCTGTGGTTATGCGCACACTCCCATAAATTAAGCTACACATGATAACCAGCACACAAAGCTTTATAGTTCTTCCAGAATCTGTATCTATTCAGTTGTATTTCTTTGGATTTCATGGTTCTCGCAAAAACAGTCTGTTTTAATTTATTCCACCCACAGGCCGCCTGCAAGCATGCCCACTCCGCTGTGGTTGGTCACACTCGCTAAGGGTGTCTCTTTTTAAAATGTCGGCTTTTAACATACAGCCATATGTGTTGGATTTCGAATCCGATCCAGGATTCGATCCGATCCGATCCCAAGCGCTGCTCTGCTGTTTACTTGCTCGCAATGCCTCGAAAGGCAACGGCGCATTTGTTTACAAATCCGAAAAGTGCCACCATCAGGCACAAGTGGTTGAAGTTCCTGATACTCTACCAGCAAAATAATTGTATTTTAATCTGTCAACGGCATTTCACACTGGACTGTTTTGTGAACATGGGCCAGTGTGCACCTGGACTAGCCGACAAACTTGCTAAAGCCTGACGCCTTGGTTCTACGCCCACCTTCTTGGTCGTTTGTACAACAGTAATAGAAAATACACTACCATGGCAATTAAAGTAACAGTCAGAGTTCCAAAGAATGTGTGATCTCAAACAAATGTTTGAGAATGAATGTCTGTAAGCCTGCAGTATAAAACACAGCCTGTTGATGATTTAACACGTTAACCGTTTTTGACTGTTTCACTCAATGTCAACATGCCGTTGCTCCACTCCACACAAAGTGTTTGTTAAGAATCTTTTTAGCCATGTGGCTGTTGCTGCACCTGAATTATCTTAGTAGTGAGGACCTGAATTCAGTTGATCACAGCATGCACAATAGCACAGCAAACAGCAGGCTGGTGCAGACGTTACTTACTGCATCCTGGTGACCAAGACAAGACGACAGTCAGAGGAGAAGAATGGCTTGAGAGTGAGTGGAGTGAATGAGCAGGGGTATGAAAAAGACATGAACGCATGGGGGGTTGGGGGCATTCGTGCAACTCTGCAAGAAATATTTGTTCCACCATTCTGGTCAGAGCACTCTCTCGCTCTCATTCTCTCATTAGTGAGTACTCATTTACATGCAGTCAAATAGTAAATTGAGCAGCACACAATACCCACATCCTGATATAGTTAACTATATAATACACAGTATATAAATAGTAAAATATGAATCCAAATGAGGCAGAACATTATGTATTTATGGTCACAATGCAACATCTACAATCTGGATATAAATAGTGTTTCCAATGTATATCAGAAAGTGTATACTGACCAGTACCTTCAGGTTCAGTTCATATGTTCATTGTGAGATGCAGATATTAGTTTTCAAATTAATGTTCAACCAAGTAGGAATTTACTCCAGAAAGAAGTGAAGCTGAACTAATCTAATAGGAATATACTTTTATCAGACCACAGTGTTGATAAGCTCCTTCGCAGGTATGCCATCACAGGCCCATAACACACCGGGGCAAAATCCTTTTAAAGCTGATAAAATGGAAGGCTGGCCAGAGTCTGTCCTTGTGAAAGAGAGACAGAAAGACAGATGGAGAAACAAGAGACACATTTTAGTCTTCTTACCTCAAATATCTCGAAGCCATAGATGTCCAACACACCCATGACCTTGTGGCGGGTTTTAGCTTGTGCCTGTAGGCAGACAGTTTCGTCAAAATGAGAAATTTAGATGTTAAGGTGTAGTACCAGCATTATGTGGTATGAAATGTATAAAAATCATAACAAATGACGGGTGCTTTTTACCTTTATGCTTTCATTGATCCTAGTAACAATCCAGCTAAACAGACGGCTGTAGAGATTTTTGGCAAGGGCATCACGAGCATAATAGGCCTGCAAAATAAAAATACTAAATATTATTTAAAGGGAAAAAAACAAGCAAAAATTAAACTACAGATGAGGACATCACCAGCCAAGACCAACCACAAGCATTACCACTCTTTTTTCAATACAGTACCTTTACAGAATCCACATTACATGTGCACTTGTGAATAGCTTAAGTGCACCCACTGACCCCAACAACATGACCCACATACGAATCTTCCAAGAGAAATGCTCATCTATAATAGAGAGGTTTCCATGCAATACTGACATGAATGTGAGGTGACATGAAGGAGAGTGAGTGAGTGCGAGTGTGTGTACATACAACACAAGTGGGACATGGATTGCATTAAGTACTGCTTTTCCCATGTATAACATTCAATCTGACCTGGGCCACATTCAGGGTAGTGGACACTTTCTCCATTTTTGCCTCAACAGTACGGTAGCTGAATGCCCTTTCCAGCACAGACTGTTCAATCCCCAGCAGCTCACACATCTCTTTTAGATCTGCACATCAGACAAAAAGGAACAACACATGGTCAAAGCGATAAACATACAGCCAATGAAAGCCATCAGGAGAAATGATGCGAGTCCTGACTTAAAAGTCAACATTGTTTTTATTTCACTTTGCTCTTAGGCAAGAATTTAGAAAAAAAAACATCTTATCAGCCACTGATTGTACCGTCTGATATGCTTGATGTGCTTAGACATTTTTGCAGACATAGATCATCACCTGAAAATGCAAACCTATATAACCTAAAATAATTGTACAATAGACTGGCATTTGCTCCAGCCTTAAATATGTAACGGCAGTATTTGTGCAGTGCAATTGTGAGAGTGTTGAAGGAATAAGTAACAAGATTTTTTGACATGAATTTGTATGACATAGTCATCATCCATCAATAGCAATTTTTTTCCCCAGATATTTTCAAGGAGGCATTTTTTATGCAAATGTATTATTCTTTTGAACGGCCATTGTTTTGAGAAGCCAAACTCTTCAATAGTGAGTACCTGCAACTTCGTTCTTCATGGAAATCTGTCCAGAACTGGTCTTAGGGGACCAGTGGGTATATCACAGTACAAGTTTGCTAAAAGTATCCAAAAGTATCCCTTTAACACACTAGTAATGTCACTGTTCAGTGGCAATGTTAATAAGGTTCAGCAAGGCATATAGCACAAGACTTGATCACCGTAGCAACAGTGATTTATTTTTATTGCCGTTTTTGTTAGTTAACAGGCACAATACTAGTAATAACAACAATAATAATAAATAAAACATATTCATAATGGGCTACTGTTGTAGCAGTAATCTAGCTGATTACTATGAAGTGACTATAGGGGTGTTATTTCATGCCTAGAGGGCTCTAATAAGTAAAAAAAACATATTTAGAAGATCATAAACAGGTTTTGTATGGTCCAACTACAAAAATATTCCATTAATACATAGGGAATCCTACTTTGCAGGAATTGGCTAATCATGGTTGGTTCTGGAACCAATTAACCGCAATAAACAAGTAATTACTGTACTCCTCAAACTCTCTAATTATAATTTGTTAAATAACCAACTAATATCTGATGCTAACATCATGTTTGCGCTCCATCTGGCCGTACCGTTTTTATCTTTGACACGGCTTTCATCTGTGCCGTTACAGCGCGACTCTGGCTTGAACTCGATGTTGCCGAGTTTCAAGACAGCTGCAACCAGCTCGAGCACTGACTGTACCTCATCCTCCATAAAGCCCACAATCTGCATTGCGTTCTGGGGAGAGAAAATAAAATTAGTCAGATTGGCAGGCATTAATCATTTGGAAAATTACAGAGAGTAAACTATAATGCAATGATGCAATAATTATTTGATTCACCGCTGATATTTTAAATTTATACACTTACAAAGCCAAAGACAAGCCATAATTTTATGGTAGGTTTATTTTGACCCACAAAGACAGAATTTTAGCAACCTATCGCAACATTTATATATGACAGGGAAATTATTTGAGCCCCTAAAAACCAGCAATGATTCTGACCTCCTCAGATGGCTATGTGCCCTTGAAACAAAAAGCTTAGTGAGACAGAGACCAGTGTTGACGTGTTTCTTTGAAAATGAACACAAGATAACAGCAAATTCCCCTGCTCGGGAGCTCAATGCAAGATCTCACCTTGTGGGCTAAAGATGATTTTATCTAAGATGAGAATGACATGGGAGTATCTTGTTAATGTGTCCAGGGGAATCTGGACCACAGTTACCAAGGAAGCAATCGGTAATACACTTTTCCACAATGGACTGTGATTCTGCATTGCCTGCAAGGTACTACCTTACTCTTTAGGGCTGTATGAAGCACCAAAGAACATGAGGTGATCATATGAGCTTTCTGACATCAACTTCCCTTGCCATGATTAGTAATGTTCTGCTTTGGGGCTGTGGCCTTGCTAAGGATATAGAAAGGCAATGAGGGGCCAATGAACAGGGCCATTTACTGTAGCACCTTGAATAAGAAACATTCTGGGGTCAGCCAGAACACCAAAATAGGTCGTACATTATATTATATATTATTACCCCCCCTCCCACTGCCGCCAATCAGGACTCAGAACTCAAACTAAAAACACTTGTATAATAATTTTAAAAGCAGGGATATTATCGACATGACATCTATGTGTCAGCATGAGGAAAATGAGCAAAGGAGTGAAATGATCGTGTTTAATTAAAAAAAATGTGACCGCTTTAGGTGACTTTTAAAAGGTCAGATTCAGTTCAAAGTTCACCAAGTTTTACAGCAGGTGGGAGGAAGAATTGTGTGCAGATTTCACAATCTTACTCCAAGTCTGTTATATCTAAATGATAAGGAGAAATTCAAACCTGCCTCAAACCTTAGTATTTTCATGCAAGAAAAGAAGGCACGGGGAACTTAAAGATATGATAACCAACCAACTTTGTATTACATAGTATTTTGAAGTTAAATACAACTGAAACATTTGCTAGTTGCACTCACCCTGACTGTCCTAAAGTTGGCAGCGTCATCCAGTCCATTGACTACAGCAGAGTCAAGGCTTAAGTAGTTGTACTTGCTGAAGTCCCGGTCCAGCTTCAGTTTCTCTGTTACATACAAACCAGAAGTGTATATTATAATCAGCATTATATCATATTAAAACATGCCACAATTAAGAGCAATATACACACACTGGAACTGTGTGGAAAAATATGACCGTGTACTCATTATCATTGCACAGTGTGCAATGGTGTTTTGCAATAATAATTTGCTCTGTGCAAATACCCCTAATGTGTCAGTGATCGTACTGAAACAATATAGTGTGTGTCAAATGTTAAGAAGTTGGCAAAGCCAATCAGCCAATTTCTAAGTGGAGAAAGTTTCTTCCGACTGCTCTGGTGTAAAACCTATGACTTGATGAGGGCACACTTCTCGTCATTACACCCCAGAGTAGCAACAGTCCAACGGCAGCTAAGCAGCAACCACTCAGCAAAGCTAATAACGGAATTAATGGAATTCATTGGACTGCTGTAGATGAGCAAGCCTTTTTTGCGGTGGAAGAGACACCAGGTTTTGCCGTCTAAATGAATTTTTTGTCTAAATGAATGTGACTTTATGGTTCCTTTTTTGCGATCACATAGCCAATAACAGATTTCTAGAAAAGCAACAGCAGCGCTAAGAGTGCCAAAATCAGTAGCATAAAACCCAGATTAGGGCACCTTAGTGTTAACTATACCAGATAAAGGATTCTCTGATGCAAGTGCTCTGGAGACAAAAGCTATTATTCTCTGGTTCCGTGTGTGGTACATAAAAACAATGCCCGCTATCCACGGAAAAGCAAATACAAGGAACAGGTTTCACAGCCTCCCTTTGTTCTCTACAGTGTTTGTTAAGTAGGAAGAAGGTGCCATTAATGCGACAGCCGTGTGTTTGTCCAGCTGCACGATGGCAGCAAATGCTTACAGCACTTCTTCGTGAGCCGATATTAGTTGTGTGTACACAAAAAAACAATGAATGAAATTCAAAACTTGTGATAAGGACAAACACGTTAATATACCGATCATTGTAGTCTGAGGAGTACCTGAGATGAAATAATAATGGTGAATTTAGTTTACTTAGACATTAGAAGATGGCTAGCCAAGACCAGTGTTGCCAGCTTGGCCATTTTGTCGCTAGATCTGGTGATTCCAATTGCCCTTGACGACATTTTCTCAAATGACTAGCAAGAAATCTTGCCACTTTTTCTGGCGTCATCGGGGAGTTTTCTATTATGGTGAAAGCACATATTGTTCAGCATTTTGTGTTCTCACTGAGCTGTTGACAGGTCTGCCAGCCCCTGTTTAGTTACCGTTTAGTTGTGCTAATTTATATACATAAGTTCTCAACATCCAGAGTGTTATGGGAGAACTTTGAAATGCAATGGCCAAGATAAAAATATTATGAAATGACCAATTTTAAATGAACAAACCAAGAATTAAGTTCATGTTTAAGGTGTCAATTAAGGTGTTTTTACTCATTTTGTCTCTCCAACGAGGTTATGCTTTTTTCCTACAAATGCCAAGGCTTTGTTTGCTTCATTAGTCTTTGTGCACCGATGTGCATATTTATGACGCTTGTAAGATTAATTAAATTAACAACCACGCTGAAACAAACATCACTCAAAAGTACACTCCAATATAAAAGGTGTGCTTCAAACTTACTGAGTGTATCATCAGAAGCGCCAGACAAGAGCTGATAAAAGATGTGGAAGTTCCTCTCTCCTCTCGGCTGTTTCACCACACGGGACTTCTCCAGCAGATCTAAAAGAGCGACGGAAAAACAAATGGAAACAATGCTGTTAAAATGTCCGGTCCAAACAATGGCTGACATTTTTCTTGTATCATTTGACTCGGCCTTCTAAACAATACATGGTTAACTTCCTATGCCAGCCTAATGCTTACCGCCTAGAGCAGGGGTGTCCAAACTTTTTCCACTGATATATACTGAAAAATTAAAAGGGCTAGTTTGCAAACAGACTAGTGAGTTATGTCCAATATTCATTCAACCATTCATTCATGTTCGACTGAGGGTCGCGGGCGTGCTGGAGCCTTCCCAGCTGTCTTCAGGTGAGAGGCAGGGTACACCCTGGACTGGTCACCAGCCAATCACAGGTTATGTCCAATATTGATATTTGATATTTGGCAGATATATATAAAAAAAAGAATCTAAAATCTCAGATGTACTAAGCAGTTGATTTCAGACTCCTCCCAAGCTCATCTATCCAGCAGCGGCCGGATATATAGATAAAGCATAGTGAGAGTAGTTATGTCGGCCGTGTGTATTTTTCGTAAGAACACGAAAAAGACATCGCGGCCACTTGCCATGCACAAGTTTCCCATGGTGGCAAAGAACCAGGGCTTAATACGATCAAAGTCATTGCACATTTGATGTACCATTAAATGGGAAACTCCCACAGGATGACAACAAGTCATTAGCTATAACAGAAAAGACGCTCAGCTTGGTGTATAAAACGACACTCCTGATTACTACGCCTTAAAACTATTACCATTTTTTTAGTATTCTTGTTCAATCATTATTTTAGAATGTGCCGCGGGCCAATAAAATAACAAATGGCCTCCAGGCCACACTAGTGACACCCCTGGCCTAATGTTTCACAGCTCAAAATTTACTATAGTGTACTGTACTGTACATGTTTCCCACTTTAAAAGTTGTTATGGTAACCACGTAAATGTTTGTAATTATTTCCTGTTCATCCACACTTCATAATTCTGTATGTCTAAGAAAACACAAAGAGATCAGCCATTACTCTACGAGGTTCCACTTAACTGTACCTGATTAAAAGGGAAACGGTCATCTGCTCACCGCATTAAAGTGAGCATGATTTAATTAAAGACTACAGGGACTAGCGGCTGCCCTGCAGGATGATTGCATCCCATTTATCTGGTTAGAAATGATCCAAATGTGTCTCAAGCTTAAGTCATGTTTCGTTGCATTATTCCTGCAATGTAATACTTTTTAATTAAAAGGTAACATACATTTCTATGAAAACGGAGAACTCATTTGTCTCTCAGATTGTGTTGAAAGCAGATGTGTTGGTCGTGTCTAGTTTGCCTGCATAGCTGGCACATTACATTACATATTACAGAACATAGCACATTGAGCTACAGTGTTACCATCCATGGTAAGGCTCCGCGTGTATGGCGAGTAGGAAATTGTTCCAGGAGATTGCATCACAGTGAACGAAAAACTGTTAGTACTAACAAACCCTGCAGGGATAGAAACTTTTTTCCACCTAACCAAAATAAGACAGCCCAGACCAGCTGGACCAGATGTCCATCCAATAACTCCCCATAATATTGATTGTTGTACATGTAGCACAGAGCACATGATATCACAACACATTCCATCTCGCCGTGTATAAACAAAACATAGAATGTGGGCTAATGCTTTACAGATACTGTGGTTGTCTAGCCAGAGTTGTGCTTGTCTCTTAGTCAGCACAGATTGGTGTCTTATAGCATTGTTTTTGAGTGGGCTTTTCACATCATCAACAGAATAAAAAAGTGCAGTTTTCCTTTAGTGCTCAATTCCATCACAATGAACTCGCACACAAACCCCAACACAACACTTGATTATCCACCAACAATAAACAAGATGCATTCACGAGCACCTGAATTTTCAACATCAAACAAGCATGTTGCAAGAATGGTGTATCACATCATCAATTCTGCTGACTGTATGTACTTCAACAGCAGGGTTTTTACACTTTTTTTTTTACACAAAGCACTACAAAATTGTGTCCTATATTGCTGCATTTTTTCTGTGATTTGTGAATTATTGAAGTACTTAAATGACCACTCTGTCCAAATTGCATGTCATAACTATTCATAAAAAAATAAAAAGGCATTGTTTGACAAAATTGACAGTATTTAAGCATCAGGACTACCTCAAAAGTACAGATCTGGCACTGGTACAACATAAAATGTAAATACAGTATACCCACCCATAGCTATGAAAGACTCCATGAAATTATGAACAGAAATTTTTAAGTGCACAAACAATTTCCTCTCTGATTGATTGTGACACAATGCTAACCTCCCAATTTCGCATAGTATGACTTATTTGGAAAATTACTTTTGAGTGGGCAAGCTGTGGGCAGTGACTCTCCCTTGACTGAAAACCATACAGTTTTATGTAAATAACATTACTTATACTAAAGTAAAAGCAAGCAGGAAATTGATGATAGACGAAAATCAAACACCTGTTCCTTAAAACTGGGTGTTATAATTTTAGAGCTCCCAGAGTATCCCATGTAAGAATCTGGAGATCAGATGCGTTACTTTGTATTCTACGTGGGCAGCCATAAAAATACCTGGGGATCACGCTGATTGTGAATCTGTCACACCCACAGGCTATGAATCACAGTGATTGCTGCATCAATAATATAACATCCATTAGTGAATGGCTAGCAGCAGCAAATGAGTATTGTGCCTCCACTATAAGTTCCTCTCATTTCTGTGACCTCTGCCAGGGACTCCAGCACAGACAAAACAATGTTGAGATGTGGAGAGAGGCAAGATAAAAGCAAGATGAGACAAAAGCTGAAGAGCAGGAGGCACAGTTGTGGAGAAGGTATGGTTTGTTCAGTATAGGTATAAGACCGTCTTCAGTTCGGAGCAAGAAAATATATATTTGGATTGGTCAAACCCTTGAACAAATGACAGTGACATCAGTTGTAACAAAGTATTTTGGAAAGATCATATAAACTTGGAATTTCAGAAACATAGAAAACAGTAGATGGGTGGGCGGATTTTGATAAAGTTCTATTCTGTCAGCATTTGGCTGAAGCAAAGACTGTATTAGCACAAGGTTACTCACAGTTGCTGATGACTCCACCCAGTGGATCTCCTTTGAAGTCAAACTCAATGTCCATATACTTTCCCTGTGGATCACAAAACATCACATACAGCTGAACACCAAGACTCGAACATACTTCCCTAAAATGCTACGAAGATTTAAATATTTTTCCTACAGCAAAATTTTTAAAAGCCTAATTTTTAAGTCAACCTGCGTCACAGAACAGATTGCGTTCTACTTTGGAGTAGGGCCTGACAGATTCCATCATTTTATAAAATTTTAACAATTGACACCAAAGTTTTTCTCCACTCGTTTTTTTGCTCCCGTTGTGCCTTAGTTTGGAGGGTCCACTGTAATGTACGTGATGGGAACTAAGTAATAAACAAAGTTACAGATAGAGTCCCATATGTCAATCATAATAACACTATTAAATTATGAATCGTTGCAAAGTAACGTCAAACCTCAACCAATTTTATAGGTATGAAAAAATACTCCAGGTTCCTTCTGTTCCTCCATTTGAAACTTTGAAGATAAGCAAGAGATCCATCTGTCTCTGATGTATTAATAACTGTTGGTCTGTCACAGAGTCCAAGCAAACTCAATGAGCAGGTCACACTCAGTAAAAAGGAAAAAAGATGCTGTGATCCGTGGGTGCCTGATGAACTGTATCAATCAGGATGTCATGAGGACCTTGTGTGAAGGTTTATGTCAAGGTTACCTAAATATAAACAGATCAAGGCCGTAATCCTTTATAATACAATTCTAGTCTGAGTCTAAGCATGGGCACGATTTAGGTACTATGCAGATTAGTGATTCAACGGGATGTGTAGACTGAAACACAATTATAACGCGGTGTTTTGGAGTTCAATAATATCGAGCGATTCTCACTAAGTAATTGATGAGATGAATAATCCACAGATACAGTAAATATATTTACTAAACATGCAAAAGCAGCGTGATTTGATAGGGTGGCATGCCAAAAATGGGGTAAAACAACCCAGCTCCATCCACAAGCTACCAATGACTTGTTAGGACATTGGTACTGGTCATAACAATTTGCAGAACTGTTGGACAAAGATTTACGTACTCAACATTAACGCTAGACATGCCATTCCATAACCCGTAAACTAGTTATTCTTTGCAATTTTGGTGTTCCTATGAGCTTCACATTGTCAAAACTAGTATACATTAGTATGAAAACAATGAAACAGAATGGACACGAACACCAACCAACCAACATACTTTTTCCACAAACATGAATGAATGAATTCCAGGTGAAAACAATGCACTGTATCTGTATTTATATCATTTGCCAAACGGGGGCACTTACAAATCTAGAGGAGTTGTCATTTCTCACTGTCTTGGCGTTTCCGAAAGCTGAAAAAGATAAAAAATAAAATAAAAATAATAAAAAGTTAGTGAGTGTATTGACTAAAAGCAATAAAATAAAAATAGTGCAGTCCAATAATGCAAAATTACTGCAAAATACTACAAACACACTGCTCAACTTTGGTTTATGGCATATTAACAATCCTTAATGTAGGACTTCAACCAGCTCGATGGCAAATAGTCCCATCATTCAGCATGAATAAAGCAGTTGGGCTTATCAAAGTTGGATAGCACCGAACCTTGCCACACTTGCCTCATTCATTAATTCATTCATTTTCTATCGCTTATCCTCACGAGGATCACGGGGTCAGTGCTGGAGCCTATCCCAGCTGTCTTCGGGCGAGAGGCGAAGTACACCCTGGACTGGTCGCCAGCCAATCACAGGGCACATATACTAGATAAACAACCATTCACACTCACATTCATACCTATGGACAATTTGGAGTCACCAATTAACCTAGCATGTTTTTGGAATGTGGGAGGAAACCGGAGTACCCGGAGAAAACCCACGCATGCACGGGGAGGACATGCAAACTCCACACAGAGATGGCCGAGGGTGGAATTGAACTGAACTAGCACTGAGGCCTGCATGCTAACCAATCGACCGCCGTGCAATGCTTCAAAATAATAATTGTACTTCAAGTAAGAACATATATACACTTTTATATAGCCGTGGACTGTCATTTATCTTTTTGATCATAAAATACAGCGTAAATGAGCATATTTCACACAGTGGCAAATGGTGATTAATCATGATTAATGAATTTGAAAAATGATTGATTACAATTTTTTATTATTTGACAGCTCTTGTTATTGTAGATTACGGCACTGAAAATGTTTTAGCGAGTAATTAAATCATTGACTGCTAAAGACATCGATATACGGGGGTGTCGTGCCGTTCGTGATGCCGTTGTTGTTTGAACATGCACATGCACATGCACATGCACATGCGCACACATTAATGTGCGCACACACGCAAACCGCTTTGTACAGTTTATGTTCAGATGATGGATTCAATTTGTGGTACTGAGTGCAGCCTTGCTTGTAACAGGAGGTGAGCTGATCAATAATGTTTTTGTTGAAAAAAACTGAGCCATAAGTAAACATCAGCAAACTCAACTGGCCTTTCAGCGCAATCAAGACAGCCGAAAATTGACTACAACAGTGTTCTTGAGCATGCTAAAGTATCTGCTCCTGTGAAAGCAACTGTAATAAATAAACAGGTCTTTTTTTTTATTTATTTCAGTTACATTGAATTATTTCAATCATTCATTCATTTTCTACCGCTTTTCCTCATGAGGGTCGCCGGGGTTGCGGGAGCCTATCCCAGCTGTCTTCAGGCGTGAGGCGGGGACAATTAATTCTTAATTGAATTCAATGTTTTTGTGACTGTATTTTATGTCCATGGTTTTGGTGTATAGTGTGAGTGTTAAGTGTTAATTTAGGTATATTTCAACTTACATTGGAACAGAACTGGATCAGCAGTTTTTGCACCAGCTCTTTCAATAACCAACACAAATTCTACTTTAAACACGATGGACAAAGCATATAGTACACATCACACACAATTGCGTAGATTAGTGTATGCTTAAAAATGGCTAGAATGCCTGTGAAAGAGAACATGCAAAAGATAGCACAAAGAAAATTTGCAAGACATGAAAATGGTTGAAAGGTAACATATATAATATTCTGGAAAGGTGAGAGAGACAGAGTACACAGATGCATTGCGTGAAACAGGATAACTGTGCCCCCACCCCCGCCCTGTAAAGAATTAAGCGGGAGCTAAACGCTTGCAGATGTGAAGGGTCTCTGAAGCGACAAAACAGGCATACAGCCCCATCATTCATGGGCATTTCCTGTCAGACACATTTCCTCCTTCTTCAATTATTTGTCTATTTCTTATGGTTTAATGTGTGGCACTATCATGAACATTGAAAATATTGACAAGTCAAAAATAGGTCTAGGAGTTTTTTGTTGTACCATTACACAATGTGTTCTGATTTGGATGAAACACACAGACAGAAACAGAGGCACAAGACTGAGCTCATAGGCCACTTTACTCACCTTCCAACACAGGATTGGACTGCAGTAGCTGTTCTTTGACCTTATTCACTTCCTGGCCCTTCCCACACACCGCCGCCACATATGACATCACCAGCTTACTGGCCTCTGGAGACAACATCAAAAAGATAAAAATCAAGTCAAAACTGTCGCCAGACATGACTTATCCTTCACTCTCATCATTCCCCCCACTAAAATCCCCTCGACATCATCCCTCTGACACACATCAGGGAAGGGTGTGCAAAAGACACAAAACCAATTTTCTGCTGAGTGTGACCATTATTGCATCATGTTGTCATTAAAACTACTGGCTCCAGTGAGACCACAGCTGATGCAGGGGAGAAATGAAATTTTATTTGTACATACGGAGATGATGCAAGTTCTCTTAAGAATGAAAGCAGGTCTTTTGAAGGGGTACTTGCACTCTCAAAAGCAACTAGCATCATGTGCTGTTCCAAACAAGTGTCAGGCCTAGACCACAGCTGGCATCAACATCAACTCCCCTGTCCAGTAAGAGGAAGGTGACCCAGATCTGATGATGTGTGTGATGTGCCAAGGACAGATAGGAAGGAGCTTGAGAGTGGTTGCTGGTACAGATTGCTAACAATCCTGGCAGATCCTCAAAACCTGAGCCAAAGTAGAGGATAGTGGGCAAATAGTGCAGCAGCCAAAAAAGGGATCATCATCAGCATCATCTGATTTCAGAGTAATGTGGTACATGCTTCAGGAATTACTGGCATGGGTGCTATCATCATCTTGCGCAGACATTTCTCTTACTTGTTGTCATTTGATAATACTCACGGGCTAATGTGGACACCAACAGAACTCTGAGCAAGACATCAGCATCGATGACCCATATTTATGGGACAAGTCTGTTTCTGATGGCCTTGTTCCACGACAAAGCTTTCAGGGTGACGTGATTAGTGAAATCCAAACTGATATTCATAATTTAGCTAGTCTGCACCTTGGCAGTGGCTTTTTCAACATGCATGCAAGTTAAAGCACCCAAATAAAAGTCAACACGTCATGTTTTGGACTTCAAATACAGTAAAGTCTCGTTATATCGATATCGGTTAAAACGAATTACTACTTATTACGATACTATTTTCATTTCCTGGCAAATTTCTAGTCTTTTATGATATAATTAGCTCTGTTAGTACGATACACGGTTATTATGATAATCCGGTTACTAGGATGCCCTTTTCATCTCCCGCCAGCCAATTTGGTCTGCTTATATCGATACAAAAGCAGCTTAAATCAATCTTTGCTTAAGGATTTCAATACCAAAAAAGAACACGGCGAACGGCTGCTTCCAGTCAACTTTATTTTTCACACTTCCACCACCAGAGTGCAGCACACACAGCGGAAAACACCCGTCCCTCGCGCCTACCCCTCCGGGTGGCAACACCTTCCCTATCGATAGTTCCGGGGTGAATTATGTCCCGGTAACCGGTAATCACTACAGCGTAAGTTTATTTTTATTTACTGTAGTACAAAATTTATTGTAGTACAAAAGCATGCTAGATACGCAATCCATGAACTCAAGGAGAAAATTATATGCCATATCAAAGATCCGCCCACTTTTAATGCAGTTCGGCGCAGGATCGGATATATGGATAGTCCGGTTATATCGGTATTTTTTCCGACTCCCGAGAATATCGATATAACGAGACTTTACTGTACTTCGTTTGACAAACATGTTCGGTTCTTGTACACAGGTTTGGTTATTGTACAGTCTGTAATACACATTATTTCACAGCACCACATCCGTCATTTATATGCTTTTGTGTGCATTTTGAATGATTTTCTAAATATATAACAAAAATTATTCGATATTAAAACTGTTTTATGTACGGTTCAGTACCGTTCCACTGTACTGTCGGGGTATAAAGACCCTTGGGACTATGATTGCAATAAGGTCTGTCTAACTACTATAGTTATTTGTTCCATCTAATTTATTACATTACAACAAATACCACAGATTTCATGGGTGTTGAACTGGCAATGAGAAAGATGTTACACAAATGTGTGCTAGTTGTAATTAAATATTGTACACATCCGCATAGATGGCAGACAGCCGTAGTGCAAGCTGTTGCATTTCTGTAAGCTGCAGAATTCTAAAATCATGATGTACTCCAATAAGTCTGACAATTCAGTGAAAAGCATTTTATACATGAGGTAATGGATCTTTGCCATCAACATACTGTGTAATGAGTATAATGAGACACTCAGTTCACAAGACGGTATACGGATAAGACAAGATTTTCACATTACTGTTAAGAAAAGTACAATGAAAAATGATAAACATACTACAATCCACTACTTTAATTTTTATTACATTACCTTTCATTGCTCGTCACAAGACTACACTCTTTTACACTGTGTATAGAAGCAGCCCTGTATAATTCACATACTAACATGTCATTCTTGAAAAACGCCATTGAGTTGCCTTACAATGTAGATTTCATCTGCAGCGTCTCCTGCATAGCAACCCTTATCCAGTTCTCTTTGAGCAGGTTTTGACTAGGCCATGGGCAAACCGTTGCAAAGCATCACAAACAAGACAAGATGATAAGACACATTTTTCTCTATGCATGTACCAGCCAATTACTGGCCAACTTGGATTCAAGCCATTCTGTTGCTACATTTATCTTTTTGTCTTCAATATATATGTATAATCAAGAACCTTCTGTTAACTCAAATATTTCCCTGGAAAGTTAACACAATACAAATTATGAAAATAATATTCAAATTGGTTCTTACCGGTTTTCCCAGCTCCACTCTCCCCTGTAATAAGAATGCACTGATCCTTGTCTTGGTCTCTGAGTGACCGGTAGGCCTCGTCTGCCAAAGCATAACTGGGGGGCAGAAGGTAAAACTCATTAGATTTAGTTGGTAGCATGCAATAAGCACTTTGACTGAAAACACAAAAACGTTCCTTTTATACATAAACAGTTTGTGGAAGCAATAATGATTAGCATTAGCATTATTTTGAGATTCAGAAAAGCCACATTTTCTGGCAAGGTGTAGAATGAGAGAGGTTCTGAGAAATGTCACATGCTGCGTCAGGCTGCATGCCGTCTAACCTAATCAGGAGCATGTGGCCATATTGGAAAATTAGAACACATCTGTAAGAGAGTGGAAATTTTGGATTTAGCTCTAATTGACCTTTCCTGTGTTGTTCTTCAAAACTAACAATCTGCAACACGACAACCACATCATCAGAGAAGAAATCACACATTCATACAACTGATTTCAGGAATCACTTCATGACCATGAATCTCATTAAGAAATATTATGACCACAAGTATATTCCTGTCAAAATTCTCACACTGCAAAATTGCGTGATTTGGTTTGAAAAAAGTTGCGAGTGAAATGCTTCATAAATTGATTGATAAATTAATCCACCCAAAACCAAATTGTGAAAACAAAATCGGCTGAGACGAGACTGTCTCAGACAATGATGAGAGGGAACCTGGTATGTTTGATGGCAAAATTGCCCAGCTGTTCAATTCAGATACAGAGGATGAGGGCTTTGATGGATTTGTGGGAGAAGACTAATAAAAAATACAGAGAGTGCATTGTTAAATAGTAGAATAAAGTTCAACTAAACTAAAGGTTTTGCTTCTGTTGCCTTTTTGGTAGACATGCCGAAGCATCTCAATAGGATTCAGGTAAGGACTTTGACTATGCCACTTCAAAGTCTTATTTCTGTTTTACATCAGCCATTAAGAGGCTGCTGGTGTGTTTTGGATCATTGTACTGCTGCAGACACTAACAGACAGCCTGACATTCTCAATCAGGATTTTTTTGTAGACAGCAGAATTCATGGTTCCATTCATCACAGCAAGTCGTCCAGGTCCTGAAGTGGGAAAACAGCCCCAGACCATGAAATTACCAACACCATATTGAAATGTGTTTATGAAAGCAAACATTGCTCTGGTTTCTGCTCTCATTGGCGCATTTGTGGCAATTTCAAAAATTTTGTGCAATTGAGTCAACATTTTCTGAACCAAATGATTCACCTAGAAAGATAAAAATAAATGAGGGCAATACTCTTGGCTATGGCAGTTCATGGATAACTTAATGCAACGTCTCTTCTGAAGAGTGTGTGGTTGGATATCAGAGCCAAAAGTGGTGAGACACTGATGTTCACTTCACTTCACTGACAGATTTTTTAAAATACATTTTCAGATGAAGTAATTTTGCCAAGTACACTTTTTGATGATGTACAGATGACAGTAGATCAGATGCATTAGATTTATAGTGCCGTACGAACAAGGCCTGAGTTGCATTGGGAAGAAATCAAAATTGTACGGTTCAAACTTGCATGAAAAAAAATCATATATGTGCAAAACTTTAGAATTGACCTGCAGTCTCCAAAGTGACAATTTAGGTTTGCTAAACTAAAACATATTTCTCCAAAGCTCATCAGTTTGCACTTCATGTATGGACACAACTTGACACAGTACAGGAAGTGACTGCTGTAAAGCACAGTGTGCCAGATGTCTGCTTCATGAAAACCCTTTTGTCGCCTGACTTGATTCAAACAATGAGCAACCCATCACACAATTATCCTGCCCTAGGGGGAATTGTGGGCTGGTGCAATGACTTTACCAGCAGAAGAAAGACTGTGGGGTCCCATGCTGGAGACGTTTCCTAGTGAGACACAGTATATATGCAGTATAATTGCATACATAAAATGAGTTAACATTATAATTTTACTACTGGTATTGTCCCAATACATTTGAACCCTTATCTAGACAGCCCTCAACTGGGTGACTGAAGTGGACATAGTTGGCTGTCAACATTGAAATCAAAACCCCTATTTACTTCTGACTTTCATCAGAAACATAACCAGGTTGGGCAGGATTTTGAACCTACAGTAGTTTGTTGACATTGTTCCCTCCATTTGTGCATTTCTGTATTTTGATTCTTCTGTTTCATGTGATATTGGTTGCGATGGGAATAGTGGTTCTGAGTTGTCATACCAGGATTGGGTTATGAGGGATTAGTTTCACAGTATGTTATGTAATGTAATAATGTAGCCAGACAGGTATTTCTTTACATTGAACCCATTGAAGGTAAAGTGGATAATGTTCACTTGACAATGACAGAATCATGTTGCCTTGTACTGTGTAACAGTAAGTGTAAAGACCACCTCAAATGTGAATTTGAAAATGACTGGGCACCACGATCATCATCAAACATGGCAGAAGTAGTGAAGGCGGCAAAATCCCACAGGTCTCCTAAACTTTATAAAGTTGGGACTGTGGGGTAGAGATGCGGACGAGGCCTCAGCCCATAAGTTGAGCTTGGCACATCCCATTCGGGTCCGATTCCAGCCAAAGATTGCGATTTACACGTGGCAGCGGTGAAGAAAAAGCCACAACAGCATGACATCAGCGACAGAAAATGGTTCAGGCAGTTCTCAAATAACCTCTAGTTACTACGGTTCATGAGGGATCTGCTGAATGTACTTACAGGAAACATTTTGCATACTTTCCAAATATGTATCATTAGAAATATACGTATAATATATATATATATGTTTCTCGATCCCTAAAATTGACAACTATAGTTCAGGGCTTTACACTCTAGTCAGTGGTTTCTATTTTGAGTTGGGAGCAGTACAGTAGTACAGTAGACTGTGATCTCTGTGTGATCAGGCTTCCCTGCAAGGCCTCAGGAAATCCGCCTAGCTCTGCAGCAACAGCCAAGGAAACGTCTTCCTAAAGACCAGGTGGATGAGAAGACTTATCTCAGACGTACACATTCACATACAGTACACACACGGTACACACACTGGCAGTCAAGTCAGTGTGGGTGGCCAGAGTACACATGAACACCAAAGACATGTGGTTTTAACAGATGTATCCCAGATGTGAATAGTTATGACAATGCGTTGTAAAACAGGTGGTAAGGAGAACACTGGAACATGGGTTACAGAATAGAGCAGAAAGGCGTAGTCACGAGTACCCTGACTTCAAAATTAAAAGCTATATGAGGTGGTACTACTGCCTCACATCCCTACTTTATTTCCCATCTGTGGTTGACAAAGACTACAGCTAAACTACTAATAGATACTTCCTAACTCATACATAAAACCACAGGGGGTTGATGGGTAGAAATCAGACCTTTAATTTAGTTGAATGCAGGGCAATTTTCACACAGGTCAAAGAAAGAAATGTCTAAAAAAAAAAAAAAAAAGTACATTAGGCATAGCAAAATAACCAGAAGGCTTGCATGGATCATTTAAGGCAAAAACAAAAATCACAAAATGTGATTAAATGCCTACTAGCCATGATATTCCATACAGTAATAAATGCTACACCATGTGGTTGAAACCAAATCTCCCTTGGGGGAAAATACAAAGTCACATGAGTGGAGCCTTAAGGAGGAAAATGATATTTCAGGACCAAAGTATTTTATTTTATGATTGGACAATGTTTTTTGAATTACTAAGCTTCTCTATTCTGCCATTGAATAAACACATTTGGTTTGGTGGCTAATGGTTTAAAAAAGCTGAAAAGCACACAGTTATTTTCAGCCTTCTTCAGCTTTGCTGTTGCATTTAAAAAGGACATTTTATTTGGTGGTAGGGCCAGTATTAAAAAAATAGACGAATAAATACACAAACATAATTTGATAGCTATAGATTAATCCCTCGGTTACCACGGTTATTGTATTTTCAACACCATAAGGCGCACCGGATTATGAGGCACATGCTAAAACATGCGTTCTACACTAAAAAAATAATACTGTTATGCCATCATATTTGAATGGATTGTGGATGCTTGGGCTAAGGCAGTGGTTCCCAAACTTTTGGAGATGAAAAAGCGGAGTCAGGGGGTTCAGAGATGAGTTTTCCCTTGGTGTAGGATTATTGTTCCTGTTGTGAGATTATTCAAATCTGCAATAAAAGCCTGTTGCTTTTTAAATCTGGCGTTTGTGGCTCACCAAAAATTACAGTAACATTACTGCCACCTAGTAACAAGTTTAGAATGCTACATATCATTTCACAGCATCTTTGAATATGTCTTTCTGAATGCCATATATACAGTGCATCCGGAAAGTATTCACAGCGCTTCACTTTTTCTACATTTTGTCATGTTACAGCCTCATTCCAAACTGAATTAAATTAATCTCTTACCTCAAAATTCTACACAAAATACTCCATTATGACAATGTGAAAAAGTTTTTTTTTGACATGTTTTGAATTTATTAAAAATAGAAAACAAAAAAATCACATTTACATAAGTATTCACAGCCTTTGCCATGAAGCTCAAAATTGAGCTCAGGTGCATCTTTTTTCCACTGATCATCCTTGAGATCTTTCTACAGCTTAATTGGAGTCCACCTGCAGTAAATTCAGTTGATTGGACATGATTTGGAAATATAATAACTGTCTATATAAGGTCCCACAGTTGACTGTGCATGTCAGAGCACAAACACCAAGCATGAAGTCAAAAGAACTGTCTGTAGACCTGCGAGACAGGATTGTCTTGAGGCACAAATCTGGGGAAGGATACAGAAAAATTTCTGCTGCTTTGAAGGTCCCAATGAGCACAGTGGCCTCCATTATTCGTAAATGGAAGACGTTTGGAACCACCAGGACTAGAGCTGGCCGGCCTTCTAAACTGAGTGATCGGGGAAGAAGGGCCTTAGTCAGGGAGGTGACCAAGGCCCCGATGGTCACTCTGTCAGAGCTCCAGCGTTCCTCTGTAGAGAGAGGAGAGCCTTCCAGAAGGACAACCATCTCTGCAGCAATCCACCAATCAGGCCTGTATGGTAGAGTGGCCAGACGAAAGCCACTCCTTAGTAAAAGGAACATGGCAGCCCGTCTGGAATTTGCCAAAAAGCACCTGAATGACTCTCAGACCATGAGAAACAAAATTCTCTGGTCTGATGAGACAAAGATTGAACTCTTTGGTGTGAATGCCAGGCGCCATGGAGGAAACCAGGCACTGCTCATCACCAGGCCAATACCATCCCTACAGTGAAGCATGGTGGTGGCAGCATCATGCTGTGGGGATGTTTTTCAGCAGCAGGAACTGGCAGACTAGTCAAGATAGAAGGAAAAATGAATGCAGCAATATATAGAGATATCCTGGATGAAAACCTGCTCCAGAGCGCTCTTGACCTCAGTAGACTGGTCATGTACCTTGACCATATAGACAGTAGACATTAGCACACAGCCAAGATCTCAAAAGATTGGCTTCAGAACCACTCCGTGAATGTCCTGGAGTGGCCCAGCCAGAGTCCAGACTTGAATCCGATCGAACATCTCTGGAGAGATCTGAAAATGGCTGTGCACAGACGTCTCCCATCCAACCTGATGGAGCTTGAGACTTATTGCAAAGAAGAATGGGCAAAACTGCCTAAAGATAGGTGTGCTAAACTTGTGGGATCATATTCAAAAAGACTTGAGGCTGTAATTGCTGCCAAAGGTGGATCAACAAAGTATTAAGCAAAGGCTGTGAATACTTATGTAAATGTGATTTTTTTGTTTTCGATTTTTAATAAATTCAAAACATGTCAAAAAAACCTTTTTTCACATTGTCATAATGGAGTATTTTGTGTAGAATTTTGAGGTAAGAGATTAATTTAATTCAGTTTGGAATGAGGCTGTAACATGACAAAATGTAGAAAAAGTGAAGCGCTGTGAATACTTTCAGGATGCACTGTATGTGTGTGTGTGTGTGTGTATATATATATATATATATATATATATATATATATATACACACACACATTCAAGTCAGGTCAGTGTGAGCCTGTGGCTCATTGTGAGTCTGGACAAGATAAATGTTTTTCTACATAGCCACATTTCCAACGGCTATAGAAACCTCTGCTCACATTAATCACTCCCCAACCCGTTTCACAGCTTGCTGAAGTTTAATTTGACAAATCACATGCTACCCGACGATGACACTGCAAGGGCTGTTCTGACAGTCAATTCCATCTTCTATCAGTTTGCAAATCAAACAAAATGACTTCATTTATTTACTCTTTGTACTTGCCCAACTAGTACATAGACAAATTCAAATTATAGCTGGCCTATGTTGTTTTCCAACTCTCACCTAATAACACCTAATAACACCTACGGTACATTCATAGACAACACTGGAAATGTGTCATTTGTTATGGAGACATTGCTACATCACTATAAAATGAAAATCAAAAATGAACCTTGACATTTGACAACATAATATCTGAATATTTTCGACATTTTCATGATATTTTGTTGTTTTATACACCATAATTCCTTGGAGAATGACCAGGATCTGTGTGACTGTGTGAGGACGCTCCACTGTGCTTCATGCTACTGTATGTGCTCCACTGTGGGTATGACGTCTGACCAGAGGCGTGCTTGCTGTACTGTGCCAAATTCAACGTAATTAAAAAAATCAATTAGTTACCGGCTGCACAGTAGAGAGTGGATAGCGCACAGGCCAAAAGCTAGGAGACCCGGGATCGATTTCGTGAGTTTTCATGTTCTCCCCGTGCGTGTGTCCTTATTTTAAGCATGTCCTTATTTTGTGCCACGAATACCAACGTGTCAACTACGTACATCAGGCTTCGCAGCTCTCTGTCTAACTTCCTTGTACATTTGTAGTAGAAATTGTCGTGTAAATAATTGTGACTTGAAAACCTCGCTGGACACAGCGAATCGGGTGTTTTCAGTAGATGATTTTTCCACTGTCGCAACGGGGACCATATATTCGCAATGTGATAAGGTTGCTTTTCCTTTCATGAGTAACACGACATCGCACACATTCCTCGTATTGGAATGGCAAGTTTCAAGGTGGTGAAAATTATTTTTTTTATGATCTGCATTCTATGTATCACCATATTACGCAGTTACTGCTTACTGGCGACTTCTTCCACCTCAGACGTGCTAGCGAGTTGAGGCTTCTGCTCCTCCCCTCCTTCCTCCTGCATGCTGGCCTACAGCGCAAATCCAGCAATACGGTTGGTTTTGATATCGTCCTTCATGTAAATAGCGACATTTTCAAAATACCAATATATCGGCCAGCCGCAGTATGGAACTTTTTTCAAACCGCAAAAAATAAAATAAAAAAAAACAAAAAAAAACTACCCAAAACGTTCCCGTGTGGACAGGGACTTAGTCTGAACCAACACTGAACAAATATTGCTGCTACAAGTGCTAATCTGACATAATGATTGCTGCCAAAAAGTACATACATTGAAACCACAGATTTTGTTTGATGTTAGCACAGCAGGTGGATATAAAAACAGTGTGCTTGCATGAAGCCACCAAGTACAAAATTGCTACTCTGTCCCCTTTAATACATGTGCATTTCATCCTTGAGCTGCAGATGTGGGTGGAAAGGGACAAGCTTGTTCTTTTGCAATTACTCCTCTGCAGGCTTGCTGATCTCAACATCACGCCAACACATCTACCCACCTGAGTCAAAGTGCCATTTCAGAAAGAGCCCACTTGAATCTACCTACAAACAGGTTTGGTGCTAAAACAGTGATTATATAAACCTGCTGAAAAAATGAGCAAAACACAGCACATGGTGTGAATATACACTGAGTGAAACAGAAACTTACATATGTGTATATCTATTAGCATCTATCTGGACTAACTGATCCTGATCCTACAGAGCAATAGCAGTTGGGACATTTTTCAGAATAAATGCATTTCCTTTATCTAAACTAAAACTTATTTCAATGCATAATTTTGACACGGAATATAAAGTATTGAGGAATAATTGTCCCTACAAAACAAATTGGGCTGCCAATCAAAATAATTTCTATTGGAATTAACTGGGGCTGCACGGCGGTCGAGTGGTTAGCGCACAGGCCACACAGCTAGGAGACTCGAGTTCGATTCCACCCTTGTGCATCTTTGTGTGGAGTTTTCATGTTCTCCCTGTGTATACGTGGGTTTTCTCCGGGTACTCCGGCTTCCTCCCACCTTCCAAAAATATGCATGCTAGGTTAATTGGTGAATCCAAATTGTCTGTATGTATGAATGTGGTGTGAATGGTTGTGTGTCTATATGTGCCCTGTGATTGGCTGGCGACCAGTCCAGGGTGTACCCCGCCTCTCACCCAAAGACAGCTGGGATAGGCAGCACGCTTGGGACCCTTGAGATGATAAGCGGTGGAAAATTAATGAATGAATAATGGAATTAACTGTTGTATTAACTGTTGTGGCAACAGTTATCGCAATTAATCTTGTTTGGTTATGTTCTGTTCAACTTGTATTTTTTGCATTACACTAATGCCGGCACAGACAATTTTACGTGCTTTAAACAAATGGTTGTTTTATTTGACCGCTAAGAATAAAGACTTAAACAGTAGGCTACTACATTCAAATATATCCTGAGAGCCAACAGTGCAGACTCTGGTTCAACAAACAAATTCTAACTCTAATTCTAACACAAAATAATGTCCAAATAAATGTCCACTTCTTTAAAGAAGTTCAACAAAAATCTTTCCAAAATGATATTGGGAACAGTGCACACCGGACGAATCGGCTTACTGCTATGGCAACTGGGATCACATAAAGAATAAATATAGATAGATTTGTTCTTGTCAATAGAACCATCTGGCAGGATGTTAAAGCTAATTCCCATTCATAAAGACTCTTTTCTTATAGCCATGTCTGTCCTCAGGGTGTGTGTTTGCATCACTTCCTGTTTCTCCAAACTACAGGAATACAATAAGTGCTTTTTTTAAACAGTTAACGCATTAACTTTGGGAGCACCAATAATAAAATTACTGGTACTTTAAGCACCAGTACAAGACAAACCCAGGTCAGTAAATGTAGTGTAGAAACTAAATCTACTAAAGCCATAAACACAGGTTATGATGGAAAACAAAGCAGAATAATCAGTGTGCATTCATGGTTCCTTACTAGAATATTTACTATTTCAATTGCATACTTGGTAAGACGCCTTAAAGGACTGCCAGGGGTCCATTGTGACAATGAGGGCCTGAAATTTGACACCAATGTGCCAAATCCTATATATTACAGCTTACTCATGCATGGCTAAACTTACTTTAGGAACTTAAATAGAAGACGACTATGCTTGTAGTAAGGAAAGCCGGTAGTCCATGCTTAACGTTAACCTTACACAGTTAAGGTGTAAATGAAATAGATACACGCTTTTTTGCAAGAGTTACATTTCATCGGTGTATGATAAAACTCAGAGTAATTGCCATCAAATATCTATTTTTGACACACAGCTAATTCCTACACCTCTAAATCATCCGGCTAGCTTGAAGTTGACATTCTCCTCTAATTACGAGTGACTGCTGGATTATGAAATTAGGGCAGTCTGCTGCGTCATCCCGACTAGCTGTCGAAGAAGGCAAACAATGTCAACATAATCCACATTGCTTGCCTGTTGTAATTAAAATAACGACTTTCAATTGTATAGCGACTGTGTTCAGGTTTTGATGCTGGATTTTTTTTATATTAAGGTCCACCTTTGTATCTCAATAATTATGGTGCGTTCAAGAAAGGTCAAAGTACGAAATCTCAATGTTTTACGAAAAATACTACTCTAAAAATGTGTGTTTTTTGTTTGTTTTTTTTACAGTGGTACATTTTTGCTGTACATTTTACCTTATGTCCATGCATTTTACTGACTTATGGTGAATGACATGCATTTTGCCAAAAAAAACAAACAAAAAAATGCAAATGATCATGGCTATGCACCTTTTGTATCACTAACATTTATTGTTTATTGTAACTGGGGAAAAAATGTGGTTCGGTGCTCTTTTCACATTTTCACATTGTAAGAATTGTTAGATACTAATATGCAAACACCAAGTCAGAGTAAGTGAAATCGTTATGCATCACAGCTGAAAGATGGAACAGATGCGCAAACCTTGACGACCAACCACTCGTGTGACGTAACTGACAGAAAGAATTGGGGATCACAATACCACATCAAACATTTGGGAGCTACGTATATGATGCTACTCTAGAGACCACACAACCGTGAGTCAGTCGCAAACTAAACGGTTTGAAATTAACTTTTAGAGACGGTTCCTGCTTGGGATTTATTTGTTGTTGAACTTTGTTCATGTGTGTAGACTAAAAAGTATATGAATAAACATTTGTTACAATATATGCTTTTCCCATTAGTATTCATTTTACACATTTACAATAGCAAAAGAGCTGGAAGTAGTGAACCAGACCATAATAAGAACAAGTTATCAGATACGAATCAGTTGTCAGGCTGTGCTGAGCCTTGGTCACTGAGGTTTCCACTTTTCCTGTAAAAGTGCTGTCCATTGCATCTAATCCTTTGGCTTTTTGTGGTGAAACAACGTTTGCTCCACACGTGAGTGCCAGTGTTTATTTGCTAATTTGACTAGTAAACAAATGCTGGAAAGATGAATGGTCCCTTGAGAGTCGATGTGGCTGGGCAGGAGGGAAGTCAAACATTTTTAATGAATTATGTTTCTAAAAAGGTAAGTCCATTTATAGGAACTTATTATAATGCATTATAATGTGGAAGAGTTAGTGACACTGCTGCATTGGGAAATGTGTTTCTGGTTTACACCACTGTGTTATTTACTTTAGTGTGTGGGGGCACTTTATTTGAAAAGAAATGTGAAAGGTCTGAGCAATTATCAGTTGTTTGTTATGTAGTGTTTCTGCCAGTCAATAAGATGATAAAATCAGCACATGGCAGCAGGCTTGTTTACAATAGAAGATAATTCTACAACCTTGTTTCTGTAACATTTTTTTAAACAAAAATAATCATTTTGTCATTTTAGTTGTAAGATGTACATGTTTACATGTACATATCACCAAATGCACATGTTTAGAAGCTATGAAAAGTAGCATGCAGATTTCCAGATAATTCCATCGGGCATTTTTCTGCAAGTCTGAGCATGTCGAGGGGATGGGAATATACCGTGAACTACTTCACTTTTAGAAACCATACCAATTATTTTTCTAACCTTTTCTGAGTAACTGATTTTAAGTTACGAAAGTACCAGATGAAGATAAACTATATAAAATGAAAGATAATGTTCTGTTACAGTACTGGTAATTTAAGCCCCACATCAGTCACTCGGTAAAGCAATCAGCTGCAATTCAGTCACGCAAAACAATGGCTTGTGGAAAACAAACATAAATAGTGTTGCATGGCAAAGGCCAAAATGACATAATGAATAACTGTCGATATACACTGCGACTGTTTTTAGCATTAGAGCTAAGCCCAGATGGCCCAATTGGAGGATAAAGATCAATTTATGTAGCGTATTGAATGTTTAAAAACATTTTTTGAGCTGGTTACATGCCGCAGCTTTATTTAAAGTCATTGCTCCTCTGCACAAGATAAAGAGCAGGCCAGAACTAGTAAACGCGACCACGCAGAAAGAGAAATGGCATTGCTGTTTTATGTAAGGCTATTTAATTTGCTTGTCTTAGCACACCATAATGGTAGGGCAGGAGTATCCTAATTTTTACACATAGGGCTGCATAAGAAAAGGATGTGGGGGGCCAGTTTGACATTTATTTCTTGTAAAAAAAAAAAGGTCACAAAAAAATCACTTCAATTCTAATATGGCAAATGTTTGCTTTTTTTTATTTTTATTTATACAACGTCCCACGGGCTGATATAAAATATAATAAGAAAATAGTCAGTAATAAGAATTCAACAGAAGTAAGTGTGCCAAATGATAATGTTAATTTCATTTCAATTCAACAGGAATGCAGAGGTGACAATCCACATCAAATTATAGGGATAAATCAAGAACTGATTGAAATCACCAAAATGAACTCAGCTTAGTACTATTCAAGGTTTTTATTGTATGCGAATTGACACACAAAGGAAAAGTGATTAAAACACGAGTTGGGAAGGTTTGTCTTGCTTGGGTAAAAAAAGCAAAAGCCTGCTTTTGTCTGGGAAGCACGTGCCTACTCTGGGACAGGGGGTATTCCCCTCCGCCCAATCCGTCTCTGGAGAGTTGCAGGCCAGAGACAAAGCAGGCTAATTGACGAGTCTTGGCTTTGTTTTGTCTTGGCAGTCTCATGGCAATTCTGGCTTAGGGTTGCCAATAAACAGATGGTCAGCCAAGATGCTGAATGGCCAGCACAAGCTCCCTCCTGACTCTACATACTCTCTACAAGGGCAAGTGCCCTTCTGATTCTGCCCCCCACCCCATTACAGACTGCATGCACTTGGATTTTTGGACTTACAGTGGCTACTACTAATAGACAATAACTCCTGAATTAAAGCTTTTATGAAGTATTTTAGTCAATAATCACTCTTCACAACCATGACAAAAATAACCAGGTGGAAAAAAAACTTGGAAAATAAATCAGAGTAGTGTGGGAGGGGCACTCACATGTGTGGACTAAGTTCATAGAAGTTTCTGTTGCGATACTCCTCCACTTTTTCTGGGGTGTAGATCAGCATCGACTTGTAGGGGTTCACGGAGATCACCACACTCCCAATATATGTCTGCAGGGAAGGAGTAAACAGCTGGTAAGAATGTGTGCCTTTTTAAAAACACTTGGCTTCAAATTGTTGTTTGTTAAGAAGCACGGGGCGGAATTTTCGGCTTTTCCCAGCTGGGGATTCCTAATACAGTGTCCAGGCTTGCATTGCCTCAAGTGAAACTGAAGATACTTTAATGAAATCTGATACTTTGTGTGGCACTTTTATTCAACTTAATTTAGAAGTCAGTTTCTACATTTATTTTGTTATCCACAATAGCCTCTGCCCCCACAGGGTCCAGACACATACATATTTTTTTTTGGTACGTCCTTTGTGTTTCAATCCTCGTAGATGCTTGACCTTATGTTGTTTATTATTATGTACAGACATGGCAAACAATGTTGGCATGCCTTCTCCAGTCACCCCGTTTCCATCCCTAGTTTGTGGAAGGCCTCATTGGTGGCATCATATACAGTATAACTCCAATATTCTTTACTTCTTTGGCGTTTGTCTCCCTTCTTCCTCTTTTGGAGTTAATGTGGGTTGGTAAACTGGCTCAACAACAAAGTAATTAAAAAAAAGGTGGTAAGGTTGCCAACTTCCGTAAATCAGGGACACATTGTTGGCAAGGCCAACCAATCAGACTTTTTTGCATTTAATTGTGTGAAACAAACATACTAGTTGACACAAACATGAAGTTAATTTAGTTTTTTAATTTAATTAATTTGCTTCTTTGTTTTAAAGACAACATTTCACTATGGAAAAATTGATAACTACCACCACAGACAGTGGAGCCAGGCAAACGTGTAAACCAGGGGTGCTCACACTTTTTCAGCATGCGAGCTACTTTTAAAATGACCGAGTCAAAATGATCTACCCAGTACAAAAATGCAAAACATCTATTTATTTTCAAATGTATTGAGGACTATTTGTACGTACAATGTATGTTGATGTACCTTACATAACCAAATGAGCCAATATTGCAAAACACACATAATTAACTATTAACATTTTTTGTAATTACCAGGCAAACGCACTTCGAAAAAGACATTGTGAAAAAAAAAAGTCCACCTCCCATTCCGTATGGAAGTGATATGTTTTTGCCTTTTTACTTGGTCCAGCTCCTTCACTCATTTTAGTGACCATAAACTTTAGCGAGGGCTTAAAATCTGACGCAATTCGCCGACTAGCTTAGCACTTTGCATTGTTGTTTACGCATGACCGGTGACCTAAAGGTCAAAATTTAGTTGTCATCTGATTGGTTGTCCTGTATGTCAGTCAAGTAACGGGGATGAATGATAGGCTGACATCGTAAGTTCTGCTACATTTAGAGACGTTGTTTGATTTGATTGGTCACCCGAAGGGCAACATTCAGTTGTCATCTGAATGGCTGCGCTGTATATCAATCAAGTGACGGCATTGATGCTAGGATATTTTTTTAATGTCACGCCGCGATCGACCAGTACCACCTCCGCGATCGACCGGTAGATCGCGATCGACTTAATGAGCACCCCTGGTGTAAACGAAGATGGTAGAATAGTTGAATTAGAATGCACACACTGGCATCATAAGGCTTAGACTGTGACAAACTCATCAATTGACTTGCACATGCACAAGTAGATAAAAAATCTACACTTGCAATGTCTCATATTTTAGTCACAAAGGGCGGCATTTAGTCGCTGTCTGGAGCTCTGAGATGGTGCGGTAAATGGGTAATTAGCCACTATGTGAGTGCAAAAATCGGAAGACTGCTCACTAATATGCGCATGATGACAAAAGATAAGGCTTTTGCCTCACTTCTGCCATGAGAGAGTGCGTTAGCCTTGACACAAAACTGCTGATGTGTTATCAGCAGTCCCACTAACATACAAAGAAAAACAGATATCCCATTATCCCACACAAAGCAAACATCAACTGAAATAAAGCACAAACAGGAACTCGTGCGCTTCTATGTTTTGCATCTCTTAAGTAAAACCTTACATAACGTCAACACCAGGTCTGAGCAATCCAACACTTCAGCTGAGAACATAACCAGCCATCAACTCCATCCTCCTCCTACGCTCAAAACAGTCTAGATAGCACTTTCACACATCAACCTGAAAAATTGGCTTTACTGTCCATGGTAATGGCTGTTGCGTAACCCACTCCAAAAGAGTGTAGCATGGCCTTGCCTGTGGCAACAACCTCCCACAGCCTCTCATTCAACATCACGTAGAAGGAAGCGTTGGGCCTTTTCAAGTGCAGAGGGCTGCAACAAAGGAATATATTGATTCCAATCTAAACAATGTTAAATGCTGATGAGGGTTTCTTAAAAATGTCAAAATCACATGCACGCACACAAAAATGAAAAGTGCATCTAACTTATCCTATTTCAGCGGGACCTTGGTTTTTAACAGTTTTTGCCCACTGTCTAAGTTACCGTTCGTCTAAACATTTACATTAAAAAAAACTAGTGCATTTGCCAGCGTATAATTTTGTGGACTCAAGTACCCATGGATTGGTGACTAACTCTTGTCATATTAATACACTGTGTGAATCTACGTAACTGTGGCCGTACAGTGGCTTACAAAACATGCCTGTTGCCATGCTCTCAACTGCCACCTGTAAGTCATTGTCCCCCAGCTCCATCACCCTTCTATGATGTGATCGCCAGTTGGCTCTGTAGTTATTTGCTAACTAACACAGCTACAACATAAGTCTGTTTTCTTTTGAGTACTTCTGCAAAATAAAATCATGGAATGAGAGAACGTTGTAAGTACTTATCAAAGCTGCAATGCCAGCACTTTGATAAGAAAGATGAGAAACACTAATGTAGTAAAACAAAGGTGTTGTCCGTGTGGCTCTTCCTTTTCCCCCTCCCTCTGCTCATCAATGTTAAATGTTCATTTATCAATTTCCTTGGTCATTCATATATATTATGCATTGTTTTTCTGCATGTGACAGTATAATTATTCTCCATAAAATGTGTTTTGTTTTGGTATTTGTGGGGGTCTGGAATGGATTCATTGCATAAGAAACCATGTAAGGTTTCTTATGGGAAACGATAAAGACCGACCCTTTGGAGAATAACCGAGGTACCACTGCATTTATTTAACAACATTGTTTAAAAAAACACAATATCATACATGAGAGAGGGGCCACACGACGTCCTAGTGGTTAGCATGTTGGCCTTACAGTCACTTTTATTTTGAGAAACTTGAGCTCTGGTTTCCCAGACTCCAGATAAATTGCTTTTACCTCATAAATCTTTCTACTAAAATAGTTTTTCAAATAGAAAAATAGGAACAATTACCAGGGAGTGATGTACTGTATATTTAACTTTTCCTACAACATCTAGGTCTTAACTTCTAAAATCAGAAGCTCTGACTTTCTCGTTCCAGAGACCTCGGAACTTTAGCAATATACAAACATCAGCTGAACTCAGGAAATGAGCTGTGTCTTAAGACAATATCTAGTGCACTGCTATGGCTATCATTGCTGCATGAGTTGACAGCATCCCCTGGGCACTGTGAGCCAACAGCAACCGGAGTAGAGCTGTAATCATAACAGCTGATGTCTAGAACAGCCAGACAGTCTGACCATGAAGCTCAGTCCCCATTATGACACAAGAATAGTTTAGTAAACCTTTGCTTAGAGAAGGTCAGTCACAGACATTGTAAAGGGCAAATGAACAAGATGTAGTGGGTTGGAAACCGCCACCAATTAATCAATGACATCATTCAAGCTTCCTTTGTCAATATGAACCCCACGTCCAGAATGTCATGCCTCATTTAAAATGCATCATCTCCATCCTCCCCGTTTCTTGGAGAGGTGATTTATTTATTACTGGGTTTCTGTGGGATCTGCATTATTCCTAGTTTGAAGAAGAGCATAAAAGAAAGAGATCTTTTCTCTGAAAGAAATGGAAATATCAGGCCAATGTTTTCCAAACTTTTTACGCAGCCTCCCCCAGGAGTAGAAGGTACATGACTTCAGGTCCAATGTCTGAAGGGGTACTTGACAGTAAAAAGTTTGGGAACCACTGACTTACAGTACCTCTGGAGTCCACTTGAGGAAGGGACAAAGTTCTAAAAACCCACTTGTTCAATAACACTTACATATATCTCATTGTGGTCAAAACGTTTCCTCAGGTTCTCAATGAAGGAGTCTTCAGACAAGGGCTCCAGGAGGACCATGTCACCGACCCCAATCATGTTGTCCAGAAGTGATTTAGTTTTCACCTCCATTTTGGCTGCCGGTGTCCTCCCTGCAAAAAAATAAGGATATTTGTCAAACTCAAACAGGCTCTGCAATAAACTAAAAGAAAGGTATGGCTAGCTTTACCTTTCGTGAATTTTTGTAAGGTCTTAGACGCAAATTAAAAAAATACGTAAAACATATTCAGAAAATATAACCCTTGAGCAGCTAACTTTTGTTTGTCTTTGACTTGCAAAACAATGCATTCACGTAGGAGTGGATTAATGGTTGCAAACGATGTAATACATAAGGCACACCTTCATGTGGCACACATGAAGCATGTGCATAACGGCCATCATACAATGAAGTGGAATTACTTCTGCGAGTCATTTTGAAGTAAAAGACCAAAAAAAACAGGAGAATGCAACTAGAAAATACTGCTTGGCGTTCTCTGCTGGCTTGCAAGAATGGCTTATAAATATTTACATAACCAGAACATTGTACTCTGCTTTTGGGTGTCTGCTCAGATGTAAAAAGTTCCAATTTGTGTGTCTTATAGATCAAAGAAGAAGGTCGTAATGTCTAATGTTACCAAACTTCTTGCTTGATGCAGCATTGACAGTTGGATCCAGTAAAAGCTAGGCTAGGCTGGAGAGTACTTGTACAAAGACAATGCTGGAGCTAGCAGTTTTCACTTCTGTGTTGCTCCCAAAAGCCTTTGGGACAATAATCCCACCGCTATAGGACAGGAGATAAAAGAGGGGCCTAGCATACATTCATCGCCATGATACGGGGCTTTGCTCAACCACAAACGCAAATGTTTACTGCTGTGACAGACCTCTCACACCAGGCCAACACATGAGGCCATGTAACCATCACCATTGTTCACCGCTGTCAAAATACAGAATTTCTGTTTTCTCTGGAAGTGAAGTCAACACATCACTGTTTTGGATACACTTCTTAATAAGCATCTTAATAAGCAGCATTTGTAATTCAAAAAGATATCGGAGACAGTTGAGTTGGCACTCTGAAAAATGTAAAAAAAAGAAAATGCAAACAGTCAGTCTTGTGCAGGTGATAAAACCACTCTACTCAACCCAAAAACCCTCAATACTTTCCAATGCATAACTCTGTTTCAGCTGTAAAACAAGCCGTAACTTAGAAACAGACCAAGTTCTTGGGGAAAAAAAATTGGCTCCCTGTGTAGGCTTCCTCTTCACTTTTTCCCTGGCTTCTGTTCCCCTCCAGGGCCTAATGTCATTAGCCCATAAGAAAGCTGACTGAAATAGATAGGCAAGAGTGAATTAATTACTGTTTTTTTTCCCCCAAATGAAACTGCATAATATACAAACCGAAGCAACTGCTGACACATGTGGATTGCTGTGTCATAATGGTTGAGAGATCAGTTTATGAAATCATTGTTATACATAAATCATGTAAATCATTGAAGTTTGTATCAGACTAGAGTGAAACGGCATCTGCATGCCTCGTCTGCCCCCTCACCTCCTCTCATCACTGTATTCAGAAACGTCAATAAAAGATGAAAGGATTATTGATGAAAACCAAGGTTCCATTGTATGTACACATAGAAGCTGAAAATGTTCAATGTCTTGGACCTAAACCATGAAAGAGTTCAAGAGGGGTCAGAGAACACACATGCACAACCATCAAGGTGGCCATTCTGGTTGGCAAGAGGTGGCTTCCGTCTGACACGTACAGTCAGCATCCACCACAGATCTGGACTTGGCTTGTACACAGCCAGTAGCACAATCCCATTAATAAGAGTTGCCACCTGCTGCTAAATTCTAACTGTTGGACTTATTCCAAAGAGGGAGAAGAGAAGACCTGGCCGTCTTGATTAAACTCAGGGGATTATTATTGCAGAGTGGTCAAAGGGTGCTCAAGTGCACAGTACGACTGTGTGCACAGGCACATACTCAACATGTTATTTATTTTACTTTTCATTTGACAAAACGTGGAAGAAAAATGCTCTCTGCTGAGTTACACATCTTGGTTATATTTTTACAGTTATTTTTACCCACTCAGAGTTCCCAAAAAGCTTCTAAAATATACTTTCAAAGAGCACCGTTGCCAAGATTACACACATCCATGAAGCAGTCAGTTGTGAGCACGACACTGTCGGGTGTTAAAATTACAGCAGCAGACAGCATGAGGATGTGACGGAGAAAATGTGTCGGAAGACCCGTCTACTCTACCCCGTGTGAGTGAGTGCTCCGTTGACTTCCACAATGGCGGCCTGTTCGTTTTCCTGTATAAATGTCAAAGAGACAATGACCGGTCTTCTGCAGAATGTTTTTTCAGGAATGAATACTTATATATTAGTCGTATATTCAGGTCACTTCGGTAATCTCAACTCTAAATTACTGAGTGAAGCAAAGTCACTCATAGAAAATAATGTATTGTCAGGCAGATCGATTGATCAATATCCTTCATTTCAGGATAGGATAGGATCGGTTTAGAAACCGATCTTACCCTCCAATCTTATCCACCACCGCGAATGTTTGAAAGTCAGCCCTTTTGCTCTACAAGATTGATAGCTAACAATCAAGCTAAGGCTATGACTAACACTAGTTGGATTAAAGAGCCAGACAGCGGCCTTCTGCTTCTGAGCACTGAAAAGAGCTACTACAAGGAAAAATATGGAGTTCATGACATTGTCGGTTGCTGTGCATTTTTTGGCGGGTAAGAGGCTCAAACCAGGTCTTGTTTGTGATTAAAATGTGCGACAATAATACTACAGAAACTGATAATTCAATAGTATGGCGGATAATTTAGTAACCCTTTAATTTCTATGAGAGACCTACCTCAGATATGTGTGGTTGCAAGGGTGTTGTTCAATGATTTTCAGCAAAACAAGATTGGAACATTGGGTATCTGTCAATTATGAGAAAAAAACATATGCATAATAGATTTTAATCTGCAAAAATTTTATATTGTGCTTCGAATTTCATCAAAACAATAATGATTTTTTTTTTTTGCCAACAATGACCTAGATAGCTCAGTCAGGTCAAATCTACGAGACAAAATACAAATAAATGTACTTATATCAGTGCAAAATGAGTCAGTCCTCCTAGTGTAAATTACATACTCAAAAACAGCACAGTTTAAGCTGGGACCATTTATGGTTGTTTTTTTTTTTTTTTTACACTTTTCTGACCTATAAATGTTGTATTACCGTGTTAAACTATGCTTTCTTTTTACAAAAACATTAAGTGGCATCAACTATGTCTGAATAAATAAGAAAATTCATTATGCAAAGTAATAGTCTGTAAATTCCCTGCAAATAAGGTTATAATAATAGATGAGTAACAATATCTGAACTTGGAGGCAATAATGGACAATTAAAAACCTCCTTCACGGTGAGGCATCAGGGTATGAGTCTGTGCCAAAGAGCAGTCCACTAAACTCGCACACAGCAAGTTGCTTCCTGGAATCTGGGGTCCTCCACACTATTCAGTGATTGTAACACTACTGGTTTATACCGTGTCTGGATACAGAGATGATGAAACTGCAGCGTGAGAATAATACAGAGTGTGGAAGGTGTGCAAACATTGATAGCCATCATTTCCATTTCAATTTGTATAGCAGGCTCCACAAAGAGTGTTGATGACAAAAAAATGTACAAGTCACTGGGCAAATACAGTAGAACCAAACAAGAAAGCCAGACCAGGTGACTGAACTGAACAAATGTATTGTTCAATTTATTAGCATTTACAATACCATGTCACAAAACATACTAAATGAAATCCAGGAATGATCAGTCCCCATTTATCCCTTGTCCTCGTTGTGAAGATGCCCTTTGGAAAAGGCTAGCTACTAGTCACACAACCACTCTTGTAACGTTTTCATTTAGAGTAACCGGTATTGTGACAATATCTAACCCAAAAGGACAAAGCTCAATTTACCTACGGTCTTTTGCTATTAGGGATCTATTTTGTGGGATTGGATTATCGGGTTAGCATGTTGGCAACACAGTCAGGAGACCTGGAAGATCTGGGTTTGAATCTTCGTTGGGCGTCTCTGTTTGCACATGAGAACATGAGTTTGCATGTTCTCCCTGTGCATGCATGGGTCTCCCACATTAAAAATAAAATGCATGTTAGGTTAATTAAACTACATTCAATCAAGCGAAGCATTTTCCATAGTAGCACAACAACATTCTTACAGATTTAAGGCGCATCAGATTATAAGGTGCATCGTCCATTTTTGAGAAAATTGCTGTTCGCTCCTGCTATGCAGCCTCTCCTCTTTCATATCTCCGCAGAGATCTACGATCGCTCAGTGTAGCAAAACATTGTTCAAAGCGAACAGCGGCATACAATGGCGCAAACGGCAAGCTACAAACACAATAAGATGAACATCCACAGCAACACACTTGCTTAAGGGGTCGGCGTGGCACAAAAAAAGACAAAAAAGTAATAAATAAAGCACTATTAAACACCATAACATTGCAGAAGACACTGAGCTGCCTTAACTAGCCTGCACCATCTTGAAACATGAGACCTCCGCATCAAATCCAGCCATTATCGATATGAACGATATGCTTGTTTTTGATAGTGTGCTTAATTTTTCTGTTTTGTATTCAGCGCAAAAACAACCCATTAGAGAATACCGGGTGTGCTGTATGTATCTTGTAAGAGAATGCTCTGACTAACAGGTTGCATTGACTATTATTTACAACGCATACTATAAGCATCAAGTCTTCTTTAAAAACCACTTCAAAGAAATAGGATCCTCCTATCAACAGCCATAGGTCCACAATGGTCCAAATCACAATTCACATCAGCTGTTAAAGAGCTAAACCACAGCATCGTGCAAAGTTTGCACTATCCCAGAGTGTGAGCGCATGAATACACTCAAATGTTCACCAGACTGCTTTGCATTAGCAGGATCAGCATGGCGGTCAATGACTAGGTCTGGCTTGGTTTCATCTGTGAATAGAGGAAGCAGCTGTCAAATTTAAATGGACAACACTATCACTCAAGCAAGCATCGAGGGGGTCAAGTTATGTTCGGAAAGTTGAATGCTTTAAAAATATATATTGAGATTGTAGCTGTATGTAGACAAACAGATAACATCTGTTGCCTCTGCTTTACAAAGCTGATGTGTTGGAAAAATTGGTCAGATATGATTTCCACTGCCAGTGTACAGACAATATCAAATGTCTTTGGAGCAGCACATGAGCATCATTGCCAACATCAGATACACTGTACATGTCACCACACTAAGCTACACCAGTAGGCAAAGGAAGTACAAACACTATTCACCATAACCCAGCTGAGAGACTTTGGTCCTTCTACATACACCACCTTTGACCGTGACCACCTAGTAGGTGGTGATAATGAAACACACATTTATGGAGCACAATAAACTTAAAACACCCACCAGAATACAGGTATGAGAAACATAATTTATGATTTGTCAGAACTATGGCTGCAAATAATCATTATTATTATATAATCGATTAATCTGAGGTTTGTGGTTTTGATTAACCGACTAATCAATTTGGGCCTTCAATATGAACCAAACATCAACACTTAGTTGTGTGGCCTGCAGCTTATCAGAAAAGAGGCAAACATTTCAATAACTAAGGCAAAGTTGATATGTGTGATTAATGGCCTAATCATCGATTAATTGCTGCAGCTGTAGTCAAGACAATGATATACAACTGCACACATTTCACAATTATCTTGCATGTGTGGTGTTTTTTTCCAATATTTGTTCTTGTGAGACCTACATTTACAAAGTAAATGACCAAGAGCTACTCATTTATTTCAACCCAAGCAAATAGAATATTCTTGTTTTAACAGAACAATAACAAAATATTGGTATCTACAACTCTGCTGCACGCAGGCTCCACATTGGTGACCCCTGTCTTACATCATTGTTTGAACAGAAAACTCACAATTGATTTTCTTCTACACTAAAATAAACTTAAATAACCCCAATAACCATCAGATCCTATCAGATCTCCTGTAACTCCTTGTAAAATGTCAGTGTTGACTCAGGAGGTGTATTGTTAATGAAACACAATTCATGTTTATCAACCCATGACCTACTGTAGTTGGTGTTTGGACTAAACACAATCCAAATGATTTGGCAGGTTTTCCATTTATGATTAACATGCAGAGTATACACAATTGACACTCATTTCATTTACCTGCTCAAACAACTTCTAGTGCAAAGGTCTTCAATACCGATGTACAGAGGAAACTGGACTAATAAGAGTGGAAGTTTATCAAAACTTTTATTGATTGACTCCAGCAAGCCAACAAAGGAAGTCTTACACCATAGGTCACTGTGGGTAACTCACTAAGATGCATTGTTATTATCTCAACGTAACACAGGGACTTGTTTCAACAACAAAATGTTGAATAGTTGTTTACTTTATTTATTTATACCATTTTTTACTTTCAAACGGTCCTGGGTCGACTCCCGGGTCCATTCATGTTTTGACGTAAAAGTAATAATAAATAATGAAATCATGACTCGACGGGCATTACATACAAGATGCCAGATGCAGTCAATTAAATCCACACTCGAGAAACACGAGCCAAGCAAGCTTGCAAAAATGTGCCTACTCTGACAAAGTCTATCAAGTTAACCACCTATAGTCAAAAGAAATCACAATGGATACTAAGCTCCCTCGACGGTGAAGTGAAGACGAATGAATGAGTTGGGAGGGGATTCGAAGCTTAATTCACACTTGTATCAACCAAAACAAACAATAACCGCGTTAGTGGTTGCTACAGATTTAAACCACTCTAGATGCCGAACTCACCTCCGAAACTCAACAGTTGCCTCCTCTCTTCCAAAATCCAATCTTCGGACAAAAAGTACAACTCTGAAGAGGATTCCCCACGTCCGAGTGGCTCCAAGTCCTTCCCCGCTCTGCGAACTAGCGCGTGTAGTAATATAGGAGCATGGACGTGGCTCTAGGTGCACTTTCAATGGAGCTCTGGATGGACTTAGAGCTCAGGGTCCTCCGGCCGCAGGGAGTGTCCAAAGCTGCGTCTCTAGGATAGTTGAGCGTTCTCTAATCACCTCCGGCGTGCAATGGAGGTGGGGGTAGTGTTGCCTTCACGTGTTATTGGAGATTTGGATACAACCTTTGTGTTTCACTTGGATTTGATTTATGTCACAGGAGATACAAATTGTTGTTTTTCAGCAGTCACAACGTACATTAAGAGTACACAGTATTGCAAAAATACTGTAATGAACTTTTTGAATGAAAGAAAACATTTAAAAGAACTTTCCCAGAATTAGTTCCACGATTTCCGCGATGAATAGCAATGCAACATGTAAGTGATGACGTCACTCTCCATACTGTTACATCATTGCACAACACCGCCCTCATGTGTTATACATGTAGATCGCACAAACATTTGCTGACTGTTCCAGAATGTTGCTGTCTACGTGATAAAACTGGGGAAGCATATTCCACAAAGTAGATAATGCAGCACACCAAAAACAATACAATAAATACATATTTTCATGACTTCCATTTCTTCACACACAGACCATACAAGCATATAATCCAGTGTTTGTACAATTAAAAATTCAGTTTCTGTGTCTGTGGTGTGCAAAAATAAGTACTTAATTCTTTTAAGCATTACAAACTATGAGAATAAGATAAGGACGATATCAAAAAAGTTAGTGGCAGCGAATTTAACACCCATAACTTCTAAAGTTATTAATACTGTATTCAATTCACTGTTTCATGTGCAAATTGGCAGCTGCTGCTGTTTTGTAAGGCCTTCCCAAAGTAGGAGTGTAACAAGCTGAAATTCTGCTGGCCAGGGGCAATGTGTCTGCAACCACTCCCAGCAGCCTCTTTAATGAGAACCTTGTCAAAGAAGGTACATGTTCTTCTTTTCAGGAGAAAGAAATCGTTACAGGTGCATAGCTTGGATCTGAAAATAACACAGTGAGATTAAAAAAAGAGAATGATGACTGTGCAGTTCGCATACATCCACCCAGCAGGCAAATCAAAAAATAAAACAATCAATAAATATGGCATTTGGCCGTAATGAGTGTATGTGAACCTCTGGCCGCATCTCAATGCTGTCAGGTACTGTATATTTGTGAAAGCCAACAGTTTTAGCTCAAATTCCAACAAACACACTCGTCCCTTCATTCCCGTTCCGGGGAAAAAATCATGTACAATGGCCGAACGGTGTACAAGTGGTTAGCACGTTGGCCACACAGTCAGGAGACCTGGATTCAAATGTGAGGAGTTTGCATGTTCTTCCTGTGCGTGCGTGGGTTTTCTCCGGGTACTCAGGTTTCATGTGAGTGTGAATGGTTGTTGTCTATATGTGCCCTGCGGTTGGTACAACCAGTCCAGGGTGTACCCCTCCTCTAGCCTCAAGTCAGCTGGGATAGTCTCTGGCATACGCCCATCCATAGAAAATGGATGGATGTCTTTGCAATGCTAAAGTAACAGCTCTAACAAAACTTGAACACACTCAAAAGGGCAATATGGCAGAATGCCACGCATATCTGGCATGCTATCACAGTAGCCAAATTTACTCAACTGTCAGAAAATGAGTGATGTTTGAGTTTTGTCATATTTGTTCATAACCACAATTCAATATGTCATGCCTCAGTGTGATGATATCACTCAGTCTGAGTGCATAAGCAAGACATCATATGTTATGGTTGATGGTCATGCAAGTGTACGCTGTATCCTTTAGCTCTGCCTCTAACTCCACCTTTGCTGCTGTTTTTTTTTCTGTGGCTGTCTCAATCTGGGAATGTCGCCCAAAGTAATTGCAGTGATGTGACTATCCCCAGCTCTCTTCTGCTTGATGTTAAACATATTGTGTGCTGTTTGGTTTTGAGCTATATGTACTGAGTCTGAGTCTGAATGTCATATTCATGTCATGGAAAACAGTGGATTTCAATTCTAGTTTGTCATGTCCCCCAGGGGTCAAAAATATTTATTTGAAATAGATTTGAGAACCTAATCATAGTTACTTACTGGTATTTATCTGTTTGAACCACAGTATGAGTTGCTGGCCCCAGCATTCTGCATACATTCAAAATAGATTAATAAAACTGTGCTGAGATAATTGAACGTTTACTGTTGAGAAGCACTCCTGCAAGATCATGCAAGCTTTCCATCACCTATGATTTCCGGCTATTTGGGTCATAATCGATATCTTCAGAAAGAGGTTGAAGAAACAGAAAGCAGCCCAAATCATTGCTTGCCCAACCAAACAAATCACACAAGTAACTTTAGTTTACTTTAACTTACATAACGGAAATTGTAATTTCCAGCCGACTGTTGAAGGCCCTTACATCCCAGGGCCGAGCTGAACTTCCTGTCCTTCCAAATAAAGTCAGTTCTACTTTTAAAAGGTAAGGTATTTTTGCCCACAGGCGGACTGTTTCCATTCTCATGTTTGAGAGAAAACTTTATTTCATACTGAAAAACTACGAGTCGCCAGATGGCCAGAGATTATAGCCGAAACTTTGTTTTGATTGATGTCGTCAACCTGCCCAGTGACATTTGTTTTTTTATGCACCCGAGGACACATCTGTTCTGTTGTGCCAAGTTGAAGGAAACATTTTTTCTTCTTTGTGTGAATTCTTTGTCTGAGATGACAGCTCAGTTTTGATGTACAGGTACAAGAAGTTCAATTTGCCAAAGGGAAAAACATTTTGTTGAATGTCTTAGAAATGCAGAATTATCTAGCCTCCCTGCAATGAAAACACAAATGTTCAAACTAATTAGATTTTCTTTTGAGGAAAAAAAAATCCACTGATGATATAGAGGGCTGAAAAACTAACAATACACTCGGCGGTGTGGTCAGGATGATATGAAAGCATGAGACTTCTTTATGTTACCACTTTCAGGATGAGCTGAATGTTATTAGATTGTGCAAATATTGTTAAAGAAGGACGATACATGAAGGAAGAACATTGGTTAGACAGGAGCTCAGATTAACGCTTAAGTGAATTTGTCAAAGGTTTATTGGGACCAGTTCTTCACATGCATTCAAAGTGGAACACATCTTCTTTCTCTTTGGGCTTTTCCCTTCAGGGGTTGCCACAGCAAATCAATCTCCACCATCCAACCTTGTCTTCACACCAACTACCCTCATGTCCTCCTTCACGACATCCATAAACCTCCTCTTTGGTCTTCCTCTACGCCTCCTACCTGGCAGCTCTAAACGCAGTATCCTTCTACCAATATATTCACTATCTCTCCTCTGGACATGTCCAAACCATCTCAGTCTGGCCTCTCTGACTTTATCTCCAAGACCTCTAACATGTAATGTCCCTCTGATGTACCTGTTCCTGATCCTATCCATCCTGGTCACTCCCACTGTGTCAACCTCAGCATCCTCATCTCTGCTACGTCCAGTTCTGCTTCCTGTCCTTTCGCTAGTGCAAGGTGGAACACATAATGAAGAAGTATTTGTATGTGACTGATACAGTTATAAAGGAACGCATCCCTGCAGCAGTGCAGAAGCAAACAACTGAGAAAGAAATGAAAAGGACCGGACCAGATACATCAGCACATTACAAATGACCAGATCTGCGTGGTGAAATGGCATGACGATGAACCTGTATTGATGATGTCTGTTCATGCTAGAGCACCAGAAGGAAACAATATGTGACCATTATATTTATCCATGTTTGTGCTGCACACTAAGGGGTGTTCCAAGGAAAGACAGTGATGCTTACTGAAATGAGGATGTCTCTGTCACTGTCCATTTCAAAGGAGCAGATCCTTTCATATGTTCAATAATACCATCTTTTATACCATCTATAAAAAGGACTACTATCCCTACTGAGAAGAGGGGAGTGGCGAACATGCTGTTCTTTTCCTCTTTCAAGTGTAGTAGGGGGGCACAGGGCTGGGGATCAAATGTTCAAACCGTTGGGGAACGACGGTTGTAGATAATTCACTTCTCCAGTCTGTCTGTGTCTAAATGCACAGAAATAGTTTTAAGAATTGTCATAAGAACATAACTGTGTGGCTGATTTGACCCTCCTATTAAGAATATACAGAGCAGAGCTCAGATATTGTGGACTTAACGTCACTTTCCCTCAGTACCAAGAGATGGCAGTAAAGAAACACTTTCCTCCTCCAATAGAAGCCTCCCAGTGCCTGAGAGCCAAACTCAATTAGAAAAAAGCAATTTTCAAGAAACCAGATTGAAAAGCATTAAACACAGGCAGCACTTCAATGGATATGACACCAGTATATTCTTTTCCACACAGCCCCAGAGGATTTGTTTTTCTTTGGGTTTTATTGAGTGAAAACATAAAACAATTTGAGCCAGACTGACATTCAGACATGTTGTTTGTGAGATTCATATGGGAGAGTATGCATTTCCTGGCCTGCATTGTTGTATGTCAATGATGGCCCTCACTCAGTGTATCTTTTCTCACCTCGTGGACCGTAGTGCATAGGCTACATGAGATGAGTGTTTTCAAATTGTTCCCTGCATTTGTATTTTATCGCAGCTGGGGAAGTTAAGCTTTCACATTTGGTCCACTTCAGCTAAGAGTTGGTGTGAGTTTTTTTTTACTTTCACTTAAAAATAAAACCCAGTCAATCTACTCGCCTATCAAGGTATTATTCATTACTTTTCGATACAGCTTAATCTTCACTAGGGCTGTGGGGCTATGCTGGAGCCTATCCCAGCTGATTTATACCCACATCTTCCAGATCTCCTGATTGTGTGGCCAACATGCTAACCACTTGACCACTGTCTGGGTCTATCTATCTGATACGAATACAAGTAAAATTAATTATTCAAATAAACTTCAATTACGCTAACCATAATAATATCCCAAGGGTGTACCCTGCCTCTTGGCTACGACAGCTGACATAGGCCCTCGCATGCCTGTCACTCTAATTAGGTCAAGCGGTATAGAAAATGGATGGATGGATAATAATACTAATAAAATGTAATAAGTCTATGGATGTTCCAATCAGGATTTTATGCTGAGGATACGATCCATGAGTGAAATCGTCCGATACCAATCACATGCAAGCAGTGTAAATGTTTAAATGTTCTACCAGCTATATTAGGGGTCAATACGTTTTTTTTCTTGTGAGATGGCCAAGAGCTACTCATTTTTGGAATTAATTTTCATATCTTATTTCAAGCCAAACAAAGCCCTCCATCCACCCATCCATTTTCTATACCTCTTATCCTCACAAGAGTCACAGGCATGCTGAAGCCTATCCCAGCTGTCTTCGGGCGAGAGGCTGGGTACACCCTGGACTGGTCGCCAGCCAATCACAGGGCACATATAGACAAACAACCATTCACACTCACATTCATACCTATGGACAATTTGGAGTCACCAATTAACCTAGCATGTTTTTGGAATGTGGGAGGAAACCGGAGTACCCAGAGAAAACCGGAGTACCCAGAGAAAACCCACAGGGATGACATTCAAACTCCACATTGAGATGCCCGAGCAGGGAATCGAATCTATGTCTCCTAGTTGCGTGGCCTGCGCGCTAACCACTCGGCAAACAATGTCAATATGCTTGTTTTACCAGAACATGAACAAAATGCTGGTGTTCACGTTTTGTATTTTACAATGCATTTGTTTCTAGTCTTCTCACATCACTAACTGAAAGCCTGAATGAAAAGCAGGTTTATTCACCGCTGCTGGGTTGCTCCAACCGTATATGCTGTCTTATGAAGCGCAGATGCAGCCCACTCCTTCTGTGCCCGAAGAGGAGATTATGTGATATCAGATATCTCAGCGCAGCGCAAACGCTCACACGTTACACTCGTTGTGCGTAACACATCATCCAGAATCGTGGCACACAAGGAAAGCTCCTCCTGCTATATAGAGTCTGTATGCTCCCAAATCCGTACTGAGGTGGTACTCATTCCCAAATTTTGCCCACACTCGCAAATACAATGGATTGGAACCAAAGCTTTATAGCCGCTACCTGATGGATGATCACAACGCGACCCTCTAACTCACCACACACACCCTTCCAGGGTGCAAAACTTAGTAATTCTCACAAAAAAGGAAATCCCACACATGGCTGACATATTTGTTCTAAATGCTGCAGCAGGGACAGCGCTGATCAGCTGAAGTATCGAACGATGTCAATACCGTTCTGTGGCCGATCGATCGGGGCACCCCTAGAAATAACATATCATTAATGACTGGTTATTGGTAGTATTTTATAGTTACTATAGTATTATCAATAGCTTGCACAGTGGACGAGTGATTAGCATGTAGGCCACACAGTCAGTAGATCGGGAAGACCTGGTTTAGAATCTCCACTTGGGCATCTTGAGCATGTTCTCGATGTGCGCGTGTGGGTTTCCCCTGGGTACTCCGGTTTTAGGTACTTCTACAGTGCCTTCTCAAGGTTTTTTTCCCCAAATGGAAACGTTGTCTATTGACGTCTATTGCGCCAGCTTGTAAGTCCCTTTGAGGCTCTTTTGTGATTAAGGACTATATAAATAAACTTGACTTGGATTGACACTAACAGGTACTTTGTCCTAACAAAAAAACTGCCAACAATGTTCCATTTTCATAACTGACCTGCATATTAAGAGAGCCACAGCAATATTGTTATTGCCGCAGCTATCGTCGAGTACTATATTTCTGTCGGAATAACAATGGCTCGCTATGGGTGTTGTGCCAATGCCTCAAGCTACTCCCTAATAAAGCTACCTAATGATGCTGGGACTGTGTTGTTAGTTTTGAAAAGTCAACGCAGACTGAAGGATACCAGCTCTCAACTTAGACCCCACAACATCCCTGTGAAGACTCAGCAAGATGCTTCTGAGTGTTTTTTTTTTTAAACATGAGGATTGTTTTGACTTTACCAGCTCAAAAGGGAACACAAGAAAGATACTGAAAGATGCTGAAAGATACTATTGATGCTATTCCACTAGTCAGCATCCCAATGAGAAAGGACATTGTAAGTAATTGTTTTGTGTGTGTGTGTTTCAACTCTAGCCTGATCTGCCGAGCACACAGCAACATGATTCTCTACCAGGTTGACGAAAGTTGCGTTACTTCCGATCAATGATTCTGGGGAATCAATGCACGGAGGAAAAACGTTCTGGTAATGACATCAAGTATTACATGTTATAATCAATGTAGTTGTTCACGCATGATCACAGCATGTATATAAAATGACAAAACGTTGTTAGAGGTTTAGTTATTGAGATAGTTGTGTCCCAATGACATGGATTGTTAGCTAGCTCATATTGTTTCCTGGTGTTGTAATGCACAGAAAGTGAATCATATTTCACATAAGGATTGTAAATGATGGCAAAATTTAAAAAAAAAGTGCTGTTTCCCTTTAAAGTCAGGTTGACTTATGGGTCCACCGTTGTGGTTTAATAGTATTTCTCAGAAAAATAATAGCAAGGGGATTTTTCTTGGTATAATTTTCACCCTTTTGTACTATGCATGCATAGAACAATGAGCTTACTCAAACACATACATAGAGTCTTGTGAAATTAGAGCATGCCATATATATATTAAGGCTGGATTTACATGGCATGGTTCGAGTGACCCACTTCAGAGTTTTCTCTCGAATGTGACCCAGTTCAGATATGTGTCTTGGCAGTGTGAACAGAAAAACATACAATCAGATATCCGAATAGAGCCTTGGTCATATGAGTGATAAAATCAAATGTGAATGGGATATCTGCCAATGTGTTGCATTTTAAGAAAACAGATCAAATATACCATGTCATTGCAAGCTGTGCACGCTGCATACAATGGAGTCGAATCATAGAATGACTGATCGCTCCTTTTGGGTTAGGGAGGGTGAATCATACCCAAGTCCAGCGTGGTACGAATGGCCTGGGATAAGCTTTTTTTGGATTTTCTCCTGCAATGCTAAACTTGATGTATAATTACAGATCTCAGTGTGTTTCTTAATACTGCAGGTCCAATTATTTGTTCCTGGTGGTACCTGGGTGGGCAGCAGACCCCCAGTCGGGGTACACAAGAGTTAAAACAAACACTAATTACATGCTCCAAACTGGCTGCTCTGTTGCAATGAAACAAGAACTTGGGATGCTGAATTCAAAGGCATTGAAGGGTTGGAATTGCTCCCATGCAGAGACCCTACAATCGAGGGGGTGAATACAATTGATGCCATAAGAGCCTAGTGTACCTGCAATCGACTACTCTGCCTTCGGTTGCATTGTCAAGCACAGAGACGCTAGCTCTGCCTCCCACATTCATAACATGCTGCTGAAAAAAATCTACATGCAGGCTAACCAATTGAAACACGGCTAATGACTTTCCTGTTGTTGAAGATCCTATACCATCCTTCAGATCTTGTGTTTGGGGCCACTTCATGTCATGTCAAGTATGACCCTGATGACAAACCCGTATGTCACAAGTGTCACACAATGCTAAACTACATTGGTGGAAGTACAACAAACATGACAACACATTTACACCGACATCACCCGCTGATGTTAAAACAACTGGAAACAAGGAGCACACACACTACCCGGGTAGTACTTTTATTGCTGTTGACCTGTTTTTTGTTTACTGTAATATGTGCTGAGAATGTACCCCACATGATGGGTGTGAGGTGCAGCGCCACCAGAGAGTGATTCAATTTATTAAGGGACTATTTTTGTTGAATATAACCTGAGCATGTACCCCGGAAGACAGGTATGGTATAGCTTAGATTTTGTAAGGATTTATGTCCTCGTAATATTTACCCTGCTGCTAAGAATGCGCCATGTTGATCTCCATCAGATAATTAACGTATTTTTATATTCTTACGATTACATGTTATTTTTTGTGTGTGTGCAGCAACACTCTACTTTTACATTGAGAAACATGTTGTTTCACTTAAAAAATCAAATAAAAAAGGCAGGGGAATTTATGTCTTGTATCAAATAAGCATCAAACCATAACACAAACGTATCAAACCAAACCAAATCGTGAAGTTTGTGTATTGTTGCACCCGTAATTATTACGTTACATCATTTACATTTACCTCACCAGTTTATAATAGATGTTCAGGGCATGTTACACATTGAGCAGGTTGGGAATCTTGCTTCAATTTTGCTTAATTAAAACAAATTCACCCACCCTTTCTGTTAGATAGTGTTTGGGAGTTTTTGTAATTTGGATTGTATTTCTTGTCCACTGTAAATTCACATCTGTACATGATAATACAAGCTGCCATTTTGGATATTGGATGGTATCAAATGGCTTTTAGAAGTGTGGCATTGCAATTAAAAACCAAAACGGTAGAATAAATGCATATTTAAGTTGAGCAAGTAGTGAAAAGCAATGGTTGAGCATTTTGTGAGAGCTATTATGGAAACACCAAGCCCCATCTTATCACTCTGACTGTTACACAAAGCACTTTTACCTAGCAAATTGAATGAAAATTTGCATAGAATGTTTTAGCAAGTGTCCCTGGAGAATAAAATAATGACTGTATCTCTGGACAAGAGTGGAAAATACTTAAATGTGCATACAGTTATGCTTTGGCCCAATAATGCACCAACACTTGTGTCCCACACATCCAATGGGAAGCCATGAGTATACCTCCATTTCTTTTTACAGGCGGTAGCAGAGATGGAAGAAGTATATTTACTATATATATAAATATAATACCATGTACCATACCAATATATAATATCATGCTATTCTGCAGATAAAGATGCAGTTAAATACCCTAAAGTTAAATACCCTTTCTCATGATTGGCTTCACTTGTCTATGCAGGTCAAGGGTCAGTGAGCTTATTAAACAAATTTTGTGTTCCAATAATTAGTGCTAAAGTTATTGAAGTTAATAAAACAACAAGGGTGCCAAAATTTATGCACCTGTATACTTTTGTTTCAATAATTATTGCACATTTTCTGTAAATCCTATAAATCCTATAAACAAACAGCTGAGAACAGCTGGGCCTTCTCATGTTTCGCTCTTCAAAAATCAATAAATACACCTTACAAACCTAATTTAATTCAGAACAGTTGTCTACTTTAATGAACAAATGTGTTAAGCTTTTTTATTAATATCCTCAGTACCATGCATACATTTGATTGAGATCCCAGAGACAACTCTGTGAGTCCTGATTATCATAAGCTAAGGTCGACTTTTGAGACAGCTAAAAACAGGTTCACCAGTTCACCAAAAGAGTACAATTAAAAACTGCAGTGTTTCCTTTGCTGAAGGGGAACAAACACAGACTTGATCATGTTGGCAGCGTGTGTGCCATCTGTTGTAATGCATTAATGTGTCATTTTGAGTCCTGATTGTCAAACATTATCCTGTTCATGCATTTGCTGAACGGTAAACACATTAGTTTGTGAGTCATCATGTTGCCTTTTCCTCTTGTTAACAACACACTGTAATAAGATGAAATGTAAATTAGCTGACCGTTTTCAATTTAAAGTGACGTTTAAATAAAGTAATAGAACACATTTCTGCCATCAGTATGGAAATGGCCACGTTTACTGTAAGCTTTTGTTCTAAAGCACTATGGAAATGTTCTGTTTACTCAGTTTACCACCTGCCACTGTAAAAAGTAAATGTTCTTTGGGTCAACAAATTTGTGACTCAACAGATGGATGACGAAACACTTCATTAAGATCAAGTTCATAATGTATCTCTTTTTTATTGATGTTTTTTTTAGAAAACAAATATTTAGAGCAGAACCAGGTTCAATTCCAACCTCGGTCATCTCTGTGTGGAGTTTGCATGTTCTCCATGTGCATGCGTGGGTTTTCTCCGGGTACTCCGGTTTCCTCCCACATTCCAAAAACATGCTAGGTTAATTGGTGACTCCAAATTGTCCATAGGTATGAATGTGAGTGTGAATGGTTGTTTGTCTATATGTGCCCTGTGATTGGCTGGCCACCAGTCCAGGGTGTACCCCGCCTCTCGCCCGAAGACAGCTGGGATAGGCTCCAGCACCCCCGCGACCCTCGTGAGGAAAAAGCGGTAGAAAATGAATGAATGAATGGAAAAGGTCAATGACTTATTCCCATCACTGGCAACTTAACAGATATTAAAGTCAATACTTAAATAGTTTGTTTTTGTTAATTAAAAAAGTGAACAAATAACATCCCAAAAAAGAGTTTTTCCTTCATGCCTGGCGTCATAAGTCGTCTTGCTTTTGGAGCACAGAAAACATCTTCTTGATCAGTTTTGATTCAACCATTGTGAATGATTCACTCATTGCTCTTTATTTCTGCAGCTGTTTGAACTCAGGCGTCTTGTTGCTGAGAATTCCTGAACTATTTAACAATTCCGGGTAAATATTGATTTCATACAGGGTCATACAACAAAAAAATTCAACATTTTTGAGCCTTGGTTGTTGGTCTATATGTGCCCTGTGATTGGCTGGCGACCAGTCCAGGGTGTACCCGGCCTCTCGCCCAAAGACAGCTGGGATAAGCTCCAGCATGCTTACGATCCTTGTGAGGTGAAGTGGTAGAAAATGGATGGATTGATGTATATAATGCAGTACCAACAAGTACTAACAAGTACTGTAGCCACACTGTCAGAGCAGTCAGTGATTACTTTCTGTGCCACTGAGGAGCACCACTCCTGATGCAGAATGCTGCTCAACAAGCTGAAATGACCTTCAGCGATGAGATCATTGTCAGGCACTCGATTCTGCGGAATGATATGCAGTACAATAACCCAGACTAAGAGTGTGCAACATAGCCAGTATTTGTATATGAGTAAAATTTAAAATAGCTTGAAAGACGAGCAAATGAAAGTTTATTTTTCTATACTACTATTCTTAGTAGTTCCATAACACGTGAAGGCTCATATACAGTTTGAAGGCAATATCATGCAGCAAGGAGTCCGCCATCAACTTGCAACCTTGGTCTCAACACCACCGTCCTTCTCATTATGTCCCTGGACACACCATACAAAATCGTCATTCCACCGGCAGAGCAGACCTGTTAAATTTTTCATTTCTAGAGTTTTTTGGTATTAGCAGGAGAAGTTAACAGCGCCTTAATGCATGCATTCCTGCTCTCAGGTGGGAGGAAGGTACTCCAAAATACATTTTGGAAAATAAATCATAGTCTGTCAGGGTTTTCCATAGGATTATTTGAAGCTGTGGTGGTGGGCCGCATGGAGGTGGACTGCCGACACTGTGCACTATCGGGCATGCCCATGTAAGGACATGTCAGTGTACCACTTTCACACACAATGGGAGGAACACTTTTTCCATTATGTCGGACTCTGCATTCAAGGCTGCAAGTTAAGGTGATGTAATATAAGGCAACGTCTCATCAAAGTAACATTACTGATGCCTTGTGACCAGAAGAGTACATATGACTCGTTTTTTTTTTTTTTTTACTAATAATGGGACATAGTCAACCACAAAACAGCATGAATTAATTAATAAATATTTGAAAAACCTGGAGTGAGTGTAAAGATGTTTGAACCATGGTGTAGCAAGGGACAACTTTACTGGTAACTAAGTTCACCGAACTCTCGATCTCAGAAGCAATATGTATATAGTTGGCAATGGCCTTGAGCGCCATCTTGAGGCTGTCAACGGTGTCAGTCAGTATGAATTAACATTTAAATGTATGTTAAATTATATACATGTATATTTTTTACATATAACTCCAGCCAGGACCAGCCAAACTATGAAAAAAGTGCACGTTATAGTCCAAAAAATACTCTATTTGAGAAAAATTTAGAAATTGTTTTTTTTTCATGAAGTCTTCTAAATTGTGTTGTAACAGAAGCCAAGATACACCTTGGGAAGTTTCACTTAGTGAGTGATCCTACAAATGTTTAGCAGTAGGAACTTCTGTGGTCCCTCATGACCACCCTCTTAAAATCAATAACCTGAACCATCTGTCAGATTAAGGATGATGGATGACTTCACACATCAAATGTGTGTCTGGTTTGCCAGAGCGTTCAGAGCAAGCTGTTTGCACATATATCTGTCACTTGGCTCTGTGTGCAGTGGCAATGAATGTACATTCTTCTCAGGGCACCAGTAATGATCCACTTCTTCAGAAACACCATGGCACCTGAATGGAAAATGCCCATTTACGCCTTCCATACTGATCTGTTCTTGGAGGCCACCAGGGTCCCAGAAAAAAAAAAAAACCTTCACCACAGTTGAGCAGAAAGATTGTGCTTTATGTCCCTTCAAGTTTTAACCATAACAGGAACGACAGAGCCATCCTTCCTTTGTCCGTTGACCAATTAAAATGAGTTCACATTTTACTAGATAGGCAAAGGAAATGCTCATGATAACTGCAAATTTCAGTTTCAAGCAGATTTGATACAATTGGTACAATGTAATCTACTGTCATCAATAATATAAATAAATTGAAAACTTCATCATCACGTTAGAAATCTAGGGGTTATAATGGACTCAGATCTGAACTTCAACAGCCACATTAAATCAATAACATCATCAGCTTTTTACCACTTCAAAAATAGTGTACTCGGTTCTCTGCATAGGCTTCCTGTAGGTCAAAAGTACATCCCTGACATGTTAGAGCCACATAAACCATCTCAGACTCTGAGAACCTCAGGTAGTGGTCTCCTGTGGGTGCCCAGAGTCAGGACTAAACGTGGTGATGCTGCATTTCACATTTATGCTGCCAAAATCTGGAACAGACTTTCTCGAAGATTTGAGACAATCCTCAACCTTGGCAGTGTTCAAATCCGGGCTGAAAACACTTCTGTGCATATGGCAACTGAAAGTATTTTATCTGCACTCTTTGTTTTTTGTTTTGCTTTGTTTTATAGATTTTTTTGTGATTTTTTAGAATGATTCTGTTTTTATGGATGAAGTGTTTTGACCTTTCTTTTCTGTAAAGCACCATGAATTGCCTTGTGTATGAATGGTGCTCTATAAATAAACCTGCCTCATTTTTGGCCCTAATGATTTATTTGAATCATTTTTTTTCATTTTAAGATGTTTGTAATAAATTCTATATTGATAATAGGGAAGCTCTGATGAAGACAGCTGGGATAGGCTCCAGCAGGCTCCCTCGTGAGGAACAAGTGGTAGAAAATGAATGAATGAATGAATGAATTAAATATTGACAAGTTGGTCAAAATTTCACTGTAAGGTAAGAGCACATTAAATCAATAACATCATCAGCTTTTTACCACTTAAAAAATAGTGTACTCGGGTCTCTGCATAGGCTTCCCGTAGCTCAGAAAATAGACATTAAAACAGCACTGCTTGTGTCTTTTCATGGTCAAAAGTACATGCTCGTTGTTTACATGCTTTGCCAAGCTGTCACTGGCCGTAAATTACATTGGTGGCAGCTTCTTGTCTAGAGACTCCAAATATGACTTTATACCACAGTTTTCAAAACAAATAAGCAATATGGTTAGTTCGGAGCACATTTTTGTCCCATGGGGAAGCTACAAGTACAGTATATAGTACATACCCCATGAACATGATAATGTTCAAGGCTAGGGAACCTAGCCTTTTTGAGTAGCTCACAAAGGCTGAAAGAATATTTGCTTCAACTCTTAGTATATTTGTATTATAACTGTTGAAGTCAGACTTCAGAAACTGCGTCACATGACAGTTTTCCAACATGATACCAACACACCTTTTAGATGACATTTGCCTTGCTGAGGAAATTGAAGGTGATGAAGTGACCAAATATGTACCAAGACCTGAATTCAATTAAGCATGTGGGAGTGTGTCCTGTCTGAAGTGCACAAGCTGTACGATGTCATCACTGAGGAGTGGAAGAGGATTCCACTAACAATTTGTAGAGCTCTGGTGAATTCCATGCAGAAAATAATGAAGGCACTGCTGGCTAACAATAATGCTCACATGAAATATTGACGGGCTGCACGGCGAACAAGTGGTTAGCACGCAGACCTCACAGCTAGGAGACCAGGGTTCAATTCCACCCTTGGCCATCTCTGTGTGGAGTTTGCATGTTCTCCCCGTGCATGCGTGGGTTCTCTCCGGGTACTCCGGTTTCCTCCCACATTCCAAAAACATGCTAGGTTAATTGGCGACTCCAAATTGTCCATAGGTATGAATGTGAGTGTGAATGGTTGTTTGTCTATATGTGCCCTGTGATTGGCTGGCGACCAGGGTGTACCCCGCCTATTGCCCGAAGACAGCTGGGATAGGCGCCAGCAGGCTCCCTCGTGAGGAAAAAGTGGTAGAAAATGAATGAATGAAATAATGACAAGTTGGGCAAAATTTCACTCTAAGGTAAGAGCACAGTAAATGCTACAGAAGGTACAGCATTTGGCTTTTACATTCATTTATGGACCATTTGGAGTGAAATGTGGGAGGAAACCAGTGAGAAAACCATGAGAAAGCCAACGCACACACGGGGAGAACATGCAAACTCCACACAGAGATGCCCAAGTGGAGATTTGAACTCAGGTCTTCCCGATCTCCTGAAAGTGTGGCCAACATGCTCACCACTCATCCACAGTGCGGCCTGCCATATCAAAGATATATTAAAATTATAATACGTGTAAAATACTGTATGCACATAAAGCAGGCACTGCACTACCAATCCCGTTTAAAAGTGTGAAATGGTAACACTCCATTGGAAGGAACAATGGAATTATTCTCCATGACTACCTACCTCCCGTGAAGCCCAAGGTATGAATAGTTTCACCTCTACCAGTCCCAAAGATAAAAGCATTCCCGGGATCCCGCATTACAGCAGAGATATGCCTGGATACCCCGGCTTATGCCTGAATATTTGAGAAGTATGTGGCCGCATATACTAGTGCTGGATACAGGTATTTCTATGCATCCATTCATTAATCCGTCCAATCTTTTTATGCTACCAAAAACACAGCTGAAGTCAACCATGCCCACTAACAAGAAGCTAATATGGTTTGGCCCTCACAATACATTGTCTTGTCAAAAAGACAGTTTATTGTGAGGTAAACAGTTTCTTTCTCTTCACGGGAATCTTTCTGTTCTTTTTTGTTTTTTTTCCTCTTTCCTCTTTTTTTCCTCTTTCTGTTCTTGTTTTGAAAAGGTCATTGCATTTTCTCTCTGAAATCAAACAATGGTATAATGATCAAGGTTTTCCACATCCGCTCAAATACATGTGATGAGCCACGGAGTTAAATGAAGACATCTGACACAGTGCTTGCACAATGTCAACATTTAGACGAAACACTTGCACTCAAATAAATCTTGTATTTCATTTTCCATCTCTTTCAGAGATAAGCCACCGTGACGCCCTGCGCTCACTATCTCAAACGATCCCCACAAAATCATTGAGAAACAATCTTTTCTTCCAGTGTCCCGCGGTACTTCTGAGAAGATTAGAAGAATGTAATAATTTCACCGCTGATCTGTTAGTGAGCATCTGCTATTACCATACAGATTTCGCCTCTCCTGTGGGGAAATTTGGGCTCAAAATATATTTTACTTTGCCGTTTCGTCATCTCAGCATGTATCTTATCCAAATACTGATGTATGTAATCATTGCACAATCCTGCTGTCAGTGAAAACAAATGGAAAGTGGATATTGATCTCTACGTGTTATAGCTAACAGCGTCACCTCCACAATCATTCTAGCTCCCTATTATCTTTACTCTTTTTTTGTCTGCATCAATGTCTTTACTCCCCAGAGAAGGCTTTCCTTGCACTCATTTTATGTAACTGAAATAATAATAATGATACTGCAATTCATTTCAACTTCTGTCATGCTTGGTTTGAGAAAAAATGGATGGATCCCAGGATGCGGAGACAAGGCCAGCTCAAACAGTTTCAGATTCTTTAATAATACAACAGAAATGGCTACGAACAGGAACAAAAGATAATAATGAACAAAAAGGAACTGCTGCAAGAGCTGGACAGCCTAATGCCCTGCAGAATCACAGATAGGGTTGGTGCAGGATGAAATTGGCAGAAAGCAGATGACTGAAGGTTAAGTGCAACAGTCCAATGTAAACACGTGGCATGAAGGTGCACTGGATGCGCTGGATTAGAAAACAATCCACTGTTAACTAGCTGCAACTGAGGTGATTAAAAGGGCTGGCTAATGAGGGACAGCTACAGGAGTCAAGAAGCTCCGCCCAGCTCAGAGTGTGTCAGCCTCTGAAAAGGCCAACAAGACAAGGCATGATTATCCTATCTTGTCCACCACATATGATGTCATGTTTTTATACATGATAATGTAAGCAGTTGCATTACATGGATTCATAGTTTACACATTGGTATTCTGGCACACATTAAGGACATGCTTTTGTTTTCTAAAAATGTTTACCCAATAAACAAACTACTGCTTAATTATAATGCTTATTTTTGGCCCGTTGTATTGTGTTATGGACTCCTATAGAGCAGCTACACACAATAACCAGCAAAGAAAGCTTTCTAGATCTTCAAGAATCTGCCCCTATTTCAGCTGTATTTCCTTGGATTTCCAAAACAGTCTGTTTTAATTTATTTCAGCCCATCCGTGCACACCCACTCCGCTTTGATTGGTGCCACTCAGCTTATGCAAGCTTGAACTACCTACATTTATACACACAAGTTAAATTAATACCAACGCCAATGAAAAAATAGCATTCACATATCTGACACAAATGATGTTGTCAGAAGAAAACATACTTTTGTAAGTTTTGTTGAAGAACTTTTACGGTACATACTGTATATTGCAATTATACTGTATCATAAACAGTTGGTGACACGTGGAATATATGTTTGTCTTTTGCCAGTATTTTATTTGTCCTAATCCTGTGTATCACTAAAAGCCCCTATTGGGACTGCTGAGCATAAGCTACAGTATATAATAGTGATTTAATGGCTTTGCCTTTGTGGCTTGTTTGGCTGTTGTAGAGAACATGTTTCATCTGAATTAGTAATAAAAAAATAGAAATACACAATACACATATGATATTGGAAGTGTTGCAAAATATACACTTCAAAGGGCCCTTGTTATAGTAATACAGGACACAACACAACCTCAGTAGAAAACTGAAACCAGTGGCAATACTGAAGTGACAATTTGCCATAAACTGACAATTAATTTGAGAGATAGTATGCCTTTTGTGGCTATTTGGGTGAGTTCTGATTCAGTTTTTTCAACTTCTTGCGGACAATTTGTACTAAAGACACTGACAAATTATCTTGGCTGACAATGCTTGTGTTTCTGTGTACAGTGTTTGGATGCCAGTAAGAGCTCCTATTTGAGTCCTTAAAAGAGGCTGCTGACGACTGCAGAATGTCACGTGGGCTAACATTTATAGGAGAGCTGGGACCTGTGGGACAGTGTGATTTGTCAGGAACAAGAGCCTGAAGTTTAATTAAAGTCATTAGGCAATTACGAGCCAGCATGGTAGTGCTTTACAATGCATTTCTGTCTTGTCCATTATCCGTGTTCAATCAAAGAAGTCCCCTCACTGATATGAGCTATAAACATTACGATAGTATATAGGTCAGCCACTTTGAAACTATCAATGAAATAGGCTGGTAATCAAATCACCTATTTAAAAAGCTTGTGTATCCCAAAATGTGAATACTTAATGTGAATTTGCAAACTTTCTTCAATAAAAGTCAGTAAAGTAAATCCTGTATTAAAGTGAGCAAAGTTTCTAGATTGGAATATTAAAATATGTTAACTAAACTAGTAAGTTGACTGTAGGTCCAGTAGAACAATTGCTTATTTGTAAAAAAAAATAAATAAATAATAATAATTGCAACCAAGGACGACTGATGAAATATTAATGATGACTTTTCACCTAACATACCTTAAGCATTTTAGATCAGATAACACTGGGGACAATTCATTCATTAGATAAACCTAATGTTTGAAAATGATGTAAGTGTTTTGCCAAATAAATCCTAGCAGAACAGGCCCAATTCCAAAGTAGTAATTTTTACTCATTGCAAGGATGACTATGATCTGTAAAGCTACCACAGTAAGTCTAAAACACTCATCATTCTGCTTGGATAGGTTATATCCCTTGTTGATTAAATAGAAGGGTGTGAAGGATGAGGAAGAAGAGTGGAGGACACATTGATAGAATATTGCGTGTAGCACATTTGCAGTAATGGAGTGTGAACATGGAAAAGATGAGAAGTAACAGATCTACTAGACCTACACTGAGACATGGGGATTTATTGTCATGATTCAATTGTTGAGATGTTTACTGTAGCTCCATTAGCATGTGTGCAGACACTTGACCTTCACAATTGCTGGTGTTTCTGGTCTCGATGAAGTACAATGTACTTTATGTGACAAACTGCTTACTTATTTGGGAGACTTTATTTGTACAGTTACTTGTAATTAGGCCTCAGCCATTAAATGAAGTCCTGATAATGAATTGGTTGATTTAATCAAGCTTAGATAATAAAAGTTTATATATTATGTTGTAGACTGACAAATAGAATTCCAATAAATGCGGACTTAACAAATACAAAGTTTGCTTGTGTGAGGTGAATGGAAAGAGTTTCCTCGTTGTAGTGATCTATTTTTCAATCCACTTTGAAATTGTTTCCCTCACGTCAATAATGAGCAGTCAGGTTATTGGTAAACTAAAACTTCTTTTTCAATGGGGTATCCCCTGGAACATTTGCTGAGTTTCAGGACTGTGGATTTTCCAACTTCACTTCTAGTCACTGTTACCCACAGGCAAATGGTGCAGCCTTTCAAACTGCCAAATGTATTTTAAAACAGCCTGGCCCCTGCTGAGCCTTAATATGTTATCTCTACACTGATTTCTGCGACCGGCGCAAGCCCAGCCGAGCTCATGACAGGACGACAAATCCACACCCGTGTTCTATTGCTAGAAGAGATGTTGCAACAGCACATGGTTGACCAGGACCTGGCCAGCCGCTGAGACGCTGCTGCAAAAGAGTGTTACCGGTTCCGGTGATATTCAGTTTGCCTACTCCCAGAGGCGCTGTGTCATGCTACAACAGATGCCATTTCCAGGCAGTCCTGAGGACGGCTGACCCAGTGGAGTAGCAGAACAGAAACCAACAAGAAAATAACTACATTGGCTCTTTTTGACAAGAGTATGAAATAACCAATTAGGCAGGATGACTACACAAATTATCTTTTTATTGGCATCTAACAAACAGCTGTAAATGCTCATGAAAAATATAAGATAAGATAAGATAACATATGCCTTTATTCATCCCTCAGTGGGGAAATTTGCATTGCACAGCAGCAAGAGTACAGAGTCAGTTAAGCAGTACAAAATACACAATATAGAAAAATAAACAATATAAACAACCCAAGTATTAACAAAATCAACAGTTTTTTCCAGAGTTATATACAATACAGTATGCAGATAATATGAAACGAGATGAGATATATGACCAGTCTATACACTGAGATCTTGCTAGTGAGTTAATATGAGGCATTATGGAAATACTTCACATAGAACTTAGTATATTGCATTTAGAGCCCTTAATATTGCACATGGAGGTTGATCAGATATTGCACAGTGAATGGGGTCTAGAGTAACTATACCCCATTCATACTATAAAAGCTATAAACTATAAAAGCAAGTATTACACAGATGCTCAAATGGATAAAAACAATTGCAGGCTTAATAATTCATTTATTCATTTATTTTCTACCGCTTGTCCTTACGAGGGTTGTGTGGGTGCTGGAGCCTATCCCAGCTGTCTTCGGGCGAGAGGCGGGGTACACTCTGGACTGGTCGCCAGCCAATCACAGGGCACATGTAGACAAACAACCATTCACACTCACATTCATACCTATGGACAATTTGGAGCCAATTAACCTAGCATGTTTTTGGAATGTGGGAGGAAGCCTGAGTACTTGGAGAAAACCCACGCATGCACGCATCATCATCCTTCACCGTCGATTATCTTTGTAAAAGGCAACCTTTTTTGCTCTCATATTGAACCTCATTAGATTATGCATGGGTTCAGAATATTACTGTATATCCAGTGAACATATTGTGTATTATATAGTATTCCCCATGTATACAATACATCTTTGTGGGTAGTTTGTGGCCAACAAATAAGACAAAATGACAAAATGATTAAATGCAAAATAGCAAGAGATTTCTCAGTCAGTGAAATGCCACATACATAGTAACACATGAGATTGCAATAGTGGTAGCAGTATTGTATTGAACAGATGTCATGTAGAACACACTCGGAATCTGAGTGTGCCGTAAGTAAGTCTGCTGTCTTTGCTGCCTAAGATTCAATATACGTATTATATGCATGAATCATCCAGATTTTATTGCAGTAGCCATTGCCTAAAACTATTAATCGCTAAATTGCTCCATAATGTTACTTGATTAATGTGCCTACATATGCTCGGTATTGATTGCAAATTACTTTTATGAGAGCAGATGGACTAAATTTCTTTGGTGTTGATTAGTACACAGAATATTTTCCCACTAAGGATGTCAAAAGAAATACTATTTCATATTTTATGAAGAGAATTTGCCAAGGACATACATTCCTCCGGTGGTGTTGACATTAGTTTGGTGTTTTTCCACAACTCAGTAGGTCACTTGCAGAAGGTTGTTCTGCAAGAAAGGAAGTTGAGTTTCAGTCTAGGCAAAGTGACACGGAGTATTGGATACAAAATCATCATGTTCTGTTTATAAAAACATGTCTATTAACCTATGACTGTTTTGTATCACTGTTGTACATGATGAACATACTGTATACATTATTCATTCATTTTCTACCGCTTTTTCCTCACGAGGTTTGCGGGGGTGCTGGAGCCTATCCCAGCTCTCTTTGGGCGGGACTGGTCGCCAGCCAATCACAGGGCACATATAGACAAACAACCATTCACACTCACATTCATACCTATGGACAATTTGTAGTCGCTAATTAACCTAGCATGTTTTTGGAATGTGAAAAACCAATCAGGAAACCAGAGTACCCGGAGAAAACCCATGCAGGGAGAACACGCAAACCCCACACAGAGATGGCCGAGGAACCCTAGTCTCCTAGCTGTGAGGTCTGCGTGCTAACCACTCGTCCACCGTGCCGCCCTACTGTATACATACAATACATAAATTACACACGTGATCACTTAGACATTATGTTCATTCCCAATACTAATTGCTGTCATATAGAAGCGCAGTACCGTAATCTGTAATCCATCTGTAGCCCAACTATCAGCAATGATTTACCTTTTATGACTCATTGATGGCCTCTGCCAGCATCACCGCAGCTGACAGGAAGAGGCTGGACAAGCTGATCAAGAAGGCCAACTCTGTCCTGGGGTGTCTTCTGGAACTGGTGGAGGAGGTGGGCAAGCAGAGGATGACGTCCAAACTGTCCTCAATGAGGAATAAAGTATCCCACCCCCACGCTGACTACACTAAGGAGCTCCATTAGTGACAGGATGATACATCCAAAGTGTGTGAAGGAGAGATATCGCAGGTCTTTCCTTCCTGCAGCTTTCAGACTCAACAATAATACGGTTCCAGACAATAATCTGTACAATAATCATGCAATAACTGTATATAGTGTATATAATTTCTGATTTGATTTGTATTTGTATTACCCTGTTTCAGCACTTTATCTGCTTATTTTTATAGCAGTATTTTTGCTGCTATAAACCTGGAATTCCCCTTGTGGGAAATCTTTTTCCTTTTCTGTTATACTAATTCTTCTTCTTTGTTGTTTGTTAAAGTAATACATCCTCCATTTTGATTATAATTCCAGTATTTCTATTAGTTACATTGTATGCACACAACTATGGTGCTTTGAATGACGCAGAACATGCACATAAAGAAAGAATATTGGCAAAAAAGCTGATACCAATATCTTATTTTTATGCCATATTTCGGTTGACCAATATTATTGTACATCCCCATTTGAGTTGTACAAATACTACGTCTACGTAAAGATGCTCTACAGTGCATTTTTAATGCATTACCTTAGAGACCAGGAGTCAGTCGGTGTCTTGGCTCAAAAGGCAGAAGCCAGCTCTGACATGTTAATTAGTCCTGAATCCCTCTTTTGGCTGCTGCATGAGACAGCTACACTCGAGGAAAGATACAGCAGGGAAATACGCAGGAAGCTTCCTAAAGCACGGCTACACTTTGATCTACTGAAATGGCTGTTATCAATTGTTCAGTTTCATTTAGTGTCGCTGGATCAAAGTGTCAAAGGAAAGTAGGGTACCCTCTGAGAGTATCTCATTAAAAGTCCAATTTTGCACCACCGTTCCTTTAGTTTCACATAACAGTTTGGCTTTATTTACAAAATATTGGTTACATGTCTAAGGTAGAAAGAAATATGGTTTCTCTGTGCATCACAAATTAGATAAGTAGAAAAAGCAAACCTTCTGTACATCCCCATCAGACCGTACAGTTTGCTATGGTGCAATTGAGGATGTGCCATCTGGCAGCGTTTCTTCTGACCCAAACACAGTGATTAGACACACACTGGAGGGTATTCATTACTTTTCATGTGTCAACAGAAATTCAGGACAACATAAAATGCTTTACAATTAAAAAATTTGACAAAAAGACCTCAAATTCAAGGATATTTGTTTTCGATATTGTTGTTTCTTCTGTTGAATTCATTGGCAGGATACTCTTGAGTTAGGCTGGTATGATTATAAGTTGATGTTAGTGATCTCTACTCTGCCCATACAGCGCTATATAGTATATATATATACCAACAGCACAAAATATAGCACACACAATGATGCTGCTGTTGTTACTGATATACAGCTATGTTTCATAATGATGTTATAAAAACATACAATCCCAAAAAAATACCTATTGAATAGAGAAAACTATAAGGAAAACCATTTCTTGACCACAAAAAACGCCACATTCTTTACTGTTGTAGTATAAACATAAGGGTTTTTTTCACTGCAATTTACAATGGCTTTTCCAAGATTTTTCATGCCGACTTCTTTGGCAGCTAGAAAGTGGGGGGGCTATACTGATGTCATGCTGAAAAAATTAACAAGCTGTAACTATGGTGGACATGCTTTGAAAATGAAGATCAGATGGTTTTTTTTTTTCTTTAAATGCGGGGAAAAAAAGATCACAATGTTGGTGGCCAAACAAAACATCCTATTTTCATGTTGGAATGAGGTAAATAAGCTACCAGACTTACCATGCAATATTCTTGTGTACATACAAAGATGTGTAAACTTATTAGTGTCATCTTACAGTCCAGTTGTTTGCAAAAATTACATGTGTAAACCCTTTTCATGCATGTTCTGGGGTTATTTCTTAATTTATGTGAAAGATAATTGCATACAAGACAATACAAGTAATACAAGTATTATATATATTAATGGGTCGAGCAGAAGGTGGGGGGCTGAATTTGGGGAACATGAATGATTAATCTTCCCTCCATCCGTTTTCTATACCGCTTATCCTCACGAGGGTCGTGGAGCCACCAATTAACCTAGCATGTTTTTGGAATGTGGGAGGAAACCGGAGTGCTGGAGTGCCCGGAGAACATGCAAACTCCACACAGCTATGTGGCCTGAGCGCTAATCACTCGACCAGCCTCTCTTCTGTTAATATTTTGGAATATTTTTGTATTTAGGAGCATAGAAAACCTGTTTATGACTGTTTTTTGTTTTTTTTTTACATTTTATTTACATTTTAGAGCGCTGTCAACGCGAAATAACACCCCTATAGTCACCTACATGATTTAATTCAGTCAAGTCCTTGTTGGCTCACATTGAGCATTTGACTGAGGATGTTACCCTGATGGTAGGCTGGAAAAGACATACAAGACTACAAAGTGTCAGGCTGGCATAAGGGAGCTTCTCCAGGGAGATGAAATGTACACATTTACCCGAACAAAGTGACACATAAGTAGTTCTATTATATCACACACAAATATGGGTAAAATCCTCAGCTCAATACTACAAAGTTATTGATCCACAGGCTATAACAGTATAAGTACTTCTCATTATTAAACAGTATTATACTGACATACGTAGATACCGATACATTTTACTTGAAAATTTTCAACATCATGATTAATTTGTAATTTTGATCCTGGTGCTGGGGTCATCAATAGATGAATGAGTTGATGGTTTCAATGCGCTTTGAGTACCTTCGAAGTAGAAAAGTACTATACAAGTGAAAACCCTTTTCTTTGTATTTTAAAAACATTAATTTAACAGGACTAAGTATCGCCAGACACACCCATGCTGAAACATTAAAGAAACTAATAAAACGAACACAACATTTTCTACAAATGGTTGCCGTGAGGACTATGCAAACCAATGGCAATTCATGAATAATACATAAAAAATAATGCCAGAAAATTAGTAAGGTGGGAATACGGGTGGGAATGTGTGATGAAGTGGAGTAAAAAAATCCTCAACCCATTATGAAGCACACATAATTTATAAGTGTGGTACAGTCCAGACTTTGGTGCATTCTTGGCATGAGCTGAAGTGTAAAAGCGCCAAATACTGTAAACAAGTCCTTGAGCTTGGTGCACTCACCACCATGAACACACTGCTAAGACAACATTACTGTGTTGGCTTGGACACGTGTGCCGGATGGAGGACGACCGCATACCAAAAGACATCCTCTACAGAGAACTTGCGCCTGGCAACAGATCTGTTGGCTGTCCAATGCTGCTCCAAGGTCATCTGTAAGCAGCAGTGGTGTTTGGTCATGTTTTGGGCCAGCAAAGCCTTCTCTGCCGACCTAAACACCATCAGAAGTACTGAACTACATTTACAACTTAAATTCTAGTACTTGTTTCATGAAACTGTATTAATCAATCCACAGCAGTCTATTATCTTCATTTTGTAGCATGCCTGTTGTTCAAGTCTGGTGCTTGTGTGTCTCACTGTACATTCCAGTTACATTGCTGACACCTACTGACCAGTGTGGAATACCACATATAATTTGCAGCATCTTTTGAAAATCTGAAACTGAACTGAACTAAAAAACGGATGAATTTGGAATGTAAGAAAGCAAGAAACATGGGCCCCCAAATGTAACACATAAATACACTTACTGCCTAAACATTAGAACCACTTGCACAATAAAATCTAATACAAGCTCTGTATCAAAATGGTTGCAGCGGTGGGGAACATGAGAAGTTCCCTGAAGTTAATTTTGCACAAGAACATTTACCATTTAGTATTGGAAATATGTGCAACACAAAGGGCAAACAGAATGTTGTATGCTGTGGGCCATTATGAGAAGTACATTTAGAACGAGTACAAAAGATTCAGGACAAACACACTTTCACTTTCTGCTTAGAAAATATGTGCCTTGCAGCATTTCTCCAAACAATCCCAGATGGCATGACAGGTGACTGAGAAGCACATTGTATTCACAATGATATGCATCCCAGCCTCTTTGAATCCTTTTGTTTGCTTTCCGCTGTGCAAGTCATCTGGCATACTTGCTCATTTAATTTAAAATAGATGACATATGCTTGCCAAAAAGTTATAACTGCAACATGCACATCCGTGCTGTATATGGAAACACATCACAACCAACTGCGCTGGGTTAAACCAACTAAATAATTCCATTTGTAGTGGACAAAAGAAGATGTTGCCAAGTAGTGCCTGAAAGCTGTACTGTTGATGTGCGTCTGAAAGATGGAGATAAAATCGTTGAGTTGTCAGCTCGCCACCTGGTATGACATATGAGGGAGGAGATGAGCATGAAACTCTCATAAACTCAAAATGCAGCCGTCTATCATCAGTGTGAGATGTGAGGGGAATGTCTCATGCAAGGTCACAGTGAAGCAAATGTGACATTAAAAACAGCTCAAGACGTTAATTCACTCTTTATCGCGCAATTTATATGCTGCAGGAAGCTTACCTGACAGTATATGGGTGTAATGCTTTGTGCAAAGGTCACAATGAAGTTTCTACAACACCATTATAAACTTTTGCGGGAAATTAGTTGGTTAAAATTTGGGGTTTCCAGCATACTTTTTACCATTTCCCCCCTAAAACAAAGTGGTGCAGAAGGTTACTTTCTGACTGATGATGTAATTTGAATTAACCTTGGTTGTACACTTATTTATATGGTAAATATCCCAGATTTTTTGTACAAATACAAACACACAATATGCTAACTTAATGCAATATTAAAATTATATTAGTAGGGTCTGATTTTATAAGTTGCTATTCAAATTAGAGTTGTTGAAATTATAAACAGTGCAGACACGATCAGACCCTTTTTTGATGTCAAATAATCCACAAAATAGATATTCATTCATTCATTCATGTTCTTCTGCTTATTGCCAGCCAATCACAGGGCACATATAGACAAACAACCATTCACACTCACATTCATACTTATGGACAATTTGGAGTCACCAATTAACCTAGCATGTTTTTGGAATGTGGGAGGAAGCCGGAGTCGTATATGTGCCCTGTGATTTGCTGGCGACCAGTCCAGTCCGCCTCTCACCAGAAGACAGCTGGGATAGGCTCCAGCACGCCCACAACCCTCCTAGGAATAAGCGGTAGAAAATGAATGACTGAATGAATGCATTTGGAAAGAAGTTTGGGATGGCTCTCAACCATTGGTTTCAAAAAGGTTTTTCTAAGGGCTCACGAGCTGTCACGGTGAGCTGTCACTGGCTGATTGGGCGGGCAAGCCATAACCCCACCCCCAATGCACGTTTTTGTCAAAGATTTCACGGAGCATGGGCGAAGCTGGACGATACCAAGGTGGACAATCTGCCAAAATGTTGTCCTAAACAGATTGAAAGTGGGTTCGGCAGTAGTCCGGAAGTCCTCAAGAGATCTTGGGAGTGTTACCAATCACAGTGGAGTGGGCGTGGTGCAATAAAATAAACCATGGAAATCCAAGGAAATACAGCTGGAATAGGTGTAGGTTCTGGAAGATCTAGAAAGATCTCTGTGTGAGTTATTGTGTGTAGCTGCTCTTTCAGAGTCCACAACTCAATACAAAGGGTTGAAGATGAGCATAATAGGTCTCCTTTGATAAATGACAAATATTAGATATAGCTCTTATCCTGGGTTGTGCAGGTGTGTTTTTGTTTTGGCAAATCACTCTATATTGAGCTTTCAGGTCAGTCCCAGTTGTGAGTAGTTGGCCACAGGAAGTCTTAATACATGAGCGAGACATTACCTGACCTTGGCCTCAGTGTGTGAGCATCTGGACGAATGTCCTTCACGCTGAATGCAAATGAATGTGCAAGGAAGGGAACCTGGAACACAAGTCTCTGTGCTCTGTAGTCTCTCTTCAGAATGCAGCTGACTTCTAAGATGCTCTCTAATATAGCGCTTTTAACATAAAAGGGTTTTGGTGCATAAAACAACGTGAACAGGAAAAAAGTGCAATACATTTTTATCAAATTTTCTCTCTAGTTTCTTCTATATTTCTGCAGATTTCTAGTGCACACCTCAGTTAAATGCGGTTATAACAGCAAACATTGACCACAATGTGTGGTCATATGCTCTGCATATGGGTGAACTTTATACTTCTATAATGTTACATTTAAATAGCTTCAATACGATTTGTAAAATAGTGCCACTTTGATTTTATTTTCTGTGAGAGAACTGTTGAGGCAAGAACGATAATATGCAGGCATTTAAGTTTTTTTATGAAGAGGTAAAACTTTTTAAAGCCAGGTTTGAGTAATTGTATTCACATCAGTGCTTTGTGCCGGGAAAGTTCCCAGTCACCCAACTTCGAATGGAATATACTAATTGAACCTCTTTGATGAGTGGAAAATGAGTCTGTAATGACTATGCATATTTTCTAGCTACTATACTACCTAATTCTACATACATTCCAACCACCAGTGGCGGTTTTAGCTTTTCTCTATGGGGCACTGCGGAGGGGCAAAGAAAAAAAAATCGATTTAATGCTCAGCGCTCACCAAATCCTCATCGAGTCAGCACATGGCATATGGGTGCCCTCTACAGACGCGATGCCCCAAAGGTACCCCCAAACGTGGTAGTTGGGTGACGGTAAGGGATGATGATAATAGTGCTGTTGATTTGGGTGAACAAAACGTGAAAAGGACAAAGTCAAAGCCATCAGGTGCATAATTAGAAAGAAGAGGAGAAACAGGCCAAAGATAAAGGTATGGTGCTATAGCATCACTTTACGGAGAGCACATTATGGAATGTACAGGGTCTAGCAAAATGATCTGATGCATTTGTAGGTTAAATAAAACGCAAATAAAGTAAAGAAACAAAAAAGTGTTTTTATTTTCGAAAAGTACATATTATGCCATTGTTCTTCGTTTCTTTTTCAGTTGCTGCCATGAATTGGACTGGTGAGTATCTGTAACTGCAATACAACAAACGTTCTGTTTGCACTTCAATCTTGGTATACATGATCCCAGCTCGAAACCCGATCTTGTTATGGGTTACCAACTTCAGAGCTACTGGATCTGCATTAAAATGAAAATCAACCGCCCTCGTGCCACCAGAACCGATTTAATTTTGAAAACATAATGAAACAGAATGGCATTATGTGTACTTTTTGCAAATAAAAACACTTTTTTGTTTCTTTATTTTATTTGCCTTTTATTTAACCTACAAATGTGTCGGATAATTTTGCCTGACCCTGCATATGATAGGGATGAGCGAGTACACCAGTATCTGTTCACCCATCTAAATTATCTGTAGGTGTACGCGGAGTGGGTGGGGTTTAACAGGAAATTCAATAAAATAATGCTGGTAACAATGCAATTTGGAAAAACAAAGTATGAAACTCTGGGCTAGTACATTCATTCATTCATTCATTCATTCATTTTCTACCGCTTTTCCTCACGAGGGTCGCGGGGGGTGCTGGAGCCTATCCCAGCTGTCTTCGGGTGAGAGGCGGGGTACACCCTGGACTGGTGGCCAGCCAATCACAGGGCACATATAGACAAACAACCATTCACACTCACATTCATACCTATGGACAATTTGGAGTCACCAATTAACCTAGCATGTTTTTGGAATGTGGGAGGAAACCGGAGTACCCGGAGAAAACCCACGCATGCACGGGGATAACATGCAAACTCCACACAGAGATGGCCGTGGGTGGAATTGAACCCTGGTCTGCTAGCTGTGAGGTCTGCGCGCTAACCACTAGAACGCCGTGCTGCCGCTAATACATTCAGTAAAATTATAAACTGGGCTTATTCAGCACTGCTCAGTTTTGAACCCTGCATTTGACTCCAGGGTGTAATATTAGATTAAATTACATCATATGCGCTCATATCATTAGCACACAGAATATGTACTGTTCTCATTTTTAAGCCAATATCGACAACATCGAAATATTGGGATGAGTCACTGCCAGCGCCATGCCACTGATTCTGGTGCCGGCACCAGCATCTTTCAAGCATGAATAATGAACCAAAATAACCTTGAAGAAACTTTCTAAGTATAGCACCCCTGCCTCCTCACCAAACCCCCCAAGAGGGGGGCCCGCCCCACTATTTCAGTAGCACTGCTTTAGTGGTTTAGTGTTTTTTTTTCTTCATGCTTATGTTTTTAGTGATGTCCTAAGTGTGCCTAAGCCATCAAGGGGTGTTGACATTGCTATCACACGGTTTTCAATTCTGTCGTCAGCAAGCCTTTACAGCCCGCTGTTCACTGAATGCAGCTCATTCAGTCTTTCGCAACAGGCCTTGGTCAAGCCGGGGACACTGACAGTGCTTTCATGTGAGCTTTTGCGCCCATATGACAGCCACACTGTGGCTCTCTGTCATGGCTGCCGATGCCCAAGGATGTGCACTGTTGGGTCTGAAGTTGTGGGGATGATTGCTTCTTGAGAAAAGCTCAGGCCTGGATTAAAGGCAACAATTTTTTCTCCACAAGCAAAATACAAGCAGCGTGTACCTTTTTTTTTTTTGCTAATTCATTGCTGTGACTTTTTATCCACTTTTGCAGGGCTCGGGGATGTAGCTGCGTGAATTCTATACTCCAACTGGAGCAGCTGGTGGGTGGCAGCTAGCTCAGAGAGGGGACTCTTACTTTTACCCTATTCATCACAGGCTTTGTATTTATGCTAAATTTCTAATGTGCACTTTCAGGGAGTACTTGGGTTTTTACATTTATGGGCAAATCAAGGCAGTGTATTTTCGTTGTTACAGAAAGCAATGCCTCGGCTGCAGTTAACAACAAAACATATGACTCAATCCATAGCAAAAAAAAGTAAGTACTCCGGCAAGACACTAAATGCCATATTAAAAGATTATCATAAAAATGGAGAAAATATGCATGAAAAATATAGTTGCAATGTATTGATTATAATGTGGCATTAAGTTGGATTACTGGATGGATTTTCCATTATGCACCCACATTAAACGCATATCCTGACTCTTTAGGGGCTAGAGTCTTGCAAATAAAAAGCAACCATTTACATTATTGTCATAGCATGGCATGATAACTACATGCAGGTGGAATATGACATTATGTCAACAAATCTTTACCCGAGAATTCCAACCTGCTGAATACCGTCTGTGGAAAAGGTCTAGTTCACGTTGACTCAGATTTAGCATCATAAAATACAGCACAGGAATGACCAACGCAGTGACATTTAAGCTGCAAAGAGTTTGCTGGCAGTGATGCTTTAACTCAAAGGCGTCAAGGGTAGTACACCATTACGGCACATAATGCAGTTCGGTTTGTAGATAATTCAGGAGGATGAAATAAAAAATAAATGGGATTTCAGAGATCATATTCAGCCATCTAGAAAGGCTAAAATCATTTCATATTTATGTACAACCTCTGTACCACAGGGGATTTTTATTAGCATACTAATATACTGGAAGGTTTGAAGGTACCAACATTTTTAAAATAAAACTGAGAAGCCCATTTCTCCACATATATTCAAATTCTGTCTGTGCTTGTGTGTACGTGTAACGACTGGCTGTGTAATAAAATCGACTAAAAAAGTACAAATCTTCATAACAGAGGCATATCATGTGTCACTGAACATACAGTATAAAACCTATAAAAACTAACTTTAGTGTAAAAAAACAAACACATCAAGGTCAAAGGCATGGGAAGGTAGGAAGCAGAAGATGAATTCCATATTGAAGTGGTCAACATTGTTGCATTATTATTCCATATTCCAGTTGGCTTGTATGCTGTTGGGTCTGTTAACTATTCCAGTCAACAAAAATCTGATAACAGCACTTTGCATAAAATAACATCCCAACACTAGGTGCCTACTGGGCACAAGCAGAGAAATTAGAATTGGAAATGCTATAGGTTTTGCATTAATCATAATATGTAAACATGAGTATGTTTGTACTGACTTTGTAAGCCCCTAAACAACAAAACACAACTCTAGAACGTTGTCAGCCAGTTATCTAAGCCGGGGATTTTCAAAGTGTGGCATAGTGAGCCTAATATCATAAACTACAATATGCCCCCGCAAGGCAAAATATGTCCATTAATTTCCTGAACATATTTTGCTCACTCCAGATTGTTTTGTCTGTCACTGTCGGATCTATAATTCAAACCATTGAGTCTTTGACATTACAAACATCTGCTTAGTTGGGTTGAGAAATGCGTTTTTCACTATTGTTATTAAGCTGCTGGACCATGCTGGGACCACCTCACTCTTGATCTCCACCTCAAACCATTGATCTTTACAAGTCAGAAGTGTCGTACTTTGCAGCGTTTTCCCATTTACTTCATAGGCATCATCCACACTGCTGTAGATATCAAACGTTTTTATTGAAATACAGTTTTATCATATAATTCTTCATTGCTCATATTGGAGTTTGCGCCAAGTTTTAAGGCGGTGAAAAAGATTTTTTTAATGTTCTGGATTGAAAATACCTCCACTGCTTATTCCTTGCGACTTCTTCCATTGCAGACACGCTGGCCTGTTAGCTTCAACTGAGCCTCCTCCTTGATGCAGACATGAGGGAGATACAGCTTAAATCTAGTCTATATCGATAGCAATGATACGGTTGATTTTGATATTGTGCTCATTGTTATTTTTACTACTTCAGCTACTTTTGTAGCTGTGCTGTTTTCACACCATCGTTGGACCTGTAGCATATACACTAACAAACAGTTTGAAACTCACATTTCCGTATTAGGGTACTAACTTCACAGTTAATTACACCAATTTCCTTGGGCTTTTATTGTGGCCAGCCTAATTATTGCACAGCTGTGCAATAATGATGCTGTCTAATCAGCATCTTGATAGGCCACACTTTCTAAGTGGATGGATTATCTCGGTAAATGGGAATAACTAAAGCAAATGTAAGTATGTGCTAAAGTCCGACATGTTGTCACACACATTCATGTGTTTGGAATATCAAAATTTTTCCGACTACTTTTATATTATAGTATGACTTTGTGAAGTGTCACTTCATGTCTGATGCATGTCTGTACATAAATTGATACCTCATTGACCCTCAACAATGATTAACAATGTTTCTGTTATGCCACTGAATCAGACAATAACTACCTGAAGGCACATTTCAGAAAAAAAAAATTTCCTCTAATGCCTCTTATGACAACAAAATCAACTTCCCTGTAAGATGTCATAACTGAAATGTGTAAAACTGAAACAAAAACGAGGCAAGTTCACAGACTTTCAGTAGTGAAAACAAGCAAGCAAGCCTCTTTGGACAGAATCTCTCATTTTCCACATTTGCATCTATCCCACGCAGAACCTTTATTAGCGTAAGGATTACATTGTTGTTGCAAGAAGAATAATACATACATTATTTGTAATATCCGTGATCACAATGGCCAGTCAGTGATGCTGTGCTTTCCTGATGTATAATGTGTTCATAGAAACATGTTATGCTGAAACAAGGCAATCTTCTCTACTGTGTGTGTCTTGTCCTATCTGACATGCTTTTTAATCACTAAATTCTTTGAACCATTAAGATTTCTGGAAAAGATAGAAATCTACAGACATAGTGTGTCCATGCAGACCGTTGATACCAACACAGAAATCTATAAAATACTGATGACCCGGGATAACAACAGGGTGACTTTTTTAAGTAAAGATAAGGAAGAGAACTTAAAAAAAAAGATTTGTGACTCAAAGTAAGAAACAATTGCAGGAGAACGATTGTTTTTGTCAAAGCTGCAAAGAAAATGAAGAGCTATGATGAAAAGTCACAGGTAAGAGTGTGACAGGGAGAGACAGTCAGCAATCGAGAACTAATTTGTGTTTGTGTTCCTGATGGAGGGAGGCTATGTGAAAGCAATAATAAAGTCAGGCCACTGCTCTTTTGTACAAAAACAGGACATTAAGCTGTAATTTAGCATGTTAAATAGTCTCCATGACTAAGGGTCACACTAGGTATGACTGATTTTATCAGCGGATTTTGTCATAAAAATGAGACATTGTATCTTATTTTCTTATCTTTGTATCTTATTATTATTTTGTCTCGGTTTGCAGACATTTTTTGGCTAAGGTACAATGTAGTTGCTGTCTTGTTATTAAACACACTGCCTGAGTGCAACTGTTTTCTTATTGTATTTTTTAATCACAATAAGTCCTTGTTAGCTTGCAAATATATGGAGACATGACCCCAAAGTCAGCTCTGTCATCAGCAGTTAGCATTGTAGTTCTAATACATTTACGCTACAAGCCTCTGTTTTTTTCCCTTGTCTAGCACGGTTAATTGGTTCCAGACCCCCCACCCCCACCCCAGCCACCGCCGCAATAAGTGAATTCAATATAGGATTCAATATCAATGAACAAAATATTTTTGAAGTCATGTGTATGACTTCTTACCACGGGTTTTACCATTATTAGAGCATTACAGACATGAAATAACACCCCTATAGTCACCTTCACATTCATTTTATTCTTGGTTTACACCACATTGCGCAACAGTAATGCACAGGATCACTGCAGGGGCATAAGCGATGGCTGCCACTCTTGGCATACAGCAAGCTACTAAGCCGACTAAGTAAGAAGCCAAAACTTCAACCACTTCCACACAGAATGGGAGCAGGTTGACTCAATGTAGTGTTATAGGTATGCATTATCAATGTAACATTACTGACACCAGGTGATCAGAAGACTACATAGAACTTGTCTTTCAATATTATTTGACTAATAGTTGGCCATTGCCAATCAACAAATACTGATAATTTCTTTTTTTGGGAAAACAATCGAGCAAGGGAGTGTTGATCAAACCGCAATGTGTATGTATATGCGTTTCCAAGTGTTTTCTGCATGTAAAACTATAACTGAAAAACTATAAAACAATATTAATGGAAAAATTAAATGGAGTCACTTATACAAAGGTATGAAGCAAAATATGGATTACATGAATTTAACCCAGCTATGACTACTTTAACTTCATTGATTGCATTTCATACCTTGAACATTACTTTGTTGTTATACAGATGTTTGTGCAACATAGAAACATGCAGTATGTGTGGTAAGAAATCCAACATTGAGCAGCTCTTGTACCTTCGGCTGCATTACTTTCATGTTTCATTCAAGGTTGAGCATAATAAAGGAGACATTTTTGCACAAATTCCGGTCCTGTTTTCTTTGTTGTTAGCAGACAATGTCAAAGTCAACACAAAACAACATCAGCTTATATTTGTGGTGAAGCTTCACAGTCAGTTTGGTATCCAGTCCAGTGCTGCAGGAAGAGGATAAAGGTCATCATCGCCAGATGACTCATTATAAAGCAACACCGCAAGCCAGCTGTTATAATTTTTGTGGAGCCTTGCAATTGTGTTTTGAATAGTAATTTACTTAGTAGTTATTTAGTTTATTTGCTAGCATTTCCCTGTAACTTGCTTTAACTTTCTTTGCTTTTTACAGTAAAACCTCATTTATCACAGTTAAGTGGTTCCCGACTTGACTGTGATAAGCACATCTCAGACAAATATTTATTAAATATGGATTTTTTAAAATCACATCTGGAATACAGGAAGTGAATAAATGTAATAAGTGTATTGTAATAATAATGGGGGGTAGGATTTAATAAGCTTTCTTCCTACTTTTTTTGGACATGTGGAACTGTAAATTATGCATTATGTGATGTATTCCTTGGTAACTTGATGCATGTTCAAATAAAATTAAACCCTTATCATAGTTTGAGGGAAAAGCACAACACTACACAACATTCAGTTTCCACAAAATTATCAGGGATATTGACATTTTGTATTTGAAAAATCAATTTAAATTATTGGGCCGAGTCGTTAGCGCATAGGCCGCACAGCTAGGAGACCCGAGTTCCAGGGTGTACCCCGCCTCTCGCTCAAAGACAGCTGGGATAGGCTCCAGCACCCCCGTGATCCTCATGAGGAAAATCGATAGAAAAGGAACGTATTTTTGTCTTAGTCCATGAAGTCAAAAAACAGGGGTACTACTTACAATATAACAATTTTGTTAATTTTTAGTTGACAGGACACAGACAGTGGCAACAGTAACCGATTCACTATTTTTTTTATTCCCTTAGTCATCTATGAAAGTAGACCTATTACTTTTGTGTTTTAGGCTAAACAAGATATTCACACACATAAGCTTTGACAATGGAATCTGGGGCCTTTTTCCGATTACTCAATTAATCAAAACAACAAGCTTCAGATTAACGGACTAAGAAAATAATCATCAGTTGCAGCCTTAGACTTTAACAAATGAACAAATGTCCAATTTCTCTTCAGCTACAGATGCACTTAAATTATTGCAAAGTTTATAAAGTTGCATTAACAATGGGGGTGCAAATGTATGCCATCAATTTTTTGTTCCACGTTGTGCCAACCATCAATCGTCTTGCAGCCAACATTGTTGGTTGCATCTGCCTGAGGGGACTTTTCCACTCATATTTGCCGTATAAAATGTATACATGCTATTTTGTGACTCATCCATGACTGTTTTCATGTTCACCTCAGACAAGGGAAATCATATTTTAAGGTTAGCCCAAACAGCCCACCAGTCTGTCAGATAATATGCTCGACCTCAGCTGCCAAAGTTCACGGGGGTGAATTTTATGTAACACAAGCCTGTAGGAGGATAAATTCTATGTGAGCTGACATTGGAATATCGACATTTGTGGGAAGAAATGTACAGACAACAGCATGTTCTTTCCAGAAATGGAAATGAAAATATGTAGGAAAAGCACAAAGGAAAACCAAGAATACTTAATAGTCACAGTTCCATACGCTATATCCTTTTGGATATTTTGCCAGCTATTCTGAATACTGAAAAAATGCAATGTGTAAAAATAAATCATCCACAGAGTGTGACTGTTTGACAGGCAAACAAGAGGTGGTACGTACTATTAGCACGTGTTACATCCTCTAGACCCACCGAGACTGCAAATCTGTCCCTGTACAACTCCCCGGAGATTGAACTCGGCATGTGAGCCCTTAAGCTACATATTGTATGCTATGAGGATAACTTTATCCTGAACATTCAGCTTTCCTTCCAGCCTGGTAATACGGTGCCGTGTCTCCAGAGGCAACTGTACTGTATGTGATTGTAACATAAAGGATCCTTGGTTGCACAAATACTTTGTGCATCTGTCTCTCTCAGGACCTGTTATCGTCTGCAATGAAGGTAAGCCCAGATAATCTTCACATTCTAAGATCATGAAAGAAAAGGCATACTGTATCTTATGTACTTTTTGCACAGGTAAGGCCGCACATAAATAGATGAATTATGGAAGTCAGCAAAAACACACTCCCATTGTTATAAGAATTAGTGGTGTATGCTGGATCAGCTATACATAATTTGTCACGCTTTGCTGTGACACATATGCCTTTTTCTTATTTTTATGTATTTTTTTGTATTCCTTTGTGTAATTTGGATTCCGTACTGCTCTTTCTGTTTGTGCTCCACAGAGTCAGATTGGTGGGCGGAGCTAGCACAGCTGCATCCCATCTACACCTGCACTTATTCACCTCAGCTGCTTCAGGAAGGCGTGGGGTTATTCCTTTTTACAGATGTGGCAGCCCCCGACTCTCATCTCCTTGTCTCACATCTCGCATCCACGCACCGGGCGTGACATCATTATTTAACAGAAATATTGCATTCCAGCTGCATGCTGGCCGAGTGGTTCCCTTAGAAGCTCTAATAGCTCAGTGCTCATAGAGGCCTTCGCAATACATAAACTCATCTGTGGCACAATCATAGATTATACTAACGAAACTTTCACTTTCCAGGCACACAAGCTTACCTTACCAACAGCTATGCAGATTCTGTGTACTTTCATTCTGGGCTCTTCTTCGAACTTCTGTGTTGGTGCGGAAGTCCAGTATCCCTGGCTCTGCTCTTCTTGTTTCCCATTTCATCTGGCAAATTAAAAACACCTTTATAGTTTTACAATTATAGTTTAAAAACAAACAATTTTACATTGATTGAAATTACTAATTAAAAACATATACAGTATGAACATTTAAGGTTACTTTATCTTCATTGAAGATGTCATTATTGCCAAGACACGGTGCGAGATCAACAAAGACGCCATGTTTGTTTCTTGAATTCAGTCATGTTTCTCCCCGTGTGATCCAAGTGCAATTGAATACTGGCTCCACTTGGGGTTATTTTGCAGCCATTATCAAAAGAAAAGCAGAGACTTGAGGTGAGAAAGGAAGGGTATGCCGATCTGCTGTAAGTGTGAGATGAGATGCGTGCTCACCATGCAGATTTTATTCAGCATACTAATACCGAGAAGGAAAAAAACAACTGCACCTCTCTAACAAATAAGGGTTCCACACAACTCAGACCTGGCCATTTGCACAGCCCGAAGAGAAGACAAATTAAGATAATAAAATGGCACAATTCACCCGCTCACCTGTCAGTTATGTGTAATTATACAGCTGGGGGTAAAACTTTATTTTTAAATTCAATTCTTGGCTCCAAATTAAACACTGCTGAGGGCCACTGTCTGCCAGTGTATGTGTCAGAAGAAAGCAAGTCTGTTTTGTTGACCACAATTCTAGGATGTTCAATGGGATAGAGTGTGGTCATCTGTGACTATGCATTTCTTGTTACCGTCACCACGCATACTTATGTAGCGAATTGGCTCACATTTAAGGTAGCCTTTTTTCTATGCAGTATTAAATCGTTCCAGAAGGTCATTTTCATTCATTTTCCACCGGCGGGGTACATCCTGGTCGCCAGCCAATCACAGGGCACATATAGACAAACAACCATTCACACTCACATTCATACCTATGGACAATTTGGAGTCGCCAATTAACCTAGCATGTTTTTGGATTGTGGGAGGAAACCAGAGTACCCGGAGGCACAGGGAGAACATGCAAACTCCACACAGAGAGGATTCAAACTTGGGTCTCCTAGCTATTAACCACTCGCTCACCGTGCAGCCAGTTCCAGAAGGTCTGACTCTCAATTTTTCCCATAAGACATAAAGTAAATCCAATTAATTCTTCTAGAAAGCTAAAAACATTAAACACATTTTTATAGTTTTTTTATGATTGTTTCACATGCAGAAAACAACCGGAAATGCATATAATGAAAAAGGATACATGAACATTTAATAGTACTTTTCACTGAAGACAAAGACACCATGTGGCAGCGAGATCAACCACCACTTTCCTGTTTTGACAGGAAGGCAGTGGTTCTGACAGTTTCTTGAATTTAATAGTGTTTCTCACATCAATGCTGTAACCCAAAATGGAGACAAAAAAAGTTGCAAGTGACAGCATTTGATAAAGAAGGTGGGAATTCAAGAAAAAACTCATGGAAAAACAGGAACATGGTGTCGGTGTGGTGTTTTGCTGTCACACCACGACTCTGAGAACAGCAGCCGTTAATGAAAGTAAGCAGTAAACTCAATTGTTCATGTGTCTCTTATAAAGAGATGGATTTCTATTGTCCTATTATTCCAGCGATTCAGGTTTGGTGCTTGAACATGAACATTATTGACACCTCTTGACCATAGGTAAAAATGTGCTTAAACATGCATGTTTCTTGATTAATAGGCCATATTCAAGCAGAAACAGCATGATTTCATTAATTATTATATTTTTGAAAAACGTATATTTATAATGATACTTTTGAGAAATCCATAATTTTAAGTGGTGAAGGATTACTGCATTGTATAATGAAGTTTTGAAAGAGTGAGGAAGTCAAAGTGTGGACAGACTTACTTTTGTGTTTACATTGTGCAATCATTGTTTATTCACAGTTTATAATGAGGTGTGCACCCAGCAAATAGATCAAGCATCAAAAGTAAATAACTTTCCAAAGTAATTATTTTGCCCTAATTAAGAAGGAACCAGGTTGCATACAGAACCATACCTAGGTGAGAATTCATAATTTGACTTCTGAAAATAAATTCACCTCAAGACAAACTTCCACTCTGATAATTAGTTATGGGATTACAGTAATCATCACGGAAAACTGGTTTTAGACCCGACCGTGATAAATTAATTTCCACATATTTAAAAATATTTACATATTTACTACCTTCTAAATAAATGTTTTAAATTATTAGAGCCCTCTAGGATTCAATAACACTTTTATAGTCACCTTGACACTCATATTACCCAATACAGAAGACATAATAAAGGAAAATAAGCCAATTAAGACTTAAATCAAAGTCTATGCTTGTGTGTGTCACACTAAATGTGCTATGGGGAGGACAGGAAGTAATGTCAGGGGTCCAGAGTTGAGTTTTAGCTTGTTGTGGGTTACTTTATTATAAGGATTATTATGTTATTGTGCCTGTTGTGAGATAATTTAAATCTACCATAAAAGCCTGTCGTTCCAGCAATTAAGTCTGGTCCTTCTCTCACCGAACAGATACTGACCAATCTGAATTTGTCTTCTTCACGACTTATTTGTATTCTAGATTTATGGTTGAAACTGTTTAATTTAGGCCGTATTCAACCATGATTTATCAGTTAATATGTTCCAAAACTTTGAGAGTGAAGCCACAAAATTCAATGGATGGAACTACAGTGCTCACAGCAAAAAAATGTGTAATGATCACATTTCCACGATTGATCTCCAAGACTGTCTGCAGCTACAAAACGTGGCGCCTTCACGTCTGGCTTCTGAGCTCCACAGCACCAGCGGTGCCTCTGACAAAGTGTGTAATTGGGAAGTACTTTGGGCGTGTGACCAATCAAGGTAGAGTGGGCGTGCCCGGAGCGAACCGTGGATGGATTAAATATACTGTTTTGGCTGGAAGCACAAAATAGGTGCAGATTCTGGAAGATCTGGAAAGTTTTTTGTGCGGGTTATTGTGTGTAGCTGCTCTATACTCAACTCAACAGATACGGTTCACTCTGAGTACAGATACGGATACAGATCATTTAGATGGGTGAACAGATACAGATACAGATACAGATACAGATAGTAGTGCACTCGATCATCCGTAGTTATTTGCCATTCAGGAAACACACTCACTCCCTGTCATCTACATCATATTTCATGTTGACTATGGCTTGCTATACTATGCATACCTGTCATCATCTGCTATGAGTGAGCTTTAATATGAGGCTTTATAGCAAAGCCAGCTGCCACTGTCAGCACCAGGACACAAACACAGGCTTTGTACAAACAGATACTGTGTGAGAGAGTGAACAGTTATGAAATATATGCGTAGTTTTCATCTGTTTGCACACCCATGGCAAGCTCTGAATTGATAATTAGTGGGATTTTTTTCTTGTTGATACAGCGATTTCTTTTCAGAAAAAAGGACTGTTTCAGTACATTTTCAAAGATAGGACAGATCTGAAATGTAAAATTATTTACTGACAGGGATTTGGAGGCGAGGACAGTCAACAAAATTATTAGTGCAACCAGAGATGCCGAATATTAGCTTTTTACCGATATACCGGTATTGTCAAGCACTTTATAATTATTAACCAATATTGATATTTACAGCGGGACCGCGTGGTGGTTAGCATGTAGGCCACACAGTCAGAAGATCGGGAAGACCTGGGTTCGATTCTCTGCTTGTGTGAAGTTTGCATGTTCTCCCCGGGTTTTCTCCGGGTACTCCGGTTTACTCCCACATTCCTCGCTAAGTTAATTGGCGACTCCAAATTGTCCATAGGTATGAATGTGAGTGTGAATGGTTGTTTGTCTATATGTGCCCTGTGATGGGCTGGCAAACAGTCCAGGGTGTGCCCTGTCTCTCACCCAAAGACAGCTGGGATAGGTTCCAGCATACTTGCGACCCTCATGAGGATAAACAGCATAGAAAATGGATGGATGGATATTTGCAGCAGATCGTCCCTCAAACTCAGGTCACAGCTCGTGTAATGAATGACACATTATGCTTCAAAAACTGTGATGCCACTGGATGCATTTCACAAATAAACACTCATAATAAACACAAAATATGCAATATGTTCCTTGTTGGTGTTATTTAGCTCCGAACCATAGTACATGGTGACCAAAATGTTACTTGTTGCTTCCAACAAACGTTATTAACGTGTCAGCACAGACCTATTCCACACGTGGTCTCACTTCGCTCTCTCCCTCTCTTGTGCATGCCCTTCAAAGGTCATGCCAAGGCAATGCCTGTAACAAATACCAGTTAAAGAGAAAGTATGGGATATATTTTAAACATTCAACTAAAGTCATTTAAAACAATCTAACCTATTACATGAAGAAGCCCGACTGTTTGCTTAACTTGTTTGAATACCATAATTTAGTAGTAGTAGTAGAGGTTGTCGTAGTAGTTAATAATTTAACGGAACAATCATAGTAAAAGCCATGGTAATTTCTTCCCTTCTCATTATGTGTGTATGAAAACAGACAGACTGACGCACAAATATTATGTTGCTTATTACAAACGATGACCCTCACGCTTTCTGCTTTGCCAATGGGTGGTGGTGGGGATCAAACATTTTCAATGCTGTACACAGGTCAGGGTCCAAAAAGTACGCCTTGATCATCACTGTCACAAAAATGATGGATTGATGTATCACAGACTAATTCACCCACTATTACACTAAGTCTTTCCATGTTTTATCATTCATTTAATTTACCGTTAGAGCGAAACACAACTTAATCCAGAGATCTATCAGAAACATTCTCTGAAAGACATAGTAGCACCCATTTCTGTTCTCCAAACAGATTAACGCCAAACTAACAGACTGATGTCAGAGTTGCAAGTGGAGCCACTGTCACAACCTTTTGTCAAAATAGACAGTTTTATTTCCATAATAGAGACCGGTCTATGTGGAGCTGAATGCTGCGGGTGTTGCCACATGTCAGCCTGATGACAGCCTCAATGTGATTCTAATTGATTTCAATGATTCTGTTAGTTTAATCACCAAGTGTTGCAGAAAAACTGCAACAAATATATTTTTCTTGCTCGTGATGCTACATTTGAATACTTGGAAAAACTTGAGTTGAACTTACATATCATTCTCTAAATTCAAACTTTGGCATGATCACAAATATAGTAGGATATAAGTAATTTATATTCATTGATACAATACAAAATATTTAAATCATGTTCTCGTGCCTGATTAATATTCACAATGCGTTTTTAGGCTCGTGTTTGATGACATTTTTAGTTTGCCACACAGCTGGACGTTACTGCAAGCATCAATTCTCCTCTATTTTTCGTTACCTCAAGCCAACATTTTAGAAATTAATTGCTCCCCTGTTGCCACACGAATCGGCAATGGGCTCAGAAGATTCAAATCCACCACTGACATTTTGAATACTGCAGTGTGTTTTCCCTTTGGTATTCGCCTGATATGAAATGTTGCTTTTGGGAGGGACTATATATATAAAGGACTAACACGAGTGACTGTCAAAGAGAAACACTATCAGAGGGGTTTTTTCCAATCCATCTCACCAATGCCCAAAGAGAATGCTTGGTCATTTCATCTTGGAGTGAAGGCTTCTTATCCATTCTTCTTTCAGAGTTTGTATCACGAGGATGGTAGGCAATACGCTGTCTGCTGTTTCACATGAAGTGCTAAAGTCCTTCACCGAACGAGTGGACCAGAGCAGACAGCATCACTGGCTCCCTGAGGGGGTCATTACGATGGGGATGAGCGGCTCGAAGGCACTCAAATACGCAGGGGCGCAGTGACAGCAGACGAGGACAAAGCACAAAATGGGAGAGAAATCTAAATTGGAATGTGCTGATTTGAAGATCGGCTTGCTGTTAAAGAAATGATCCACAGTTGTGAGTGCTGCTGCTTGCATATTCAGGGCTGTAGTTGTACAACTCTACAAAAATGTCATTACTAGAAGTAACCTTGACTGACATGATTTCACCAGGTACACTCATAAAAATGTCAAAAACATACTTTACGAGCTTACTACTTCACTAGTTATTCTAATGTAAGGCAGGCAGAAGTATTTGATGCCAGAGCAAGTGGACGGAGTTGTTAGGACATGCCGTCTTAGCAAGTCCGAACAGATTCCTTTGTTCTACCAGCTGTAAAATAATGGTCCTGAATTAAGATTTTGATTTTAATATTAAAAGGGGTAGATACAAACAATTGCAATGCTAGCACTGGAGAGAACAGTCAGCCCCCCAGCCAAGGTCTAGCGTTTCATTGTTTGACATACATACTAAAAAAGACTCTATGTTAGAGTGGGCTTCATAGTTGAAATGGTTGATGGTTAACGCTCATACAAACTTGTTTTTTCTTGTGAAAATGCACAGAAATGTGTTAATGTTTCACCCAAATTCCCCCCAAAAAGTGCGGTTTTCCTTTCAAGCAGTTGTTGCCAAAGTGGGGTCAGAAAAGGGAAAAGTTGCAGACAACGGTTGTTCTTGTCATATGAAAATTATTTTTAAAATATATGTCAGTGAAGCGGGCAGCACGGTGGTCTAGTGGTTAGCGTGCAGACCTCACAGCTAGGAGACCCGAGTTCAATTCCACCCTTGGCCATCTCTGTGTGGAGTTTGCATGTTCTCCCCGTGCATGCGTGGGTTTTCTACGGGTACTCCGGTTTCCTCCCACATTCCAAAAAACATGCTAGGTTCATTAGCGACTCCAAATTGTCCATAGGTATGAATGTGAGTGTGAATGGTTGTTTGTCTATATGTGCTCTGTGATTGGCTGGCGACCAGTCCCCGCCTCTCGCCCAAAGATAGCTGGGATAGGCTCCAGCACCCCCGCGACCCTCATGAGGAAAAAAGCGGTAGAAAAATGAATGAATGAATGTCAGTGAAGCAGTTCATGTCCCACCATCGCTGGCTCTGTCACTTCCCAGGCAAATTGCATTCACAGTCCACACTTTGCACAGTTCATTTTAATTAAAAGTCCAAGTTAAGCATCAAAACCTGCAGTGAACGCAGCCCTTGTGCTCAATATTGGCTGCATTTGTTTTAATTGCTTGACTCTCGCAACCATGGTTAGGATAAAGGTCGTATTGTAAAAACTTGTTACATGTTGATAGGATGACAAGGAGGTGGTACCTCAACAGACCACGGTCACATTCTGTTGTGCTGCTCTGGTTTTATTTTGTCATTCTTATTTGCTTGTGTTTCCTTCGTTTAGGTCTTTGATTTCCGATTGTGGATGGTACCAATGGGACACACTTGATTCCCCATCTTCCTCATGAGTCTGCTATATTATTTTGCTCATCTATTTGCCTTGACTCCTGTTTGACGTGCAGCTTTTTTGCTGTAACTGCATACCCTATTCTGTAGTGTCGTCAGGCCAAAGTAGGCATGGGCAGGTTATTGGTTTCAAGGTATACCTTGGTATGAAACCACTTAAATGTTTTTGTCATATTGTTCATGCAGCATGCGAGAAAGTTGTTCTGTTTTCATCATTTGTTGTTAGTCGGCATATTACACATGTCAAGGGTCACCATATGTGGAGATGTGATTGAGAAGAAGAGAGCAGTCAAGGATAAGTGGTATAAACTATTTGCGCTTAACTGAACATCCAGCAAAAACAGTTGGTAAGTCAGCTATTTTTATTATTATTTAATTTTGATTGCATGTATTAGATTTTTTAAATTAAGAATAATTGTTTAAACTAAGCAATATATGTTTTTCCTCCTTCCATTTGGTTGCTTGTGTCTATTTTTTTAGAACATAAAAGGTTCTTTAAGCATACTCCTGATGTACAGTAATTGTTTTGTTTTTGATAGATTTTTTTGTATTTACGTCAAGTTGGAAATATTGTTGTTGTTGTTGTTGAACATAATTTTTATTTTATTATTTTTTTATTATGGATAGTATGGACCTTTAATTTATTGAACAATTTCTTTGTGTTCCTTTCAGTTCTTTTTCCACCGATGCTAAGACTTTAAAGGGAATATGTCAATCAGCTCTGCAATCTGCATATTTTCTCAAGGACATTGCGTTTGATGTAACACTTCAGAGTTTGTTTCACAACTCCATACGGCAGGGTTCGAAATACGTGGGAGCCAATGGGACTTGGCTCCCGTAAGGGCTGCCCTGAGCTCCCACAAAGCCAGTCGGGTGTGGTAGTAAAAATGTTAATGAATGAATATTAATTAAAATGCGTTCAGCCATAAATGTGAACAACTATCTGTCAGCCAGGTGTTTCAGTTTGGCAGGATACTGGCTACTGATTCGACTGATTCAAATTGAAGTGTTGTATTCATATTTTGAAATGTAAAAGCTGAACATCACTAACAAGACACAAATGTATGATTGTCTCCTGTGGTTCTTTTGCTATGTTGGAACATCTTCCATTTACTCTTCCATTCTAGGCCACTCTTGTCAATATGTTCTCATTTAAATGAATTCAGGGTTTTTAATCATGATGTAACAAAAAAGGAATATTTGTGCAGAGAGCACAGAACAAAAACAAAAAGCATATCTAGCAGTGATGGAAATTTCTGCTTTTTTCATTTGATTCTTTTGGCTCAGCTCCCTAAAAAGAGCCAGATCTTTCAGCTCCAAATGGCTCCTCAAAGTTTGTATAATCACATAATGCTATCAAATGTTTATTATTTATGTGGATTTATTTCTCTTGAATAAAAATGTTGCTAACAAAAAGTAAAAGCTTTTTGTGAAGTAATACAAAGTGCATGTCGGCATGGCTTGACTAGCTCCACATTTACATCAGCAAGTCATGTCGGTGTAATGTTAATGTAAGTGGTTAGCATGCAGGCCACACAGCTAGGAGACCCGAGTTCGATTCCACCCTCGGGCATATGTGTGGAGTTTCCATGTTCTCCCCGTGCATGCGTGGGTTTTCTCCGGTTTCCTCCCACATTCCAAAAAAAAAGGTTAATTGGTGACTCCAAATTGTCCATAGGTATGAATGTGAGTGTGAATGGTTGTTTGTCTATATGTGCCCTGTGATTGGCTGGCGACCAGTCCAGGGCGTACCCCGCCTCTCGCCCGAAGGCAGCTGGGATAGGCTCCAGCATACCCCAGTGACCCTAATGAGGATAAATGGATGGATTTCAAACATTTTACTAATGTTAGTGAAAATAGGTTTTTTTAAATTCTAGTATTAAAAAAATGTGTGGCAGCCAGATCCAGATATTAAAAAGTCATATATTGCTCACGAGCCATAGGTTCAGACCCCTGCTCTATTTTTACACATTGTAGCCACATTTGCTTAAATCCCTTTGGACATGACGAGAACATTGATCCATTTATCTACTCATTCACCATTAAGGCGACTATTAATCCACCTGTCAATATAGTATTGGGTATTACTTATCCACAATCTTTTCATCTTTTTAAGTTTTTAAGTTGAGAAATAAGTTAATAAAATTATTAAGTTGAGAAATAAAAAGAAAAAAAGAATGCCTCACATGCCTTTACAAAAATTCCCTATGTTATTATTTCACTTCACAAACAAAGGCGGCATGCCAAATTTTAAACCTCTGAATGGATATACAAATGGTATTTCTTTTTTTTTTTCATATGAATGGACAGAAATATTTATGAACAGATGGTATGGAGAGATTTAGCCTGCTGTTACATGCCCACTCAGTTTGAAGTGTTTATTGAAAATATATATGTATTTTACAACTCTGTCCTTAAAGTCATTCTCTCTGTTTTATATGCTGTTATTTACATTGAAGACATGTATCATTCTTACAGAAGTACTGCCATACTGCAGTGAAGCTGATGATACATGAGTTGAGAAGGTCGCTACATTATGTTGTTTGCACCTCTGAAAGGAATAACTACTGTACTGTATACTGGACGACTGTACTAATATCTTTCGAAGACAATATTGTTTACAAGCTTGAAATTTCGTTTTCGTCACATAATTTCCACATCCCCTAAAAGCCATCTTTATTTTCACCCAGGAGGTAGAACAATTGTGATTAGTCATTTTTATTATGGGCCTGCCCATTGTATTATTCCTCATATTTATTTTCTTATTAGTATTTTATTTTTCTTCATATATCTTATTCTACGTAACTAGAACCCTCACAGTGGATGGGTCTTGATGGGGTGGGAGGGTTCTATTTATATTTGATAACATTCTGTGTAATATTGATGATGTAATTGTTGAAAGCAGCTGAAAACGGCCACTTGATTAGGAACCCAACTCATAATGACAAAGAACCGCCACAAAGGCTATATTACTGGATACGTCTCGATGAGGTGAAGAGTCTTTTTTGTATTTGGTAACATTTTGTGTGATTGCGAATGCTTAATTCTTTTAGACTCTGAAAACAGACATTTGATTAGGAACGTTAACTTCAGGCTATACCGTGAGTGAGGGCTGCATTTTCATCGTGAATTAATTATTAGGTTTTGATAATTCAAGTGGACCTAATCAAATCAGAGGATATTTACATTTTAAAATTAAAAACAATTAATCAGCGGCACGGCGGTCGAGTGGTTAGCGCGCAGACCTCACAGCTAGGAGACCAGGGTTCAATTTCTGTGTGGAGTTTGCATGTTCTCCCCGTGCATGCGTGGGTTTTCTCCGGGTACTCCGATTTCCTCCCACATTCCAAAAACATGCTAGGTTAATTGGTGACTCCAAATTGTCCATAGGTATGAATGTGAGTGTGAATGGTTGTTTGTCTATATGTGCCCTGTGATTGGCTGGCCACCAGTCCAGGGTGTACCCGGCCTCTCGCCCAAAGACAGCTGGGATAGGCTCCAGCACCCCCGCGACCCTCGTGAGCGGTTGAAAATGAATGAATGAATAATTAATCGATTACCAAAGCTGGGATAAGTATAAGTTATGTCTATTCATAATGTTCACTGGATTGTGTCTAGTATTATTGTATAGTGTGTCTAGTATAACTGTTATACTTACATGTCATTTGCTAACACAGCAGCATACAACAACGAAAACCCAAATTCCCAACACTTCTTCATTTCACCCTGTCAAATAACAACCTCACCATCTCTTAAAATTGTCATGCCGTCTGACACCCATTACAGTTTCAACTGACCCAAATCATAGCCAGTGATGTTTGTGTGGAGATGGTGGACTTTCAAACAACGGTTCATTAGTTTTATAGTAAATCACTGTTGCCGTCAATCTATTTGCAGAGTTTTGTTTCTCTCAGACTTGAAAGGAATACCTCATGCTTTGCCTTGCTGACCTTCATGGCTGTCAGATCACTGGGAGTCATAGGCAGCCTGCAGTGATATAGAATTGGATTGCGCCGTAGGGATGCAGTAAAGGGAGATTGCTCTGAGCATCTGTAGCCACAGTCAGGCTGCTAGATTCTGTTTGATGCTCTTTTCTGTATGAGCAGTCCGCTTTTGGTGAGCATTGGTCAGCTATGTTTTGCTTTGTTTCTTTTCAGTAGACTGAAATAATGTCTAATTGTTGATGGTTTCGTTCAAGTACAGCAATATACAAAGCTCAGTTGAGTGCAGAATACCACCTTCGTTGAAACTATTCTGTTGGAATGTTTTGATTATGATTAGTATTTGGCAATTATTGAGGGAATTTCAATGTATTTCACAGCTTTTTGTTAAGGATGGCACAGTATGGAATAAACCAACACAACTGCCAAATGGAACTCTGATTCATTCTCCATGCAAAAGCCATGTATTAATTGTGCAGCTTTTGAGACAAAGCATAACCAAACGGTTTAGCGTTTTGGCCAGAGCCTTTTCGTCAGACGATCACTGTGATCTGTACTGGTGAAAAACCACATCCAGTGTAACACGGTCACAGTTGACTCATTTCAGCACCACTAATTCAGCACTGAAATGAGGCACCACAGACACCACATGAAATCAGTGTGAGTTGGCAGCCATACAAAATCTGCTGCTCATGACATACTTGTATCATTTATTTTTAAAGAGAGCACGACATTGTCTGCATTGCATATGCACATTTGGCATTTTGTGACTCAAGTCGGGTGTTGTAGCCTTAGGGTTACTCTCCCCCTGCGGTTCCATCACAGCAAGGCATCATGGAATTGCGCCTTCCCTGCAGGCACAGCTTTGATGAAACTGAAGAGTGTATTTTCTTCTGTAATGTCTGATATATTCTTTGGTCTTGGCTGCGGATTTCTCCTTAAGACAGATATAATTAGAATCACATCATTTTTTAAATGCATGATTTGTCTGACCTTGTATTATCAGTTCTGTGGCCTGTGCTTTGTCACTGATGGCAACATCATTTCCAGTGTTGCATGCTGCCTACATTGCCATTAACTGAGAACATTCAGCAATGATATTCATTTTCTTTTTATGTTCAAATAACAGTGAGATCAAATATGTCAAAATGTCATCCATATGATGATTTTAAAGTTTACTTTTCATTGACACTGTCAAAGAGGTATTCCTTTTAAAATAATCCATCCAATCATTTTCAATGTGGCTTATCCTCACTAGAGATGTAGGTTTGCTTGAGCCTATCCCAGCTGTCTTCAGGCAAGTGGCGGGGTACACCCTGGACTGGTCGCCAGCCAATCACAGGGCACATATAGACAAACAACCATTCACACTCACATTCATACCTATGGACAATTTGGAGTCACCAATTAATCAATTAACATATTTTTGGAAAGAAAGCCTGCAACCTGTGCAAACTCCACACAGAGATGACCAAGGGTGGAATCGAACTTGAGTCTTCTAGCTGTGTGGCCTGCGCGCTAACCACTCGGCCCTGTTGTCTTCCATCCCTGTGAATTTAATGTTGTTAGAAGCGGTGCCATGACACTCCCCAAAACAATAAGAGTTCGCTCAATGATAGTGACACAGCTAAATCTCAAAAATACGGTAGCTACAGGGGAGTTGTGACTTTTATGCAATGCGGTTCTACATCACTGCAAATTACAACCTAGATAACGGCACTATCAAACTGCATTATTGTCTTTTTCTTTGGTTTGTTTGTGCAGATTTAGCCAAAGTTATGTGTTTTGTGGTGTAAGACAACATAGCTGCTGTTAACAGATCATCTGCTCAACATGTGTATGAAAAAAAAACACATTCACGCACAAAAGTAAAAGATAACAGATCCCGTCGATCGCAAAGTTATCTGTTATCTCTGGCAAGTTAGCAAGTAAGAAAGGGGATAAAAATGAGTGGAAAAGCTGGAGCAAGTAAAAAGCCGAAGACCTACCAGTACCATACGGAGTGGGAGGAGGGTTTCTTTTTCACAATGTCATTTTCAAAATGCGTTTGCCTCATCTGTCAGTCTACAATTGCTTTACCAAAGAAGGAAAATGTGGAGCGCCATTTTCGGACTCTTCATAAAAACTATGAGTTGAGGTCCCTCCAAGCTGAGAAGGAGAAAGGTGAAGGAACTAAAATCCCAACTGTCCGGAGAGCAGTCATTTTTCATACAGCTAACTTCACTATGCATCCATGGCTGATTCAGTGCAAGTCATCAGAGTAAGGTAATGACAAAAAAATGTACAGAGTTGTATTGTGCAATATATGTTGATGCAGTAATGCAAGGTACAACAGCATATACTGTACATATAAAAATAATTCTCAATATATTCATAAATAATGTGTTTTGCATTTTTAGTAGGTTGTAGATCATTTTGACTCGGTCATGTTATAAGTAGCTCTCAGGCTGAAAACGTGTGTGCACCCCGTGTTAGAAGACCTTTCGCTTCTCATCTAAGCAGGCTTCATCAGTTCATGCTCATGTGTGTATTACTGCAATGGTATTCCCCTACTTAAGAGTGTTGAATCATTGGTGTCACATGATTTCATCTGTCACAGAAGTAAGCTCAACATGTCAGAGCCAATGAGCTTAGAGATGGAAACGTGAACCTGTCTGAATGTCAATGAGGGACGATTGCGACGGTATTGCATCAAATTGATGTGCACTGCCTAAGACTTCATTTCAGCTACACATGGCAGTAATGGACTTGGAGTATTCTCAGTAAAGTTAGACATCATTAGGTTATTTTAAGTTTTCTCTTGTCACCCTTTAAAGGAAACAAAACCATGTTTGGCAACACTTTATGCTTGTCATACAGTAATTGGGGTGGTATTGTACATTTCAGTTCGGTGAAGTCATGACAAATGATGTGTCCTTGCAACAATCTCCGCAAACTTTTTGACATCTTTATGCAACTTATATCCTCTTCTTTATAGCTCAGCTGGTAAAATGTTAACTGGCAAAAAAATCCACCATACAAAGTATTATGTTTGTAGCCAGCAAGACTTGCCTGAGGATATTGTCATCCATCCAGATCACTGTATTCTCATCAAGGCATCCAATCGATCGCAACTGGACTGTTCAGGTTGTCTTAGAAAATGTCTTCATCAGTTCATGCTCAATGACTAGATAGGGCAGCTGTAGACCACCTGAACAGTTGAGTTGCGATCGATTCAGTGCTACAAGAGTGACCCAGAATTTTTAAATGAAAACCTGAATGAAAAGCAGTTTTGTCCGCCTCTCCAATTAATATAAGTAACATTTACTAGGGGTTAAAATTCCTTTTTTCAGTGTATGTTCTAGTGCTGATTACTAAAGAACATAAGACGGTAGAAACAAACCTTTTAGAGGCAAAATTTATGAGGGGGATGTCCTGAAATGACTGGGCTTGATTGAAAAAATAATGTAAATAAAGAGTGTAAAATAAAGTCATTAAAATTGGCGTGTTGTCCTGTCTACCGCTAATATTTCCATTTCTTTTTCCCCATGCCACACTCAAATATGGTGGATTCATGGGGCCAGTTTGAATCGGGTTTGTAAAGTCCAGAGAGATTTGCTGAAAGTCAACAATACATGATGCCTTTAAAGATGTGGGGTAATAGCCGGACACATTGAAAACATGAAAAATTGCCTCCACCACAGCGAGGTCCCTCAAGTGAAACAAGCTGTCATGAGGTCACTTTCAGGTTAAGAGTGCTATCGGCAATTGACCTTGATTGTTCACTCTAAGCAGTGTCAGGGGACCAAGGCAAGGATTACCACTGTGATCACGTATGTATTCGGAATTGACTGTGTCACAAAGTTTAGTTCTACAGTCACGGAAAAAAATATTTGTTTTAGTGGCGAGTTCAACTAAATATGCATTTGTATAAACAAATATAACTATGGCAACACAATTAGCTCATACGGTGCTCATAGCTGCTGACAGCAGTAGGGGTTTCTTAGAATAGTCAACCATCCGATGATTCCATTTGGAGGAGTATGATTCGACGATCAATCTCAGCGTCGAATCACATAAAAATTTAATACCATCAAGATTGTACCATTCCCCCGAGGTTGGGTATGGCCACAGCTGCTGCTGAGCTTTTTTTTTTTTTTTTTACAAAGAATCCCTTTGTTTTTGTCATAAATAGCCTATTATGATACATATATATAAATATATATATACATGATATTATATAATATATAACACACAGAAGGACTCCAGAAAATTAAAATGCAACTTGTGTCAGCAGCTTCTTGCATATCACACTACAACAACCACAATGGCATATCATTTAACTCAGGTAAGGCTGTTACGCTAACGCTATTTTAGTTAATTTGTAAGCAAGAAATTGGCAATTTGTTGTTCCTACTTTATGTGCACAATTCGGATGATGTGATATGCCCACTTTGCCCGAAAGTGACGTGTTTTGGCTTTGTTCATCTTGTTTTCAGTGTCACTGAATAAAGGAAGGTACTGTTGTTGCACACCCACTATGTTTATTTGTTTATCTGAGCGCTGTCGGCTGTTTCTTTGAGGTGGAAAAAACTCACAAATGAGGTCTGTTTAATTGGGGGGATTAGCTACAGTCGACTACAGACAAAATCTAAGGAATCAGACTTGCCTCTGAAAAGTTGAAGACAGCCCTGTGTGAATGAGTGGAATCCAAATATTGATCATATTGATACCAAGGATAGTATCATTGTTGGATGAATATTAGCATGATGAGATTACATGTATTATATTGTTGCATTGTTTATATTGCTTACAAACAAAGCAAAAAGCTTTGTGTTTAGCGTTTGTTAATTTATTTTGCAATATAGAATCTATTATGATCAAGTAACTGCATGCAATTAGAGGACATTTTTTAAACATTTTAATTTATATATCGTAAAATTGTTCACAAGATAGTTTATTAATACAAATATTTTTCTTTGACTAAAATTGTGTTGTATTTTGTGTTTGCATTTTATTCTGATTATAATCTTCTTCTTCTTTCTCTTTGGGCTTTTCCCTTCAGGGGTCGCCACAACAAATCAATCTCCTCCATCCAACCCTGTCTTCTGCATCTGTCTCTCTCACACCAACTACCCTCATGTCCTCCTTCACTACATCCATAAACCTCCTGTTTGGTTTTCCTCTACGCCTCCTACCTGGCAGCTCTAAACGCAGCATCCTTCTACCAATGTATTCATCATATCTCATCTGGACATGTCCCAACCATCTAAGTCTGGCCTCTCTGACTTTATCTAACATATAATGTCCCTCTGATGTACTCGTTCCTGATCCTATCCATCCTGGTCACTCCCAATGAGAACCTCAGCATCCTCCTGCTACCTCCAGTTCTGCTTCCTGTCTGCATGGCTGGTCTCGCCACAGTTTTGTATACCTTTCCTTTCATTTTAGCTGAAACTATCACACATAACGCCTGACACTTTTCTCCCCCCGTTCCATCCTGCCTGCACACCTTCTTCACCGCCTTTTCACAATCTCCATTGTTCTTAACTGTTGACCCCATGTACTTAAAATTTGCCGTCTCCCACCTCAAATGCTGACAGCAGTATAGTTATAGTCTTTGCACATGCTTATCAGGATGAGAATTTGGTTCTGCAGTTTGTCTTTGAAAGCAGGAAATGATTTATCTTCTCTGTGGGAATCACTTTTTATATATGGTAAAATAACTGCAGATTTTCAAGTGCAGACACCTATACCCAAGGCCTTTTAAAATCATGAATATTGATGGAGCAGAAAGGTAAAGACATACTTTATTTATTGTCTTTTGTGTATCGCTGTTCACAGAGAAATCACACCCTGTGCTACTAAACTTGAATTCATCTATTAAATATAAAGCTTTTTCAATGAGCAATCAATATTTAATTTATCCACGTCAAATTTGCCTTTAGGGCTAATGTTTTTAGATCCAAATGTTTCATGCCACATTTCAATAGATAGTAACTCCAAATGGAGAATGAGGTGCAAGGATGTTAACTCTCCAACTCACATGATTCCTGCTTGGCTTGGCTGAATCCTAGGTGGTAATGGTTGCTGCTATTTTAGACAAACCATGAGGGATGCATCTATTTTGCATTAAACATTTTGACAGTTCTCCCTGACCTGCTGACAAATGCAAGTTTCAAGCAGCTTGATAGTTGTGGCGAAACAGGACAAAAAAAAAAAAAACAAACAAATCCTCTTTGTTGTTCATGTGCCAGACTTTTCTGCACATTATAGCAAAGTAGGATGATAAGAACATGCACTTTTCACATTTTAATAAGGCTTTGGTTCAATCATTAGCTGTACTGACAGCGAAAAAAGGTGAAGCTAGATGAAGGCTTTTGCAAATAAGTAGTTCACATTTTCTCACAACATGCTTACATACAGCTTGGGCTTTGAAATCAAGCTCTTGTCTAAATATAACTTACTCTGACTTACCTTTCTGTGTATAAACAGGCAAACACAGGACCACCGGGCCCCTCTGGGGGTGAGAGGCAATTATTTGGAGAAAACTGTGATCCTACAGGTTGACGGATGGATGGTAATTACCTTGGTGGATTCATACGATCCTACTGCTGCCTTTCCTTTTGTTCAGACTCTTTACAGCCTCATTAATTATGAAGCAATGCTCAGGTGATTCATCTGAGAGCAGGAAATGTTTAAACCTTTCTTCTTCCTTTCACACAGCACAGCAGCCAGGAAAAGGCTGTTGATAATATGTCAGTGAGCTTTGCACACCTCCACATAACGCACGGCAAGCTTTTAATGAAGCTTTGAATAGACATACTCAGCTGGTGAAAGGAGAGGCTCAGCCATCAAAGAAGTCAAAGATTTAACCAATTAGGGTTAGAGGCTGATTCTATATTGTTAGAAGTGGCTTTGCAGTTAACAACATGTAACCTGAAAGAAGAAAGAATTGTGTCAGCTCAACAAAAGCCCCACTTTGTATGTATATGTCATTTTTAAAAATACTAAGGATTTTCCGATAAGGGTTTTATGCTGCCGATACCAATCCCGATGATCCATGAGTGAAATAGACCAATACGGATACCAATCGATCACACAGGTGAAGTAAATGTTTAAATGTTCTCCTCACCAAGGTCACCAAGGATTTTTTTTTCTTGTGAGGGCTACTTTTACAAAATGAAAATGGCCAAGATCTACTCATTTTTGTAACATTTATTTTCAAAGCTTATTCCAAACCAAACAAAGTGCTGTTATCCACAACTCACGTTTTGTATTTCACAATGCAGTTACTTCTAGTCTTGTCTCATTATTCACTGAAAACCTGAATGAAAAGCAGGTTTGCCCGCCTCTGCTGTGCCCCTCCAGCCTCATCCGCTGCCTTCTGAACCGCTGATGCAGTTGACCCCCTCTTCTGTGCCCAAAGAGGAGATAAAATGCCGGCAGTCATCATGCAGCTTGGGACCACTGCTGAAATCAGCATAAACAAGGCAACCTTTCAAGCAAGGTGCACACGCCCACTGTCACGAACCACGCGAGCTGTGCACGCTCAGTGGACAGTGAAAGTGGTTGCAGAGGCCATGTGCGTCACATGTCATCTGTAGCCCGACACAGCCGCGCAAACAACAAAAGTTCCTCCTGCACTAAATTTGCTTTAAAGTGTCCAAATCCGTACTGAGGAGGTAATCATCCCCAAATTCAGCCCACAATGGGCTGAAAAGTACAATGGGTTGGGACCGGGGCTTTATACGCTGCCCGGTGGATGATCACTTTGCAAGCCTCAAAAACTGACCACACCCTGTCAAGGACTTGCCTTGATTCTTGTAACACTGTCTTGGTTATTGTACAATATTGCACAAAACTGTTGTATGAGTTTTACCCTTAGGTATGGTGAATCGTTTGGTATTAATAAATATGTGGACGGACTAGTCCTAGCATTGTTTGTGTATTCAGCCAGCTTGGATGACCCACCCAACACCAAATCTCACAATACTTCTTTACTGCACAGTTAGCAGCGAAGACATTAGCAATTTTGAAAGCCATAACAAAGCCCTTCACCAAACTAAACCCAAAAAGAATACCCCGCATACTGTATGGGCAAGTCTGCAACCGACGAGTATGATGAACTTGTGAAAAACATTATTGAATTCCATAAGTAATGCATAGCAAAACACACAGGTGATGTTTGCGTGGATCTGTGTTCGTCTCATCGGCCATTTTTATCATCAATCAAGTCTTCAATCAAGGTAAAAGTAACCTCAAGTCTTCATCTGTCCCTTTCATTCATCACATATATGTGTTTTGAATAAAAACAATTCAGACTACATTTTGTTTTGAGTCAGACTTAGAATGGATTATTGTTGACAGGTCCCACCCTATACACCCTCACAAGTTCTTGTCACATGTTTGGATTGTTGAAGCAGGCGGCTACAACTACAAGGAAAGCTGAGGTTCAAGGAAAACATGGTAAGTATCATCACATACAAGTATCAACACTGTATGAATGGAACAGACACAGTCATGAAAAAAGCTGGGTCGAACACAAGGGCAAAGCTGACTTGACTGACTGACACAGAAGCCAGGGATTCTACAGCTAAGGTGGAACTAATCAGACCGGACCAGAGGTAGCAATGCTGACACAAGGGAAACAGAAGAAACCCATGAACAGAAAAAGACCAAACCTAAAATCTATCAGAAAATCAATGATCCTTTAATAGTTCTCTTAACCAGAACTTCCACTCGGAAGTGCCAAGAAAATGCTGTGAGCAGGTTAATAAATTTAATAGGCATTGGAAAAATATTTACATTTGTAATACCAGTGCACTAAATTAGAACTGTAATGCATGTGAAAATGAATAAGTAACAAGAAATGCAATTATCTCAGGTTGTGTAAAAAGTTGAGTTCATTGCTGATGGTAAAACCCACAGATCATTACGACTTCAGCGATTATTGCTGACTGTTTTTAGAGAGGTATAAAAAGTGCAAATGACTGCCAGTATTTTCAGAGTGTACCACGACTCCCTCCCAATGCCAGATGGGATAAGATCCAGCTCAGGGAAAGCTGTAGGATAGATGGATGAAGACAAACCCCCACCCCAAATGGCTATAAAGATGAAATATTGGCAGTCACGAGCAGACACATAGGAATGCTAGATGCTTTCATTAGCAGCATAATGGAAATTAGATGGGCGGATCACTTTGTCAACTTAACCTGTGCCTAAAGTGGTGCATTTAACACAGCTAAATGCCCGTGCTTTACAAAACATGCAATGGTTCTATTGGCAATGAGCAAAACTGTATGACGACAAGACAAAGTGGTAACTCCATTTGGATGAACTGGTCGTCTGACTTGATATATTGGTGTACAAATGACAGAGCTCTGTTTTTTTCTTGTTCACTCAGACTTCATCTGATCAGTTCACTGTCCCGCATAGAGCCTCCAGGTTGCCATAGAGCTTTCTGTCCAGAAAGGTTCCCTTGGTTTTTAACCTGGGCATGAAGAAGACATGTCTGGAGGAGATCCTGTGGTATCATGAATCCTGTTGAGCATGGGCATTGTTTAGTTTGGATAATGTTCGTCATTGTGAACAGATGGTAATTCATCCTGTTGTTGCCCATTCTTAGCCTGAATATTGTGACCTGTTCCAGCTGTTCTTTATTAGATCTGGTTTTGTCCAGACTGTCCATGGCAGGTCGGCAATAACAAGAAGTTATAAGAACCCCGGTGCCCACTAAACCAAAAATGTGGGAGAAAAGTCTAGCGGTGATTCAACCATGGGACTGACTCTGACCCTCCAGAACAATTTCTCTGCTTGGTCTGGATGTATTGTAAAGGCACAAAGACAAAGTTTTATGACTAGAGTCATACAATTTTATTTAATTTGGATGACTTTGAGAAAAGGGAGTGCAAGCCAAGTGGGGAATGTTCACAGGCTCATAATGACTCCAACTGGGAGACCTCCAGATCCAGCTTCTTCAAGCAAGAGAGCATTATTAACTTATACTCCTACTCCATTCACTCATATGGAGTTGGTATGGATGATCTGTATGTAATATGATCTGAGTGTAATAACATTGTATAGGGTATACACCTGCACAATCTAATTACACTGTACTTTGCAATTCATTATACAATTGAATCTGATTAAACTGTGAAGATATGTAGTATGCAATGTATGCCAGTGAGTGTGTACTGTATCCACTTGTTTTGTCATCCATTTCTCTTTCACAAGTTAATTCTGCATATTTTGTGGGTATTTAAAGAACAAATATGCTGTGAGCAAAATATTTCAACTGACTTTACAGATATCCATCAATCATTGCAGGCCATTAGGCAAGGAATCAAGCCAAAAACCCAAACTGTCAGGTTTTATGAACATGATGCACACAGTTCATGCAGAACAGTACTGGAAAGGAGGGACGAGGCAGAAGAGAGAAGAAGTAAACAACAGCCAAGCAGTACATGACATAGAGCAATTAGCCAGTTCTATGGAGTCAATGAAGTAGAATGCATAAGCTGATACCATGCTGATACCATATTCTATGGCTTCATTTATTGTGTGTCTCTCCAGGAACAGACTCTCCAGTACATATTTCTAGAAGCAGATGATGGCAGGAAATTCAAATGCAGATTGTAGTTTTAGATGTGCAAATAACATCCAGGCAGAATTCCAGTGGAGGTAAAAGCATTTTAACGTTTGTTATTCAGAAAATCTGTGAAATCTTGTGCTGGAATTTGTACAGATTTAAATATTGTTTCCCACACCGGCCATTTACCAGCCAGTAGTTATACTTCTTCAGTTTCATGGTCGGCCTCTCTCACACTTCTGGGTCAATCGTCATTTTAAGCCTCAGTGTGGTATTGATTTTTAAAGGGTTGATGAAAACATAATCAATATTTACTCTTCATTAGTTTAGCTTGCTTTAACATGTGTTATACTTCAACTTTTTACAGCTATACATATAGTTTGCCAGCCATGGAAGAACACAGTATAATGAGTAGACATGCAAGCAGCATACAGCGTCCTGGTGCTGTCTCCCTCTGTGATAAAGCTGATTACTTCATTCATTTCGCATTTAACAGCCACAGCTAAAATGAGATTTTGATAGCCCTCTTATAGATAACAATCAAGGGAGCTGTAGTAGAAGAATGCAGAAAATAAGTCATTGATTTATCTTGGTGAAATAATAACAAGATGCTCCAACCAAGGATGATGGTAATGGTGTCTATTTTTTCCCACTAAAAAGTATCTTTTTATGAGAAAACGTTTGGCGGAAAAAGTGTGACTGAAGGAACATGAGCACATTTCGGAAATATGTTGGGCAAAGAATGGGTATTTACTTTGCAAACTAGATACACAATCAGTTTAATCCCCTTTAATTTTAAATTCGGCAGGTTGCGGGATGTTGGATTACCATGCAGCCGATATTGGTGGATTTTTTATGATGTTCATTTTCTATGGTGATAGCCATCCTTTTCTTTGGTGAACTGCCGCTTGGGAGACATATTGTTATTAGTCGACAAAGTTGACTGAGCAGGCACATACTGTATTCTTCCACCCAGCTCTACAGTCTGACTACAGTCAACCCTTGTTTATAACGGTTTACTGGTTCCAGACCTGACCATCCATGAACATCCACGATCTAGGATTTCTTATTTTTAAATGCAACATTTTCATACAAAACGTGTTTACAACCTTCTAAATATGTTTTAAACATAACTAGAGCCCTCTGGACATGTAATAGCACCCCTATAATCACCTTTACACTCATAATACCCTCTATAGTCAACATAATAAGAAACACAAAGACATAATATAGACTCTCACATGCTAGCATTCTTTTTTAATTTACTTTCAGTATTTCTTCTACATTGTCTCATCAATGTAACATGTAATATGTAACATGACTGACATCTAGTGACATCTGACATACTACCTAGCACAATGTGTCTTTCAATGCATCTTCTGAGTGCCTTATGTTTACATTTTAGTTCATTTAGTCATGTTTAGGCTTGGCAATGCTTAATTTATGCCACAATCACATACTGGTACATTAGAATAAGGCCACAGAATTTGTATATAATTGTGTATAACCATTAAGGATACTACAGACAGCATCAGTGAGCAGAATGGAAAGGGTGTAGTCAGTTACCGAGAAGGGAGAATTTTCCAGATTGCTATGAATTAGGCTTTCCTCCCAGATCAGATGGAACCAATTTTTGCCCTTTTACAGTATATAGGTGTAATAAAAAAAACTGCTATATAATGCATTATTTCCTTTCGGAGACATTTCACCTTCAACAACGTGCGTTCCCTTTCTCTTCTCCTGGTTCAGCCTCTTCTCTTTGGCTTTCTGTTTTTCTCCTATTCAGACAAAGAGTAAATATGTACTGCCCTTTTCATATTTTCATATTGAGGGAAAGCTGGTTTGCGCATGTCCCTTCACTTGGGTTCAATGCAATTTTCAGTTTGGATAATGTACCTAACAATTTACAAATTATTCTAATTAGTTTCTGTTTTAACAATTTGGGAATCTTTTAATGATAGTAATTGGCAATAAAAGACAATATTGTTTTTCATAGTTGTTGGGCTCATTTTACGGAGACAGATTCGGGCTGTCACATTCTTGCAAGTGGGATAATTACCTACTTAGGGCTTGCTGAGGAAATGTCAGTGTCGTGCATGAATATGACAGGGAGACTGTGAAGAAGGGGCAAAGTATAGAATAAAATATGTGAGGAAAAAACACATTATTAACTAAACAGTAAATGGGCTTCTATAGTCCAAAAATAAAGCATCATAAATAAAGTGACATATTACTAGTCAAAACATGGTTGAAGTATTTTTTTCTTAGTGAAGAATTTTCAAATATAAAGCATAATTAACTATAATACAAATTAAAAGCATTCAGAAGATGCATTCAAACTCTCTGAATGACATGTAAAATTCTACACAAGATGTCAGTAATGTTACTTTAATGTTGGATGAGACACATAGTTGCCAAGACTTTTTTTGCAGGTTTTTTTATTATTATAATTATTTCAAAACAGGCACAATTACCCCCTTAAAATTCCTAATGAAAAGACGGACTTCTGCGGACTTAAAACGCAACACTGAACCCACAATGTCACTTCCTGTCTACCCAGCACTCAGCTCCCAGGGAACACATTTATTTTGTTGCTGCTCTCTCTCTCTCCAGGTTAGTGCAGGACCTGGAGCGGTAATCAGGTCAACTCCCTACACCTGTGCAACCTTGGGAGCTTAAAAGCCTCAGCCTGATCATACATGGGGGAGACGGACTTGGTCTCCAGATGAAGCTTACATTGTACTCTTTTCTTGTAAATAAATGGACCGCATTGTTTGGCCAGGTCCGGTCTCCCTACTTTATTGTTGTTGTTGTTGTTGTAATTCATTCATTCATTCATTTTCTACTGCTTATCCTCACGAAGGGTCGCGGGGGTGCTCCCAGCTGTCTTTGGTCGAGAGGCGGGGTACACCCTGGACTGGTGGCCAGCCAATCACAGGGCACATATAGACAAACAACCATTCACACTCACATTCATACCTATGGACAATTTGGAGTCACCAATTAACCTAGCATGTTTTTGGAATGTGGGAGGAAACCGGAGTCCCTGTAGAAAACCCACGAATGCATGAGGAGAACATGCAAACTCCACACAGAGATGGCCGAGGGTGGACTTGAACTTGGGTCTCCTAGCTGTGTGGCATGCACGATAACCACTCTCCTCCTTGCAGCCCCATCGCATTTGTTGACTTGTGTTTGTTTGGCTCTATTGGTGAGGTAGTTGTCTGGATCGGTACATGTGGGAAGCTACTAAAACCATCAAAAGGTTGTCTCAGATTGACTCTATTTGTAAGTCATATTATTACGAGCTGATAATGTTAAAGGTTTAAATACTCTGCTAGTAAACACTTGGCGGGCTGCATGTGGCCCCCAGCCCATGGTTTGTCCACCAGCAGCCAAAGGAAAAAACATTGAAAACATAATTAAGGTCAATTTGACTGAATCCGGCATTTTGAAAGATACAATATTGGCTAAAGTTCATGACCTAGAGGTCACTGACGATTGAGCAGAGAAAGGAAACTTGTTGGAAATGGAACGTGACAAAATTCCGACATGAAAATTAATTGGAAGGGCCTAAATGACGTCACTGTGATGTTAGGTTGAGTGCGCCCTCTTCATCTTTATGTGATTCCGATACATTTGATGTTGGTAATTTACATTTAGTTGTTGGCTGACAGTCGATTATATTGTTTAAAAAGCTGTGCATACAAACTGGTTCTGGACAGCAATTCCATACAACAACCATACATTGAGTTTGCTCGGGAGTTCACTAATCATTTTTGGAAAGTGGTGTACTGAACAAGAAATTTGAGATTTAGTTATGTTAGAGCAATTTACAAACTTTCTCCTTGCCCACATTGCTGTGTACATCAAGAAACATAAAGTGACAACTGCCGCTGAGGCTGCAGTACTGGCCGTTGAATATGTGGTGACACACCAGAGTGGAGGTCATCCAGCTCAAGACAGTGGAGGTAGTTTGTCCCCACACAAATGTATATCAATGTAAGGCAGGCCATTGGAAGTAAACTACGTTCCTTTTTTAATCCAAACAAAGTATGGTATGTAACCTTCTGTAAAGGCAAAAGACACTGGAAGTTTGACTGTCCTGGAAATTTTAAAAGTGGTATTGTAAATGTAAAACCAATTCTTTGTGATAATATACAAATGTTAACTCGAGAAAGTTGTAACCGTATCTCCGTCGGATGGATACGTGTCAATTGTAGGTATTGATGTCACTGTACCCGTTAGATCGTGAGAGATTGTTGGCTCAGTGATACCTTTTTCAAACTGGAAATGATATACAAATGAATGCTATGGAATTATCTGTGTTGCCTGTAATTATATTTGCATTGTGGTTTGGTGAAGTGACAAAGTGGGTGCTGCCTCGACTGCATCTTGATGGCATCCATGCCATTTTAGGAAATGACTTGGCTGGAAGTCATGTGTGGGCTGACAGTCCACCATCTTTAGTGGTTGCCAGTTCTCATTTGCCTGTGGTCGACGGCTGTAAAGATCTTCCCAGTGTTTCCACAGCGTGTGCTTTAACAAGATCTATGGCCCATTTAGAACCTGAAACATTATGTGAACAGCCCCATATTGATGAAGTTGTGAATATACTAGATTAATTGCCTGTCCCTCGCAGTGATTTGGCAGTTGAGCAGAGAGCTGACTCCACGCTCGGCAAGCTGTTTCATGTTTGATGATCATCATTCTCACTGCAAAGACGTTGCATGTGGATGTATGCTACTTCTGATAAGAAAATGGCTACTGTACGGTAAAGTTGTTGTTGGCAATTTCTTCCTGAGAAGTTTTGCCAGGAAATGTTGCGATGATCTAATGATCATTCGGGGCATATGAAAGGAAACAAAACATTTGTCTTGAGTTGAGTGTGGGGGTTGTATACGCGTCATAGTATACAGTATGACAGGGAAACCCAACCAGGTTGTCAAACCACTTCCTCTGTTACCCATTTCTGCCTCTACAACAGTGTTTTTCAACCTTTTTAGAGCCACGGCATGTTTTTTACATTGGAAAAATCTTGTGGCACACCACTTACCAAAAATGTTACAAAATGTCACCACAAGCACACACGTGCATCAATAAGTCTATCGGAGGAACAAGGTAGGTGTTGCCACACGGACCAATATTACATTGCTCTGCCAGTCTTTACACCACAGACACTCGACAGTAGCCACATTTTTACATGACGAGTTTTCTCTTTCCGAATGACCTTTCGGGAAACAATGGTATCCATGGAAAGGAATATTCCAATCTCTTGTCTACATTCGCCGTGAAAATCAAACAGAATAGTCAACAGGGCATGCGCAGTAAAACGTAAACATCAACATCACGTGACACTGGCTTCCCCAAGTTTTTCTTTCACTTGTTGGAATAACTCCGTATTGCCAGTTTTTCGTCTGTCCAGTCTTGAAATTTAGTTTGAATCAAAAACAAACTTTGCTTAGTCCAGTGCCAATTGCTGGCCTCCATTTTTAAAACTGAAGAACGTCTGCATCTGCGTGTTACGTCATATCTGAGCATGCGCTGAAAGAACGCACCCGGGATAAATTTAAACAGGAAAAGATCAAATTCAATCTTGCTAATATTTTATAATTAAACTCAGGACATGTTTTATATAGATATATATTTTCTTTTTTAATAAAACTGCACTTGTGAATAAAGTATAGAATGGTTTAGATTCTGTTCCACAGATGGCAGTAATGCATACAAAGCTGCTTGCCAACCGCCAATAAACAACAGAAGAAGAAAAACACCACGAAGAAGAAGGCACCCTGACAACTTTCCGTTTGAACGGGCACAAGATACCTCAATTGGATTGGTTAAAGGAATATTCCATCCCTGTTCAATTCTTTCCGTTTGAGCAAATAAACCAAATGCAATTGGAATATTTGGGTCCATGTATACTATTGACATAATGGCTATTGACATCATATTTGCAAATGATGATTAATAAATGTTAATTATAAAAAGTGATATTGGATAATTCCTCACGGCGCACCTGACGGTTTCTCAAGGTACACTAGTGTGCCGCGGCACAGTGGTTGAAAATCACTGCTCTACACAACCTTTTTTGAGCACCTGATAATCAACTGTCGGGGTCCGCTGCCTCGTTCCAAGTCCAGTAACCAATATTTGATGGCTGTCATATGTCAGCATACCAGGTATCTGCGTACCTTCGCCGCTCAATCACTGCCAAGCCAGTTGTAAAGGCACTGACACAATTTTATGTCTATTTTTAGAATACCAAAAAATATCCAGACAAAGGTTTTGAATTTGCTTCGTGCAAAACATAATTGTCCAATTGCTTACCATGCACAGTCAGGAGGCTATGAAATTCTCCACCAAATCTTGATGTCTTTGCTATGTGCATATGAGAGCTGAATGAGGGCTCGGAGGAAGGGGCTGCTGTTAGTTGCGCGTCAGGTAATCCGGGTCAGCACGGGGTTCAGCCCATGTGAGTTGGTTTTTGGCCATAAGATAAGGGGACCACTTGCTGTTCTGTCTGATAGGACCACACTGCCAAATCCACCTTTGTCCTTGGTAGACTATAACCATGTTTTTCAACAAAGATTATATATAGCTATGTTGTTGGCAGATAAAAAAATATATATCTTCTGTGTCGGGATGTAACTCCCGTTGTGACATCACCCTTTCAGTTCCGTTTTACAGGACCTTTTACAATGTGGGAACGACAGTAGGATGAAAACTCACTCACGCATTGTAGGACCTTAAATAGTGGGTAGCAGTGGGCCGACAACTCTCATTTGTAGTGGTATATTAGATTGAAGTCTGCTTTTGTGGCATCTTTGCAAATATGCACTCAGAATGTTGGATAGATAGTATGTTAAATCCTTGCCTTGCGGCTGCTGAAAAAGCTCATTTGTTAAAGGTTAGTCTCAATTACAGTCCAGTGTAAAAAGACAGCTTACTATTGTACCTGTCTGTGAACATACTGTATGCTTGTTTGACCACGGACATTAACTTGCCGCTGGCACACGCATTCGTTTTGCACAGGGCTTGATTCCATTACAACACTGAAAGTACTAGGAACAGAAGCCACGGGGCATTTTTGACTTCATGTAAAACATATCAAAATGAGACTTAATTACTGTGCAGCGTCAATGACAAAGAAAGTATCCAAAATTAGTTAATTCTGGAAACATCAGCCAACAAGACATGTTACTGAAAAATCGAGCAGGCAACATATGGTAAGAAAAGTTTTTAGGTGAGCCAATGAAATATACATAACAGGGGTCCAGGAATAAATTATCTCTTTACATGTGATGATAAGCAAGAACTTTGAAGGCAGATTGAGCACACTTGTGTGTAAATTCTCTCTTTCAAACGGATAACCTATTGCATTTACAAATAAAAACAAAAAATCAGAAAATCTGCCCATCGCTAAATCGCAGTTCGACCATCGCTCTATTGCTGTTTTTCATTTCAATGAATAAATGATCAGCAAATTGTTGAGTGTTTGGTTCATTTCCACAATGGATAAGATGCATCCTGTTTCTGTCCACTCTACTCACTGAGTCTGCTCGTATGAGTCATCCTGTAAAAAAAACAGAAACCATTTGTAAACATTAACATATGTTTTGGATTTCTACAGCACTGATCAACAATCCTGACACGGCCCTCCCTTTGTAGAGCATGTCGAGACTGACAACACTCAAACTTATTATTCTATTGACGAAATAGGAGACAGATATAAATAATGTTTAAATGTTAAAATTTGCCTCACACAAACACATGAAAAAGTGTATCCCGGTATCACAAAGAAAATATAAAGCAAAAAAAAAGTTAAAAATAAGGTTTCAAGTACTTAAAAATAGGCTGCACAATAGGCCGAGTGGTTAGCGCGCAGGCCACACAGCTATTTCAATCAATTCCACCCTCGGCCATCTCTGTGTGGAGATTGCATGTTCTCCCCATGCATGTGTAGGTTTTCTCCGGGGACTCCGGTTGTGCCCCACGTTCCAAAAACATGTTAGGTTTGGTGATTGGTGACTCCAAATTGTCCATAGGTAAGAATGATATATATCAAATAAAATAAATATAGCAACATTAAGGCAATATTTAAGGTTTTCGGAATGTGACAGCTTGACCCGAGAACAGATTCTTCCCATTTCCATTATATCCAGTAGGATTTATTTTTAATATACCAACAAGTTGGAAGTCAACCATCATCCCAGGAAGGACTGTGTGCGACCTTAGAATAGTTAGAATAGTTAGAATAGTTAGTGTACATGCTATACAATATGCTGTTTACATGAGAATGTATGTGGTACTTTAGACAGACATGGGATTCATCTTTTTGGAATGTAATATCTCCACAGACACTGTATGAAAAAAAAAAAAAAAAAAACTACACAGACCAACTTAATAAAAGCGAGTTCCTCAATTCCCACAGCGAATACCTCAATGCAGTTTGGTTTCCCCGTCTTTTGTAGTTATTTTTTCTTCATTTTGTACCTATGCACGCTTTATAAGTCCACACACACACAAGACACTGTGGAATTAGATGGTGAATTGCAGAACTGATTTGGAGCTCTGCAGGTAATTATCAATGCAAACCCCAGTGAATATCAATGAGGTTCTGCAAATAGAAACACGACTGGGTCAAACCAAATATAAGGACTGTGTATAGTCACTGTGTGGAAATGTGACCAATTTGTCACAGCAGTATAGTCAGTGCAAGTGTTTAGAATGTGAATTAGTGTAGCATAAGTTCACATCTGCTCTTTTTACTATAGTGTGTTTTGATCCATAGTATAATGAAGCAGATATATTTTCACTATTATTATCATGATTCTAATTATATGTTGGCTAAACCCAATCGCCCACCCACTCCTCTGCACACAGCTTGATCATTTATGTTTTTATCTACTTAAGGATGTGTCCCATAGGGCTGGTTTGTCATTTACTCTGGTCCATGCTGTTTTTTTAATAGCACAAGCAGATGGGTGATTTGGAGAATGCAGTTTCATTGTAATTATTACAATTCTGATCATCTCTTAACCCTGTGCTCTTTCATCTATCGTATTTGCAAAATGTCTCAGGATTTTATGATTGTAAACGTAGTATGGGGGATTTTTTTTTTACCATACTATACACCCATATATATTGTATAATTACCTGACAGATTTTAAAAAGCCATTTAATAATCATAATAAATAATAAAGAGAAGTTTCTTCACTTAATTACAACTAAGGATACATTTGTTTGGACAGGTATAATGATGATAATATAAATAGCTCATAAGAGATGATATCTGGCAACTTGTGAGTGACCTTCATGGGTCAAGGTAAGCAGAGCCAGGCACTCAGTATAGGACCATCTGAAACAGGAAGAGGTGGAACGCACATTGTGCATTTAAATACAAGCATTGAAAGTACACTACTGGGGGGGGGGGTCACAGAGAACGACTCCAACGTTGAAATATTTAATACACCTCTTGTTTTAAATCCAGTTTGAAATTGAAATGTTTTGATCGGGATCATCCTTAATGCTGTTCAGTATTTTCAATGCACTGATATACAGTAAGAGAAATATCTAATTTTGGAATCGTATTGTGATTTTCATTTTTAATTATGATGATCACCAGTCTGTTTCCTCTGAAAATGCATTTTGATCGCAAATTTTACTATCAAAGATGATCTGAAAGGGACTTGGAATCTAGACCACAGTTGTGCTGTAGCAGAAAATGGCCTTTTTCAAATTGTTTGTTTATTTTCTTTTCAACCAAAGAATTATCCTATACACCTGTTAATGTGATACTATTTTGCAATAGAGCAGGAAACAGGATTTCAAGAGGAGCAATGTAGTTTTTGTCCTGATTGTGGAACTGCAGACCAGCTCTACACTCTCGGCAAGGTCTTAGCGGGTGCAAGGGAATTTGCCCAATCAGTCTACGTGTGTTTTGTAAGCTCGGAGAAGGTATTCAATAAATTCAATTGGGGCTACTCTGGGAGTTTGGGCTATTGGGCCACCTGATGGGGTCAGCATTGCCATTGAGGGGATCTGGTTTGGTGGCTGCAGGATTGGTTCTCTGCTTTTTGCAGATGATGTGGTCCTGTTGACTTCATTGGGCTATCTTCAGCTCTTGCTGGATCGGTTCGCAGGGAAAGAGGGTTGGATTTCGAGTTTGACTGGCGGATGGATGAGTGGGGCTTGAGTTTTGTGTGACAGGAAATCACAGCTGTTGTACTCAACCAAAACAGATGGCAGAATACAGTGGAACCTTCAAAGAAAGCATCTAGGGATGCATTTCACAAGTATATTTTCATTTATTTATGTTTTCTTCTAGTAGCAAAGAAAATGACCTGGCTACTAGTACTATTACTAGTACACTAGTTCTAGTACAATTTGAAAACTGCACAAATCTCAAGATGTGTTCTTAGGTTACCTGCTTGAGCCTAAAAACAGTGTAGCATTTTTAAAATTGTAATTAGATTTTCTCATAGGTCATATTTTATTCATCGCAGAAAGGGCTGTTCAAAGCGTGAGAGAGTTCCATGCAAAAATGTAACTGCCTTCTCTTACCGTTGTGGAAAATACTGTTATGTTTATTTTGAATGAGAAACACCAGTGGAGAGCGTCTCACTCAGAGCTTCTCATTCAGGGTCTGTTGGGAAGTTGGACCTGCTGCAGTTTACAGGGAACTCATTTCTTATGTATAAGGTACAACCTCCACAATTCTTCAGATTAAGAGAAAGACCTACCTTTATATGTCTTGTATAATGCTAAATTATTTGTTAAATTACATTCGACCTCTTTGCTACACTCTGGTTTCCTGTTTTTTTTATATTAAAAGCCAGGCTATAAACCAAAGAAACCATTATTAGTGGTTTGCCATTCTCTCCAGCAAACAGTAAGTAACTATGCACTATGATGTGTACATTTTTAGCTTTTTTTTTTTATTCGGCATAAATGCCGAACATTTCTCTCGTTTAAACACAATCAAGGCTCAAATTTTGTTGATAGACTTACTAAGTTGGACACAGGAAATTGTTAATACACTAATGCAAGTTTACCAAGTAACTTTTGATACAAACTGAAATAGAGACCAGCTGAAGAAAGTCTAATAAAGTGAAGGCAGTGTGACCAATGCAACACGAGCCGTTTTTGATTTGCCAATTGTACCGCTGCTGAGCTGCCGCCGTCTTGGGAGAGGTGGTCGCTGTGTGTGACTGACCAATTACAAAGCAGGAAGAGTGAATACATAATGAGTATTTTCTTTTAAAAACAAACACAGATAATGATGAAATGTACTGGTTTTATACTCTTATCTGGCAAAAATGCATTATTCGTAACGGAGACTTGTTATGTAAATTGTAATGTGGTTAGGGATATATTATATGCGTAATATGTAAGCAAATTTTACATATATTGTGCCAAAATTAAGCATTTTCCATCCGCTCATCTTCTTACCTTTTATCCGGGTGGTTTTGTAGTTTCCTTCTATTGGTCGGATGTACCTTGAACATCTCCTCAGGTGTAAGCAGTATGAAAAATTGATGGATGGATGTTTTTACTTTCACACCTGCACACCTAAAAACTTGCTTACACACATATGGAACATGTAGGTGAACAACCACACACAGACGATAAAATGGGAGAGTGACAGAATAAGTGAGCAAAGATGTTTCCATACTATTATTACACGTGTGCTTGTCATACGTATACAGTAGAATAAGTTCCTCAAAGCGGCATGTCCTCGTGTCAAAACTAGACAGTATAGTCCAGTCAAACACAGGTTTATTGCGATGAAGTGGGATGTATTAAATGATGTTTATAGCATTTCCCACACTCCAATTAAAAGTGAAGTGGTGTTTCCTTACCCCTGCTTTGGAATCAGTGGTGCAATACTTTACTGCTTTTAAAGGTCTTGTTATTTACATATTCCTGTCTTGATTTAACACAAATTGGTTGCTACATTGGCCAACAAAAATATAGTCTTGAGGAAATGGTGCTGTATTTTTTTCCTGCTGTTTAAAGACTCATTATTTACACAGTAGCTGCACCCACATGGGTGGGTGCACAATGTTCATACACGCATGAATGCAGCGCATCTTCATTGATTATTTAAATCTCTTGATATGTCGTTGGGATCTGTCAGCATCTAATGGTTATTAATGTTTCGTGTACTTCTGCACAACTAAAACGTCATCAGATTAGAGAGGCTGATTTCAGTCTTGGCGCGATCTATGCATGGAGTCATACACCAGCTGAAATACAGTTAGGCTTGTCATTGATGTTATGTTGTGACCTTTTTTGGAGAATCCTCACTCAGCTGCCTACAAATTATTCTTAATGCCTTTAGTAATTACAGTGCTTCTAATCGAAAGCCGTTAATGGACCCCATGCAGTAGCTGGTGAGTTGAAAGGCTTTCAGAAAGGTCCCTCAGCCGACTCCTTTCAAGCAGTACCTACCTCACGCCTTTTATATCTCAGTCAAGGACAGAAAGGAGCTTTTCCCTCATTACTTTGGTGTCCACACTCTTTTCTAGCAATCCTTCTCAATAGCAGCCCTGTTTAAGCAATTTCCATGAAGTCCATCTCACCTCACAAGACACTATTGCTTTGTTTTTTGTTTCCCCATGGAGTGGAGCATTTGTTCCAATGTTTCCAATGATCGCAAAGACTGACAATGGTCTTATGTGAGTGTTGTATGTGCATATGAACAACATAGACTTCAGCATCTACATCAGAGCTGAGTTCATTATTTAGTATTACCGGGCTCTACCTGTGATCAAGGAGACTCCAGATTCCTAGGCCAGATTTTATATGGCACCCCCCCTCCCTCCACGAATTTTCATTTGTAAGATAACGTGTCACCAAATTTACATGCTTAACAAATTTAAAACAAATACAAAAAAAAATTTAAATACAGTACTCCCTCATTTATCGCAGACCCCACCATAGGTGAAGTAGTATACTTGCGGAGGATAAGCAGCATAGAAAAAAAATAGATAGAATAATTCAAATCTACATATTAGTAAAATGCCTTATATTTGTATTTTAGTTCATTTAGCCATTTTTATGCTTACAAATTCTTAATTTAGGCAAGAAAATACATAACATTTGCTAAAATATGTATTTGTTTTGACTAACAGGCTACATTCAACCACAAAACAGCATGATTTATTCATGTATTTTTGGGATAGTGACACTGTGAATTTTGAAGATCTAAGTGGCAAGGGACAAAAGGGGCGTATAAATACCATCACTACAAAATTAAAACCATGTCCAAAGAGGAATAAATAATAGTAATACATTATAAATACTAAAATAAAAATCACATATTTGGTGTTGAGGACCCCAAGCAAATGTATAAAAAAGTATTTAATTAATAAACAAGGGAGCTCACAGAGAAGGAAAAATCAAGTACAACAAAAGACACCAGTGACAGAAAGTCACCGGGAACCTAAAAGTACAAACAAGAGTACAAAGTAGTACATAAGGATTTACAAAGTAGCTCAACTACTACAGATAGTAGGCAGCGAAAATAGGAGTACAAGGCGGAAAGACAAAAGGTCAGGAGCAAAAATGAGCATGAGCATGCAGGAGCATGCAACGCGCAGGCAGGACGAGGCAGGACGAGGCGAACAATCTGACAGGAAAACAATGGAAGTGGAGTGGTATAAGGTCTAATGGCTGATGGGCAACAGGTGTGCAGACCAGGAGAACAAGGCAGGAGTCCGCTGCAGGACAGAACAGAGACAATGGGGGGCAGATCATGACAAAATTTGCACTATGCAATAAAAACCTTTAAAAGACCAAACCTTGGCAAAGCTATGGATTCAGTATCATTTTCTGTCAGGTATTCACACTGTCATGATCTCTGAACGGCAAATGCAAAAAAGCTTTCTCTCTTTGAATGCGGTTGGATTGTTGAGCTGCATAATCAAAGCCTCTTGCCGTGTGCCATTGCTGCTGAGGTTGAATGCAGTAAGACAGCCATTTGAAACTTTTTCAAAGATCCTAACAAAAAAGTCAAAAACGTGGTAGACCCAAAAAGTGTTACCAGCCCTGAGCCTGACGATCATATTGGTTGTCCATCAAGATATGATACCATCATATGGCATCTCCAGAGAAGGTTTTGACATCAAGTCAACGCCTTCAAAAACACAAAAGCCCCAATCATGGGACATTGTAAGGTTAAGAAAATGTTGCAAAAAAAAGTTTGTAAAATGTAACCTTGACGATCCTGATGGCTTCCAATGTTACTGCATTATACATGACAAAGAGATCCCAACTTTGATGTTTCCCCCACTTCTCCTGGGGGACTTCAAGACTCCCATTGGCAGTGACAGTAAGATCCTGAAATGAACCTGAGAGGTGTTATGTCGTTGGACTTCTGTGCCCATCACGGATTGTCAATAACAAACACCTTGTTCAAGCGTAAGGGTGTCTGCATGTACACTTGGCACCAGGACACACTGGGCCGCAGTTTGATGATTGACTTTCTGGTCGTGTCATCGGACTCGCAGCTATATGTAATGGGGTGACGAGAGGAACGGAGCTGTCAACCGATCACCACCTGGTGGTGAGTTGGATCCAATGTTGGTGGAGGATGTCTGTCAGACTTGGCAGGTCCAAACATTTTGTGAGGGCCTGTTGGGCCAGAGTCCCCTGTCAGAGTTCAGAGCCGTTTAGTTTTAGAACTGTTGGTCCGGAAGTCAAAAAGATCCAGGATCACCATTCGCCATCTCAGGAGGGGGAAACAGTGCACCGTCAACACCGTGTATGGTGGCGATGGTATGCTGCTGACCTCAAATCGAGATGTTGTAGATCGGTGGGAGAAATACGTCAAAGACCTCCTCAATCCCATTGACACGTCTTCCAATGAGGAATGCCTGCTGATGCCAAAGTGGACTCTTCTACAGTATCTCGGGGGCTGAAGTTGCTGAGATTATCAAAAAGCTCCTCGGTGGCAGTGCCCCCGGGGGGGATGAGCTCCGCCCAGCGTTCCTTAAGGCCCTGGATGCTGTGGGTGTGTCTTGGTTGACATTGGGGGGCAGTACCTCTGGATTAGCAGACTGGGGTGGTTTTGGGTTAAGTATTTGATGGGCTGATGAACAACCTATTGAAGTTTAATCATTGTTTGCAATAAATTGCTGACTCAATTTTTTTCATCTCACTCCCATTTTGGGGGGCATTTAGAAGCCCTGATTAGAACTGATCTTAACATTTGTATCAGGAGTGTGTAGTTCAGCCGACACGTTGGATTTTCGGTCATGAAAAACCAAAGGTGAAGCCATATTAACAACTCGAGTGTACAGTAAATGATTGATTGACTGTTGATTGACACACAAAATCTCTGAAAATGTGATAACTTCAGTATTTGGATATGTCAAAATCTTTTAAAATGCTATTGGGTGACATTTATTTAGTTTCATTTGCTTGGAGACACTCTCTCCACTACCCCCTCATTATGATATAGCAGTAGGATGCGTTTCTATCCCAAGATGGCAGTAGTGAGTTAAACTTCAGAAGCCGGTCCAAGCTGTATCTGGGAGGATCAGAACGTGCCAGACTATAACAGATTCCATGAAGTACACTAAATGTTGGTCAGATTTCCCAAATCCATTAAAAAAAAAGCATAGCATGGAAAAGGGGCAATGTTGTCCAAATGGTTCTGGTGCCAAGCTGTACAGTATGAATAGATATACTAAATTGTGGAGGATTTAGTTTCTTGTTCTGATTCAAAGGAATAGAATTGCAATCACGCTGTTGAAATTGCTACTTGCAGGTTCATATGAGCCCAGGAAACGCTATTACACGTCAGCACTCCAGTAAATGTAATATGTTAATTTTCTGTAAGATATGCAATAAAATTGCTTGGAAGAACAATCAACTCTGTGCAATAACATGTGATTGTTTTCTTTGCCCTTGACACAAGCTGTTGATGTGTTTTATGTAAAACTAAATATATACACACTATAGTTTTGTCTGTACAGTTAAGGAGATTTATGCATAATTCAATGGCCAACTGCCATGTAAATGAAATATCTGAAATAATAAAAGTGTCTCCCAGTATAACTGTATCCCTGAAGAGTTTGGCAGCACAACAAATTGCACATCCACAATGGCAGCTTAAATAATTAATGATTGATCTATGTATCACAGTGTGAAAAAAGAAGGGTTTTGTATGATACTGTATTGCAATAATTTATTAAAGCAAATGGCAAAAGAACAGAAAACGTTAATAATGTTTACCACAATGGTGCACTTAAAAAATACAATTTTTATCATGATTAACGTGCAGTGATACACACAGTGATTGGGCTGCCATGCCACTTCTTGATTAACAAGCATCCAGGCCCAGGGGAGCACCCATGGATCCTCATCAGTGTATGACCCTGGCTCAGGACTGTGCTCACTCTTCCTTCCCAACCAGATGGAACCAATCACAGCCACACGCATTTCCTTCTTTTCCAACTAATAACTGTCGAGAGAAACGTAAAGCGTGACAGAGCAGATTCGCCAGATGATCTTTCCTCGTTCCTTATTTTGCAAGATGGCTTCTGACTTCTGAAATGCCTCCTGTGGTAACCGAGCTGGAATGAATAATGCAGCAGTAAGTTGCAGTCTCACTCTTATTTCCTTGATAATGACCCTGAAAAGATGTCAAACAGGGTCAGCAACCGCTTCTTTTGGATTAAAAGCATGGTCATCAAAAGTACGACTGTCGTGTATAAACTGCAGTGCTGTCATTCGTGTCAGTCAGTGAGACCTTCAAAGGAGCTTAGAATATGTGACTCACATTGCATACAGAACAATAAGACGTTAAGGTCTTGTGGCATGTGGGTCTGTGTAACTGCAGCTTCAGGTCAGTGTGTACTCATGACAGGCGTCCTGTATGTCAAGACCTGTGTTGCGAGTGGCACACATTGCATGACTGGCTTATTAGTCTGACCTTGACTCTGCCATTCAGCTGAGTGCTGCTGCTGGCTTAGGATTCCAGTTGATGTGATTGCGGCTAGAAAAGATGACTATTCTAGTTGATACCGTATCTCCATGCTTTTCTTTTTTTGGTTCTGCCAATAATCAAGTTGACTGAAAAGTGGTTAGATTTCAACCAATGTTATTTGGCACAGATGGAGGAGTTGCTACAGAGAAATCTATGGCCTTTTGAGATGAAACAGCTGAGCGTGATTTATTCAAAATCAGTAGTGAGTAGAGCACTTTAGAATGGTCAAAATTTTAAAAAGGTTCAATCACAGTGGAACTGATATGACTGCAATAGAAAAATGCAGTCTGGTCTCATCATAGTAAGGAATAATGAAGTTATTCATTTGTTTTAATGAAATATAAAACTAGATCATCTTGGTAGAATGGGCGCTGAATATCCAATGAGTATGAAAAATCACTTCTACATTCTTTCTATGACATCTCACAAATAAAATATGATTTTTTTTCCCGAATTGAAATGACACTACGGCTGCACAGTGACCCAGTGGTTAGCGCGCAGGCCACACAGCTGGGGAACCCGTGTTTGATTCCACCCTCGGTCATCTCTGTGTGGAGTTTGCATGTTCTCCCCGTGCATGTGTGGTTTTTCTCCGGGTACTCCGGTTTCCTCCCACATTCCAAAAACATGCTAGGTTAATTGGTGACTCCAAATTGTCCATAGGTATGAATGTGAGTGTGAATGGTTGTTTGTCTATATGTGCCCTGTGATTGGCTGGCAACCAGTCCAGGGTGTACGCCGCCTCTCGGCTGAAAACAGCTTGGATAGGCTCCAGCATGCCCGTGACCCTTGTGGGGATAAGAGGTAGAAAATTAATGAATGAATAAAATGACATTACATTTAATTATCTTCTAAACCACTGTTTTGCTGAATGGAGTTAGAAAAGCGTGACGGGACATGGCTGCTTAAATTTAACAGGGTCCCCAACGTGGTTTGTGGAGAATGGGTGCATGCTGTGTGTCATTTGCATTTATAGTACATGTAAAGTGTAGTAAGCAATATGTAGCTATATTTACGTGAAATAACTTTCAATATCTGCATTTTGCATCAATGTGATGTCCACGGCAACCCAGTTCATCCTTCATTCAGCTAAAATTACTAATCAGAATGTGGGGTGCATATACAAACATATTAAACTATATTTGTATTTAAATATTGAGTTAATGCAAGCTAAATCATTTTTTGTACGGACAGTACTCTATTTACAGTGTTCTCTCCCAAACAAGGGTATTGCGAAAGACTATATGACCACCACCCTCACCCTCATTAGTTTGCTTTCACCTAGTCATTTTCAGCCAACAAGTCGATTTTTTTGACAGCCCTGTGCTACATAAAGGAAATTAATAAGCCACAAATACAGAATCCTTGCACTTCTGCCTAGTTATGGTCTATTCTGCAGTAACTTCTGGTATAACAAGGCTGCAAATTCCGTAAAGATTAACTTTGCTGTTGAGAAAATAGACCATACTTTCAAAAAGCACAACTATTTATTCATTTTACTTTGCTCGTTTGAGACATTTTGAGACGTTTTTATAGTTTTTATATCCATCCATTTGCTATACTGCTTATCCTCATGAAGGTCATGCTGGAGCCTATCCCAGCTGTCTTTGGGTGAAAGGCGGGGTACACCATGGACTGGTCGCCAGCAAATCACAGGGCACATATAGACAAACAACCATTCACACTCACATTCATACTTGGAGTCACCAATTAAACATTAACATGTTTTTGGAATGAAAGAGGAAAAACCCACCCACACGCAGGGACAACATCCTAACTCCACACAGAGATGCTTAAGTGTGGAATCGAACCCATATCTCCTAGCTGTGTGGCATGTGTGCTAACCACTAAATCACTGTGCAACCTACTAAATACATTTCTTCTGTGTCATTATGTTCGCAGAGCATTGAATCAATGGCGTCTGGATGTACAGGTTGTCTTAGAAGATAAAATATTTGTCTTCTTATGCGAGCAGCGTCTTCTAAGACAACCTAAACAGTCAAGTTGCGATCATTTCAATGCCCTGAAAATCTCTACACTGAAATTTTCATAGGGACTTGTAAATTACCTGCCATCTGGATTTCGAAATGAGAATATAATAAGTCCCAGTGTTGATAGCATGTTTAAGGATAAAGGATATAATTACATATAATTACATAACTCAATAGCTTTTCTTCTTCATTATAAGCATGGCAACTGATGTATTAGTCATTCCATCCACTTGTCAACTATTTCATAGCAAAACAATAGAAAGACCCAGCACAAAGCAGTATCTTTAGAGTCATAAGCCCTTTGTAATATTTAACCTCATGTTCCCATGTTGGTTCCAACGTGGCTGGTTTGCCAGAAAAGGGACGATGACGATGTCCAAATTGTGGAAAGCGGTGGCCCTTGGTTTGAAGGAGGTGTGAAAGAAGCCATTTATGTTGAACTAGAAAGGCCCTCTGCACAGAAGAGCAGATTTTTGCCATTACCTGGTTATCCCAACATCCCAACATTTCTCCCCCCAATATTGTCTCATTCCATGGAAACAGTGGTCAGTAATAAGCTGTTTTACAAGTAGGCAGGTGAACAACCTATTTCTGTACAGGACAACAACAACCGCATTTTCCAGCCCACAGGAGACACACCCACCAGAAACATAAATAGGGAGACTCAACACATTTAGAATTGAAGAAGCCTTTTGGAGTAAAGCCGTCTTCAACAAACAAGAACAGTTCAGTTGCCTCAATTCCACCTTTGCCTTTTCATGGAAAACTGCAGCACTTCAACAATGTGTTGCTCTCCTTCCTGATTTATTTTTTGCATGAATTCCACACTTAAATGTTTCAGATCATTACAAAAATAGTCAATGACAACATAACCGAACATAAAATGCTGTTTTTAAATGAAACTTTTTATTATTAAGGGAGAAAAAAAATCCAAACTTACATAGTCATGTGTGACAATGTGATTGTAACAAACCCAATAACTGGTAGGGCCACCCTTAGCAGGAACAACTGCAATCAGGTGTTTGCGATAACAGCACTGTGGAGGAATTTTGGTAAATTTGCTAAATTTTGCAGGCAGTTGGCTATCCATCTCTCTGCACACTGTGCAAGTTTGTAACCACGCAATACGCAGCCCTCATTTACACTAAATGCACTGCATGTACTGTATTGTACTGTGTGCAACAGGTTTTTTTTTGGGGGGGGGGACTTGGGGGATTTCAAAACTCATGTATCAAGTAGGATACTCATGCCCTTAAAGGGTTAAATCCATGAGTTTCATCCTTTTTGAACAACATATTGTTGATACTGCAGGTACCATCAGTTGCATTGGTAATGCATGCATCGTCAGCCTATGTGACAACAACTGATGGAACAAGCAGATGTATGTAATGTATTTGTCAGATAAAAGTAAACAAAGCTTAGCATTCACTATGTCAAAACACATAAATCAGAAACATTAACAATATATGTAAAAAAATTGCTTCTGCAGATTTTTTATGGAGGGAAGGAAAACAAGTCTGCGGGTTCTACTGTTGTCTCAGTGGGAGGGTCTGAGTGTAATGCTGAAGAGATGGTGCCCATACTAATGTTAGGGTGGTAAGGGAATCCATTGTGGGTGGTAGTTTTTTTTTTTTCTCCATGAGATGGGACCAGTTTGTCAAAGAACGTCTAGACTGCAAGTGGTTAAGGCGACGTTTATGTGTTGTGTTCAGACAGCGATGATAGAGGTGGTATTACTGTGTAACTGTGTGGTTAACATATCGACTTGTTCAATAGGTGTCCTCTCCATATTTATATTCACAAATATGTGTTTTTTGTTGTGTTGTTCATATTGTTACATTATTAATATTGTTATGTTTATTGTAGTTCTGGACAAAGGAGGGCTTTGGGGGCAAAAAGTTAAAGGATTTCAATTATAGCCAATAGTAGTTTTTGCTTTGGTTTACTTATTTTGCACTACTGACTGTATTGTTATATATATGTATACTATATATATACATATATATATATACATATACATATACTATATATGTTATATGTAATAAAGGGGATTTTAATATTATTACATTGTCTTATATTGTATTAATTCATTCATTCATTCATATATTGTCAAATTCTTCACGCATAGGTTTTTGGGTGCAACGATACAGAAAATTAATGGTTCGGTTCAATACATTTGTGTTCTTGTTTGATACTTTTTTGATACAAAAAAAATTACCTTTCCTTTTATTGAAATTGCCAACATTTTTCGCACTTTGTGATTGACTTTGGTGTTGCCACACATTTGTAGTGTTGTTTGCTTTGCTGATGCTGGAGCCCTGGTTAACTTGCACTGTGCATAATGCCTGTAATTGGCTGGCCACCAGTCCAGGGTGTACCCCACCTCTCGCCCGAAAACAGCTGAGATAGGCTCCAGCACCCCCGGCGACCCTTGTGAGGATAAACAGTAGAAAATGAATGAATGAATGAATGAATGCGCATTTTGCCCCATGTTGTCCCTACTGCCTGTCAAAAGAAAGTATATACATTTAGTGCATTTTGCTCATTACCATAGCATTTATTAACATAGCATTGATTCTATAGTTTAATCATTTTGAAGTAAAAAAGCAAGTGGCTGCATTGTGCTGAAAAGTGATAATACATAGGCTTATGTTGGGTGTTTTTCAGCTAATACATCATGTGTTTGTAAAAGGATTAGCGCATAGAAAATAGATGGATGGATATTCACAAAAACATATTACCACTACCATATTCATCATATTAGTCATGTTAGTCATATTTACGAGCTATTGAAAAGTTCTATCTGCAGCCACTGAGTATTTACAAACAGCTGAAAAACAAATGGGACTAATGAAGGGACTAAACTACATTTTATATTACAATGTCGCTGTATTGCTGTATTGAACGGGATGTTCTGTTCAGGGTTTTATGCTGCTGATACCGATCCCGATAATCCATGAGTGAAATCGTCCAATACCAATACCGCCTGACGGGTGATTACATCGTGATGACAAGTATTTGCCCCCCAAATGCCGCACCAATCTAAACCTTTTCAAAATGCCACCCATTTTGGAGGCACATTTTGCAGGGTATAAAACGTAATCACTTTAAAAAAGACAGAAAGTCCCACACACGGCAGACATGGTTGTTCTGAATGCTGCAGCAGGGGGGGGGCAACAGAGGTGATCTGCGTTTGACAGCAAGTATCAGCCGATCAATTGGAGCACCCCTACTATTTACAGCTGTGCACATGATCAAACCACAGGTTTATTGCACAGTTTACTGCATGGTTTATTGCACAATTATTGTACAGGATCTTTTGAGTGTGCATCACATCACAAAGTGATGAAAGTGTGATGAAAAAGCAAATGATAATACTCTGCAGTGTAGAGTATGACAATTAATTTGCTTGAAACAACTGTGATCCTTAATTAACTTGTGTTGCTTTGCCCGGCCGAGTGGTTAGCACACAGTCAGGAGATTAGGAAGACCTAGGTTCGATTCTCTGCTTGGTCATCTCTGCGTAGAGTTTGCATGTTCTCCCCATGGGTTTTCTCCAGGTACTCCCACATTCCAAAAACATGTTAGGTTAATTGGCAACTAGATGTTTGTCTATTTGTGCCCTTTGATTGGCTGGCGACCAGTCCAACCAAGCTGGGATAGGCTCCAGCATATCCCTGCAATGCTAGTGAGTATAAGCGGCATAGAAAATGATTGGATGGTATCACTTTGCTTAGAAATATTTGTTTTAAATAATAGAATGAACTGATGTCCTGCCTCAGACAAAATGAATGCAATTTGTTTCGCCATGGGTTATTTTGATTTCTGAAATGTTAAAGTGTTTCAGTTTGTTAAAGTGTTGTGAACGTCCTCTCAGCCACTGTAATATAGTTAATATTAAATATTAAATATATTAATTAAAAAAAAATATATATATTATATATTTAGGGCGGCACGGCGGTCTAGTGGTTAGTGCGCAGACCTCACAGCTAGGAGACCAGCGTTCAATTCCACCCTCGGGCATCTCTGTGTGGAGTTTGCATGTTCTCCCCGTGCATGCATGGGTTTTCTCCGGGTTTCCTCCCACATTCCAAAAACATGCTAGGTTAATTGGCGACTCCGAATTGTCCATTGGTGAGTGTGAATGGTTGTTTGTCTATATGTGCCCTGTGATTGGCTGGCGACCAGTCCAGGGTGTACCCCGCCTCTCGCCCAAAGACAGCTGGGATAGGCTCCAGCACCCCCCGCGACCCTCGTGAGGAAAAAGCGGTAGAAAATGAATGAATGAATATTGTACAATACATATATACAGTATCATCCAACCTTAAAAGTGTCTAATATCATATTTGCCCTCTTATGGTACGTTAATTCTATATTTATGTGAGTGGAAATAATGCTAAAGTGAAAACTGAGGTTGAAAGTGAGAGAGAATGACTCCATCCTCTTTCCTGAGTTGGAATGCATTGCCAGTGAGCATCCCGTCTAAGCGGACTGGCACCCAACACTGTCTAACCGATATGTGATGAATCTCAAGGCGAGCTGCGCCACCTTGACGACATTTAATCGTTGAGAAAAGACAGCAATCCCACTCAATCTCCATCCTTCTCCAATCCCACCCCTCCTTTCCTCTCTCTAGCATCCTCTCTCATCTGTGCCGCCTGGTCTGCTGGCTGCACAAAGCCGTATGCATGCGTCGGGAAGCGGGGGGCGCGCTGCACCGGTTCCGCTGGACATCACCGAATAACCGCGCTTGACAACCGCGTGGTGGAGGAGACTGGAGGGGGGGGAGAGAGACTGGACCTGGGCCAGGAGCAAGAAGCAGGACCAGGAGACGCACCGTGGCTCCTGATAACCCGCTCTCCGAAAACATGTCCGAGTTGTTTCTTATCGCCTTCTTAGCCCTTTTCTCGGGATTATTTCCACGCACCGAGCCCTCGGCAGTATCGGATGAGCACAAAGGTAAGAGAGAACCCGGCAGGGGTAGTGCCGTCAGCGAAACTTGCTACTGTCAACTGTGCACAGTGCCGCTACATAAGCACTTATTGTGAACATGTGTGGTGCCTAAATTGCCACATGTATGGATGATGAGAGTTGATCATTCTTTCATGCAGGGAGGAAATAGTGCATCTTTCTTTTGTCATCACCCAGCATGTCACTGTGCGTCACAGCCATCCGATCAGCCAAATAATAGCCTGGTAGTAACACACATCCATACCCTGATTTCTTGCGCATTTCCCCCGAACTACGGAGTGTGTATGCTACAGTACAGTGCAGCAGGTGAACATGTGCAATTTAGCGTTTTTCTATCTCCTGGATGTTGGCTCACAATGGGATGTGACTATTAATGTACAATGTGATGCCTGGATATGGGAGTTTTTCCCGATTTGTATGCCTGGAGAGCATTATATAGTGGCGATAATTCTACATTTATATGTGTACACCACCAAAGAGTATTTCATTTAAAAGTAAACCTTGCATGCTTCACAAATAATGAAATAATTGTACTAGAACCTCTGAGGATACTTTGAAAAAAAAAAGCATTGAAGAATTTGAAGTTTACTAAACTGGTATTTTTTGTGTCATAGGGACACAAAACCAAATAATCCAGAAAAAGTATTAAATTAAGTTTAGGAATGTTTGTGTAATTTGCATTTACGAACATATCTTTATAATAATCCCAAAATAGAGCACTTCACAGTGATAGTTCTTTTATTTGTAATTACAAATAATTTGTAATTATTATCTGCATTTTCATTTCCAAATGTTGCCAACAAGCACTGTTTATGGGCAGTAATAAATATTTATTTTCTATTAGGCAGATCTGAAAACAGATACAAATCCAAATATTCCAAAACCACTGCTTTAAATAATATTGTCATTTAATGGGGGAAGGGGGGCAGTATCAGAGTAACACAAAACCAAAACTAATGGCTTAGCAGACCCCCTTCAATTAAGACTTAAATTTGTCATATGTAGAATATAAATGAATATTAAAAAATCTATGATCTGTAGAGGAGAACACATTAAAATGCATAATTGCTTCTGGAGTGTCCATGCTGTTGAAAGTGTTAAATGACAGCCTGTTCTCATGAGATATGACAGAAAATCAATGTATAATATAAATGCAGGAGATCCCACGAAACTTCAATTGACATTAAATCGTCAGTCTTTAAAGACAGAGCAAATATATTTTAAACTGGTGAAGATTTGATATAGATATAATTATATTTCTCATGAAATCATTTCAATTTATAGTATGCACTGTCATGCAACAGTCAAATGAATCAGAGAACAAATGTAACACACACACAAACCAAACCATCCATTGTCTGTTGGAGTTAATGATGTAATGACCTGTGTTGCCCTCCAGCCTGCAGGTCACATTTATCAGAGTTTTTCCATTTTCTAACAATATCAAGACTACCTTTACCTGTCCTAAATCCCCCCTTCAAGTCAGGGTGATAAAAAAGAGCAGTTTTTTTTGTGTGTGTGGTTTTCCTGGGGTGAAAGAAAGTAAAATAAAATGCTGTTTACCTCTCTTACTGTGCATGAAATGAAAAGATGAAAACTGCTCCATCCCTGAGGACGTTCGACTCTGAGAAGGGAAATAAGAGCACCTCGTTGAAATTTCACAAAATGCTGTTGGAGTTTTATTTATTTTTTGTTATCGCTGGAGTGTTGAGATTTATTAGTGTAGCTGGAATCAAGGTGAAGAATTACATGCCATCTTGTTGTCTCCTCTGGGCCAATGCGACAATACAGTATGTAAACTGCTAAGTTTTATAGATATACTCTATTTTCATCACAAACACAAATATGTAAGTGCATTTTGTTCTGCACCTGCACAAAGGAAGCATCAAGGTTGTCTTGTTCCATTGCGTAACCACTGAAAATATATGTGAGTGTTGTCTAAATGGGCCGTAATGATAATGGCTTGCAACACCAAAGCTTCTTGTCAGCCTAATTAGTTTGATAATAATTTGCTTTGTGGTAGCAGCTATTGTTGCGTTGAATGCCAAGTGGTGAGCTTGTGGTTTGTCCTGCATGTATTTTGAAGTATTTTAAGAGCTCATTCATATAATTGTGTTGTCTGTGGAGAGTGTTTTTTTTCATACATAAAAGCAATAAATTTGATATGCAATACACCTCTGCACCAGATAAGTATCAACTTGTAAAAAATCTCAAGGATGTTTGAAATTCATACTCGATTGTAGCGCAGGACAAGTGTTGGGAAGACAATACACAAGAGACAATAGAATAAGCAGCTAATTTGGGGGAAAAGTATCACATCATAGTTGCTAGGGTCCCGATGATGTCATCTAATTTGCATGATTGACCATGATGCATGTCATATTTTAGAAAAGCAAGCATCAGCATTTCAGGTTTTTTTCTCATTACATTATTCCTTTTTGCTCTTTTTTTAAATTTTTGCTGTTATTTTTGTATTGTGACACGGGCCTGTCAAAATAAACAAGCAGCCTTTCACGCTTTGGACACCCCTGGTTTACGTATTCCACTGACAGAAAAGTGTCTCCAAGCTCTTGTCTTCTTTGTAGGGATACAGAATTTGACATAGCAACTTCAGGCTTTTAAAAAACTAAACTGATAACCTTTTTTTATCCATTACTTTTTTATTTTGATTTACATGTTGAAGGAATGAATGTTGAAGAAAACATACATTTAATTTAGACTTTTAGTTTGTGCATATCTGGATGTAAGAATGACTCAAACAAAGTTGGATTTCACAAACTGTGCCTGTAGATTTGTCCTAACCAAAAATGACATCACCATTATTAACCTCCACAAATGGAGGCTGCACGGTGTGCGAGTGCTTGGCCTCACAACTAGGAGACCCGAGTTCAATTCCACCATTGGCCATCTCTGTGTGGAGTTTGCATGTTCTCCCCGTGCATTTCTCCGGTTTTCCTCGCACATTCCAAAAACATGCTAGGTTAATTGGCGACTCCAAATTGTCCATAGGTATGAATGTGAGTGTGAAAGGTTGTTTGTCTATATGTGCCCTGTGATTGGCTGGTGACCAGTCCAGGGTGTACCCTGCTTCTCGCCGGAAGACTGCTGGGATAGGCTCCACCAACCACCGCGGCCCTCGTGAGGAAAAGCGGTAGAAAAATGAATGAATGAATGAATGAATATAAAAATGGCGACTGCTCAGAAGTACAACTGTGACATCTTCAACAATAGTAAAGGGCTCGATTGTCCAACGCCATCATTTCCATGATAAATACACTGATCGTTTTAGCCCTTGTCTCTTTCAAATGCTGTGGTGATAGGAACAAGCCCCAGGTGTTGTCGCAATGTGCTTTTCAAGTTGCTAATAAACTTCGATATATTGAAGCTCCATGTTTTTTTTTCTCACGTCAATATATATTTTTTTACCAGTATGATGTCATAATTCTTGATATCAAGCACCCTTGAGCACCCTAAGTTCTTTGCACTTCTTAGCGCTAGTCATGACTCCCACATGTGAAAGACCGCACCGTACGCTCTTCTTCACACTTCTGTACCTCACCTTTCACTATTGTGGTAATGCACACTGCCAGGGCTTGTGGAGGTGCTCTGCATGTCTGGATCTCCACTCCGGCTGCAAATACATAACCTTTCATAACTGCTTGAGTTGAATTACTGAGTAAATGGATGATGCAAGAAATGCTCCTTGTCTTGCAGAGTTACAATGCACCTCACCACCTAAGAGGTAGCGCCAGAACCATTTGTGGCGGTACAAATGAATGAAAGGAGAACATGAGAATTATGTTGTATTGTTGGAACTCAAGCAGAATGTGAGTGACCATGTAGATGAATGAGAATATTCACAGGCATAGATTGTATAGCTCTAGTGCTATTTTATAAAGTAGGTAGGCAGATAATGAGGCAGTAAACACATCATACTTGATTCATGGCATTGACATTGATACATGGCATTCAACGTACTTGCATACTACAATTTACATGCAAATACTTTCATTATATATTGATGACTGTGGAACCTTGTCCTGTAAATTAAAACAATAATGAGGTTTTCCACTTATAGACGAATGAGGAAAGCAATATTTTTTGTATATCAGATGATAAAAACTATGAGCAGTAATTTCACCCTTTTTAAAGCAACTTCCTCCTGCAGCATGAACGTCAGTGCCCTCGTGCAGCCTTTGTGTACAAGTAACAACTCTTTTGATTATTTTGATAGTCAACAAGTCATCAGCTACTGAAACGATTAATCTGCTAGTCATCATTGCTCTTATTTAGCCCCGGGCTATTAAATTTATAGTTTTTTTTGGCTCACGCTAATAAGGACACATTCCTTCATTGAAAAATAGGCTTTTTTTTTAACCATTGCTGCTTATTATGATACAAATTGAAGTGAAAGGCAAGGACAGTCAAGGTGTATTTGGTTTGACATTCATGGTGTACTATTTTTTTGCACATGTGTATTATTGCTGTTATGACAGGTTAATTGCCCTCAGAGGATGAATAAAATACATCAATCTATCTATAAAAACTAATTACTGCACAATTTTATCCAAACCAAATGCAGGCAATACAGCTATAACATACACCAAGGACACATGCAGTTGCATCTACATGGGGCTACATGCCACTCATAATTTAGTCATATTCCTGTGCTCCTTTTCTGTGTAACATTGTAACATCGATATTTGGGATCATTGAACAGCTAGGAAATTCATTCATTCATTCATTCATTTTCTACCGCTTTTTCCTCATGAAGATACTTGCTGGAGCCTATCCCAGCTGTCTTCGGGCGAGAGGTGGGTTACACCCTGGACTGGTCGCCAGCCAATCACAGGGCACATATAGACAAACAACCATTCACACTCACATTCATACCTATGGACAATTTGGAGTTGCCAATTAACCTAGCATGTTTTTGGCATGTGGGAGGAAACCCACACATGCACGGGGAGAACATGCAAACTCCACACAGAGATGGCCGAGGGTGGAATTGAACCCTGGTCTCCTAGCTGTGAGGTCTGCTCGCTAACCGCCAATACAGGAATTGCATTTGTAATATTCCTACATACTGTATGTGTGTTGACCTGGGTGATGACGTCACTATGCGTCACTGCTACTGGACTGTAGACTACCGTCTAAAAGCATACAAAACACACATTGTCCCCTTAAACGTCATTTCAACTCACCAAAAGAAGAAGAGAACCAACTGGGTTTTACCGGTCCATTACAACTCCCATGATCATCACATACTGGTGGTGATGATGATCGCATCGTGACCCTCAAACTCACCACACCCTGCCAAGGGTTCGGTCCCAAATTGACCACACCGCGCCACCACGGTGAGACATTTGTGGAGGCTTAGTCACGCTCACAAAGACAGGAAGCAGACATGCTTGTTCTGATTGGTGTAGTGGGGGCGGTTCTGATCGCGCTGGGGTTTGGGGTTTTAAAGCTTTTTCATTGATATCAGAATCAGAATCAGAAAAGGGTTCATTGCCAGGTATGATCAAACACATACTAGGAATTTGTTTTGGTATAGTAGGTGCAGACACAACTATTAAAAAAGAATGAAAAATACAAAATATACAGAATAAGAATGAAAAATACAAAATATACAGAATAACAAAATATACAGAATAGGTCGATACCAATCTGTGGCCGATCAGAGCACCCCGAATATATACGTATATATATATATATATATATATATATATATATATATATATAGCGTCAGGCAAAATGATCTGAAAGTACATATAATCCCATTCTGTTTCATTATGTTTTAAAAATTAAATCAGTTCTGGCGGTGCGATTTTCGTTTCAATGCAGATCCAGTAGCTCTGAAGTTGGAAACCCATAACAAGATCGGGTTTCGAGCTGGTACGAGAGATCATGTCTACCAAGATTTAAGTGCAAACGGAACGCTCGTTGTGTTGCAGTTACAGATTTGTTTGTTTTGATAAATGTTTCCACAATGAAAACGCGATGCTCACCAGTCCAATTCATGGCAGCAACTGAAAAAGAAACAAAAAACAATGGCATTATAAAGGAACAAAGCAAAATGGTATTATATGAAAAAAAATGGCATTCGAAAATAAAAACACTTTTCTGTTTCTTTAGTTTATTTGCCCTTTATTTAACTTACACATGTGTCAGATTATTTTGTCTGACCCTGTTTTCAATTTATAAATATATGTTGCCAGGTATGACTATTGGGTCACATAGTCCAGACTGATCCACACTATCCACACTGATATTTTTTAATGTGTTCACTGTATTTGATGCAGAGGTCTTGTTGCCATTTTTTTCCCTTCATTGAGCTGAGTATAGTGATACATGTTTTGCAGAACCCCTGAGTTTTGTTGACCTTTAAAGGTTTGGCTTCTTCTGTTTTACATATTTCTCTGGGACGCATTAACACAAAATGAACCCCATTGCCAAAGCCTCCTTTGTGGCTCGTGTTTCCGTCCACATCCTGGTCTAACTGGGCGGCATTGGTGTCTGCCTCAGCAAATGTGTTCCACAGGGCGGACGTTTTTCTTTGGCCTATGGCTGGAGAATCCACACGTGGATACCAGTTAGTGTAGAGTAAATAGAAAGTGAAAGATGAGGTCTGCATGAAAGGAAGGGTGGTCTGGAAAAAAAAAGTGGTATAAAAACACGAGTCAGCACCTTCATTTGTGTTTACCATCGGGGGAAACCATTGATTGATATTGTTATTGGCATTTGTGTCATGCACGTCCAATGGCCGCTGCTTCAGGTGCTCTTCGACTGTTACTTCACAAGCTTGTTTTGGCTCGGAAACCAGACGAGTCGTCAGAAAAGGTCTGACAGCTGCTAACACGGAAAATGTAAATGAGCACACGAAGAAGCAAACCTCAGTGTTTAGAGTTTTTCTCCAAAAAGCACATTAAACATTTTACTAGCCATTACTGGTTTTCTGAGGTTGTCTGAGGCAAGTGCTTAGTCAGCATTTGGGCAGTTCTTTTGGTCTTTTATACACTTTGAAACGACATTAAAAAGGCTGACAGTTCTGTTCAATGGTGTCAGCTAAGTGTTGCTGTCGCCGGGCTCTTACATCAATCACAGGCCAAGAGGTGAAGTATGGCCTCAAGCTGCAGGACGGTGCAGTGGACCAGCCCCCCCCCCCACCCCTGCTGCCGATGCACACCCCACTTAAAATGCCAGAGCTTGTCTCTTGAACAAAGTTCCTAAGTGAAGTCATTGGATTTTCATCGTGTGCCATTGAATCTCACCTCACAGATCAAATAGATTACAACTGAATCAGCAATAGATCTGCTCACGTTATGAACATCTTGGAGTGGAAACTGACACACGGCATTGATTACCCATTGAAGGAAGGGCGACATTTTCAAACCGCATAAGTCTGATGTGTTGATGTCCTCGGAGGACACAATAATGTGTCTACCAGAGGGTCCATATTACATTTTCCTAAAGTGATACTTAATTGAAAATTTGAATAATGACTCCATAAGTTTCCCGCCGAGAATCCTGGCTACTCAAGTTAAACCGAAGAGGCAGGCTTGGTCATATACTGAAAGGGCTGGTAGAAATAATAAAAAAGGAGTATATAAATTATGAATGGAGGAAAGCTCAGCTGCTTTATTGCTGGATATTCTAATGAGAATAGGGCTTGTAAGGGCAGTGGTAAAATAAAGCCGTCATGAGTTGAGTGAGTTTGAGGTCATTAGTGGGTGATGGATATAGTTCAGTGCATCATAAAATGAAAAGTAAGGGTGACGTAATGAGTTTTGGGAAATGGGGAAAACTTGTGCACATGCTCAGCACCAGCTGCTTAAACACAGATGAAGTCATAAAAGCAGTCGTGTAGTGAGCATTTGCACGGATCAGCTCAACTGTAAAGGTTAAAATTAGTATGCAGCTTTTTTGCAGAGGCACTGCAAGGTACGTATTTTTCTTTTTTTTTTGGAGGGGGGGGCAGGCAACCAATACAGTGATTTATTCCTGAAAGGAGTTTTCTACTTGCATGTAAATGTACCAACATGTAATTTATTTGTGTGAGGGTTTTTTTTTTTTCTTTCGCCTTCAAGGTGCAAAGTCATGGCTTTGGGTATGCTGATGGGCGCCAAGGTTGACTTGGAAAAGTGAGGTTTGATGAAAACAAAGCGATTTCCAAGGGTGGAAAATGTGCATGGGTTTGAAGTCTGTCTGTCAGTCAGTTTGAAAGGGTTGAAAGGGTGGGGGTAGGGGCAACACCCTGAAGACAAGTCACCATATTACACTGTGTTCTCACCATGCTCAGGTACATCCCGCTGTGTCCAAACCCACCAATAGAAAACACCACTGCATGTTTATTTAGCATATTTGGCTGCAATATGGCACAGACCTCACATGTTTTCCAAATGTCTAACATAACAAAAGCTTTTCACCAGCATGGGTGGCGTTGCCATGGGAATTTTTATGGAGCAGTGATTTATTCGTATCGGAGCCTGGAGCATTAACTTGGCTGTTTTACCATTTAACCCTACGTTTGACGAGTTTACCTTTTATTGCTGTAGCCCGTTGTCTCTTCTTGCGAAAGGACTGATTTTTTTTGTGATTGATTATCTGGCTTGTTGACATGCTGCTGGCTGACCTACATCATTTTCAAGAAGCTGTTGTGCTGCATTCACACGTCATGAGTGACAGCTCCACACTGGAAATAATACTGTGTTACTGTCAAGGGCTGTCAGTTTACATTTTAAATATATTTGAAATATATATGAGATGGCTGAAGGGGAATTTTTTTTCAGCTTGACTGTTCAGTTCATGAGAATATAACATAACACAATTCCTATTTAGATTCTTTTCAATTTGCAAAATAACTTTTTAGGTACATTGCAGCTTGTTGATGGATTGACAGAAAAATGCCACTGTTTTTGAAAAAAAGGGATTGGGGTCACAATTTACAAAATGTTAGGGCACAGGGGGCTGGCATGAGCTGTCCCATTATGCTCACTTGACACCAGGAAGCACAATATGAATTAAAATCTTTTATTTTATATGACTTTCAAGCATCACAATTCCATTGAACTTGGTGAATTTAACCCCTAATTACCTAATGTCATGTGTGACTACATCTTCCTTAATCACAGGAACAGGCATTAAAGTTTGTTGAAGATTTACTAGCAATGTGTGCAAAGGCTAACATCCCATCCCATCCTCAGGGGGGTCCTCCACACTGGGGGCTGTGTCGGGTCTGCTGAGGGGGTGCCATCCTTGCGTCCCTTCGACCCGGCCGGCTGGGGGTTCCTCCCTTTGATTTGGGGGTCCGCCCATCTGTCGGAGTCGGGGGGCCCGGGTGCTGGTCCCCCGATGGCACGGCCTGCGGCTCCTCCCAGTGTGGACGGCCCCAAAGGTGGCGTTTCCTTGATCCTCAGTGCCATGCCATGTCTCCATACTCTGTGTGATTGTTTGTGTCATTGTGATTGTGTGTGTGTGTCTAGTATGAAGGGTGGGAGGGAGGGGCTTTCTTTGTAATTGTTTTTGCTTTTAATTGTGGTAATTGTTTTTATTTCTGTAAAGCAATTTGTGTTGCATGTCTTTGCAGGAAAAGTGCTCTACATATAAAGTTGATTTGAATAAAGTTGATTAGAAAAGTTTGTTACCAATAAATAAATGTACTTTACAATTTGAGTATATTTCATTATATGGATTAAGGTTTGTAGTTTTTTATGCTGAATTTAAATTTGATATTGTTTTGTATCGTCATATCTTGATATATGTTAAGGTCCATATCATCCAACCATACTTTACATCCATAAATACAAACTAACTGCAGTTGTAAACCATCATCATGTCTGTCAGAGGTGCATATATTCCACATTTTATTGATCGTATATCTGGTATACATGAATGCAGTAGTAACACTAACAACACTGAACATTATTTTTCATCTCATGCAAACCAATTGAAGACGCCAAGGATGACCAAAGGACAGCGCACAGCACACTGTAAAAACACTGAATAGTTTAACTTGAGAATTAAAAAACAAAATTGACAATAAATGGAAAAAGCCATTTGAAAAATCATAATTTTAGGTGAAAAATATCACGCAAATTTTCCAAGAATAAAGTCAAAATGTTAACGACAAATGCATTTTGTGAGAATAACTCTTAGTATTATTATCATTTTCGTAGTATCTTATATTTGGCCATCCTTTTTTGCAGCAGTGTGAAATACTCTGAAGTACCATTGTCATTATATCATTATTGCTTGTTGAAGATCTTATAGTAATTTTTAGAAAATTAGCTGGGCTACATCAATTACTGGGCTTTGTGCAGTTTTATATGAAGTGTAATACAGTATCTGTAACTTATTGTGAGTGCCTTTTAAGAAGCAAGGTGTGAAATAGAAGTGTAAGGATGACTATGGTGCGTTATTTTATACTATAGCTACAGGGCTCTAATATTAGTAAATGTATTGGGAGGTAATAAACAAGTTTTTATGCTGTAACTACGAAAATAGTAAATTCATTAATGTTGAATCCTACATCATAATTCACTTCCTGCAGTCTGGTCTGAAATGAAAAAAAGGGACGACTGTAACAGCAAAAGTTCATTTAACAGATATAAGGTGCATCACAGCAAAATATTTATTTAAATTAAAAGTGCAATAAATAAAAAATGAGTTGCATCACCTCATTATTGAAATAAAATGAACATCTGTAGACATAACTAATAGGTAAAAATGCTGATGGCGATAAGACCGAATGACGCTGTCAGAATCCTAGCTGGGGACTCTCTCTCCCAGCTGCCACCTGGCACAGGCCGAAGGCTTGTGGCTCCATCATGCATTCTTGGCCCAGAAAACTTGAAAACACAGGGAGGGATTCATCTATCCCCCAACGAGATTCATTCAGCAGACAAACCTAAAGCCTGTTGGGGATGCTGCGCAGTGTTTCTTTTAAAAAAAACAAATGAAGCATGTGGCAATTACCGACAATAAGCAATTGAGTTGTTTCTATTCCCTAATTTGAATCAAACTGAAGTCCATGGAGCTGAACATTTGTGTTTGCTTCTTGGATTGCTGTTCAAATATAACCAGCAAACTAAAAGATGCAGTTTGGATGAATTAATCCACACTTAATTAATCAAAAGCTGTATACATAGAACTCAGTAAATTAATAAATATGCAAACTTGTATGCTGTCTTGTATCAACATTTGACAGTGTCCGGGCTTCTGTCTCGTGGATTTTCCCCAAGTACTCCAGTTTCCTCCCACATTCCAAAAAAATGCTAGGTTAATTGGTGACTCCAAATTGTCCATAGGTATGAATGTGAGTGTGAATGGTTGTTTGTCTATATGTGCCCTGTGATTGGCTGGCGACCAGTCCAGGGTGAACCCCACCTCTCGCCCAAAGACAGCTGGGATAGGCCCCAGCATACCCCTGCAACCCTAATGAGGATAAGCGGTATACAATATGGATGGCTGATTTTACCATTAATGTACATCCAATCCATTTTCTATTATCCTCACTAGGGTATGCTGGAGCCTATCCCAGCTTCGGGCAATAGGCGGTGTACAACCTGGAGTGGTCCCCAGCCATTGAATTTGGGAGGATACAAGAGTACTTGGTGAAAACCCACGCATGGGGAGGATTTATAAATATATATTTTGAAAAACTGTAATGGAGGTGGGGCGGCACGGTGGACGAGTGGTTAGAGCACAGACCTCACAGCTAGGAGACCGGGGTTCAATTCCACTCTCGGCCATCTGTGTGTGGAGTTTGCATGTTGCATGTGCGTGCGTGGGTTTTCTCCGGGTACTCCGGTTTCCTCCCACATTCCAAAAACATGCTAGGTTAATTGGCGACTCCAAATTGTCCATAGGTATGAATGTGAGTGTGAATGGTTGTTTGTCTATATGTGCCCTGTGATTGGCTGGCGACCAGTCCAGGGTGTACCCTGCCTCTTGCCCGAAGACAGCTGGGATAGGCTCCAGCACCCCCGCGACCCTCGTGAGGAAAAGCGGTAGAAAATGAAAGAATGAATGAATGTAATGGAGGTAAACTGTAAAAGTTGAAATATGTTTTAATATAATTATGTTGAGAGTGATTTCTTGGCACCCCCTGGAGGCCACAACACTTTTAGCATCCATCTATATTGCCTCATGAGTTTGCCGGTTCTGACTGGGTTAATGGATGAATTGTCCAAAGCTGTACCTTCCCACACAGACCAATCACAGTTCACAATACATACAAGACACACAAGAACATCACACGCACAAAAGCCGTAAATACAAAACCCAAGCGCACCGAGTTTCTAAAATGATTGTCTGCACCCCGTCTGTGTTGCCACAGCCTTTCCTGGCACAGCTAATTGTAATCTAGTCCACTGCAATGGATGATAAAAAGGGAAAGTGTTGGCGTCATTCACACTTCAGAGTGCAAATAGCAACAACTGTGCACCTTGTTTACTGTCCAGTGCAATGGATTTTGACGGGACTAAGAATATCTACATGCTTGGTGGTTTGGAGTGAGTGTGCAGGCACTGACTATGCACTTTAAGAGGCTTTTGGGTCTGAAATATTTGTGAGATTGCTCCTAAATATGAATAATGAATGATTGCACTTTCATTGCACAGTCCATGAATTGGACTTTTTAAAAGATTTCAGTACCTGCATGTGAAGCATGTTCCCAATCCCATTGCCAGAGGTTGTGATTCAGTCTTGTGTTAGAATTTAATGAACATACACATCAGCAAACGGTGTTTTCAATTCATCAGTTTTGTAGGATTCCCTGACATGTTGCTCAGCAGTTCATCTTGTTTTTTTTCTTGTCTTGTCACTACTGGATTTGGAGTCTTATTAAGTGTGCTACAAAAACCACCAAAGTTCACTCATGTTTGTTTGTAGATACCTTTGATAAGATGAGAACAATTCCACCCGCTTTGTGGATTCTCTCAGTCTGCTTTCTTACTAGCTGCTTGTAAATGTGTGCAGAGTGATGCGCGATGCACTTCACCACTCTCAGAAGAGACAAGAGATTAAGCACTTGGGGCCCAAACTTGTTGGCTGTCACAGGTATATCTCGCTACCCAACACCTGATAAGAGCTTGGTGTTCTGAAATACATACCTGAGCCCTACTTTGAGTTTTAAGATTGCTTTTTCGGCTTTGGTCTTGTAAACAATTAAGGATTTGTACTTTTGGTGTAAAAAAAAATGCATTTTCAGGGCTCGACAATAACGATGTACCGATGGCCCGGGGCAAGTTAAAAGAAAATTCGGGCAAGTAAATCCAATCAGTGATATTCCCGTCGGGCAAGTGCACTTTGGCATGCCATACTGCCAAGTTTTTTTTAAAGCGTTTTTTGTTAGGTGTTGGTAAAACACGGACTGTGTAATTCCGGTGGTAATTTGCAAAGCAATCCTTGCAAATCTTGAAATGGACCAATCAGAATCGTTTATTTAGACCGCGGTCCACAGTCCGCGTTTTACCCGCACCCGTTCTTGTTCGCGATCAACCAATCAGCGATGGTTTGACTAGGAAAACATCTATCATGGCGTCCCTGCCAACATCATCTAATTCTTCAACAACTTGTGAAGGAAAACACCAAAAAGTGATGAAACAGGGCCTCCTAAACAAGTATTTTATTAGCGGCAGCAAATCAAATGATGGCACAGGTGAGTGAATCACATTGCTGTGACAATTTGAAGTGGTCACAATGAAACACCACCGATTAGATCCAATACGAACAAATACGCTACAAAATCTAGCGCTTCCATTTCTCTGTGTATTTTTCTCACCTTTGCTTCACAAATTATTGTTTGACCATTGAGCATTTTTTTCTGGATGAAAAACACTTTACTAATACACAAATGTGTCTATTCAATAATGTTTCATTGTGGTGCACAACTTATAAAAGGCAAAGTGCCTAGAAGTCTCTTGACAATCCAGATTTCCATGCAACGTCATGATCTATGCAGGAAAACACCCACAAGAAATGATAATCATTTCATCTTTATTAGAGATTCTCATGTGATGCCACAAAAATGATATCATTATGGCAGTCTTTTCATTTTACATGGGTCAAGTTCGGGCAAGTAGTTCTCACCTTAAGGATTCCCCATGGGCAAGTCATTTTTGTTTTTAATGTAGAGCCCTGATTTTAGTTGTACTATCTTGTTTTCCATTTCAACTCCACTTATATAGATTTTACATGAAATTGATCAAAAAACGTTATGCACATTATCCACATTATTGTTTCACACAATTCTCGTGATTTCCACCTAAGGCCAGAACAGTATTTTAAAAAAGGGTGTGAAGTTTGTGAGCGACAGTCTTGTTCTAAAACTACAAGTGTATAAAACAGGTCAGGTTATTTTAGAGACTAACATAAAACAATGCTGTGGACAAGTGATCCGTCCCCAGTGTATGCAACCTCTCATCAAAAATCTCCTTCTGATCAATTCTGTCTTCATCTGCCATGTTCAGGGTAAACAGAGTAAATATTGCATGGATGATTGATTGGAATAACAACACTTGGAATAACAACAACCACGGAATGAATGAGTGGATGGGGAATGGACAGAAAAGAGAAATTAAAGACATCTGATCCAATTATTCAAATGAAAGACAAGAAGGAGTGACATGGTCCTGATTAGCTTGACACTAAAGAAACGGATGGAAATTACCTGAATGCCAAATCTGGGGGCTGTACGGTGGACGAGTGGTTAGCGCGCACACAGCTAGGAGACGCGGGTTCGAGTTTGCATGTTCTCCCCGTGCATGCGTGGGTTTTTCTGGGTACTCCGGTTTCCTCCCACATTCCAAAAACATGCTAGGTTAATTGGCGACTCCAAATTGTCCATAGGTATGAATGTGAGTGTGAATGGTTGTTTGTCTATATGTGCCCTGTGATTGGCTGGCGACCAGTCCAGGGTGCACAAAGACGGTTGGGGTAGGCTCCAGCACCCCCGCGACCCTCATGAGGATAAGCGGTATAGAAAATGGATGGATGGTAAATCTGGTGCTCCCATCAATTCTATATAAATAATGTAAAATGCACACTGTCCATAAACTAACAAATAACGAATAAACGTGAGACAAATAATCAGAAGATGGTGAAAGTAAAATACCAAAAGACTGTTCAACAACAGTATAACATAACTATTCTAGTTTTAATTACATTGTGCAGTACTAGTTATAGCAAACCAATTTACGGCCAAATGATAATCAATTGATTGTTAGTTGAAGGCAGGCAATGCAGTTTTCCGCTAGGCAAGCAGCGGTGCTTTCAGGTGACTTAACTCACTGAGCATCCACAGCATGTGTCGACTTATTGAGCTTGTTAGCTTCTTGCTATTGAACAGTGGAGACTGACGACAGGTGGAGAGAGTAATCTGAGTTGGAACCAATGAATACATTAGAACAGTCACTACACAACGTATTCCAAATTTGGTCTGAAACCAAAGAACAAGGTTTTAACCAAAGACTCTGAACGGTCCGATACATGGTGGAAATGATGGACGTGCAATCACAGGAGGTGCACTTCATGCACATGACGGCGGAGTCTTTGGGGAGGGAGGAGTGCATAGACACAGAAGCAAGAACCAGGCTTTACATTGCAATTTTAACGTCAAACCTGTCAGAGGCCTGTGATGCTGTCTCACCCGACAGCATGTTGATGTTTTGACACAGGATTATTTATATTATTGTTTTGTGCTTTAATTGCTCCCCTCTGTTTTCCCATTTGGTGCTTTACCTTGGGTAGACACAGCTATGGGACACAACATAATACTTTAAATTAGTATTTCTCAACTGGATTGGCTGTGGGACACACCATCATCGCTCATAATTGGGCAATTTTTGTCAATGCAAACTTAAAGGATCTCAAAGGATCTGTTTGCAAAACAACATGAGCTGCAGCAGTGTATGCTGTTTTCTCTTCTCCAGCAGATATCTGCAGCTTTGTGTCAGACGGATGTCATGTTAAGTTCCCACTTTAGTTCCCAAGCTTGACAAAGTCACCCATAAAAATGGCATGCAACTCGTGGCGGCGTAGCAAGTGGATTCCACAGACAGGTGCATTAATGAACATCAATCACATCATTACATTATTTATTTTTGTTCAGGCAAAGACCCACGACCCACTGAAATGCATTCTACTGCACAGATAGTCGCGCCTTTTTGACTTCTAACGTTCTTGTCTTAGCTTACTTTCTTTGTTCGTTTTACTTTTTATAAATGACTATACGGTGCCTTTGTGACACACAGGGCCAGCCAGCCCTGCCAATTACCTGCTAAATGAGAGTCGAGCAGCGCTAGCCAATGAGCTAAAAGCCCAATTGTCAACTCATTGTCCAGCACAGCTTTTAAGGCATCAGAGAGTGAGGTTTATACCAGCATAGGTTCGCAAAGCCACACCACTTGGCATCCATTTAATCATGAATCATCCCCCCTTGCACTGTCACCCTGAATACTTTAGTTTGTCTTTATCTTTTGCCACTTCATACAAGGTGACCATAATTTGATTACTGAAAACCAGAACACTTGACCCAGCAATGAGATACTCAAATGATACACAAAGTTCACTCAAAGATGCCTTGCAATAATGTTGCTGTAATAATGTTAAATAGGCATGCACATGTTTTCTATGCTATTACTATGTAAATTACTATTTAAATGATGAAAAAATAATGTAACTCAGAAACAAGGTGGTCAAGTGTTTTTAAACATCCAAATTCAGCAATCTATTTCTACCACTTATCCTGTTCAGGGTCATCAGGAACTGGCGTGGTATCCCTGCTTGGCCAAAAGACAAACTACACCCTGGATTAGTCACCAGTCACTCACAGGGTACATATCGAGACAGACAACCATTCACACTCACATTAAAACTGTCACTTAGTGGGGATGAACCAACGGTGCGTGCAACTGAAGTCAGGCGACCACAAAGCCACCGGTGATGCCCATCCACAACTACTACTACAGTATGTGCAGTGCCAAGACTAACTTATTGTATTACTCCTTTTTCAAAACAGTATATGACAGTCCTACAATGTCAGACATTTATCATTGACTTATTTCAATGAATTACTACAATTAGAAAATTAAAAGGCTTAATGTCAAGGTTATTTATTTAAATCTACAGTAATACAAGGATTCAGATTTTTCTATATGCATTATCTGAAATTATAACATTAATTTTGGTATTTTCATGGGTATCCTATAAAGAGTTAAATCACACAGCAGACACCTTCTGTCACCATCTGCCTCCCACTTGGTTAAAAGTGAAATAAAGTCGGGACACAGGTGTTGCTTCTTTTTGCAGGAGATGCCATTTGGAACCAGAAATAGTGCAGTCAGGATCAGTAACACAGAGCTGTGGTTTGGACATACACCTGCTGTCTCAAACGATTTTATTATTGCATTGTTATATTCACTATGAAATGGTAAAATAAACCAGTTACTTTAAATAGTAATCAAATGGTAAATTTTAGTATTGTTTATCACACTCAATTGGTTCTAGGCGCGAAGTGGGAAAGAGCACAGAAAGCGCCTATCCCAGCTGTCTTCGAGCGAGAGGCGAACTGATCGGCAGCTAATCACAGGGCACATCTAGACAAACAACCATTCACACTCACATTCATACCTATGGACAATTTGGAGTCGCCAATTAACCTACCCGGAGAAAACCCACGCATGCACGGGGAAAACACGCAAACTCTATACAGAGATGCCCAGGCAGGGAATCGAACCTGTGTGGCCTAGCTGTGTGGCCTGCATGCAAACCAGCCCCACTACAGATACAGATAATTTTGATGTGTGAACAGATACAGATACAGATAGTTATGCACTCGCTCTCCCGAGTTTGACTCATGAAGAGAGACACATTTGCAAGTATTTAATATACAGACAGTTCATGCAAGCATTATTTTATCTTATAGATTGTGTTTATGTTTATACCTACTTCGTCATGTCAGGTAAATATGCAGTGCCCTACATTGAAAACATTTAGATTCAACATCAAAAAAATAAATAATAAATAATAAAGACTAAAGTATTCTGGACCGATGTTTTTTTTAGGCTCTCTCGGTACTTTCTTGGTAGATTCCAACCTGCCTTTCTTATTCTTTAGTGGTGTCGCCGTTGCAGTTTTGTCCATTGACAACTGAGGTTGCTATTTGTTGACTTTTTTTTAAGTAATGCAATATGACACACCTGCCATATGTTCCAATATTTTTGCTCTGATGACAAATGGGTTAAACCAAAAGGAACCATCTTCTACTTTTTGCATTAGATCCACATATAAGTACCTGGAAAAGCAGAATTGTTGTCCTCTGGTCTTTTATTCATCTTTAGACCTCACTGTTCCAATATTTCTGGAGGGCACTGTAGACATTGGATAGTGGTACAAAAAAACAGTCATTCAAAATGTGAAAATCATACACATTGAAATGACCAAACGTGTTTTTCGCTGAACCACATTTGCATATATATCTCAACAACTGAACAAAGTATAATTACAATGATAAGCAAACTCAGCGTGTCCGTGGTTGGAGTGTACGCTTGTTAAAGTGTGCTAATGACTTTGAAGTACAATGTATGGCAGTAATTAAGTGCAAATGCAACCTCATACTGTGGGAGGAGGCTAATCAATAGTAGAAAATGAGCTAGGAAAGGTCACATGCAATCCTAAATAATTATGTGCAAAAGGGAAGACATAAACTCGCAGTAAAACATGCCATTGGATGAAGGCTTAAACAGTTGGAGTGTAGGTTATATCAAATCTTTGAGTTCATTTGTGCAATTATATTATACGTGTCCTGGGAAAACACAATTAAATAGGCATCATTCTGATATATGAACATTCTGATATATAAGTATCTATATATGTATATATATATATATATATATATATATATATATATATATCCAGTATGTCGTGATTAAAATTGTGTTTTGCAGTTGCTGTTTTTATTGAATTATCTTGAAAATGCATGCTGGGCGCTCTTGTTTGACTTGACTGTGTCTTTTGATTGCTATTGAAGGTCATTCTTCACCCAGTAAAAAGAAGAAAATGTAAAACCTATACGCTTTAATTTATCCTGTTAAAATTTGAGATTATTAGAGGTAGAATTGGCTCTGTCATTAGACCAAGATGAAGAGAACCAGTTGTAAATTAAATTTATTTGAAATGTACAAACTGTCAATATATTGACAGTTTTTTTTTTAGAGTTGTTTAGTTGAGGATTTTACAGTATTTGAGCTATTTAAATTGTTTTTGTTTTGTTTGGACTTCAAATTTCACAGCTTCACTCTATCATGGTTTTTCATAAAATATATTAAAAACATTAATAAATCATGCCACTTTGGTGGTTGAATTACTGTAAAAATTATGCATATTGTAGCAAATTGTACATACATATTGCCTAAATTGCACATCATTTTTAAGCAAACAATTGGTTGAATGAACTAAAATATATGTATAAGGCATTAAGAAGATGCATTCAAGACACTGTGAATGTTATTTATATAGTATTCTATCTTGGTCACTACGTGTTTGATGTTTGGTGAAGGACGGGAAAACAGACTTTTATTGCAGGTTAGAATTTTCTCAAAATAATCGGTAATAAGAACACAGGCTACTGTTGCTACAGTAACCCATATTAACTACTCAACTACTCAACTATGACTCTTCGGCGTCACTTCCTCTCCATCCGCCACACAGCATCCCTCGGGAACACATTTTTAGCACACACATGCACGGGTCTTGTTTATGTCTTAAATGGCTTATTAATTGTTATCTACAATATTGGGTAATACAAGTGTACAAGTGACTATAGGGGCGTTAGTTAAAATTGAGAGGGCTCTAATAATGTTAAAAAAGATATTTACATGGCTGTAAACAACTTTTATATGTTCTAATTACAAAAATATTGCATTTATGAAAAACATTCACTAATTAACCGTAATCGGGATCACTGTATTATAACCGTTGTCTGCACTTTTATTGTATTCTATTATTTGACTTGACATAATTTATCTTTTCAATAAAGATATTACAAAGTAACATATTTTAGAGCTGTGATTACAACAATGTGAAACCATGGTGTTTTTGCATAAGGTTACTGCCAGCGTCTTCACGCTTCATTGTGAGGTAATGCAAAGTAAAGTAGCACTGACCATGTGACTCTTGTCCTAATCTCCAAAGATGAAGCAGAAATTACCTGACAAGTGCCCAATGTAATATAACCTCTCTTGAGATACATTTCATGAAAGCAGCCCCTGACAAGATTATTGTGTTGACAAGTATGTCTTCTTGTCAGCTATGTCAAGTCTATCCCGTGAAGCTTGTTGGAAGTGACGACAATTTGGAAAAATATCTAAAAATAACTAGTGGTGCAAAACAATGTGCCTTTAAGGGCTTCCATCATCCGGCATGGTTAACATGACATGACAGGTCTCTATTTTAGATACTCTCTTGACCTAAGTCGAACCAACACATTCATGACAGACTCGGTTACCTCCGTGATGTGCTTCATCATTCGTGACAGTCAGCCAAGACAAGGAATATGAGCTCCCTGAGGTCCACTGCATTTGCAACAATCCACAGATGAGGTCTTTAGAGACATTTACAAAGCTGTCATCACATGGCTTGAGCGGGAAAGTCTCTCTAAGTACCGTCATGTATGATGATGACCATGTACTGCTCTGATTCAGCTAGTATCAGATCTTCAGATTATTGGGTGGGGGGGATAATTATTTGATTTTACCCCGTTACAAACACATGAACTGTCCAGAATTGTTATGGTAGTTTTATTGTCGCAAAGAAAGATGGGGCATTCAAAGAAATCCAGACATCAGATAAAGGTTATGATTTCATTTATGTTTCATTCATCCATCCATTATCTGTACCGTTTGTCCTCACTAGGGCCGCGGGTATGCTGGGGCCCATCCCATCTGTCTTTAGGCGAGGGGTGGGGTAATACATTTGTATTTGACTGAATGAAATGAGTATTTGCTCCAGGACCAACCAGCAAGCATTATGACTCACACAGACAAAGAATCTCACAAATGAATCTTGTCCCTACAACGAGAAGCTTGGTGAGAAAGCGACCACCGTTGGCATGATAATTACAAAATGGAAGAAATGCAAGATATCAGCCCATCAGCTCAGAATTACCTTTTGCCCTTTAAAACACCTTTGCCCATCAGACACAATCCCTATGTGAGATTTGAACACGCACAGTATGTCTTCCTATTTTCTGTGCGGATTAAAGATATAAAAAGAGCTAAAAAGACGCAGCTAAGCATACACGTAGAGGGAAGAACCAATTCCGAGTTAACAATAGATGTAGGTGTTCATATCTATGTTATGTGATGGACCTGATGGGGCTCCATCCATCCATTTTCTACCGATTATGCACACAAGGGTCGTGGGCATGCTGGAGTCTATCCCAGCTGTCTTCGGGCGGGAGGCGGGGTACACCCTGGACTGGTCGCCAGCCAATCACAGGGCACATAAAGACAAACAACCATTCACACTCACATTCATACCTATGGACAATTTGGAGTCGCCAATTAACCTAGCACAGGGGTGGGCAAACTATGGCCCAGGGGGCCACATCCGGCCCGCCAAGTGTTTGAATACGGCCCGCCCAATCTTTCCAAAGTATTTCATTTAAACTCAACATACAACCTGGCATCATGGCCTGAGCCAACCTTTTGATGGTTTTATCAATTTTGTTTTTGACATGGTCTGTTGTTTACAAAGTGCTCCTGAAAAAAGGGACACAAGCACATAATAATAATAATAATAATAATAATAATAATAATAATAATAATAATAATAATAATAATAATAATAATAATAATAATAATAATAATAATAATTATTATTATTATTATTATTAGATTATTATTAGATTATTATAATAATTATTATAACTATTATGATTATTATAATTATTATATTAATGCTAATTATTATATTAATTATATATAATATTATTGTTATATTTGCATATTTTACATAATAATAATATAATAATAATTATTTAAATTTTATTGTAATTGTTATAATATTTTATTATTTTTAAAATATTTAAATATAAATATAAAATAATAAATAATAATAGCAGATTGCATGACAATTTTACAGATACAATAATACCAGGTGGACTGTTACGTGTAAAATATATAGTCTGCCCCCCCGGTAAATTTTGTCATATCAATGCGGCCCGCGAGCCAAAAAGTTTGCCCACCCCTGACCTAGCATGTTTTTGGAATGTGGGAGGAAACCGGAGTACTCGGATAAAACCCACTCACGCACAGGGAGAACATGAAAACTCCACACAGAGATGCCCAAGCAGGGAATCGAATCCAGGTCTCCGAGCTGTGTGGCCATTCCAGACACCCAAAAAATATGAACACAATTTCATTTTAAAAGACAATAATTGTAGTTTACATGCAGAAAACAATGACAAATTATAAATCCATCCATCCATTTTCTACCGCTTCTCCTCACGAGGGGCATGCTGGAGCCTATACCAGCTGTCTTCGGGTCAGAGGCGGGGTACACCCTGGATATAAATAATGAATGAAATTGATAAATTATCATTTAGCAACACTCTTACTGTTATAGAAGATTCTTGTTGGAAAGACCATTCACACTCATATTCATACCTATGGACCTAGTATACCATTTGGAGTCACTAATTAACCTAACATGTTTTTGGAATGTGGGAGGAAACCGGAGTACCCAGAGAAAACCCACACACGCACAGGGAGAACATGCAAATGGTCTTGGGTCATATTTACTAAAATGCTGTCTCCCTGAGGCTTTCATGGGACCCAGTCATTGTGATTGCTGATCTGCAGCACCTGGGAGGACACGCCCAGGAAATAAAACGACTACATCTCTGGTGGCTTGGCTGATTTTTGTTTGGCTGTTTGTTTAAGTCAGTTGTTTCCTTTGTCTGCCTTCATGTTAACCTGTTGAGCCAGGTTGTGAAAACAACCTTTCTGAAATCAATGTGCCCAGGAAGAACCTTCTGGTAAAGCTTAAAAGAACCTAAATACTGTAGTATTACATGTTATCATGCAGAATTTTGGAGATTTTTATATAGATTTGAATGGCGGCATATAGGTGTCCCCCAGCTGTCTGTCCTTTAACTCTGCAACTAACGATTAGTTTAATGTAACTGATAATTAATCTGTGAAATTCTTTTTTTTTTGGCGGAAATAAGAACCAAATTGAACCAAAGAAGATTCAAGGGTAATGAATAATTTGGAACAAAAACACAAGTGTGCTGTGCCAGAGCTGGAAATGTTGTCAGCCAGAAGTGTTAGTGGTCCATTTCTTTCAAAGGCGAGTTTGGGACATTTCAGGGCACCTCAACGGCTTTCATTTCCATCGCTGCGTAAATGCCTGCTGCAGGCAGCATCTCCCTATGGTACTGGAGCTCTTCATTATTAAAGCCCCCTCGTCGACCATCCTCCACACTTCTCTGACCTAATGACTTCCTGGAGAGCTAAGCCACCCTTTAAAGTGCATTTTTATTTTGCACTCTCTGGCTTCTTCTTGTAGAGAAGCAGTGAAAGCACCGCATCATTGTTTTTTATAGCATTTGGTAGAAAAAGAAAATCGGCTCATCCTTTTGTGGCATTAAATATTAATATCTATTTATAGATACACAGGATGGAACTTAAGTGTGAAGGGAAAAAAGGAACAGTATCTAGCAGTAACAACTTTCATTATGACGTTATCTATAAAAATCTAAAAGAATCCTGCAATATGACATGAAATGTGATTCAGGTTAGCTTACATAACTTTCAGCAGCTTGAAAGGGAATTATTGTTTGAAAGAACTGACTTCAGGCAAATCTATTCCATAATGAATTAAATAAAACAGACCAATTTATTGGTTTTACTTTCATTTTTATTTGCTTCAAACCAGCTGTAATTATTACCCATTTAATAAAATGTATTCTGCTTTGTGATGTGTTGATGCAATCCATGCGAATTCATTGCAAGTGATTGTCACTTTCCACATGATACAACATACCTTTTGCCTTAGGCCAATGGTATGGTGGTGGTTTCATGCATGTGAAAGCTGAGTGAGGTTGACATTTTCCTCATGTGCCTCTTAACTTGATAGCATCTGTCAGGAGTGGTGTAATTTAAACTGTTACTCCTCATTGCCGTGTGAATGTGACCTCATCCTTTTCAGTTCTGCTTATGTGGTACTTTATGTCAATTTCAGCATCTGGATTCTGTCCATGCCTTCCGCAGTGTTCATTAAAGTATGTGGCTGGGAAGTGACAATGCGGTTTAAGAGAAAAACATGCACCCATAAGGGATTGAAGAGCTGTTTTTATTTAAACTCTCATGAATGCAGCATGATTGTTTTTGTTGTCTATAGACTACAAAAGTTCAAGTGTGAATATTTAGTTAAAGCACTGTCTTCTGTGCTGGCCAGGCACTGTTCAGATGATGTGACTAAGGACACTTTGTAAGTGCTCATGTGGAAGTACAATTTTTTATTAATACACATAATCACCTGGTGTCTTTGAACACAATCCCTCATTGCTCATAATAACAGTTATAGAGCGATTCAAATGTTAAAATCACGCATGACACAGACATTTCTGTTCATTTCATAGTTGTGGAATATATATATATATATATATAATCATGCCCTGTCATCAGCAGCTATTTTGTTAATAAAATACAGTAAGATTGAGCATATTCCACGTATAGTTGCACATGGTGATTAATCAGAATAAAAATAATTTGACAGCCGTAGTGTTTGAGAACTTGCATTGGATTTCATTTGTGTGTGATTGTGTACATTGTACATTTGGTGCTACAATAAAATTCCAGAGGCCAGGACAGGGGCAAACCAGAGAACGAACCTCACCACTATCTGTAATTCCCGAGGCAGCTCTCAGTGGAAAATAGAAAGTCAGATATAGTCTGTGTCCCATGCCAATTTTTGATAATAGAAGAGTAAAGTACCTTGCCCAGTGAGGAGCTACCATATTTCATTTTCAAAGGACGTTCTCTTGGCACCGCCGACTCACATTGATAGGAGTGTCACCATGGCAGACCATGCACTCTTAGATGACTACATGACTACAATTTTGTATGAAATGTTGATTTTGTAATCTGTACACTCATTTTATCATACTTTATTCTATATTTGTGAAGGACTGATGAGCCTCTTCCATAGAGTCATAGCTGACTTCAGATTCATTTAGAAAAACAATCACACTCCCACCCAATTAGTGCTGCTGTACGTTTTGACAGCAAGAGAGCACACAGGAATGAAGAACATTCATGAGCTTGGAAGCAAGGTTGCAATTCTATTGCTTCTGAAAGATTCTGTTTTTTTATTCCTCATGTTCTAGCACAGCATTTCAATGAGCTTGATGCAGCAAGAGCCTTCCGTGGTCACCCTGGTCAGAGATCAGTACACTATGGGAAATAATGATAATAATGTGATGCAAAAACATTGCCCTGGCATGAGCTTTAATATCTTATATGTAGCATTTTGTGTCTTCGCCATGGATATTTCTTTTTTCTTTCAGCATAAGCTACATATATACTGTATATACATATATGCTTGTTTATCATTGGTTGCAGCACCAACCACAATAACTTTTCACATAGTATATGTGATGATGATATTCAACTATACATTTCTACCACCTCCATCAACTCCCACTTCTACTACACCCTCACCAACTGCTTAGCTGACAACAGTGACAAAACATATATTATCATCATCGGTCCCAAAAACATTACAACACCCACCCATAACTTCTATCTTCAATTTGACAGTGCCATCCCCACTCCATCCCCGCTCATCCGCAACCTTGGTATCCTCCTGGACCCCACCCTTTCATTTGAACCCCACATCAAACAGTTACCCCGGACTGCATTTTTCCATCTTAAGAACATAGCCGGACTCTGTCCATCACTTACATTCTCTGCCGCTGAATCCCTGATCCATGCATTCATCACAACCAGAATCGACTACTGCAACAGTATTCTCTACGGTACACCTTCCAAAACCCTCAACAAAATACAATATATTCAGAACTCCGCTGCCCGCCTCCTCACCTCCACCCGCTCCCGTCAACACATTACCCCTGTCCTCCAAAACCTCCACTGGCTTCCCGTTCCCCAATGCATTCACTTCAAAATTCTTCTCATAACCTACAAAGCCCTCCACGATCTGACCCCCCCATATCTCACAGATCTGCTCCATCCACACAATCCTCCACGTCCCCTTCGCTCCTCAGACTTCAACCTCCTGGCACTCCCCTGTAAGACCAAGCTCCGAACCTGGGGAGACAGAGCCTTCTTCATCACTGCCCCCACTCTCTGGAACTCTTTGCCCCATTCACTCTGTGCTTGCCCTGATCTTCCCAGTTTCAAAAAACAACTCAAAACCCACCTCTTTAAATCTGTTTTTAATGTCGAACTTTTTATATCTGACTGCTGTGCCCCGCCCCGCTTTTCTCATGTTTTAACTGTGTATTACCAATGAATTTTGTATTTTGGTGAGTCTTCTACTGTTTACTTGCTTTTATTCAACTCCATTCTTCTGTAAAGTGTCTTTGAGTATTTTGAAAAGTACAAATAAAATGTATTATTATTAGTAGGATTCAATATTGATAATTTTATCAGGTCATATTCAGTCACTTTTTAATGAATATGACAAACTATTACTTTTGCTGTAATAACACAACAACCTTTCAAGATATTCCCACCCGGACAAAGCACGGTACATCTGACACAAAATATACTCCATTATTTACACTAGTACTTACTGGAGGACATTTAGAGTTCAGGTTGGATTCCAAAGCAGGTACTCAGGCAAAATAATCAATCTTTAGAGGTATCTAAGCGGTATTCATCTACTAGTTTCACTCATTTCATTGTCCCATTTCTTCTGCGTTATTGGCTACGCTTCTTTCCCCTTTCATCTATCTCTATTCATTTTTAGTGTCAATGCACAGTTTTGATTGGGTGAGTAGCATCAAGTGGTGTGCATGCAGTTTGGTCAGCGGGTTTGTTCAGATGATCAGCCAGTACTTTAAAGGCTAAGAAAGATGTGTTGGCCAAAATAGAAGTGCCCCATGAAAACTTAAAATACTTAAATATTTTATTGACTCTAGGTCCAGGTCCATATTAGACGGTGTATAGGTCCAGAATCAGGCGGTAGAACTAAAGTATGGCAACAATCTGGGTGCGAGGTGACCTGGAAGACTCTGATACAAAAAAAAAACAACTAAGTGTCATTAAGCCAGCAGTAGCAGAAGGAAACAGGCACGATGGCGTAATGGAACAGGACAGGATAGTGCCTTCCTAGAGTGGCAGTGAGTCTTAAGAAAGGAGCTTATGACAAATGCCATCCAGCTGTGACTGGTTACTGCACCCGGTGCCAACCAATTTGCCACCTAGGAAAAAAAATAGTTCTGTGCACCAACTCATGAGCTGTTCATGATGTTTCAGTAGCAAAAGTACCTCAAGGAAGCACAAATGCTTGTTTAGCTATCTTATTGAGTTTTTGTGCCTTTCCACCTTGAACCAGTTTCATTTTATTGAAGATACAGGTCATTTGGAAGAAAGCACTCAGAGTAGAAACCAGAGTACTCAGGCGAGAAGACTCCCTGCTGTTTTATTGATACTGGAGTCAAAAGGTACACGTTCACACTGGTTTGAGTAGCTTGAGAACTGGTTGTTTAGTTTGTGAAATTCACAAGTTATTGTGTGATTCTGCAAGTTGAATATGCATAATTATTCATTTCCCACACTTAATAGATGACCCAACTTCCCACATATTCAAACTTGATCAAAGAAGAAAATGAGTACATTCGGTTTAAGATATGACCTTGTCTCTTCGCTCCAGCCATCATATATAGGCTATAACACTGTACTTTCTTCTGAAAAACCTGCTTCCAGTTGTCATGGTAACGCAAAACTTACTTGTGCTGGCAGGACCTGCAGTATTGTTGGGGTGAGCAAGTGGCTTATATTCATGAGGCAGGATCGTCCCCTCAAAAGCAGCTGCTTGGAACAGGGCTGTTTTGTGAGTGTTTTCAGTGTGCTTGGGATATTTTGACCAGAGCACATCATAAAAATATAACTTGGTAATGAAAAAGTGTATAATATGTCTCCTTCAAGGATAAATCATAACAACAAAGATGTGGAATTGTTCTGCCTTGCTAAGTGTTTATTGAGATTGCTCAAATGCAATCTATTATATGATTCAAAGCCGGTGGGAGTCATATTTGCTGTGATGTATGAATCAATATGGTGGTCTTTTGATGTCATTTTGACTGGGAAGCATCACATTTTAAGATTTCAAATCAATTATTTAAAAAATTTGCTGTATTGTAGGGATGTTCCGATCAGGATTTTATGCGGCCAATATCGATAATCCATAAGTGAAATCGGCTGATACCGATACCAGTTTAAATGTACTACTGGCTATACGTATTAGGGGTCACCAACGTTTTTTCTTGTGAGAGCTACTTTAACAAAATGAAAATGGCCAAGAGCTACTTATTTTTGTCATATTTATTTTCATAGCTTATTTCAAGCCAAACAAAGCCAATATGCTTGTTTACCAGAACATGAACAAAATGCTGGTGTCCACAACAGAGCTTTTGTATTTCATAATGCAGTTCTTTATAGTCTTGTCACATTATTAACTGAAAACCTGCATAAAAAGCAGGTAACTGCTGGCTTCTGAAGCGCAGATGCAGCCGACTCCCTCTTCTGTGTGCGTCTCTTCAGACGCTCATTCGTCCCACACTCATCGAGCGTCAAAAAATCATCCTGAGTGCGATGCAGCCGCACACACAAATTCCTCTTGCACTAAAAGTGCTACATAGCACTCCCAAATACTTACTGAGGTAGTACTCATTCTCAAATTGTGCGCGTACTTGCAAGTAAAGCGGGTTGGAACCGGGGTTTTATAGCCGCACACATGCTCTATTTTGAATGCTGCAGCAGAGCTGAGTGGTGGAGGGGATCGGCGGCGTTTTTTAAAGCAAGTATCGGCCGATGTCGATAGCGATCTGTGGCCGATTGACTATTGTTATTATAGACCTGTAAATGCACCTAATTTAAACAAAACAGCAAACAAAAAATAATTAAATGACTTGCCCATCAGTCTCTACACTCCTCACTATGAACATGTTGGGATTTACATGGCAAACACATTGTTTGCAGACACAAAGTGAAGGAGCGTTATATTTCTTTAGGATGACATGCACAAAAACTATTTTTAGAGCGTGTAGGTGTAATGTGATGCGCAGTTGTCATCTTGACTGACTGGAAGTGAAAATATCATTGTCATCGTGGCTGTGACGCAGCCCTTGTCATTTTGTCACATCCATTTTGGCACCGAAATATGGCAATGAAGGACTGAGCTGGGCCTCTGCTGCAGCATCTGCCTTACTGCTCTATGTCTAAGATGGGATTTACTGATAATGATAATGGAGTCCAGGACCCCCTCGGTGCACCCACATCCTGTCTAACACCTCTGCTATCGCCACGAATGAAACAGTGGCCAGGAAATGGAAACCTGATACACTGAGCCAACACATTTAGTGTGAAACATGGTGTTTACATTCTAACATTGCCAATTTGTTGCTTAAGAGCAACCATTATCAGGTCTGTGGAAGCCAAGATAATTTACTGAGAATAAGATTATCTCTGCCCAAACATGATTATGGCATTGATTAGTGGGTGTCTGCAAATGTTGATCTGTCGCAGGCTGTTGATGTCCCAATCCAATCACAGAGACACTATTGAAGTAATCCTGCACTTTACCGACTACTCACAATGTTTCACAAAAAGGTATAGATGAAAATGCAGTCTTGGAAAACTCTTGAGGAAAATGCTTTTTTTTTTTCCTTTCTGTCACACCACGACACACCAAATCATTTTAAACTGTCATGGCCTACAATATAGAATTATTGATGAGTTCTTTTTGGAAAGAAACTAATCAAATCACAGTAGTAATTGCTGAAAATTACAACAGAATCGAGGAATTGGGAGGAATTCGTAATTTCATCTGGAGGTTAACACATCAGCTTAGTTCGGTTTACTATCTAACATCCATCACAATCCATTAGACAAAAACCCAATGAGCAGTAAAATAATTGGACTGGAGCAGGAATCGCCCATCAGCATCGGGGTTACACTGAAACGGAAACGCATAGCTTCAGATATTTCTCACACAGCCACTACAGCCTGCTACCTTCAGGTCAGAGATACAGATCACTTGTATTTTAAGAGAGCCATGCCAAGCTTTGTGTCCACATCCATCCGGCCCATCAACGCCTGACATGTGTGTGTGCATGTTTCGTGTACGGATGTATTCATATGTACTGTACATGGCTCACAGATGCTGATTTAGTATATGGTAAATTGGGTTTATATTTAGTGTATTAATGTGTATTGTTGGGTTCATGAACTGCACACCCATTGATGCTCTGCACAAATGACGTTCCTCACGCATAGTCGAGACTCTTGACTTTTGCTTTCTTGCTGATTCAGCTTTCATCGTAACTCGGCATCCGTAAAGTATGAGTTCTTCTTCATAAACAAAGTATTTTCGTAGTGAGAACCTGTTTACAGCCTTACCAGTTTATGACCAACATTAGTAGAGCTTCTCTAGACATGAAGTAACACCCTTATCATCACCTTTACACTCCTATCACCCAATATAGTAGAAATGAGAAGAGGAAATAAGCCATTGAAAGGTGACACATCAAGCTTTTTATAATGAGGTTTGCACATCTGGAAGTGAGCCTTGAAAGAAGTTTGGGATGGCTCAAAATGCTGTGTTTCAAAAGGTGTGGTAAAACTGTCCCTTTGTGATGTCACAGAGAAGCGGACTTCCTTATATGGGTGTGGCTGTAAGCCAGGTAAGATCTTTGCCCTCCCCCAAGCTGTGCTTCTCCCTAGAATATAGTACTTGGCTGCATCCAGAGATTGAGTGCATTGCTATGGTTCAGCTACATCCATGCAGATGTTTATGGCACAACTCCTCCGGAGTTATTTTAATGAATATATATATCAATAATATAAGGGATGTCCAATCTTGACTTTTTTGCCGACAACCAATATACCGATATTGTCCAACTCTGTTTCAGCCGATACCGATATGTGTGACAGGACATATCCTTTATGGTAAAGGAAAACAGACTGTATGTGTTGTATAAAACCTTTTTTATAATATCGGTTTTCATGATATGGAAAAATATGATATTGATATTGCATTTTTATGTTGATAATCGGACATCCCTAATTAATATAGACTGATTAATATTGCTCTTCATAATAAAGTTTACAGTATACCTGTGTACAGCAGGGAGATAATTCAAGCTGAGTAAGCATTAGAAGATCTAGTTTTTTTACAGTATGTCATGAGTACTCTGCTGATGAGTCGTCCTTTGAGCAACATCACTCTGTCATCTCGAAAATATTGAACTCTTATCTGCTGCAGTACATTAGTCGACTCTAAGGTTGTGCCAGGGGTTGTGACAGGCATTTCAGTGAATGACTTCTAATCATGTCTAATGTTCCATGTAAGAGTTTACTCTGTCTCTGTCCACTCTCGTCACCAAGGTGTGTGTGTGTGTGTTTGTGTGTGCAATGCCAGGACTTGACAGCAGTGTATTTGGCTTTTCAGTGGACCATGCAACTGCAAAGTATGTCGCTTCATAGTTTACCCTATTGGCACACAAGGTCATGGCATTTTTAGGCATTATTCAGCAGACATACTGTAGTGCGGTAGCGAACTGTGCATTTGTAACTTGGGCTTTCAGTGGAGATTTAACTGACTTAATCCACTTCTTAATACAACCATCACGTCAGACCAAAAATGCTGATTTTATCATTGACAAAATCCATCCTCCTTTTCAGCAGACTACAGAATATTTCTCAAACAGATTTGCTTTTATCAACCAATCAGAGACCAAAAACCGCTGACATTATTGTGGGCCCTGCTTGGCAAATCTGAAATCGGATTGGTTAAAAAAAAAACACACACATTGCTAATTTTGCAGAAGTTTGGGTGGCATGGGCCGGCACTCCTGATTCTGAAGGCCTTGACATGGGAACACACAGAAGCTGAAATCTGATTTGACAAAAAATGCACAACATAATTGAAAGCAGTGCAGAGAGACACTACGAAATAAATATAAGAGACTGCTTTGAATAAATGAAGTTGTAAATGTATTGTAGGAGAGTGCTTCTGAAAGTGTTTAGGGCAGCAGAGAAGACTTTGCTGGCCTGATGGCTCAGCACTGCTGTATTGTTCATGTCACAAATCAGACGTCATGCAGCGGTTAGCTGGTCAAACAAGTAACAGAACCACCATCATCAACATCTTTTGAGAAGCCAGAGATGAAGACAGACAAGGAGTCTGTAATTATAGCTTGATCAGAACGAAACAGCAACACTGAGGCTAAAAATCCACAAATAAGTATTTCTAAAAGTGGTTTCTGTATTGAGATAAACACAAGAACTTGATCCACACCAGTGACAGCAGCCTCTTTTGTACACATACATTCTGACACATCTGTTGTTCAGTCATGTCTGGCATGTTGTCATTGCAAGGACTAAAATGGTGTGTAAAAACAACAAATGTATTGTGCAAAATTCTATTTAGAATTAAGACGTATTACTTTATATGGTCTTATCAAAAGTATATGTACTTTGGCTTATTATGAGTGCTTACCAATAGAAATGTGTTGTATTGCCGGTAGCTTCCCAGACCTGGTTGAGTCAGAGATGCGTTTTGACAAATACATCACTTCAGAATTGTCAAAAACGTCGCTTGTGTTCAAGCACTCAAATTTTCATCTTGCTGAGGACGCCAGGATGCCAGAATAACTTAGCAGAGCACTGCAAAATTATCTTGACAGTTCTTCTTTCTCTAGTACTGACCAGCTATATTGCAAACATAGCTCATATGTTATTCACATTTGATCAATTCTCCTGCAGGCGGTGTTCGGTAGCGAGAAGATTTGCTGTCTCTTCTTGCTGAAAAGCAACAACAGGCTGAAAAGGGAAAGTGGGCAGATTTAAGTTGTCTGCATTGTTTCATTTAAAGGTTAGAGCTGTCACTGGCACATGACTGTAGAACAAAGCTGACGTGTACTTATAGGAACGCATGTGTCGCCTTGTATCGACGCTGCTCTTCCTCGACCAATAGTAGCGCACTTTTATAGATCTGTTGATGAATTGTGAAAGGCGGTTATTACACATTGCTCCTCTTATCACTGCAGGCAGAAGTTACATTAGTATTGGCCTTTTTCTCACTGGGTGAGGCAAGCTGGTATGTGATTGTTGGTGATACACCGTAGGCATTTGGACGTCTGGCCATTCTGGCGGTAACTCTGTTTTTGTTATTAATTTATTCCAAAAAGTGAAAAACAAAGCAATGTTTTGAGAGGGAATAATGTAAATTAATCCCAATTAATCCATCCATTTTCATAACAGTTATCCTCACGAGGGTTGCGAGGGTGCTGGAGCCTATCCCAGCTGTCTTTGGGTGAGAGGCGGGGTACACCCTGGACTGGTCGCCAGCCAATCACAGGGCACATATAGACAAACAACCATTCACACTCACATTCATACCTATGGACAATTTGGAGTCACCAATTAACCTAATATGTTATTGGAATGTGGGAGGAAGCCGGAGTACTCGGATAAAACCCACTCACGCACGGGGAGAACATGCAAACTCCACACAGAGATGCCCAAGCGGGGAATTAAATCCAGGTCTCCGAGCTGTGTGGCCATTCCAGACACCCAAAAATATGAACACAATTTCATTTTAAAAGACAATAATTGCACCCCGCCTCTCGCCCGAAGACAGCTGGGATAGGCTCCAGCACCCCCCGCGACCCTCGTGAGGAAAAAGCGGTAGAAAATGAATGAATGAATGAATGAATTAATGAATGAATGAATGAATGAATAATTGTAGTTTACATGCAGAAAACAATGAGAAATTATAAATCCATCCATCCATTTTCTACTGCTTCTCCTCACGAGGGTCGCGGGCATGCTGGAGCCTATACCAGCTGTCTTTGGGCAAAAGGCGGGGTACAACTTGGCTATAAATAATGAATGAAATTGATAAATTATCATTTAGCATCACTCTTACTATAGAAGATTCTTGTTGGAAAGACGACGAGGAAAAAGAATGTGGATGCTTCTCTGATTAATTAGGGGAGTGACAACTTGGAACTTTAAATAAACTAAAAACCAGTTTGGGGGGCTTAAACGTTGAAACGTATCTGGATTCCAGAGACACACTGTCTTGACCCTGTATGTGGGCTGCAACCTCCATCTTTTTTTGGCGTGGTATTGACAGGGGGCAGAGAGAGAAGTCACAGCATTACACCCCCAACTGTTCCAATTTCTCATCCCTGCTTCTAAAATGATGCTGCCGCTGCTGTAAGCTTGAAACTGAATTAATAATGTACAGAGTCAATAGGCCTCAGGATCCTATTCTCCCTGGTATCACCTTGAAGTGACTTTGCTTAGGTATTGAAGAACGGAATATAAAGGGAAATCCTACATATTTACTGGAGGTAGAAGCATCTATATCCCATTACTCGATGAAAATGTACTCGTCCTTGTTGTGTCAGACTTCAGATTTGAAATCTTTATGAAGCCTAGGCGCTGAAAGTTAAGGGCAATTTTACGGGATAATTACACTCTCTTCCAACAGCAAGTGACCTTGTATCACATGTTGGAATGAAAGCTTTTTAGGGGAACTGTTTTGCATTCACTCTGTGTTTTTCACAAACCAATGTTTTGCTGTTATGTGATGACAAACATTTCCATTTCAGTGTGTGTAAGTACTTGGAAATTAGATTGTGACTTGTGCAAACTAATAAAATATGCACCAGCTGGTGTGGAGCCCAGCTGATCAATACATGTGGCTGATTTTATGAGAAATCTCTGCAGAGGTGTCTTGTCGATCTGTCAGAGATCATTAGCAAAGCAGGAGGTGTGTTTGACTGCGGTTCTGCAGGGAGAGAAAACCAGGTAGGCCTGACATTAACATCTCATTGCCTGGTTTCCATCTGTCACCAGTTCATGCATGAGAGAGCATAATTTAGTAAAAACAGATTTATATTTGAATCTTTCAGAAAGCAATATCACATGTGTATCATGTGTAAGCCCTTATGTATGTACAGTATATTTGCTATATTTTACAGCCCCCAATCATGTCAAACTTATTACTATTCAATACCAAAGATGTATTTAATTTTTTTAAAACCGGAATGCCCGATCCCAATGATGTATTTAGGTCTTGAGTTTTTTGTGCCAGAGGCAAAAAGAGGTAATGATGCAACTCGGCACCACTGTAGAGAAATTTCAAGCCATAAAAACGGCCACTAGGTGACTGAAGGGAATGTGATAAGAGCTCGACAGTGCTCATGATGATGCAGGAGGAGGACTTGAGAGTATGGAGTAGTGTAGCGTGCAGAAGGTTACCTTTGTCTGGAGGTCTTAACGCACGCACACACAGGAACGCACATAATTGAGTTCTAAATGTCATTCATTTTCTACCGCTTGTCCTCACGAGGGTCGCAGGCGTGCTGCAGCCTTTGGGCAAGAGGCGAGGTACACCCTGGACTGGTCACCAGCCAATCATAAGGCACATATAGACAAACAACCATTCACACTCACATTCATACCTATGGACAATTTGGAGTCACCAATTAACCTAGCATGTTTTTGGAATGTGGGAGGAAACTGGAATACCCCGCGGAAACCCATGTATGCACGGGGAGAACATGCAAACTCTACACAGAGATGCCCGAGGGTGGAATCGAACACAGGTCTCTTAGCTGTGTGGTAACAAATCATGCACCGTGCAGCCGAGTTCTAAATGTGAAAATTGTGTTTGTTAATTTTGTAAATAGTTATTCTGGTGTAAAACAAGTTGTTGTTGTTGAGATATTTCAGCTGTCAAAGTGAAAGTTATGCTTGAAACCTATCTATCTTTTAACAAAAAGCTGGTTTTCGCCCCTTTTTAAGCTGGGAACTGATATTTTCCTGAAACTTGACTATGTTCTATTCCTGATTACCAAAGAATGAACAGATGTAAATTATTTTTCTTTTCTGATGAAAGATGAGTCAAATCTACTTTTTGGTAGGTTCCAGGTTTTTTTTTTCGTGGTCGATAATCTGAAGCTTGTTGTTTAGATTAATCGGTTAGACACTAGACCATAGGTGCTGCATCTATGGATTATTTTAGATAAATTAAATAATTATTTTTTGATTAATTGATGAATCTAATTTATTTTCTGCTTCTTTCTTCAGAAATCAAACATTTGAACTGACAGAGCAAATCAAAACAGTTGGTTTGGTCTGCAGCATATCAACAAGGAGCACCGTTTTCCAAAGTCTAAGCTCCTTGGGAGTATTTTATTTTTCCCCAAAGAGAAATATTTTAGGTTTGCTTTCATGGACTGATTAGGAAATTTTAAATATTCACATTTGAGAGGCTGAAATCGGGATTTTTTTATTTATTTAAAATGCTACAACCAGTCTAGGTTGTACCCCGCCTTTTGCCCGAATAGGCTCCAGCATGCCCGCGGTCCTTGTGAGTATAAGTGGTATAGAAAATGGAAAAAATTATATTTGAATAGCAAAATAATTGTCAATGAATTGGATAATCCATTATTCATCGCAAATATGAATGTAATTGTAGTAATAGTAAAGTAATAGTAATAGTTATATTGCTTAATACACTGTAACACTTGTCATCTTTATATCCATATAGTGAGCGGTTGTAGTAACAGAAACATAAGCTACAGTATATGCTGACATTGTTTACTGCCCTTTTGCTAGATTCACTTGAAAAGAAATGTTGAAAATGCAAAATGGTCCTTTTATTGCTAATCTTTTTTCTTTTGTCAAACTTGTTTTTTTCCCTGTCATCTGTAACTTTTTTTATATTCTTCTTGTGAGCAGGTGAAACTGTTTCACTGAGTGACATGCTAGCTGGTGCGTGCTTATCAAAAGCACTCGGAGTCTGAGCATTTTTAATATCTAATAAAGATGGATCCATTGGGAATAGAACTCTTAACCTCTTCTTATTTCAGTATTCGTTTTTAAAGCCGTGCACATCTCTTAATTTATGCTGGGCTGTATCTCTGCTGAATACCTTAGTTGCAGTTCGGCACTTCTTTGCATGAATTTTAGTAAGAAATAATTCTCAGAATATAGTCATGGGGTCTGATTGATCTTTTAACATTTTTCTATTGTGACGGTGAGGTGATTTCTGTCTGCAAAATTAGCTGACAGAATTTATGAATTTTAATTGTTCTCTTGGGTATGGTTAGCATGTTGGCCTCACATTTGAAGGTTTGAATCACTGTTTGCAATTTCTCCCCATGCGTGCGTGGGTATTCTCCGCCACTCCGCCACAGTCGATAAATATGCATGCAAGGTGAATTGGAGACTTTAAATTGTCCATAGGTGTGAATGTGAGTGTTGTGTGTTTTAAGGCAATCAAAAGGTCCAAAGAGTTTGATGTGGTAAAAAATGTGAGCACATTAATTACCATTAATTACTAGACATTAATAACCAAGTTATTGATTTCAGCAACCTATATGACTTCAGATTTCTTCATTTTTACTCTTAAAACAGCCTTAACTTTACTGATCCTCACATTGAACGTCATAAACAGTGGTGTGAAAATGTTTGATCCATTCCTGATTTTTGTTTTTGCATGTTTGTCACACTGCTATACGTATTTAATCCTTATATTTAATCCACTAATCCTTATATTTAAATTAGTTTGGGCTGCACATGGTACAAGTGGTTCAAGCGCAGGCCTCATAGCTAGGAGACCCAAGTTCAATTCCACCCTCAGCCATGTCTGTGTGGAGTTTGCATGTTCTCCATGTGCATGAATGGGTTTTCTCTGAGTACTCCGGTTTCCTCCCACATTCCAAAAACATGCTAGGTTAATTGGCGACTCCAAATTGTCCATAGGTATGAATGTGAGTGTGAATGGTTGTTTGTCTATATGTGCCCTAGGATTGGCTGGCGACCAATCCAGGGTATACCCCGCGACCAGCACCCTCCACGACCCTCGTGAGGATAAGCAGTAGAAAATGAACGAATAAATTAGTTTGATCTGAAACATTAATTGTGGCAAAAATAAGAAATCTGGACAGGGGCAAACACTTTTTCACACTAGTGTACATCCCAGCATGACTTTATGGAGTTGTACGAGACGTAATTTTTGTTAAATGGCACTAGACAGCAGCATATTATGATCCGGTGCTTATCCCAATAGAGGATTGGCTGTTAGTTTAGGTGCAGAGGAACTATAAACTTGATTTCCTGTGAGATCAGCAACCATTAAGCAGTGTGTAGCTCCTCGTATTTCATTTAAACTGACTATAAAACTGCCTTTTTTTAAAATCACATTATGCTCATTGGGTCTTTGATTGTGTGAAACAATGTGTGCTATATGAGCTGACTATTATTTGGCCTTTTTAGAAGTAAATTATATAAATGTATTGCTAATCCTTGACCATCGACTGTAACGTCAGATTGCCTCAACATTCTTTAAATTAAAACTGTTGCACCTGAGTAACAGTATGTCAGGTTTCATCGTCTCAGGGAGGGATTACAATCAACAATTGTCGTGCTGCAAAAATGGAAATGAGTTTTCTGCAGGCATTGTTGTTCGATTTATACTATTGATCATTAAAGTGCATTTTTCCAAATACAATTATAAACACATGGTTGTTTCCTTGATGGGAACATCAAGATAGAAATAATTTACCAGCATATTTGGAGGCAATGCTGTATAGCATATGTGATAATCAATAGCACATACTGTAGGTTGGTAGAAGCATGCATATGCTCATTGCTGGAAGTTAGATGAAGGTAATTAGTAAACAAATCAATAAACCCCCTGGGGTTCACAGAAGCATCAACACCCACCAGCATGCCTACATGACAGACGGTTTGTCTTTGTTTACGAGCCGTTTCATTCTCTTAAATGTGCATCCCTTTAAAATAAAAGCAGTAGCTGCATTAGGTATCAGAAGAGTGACAATTATACTCGAGAAAAGCAGAATATAAGATTTGGATATTGAGAAATATCTGCTAACATCTGTGTTTTCTGTGGCCCTCCAGGCTTAAACGGGCAAAGTTTAGTCCATACCAATGCTGACTGGAGTGGGCAATTACACTGTCGGAGCTCCATAAATTACTGCTATATTTTAATTGGAGGAAAAGCAAGAGTCATTGTGCACCAAGGATGAGGGAGCTGTGTTTCACCTGCCTTCAGCTCGCTAAGAATAGAGTGGACTAGAATCTCTGTGTGCCTTAAAGTTTGTTCACCCTTAGGCCTTAATTTTAATAGTCAAGGATAGCTCTCCCACTGAGGTTACTTCCATTTTTCCAGGCATGGAAATTCTTATGTGCTGCTGGCCTTGCACAATTGAATTGAGAGGTTTTTCAGCTTTGTCATTAAGTTTCCTGTATTTCTACCTACTTGTCATAGTACTTCTCACTTTCAAAGCATAGTGGTACAGTTATTCTCTAATCGTGACAGACATCGTTTTCGGACATTTTCAAGAGAGACAAAAGAGCTTACAGTTTGACAATCATGCATTTTTTTGTTGAATTTCGAATAAACTAATTGCAAATCGATTTTGACTGCAAAGCCAAATTGTATGATAAATTAGTTATGACTATTAAATTGGCTGCTGAATGGTGCTTGTGGTATTTCTTTTGTCCTCCGATGACAGTATCATGTGAATGTTGAGGTTATGTTGAATCTTGACTGCGCTGATTTATCCAATAATCCTTCACCACTTCACTCTCTTGCATTTTTTCAAAAATATTGCTATTTTGTGGTTGAATACAGCCCAAAAAATATGCATATCTAAGCAAATGATATGTAATTTATATACTATATACGAGTCTAAAGGTGATTATTTCATATCTAAAGGTTACAAGTAAATTGTAGGTACATGACTACATGTTGTGCCGCCTGAAGTCTCTGCACCTCTTCTGCTGCTGTCGACACAGCCTCTTTAGCCAGTCTAGCATCAGAACATGAAGCATGGCATTTTACCTCATGTTAATGATGCTCGGATTTCTGTAGATTTAATATACAGTACATGTACTTGCCTTCATCACATTGAGGCTGTTGGAGGACATTTGATACATTTGACCTGAATTACCTATCCCGGAAATAAGTGAAAGTCCCTGTGGCGTAGTTATATCATTCCTTTACTTTTAACATCCTTGAAATCTCATTTCCATGATTTCAGAGAACTGGATTTATTAAAGTGAATTACTCCCAAAAACATTTTGAAAGGCTGGGATATATACTTTATTCATCTCCAAAAATAATTCACATTTCCAGCAGCTCTGCAAAAAACATCATCATAAACTTAATCACTTAAATATAAAACAACCAAGGCAAGACAGGAGAAATAAGAAAAATAATAAACTAGAATAAGAATAAATAAATACAGAACAGATCACTTCAAATTTGTAATTCAATAATACATAATAAGTAATATGCCCAGTCCTGTGTGTCCCTCTCTGACAAGCTGGATGGTGTAGGGTGGGAATGATCTACTCAGCCTTTCACTGGAGCAGGGCAGTGATAGTAATCTTCCACTGAAACCGCTCTGCTGTTGGTAGATGGTGTGAAGTGGATGATGCTGGTTGTCCATGATGGAAAGGAGCCTCCTCAGTGTCCTTTGCTCTGCCTCAGATGTCAGGCTGTGTCCAGCTCTGTGCCAATGACACAGCCTGCATTTCTCACCAGTTTACACGATGCCCCTCTTGTGATATATCTCGTGTAGCTAAAATATTTCAAGCCAAAAATAAAGGTGTGGCAGTGCACTTTGCAATTTTTGTGAGCAGCACAGTCCGGCACACCCACGCCTCTGTCCCTCCCACCGGCGCACGTGGCAAACAGGAAGGAGAGAAGGCATGACAAGGTTTAAAATAAATGAATAAAACTTCTGATCAAGTGTGTCATGAGTCTACTACCAAACAACTCGTGGCCAAGGTAGAATACAGCGTGGCTTTCACAATTAGAATGCATCTTCTGCCTTGTATTCAGGTTCATTCAGTTAGTTCACATAGCTATTTTATGCTTGAAAATGCTTAATTTAGGCCAAGAATAAGTACATTTTGTATGAATACGCTTTTTCATATTAAACCACGAAAGGTTGATCATTTCTTAAAAGGGACCTACGATGCTTTTTCCACTTTTCTGACTTGTAAATGTAGTTAGAAGATACTTAGTTGTTTATTACCAACTCCTATGCCGTTTGTATATGTGGCACAAACCGGTAGTCCTTCTAAGCACTGGCTAATGTGACCAAACCCGATATCGCGGGAACCACAAAAGAAAGAAATACAGCTGAATAGGTGCAGATACAGGAAGATCTAGAAAGCTGTCAGTCCTGGTTATTGTGTGTAGCTGCAGAGAAATTTGCATTATATGTCCCCTTTAATTAATGACTGGACTATTTTGCAGTAACATGCATGGTATTTTAAGATAAGAACAGTCTTACCAGTTTTGCTATTGGCATGGCCCATCTGCCTTGCCAAAAGCTACACAAACTAGTTGTCATGATGTCCATTCTAGTGGATTATATCTGGAACGTCTCAAATCAAAAACATGCTAGGTTAATTAGCCACTCCAAATTGTCCATAGGTGTGAGTGTGAATGGTTGTTTGTCTTTATGTTCCCAGTGATTGGCTGGTGACCAGTCCAGTGTACCCCGCCTAAAAGTTAAATTAGTGTGTATTTGTTTGTGTGAATCCAGAGGCGTGATTATTTATGATACATAGTGAGGCATGACAGTGAAATATTAATTCCCAAATCAGCCTCCAACCAGGCCGAAGGAGCATCATTGCTCGTATTTCAATACACCCAAGAGACTCACTAAGAGGTGTGACTGCTGTGACCAAACTGTAAGCACAATGTTGTTCATCAATATCTTTCTACAATGAAATATTAGAATCAGGTAATGGAAGGATATCAGTTTCAATGCCAGTGTGAACATAAATAAATCCATGTTTACAGTGCATTAGTGTGCATTAAAACAGCCTGATAATGGTGGCTTTATACAACAGTGTGACTGTAGACCTGGATTTGTTTCAAATTGTTCCCTTAAGCAATCATGACAGCAGATTTTGCTATCATAAAACGTAGTGATTAAATGTAGCCATAAGTTACTTTTCTAGGTCCATTTTTAGTTCATGATACATTTCCACAACACTAGAGGCAATTTATGTGGTTGTATTAGTTCTTATACATGTATTTGTTTTTATTTATAGTAAATACAAACAGGTCGAAATAGTCAACAAGAAATCATTACAGGGAATTATTTTCTTGGTCCAAAAATGCATTAGGATGACTTTTGTCATGTTCGCAGTCAAGCCCTGTGGTAAGGATTGATTGCTTCTCTGTAGATTCCTTCAGACATGCTGGGCTGTGCAAATGCCTCTTTACGTGAGGAACATTTTTAATGTGTCAACTGAGACCTAAGGCAGAATCATGGGAACTAAATTACAGGCATATTATCCAGGTAGATAAAAAAAAATGGCCAATGGGTGTAGTTTTCAAACACCGTATGAGTTGTAACACAAATAGAACACTACAATCTTCACTTGCCACATTGTGGTTTGGATTTTTAAAAAAATCATTAGCTTATAAAACATGCTGTTTTATGGTTGAATATGCCCAGTTATTAGTCAAAAATAGGGCTGTCGATCGATTAAAATATATGATTGCAATTAATCACATTTGTCCCTATTTAACTCAGAAGTAATCACATTTAATCACACATAGAAATAAGTTTTTATCTTTAATAAGAGAGAGAAGTACTGTCACAAAAGAAAATATCTACAAAAAGGATGCAGACTTGTAATTAATTGATCTGGACTGTATCAACTGTGTCTGAATCGCCCTGTATATTAATTTTTTTTTCCTGTCATGAATATACAGATTAAACAACTTTGGCTTCTTGCCATATTGGCCATAACATGGGAACCAAAGTGGCCAGGACAAACAGATTTGTCTGTGTAGTGCACACTTCACTGAGAAGGATTACGTTCCTGCATGCCCAAGACAGAAGAATAAACGTGTTTTGAAATATTCTGCTGTTTCAGCATCCCAGGCAAGAATATACGATCTACTTAGATGTCGCCTACCGCTAATAGTCTTGTACTCGAAACAGGCTACCAAGAATCAGCTGGTAACGCTGTGTGCAGTCAATTTTAACAACTGGTAATATGACATGTAGCCGCTAATAATAACATGACTGTTACTATTAATATTGTTCGCTGTGTGAACGTGTGGACCATCTTCACATTGCCATACTTCCAGTCGCAATATACGTATAAATGTTAGCTGTATGCTAAATGACTATTCCTATATTTACTTTAGTCCATGTCTAGTAACTCCATCTGATGAAGTCCTCAACATAGGTGTCTTTTGGCTTTGTGGTTAAAGGAATGCCACCATCACTTGTTTCAAACCCAGCCGTAAACAATGCGAAACAGATTATGGAAATGTGCACAAAAGCTGACAGCTGTCTGCAACGTGCAGTGATACGAAAAGATGTCTGACTTTTTTTTTGTGGAAAACGATTCTGTAATGAAAACGTATTACTGTTTTTTTAAATGCATATGGTTTTAAGAAGCAAACACCATCCGGAACTACTTTTCTCAACACTAAAAGTCACCGTTGATGCACTACAAAGCTGATGGGGATGTCATAAAACTTCACATTGAAAAATCCCAAATATTCCTTTGGAAAATGAGGGAAGACACATTCAAATTATGATATGTGGTATTCTACACTGATCACTTGTCAGTAAAATGTTCGGTGAATGGAAGCGCCAGATAAAAGCCAGAACAAGCTTTTATTGCAAGTTAGAATTATTTCACAATAGGCACAATAACAATTACGTAGTAATTAAAATCATAAAAAATAACAACACCGGCTACTGTTGTGGCCCATCCCATGCCAAGCTAAAATGTGACTTGCAACTGTTCTCCGCACATCTGGAACACATTTATTGCAACACAAAAATGTGTCTTCAATGGCTTTTTTTCTGATTATATTTACTATATCGGGTAAAGGTAACTATGGTGTTATTTCATGTCTAGAGGTTTCTAATGTATCATAAAAATATATATATATTTAAAAGGTCATAAAACAGGCTTTCCATGGTCTAACTACAAAAATATCCGATTTATAACAAAAGAATCCTTCTTTGCTGAAATTTGCCATATTCAAGGTCAGGTCTGGAACCCATTAACCATGATAAACGACAAATTACTGTATTGGTGTTCCACAATACAACCCCATCTGCCTAAAATAACTTGAGATTTTTGCGGCATCATGATGTAACCCATTCCATTCGACCTGGCATTTTCCACATATCATCATGGCATATTTAATTATAACCAATTTTGAAATGTCAAAGCAATAGAATATGTCTGCCGTGGATTGTTGTGTTCATAAACGATGATAAAATATATCGATTGGAACATGTAAATGTGAAAGTTAATAGTACAAAAGAACCTTAAAAATGATACACGTCAATCAATGATGATGGTTAACTTCTAAATTGTAAAAATTAAGATATATATATATATATATATATATTAAGACAGTATATATCAAGACAGTTGGCATGATAAACCTCAACAGTTGAATACATGTTTATGTAACAGTGTAACTTCTGATATTTTGATGGTATGATAACCTTGGCCAAAAATATAATAAAATAATATAAGTGATGGTATTATAATTACAGCTGGAAAATGTGTATGTTTTTTTCTGTATCGAAAAAAACTCAAGTCTTTGTTAAACCATATAATAACAAAATGAAAGTGCCCATGACAAAATATTGTACAATTGTACCCACAAAATAATTGCATTAATCGAACGAAATGACCAACTTTTGTAAGTGGTTGAAGAAACTACTGGAAGTCCTGTTAGGTTTCCACTAATGTACTCTCACATCCAAAGTCTTCTTAAAGAAAGTTTTTCATCCTCTGGAAATTTCATGAGTGATATATGTTCTTTTGAAAAAGTAAGTAAAATATGTTTCTGGAGCCAGGAATTCTGGGCCCCAAGGAAAAAAAAAACAAAAAACATGCCTACCCCCGGGGAGCATAAACCCCCAATTGGAGCATCCGTAGTAGAAACGGTATGATGCTAAATTTTGGTGGTTCAGACATGGTATGACTTTTTCATTCCGTGGTATACATTGAAACTGGTAACCTGCCCATGCCTACTTTTAAACATAGTTTTAAAAGATTCGATTATAATCACAAGCAGTTATTCACTTGTGGACATCATAATGCCTTTGGATTGATTACCTTTGGATATGAAAACCTGTTTACTGTTGAAAAAGCAATTATTCCACAAGCGAACCGATCTCTGACATTCCTTGAATATTTTTAAGTGTGAACCCATAGAAAACAAAACTGTGTTTACAAATATTGTTGATTCATATATTGTATCTTACGTTGGACCGACCTTCAGGTGATACTAATTTTGTAGCTAATTACTTGTCTAACAGGGTAAACATCAGTCTTTCCATACTGCAATCCAAACAATCAACACACAAGTATGATGCTATAATTAGTTGATAACAATAATCCTAGTCGGGTTCCATCAGAATGAACTTGCTCACACGTCAATTATGTACGCTGAGAATCCTCGCTAGTAAACAAGTGTTTTAGACAACAGTGTTAAGGCAATATAATGATATAAATTAAAATCAAACACAATGCAATTTATTTTTCATTATGGATGTAGATTGATGTAATTATTTTCATGGTTAAGACTCTTAAAGTGTAAGATTTGTCTCTCTCATCCTTGGGTGCTTCTTGTAGAACAAATTAGTAATAGTAATTAAACCAAAATCTATCCAAAATCCAAAAGTTTAACAAAAGAGCTATTCCAACAATTATACACTCAGAATCCTTTCATAAAAGTGCTCATTTAAAATATGATTTGGTAGTGGCATTATGTGTAGCCATGCAGAGTCTGACCATTTCCATGTAATTACATTTTAGGGGAAGTTTAAAGTGACATTTTTCCAGTTCATTGATTACCCCAACATTTTTTTTAATTCAAAATAAAGCCTTTTTACCCACGCTTTATGAAAACTCTGCAATTACATTTCAAGTACAAGCTGACATATTCTATGTTGTTCCAATGTGAAGAATATATTTACATTTTTTCATTTATTTTTGCTACAAGTTACGCCATGAAAATATTTGGTATGCAACTCCAGTGTGTCCTGATACAATCATTTGATCTGAGCCGATACAATATTGATATTTCACCCAGTTTCAGCACAAATCATACATGCTATTTATTGTTTTGGTGTCTAGTTCGATGGATGTTTGAAGGAGTCAAGGTCTTGTCAAATCATTTTTTTGTGGTGCTGCTTCAAATTTTCAATGAAGTTGAAATCGGAAATCATATTAAATTTTCCAGGTTCTGTGCCACCACTTGAAACGTGAGGATGTCAAAATATGATCCAAGTTAAAGCCAAAAACCGAAAAGCTTCTTATAAACCTGATACAATGTGGCTTGCAAAAGCAAAAGCAGTCGATCTTTCAATTAATTTTGGGTGAACTCGAAGTGAGCCAGGAGCTGTCGCAGAATCAGGAGTGATTGTGAATGCAGAGTACATCAATATTCTATTTAGTGTTATTTGTTGTCAAAGTGTTATTAGGTGCGGTCTACAAGGGGTCGTTTCAGTAGAGGGCCGCCACTTGATTAGAACCATTCATCAAATGTCCGCCGTGAGGATGAGGATGATTGCCTAGCGAAGCCACACTGTTTTGTCTCAACATTTAATTTCATGTTTAGATTTGACAAACACTCTCCACCATCCCATTCCTCATTTTCCAAAACTGCCTGCCTAAGTGAATTATCGCTGAACTTAGTCCCTTTAGCATTCAAACTACTTCCTTGTTAAGCAACAAAACAATTACCCTTATAATGTCATTGGAGTTGCATTCGTTTTCTCACAGGAAACAGAGATTAACTAAAACATGCAGAATGTGTTAATTCTAGACCTCTATCATTCCAATTCCATCTATCCCTCGGAGGACGCTCCGAGCTAATTTGCCCTTGAAGCTATATTTTCCGTAAGACTGGAGGGCTTTACTTTCATCTCAGGTTTGCTTGTACTTGCACATTTGAAACATGTCTGATGTATGTTGTGTCGTCAAAGCTTAAGATATGTTTTGCATTGTAAGAAAATATAATATCCAGTTACAGTTGACGCTCACTCTACAGGATTGTGGTTCTAACATCGTTGCCTCACTCTATGAAAATAAAAAGAAGAAAATGATTGCTGTTTCGTGGTTGACTACAGCCTATGATTTGTACAAAAAAATTGCATATTTAAGCTAATGTTAGGTCTCAATCAAGTATTTCAAGCGTTATTTTGTCACATGTTGTTTTTTTTTTCCCCAAAAGGGCACAACCCTGGCTGCTCAAATCAATCATATTATTTTAGATTAGATTAGAGAGAACTCTATTGATCATGACCGTCACCAGGGAGTCCAGCTTGATGCAAACCACAGAACTAAACCTTCTTATTAGTTTGTCCAGCCTGAAGGAGCCAGTCAGGCTGTGTGAGTGTGTTTACTAGGGATGAGCCGGATCGTTAGAAACACATTTTACCTTGAAATGTGTTTTTGTCTTATTCAATGAAGTCATCATAAAACAGGTGTTCTACCTACAATATAATATTTTTTTTTAATTTTCAGTTTGCAGTACAAAGACAGTGGTAACAGTAACCTGCATTGACTTGCACATCAGCACAGGAGCGGCATCAAGCATTGTGCATGTATGGCTGACATAAGCGTGCTAAAATATTACATCCCTCTCAATACATTGCAGTATGAACCTTGCAATCTTAAAATTGTTTTATAACGCATTTCACAAGACAGCGGGCACGGTTGTGCATCAGTCACTGATAGTGTTTTTTTTTTCATCGGCTGGTTTGGCGGGTGATATAAAGTCAGTTAGGAAACTGCTTGTAGTGCTGAATGTGGTGCTTTTAAGAAAAATGCAGTCAACAAAACTGATAGATTTGCCATGTTTGCATAAATCACCAACTTCACATGGATCACACACACACACGGTACACATATAGCTAAATAATAAACAATACACATAACTTCTGGTCAGTGTAAAAGTGACTATAGTGGTGTTATTTGATGTCTAGAGACTGTCTATAGCAGGGGTCTCAAACTCAATTTACCTGGGGGCCACTGGAGCTAGGGTCTGGGCAAGGCTGGGCCGCATCAGGTTTTCCAGAAAAAAAACAAAACACATTTATTAAAAACAGAAAAATATACAAACTTTTTCAGTGCTTTGGTTCCGATTTTCTACAATAAAAACTCTGATAAAACATTCCACTGTTCTCAAATATCTTAATTTTTATTTTCTGCACAAAATACAGTAAAGTCTCGTTATATCGATATCGGTTATAACGAATTACTACTTATTACGACACCATTTTCATTTCCCGGCAAATTTCTAGTCTTTCATGATATAATTAGTTTCATTAGTACGATACCCGGTTATTATGATAATCCGGTTACTACGATGCCCTTTTCATCTCCAGCCAGCCAATTTGGTCTGCTTATATCGATACAAAAGCAGCTTAAATCAATCTTTGCTTAAGGATTTCAATACCAAAAAAGAACACGGCGAACGGCTGCTTCCAGTCAACTTTATTTTTCACACTTCCACCACCAGAGCAGCACACACACCGATTCCCGCACTTCCTGGTTCACAAGTCATGCTCAACCCGCCCCACATAGCTGGCCAAACACATGCCTGCAACAGAAGAACCAACTGACATAGCATACACACCTATTCCAACGAAGACACAAGCGTACAAATACATGTATTTAATTGTGTTGTATTCAGATATCTTTTTATCGCTTGCAATAATCATTGTTTTTCATATGTACATGTTGGCGTTCGTGGTTTCTCTCGTGTGTATAGATTCTATACAGGCATGTGTTTGGCCAGCTATGTGGGGCGGGTTGAGCATGACCTGTGAACCAGGAAGTGCGGGAATCGGTGTGTGTGCTGCGCTCTGGTGGTGGGAGTGTGAAAAATAAAGTTGACTGGAAGCAGCCGTTCACCGTGTTCTTTTTTGGTATTGAAATCCTTAAGCAAAGATTGATTTAAGCTGCTCGACATTGTTCTATAGTATAGAACAATGTCGAGCAAGTGCATTATTGCCCACTTTTAATGCAGTTCGGCGCAGGATCAGCTATATGGATAGTCCGGTTATATCGGTATTTTTTCCGACTCCCGAGAATATCGATATAACGAGACTTTACTGTAAGATGAAAATAAATAAACAAATCAAGAATAAAGAAAATCAATCAGTAATAAATAAATAAATATCATAATAATAATAAAACGGCAAATAATAAAAACTTAAGAAACCACATATAGTTGGTGGGTAGACAAATTGTTTTTTTTAGATTAAAATTAACAAAGCATTATTAGAGCCCTGTAGACATGACAAAACACGACTATAGTCACATTTATACTCTTTTTATTTACAACATATTGCGCAACTGCAGGGTCTTGAGACACATGCTAACTCGCAAACTAGAGAGCTAGCGGCCTAAACGGTAGCCTTCAAGTTATTTCCTTTAAACTTAAATAGCCAAAAACTTACCCCTTCCACACGGTGTTTTGTGAAATAGGTTGTTACAGGTCCGGAGAGATCGCAGCGGAGAAATGATCACAAACAACGACTGTATGTACATTAATGATATTTAATGGTAAAACACACAGCAGTTCACAACACTTCCCCTCAAGTTATTATGCTAGACACAAGCTGATCACCCCTATGCCCCCACATAACACTCCATCATGAGTTATGCTAGACACAAGCTGATCACCCCTATGCCCCCACACAACACTCCTTCATGAGTTATTATGCTAGACATAAGCTGTCACCCCTATGCCCCCACATAACACTCCAATCAACACAGTTCGAATCCAGAATAGCATACCTTACCGTTGACAGAGGGCGGAGAGCCAAAAACACCCCGGTAGAGTAATCTGGAAACCGAAAGCTGGACACTCGTGCACAGTTCACAGCAGACTCTCACCGGGATTGAGAAAACAAATGCTTTATATGCTCGCTCGTGCGAAAACAGGTGGCCAGCCTGTCTCCGCAGGAGGGGAGTCATCGCCTCCATCCTCTGTCTCAGGCACCTCAAGGTAACATTTTTCTCACAACCTTCTAGTTCGTTTCTCACAACATTCACAACATTCTATATGGGCATAATATTTATCCCGTTGCCGGGACCAGTGAATATTTAAGTGTGTGAAGTCAAAACAAGTCAAAAAGTGTGCAAAGCAAGTTACATAGCTGTAATAGCTGTCTGCAAAAGTACAAAGTTATATAGCTGCGAAGCAAGTTACATTCAAAAGTACAAAACAAGTGGTATAACCATTGGTATATAACCATGTGGTGGGTCAGCACAGGACAACACACCTAAAAATCTCTTCCTTCACTCCACCCTGTGGCCTGAGCTGAAACCACCACTTAATTGATAAACCGTTCAGGTAGATCATCTTCATTTTCAAACATCCAATTAACATAGGCATCCCCCTGGAGCAACAACACCATGATGTCATGATTCCCGTGTAACATGTGCCCAATAACAAACTGATACATAGAAATACGATCAGGAAACGTAAAATGCAGGGGGTCCGAACGCCTTGGCCACCAGGATGCATGATGACCCGGAGGGTCAGCTTCCACAAACATCTTTGTTATTTCCCTCCCAAACGGCCCCAAATCATCGTATAGTTCTATTTTCATAATTCAAGAAACTGCGTTATAAGTGCGTCGCGACAACATAGCTCGGGTGCGTCTAATATACCAAAACATGCAGCATTTGTAAGCATACAGTCCCCTTGTCCATTACGTCACAACCTTCCAGATCATAAGTCAGATTAGTCTGTGGACTAAACCAGTCCCCATGCGTTTTCAAGAAATAATAATGGTTTCCCACTATTAATGGCAAAATCCGATATCTGCATATGGTCATGGGTCGGGTTACGTTTACTTCCAACCACATCCCTTGACAGTGTGTTTCATTGCACTGAGTCAGGCTAGGTTTAACTTGTAACCATACGCGGTCCGATATGTTCCATAAGTGTCTCCACGGCTGCACTGCTGAGGAGGTCAATGTTCTCAACAGACGTTCTTGCTGAACTTTAGCACTAAGCATTTGCAAGGTACATTTGGTACTATTCAACGTTGCAACCTTGTGTAAAACTTCTGATGTTGCATCCCACATATCAACGTTCCAACCCAGAAATGTGTCTACTACATGAGCTCCCCCTTTCTGTATTTCTACAGTGGTAGGCATCCATTGTGCCACCCTGCGGAACCCATGAGCTGTCGCCTGACCTGTAGATGATAACATAGATCGTGTCACTTCCCCATCAATGGTGTTGAATATTCCTAACAAAGTTCCTGTTCCCCCTAACAGTGTATCATACCACGCTCGTTTGTTCCTTCGTGGCTTGCAGGTTGGTATCGATGGTAACCTTATCTCCCAATGAATCTCATTATGTGTCGCCTGGTAAGCCATGTGTGTGCATGATGTCACTATTGGCACTAACGTAGGGTGTGTCACCTGCTGATGTGGTGGTACTACCAAGATGACCCAGATTGTTGACCTGCGTCCCGTGATCTCAGTTGAGTTTGAAATCCAGATGTCAGTGTCGCCTGACGTTACCGTCCATTGAGTCCCCTTGGTCGATGAGCATGATACGTAATCACGAAGTGTGAAGGGATGTTCCGTCAGGAAGGGATTTCCTGTTAATCGACAGAGGCTTACTTCAGCTTCAATGGTAACGTTGCATCCCGTTCTCAGGATCATGGACCATGCATGTGGTCCTGGGTAGGGGTCGCAGTCCATGGTGATGTTTGCAGTCTGGCAGACGGACCACGCAGGGCAGCGGAAGTTATCCTGCGTGCGATTATTGGTGCTGTTCTTCCATCCCACTCAAACCACGCGAGGCAAGCGAGGAGCTCCTTCCACCGGTGTCACCCAAGAGTGGGCGTTCCTTGGGCCGCATGCAGGCAGGACAGCCAGGAGAGTGCCCCAACAACCGACATGGCCATCTCCTGGGTGGGACCCCATGGTACGATGATCCTCGGGCCCCTTCTGCCAGACGTCCCACCAGCAGCCTCAACATCCACACTCCAACGCTCGCCACCAGGCTGTGACTGAAAAACAAAACACATGCTCCTCCCAGTCCAATCATGGATATTTTCGGTCCCTTGAATTTAGCAGGATTGCCTGAAATTATCGTGGGCTCCGCCCTTGTATCAACTAAAGCTCTTACTTCCTGATCTGAGCTTTTCCAATGAATAATCATATTTACATGAGGCCTAGGGTCTTCTTGTGACCAGCGGGGTACAAATTTGGCCGCTGCCTCCGGGGCTTGACCCCCATCCTATTCAAACTTGGCTAAGGAGGGGTAAAGACCACCGCCTTCCGAAAAGGGGTTCTTATTCTGCCTCCCCTTCCGATTCTGTTTTTTGGCCTTACTCTTTTCTTTTCTTTCTTTGCGTGCTCGCTTTAATGCAGCTATTTGATGCTTTTCCCGTTCGCCTTCTGATGTAGTTGAGTCTGAATCGGAATCATCAGAGCTTCTAACAGGCACACCAACCTCCTCCTCCCTTGGTGGCGGATTGGCACGCATCCATTTACACAGTGCATCATACAACTGCTGACCTTGAGCATCGGTCACCCTTTCCTCAGCAGGGGGCATCGCTCTTTGTACGCGTCGCCGACGCTGTACAGGTCTAGCTACACGAAGCTCACCATCACCCTCCCCCTGCTCTGGGTCAGGATACAGATCAGGGAAAAACTTCTCCCAATCCTCCTCTCGATCCCAGGCATCGGGATTATCCTCCCCACTTATCACAAAAGCTCGTATTTTCACCTCATCACCCCTGAGATTTTTCCTCTGCTTGCGAGTAACATGCCTCGTGCTAGCAACAGCCTTCTCACACATCCGCTGTAAATTAGCTTTTTTGCACTCCAGCAATGTTATTTTGGTTTGTAACATCTGATTCTCTATTTTTACTCTATCAACTTGTTCTCTTAGTTTCAACGTTTCATGCGCCGGGCTAGTATATTTTTCTGGCTGAATTTTCCATGCCTGCGCGCATGCCCACATGCACTTAACAGCTCCTCCAAGCGGAGCTTTGGGTTTCACCACAACCCTAGGAACACCAGCGGTATTTTCTGTCCATGCTTCCGGACCAGAACTTCCCGCTTGCAACAACTTATCAGCTACCGTCTTAACAGCTCCTCCAAGCGGAGCTTTGGGTTTCACCACAACCCTAGGAACACCAGCGGTATTTTCTGTCCATGCTTCCGGTCCAGAACTTCCCGCTTGCAACAACTTATCAGCTACCGTCTTAACAGCTCCTCCAAGCGGAGCTTTGGGTTTCACCACAACCCTAGGAACACCAGCGGTATTTTCTGTCCATGCTTCCAGACCAGAACTTCCCGCTTGCAACAACTTATCAGCTACCGTCTTAACAGCTCCTCCAAGCGGAGCTTTGGGTTTCACCACAACCCTAGGAACACCAGCGGTATTTTCTGTCCATGCTTCCAGACCAGAACTCCCCGCTTGCAACAACTTATCAGCTACCGTCTTAACAGCTCCTCCGAGCGGAGCTTTGGGTTTCACCACAACCCTAGGAACACCAGCGGTATTTTCTGTCCATGCTTCCAGACCAGAACTCCCCGCTTGCAACAACTTATCAGCTACCGTCTTCCACGGCGCTGCCCCCCACCCCGGAACAACTCTGCTCTCCGCGGCGGGACTATTTTCCTTTTTCCTAAACATTTCTCTCACTGAGTCTCTCCTTTTCAAAAAGTTCCAGGTTCGTGACGCCAAATGTTTTGTGAAATAGGTTGTTACAGGTCCGGAGAGATCGCAGCGGAGAAATGATCACAAACAACGACTGTATGTACATTAATGATATTTAATGGTAAAACACACAGCAGTTCACAACACTTCCCCTCAAGTTATTATGCTAGACACAAGCTGATCACCCCTATGCCCCCACATAACACTCCATCATGAGTTATGCTAGACACAAGCTGATCACCCCTATGCCCCCACACAACACTCCTTCATGAGTTATTATGCTAGACATAAGCTGTCACCCCTATGCCCCCACATAACACTCCAATCAACACAGTTCGAATCCAGAATAGCATACCTTACCGTTGACAGAGGGCGGAGAGCCAAAAACACCCCGGTAGAGTAATCTGGAAACCGAAAGCTGGACACTCGTGCACAGTTCACAGCAGACTCTCACCGGGATTGAGAAAACAAATGCTTTATATGCTCGCTCGTGCGAAAACAGGTGGCCAGCCTGTCTCCGCAGGAGGGGAGTCATCGCCTCCATCCTCTGTCTCAGGCACCTCAAGGTAACATTTTTCTCACAACCTTCTAGTTCGTTTCTCACAACATTCACAACATTCTATATGGGCATAATATTTATCCCGTTGCCGGGACCAGTGAATATTTAAGTGTGTGAAGTCAAAACAAGTCAAAAAGTGTGCAAAGCAAGTTACATAGCTGTAATAGCTGTCTGCAAAAGTACAAAGTTATATAGCTGCGAAGCAAGTTACATTCAAAAGTACAAAACAAGTGGTATAACCATTGGTATATAACCATGTGGTGGGTCAGCACAGGACAACACACCTAAAAATCTCTTCCTTCACACGGATAGAGAGGATAACTATTAACAGTTATTTAACCTTTAACATGAACATTAATCAAACGTAATAATTTTTTTTGGGTACATGATACCATACAGCATCCATATCAAACTTGTGCGGCTGCACTAACATTAAACTTTCATATCAAGGCGGGGGCCTCAAACTAGTGTCCTGCAGCCCACATTTGGCCCGCGGGTTGCGTGTTTGAGACCACTGGTCTATAGACTAAACTGCATTTTGAAGCTCGTAAACAGTCGTTGCTATGTGAAAATACAAACAGAAATCATACTTTGAGGAACCCTGCTGGACCCACTCGGGGCTGGAACCAATTAACCTCTGCAAACGAAGGATGTCTGTACAGGGCAACATTATCCACTGATGTGATGTATCGCATTATTATGTAAGAATTTGTGCATTAAATTAACAGACATTTTAATCACTGACAAAAAATTACAAAATCTATAGTGGTAAAATTAAAAAAGTAAAAAGTAATTCAAAACATTAAAACTTTGGGGCACTAATTTCACAACAAGCGTTACCTACGCTACTTCCATCAATAACAGCAGCGTAGTTACAGTGACAACACTTACGATGTCACTCTTCTTGGGATGGCTGTATTCCAGCAAAAGATGTGCGCTCCAGGTAAAAACCGCTGGTAAAAAGCGCTAACAGCAAACGAGCATCTTGTTGAGTCTTCGTAGCGAAATTGAGAGCTAGGTATCCACGCTTCTGCTAGCAAGGTGTTGTGTTAGTCCATCAAATAAATATAGTTTTTCATGTTAGCAGCTACAATGACTATCGCTGTAACTTGGTTAATATAGAAGTTTGTTATGTAAATGCAACATTGTTGCCGTTCTTTTAGTTGTTTACATATTCCCCATGATGTCCATTGTTAGCGTGCTCATATTAGCTTGTTTTCTCATGCTAGAATGCACAGAAAAGGGAAATAAATATGTGTTCATGTTTCGCATAAGGATTGTGAATGATGGGCAGAATTCCCCAAAAAGTGGAGTTCACTTTTAATGTATTAAGTTTGGACACTGCATGTGAAGTATTTATCAGTTTTTGAGTTACAATCTATACTTCCAACGTGCTCTCATTGTATGGAATAGTTAAAGGTTAAAGCTTTCAATGAAATAATTTAAAAAGTCGAAATATTGAAGTTTTTATTCATCCTCTAAGGAAGGCTGTGGGCATGTAAAAAGCTGACAAATGACATTTCAATCTGTGCTGTTCAGATTGTGCGATAGTGACAGAGAGAAGCCAGGTGGCAAAACATCTCAGGCTTGAAGAGTGGGAACTTGAGTCACCTTGCCCGCAGCCAGAGCCTCTACACTTTCTGGAGTTCCTCTGTGTTGGTCTCAGTGACTCACTCTGACCCCAGGCCAGCAGAGTCTATCACCTTCAGATGGCCACTTTCCATTGGTAGAAAGAGACTTTGCCCGCTGGTGTTCACAGCCTGGGCCCAGTACAGGTCAGGTGGCATGCACAAGCTGTCATATTTTTTTTTTTCTTTTCTCTTGTTGGTTTTTATTGTAGTATTGAGTAAACATTATGTGGACATATACAAAAAACGTATATACAGTCAAAATATAATGCCTGCTTGCTAAAATGATGACGATTGGCCAAAATGTAAATGAAGGTTGTTAGGAAGGTGCAAAGTCGGGCATAATATGCAGGGATTGGTTGAATGAGTGCAAACAGGCAGGATCGCCACATTGCTATATGTGGAGGTTGTCCATAGATGTGAATGTGAGCAGTGAACGGTCACAGCAGTTCAATTCCCCGTTTGGGCATCTCTCTGTGGAATTTGCATGTTCTCCCCGTACGTGTGTGGGTTTTCTCCGGGTACTCCGGTTTTCTCCCACATTCCAAAAACATGCTAAGTTAATTGGCGACTCCAAATTGTCCATAGGTGTGAATGGTTGTTTGTCTATATGTGCCCTGTGATTGGCTTGCAACCAGTCCAGGGTGTACCCCGCCTCTCGTCCGAAGACAGCTGGGATAGGCTCCAGCATGCAGATTACAGAAAATGGATGGATGGATGTTTGACTGATTTTTACTGCATTCATATTACATTTCTTAGAGAATGAGACAATAGAAAAGTTCTACTTGGTTTATCATTTGACAGCTAAAAACACATTCTAAGTTGGCATAATTAAAAAAGAGATTCCAGAGATCATTATCTACCAGCATCAATAACTGCCATTCTTCAAAGTAGTTTAATTTGTAGTCTTTAGCAGGGAACACCGTTTGATGCTCTCAATGAGAAACAAACATTCTCTCTGCTCACAAAAGCCTAAACTAATCCTTCCTAAATAGTTCACCATTGAACTGAGCTGAGTGGACTCAAGCAAATTAAGATAGTCAATGTTATTTAATTACAGATTGCCAATTTAATTATACCAGTGCATGAGTCATGTAATGCCAACATTGTTGTTTCCCACAGCCAGCTAATTCTAACCTTAGAATTCTCTGACTTTGCCTCTGTTCACCATATCGTCCTGTCTTACATTTCATGGTATAACATTACGATGTAATGTTGAGATGCGGTTGACAAATGACAGCCAATGCAAAAAATCAATATTGTGATGAATAACTGCAAAGCACCTGCACCTTTTTATCCTGAAAATCATATTTTTTTAAGAAATGCCTTTCTATAGCCAAGGCTTCTCTCTTTGTTTGGCCCACAAAGTATTTATAAGGATATGGTCACAATATGTAAAAGCGGAAATGTGCATTTTTTGCATTTTCCATCAGATAGCTTCTCATTTGCCTCCTTGTGTCATGCAACATGTACAAATGATTGAAAAGTACTTGGAGACAGGAAATGGATGCACTGTTCTCACTCATACAGGCTTAACGTGCACACAAACTTTAGTTTCACTTTCCAGAGCGGTGCAACAACTGCTATACTGTATAGATTGTGTATTTTCATTCTAGGCTCTTTTCCCGATCTTCTTAATTGAGGATAGTCCAGCCCTGTAACCAAAATACATCGCTCATATGTTTTAATACAATTTGAAAATCTTTTAAATTGTGTATTTGACTACTTCTCGATAGCAATGCAGCCCAATGAATGAGGAGGAAAGACTAAAGAAAGCTAAGGAACCTAATTTATTTTTCTTTGAGCTTCTTAGAGAGAACAATAACTACCATACAGGAGAACAGCATGTGAGGTAAGATGGTGACAATCTGCTCTGAAATTACTTTTTAATTATTGCAGTGTAGTCGTACACTTCCCTGACTTCCATGCAGACTGCGTGGGTTGAATTCTCACTCAGAGATGTTGTCATTGTTAATGTTGTCAGTCTCCTTTTCCACCAATTGCACAGGAACTTTTGGTTCTTTATAATAGCAAGAGTCACTAAAGACCTAAAGTCTTCCTGTGGCCTCTTTTGAGCTTGCACAGCAGTGAGGTCGCAGGTACATTTGTGTAAATTAAACTGATGACACTGCAGAAGCAATGTCCTTGATTGGGCTGTATTGACTGTACTCACATTTTACAAATAGTGGTGAGTTATTAATGTCACACAACTTATAACATATAGTTGACAGTAAGGTAATATGGACATGTGACACAGTGATTGGACAGACCATAATAGGTGGGGAATTAGGACGCACTTTTATGCATCGTATCAGAATATGTGGACCGCTATTTGTGAAACAATAACACAATTCAATATACAAAGGCTCAAAGTGATGCTAACGTTAGACCCACATTATGCTCATTCACTCTCAACGATGTTAATGTGCATAATAAAGATGTCACTTAATTCATGTAATTGATACTACTGTAATTTGATACAATAAATTAAGTCAATGACAGCCTTGCATGAAATTATCACAATGACTTCAAATAATACTCAAATTATTCCATTAAGTCATACAAATTGCAGGAAAATAGCAGAATGGAACATGTCATTTAATTAATGTGATATCTCCTCTTGCAGTTAATTAATGACAGGGGCAACTTTGTGCAAAAATAATCAGAACGACTCAAAATAAGACTTGTCAGATAAATTGCAGTAACAGAACATTTTTGAAATGATGTGAGACAGCCTGTGTGGTGTCCAGCATGGTACAAATTATTGTGTGACTATGTCCTTAGTGATATGAAGTCAATTTGCAGTAGGAAAAATGTTTCTTCAAGATAAACCTGCACACACAGACTTCCGCTGTATCTTTTGCACAATCCTGATAACTAACAAAGAAAACACCAAATTAGCAATTCACTTTTTTTTTTAAAGGTAACAAAGCTGCAACAAGGTTACAAAGTGTTAAGGGGGACCTATTATGCTCATTTTCTGCACTTTGTAATTAGTTGTGGACTCCTGTAGAGCAGCTACACACTATAGCCTGCACAGAAAGATCTTCCAGAATCTGCACCTATTCCAGCTGGATTTCCTTGGATTTCCAAATCTGTCTGTTTTCCAAATCTGTCTACCCACGACATGCCCACTCCGGTGTGATTGGTCACACTCCCAATATAAGGAAAATATACGTATTATTATTTCATCATATTGTTGTTATTTTGATGTGCACACAAAGGCAGCTCCAGTTAAAATTGCATAGCTTCAAATTTAATGCTGCATTCAGAGTTCTATGAGTTATATGGGACAATGGGGAATATTTGCAGTGGTTAATGCATTAAAATGCATCTTTAGGTGTATGTTACGTTGGTTTAAAGTGTTGCAATGCATTTTTCACTATCATATTCAGTATTTTTTTCTAAACTAACTCCCTCCTCGAACTTCTGTGCACGTTATTGACAGGTAATTTTCATTCGAAACTCAGAGGGTGGCATTGATAGATGATCCCTCTTCCTTTGCCGTAGCACATCCGATTTAACAGACTGCTGCTCTCAAAACGCTTTTTGGTCTGGGCTGTGATTAACCTTTTTGCCATCACCATGTGAAATTACCTTACTGTTACGGGATAAAGTTTAAAAAAACAACAAAACAAAACAGAAAAAAGACATTTACGAAGACTGTATAATTCTTGTAGGAATGTATTCATTAATGTGTTGAATCAATATGCAAGGCTTTGTTCAGTATTTTCGGGGGCTATGGTATTCAAACATACATAATGTGCACATTTGTGTGCTTTGTGTAGTATTCACACTGGCATTTCTGTCACCAGATCAAAAGCTGTGTTGTACAAAACATACAAAGCCACAAACTGAATGGACAGTGTGTTTTTCTCTTGCAAAACTAACTGTAAGCTTTTATAATGAGCTATTTTTATTATCTGTCACAAAAAGCTCCTGAAATATACTTGCCCTGCCGCACAAACACTCATCCTCACTGAGACGGACCCAAGCCAAACCAAAACAAAGCAATACATGTAAATACTACTGCTAAAAAGTATGATGTAGAGATATGTTAACATAATATTCTTATCATGTTATCAAGTGTATGTGTGTGCTAGTGTAGTTAGCACGCACCCAACACTCAACCGTGTCACAATGTAATACTATCACAAATTGTTCTTAATTATTATTATCTTATTAAATCTAAGTCTGCATTTGTGTCAAGCTTATTAATTAACTGCGTAAGGGTGAAGTACCTCATGATGGTGCAATTTCCACATTGTTCTTAGTGACTGGTTACAGTAATTTGTGTTTTCACACCCTATTACACTTGGTAGTGAACAGAAATAACAGCTTTAAACTGACAATGGCTTTTTCAAGGATACATGATTTAGTTTTTATCTTTATTTGGTGGAATATAAGGCAAATTGAACATGGCCGTTTGAGTACGTTTCAGTATGATGGAAACTGGATGGAGGCAATCTGCCATTTCATGCAGCATAAAATATAGTTGAATTTGTTGTTGTCATATGGGAGCTATCATTGGCATGCCATTTCAAAATGGCCATCTCCTGTTAATCTTCATCTGTTTTGCATGACAGGCCGCATCTGATGACCTTTTGGATTTTTTTTTTTTCTTTCAAATGCCATATGTTTTAAATCATAGTCTTGGGAGTTGGGTGTCACACTACTGCAGCGCTCACTCAATTGCGAGAGGGAAGGAGAATGCTTAACAATCTCCCATTTGTCATTTCAACCCTGCACCTTCAGTGTTTTAATCAGGCAATCACGAAGATCTCATCCTCCCTCTGTTGACTCACTTCCATGCCCCAAAGAGGTTGACCCGATCGACTGCTCTAATGGATTTGAGTCATAAATGCTTACAGCCCTGCTCAATACAGCAAATCTATTTCATTTTCAGGGGCATCCAGAAAAAGACTGATGCGTTTTGGGTGTTTGCTCTGATGTTTCAATCATCTAAATGTATTTGATTTCTTCATCCTTTAATTCCTATCTAGTGAACTCAATATGAGGGTCTGAAAGTGTCAGAATAAAAAATTACAGGAAGCCTTTTGCAACTCTGTGAAAACACTGTAGCTCTTAAAGGGTCCCTGACATGATTCATCAACTTTGCGTAAATATGTTATCTCTTGTTTGTATGTTCTACGTTGTTCGGTTTTTGAAAGCGAGCAGTAGATTCGCAAAAATTAAATTAATAGTTCATGGCGCTAGCCAGAATGAACTGGCTCAGTGTCATTTCCGGAAGTGAAATCATTGGGGTAATATCGTTCAGGTAAACAAACATGCCGCTGAACAAGACAAAGGAAGTTTAGAGAGTCATCGTATTGAAGATTTATGTGATGTGTCAATAGTTTAAGGAGAAAAAGAGAACTTGAGAGATTAAGAGATGGAGATTGGTCGCCTTCAAAACAGAATGGTGTTGTAAATTGTTTTAAATAGCCTTCTTAATTAGTGTAAAATAGTATTCAAAGAATATACATGTGGCCTCATGTCGATAATGAATGTTGGCCGTTGTCATCACTGTTTACATGTAAAAACATGCTCATTATATATATATATATATATATATATATATATATACATATATACATGTTCTCTGAACCTGCTGACTAAAAACTTGACAAGGGAGTCAAAATTTTAAGTTGAGTTGCACTCAAAAATGCTTATATTTTGACTGTGTTCAATAACACTGGGGAACACTCAAAATGTTGCATTTAAAGTAAGACCTGTTTTTAGTCAAATTAAGTGTGCTGAGTTCAAATCTGAAGTTAGTTTTTTTCTGCAAGCTACAGATTTTATGCAATATTTAATTTTTATTAAAAATAGAAAAAAATCGAGCATTATTATAGGATATTGCAATGTCAGCCACAAATCAGTATATTTAACAAGGCAAAAGAAACAGAACATTAAAAAGTGATTTTAGATTAAAATACACCATTGTTAGAAGTACCATATGTTTTTCTGGAAGCGTTTCTCAGAAAACAGTCTTTATCGCAACGTGAGATAAGCATAATTTACAACCTTCTTCAGATAAGAGTCAATCACAGCTAATAACGCTTATCACTTTCTGTCAGTACAGTATTTTAGTCAGGCAAGAATTTGCGTTTGTAACTTTTGCGTTTGTACACTTCATCTGGGCAATCTCGTTTAATACTCCAGCAGTAGTCGGCCATCATACTTTTGTCCCAGCGACCTTGGTAGCGTTCTTCCATGATCTTTAGGTCTTGGTGGAACCGCTCTCCTTGTTCGTCACTCACAGCCCCCAGGTTTTCAGGGAACTGGTCAAGGTGGCTGTTCAAGAAATGAAGCTTGATGCTCATGTTGCACCTGAGAGCACGAAAAGCGAGGAGCATTCTGTTCACAAGTTCATTGTAGTTCTCAGCCTTGTTGTTTCCAAGGAAGTTCTAAGCGGAAAGGATAACCATGCTGCCCTCTCCAAGGCGGTCATCTTGGCAACAAACTGATCATCACGAATGAGGGTTCGAATCTGTGGGCCATCAAACACACCTGCTTTGATCTTCTCGAACGACAACCCTGGTATAGCTTTGATTATGTGTTGGAAACATTCACCTTCAATATCCAGTGCCTTGACAAATTGTTTCATCAAACCTAGTTTGATGTGCAGAGGAGGAAAGATGATCCTATCTCTGTCAACAATTGGGTCATGTGTCATATTTGGCATGCCTGCTTCAAGGGTTTCACGAACAGGCCAGTCCTTCTGGACCCAGTGTCTGTCTCGTGCTCGACTGTCCCACATGCAGAGGAAACATGGAAACTTGGTGAAACCTTTCTGTTGACCAAGAAGGAAGTTTACCATTTTCAAGTCTACACAAATGATCCAGTTGTGCTCACGATATTTTAAGAATTCCATGACCATTCTGATGTCATCATAGTCTTCCCGCAGATGAACTGAATGACCTACAGGCACTGACCCGTAAACATTGCCATTATGCAAAAGAACACACTTGAGACTGCGTTTAGAACTGTCTATAAAGAGCCGCCATTCAGTTGGATCATAGTGAGGAACACCCAGTTCTTTGAGAAGACCTGGGATATCATGGCAGTAAACAAACTGTCTGTCTTCAGAAAAGAAGGTCACAAAAAGCTGGTCGCGCTTTCTGTAATATGACACTTTAACAGTGTGATCAACAAGATTTTTGCCTTGTAATCTTGATGCCAAAAGCTCAGCTGCTTTCTTTGAAAGACCTAAATCCCGAACTAAGTCATTCAGTTCAGTTTGGTGAAGAGGCTTGGGGACTGGGGGAGATTCAGTCTCTGAAGAACATTCCTCGGATTGTTCCCACTCAGTTTCTGTCCAATGTCTTTATCGTTTAATGAAGGCAAACCTTTGAAAACTGGAACAGGAATGGAATCTATGTATATAATCTAAAAACGCATAGATTTGGGTTACGTAAGTTCATATATTTAGACTATTTCATCTATCTCAAATTGCATGAAAACTAGAGCTTATGGAGAAAAACTAATTTCAGATTTGAAATCTGCACCTAAAAATCATTCAGAATCAGTTAAAAAATCCAATGCAACAGAAAGTTGAAAAAATATTGTTCCCCAGTGTAATCATCATGAAAAAAACATGTAGACAAGATAACTGTGCAATGTTAAGTTCATAAAAAACAGTGGCAATAGGGACACTCGCAGAACATTCACCTTAATGACAACAACCATGATGATTGAACGTTTTATTCACATGGAGTAATTTTGAATCCATAGCTGAGCTTTTTGCTTTGAAGCTTGTGTGCATTAGAAGCAAAACAGAATTCCAATTATATGTAAATTAATAATAAGTATTAAGCCTAAGAATATCTAGTATGTGGCCATCAAACTTTTCTTAACATGCTTCTTTATTTTAGGATTGTGCATATAAATCTCTGATATCAATTCCTTCATATGTTTGCAGGGGAAAAAAAGACTGCTCTTCCGGTCCCACAGCTTTAGAGAGAAATAGAGCTATTTTATCTATAAGGAAGTATTACCACAGATTAATCTGTGCTTCAGGCTAAGATATGGAAAAAGAGCTGTTCTATACTTTAAAGAGTAATCTGTGTTGCTTGTCATTTCCTTACTTTCATTAGCTTTGGGACACACAGAGGATAATGAATGTATGCACCCACACATACTTGATGCACATTTGCATACATACGAATGTGAAATGTGAGTGATTTGTCAACCATACTAAGGCATCTAGTTATTTATTTATTTATTTCATACAACAGACATATTTATAGTGGCCATGTGTAATAATAATGAACATTTGATTTGTCATCCAATCACATACAGTATGGCACACGTCTGTCATGTTATTAATATGCTGCACTGTATGAGTCTAACTGTGTTTGTAACAAACAACTGATGGGCATTGTGGTTGACTCGTCATGGCAATCTTAAATGTTAATTGCTCTTTTTCATTTGTCACATACATGGATTTTGAATTGTATTCCTAATTTACCCTACCAGCCAACACTGATAACCTTCACCGTATTCTATTGGCTGCCCCTTGGTTGCATAGGAGTGTTTGTGACATGGTTTGACTACAGGACCCACCATCACAGGATTTTTTCACCTCAAACCTCTTATACAAGTACATCTAAAATTTGATGTAATGAAAAAGTTCAGTATTTTTACTCGTATTTACTCATTTCAGAATGTGAAACCCATATATTATACATATTCATTACACATAGAATGAAACAGTTCAAACAATCATTTCTTGAAATTTTGATAATTGTGGCTTATAGAAAATGAAAACCCAAAGTGCAGTGTCTCGGAAAATTAGAATATTACATAACATCAATGAAAAGAAATGTCAGACTTCTGAAAAGTGTGTTCATTTCCATGCATTCAATACCTGGTTGGGCCTCCTTTTGAATGAATGGAATGGAATGGAAGCCCGGTTTGCTTTGATAGCAGCCTTCAGGTCGTCTACATTGTTGGATCTGGTGTCTCTCATCTTCGTTATGACAATACCCCACAGATACTCTATGGGGTTCAGATCAGGTGAGTTTGCTGGCCAATCCAGCACAGTAACACCATGGTCATTGAACCAGCTTTTGGTACCTTTTGGCAGTGTGGGCAGGTGCCAAGTCCTGCAGGAAAATGAAATGGGCATCTCCATAAAGCTTGTCAGCAGAAAGAAGCATGACATGCTCTAAAATTTCCTGGTAGGTTGCTATGTTGACTGTGCACTTCCTAAAACACAGTGGACGAACACCAGCAGATGACGAGGCTCCCCAAATCATCACTGAGTGTGGAAACTTCACACTGGACTTCGAGCAACATGGACTCAGTGCATTTCAACTCCTCATCCCGACCTTGATATCCAAATGAAATGCAAAATTTGCTTTCATCTGAGAAGAGGACTTTGGACCACTGAGCAATAGTCCAGTCCCTTTTTCTCCTTCGCCCAGGTAAAACGCTTCTGCTGTTGTCTCTGGTTCAGCAGTGGCTTGACACGAGGAATGCAGCATTTCTAGCTCATGATTTGTAGTCACTCTTGTGTCCAGCTCCACTTGTGAATCTCACCCAAATTCCTGAATGGATGTTGCTTGACAATCCTTTGAAGGCTGCGGTCATCCCTTTTGCTAGTGCACCTTGTCCTATCACACTTTTAATTCCGCTCAACTTTCCATTAATATGCTTGAATACAGCACTCTGGGAACAAGCACCGTCTTTAGCAATGACCTTTTGTGGCTTTCACTCCTTGTGGTGGCCGTCAATGATTGTCAACTGGACATCTGTCACGTCAGCAGTCTTCCTCATGATTGTGTAGCCATCGGACCCAGACTGAGAGACCAGTGAAAGGCTCAGCATTCCTTTGCTGGTCTAGTTGATTAGGGTTTGACACCATGACTTTCCGAGATTGACATTTTTCACACTATTCAAATTTTCCGAGATACTTCATTTTGCTTTTCATTGTCTATAAGCCACAATCATCAAAATGTTTAAGAAATAAATGTTCAAAATGTTTCACTCTGTGTGATGAATCTGTGTAATATAAGGGTTTCACATTCTGAAATGAGTGACAAAAAATATTGAACTTTATATGATATAATATGTTTTTTTAAGATGTGCCTTGTATATCTCATATTTTAAGGGACTGTTCAATACAATGTAAGCTGCAGCACCGAGAAGCTGCTTCTATATGGCGCGCTCTTGTCCAGCAGTTATCTGCAGCTGTGTGTGTTAGATGGATGGCAAGTCTTCATTGTATGTCCTTCTGTACTCAAGCTGAACAAAGGCGCCCAGAAACATGGCATGCACCTCCTGGTCGCGTAGCAAGCATTTAGCACAGACAAGAATGTGAGGTGCATTCACTGACATTGGGTCATACATTATTATATTCAGTAAAGACCTGTGACCTACTGAAAACATCTACTCAACCCGCTTTTGGGTTCCAGACCCACCAGTTGAGAACCACTGCTCTAAACGTAGTTTATTTGTTACATGTTTGGTTCAGCAAATGTTGCTGTAATGGTCCCCTAACTAAGAATGAATGTTCTTTGGTTCCCTCAATGGTAAGGGAATGTTAGGCTCTCTGCATAACCCGGTGGGACATTCTTCAAATATTAGTTCTTGGCAATATTTGGTAACAATATGTGTTAGCTGAGTAAAACAATTGTAAAATTATTAAGTTTTGAGTTTCGGTTTTGAGTGTTGGAACGGATTCATTGGATTTGCATTATGGGGAAAAATGCATTTTCAAGTACATCAGCTTTTTCAAGGTTTTTATTGGCTTGACTTGTGTTTTGTTTTGTCAATTTGTGGGAAGAGTCTATTACTGTATCAGCATCATTGACTGGATGCACAGACATGACTGCAGTTTCTGCAGTCAACACTCAACTCTCAATTTAACAGATCGCCTCTACAGATTAAGGATACTCAGATGACACTGGGCAAGATCATTGAGATGTTTGAAAAAATAAATATAAAAATATAAAATATAAATACATATATAATATGTATATATATGTGTATATGTGTGTATATATATGCATGATATGTGTGTGTGTATATATATATATATATGTGTGTGTATATATGTATATATATGTGTGTGTATATATATATATATATATATATATATATATATATATATATATGTGTGTATATATATATATATATAGTATATATATTGTGTGTGTGCTCCAGAGTCTTTCCAGATAAAGTAACCAGCTGCACAGGACTGATCAATACCAGTCACACCATTAACCTCAGCAGCAGCTGAGATTTAATGCTGGTGATTGGCAGCCTGATCCATCATCTCTGACTTGTATGTTGGAAATTGGTCTCATCTTAGCGTATTGTTAGAAAAAAAAAAACTTGATATATTTGCTGTACATTGTTACTCCTGCAAGGCAGACACTTGCGTGCATTTCATACAAACTTGGGTTTTAAAGCTTTAACGGATGCTGCCCTTCACACTGTACAAACATACAGTTTTGGCTCAGTGCTCCATACATCAGCTCCATCCCTGGCTCAACTACAGATAGGATTTATGAGCTGGATCTTGAGGACCCGCTCGTTTCAAAGAGATGTTCTCAGGACTGGCTCATTGCAAAGAAGTAACTCAAGGAAACAATCACTGGTAGCAGTAATAAGATTTGGATCAGAATAATTCAAATGTATACACCCCACCTATATATATACAGTGTTGAGATCCGACTGGGCTGTCGAATGCATGATGTGCGATGTACCTGATGTACTCAAAGCTTCATAGATAAAGGGAACAAAAGGTGACAGCAAAAAACGCTCTGTGAAAAAAAAACAAATGGTAGTTTTGGCAGTAGCAACAGGTAACCATTTAGGTGACAGCAGAGGCAAAGAAAACAGATGTGAAAAACAGTGAGGTCAATTTCTTTATTTTGCCAAATCGCGGAACACATTTGGATTTGACATTGAAAAATGAATGTAAGACCCGAGAGCCACATTTCAGCTTTTATTTCAAGGTATTTACATCTGGATGGGATGCACAACTTAGATGATAGCCCCTTTGTTTAAACCCACCCATTGTCCCAATTATTGGGGACAGGTATGTCCTTTTACATTGCAGTTTCAGATTTTGCCTGTTTTGACTACATTTGAAGGTGAAAACATGAAAACCAGAGAGCTGTCCATGGGTAATCAACAAGCTATTATTAATCTGAAAGAAGACAGTTACAACCATTGCACAAACATTGATCATATCCAGTACAGCCATTCGTAAAGTCGTGAAGTAACAGGTAGACAAAGGAAAACATCAGTAGTTGATGACAGAAACATTGTGAGTGCTGGAAAGACCCCAAAACAACTTGTACTGACATCACCAACAACCTACAAAGGACAGGAATGAGGTTACCACTGTCTACTTTTCATAGAAAACGATGAAGAACGGGAAACGGGAAGATGCAAACCCCTCATTCATTCGCACTCTTGACAATCCTGAGACAAAGGCTTTATAGACTCAGCACCAGCGTGACCTTCCTATTTTCCTTGCTAATGAGTGGATGCTACCGTGTGCAAAATATGATCTTGTTTTTTTTGTTTGACCGCTTGATAAGTGACACAATCAATGCAATGCGTGTTTTCTGAGGCATACAGGGAGCGACATATTGCCCTATTTTAAGTGAAATGAAGCTAATCTGATGTGGATGCTGGAAGATGCACAATTGACGTTCAGTATCAATGTGCGCTTAAAATGGAAACTTAAATAAAGGGCAAGTTCATTTTCATCACTTGCATCAATGGCAGGATGGCAGACAATGAGACAGAAATGTCACATTAGCAATGGGTAGTGGCTGATTACATGTAGACAGTTGAGCCAAGTTGCCATTTGCTGACCTTTTATTAGAAATAACATTTTTCTTACACTGTTAGTTTTCATCTCACAGTGAATTTTGTGGAAATCAATTGTTTTTTGCTTAGGTCCTCAGACTGTGTCCATTGTATTGTTTAATTAAACTGCAGTGAAACATTTTATAAGAACAGTGATACTTTTTGGCAAGGTGCTGCTTCCTCAATGGCAACCTAGCAAAGGGTGTGCACTCGAGTCATTAATGTGTTCCCATTTGTTATTAAATGTTGTCACCTTACTCTTATTTTCTGCTTACATAGATTATCATCTTGTTAGTGTTGTAACATTTCAATCACAGCACTCGGAGTTAAACCTAATTCAATAATGCATACCAAGGTTCTCCGGAGTTACATAATGGGTAGCTCACCTGCACTGTGGTGCCAAGCTGGAGCCGTGAGGGATGTGATTCCTCACCGTAACAGCTCTCACTCACCTGAAATAATGCAGTTTAATCTGGAGACTACCGCTGAGGCACTGACATGCCCCACAGAGAATCAGTGTGCGTTGGACAATTGTCACTCACCGGCAACCTTGACAGGCACTTCACCCCTCAACGATGGTGGAAACCCTGTCTGCCTAAGCAGCCATTACACCACCTGATTGGTAATCACGACATGGAGTGGTGTATAAATTCCTCAGACCGCTGCTGGTTAAGATAGAGGAACACAGTTATTAGGTGACCTTGGATAGGGCAGACGAAAAGGGGGGGTGTGCGATAGAGGATGAAAGGGTTATCATTGGCAGTATAATGACACATTGTCATGCAAATGAAATATTTGCGTGGTGGCTACAGTCATACCAGTAGTTCTGTTCAGCAATATATGAACAGTACCTCAATCTTAATGTACATCATTTACAGAGACAAATAACCTTAATGAGATGGATACAAATAACAGTGATTGCAACATCGGCTAATTGTATATGAATGCTAAAACACGCATTGGATCCATTCACTGGACCTGTGAATTGTTTCGTATGCCAGCTTAAAAGGACAGCGGCATTGGCACATATTTAGCGCTCAAAAATTAAAACAGCTTGTCCGACATGTTGCCATCTCCCAGTCTTTGCACCTCTTTGTGATGTTCACAGTCTGAGCCGGCCAATCTTGTTGGAAGTACTTGTGTGCTATTTTTATAGTTTGTCTATCAAGGTGGGGCTTTCATGTCCTAGGTGAGGAGAGGATTTATTTTTTCATACAGAATTATACAAATACAGTGGAATACCATTTAGCATGTAATTCGAAAAAGTATGCCAAAATGTTGCCTCAGTTTGCGTCCAACAAAATCACAAAATGACCTTGTTTGCTGCCTGTAAGCTTGCTAATACATGGATAAAGGAAGTGGAAGTAAACTCCGTCACCCGTCCTTGATGATCAGTGGTTGACGCTGTAGTTCTTTGCTATTGCACAAGTCTCAAAAATATTAAGACATTTTTGAAGTTCTGCATGCATAAAAGATTTCTAAACAAACAATTCTAAATGCGTAGAAATATTTCATGTTATCATTGCCAAAGACCCAATGTGGCAGCAAGCTCAACATGGACACCAACTTTGTGTTTTGCCATGAGTTATTTCTCAGGCAATAGTGTTTGTCACCTTCTTTATCCGGGCCGAGTGGCTTTTTTCTGGCCACTCCGGTTTCCTTCCACATTCCAAAAACATGCTAGGTTAATTGGCAATTCCAAATTGTCCATAGGTATGAATGTGAGTGTGAATGGTTGTTTGTCTATATGTGCCCTGTGATTGGCTGGCGACCAGTCCGCCTCTCCCCTGAAGACAGGGATAGGCTCCAGCATACCTGTGACCCTAGTGAGGATAAGCGGCATAGAAAATGGATGGACCTGCTTTGTCAAAATGCTGGCACTTGCAACTTTCTTTGATTAATTTGAACATATTTTGTAGGCGTGATCAAAAGAAAAACACACACTTGAAATGAGAAACACTATTGAATTCACGAAATAACTCATATTCAAGAAATAACTCATATTCAAGAAATAACTCATGACAAATCATAAAGGTGTTGTTCGTTTTGATCTTGCTGCTACATCAATCTGTCTTTGGCAACAATCACTTCAATGAAGGTAAATGTTCAATTATCACTTTCATTCATCAATGATACAGTACATGTTTATATACATTTCCAGTTACAATAAAAAAAAAAATATTTTGTGTGAAAATTTTGGGCTTTTCAAACAATTGGATTTACATACTTTCTTATGGGAAAATCCATTTGGTTAGAGTACCTTTTGGTTAAAGTTGGTCCTTCTGGAACAGATTCATGAAGCAACAAAGGTCCCACTCTATAATATCAGTAAGTACGTATGTAGACAAATTGGACAGAACATCTCAAGACGCTTTCATTTGACTTTATAATCTGCAGTGATAGCTGGTGTGTTGCTCATAACAGTCTGGTTGTGTTTTTTTGTATCATAATTTGTGATCATTTAAAATCTGATCTGGTCCACAAACTGGAGATGTTTCGGCTAGATATCGTCAGACACGCGTTAACACACAGCAAGGACTTGGGAACCTGTTCTCTCGAGAGGGGCAGAACTTGTGACAGACGAAGAGCAGGGATGGTAATTCTTGGTGCCCATCCAAATACCAACCATACAGGACTGGACAAACAGACCTTTTTAAGTGACATAACATTGTAGCTACATTTTGAGGTGTGTACCGTAGTTTCCCTTGTTTTCCAGTTTATTTATTTTTTACCGCAAATGTTGACAGGTATGCTTCAGTTGACACCCTCAGAGGCAAAAAATCAACTACGTTTCTGATTGAAGATGCAGCTTGTGGAGTGGATATACATAGTCAGACTTCCAACCAGAAAAAAAACACAAAAAACACTCTAGATGTTCAGGGGTTTTGGGATTTTTTTTTTTTTTTTTTTACTCTCTGGATTAAGCTTAAGTGTCTAAGCCACTTGTGTGTCAACGCAACACAGAAAAATGCTCTGGTATTAGCCACCCAGGATACTTTAAAATTGTTCTATTTTAGGCCAGATGCACTCAAAAGCATGATACCTGCTAATGTTCTTTTACGGTTGACTTTCAGAAACATGCTTTCAGAAAGTTTGGTCAATCTATACTGACAGGCGAGTCAGTAAGTGCTGCCTGCTTTATGATGCCGTGAACAAGGACACAAAACCCGAACGCAAAATTATCAAAGGCGAGTCGGAAATGTTGCCTCTATTTGAATGATGTGTTTTGGTCCTATTATAAAGCTGGCAATGTGTTTGTTAATTGGACAACTACTTAATTACAGCCTTTGCAATGTCCTTATCATTATGGAAATTAAAGGTCAAGTGCAAATCAGTGGAACACTAAATCCCGTGATGGAAATGTTTAATTGGTGTTTCTGTGTGAACCTAATAGTCTCTAAGACCGACACACATGAAAACGATAAATAGCATGTGATGATTCATTCATTCATGTGTTCAGATATTAATGTCAAGGAGCAAGGGGTTGTTCCTTTGTGTTCCTTTGAAATGTTTACATGGTACTACCTTTTAATACTGTATGTTGACATACCACAGCTCTTGTAGAGAGAATAAGAGTATGACTGTTATGTGGTGAAGGTCAGCCAGTATCTAATGAAGCCATCCGGTTCCTACGCATTGATAGAATGAGTTGCATTATCCTGAACAAGACTTCTTTAAATCCTTATTAGGGTTGATGCTGGAGCCTATCCCAGCTGACTTTGGGAGAGAGGCGGGGTACACTCTGGCAATGGCCAATGGCAAATGGCCATTGGCAAATCATTCACACTCACATTCATACCTATGGACAATTTTCAGTCGCCAATTAACCTAAAATGCACGTTTTTGAAGTGTGGGAGGAAATATTCCAGATCTCCTGAATGTGTGGCCAACATACTAACCACTTGGTCACCATGCAGTCAATTACTTAAATCAGTTTATTACAACTTATTGTACTAAAATGCATTAAATGTCTTGTATTCTTTATGCTATGATATAAAATACACAACTTGTTGAAATTTAGCGGATACATTAAGTGAATTAGGTCAAAGTATCGGCATCAGATCGATTTTGTCGATGGGAAACAAACTCAGTGGTACCGTGCATCACTATATTCTGCAACCACTTGTACCATGTCATTCCTAAAACTGTTCATCAGTAAGCAGAGTCACGGTCCTCTCTCTAGTCATATTCTCATCAGACTTGACTCGAATGACATTTAAGCCTAAATACCACATGGAGTACGTCACTTCCAGAGATATGCTTGTAATAAAGAGTCATTAAAAATCATTATACACACGTAAAACATGATTGAAATGCATCACACCACACTACGTTTTTTGGTGGATTGACTATTTGACGACTCGTGCGACTGCATTAGACTGTTGTGATACTTAATAACCTGCTTAGGTTGGCTCATCGTCTCCTGATCTTTAATTATGCATATGACGTTCAGCTGAGCAGGACACTAAGTCTGCACTGACAGCGTGAGATGCTTTACATTCATGAATCAAGATGCATGACAGACCGTAAATTTGTCCTTACTGACCTTTAGGATTGCCAATTGATTGACTGGGTACAGGGTGTGCCATACCCAAAGGGTATTGGCTCCAGCTCTTATATGACCTCAACCAAACAGAATAAACATCAAAAATGAATTACTGGATGTTTTAGGATTAACATTTGCATCATCTTAATTTGTGATTTTCGTTTTCTTTGGGATAGAAGATGTACACAGTCAGCAGGTAACCCTATTTAAATCAAACTGTTCTCACACACACTGCCATATAATGTGCTGACTTGGTAAACTTTCAAACAGCTGAAATTGTGCATAAAGCAAACAATAACCTTCATTCATTCCTTTTTGACCGCTTGTCCTCCCGAGGGTCGTGGGGGTGCTGGAGCCTATCCCAGCTGTCTTCGGGCGAGAGGCGGGGTACACCCTGGACTGGTCACCAGCCAATCACAGGGCACATATAGACAAACAACCATTCACACTCACATTCATACCTATGGACAATTTGGAGTTGCCAAATAACCTAGCATGTTTTTGGAATGTGGGAGGAAACCGGAGTACCCGGCGAAAACTCACACAACAACAGAACATGCAAACTCCGCTGTGCAGCTGCAAACAATAACCTGTTACCCAAAAATGTAGAAATGAAGAAACAACCTTTGAATTAAACTTAAAAACACTTGCATATCTGCATGGACAATGCTAAAAAACTTCAGCATTTCTGTATGTGGAATCAAGTTGTGGAACAGATTAAATAAGGAACTCAAACAACGTACTAAAATGAGCATGTTTAGGAAACAATACAAGCAGTTGATGTTGATGAAGTACAAACAAGATACATACAGTACTTAATATTAGGGCTGGGCATCCTGTTTTTTTCCCCATTTTTGTACAGTTGTGACATAATTTAAATACACTCATGGACATGAATGTCATGAAGTATTCATTATTAATATGAAATATTTTTTTTTACTAATTCATGTTCATATGTGTGTTGGTTTCATCACCGATCTGGATAAATGAATGATAAATGAACATTTAGGGTTACTTTTACTATCATAGAAGATGTGGTTGTTGTGTGTTTGATGTGACACGGTGTCGTAGCGAGATCAACTTGGACCCCACCAGTGTTGCCCGCCTCAAGTCTTTGCTTTTCTTTGGATCACGGCTATGTGAATAATCTACAATGGAGGCAAAGAAAGTTGCCAGCATTTTGATAAAGCAGGTGTAGGTGTATAAATGTTTTCCCTAGGGAAGCAGAGTGATTGGCGGACTTGAAGTGACATCGGGGTTTTCATTTCCTATGGATTATGGCTGCGACAGTAGCCTATTGGGAATTTTTATTTTTGTCATTATTGTGCCTGTCGTGAGATTGTGTGTCCCATCAAACATTACAGTAATATTACTGACACCTATTGACCGAAGTACAATACTACACATGTCTTTTGAATGGCTTATAATTCTGTTTTTGTCAATTTAGTCATTTTTATGCTTCAAAATGTTTAATTTTGGCAAAAAAATAACCCTGTTAAACCTGTTAAATAAGCCGGCATGATTTATTAAATATATTTTTTGAAAGACAGTGAAAGAGTGAAGCTGCAAAATTCGAACCGCAAAGTGTACATAGAAAAAGTTTGCGATCTGCTTATGAAAAATGAAAGCAAAAAAACAAGTGGTGCACTTGAATTTCTGTCAAGTATATGTCTGTGGAGGGTGAACTAAGTCGTTTTTTTTTTAATTAGCACCATAGAGGGATGGTTGACAAATGCCAGGAGCTTCTATTATACTCATTTCTTAAAAAAACAAAATATATTTCACACAGTCACACTATCCGCTAGTGTTATCTCTATCAGGGTGTCCAAAGTGTGGGCTGGTGGCGATTTTTGCACTGCAGCTCATATTTTATTGTCCCTAGCTTTTGTCATCTTTACCTCGCACAGCTCAGCTTTAAAAATAACAAACATTAGTTGAAGTGTTGCAGTGACTTTGGTCGAAATGGGGTTGTCAGTTTGGAAAATGTGCTTTATCGCAAGTAAAACAAACAAAAAAATAATATGCATTATGCACAACAGCTCGGCACACAAGATCGTAAGACTTCCGAGGCTATGGAAACATTTTCCGTTTGCCCGCCTCAAAATAAGTCTTTGTTCCTCAGAACATTCGGCACACATCAAAAGACCGATTGCTTTAATGAGTCTCAATGCTGTGCCAGTGGTGGCTGTCTGGTGACAGGAATGGAGCTCATGATAATGTGTTGGGCTCAGTGCCACTTTGTTGCAACTCTTATGGAAATTGGACCAGTTTGACTATTTTTCTTTATCCCTCACTGGAAGTCCTTTTGTTTGTTTTACCTCTTCCCTTTGTCAAAGTTTGTTTCCCGCCTTATTCAGCTATCTGAATATAAATAATGTGCCTTTATGTTTTGTTTTTTTCAACTTCAAATACAGTGTAATAGGGAGGAGAACCATACTTTTCACTTATGTGTTTTCCAACAACAGCTGTCCAAGAAAGGCTGCCTGGAGAAGATGAAATGAAATAGGAGGCCATTTGGTTGACATATATTTGGCCCACTAGCTTTCAAGGTGAAGTGGCATGAAAGGAGGCAGAGCATCAATAGGTAAAAGGGCTGCTCTGAGGTCTTTTTCAAGGTTTCCATCACTATATAGGAAATGACCCTCATGCCACAAGACCTGCTTTCAATGGTAATCAATTCAGCTTTAAAGGTGCAGCAGACGTTTCTTTGAAGGCTTCAGCAAACAGTCTCTGCCAATCTCAAACCTGGCATATGTTCACTGTTGCCTTCATGAAGATGTTGTGTGGCCTTAAGTGTATTTTCACCACTGTTATTCATTCTGTTGATAATGTGTTTTCAACTGTGCTGAAAATTACAATTTTAGCCTGCTTGATGATCACTAAAAGGCACACTTTGAACAGCAGGACACTCGGTGAGATACTGTAAGCACACACGTTGTGAGTTATACACATGATACATGTTTATATTCTTGCTATTTTACTGTGATGGCATCCGTCATGAGCATAAACTGGGATAATCTTATATTTTTCAGTTACAGCATGGCATTGATTTCATTTTTACTTCTTCTGAAGTTGGATGGCACTGCAGAAACAATTAAAAACGGCCTCTTGTAAAATTTCAGCTATATTGCATCAGTGGGAAAAGGGAAGCGGTGCAATGAATGAAATGGTTGACCTTTTCAGATCTGTCCCCGGGTAGTGAATTTGCTGCAGGGTGCGGGGGAACTGAGCGGTAGCACATCGACTTATCAGTCCCACTATTCAAATGCTGCAAACCGGATCTCCCACTTGATCCACTCCATTCCCTGATGGCATCTTTGCAGAAAAAAATAAAAGGTTGGGAATGGAAAGTGGGAGATGGTATTAAAGCTCTTTTGATTATCTGTGAGTTAAGTGTAGAAATTAGAATTTTTGATTCGCTACGTGAAAAAATATCTTCAGGTCATACTGTGACATTTTTTTAAGCAAACCTTGTTTCATTCTTGGGCAACATCAAGCTGTAGCTGTGACAGCTACCGGCAGCAAACATGTCAACGCTTTGATGGATACTTGCCGTAATGAAAGGCTACTATGACTCTTAAGTCGACTGAGCTTTCTCTGAACTCCCCCATTTCTCCATCAAATCAAAGTACAAGAGCAAAGGAGGCAGAGAGATAAAGAGAATTTCTTCTAAACGGCTTTGTAATAGTTTTCTCTCATGAAGGACGTTGCGTCTTTGTTAGAGGAGCTGTCAAAATAGCATTTCCTGTCCGTCTCTTTCGGAAGCATTTTAATCTCCGCCGACAAAAATGGATGACCTCATGCTCCACTTCACACACTTCCACTGATGGATGGCATTGCATCTATAAAATCAAAGCACATGTTTAAAAAGGGTAAAATTAGCCCTACCACAGAGGGTTCTACAGCAGGACCAGGTGAAGCCACATCCTCACCACTCGCATTCATCCTCATGAGCTCATATACTGTATTTGAAACGTGACATACTTTCACTTTTATCATCTCATACTCTACATTCTTCCTGTTTCTCTCTCCACCCTTTCCTTGTTCCATTCAGAAGCCATCTTATGTGATGTAGGGGAGTTTCACTGTCACGATCAGGAAACCTGCATCCCTGAGGCCTGGCTTTGTGACGGCGAACCCGACTGCCCTGACACTTCAGATGAAAGTGACATGACTTGTAAGTCAATCATTCCATCCATCCTTCACACCTGATTTCCTGCTACTTTTTAGACTGTGACTGAGGTGAGACCCTCCCTCACGTGTCATGATGAAAAAGCCAAAAACAATTCAGATGAATTAAAAATAACTGTCCATTGAACTGCATTATACATGTATTTTATGTACAATTCCTATCGCTTTTTAACATTTTCTTGAGAAAAGAAGTAGATTTCCTGATCAAATACAAGGGGTGAAACCCAAGGTGAGACCACTGTGAGCATGGCATTAGTGCACAATAGGGAGGAAGTTTGAAGCCTAAAACACAGAATAATAATAATATACTAACTCATTCAATGCTCCAATGGCTTGTGTTGCTATTTTAACTTTGGTCTGTGTAACAATTATGTATTAGCTGCCTAAACTAAACCGCACCAGGATTTTTTGCATGTGCACCAAATGTTGTAGTATTGTACCAAAAGGGTAATGCTGGATACACTACAGTCTGTTGTTGTTGCACACAAAAAATGGAACATGTTCACTAATCCTGTACAGTATGCAATATTTCTGCATATACTTGGTGTGTGGTTTTCTTAAGTTGTAAGCTTTTTATTTCCACTTTGCCAAGGGAGGCATAAGATCCATTTTCACTGCAGTAATAGTGACTGCTTCTAATCCATTAAGGTGATCAAAATAGAGACGTGCCAGGCAGACACTTATGCTGTAATTAAAGTGAGTGCTAAAATGATTCACAGCTATATAATTTAATGCAAAAAAAATATTGCATTTCAAACATACTGTATATTATTGTATAAAAGATGTTACAGTTGTGGTGCATCATCACTTTGAGGTGCAGTTTGCAGATGTTTTTTTTTTTTAGATCATTGATTGTTTCGGGTTTCACAGTATCAGACAGGTGACCCAGCCAGACCTGATCAGACCTTGATTTGTGTCTCACAATGGCCCCACTTCCTCCCAGGGAACTGTCATTTCCTTTGAGAGGACTTGCTTAGAGGAGGCAATGTGGTCTTAAGGAGGTTGTTATGTGCTCTGAGAACTTGAGCAGCAGGCCCAAGTCAACTCACAGTTCCCCGTCTGCTGCCGAAGACCAAATGCTGGCTGCTGTTGTTGGCTGTGATCGTGACCTCTCTCCTGCTTTCCCGAAAGGGATTACCCTCTGGCTGTGGGTGTGTCTATTTATGGTTGGCCACTGCAGTGGAGATGGTCTCGGTCACTGTCTTCGGTACCTGATAGTGACACCAGCAGGTAGTGGCCTAAAGATGTGTTTTAGTGTTCCCTTTCCTAGACAGACAGGACATATTCAGAAGTCCCTCTTGCCCCATTTATGAAAGTTAGCTGCACTGGGAATCATGTTGTAGATAGCTCGGATAATTAATTTATTCTGCTGTGGTTCTGCCTCCCAGCTGTCTTTCCAGGTCAGCTTCCTCTCCAGTACTCCACCCATCCTTGTTGAAACCCCTTGCTGTCGAATGCTTTAAATTTAAATTAAAATTAAATTTTAAATTAAAAGTACACCATCTTTATGATTGGCTTAGTTATTGTTTGTAAATTCTGGTAAGAGCACAGTGCAATCACAGCCCCTGAAGAACAACAGTGACAAAAAGCTGCAAACACTGCAAGCTCTGCGGTAGTTGACCACAGTGCAAATATTATACTGCAGTGGTTCCCAGTTGTTTGCAGTTGCTCTAGAGACAGTGCCACCGAGGAAAAGACAGGAAGCAGAACTGGAGGTAGCAGAGATAAGGATGCTCAGATGCACATTGGGAGTGACCAGGATGGATAGGATCAGGAACGAGTACATCAGAGGGACATTACACTTTAGAGGCCTTCGAGATAAAGTCAGAGAGGCCAGACTGAGATGGTTCGGACATGTCCAGAGGAGAGATAGTGAATATATTGGTAGAAGGATGTTGTGTTTTGCTGCCAGGTTGGAGGCGCAGAGGAAGACCAAAGAGGAGGTTTATGGATATAGTGAAGGAGGACATGAGGGTAGTTGGTATGAGAGAGACAGATGCAGAAGACAAGGATGGAGGCAATTGATTTACTGTGGCAACCCCTGAAGGGAAAAGCCGAAAGAGAAAGAAGTGGTTCCCAAACACTCTCGCATACCCCTTCAGAAATTTGACCTGAAGCCATTTACCCCCTACTACTGCACACTTAAACATGAACCTTATTATGTTAATTAACTTCAATATTGATAAACAATCATGATGAAGCAGTATCAGTCCAAAGGTCTGTTTAACATTGAGGTCTGTTAGAAATAGAATATTTTGTAATATTTTGTATTTCCAATGCTGTAATAACAATATAAATGAAATCTTCAAGATGAAATGCACAAACCTACTGTTGTTGATATGATGCACACAGAGCAAGGAACAACTTGCCGCTATGTCTCCTTCCTGCTACGGTGTCGTCACACTGTGGTCATTCAGGTGCACTTGTAATTTTGAGTGTTAGGCACTAATTGTTTTTCATTTTTATTCATGTTCCCCCTATGGCAATTGACGTACCCCTGATGCTACGCATACCCCACTTTGGGAACCACTGTTCTACTGTAAAAGTAGAAAACTTTTAGTAGAAAAGTCATATCAAGAAGATGGTGACGGAAATTCTTTCCGTTAAAATCAAACGACACCCCTGTGTTCATGTCAACATTATATAATTACAGTCAGCAGCTGTTTATGGTCACAGCTGCTTGGACATTTCTTAATGGATTAATGCAACAGAGGAAAGCTTTTTTCTACCTCAATGACTGCTGTGAAAAGGCAACATTATCCTGAATATTTAGACCAAGGCAAAGGGCACCACAACTCTCCCGTCTGCAATAACTATCAATGTATCATTCAAGGGAAACTATGAATGATTGTGAATTATTGTGCATGATTTGCTCAATGCTACTGTACGATGACGGGGTGATTATTTTATACAATTGTGTCAGGTCATTGTAAAATTATACAGCTCTCGTATAAAAAGTGAGTGTCTTCAATTTTACTGGAGTTCACCCAGAGTAAAAGTTCTTCGTTTATTTTAAACAATGGATGTTATACAAGCCACCGACCCTAAGTCTGAAGAGAATGAAAACGTCCCGCCTTTGTCTGTAGCTATCTGGTGTGTTTATTACTTCTTTTACATGATTTTTTAGAATGTAATTTGTGTTGTCTCCATTTGTGTTCACCCTAACCTTTAGTGAGTGCCTGCCGTGTCTGACTTGGATGGGGCTTGCTTTCACATGCGCTACAAAGAGAGCGCTAACTCCACACATGCTTGTGGGATTAGGCAAGGCGTCATCTTGGAGCAGGGGTCTCAAACACGCGGCCCGCGGGCCAAATGTGGCCCGCAGGACACTAGTTTGAGGCCCCCGCCTTGATATGAAAGTTTAATATTAGTGCGGCCCGCGCAGGTTTGATATGGATGCCGTATGGTATCATGTACCTAGAAAAAATTATTACATTTGATTAATGTTCATGTTAAAGGTTAAATAACTGTTAATAGTTATCCTCCCTATCCATGTGGAAGTGGTAAGTTTTTGGCTTATTAAATTTAAAGGAAATAACTTGGAGGCTACCGTTTAGGTCGCTAGCTCTCTAGTTTGCGAGTTAGCATGTGTCTCAAGACCCTGCAGTTGCGCAATATGTTGTAAATAAAAAGAGTATAAATGTGACTATAGTCGTGTTTTGTCATGTCTACAGGGCTCTCATAATGCTTTGTTCATTTTAATCTGAAAAAAATAATTTGTCTACCCACCAACTATGTGGTTTCTTAATTTTTAATTATTTGCCGTTTTATTATTATTATATTTATTTATTATTGATTGATTGATTTTCTTTATTCTTGATCTTATTTTGTGTAGAAAAATAAAAAGTAAGATACTTGAGAACAGTGGAATGTTTTATCGGAGCTTTTCTTGTAGAAAATCGGAACCAAAGCAAAGTTTATTCATTTTTTTCTTTTTAATAAATGTGTTTTTTTGGGTTTTTTTGGAAAACCTGATGCGGCCCAGCCTCGCCCAGACCCTAGCTCCAGTGGCCCCCAGGTAAATTGAGTTTGAGACCCCTGTGTTAGAGGCTATCCACACAGAAACTTTTTCAGGTCAAAGCAGTGAAGCATGTTATTTTTTCCTCCCTGTCATCAACAAGGATGGCAGGCTGGGATAGGCTCCAGACTACCCCTGCAATCCTAGTGAGCATAAGCGGAATATAACATGGATGGATGGATGGATGGATGGATTGATGTTTAAGATTGTTAAACAATGTTGAACAATAGGGATGAAATTAGTGAAGTGAAGGGCGGTTAAAAAGCTCTGTTAAAAGCTACTCTTAAAACACAGATGGTGTCATCTCAGGTCTCCACACAGGAGGAGACAAACGATTGGCAAAACACATCGCCAACTCGTACCAAACTCTGCACATGGGAGGCGACTCGTGGTTGTGGCCAGCGACTGTCAGATTTGGAGGGAAAAATAGTTCAGGGAAGAAAAAGCGGTCAGTGTTCATTGAGTAATCTTGTTAGTGCCGGAGATAAACTTACATAAGCGTCTTATTTAGGGGGATATGTTTACTCTGGTGCCAACAAGTTCCCATGCAGATGCTTTTGTGGTTATTTTCATTGACTTTTAATAACTATCAATAGCTTCCAGGACATCTGACATCCATGTTTACCTGCCAGAGAATACTGAAAAACATCCTGGCCACTTAGTCTTCTTAATTTATTTCAGACATGAATACTATGTTACATTATTCTTTTTCACATATGCACTTACAATATCTATATATATATATATATATATATATATATATATATATATATATATATATATATATATATATATATATACATACACAAATATATACATACATATACATACACAAATATCTACATACATACATATATACATATATACACATACATGCATACACACAACACCTCATTACTACACATGTCTGAAAAGGAGCAGGAAGAAGCAAAGCTTATTAAATCCTACCCCTTCTCCACGCCATAGCAGTTACCAATTCAATAAGTTTTTGTTTTTTTTTTTTTGTTTGTTTTTTTTTCCACACTTATAATCACAGAATCTTCCATAAGACAAAACAACAAAAGAAGAGTGGGAACATTAACTTAATAAAACTCCCACTGATTGGTCCTTGTCTCGGCGGCAGTAATGGGATTACGTCGGCCAGCCAGCGTGTGCATTTTTCCATTCAAAAGTGGTGCTATGTTTTAATAAAGTTAATGATAAAGCACAAGATGGCTTCAACTTGACAAACCAGGGAGACATGGATACTGTCACATAAAAGGCTTATTTTATGTGCAGTTGGTTAACCAAGTGTTTCCGTTGTAATTGTCTCTAGTATTATTCTCTCTGTGAAGCCTGTTTTAATATGAGAGATATGATAAAACCTCTACTTGGTTGCTTAGGGCCGAGTCATATAATCTCCGGAAGGCCATTAATCATCACATCGATTTCTGCAGGCTCTATTTTATTTACAATGCCAGGAGAAAGAAGACCTTGCATGTTCATTCAAGAATTGCGCAAAGCTCATTAACATGGATTATGTATTGATAGAAAGGGGAATTAGATCAGCTTTACCCGGCAAACAGGAGACAGGACTGGAATATATTCCACCTTCTTAGATGATATGCTGCAGTATCCTGGGAAATGGCAAAAAGGAACCTTTAGAATATTATGAAAATGAGAAGCTGTGTAGACCTGAAGCAACATAGCTTAAATATATCCTGTTCCGGGATTTCTGTAGATTTAACCATGAATAATTTAGTTTTATATCCAGAACGCTTTTTGTCTGAAGAGGCAACCTGACTTTTCTCTTTTCTTTTAGTATAAAATATCATGGTCACCGATGACCTCTCTCTCTCTCTCCTCACGTTGCCCTCGGCCAGGAAACCATAATCACTGCATCTTCAGGGCCTGTGGGGAGGAGAAAACGGGGTTTGTATCAGATCGGAATACCCAGAGAGGAGAAGGAGGTACCAGTTTAGCCTTTCAGCCACAGATCTTTTGGGACCAGATCGCTGCTAACAGTTATTTGAGGGGGAAATCACTTTTAGGAATTTCATAAGAAACACTGTTAAAATGCCAATAACTGGAGTTACATGCGTTGTGGGTGTGTACCTGTCGTTGTGGGTGTTTTTTCCAGAGAGGTGAAACACCTGGAATGTGCATCAAGGCTGTGGCTGATTAGGGCAACTGGGCGGAGACAAAGGGAGGCAGAAGGCAATTGGAGAGAAGGTGTGTGTGTGTGTGTGTGTGTGTGTGTGTGTGTGTGTGTGTGTGTGTGGAGCTCTCCGTAGTCTACGCCATGTGGGCCAGGAATTTGTTTTGCCATATGTGTGTTTTGTTTGTTATAGATAGTACTTAATTTCTTGCCATCGGTGCTACCTTATGTTTTGTTTTACGAGGTTTACCACAAAAGTCTGATGAGTGTTTTGCTGGACATGTGTGAAATGTGTATTTATTTTACCTTTATTTACCCAGGCAAGCAATTTAAGAACAAATTCTTATTTGCAAATGCAGCCTGAACAAATAGCAAAAGCACTTTGAGGGAGAGGGGAGTGCTGAAAATAAGAACAATGTTATATAAAATTACAAATATCAATACAGTAAATATGTAATAGGTGTAATTAGTTGCAAGTTTTGTTTAAAGACAGAGAGAGGTGTGAAGGCTGAAAGTTTTGGAGAGTTTTGTAGGGTGTTCCAGTCATTAGCTGCAGCAAACCGGAAAGCGCTGCGTCCAAAGACGGTACGAACTTTGGGGATGGAGAGTTTGATGTGATTACTGGACCTTAGATTGTAAGCAGAGTGAGAAAGATGTAAGAGGGAAGGGACATAGAAGGGTGTGATGCCAAGTATGGTTTTGTAGATGAGCTGGAGCCAGTGACGGAGCCGTCTGGTAAGGAGTGATGTCCAGTCTACCAACTTATATAATTCACAGTGGTGAGTGGTGAAAGGGGCGCTAGTAGCAAAACGGATGGCGAAGTGGTGAAGAATATCCAGCTTCTTCAGAGTGGACTGAGACGCCATCTTATAGATGTTGTCACCATAATCAAAAATGGGCAAGATGGACATTTTGACATTCTCTATGTCTACATAGATGTCTAAATTTGTCTATGATTTTCCCATCCTCAACTTTCTGGTACTGTTAATGAAGCTTAAAGGCTGAAGTCCTCCTCAAATAGGCGCCACTGATGAAGCTATTCATTTATTTTCTAGCCTGCCAGTGCCTTATTGCCCTACCATCTCAAATTCTCTAGACACTATGTAACACAAACTTGACAAAAGATAAATCAGTGGCTACTATAACATCCATACACATTAACATTTGTTTTTGTTGCAAGTTAGCAGGCAGAAACAAAAAACTACAGTCGATAAAACACCTAAGAGAAAATTGATGCATGGCTCAAAGACTATATAAATTCTAAAGAATTAGGAATGTGAGGTAGAGTGTTCATAGAGAAGCAGAAGTAATTTTTAAAGGCTGTTTTCAAATTTAAGCTTGTCTTATGCGTCTGTGTCAAAGTAACGACATACAAGATGTGCTTGCTCCTCCTCTTCTAAACCCTCAGGCGTTGCATGATGTGCTCCTCCAAAAAAAATACGCTTGATGGATTTGTGTTTTACTGGAGTGCTATTTACTAGCTGCGATGGCACGAACAAAACAAGTGTCAAATGTTACTCTGCTACACATATGGACAAGACTGTGGTTTTGACGTCTTTTCAACACTTCAAAATTAACACTTTTTTATGGTGCATGTCAGGGTGGTCTCACAGCCTCAACTCAAAGCTGTGTCCTGTGAACTATAAACATGGACTTTGCGGTTATTCACAAATGGTTGCTTGCAAGGCATGCTGGGAGTCAAAATATCAAAGTGGTGCTTGCATCCTTCCATTTTTCAGTATGTGGCCCTCGGTGAAAAAAAACTTTGGATATCCCTGCTCCAGAGTGTTTGAGCCACATTTACACTAACTTTGTCAAGTAGGGGCCCACGAGTTTGAGACAACTGGTGTCGTGCTGTTCCATCATAAATTTTCAAAGTGATGGTCATATCTGTTTGTGTGTCATATTTGCACATACTCAAGTGTGCCAAATATTGTAGAACCTTGAAGCCTGTAGTTTGCATTCACTAGTTACTTTGTAGTGTGTAATTCCGTTCAGTGTTTTGATAATTTAGGAATCCGGTTCCAGTTTCAGTATGGCAAATTAGAAAATGACAACTACAAATGTAACGTAATGTTCCAGTTGGTTATTATTTTGTGACTGATATTGGAGCTGCATAAATGCTTTTACGAGCATAATTCTTTTCATTGGTATATACGTATTTTTGTTGATGTACTAGTTTGCACTAATATAGTCATACTGGGTGGTACGTGGTTGTGATATTTAGTTTAGTCTGTGGAATGTGAACAAATTACTAAATTGTACATACTGTGTAGTAATCATACTCTAAATACTGTACTTGGTCTGCACTGTGTGGTCATCTATAGCCAAGTATTTGTACTTCACTTTGTGGTAATACGTTTTCAGTTGATAAGTTGTTCAATGACATTTTCAGTTTCCATTTCCCTCCCTGTGTTTATGCGATATGTGTGCAAACATGTCTTAGGCGTCTTAGAAAGTAAATCCTTCATAAAACCCCTGAGAAGGGATTTTATAGACTTCCAGTTTGTCTCAGTGATGCTGCCATGCAGAGCTGTGTCAATCTTCTGGACATTTAGACGACTGAATCCTCTCAATTGTCACTCCCACAGAGAAAGACAAAAGGGGTCAGCAGCTGACTTCAAATTCACAGTCACAGGAGAATTTTTTTCATGGCTGCACCTTGGCTCCTTCCAATCAACATTGATTTTGATTAGGAGAAGAGATCTTTTCTGCTCTCACTGGGTTTCTTGCACTCATTCCCATTCATCAAATAGCAAGGTCATGTCTCAGCAAATGAGTAAAGAGTTTGAAAACATTGGGACTGTCTCTTCATTGCACTACTACAGTATTTGTGGCATTTTTGTATTGTTAGCCAGTTAATGTTAATGTACAGTTAATGTAAATACTATGTACTCAAAATCACAACATCAATGCCAACATTGGTCTTCCATCGTGACAAATTAGTAACTGACATTTACAAGGCAGAAAGACTAGATATTGGCAGTAATATATCCGTGTTCCTGCCTGTCTTCACCTCAACATACTGCGCAGAACACATGCAAATTGACAGAATCACAATGTAATGTAAATATTTATGAAATGAAGCCTGCAATGCTAAATATATATTTAATTAAAAGAGTACCGCCCATGCAGTACAAAACAGTTTACACTTTTACATAGCTCAACACACCTAATGTTGTATCACATAAAAATGCCCCATTGAAGATTTATTGCATTATTGTCATAATTGTTGACAAAGCAATTTTAGAAGGATATCTTCTCGGGATAAAAGGCTCTTTTTTGTGATGAGACAGCAGCAATGCAAGTTATGTTTCAAGCAGCCAATCAACTAGGAGGTATTTTATCCATGAACCTCCCATGTTGAAAATAATGTATCACAAATGTATCTAGTTGCCATGGGAATTGATGAGAGAAGGATGGCACTTTGGAGCGCAATGTACCAGCACCTTGTTATTGAGATGAAGGGCAGGGTATTTGGCATTATGTAACATTACCTCCCCACTGAGGTACAACCCTTTTGTTTACTTTAAACAAATCCTGCAACATTGCTATCACTGCAAGCTCATAAAAGTTACATGCTTATTGTAGAATGACTGACAGATAACACAAGTGAAAATCTTGGATACTCAGACATTTGACCCATCTAGCATTTGAGCCATGCCACCCTCTGTTGACTATGCAACTTATTAGCATCCCTGCTCGCTCATAAACAATGGTGACTGATGAGATGTAGAGTGTTATTGAAGCTGGAACTAATGGATGTGTTCCAACAGTCACTTCTATTGCAAATGTTGATACAAAATCGAAGGAGAATGTGAATGTGGGCTTTTACACCATCTGAATGAGTCTCACACACACACACACACACACACAATGGAAACAAAAAACTAAAAGCCAACCAATCCCTGCCAGAACAGTGCACAATGATGCGAGGCAGGTTTCAAGTTTTTATTGTTTTGGGGGCACACGTCTTGTGAAACTGTAGGCTTTGGAGAGGTAAGAGCGAGATGAGGGCTCATGCAGAAGCATAACAGTCTTTCAAGAGCTCACAGCTTGCCTTGACATCATAGTTATTTATTCTTATTTAAATGCAGTGTGGGCTGCATGGCGCCCCACAGCCAGGAGACCCAAGTTCGATTCCACCCTCGGCCATCTCTGTGTGGAGTTTGCTTGTTCTCCCCATAAGTGGCTTTTCAGCAGGTACTCCGGTTTCCTCCCACATTCCAAAAACATGCTAGGTTAATTGGCGACTCCAAATTGTCCATAGGTATGAATGTGAGTGTGAATGGTTGTTTGTCTATATGTGCCCTGTGATTGGCTGGCAACCAACCCAGGGTGTACCCCGCCTCTCGCCCAATGACAGCTGGCATAGGCTCCAGCAGCCCCCGCGACCCTCGCGAGGATAAGCGGTAGAAAATGAATGAATGAATGAAATTGTCCATAGGTATGAATGTGAGTGTGAATGGTTGTTTGTCTATATGTGCCCTGTGATTGGCTGGCGACCAGTCCAGGGTGTACCCCGCCTCTCGCCCGAAGACAGCTGGGATAGGCTCCAGCACCCCCAGGCCTCTTGTGAGGATAAGCGGTAGAACATGAATGAATGAATAAATGTAGTTTTAATTGGATGTCACATTCCTCAGCTCTGCACATAAAAGCTTGATGTGATTTAGTGATCAAACCCAGCATATTGTAATGCCATCCATGTATTTAATGCATTCATGTTTCTGACAGCATCTTCTGAAAAAGCGTCCCCTCTTTGCCCCCTACTTCATTTGATCATGCAAAGTTCTCCTGAATTGTCCCATTTTTCAGATGGCTTTCTGTATGATTTGCCATTTTCCCTTATTTTGTTTTTTAGTGACTTAAAGGGCCTTGCACCATTTTCCACCATGTCAGAAGTGATGCACTGGGAGGAGCATGTTGCTTTCATCTTGGATCGTTCTTGTGTTTTGAGATTTTTTAGTCTCTATCTGGATTTGAAACTACTCATCTTTCAATGGGATATATTATATATTTATATTTGTATATTTATTTCTATTTATATCTACCTACACTACCTACTTAACACCACCAAGCCTAATTTACGTACATGATCAAATTACTGAACGATTTAAAAAAGACAGCCATGAATGTGGTTGAATTCATCAATCCCTTTTCAGTGATCAATTTCAGTCGATTCTGGCTCCTTATACAGTAGTACTGTATATTGAACACCTTTTAAGATGGTGTACCAGCATAATTTTCAGGTCAAGCGAGATTTGGGATTTGTCCTGCAAATCATCAAAACAATTCAACTTAGATGCACATGAACAAATAAACTAAAATAATCATGTCATTTACACACGGAGCCCATTCTTCCACACCAGTGACCTCATTTATGAGCCCAGAGACTCAAATCAACATTGTACCACTTTCTGTAGCTCCATTTATCATGTTTACTTCTTTGACTGCCCAGCCATGAATTTCTCCTCAACCATATGGAGAGTGGTCATAATTGTTCATTGTACATTGAATACATGTGTTTTGTGGCACACAAGTCTGACTCTCTTGATAGGACTTCTAAATTCTAGTGTTGATGCAATTGAAATGTTCTAAATAGCTGAGACTATTAAAATGTGGGCGCCACTCCACATAAATGTATTGTTCAAAATAAAGAACCTGGCTTTATAAATTTATAATTTGGTCTTCATCCCGTCATTTTTAATAAACGTGAACCATTTGTGAAAGTATGTCACAAATTATTGGATTGATTGCTTTTTTGATCAGATTGATTCACATTACATATGTACCGTGCTTAGTGAGCTAAAACTAACCTGCTCCGAGCCAAAGAGAAATACGGTACATCAAGGGATTACACAATGTTCCCATCCCATCCGCCTATATAGTACCTAGCACACGTTTTGGGCAAATCTGTCAAAAGAAAATGTCTGTTGAATGTCTTGAAGACATAATCATCCTCTGCGGCTCAGCACAGAGGTAAAATAGCAGAGTGTTGCGCCCGAAATCTCAAATGAAGCCGCATAGTGACCGACCTGCTGGGGGGGAAAAAAAAAAACAGCATAGACCAGCATAATTTCCATGCTCCGATGCAAAAATGTTGTTTGTTGAAGCCTGTGAAACAGTGACATGCCGTGAGGTTTAATATTGGTGAGGTTATTACAATTAGCACAGAAAAGCTTCTAGAACCACATCAGAAAACTGGATTATATATTACACAGTTTTCAACCAAAGTATGTTTTCATCACTGCTGGTTGTAACAATGAGTTTTCCCACAGCAGCTAATAGCAGAAAGGCCCATGTTATCAAGAAACCAAATGCTCCTTTGTCATGTCTTTTGGGTGAAAAACAGCAATTTTTGAGTTTGCTTAAAGTATGTAAACGGGTTCATAGTTGTTAAATAAATGTGTTATAATGTAGAGTAAAACTGGTTAAAAAGTAATGATTTACTATATACGTATATACACACACACACACATATATATCAAAGTGAGACATTTTTTTCCAAAAACAATCCTTTCAGTGACGGGAAGAGTGAGTACTCCTCTCACGATTAGACAATCTTTGACGTATTTCCTTCACTCTGCGAAGCACAAGCTAGCAACTGTAGAACTGAAGGTTTGAAAAGCTCATAAACGTGCTGTGTTTGTTCTACAACATTTGAGCCTTGGGAAACGTTCGTCATCGTGCTTGACTGAAACAAGAAAACTAATCCTTGTGGACAAAGTTTTCTGTTTTTTAATGGTTGGCTGGGTGTCGAGCAGCATACAGCCATATTATGAGGACAGCACACTCCTCTCTGATTTAAACCTGGCTTGCAGTCCTTACAAAATAAACCCTTTGTACACATATTACTATCATTTTTGTCACTTAAAGGTTAATTAATTCATAGCTAATGATCATACCCATATCAGTGTTAGCTGATATATACCAGACCAGCATACCAGCACGAAAATACAACATATGCTGGTAGCTGGTCTATGCTGTTTTTTCAGCTGGATAGGTGGTTAGCATTTCATCTTCACAACCTGGAGATTGGGATTGGCATTGTTAGTTGTTATCATTGTGTGAATGCTGAAAAGACATTAAAAATGAATTAATTCCCTATGGCCTATTATTTTTAAAAAATACAAGACAAGCCACGTGTTATTCTGGTCATGATCATTCTGGTCAATGTTACATTGCAAATACTTGATTGACAGTATATAAAAAGTAGCTTCACAATGCATAGTCAGCCATGGCATGTCCAACATGAGAGTGGTTCTCCCATTATGTGTGGAAGTGGTACATTTTTGGTTCCTTAATTTGTCCTTCTTTCCCACCGTGTTTAAAACACTTACGTTGAGAACAAATAAATGGGAGGATAACAAGTTAGCCCGGTAGCTTGCTATGAGCACCGGCCTTCTCTTATGTCTCTGCAGGGATCTCATAGCCTACTCATTAGTGTTGTGGTGTAAACAAAGAATAGTAGGAGTGTAAAGCTAACAAAAGGTGTGTTATTTCATGACTACAGGGCTGTAATAATGTTAACACGTATTTGCAAAGTCATGAGCTGGTTTTCTATGCTCTTACTTTATACACAATTTGAAAAGCTTTTGTATCGTGAGATCATTACTTCATCTATCATCACTTTTAATACAGTAACACACGCTAAACAACCAGGAAGAAAGGCTAAAAAGAGAATCAGAACTGCTTAAATATGAACCTTTGTTTGGAAATCTCTGTGTGGAGATGTGGACTAGTCTTGGAGAATGTACGATAAGCAACCATTTTTGAAACATACGTCAGATGCACACATGACAACAACTACAGGTGTGGTTGCACAAGTCTGAACTCATGAGAACTAAACTAGTTCACTGATATGCAGCTGGGTTTGTGCTGGCATTTGTATCTATTTTTGTAAATGCAACCACAGACATTAATTTAACACAGACTATATGTTAGTTTTATATTCATTATATTATATTCAGGCTGCACGGTGTGCAAGTGGTGAGCATGCAGGCCGTGGCTTTATCCCACATTCCAAAAACATGCATGTTAGGTTAATTGGCGACTCCAAATTGTCCATAGGTATGAATTTGAGTGTGAATGGTTGTTTGTCTATATGTGCCCTGTGATTGGCTGGCGACCAGTCCAGGGTGTACCCTGCCTCTCACCCGAAGACAGCTGGGATAGGCTCCAGCATGCCCGCGACCCTCGTGAGGATAAGCGGTATAGAGAATTAATTAATTATATTATATTCACAATCAAGTTCCGCCTTTCAGTTATGATTGTGATTTAGCTTTATAGTAAAGAAGGTTGGGTTTCCACTTTTATTTTTACATCTACTGTGTAAATGTGTATACAGCAATGCCCAACAACAGACGGCAGGTGTGCACATCTGCAGAGCACTCTGTTGCACAGACACAGAGGGGGTAGAGAAGCTGTGAGACGTTTTCTCTTCATACATTTCTAATTTATGCATTTTTATTCAAAGCAATGTGCACTGAGTCCTGTTTTTTTTTTTTTTTTAAGACCGTGATGAAAATGTCCTGGTTTTCATAGTGCCATTAAATTGACTGGCGTTAGGGCACTGTGCTGCATGTGACTTAATTCCAAAGAGGCTGCCGTGTGGGGATTGTATTGTAAAATTGCCCTCCACAATGGTAGTTAAAATTATTGAGACTTCAGAGGCACATTTTTCTCAAAAATGTGAATTACTTTGAATTACCATAACAAGCATTCCACATCAGGATCCTTTGTGTTTCTGTTTTTGCAGTCTTCTTCTTTTGTAATTTTGTGTCAGTTTTGGAATGTTCTGCTTTAGGTATTTTTGTCGTTGGACATAGATATTTGATAATACAACATTTTTTTTTGTCCATACAGAGGAGGCATACTGTCATCGTGTGAGTATTTAATTGCCAGGCCCAGTGTCCTGATTTTCACAAATTAAACTATGGTCACTCTAGCACGAAATCTGACCAACATCGACATAAGCGGTTGTTGACATAGCCGAAATCGAAACCCACAAACTATTGCTTTTGCATTTACAATTGACCTCATTGAAACATGGAGCACAATCAGTCATCACTTTGTGATTCGAACATCGAGCCCTCACCTTTTACCATGTTTTTTTGTTTGTTTTTTTCCAAAGATTGTTATTCAATGGTCGCTGTTTTGTTGTCATGGTCTATTCGTCAAAAATATGTCAAATCTAAACATACTAAACATTTTAACTGGCCTGCATACCGATGATGCACATACTACACCGCTAATTCCATTTATTCTGCCTGACAGATCCATGCAAGGTTCAGTGGGGTTCATGTGCAGTGATGCGGTTAAATTGACTCACTTTCCTGCACCTTGTCTATGTCCTGTTCTAAATGGTTTGTGATGTTTTGGAAGTAGTAATAATATTAATAATAAAAAAAAATACGGCAGTGAAATGTGTAGACAAATCTCCAGTGTGTGTTCTATGTTAAAAAAAAATGGCACAAATACAGATAAATATCACCTACTACTGCATAACGTCTTGAGGCACACTTGCTAGAATAACTGGAACAGAGCCTAAACCAGATACAGATTTTTTGGCACCAACTGGCAATACCAATTTCTAAATAAATAAAAATATCTACAGTATATAACTTGATAATGGTCCACTCTTTTGGGAATACTTACTCCAAAACTTTGGAATGTATCTGTGGGAATTTCAAAATCCGACAATACCCTCGACTCCAGAGGGTTAATGGCCAATAATATGAAAGTGAAATTTACTGTACTTCTGACTTGAATCCATCAAAGTACAGTAGTTTGGAAGCCTACAGAGCAACTCTGAGCAACCGTTGAGAGACCATCTGTGTACCCTTGCATGACAGATCAGAGCCACTGAATATTCATACTCCATCCTCCCCTTATCACATCAGATTAGAATTCATGTGGCGAGAAGAGAGGAGAGAGGTTGACAACACGGTTAGCTTGTCAGGGACCTTTACAGCTGTGCGTTAAATAGCACATTTGCAAAATGGACATAAATGTGTTGAGTGTTCTGGGACACTGTGTGCTCTCTTACACAGGGGAAGTAAAACTAATTTAGGGAATGTCCACATTTAGGTAATAAATTCAACCTTTTTTACACTTTTTTCCAAACTTTCTCACAACGTGCACGTTATTTTTTAAAACTAGTGCAGTTGTGGTATCAAACATTGTCAAAAGACCGATATTTTTTTTTTTACATAATGCAGCTCGTTGGTACAGAAGTGAAGAACAGATGTGTTGCAGTGTCAGAATGCATGCTTATTAGTATGTCTGTTGGTAACTCTTGTTCACTCACTTTTGGCATTGCTTCAATTTTCCCATGAGCTGAAATCAAATATGAATATAATGAATTTAATATCTAAATCTGTGTTAATGAGCATTCATAATTCATCCACATCACAGGTGTGACATATCAAAAGGCATATTAGACATGATTGTTGCACAGGTGTGTCTCAGGTTGGGTTACGTTTAACTGTATTGGTATTGGTATTGGATTTGCCATACCTATCAGGTATGATATTTAATAATGTGGAGACATGCAGCTTATTTTTTTAGACAGACCTCATCAAAATCTTAGGACCAGTTGAAAAATAGCTAAAATTTACCTTTTGCACATTTGTGCAACATCATTGCATCTTATTTTAAATTACGGCAATAAATGTCCATTTAAAAATACACTAGTGACCAACATTTATACAACATGTTGTATAAAATGTATCTACCAGAGGTGAAAAAGCAAGTATCAAAAAGGTACATCACACACAAAAATAGTGCTTTAGACATTGCTTTGACCCTGGCCGACTATTAAAGCTGATCGTGGCTCATGAAATACTGTATGAACTCCGAGACATTTACATTTCACTTACCTATGGTACATAAAGGGGGAAAACCAAAGGACAAAAGTCCCCGATGCATTTCAAAACACTTGGCAAGAGAAACCAGCTCAGGTCAGAAGCACTGTTCTTCCTTTCTGTGCATCAGCATGTCAGCAGTCATGACAGCCTCTCATTGTAAGATGTGCATTAATTGCAACATTTTGTGCCTTTTAAAGTAGAAATGGATGCTTTTGAAGAAATATTCAGCCAGCCAAGATGAGTGATGAATGATGAATGCAACTTCTTACAAGTGGTATAACTCCTGGGATTGTTACGGATCCCATCACACGAGTAATAAATCTTCCCATTAAGCAGAAGCAATGGTGCATTGGTAATGGTGGTAGTGTGGGTGTAGTTAAAGGTACAGATGAAACGCATTTGCCTTGCTGGTGCACTGGTCAGATGTGTTTTATGCACTCTCACATAAGTGAGGGTCACCTGTGTGCCTCATGAATCCTTCAACAGCTGCTTTCTGGCATTCGGATGACTGGCAGCAGGAGTTAAATCTTTGTTTTTTGTGTGTGGTAAGGGACTTCATGTGTGGTTGCAAACATCTGTGGCGTGCAATGAGCAACGCTGTGGAATAGAAACTCATTTGCATCGCTTTGGGTATTTTGTCTCCTGCAATGATGTTTTTCCCTTTCAGAATCATCCAAAACCCTAGAACAGAACTGTTTACCTGCATAGAATACAAATGCTAATGTAAATATAATTTTCAAATGTTTGCTCCCAACAAAAACAGTTAATTATATTTTAGCTTAAACCAAATAAAAATATTATGAATTTGTTTCATTTTCATTAATTTCAGAATAATAATAGATGGATCTGAATGACAATGTTATGCATATGCAGAAGCTGAATGTCGGATAAAATTTGATGCTGCATGATCCAAATTAGAATTGTTCTACCTTGACGAGGGCTATGTGCTCCGCTGCGTGCCACTATTTGAACTATGATTAATTCTTTACACTAAAGTGAAGCATACACTCAAAAAATTTTCTTTTTTTCTATTTCAGGTGTACAAGAGGTGGTTATCAGATGTCCACTAAATCACATACAGTGCATCGGAACCAAAAAATGCATTCATTTCAACAAACTCTGCAACGGAGCAAGAGACTGTGACGATGGCTATGATGAAGGAGTTCACTGTCGAGGTGGGTCATGTTTTTAATCTTTCCATTGAGGCTTTCAATATAGATAGATATGTTATTCATCTCTATAAATAAATGCAGATTTCCAGCAGGTCTGCAAAAATGTCTTAATAAAATGTAAACACTTGAAAAAAACAAAAGGAAGCAAGATAGATTATAAGAATGAATGAATACATGCATACTTGATTACGGACAAGATCACTTGAAATTCATCGTACAATAATACATAATAAGATAATCAGTCCAGCCTTGTGTGTGTTTTTATCGCTCTCCCTCTGTTGTGTTAAAAAGCCGCATGGCGTGGGTAAGGAATAATATGCTCTGTCAAATCTCATGTTAACTGATTTGTTTTCACCATCTGTTTGGACTGTATGGTGTAGTATATTACTGTTTACCACACATACAATACTTCTATTTGATGTGGGGGTTTTATGGGCTTAACGCATGAGTCATTTTTGTTTTTTTCACCCTCTCACATTTTCCTACTCAAGAGGTGTCTATGGTATCCATTGGGCATAACAGTAGATCTGTCATACCTACTTGGGTATTTGATGAATTTGGAAACCTTTATCGAGGTTTCTTTTTAGCAATTGGAAAATGATCCAATGGATGTAAAGTGTTCAATTAGTTATTCAAACATCTGTTACTCACCATTTTTTCCAACAATTTACATAATAGATTATCTATCAGCCCATTTATTGTGGTTAATTTGTTCCAGAACCAACCATGATAAATGAATTTCCGCAAAGTAGGCTACTCAATAGAAAATAACATTTAGTCATGTGTGTTCCAGTAAATGTGTTCTGAATTTGTGGAGGTCAGGAAGTGGTGTGGAGTTCAGGGTTTGATTTTTTAGCTTGGCAAGGGTTGCAACAGTAGCCGTGTTATGATTATATTATGTTGTTGTTGTGCCTGTTGCCAGATAATTCAAATCTGCAATAAAAACCTATTTTTCTGCCAATCAGGTCAGATGCTTGTGTGTCCCATGGATACCTTGCATTCTAGTTAATTTATCAATTTTTATGCATTAAAATGCATAATTTAGGCAAAAATAAATATGCAAATTTTAAACTAATAGTCTGTAGTTGACAATGAAAAGTGGCAAGGGTCGACTGTACAATGTTCAGTTCTTTATTCACAAATCTGTCTCCTGAACTTTTCTTTAATGCATTACAAAATATAGCATCACTTCAATCCTTTGACAACCCCTTTCCTCCCCAAAACAGGTTTCCTTCATTCATTCATTGCTTAACTCTCTCCAATTTTGTTATCAAATAAGAGCTTATACATTTATATAGTCTTAAGCCTCTTTGGAAGTGACTTTGCAGTATAATTTCATTATATCCAATATTTTACATGTACAAATATTATTTATGCTATGGTTATTTCAGCACAATTGTTGAGTTTTCCGACATTGAAAAGGTGACTTTTCAACCTTCCTGTCAGAACCAGCTAACACTAAACCAATAATACGCTGGAGGGTTTCACCTTGTTTGCCACGTTCTTTTTCACCTAAGTTGCTGCGACTGGTGTTCCGACACCTGCTTGCGTGTTGTCTTTCTGAAACCTTAACAGCAGCTACTTTCTGGCAGTTACAGTGACCTTTCTTGTTCTTGTAGATAGGTAAAGTCATGTGCAACAATGTTATACATTTTATTGGGATGCACAGCTCTTACATTTTCCATGTAGTTCAGTCAACATCAATTGGCAGCCCTTGGACCGTATCCGGGACACCAGACCTTTCAATCTGCCCCCCGAATAAAACTACATAGCCTGATAGCCTTGAGTATGGTCGTGGCAGTCCGCTGTAAATAGTTGTGGCTGCGCTCGAGCCGCACAGTGTATTCTTCCATGATGCGCTCTGCTGTATCAAACACTCGAGTAAGTCCTGTATTTACAGAGCAAGAAAGGGGTATACAAAATGTAAAACAGCTACATTTTTGGAGAAATTACTTATGAAAGTGACATACCATTTGCATTTCAACAACTGAAGTTCATTAAGTGGAGGCGCAACAAAAATGAATGCAACAAAGAAGCTTGAAGTCGTATGAATAATTTCTGATACAAGTATCATGTACAGTAGGTACATTTCATACTGTACACGCGAACTGTCAGCTTTAAATAATTTGACATTAAGGCCACCTGGGACTGCACGGTGCCAACCATCTGCTGTAGTTCACAGAGGGACAGACAGGGTTGACTCACTGGGAAGCAGACGGAATTGAGGTCACTAAGGATAACTTTTGGACAACCAGCTGGGTGTCTTACTAAATTCTTACTGCTCCCCCTCCTTAACTGCCCACTGCTTATGAATATACATGCTCAGCATCCCAGGGGGGACTACAGTGAAGGTGCCCAGATGAAAAAACACCAAACTCTTTTTTTTTTTCAATTCACCTTCAGGAAACTTGCTCATTTGTAGTCACACTGCAATTGGGAATGTTGCATTTTTTGTCCTCAGAAATAAGCACACTTAAGCTTTAGAGTGAGTACTGGCATGTGCAGGTAAACAGATTTTTGTTTTACATTAAGGGTTATTTCCAGTTACATTGCCACCTGTTACTTTTGGCATACACTTGACAACCGGCAAATGTGTGTTTTTTATTTATGTTATTACATTTTTTGTTTAACCCAAACTGGAGACTATTTTTTTCAGAAATACATATGATGACCTTGTGTATTCCTCAGACAGGAACTACATGCTGCACAGGGTAATGTAGTTACCTGCAAAGCATATCCTGTCATCCTAAATGTTGGACCTGCGGCAAATGTGCATGATAGGCCTTCAATTTGGCTCCATGGCTGAAGTAGTGCTGGGTCCAAGTTATGAGCATGATTATGCTGATGGGTACAGCTGGTGTGGCTCTGCTCTGACTGTAACACCTGCCTCCAATGTTGCAATTAGAGTCAGAGCGATGAGGTGTATAACAATCTTGGAGCCTAACAACACTTTGACCCACGGGCCACAACATTAGGTATACTGCCACAACTGATTTTGAGATGTGATTTGAGCGATGACGATTATATGAACTTAGGTAGTATCTTTTATCTGTATATGAAGTAGATGCTCCCTTTGCTTCTCCGGGAAAAGTGAAAAAAATCACACAATTCACATCTCTTTCAGGCAGAGATATAAGAATATAATAATGCAAGCTTCCTGCTCTGTTTAGAAAGCGTAGTTTGACGTAAACAGCTTCTTTCACACCTCTTTCAAACCGACACTCCTCCCTATCCAGAATTTGGACATCATTATCCTCAAAGGAATGTCCCTTCTCTTTGAGATGCAAATAATGTAATGACTTTGGGCATCTGCGCTAACGAGCTGTTTTGCCACCAGGAAGGCCAATGACCTATTGTTATGCAGGACAGCCGTTCTAGCCACACTCAACAACAACAACCTTATTGTGACGACCCCTCGAGACATAAATAGAGAGACTCCACACTTAAACATTTACAACTGAAGGGGCCTTTTCAGTCCAGTGTCCTCGATTCAGCATTCAGCAAAGGAAGATAGTCATTTCCAGCAAGGCCTGTAAAGAAGATTTTATTTTACCTGGAAATCTCAATTACAGCTGAAATTATATACCTGTATACTGTAATATTAAAGTGCTCAACGTCAACATGGCAATCTGGGAAAAGATACAGGAAATTACACACCTGCGCTATAAATTATGTGGCATTCCTGCACACTCATTTGTTAAATATTGCTTTTCAAACAAAACAAAAAAATAAGGCATTTGATTAAATTCTGGTCCAGATGAATTTAGAAAATACTGTGCTTTATTAAATTGTCTCGTCCCTCTTATTACTTTCTGTCATGTGGTGTTGCCTAGTTTAATATGCTATAATATTGAGTTAGAGTTGACTGAACACCACCACCAACTGTTCTATGTCCATCCATTTAACTGTTTTGGTTCAATATTTAGATGAACACAAATCTTGAAGTGAGGTCAAGAATGTAACCTTTTGTGCATCTGCTCCGTCTAATATAAAACTGTATCAAAATGTTTAAAGACACAGAAGAAAAAAGAAAATATCAACATAACATACAACAAAATGCAATATGTTCAGTTTGGAACTTAACAATTAAATATTTAATCTTTTGACAAAAAAATCTTGTGAGACCCAACTGAATTTTATTTACGGCAAAACAAGATATTTTACAATAAGGTAATAATTATTCGGGCTGTCAGTTAGATTAAAATATTTAATCACATTTTGTCCATGATTAACTCATATTCACATTTAATCAGATATGAAAATAGTTTTTATCGATAATAAGTAGGTATGTAAATCTTTGTGGTAAATGATTAAAAAAATAATATAAAAGTACCCCCAAATTTTTGTTTAATTCAAGTAGTATTTGTCCCACTTTGACAGTTTTTGACTGCACATTCTGACATTGTTCCAAACGACAATATACTGAATTTGACCCTTTCCACCTCACATTTGGTCCCAAATGCTGATGCGATGTGGGAAGGCATAAATGTCAAATTTGATGACCTTATTGAGTGATAACATGTGTATTTGTTCAGTACCTAAACTCTCTGAAAAGTGATAATAATGACTTTGATAACAACACCACTACTGGACTGCCAATCAGCAAGCATCTTCCAGGGTTCACAATTTACAACCATCATTACAATAAAAGACTGATGGAGGTTACATAGACTTTCCAAAGACTACGCTCAGAGGTCAGAGTCTTCGCTTTCAGGAAGGATCTAGAAGAACAAAAATGGGAGTGGGTGTACAGTGTTATGATGTGGATGAAGCATATGGACACTTATGCATATGGACGTATATGAAGCTCTATGATAACAACTGTCCCTGGAGAGAAATGTCCAAGAAGCAAAAGACAAATAATCAGCCATGGATGACAAAAGGACTTAAAAGTGCTTGTAAGAAGAAGAGCACATTATGCAGGAAATTCATCATTCAACAGACGAAAGAAGCAGAAAAAACAGAAAGTAAGTTGACTATAATCTTAAGAGTATGTAAGAAGGAATATTATAGTGAACAACCCGGGGCATTTTAAACAGTATTATCAGGAAAAGTAATAAGACTGCCCTCATCATTTCATGGTTGGAAACACCAATAATGATTATGAATGAGTTCAGCAAATACTGGTCCAAAACTGGAAGAAGAATTCCAAAATTGTGGAAAAAGGGGGAAAGGAATGAAAAAAAATATATAAAGGAATCCTTATTCCATGTTTCTCACTGATGTGACAAATAAGGGAATGATTGTTATTGTCAATAATTGCAACGCAAAAACGGAATGGAATCGAAATGGAAACTATAAAAAGGGCAATCAAGGGGTATGAATGAAATTGTAGAATCAATTCAGACCGGAAAATTCCCTAACTAAATGAAAACAGCTAAAGTAGTTTTAAAATGGAGACAAACATCAATTTACAAACTACCATCCAGTCCCTTTTGACCACAATTCTCTAAAATTATTAAGAAGCTATTCAATAACAGGTATGTATTAATACCAATTAATTACTAGCAGAGGGTCAGTAGGATACAGAGCTAACATTTCAACCTCCATGGCAAAGACTGAAATTACGGAAGAAACTACTAATGCTATGGATCATAGAAAGTTTGCAGCTACAGTATTTATGGATGTGACAAAAGCCTTTGATACAATCAATCATGACATTCAAATAACTAAATTAGAAAGGTATGGAATCAGAGGATTAGTTTTGAACTGGGTCAAAAGCTACTTAGCTGACAGGAAGCAATATGTAAAACGAGGAGAACACACATCTGCAAGTTTAAATATAACATATGGAGTACCTCAGGAGTCAATACTGGGACCAAAAATGTTCAACTAGGTACATCAATGTTACATAATTAAAAAATACTTGAAGTTGGTATGATTTACGGATGATACCACTGCCTTTTATTCCACAGGAAGCACAGAAGAGATCATTTAAAAGGTCACAGATGAAATGGTCATATTAAAATGATGGCTTGATAATAATAGATTATCCTTGAACCTGAGTAAAACAAAAACAATGCTGTTTGGTAATAGTTGAAAAGATACATAGACCGTTTTCAACTATCCCACTTGCACCGCGTGAAGCACCGCTGAGCTCCTCTGTGGCTCTCGAGATGGTCACTGTATGCGACTGGCCAATCACAGAGCATGAAGAATGAATGCATCGTGAGCATTTTCTTTCAGCATTAATATGGATAATGACGAAATGTACTTGTTTCATACTCTTATCCGACGGAAATGCATTATCCGTAACAGTTACTCATTAGTAACGAGTATCCAGCTCATCCCTAGTAACAATCCACCAGTCAAGCCCCCATGGTAGAGTGGAAATGTCTGACTAGACAAGGATTGAACTCTTTAATGTGAATGCCAGGCGTAATTTTTGGAAGAAAGAAGGCTGCTCATCACTGAGCAAATTCCATCCATACAGTGAAGCATGGTGGTGGCAGCATCATGCTGTGGGGATGTTTTTCGGGAACTGGGGAACTGGGGAACTAGTCAGTCTAGCCACTAGAGGGAAAGATGAATGCAGCAATGAACAGCGACATCCTCAATGAAAGACCGTTCCAGAGTGCTCTTGATTTCAGAGTGGCTTCATCTTTTAGCAGAATATTTATCTACGCACACAGCCAAGATCCAAAAGGAAGGCCTTCAGGACAACTCGTTGGCAACAACGACTATATGTAGTATGGAACAAAAACAATTGCAATAGTGAATGTGTAATTATTTATAGCAATGTTTCTAAATTTTTAAGTAGTCTTATGTGATGACATGCCATTACAATTCATTGCTGTTTTGCGGATTCACAGCTCAAAATGTAAGCAAGTATTTATGATACATTTTCATCCCCTGAAGGCTCTGAGTGTGTGCTATTTTCTTCTTAGGGAGTACTGATCTCTTCTCCACAAACCCCCTCTGGTGATTGGTGGAAAAAAAAATATCTCAAAATTCATGTACTATACTGTGTGGGAACAAGGGAAGATATAGGCCCATGGCTTAAGTGGCAACAGCCTCAATGTGTCATGACCAAAACTCAATGATGCATCAAAAATTAGATAGTTAAACTGGGTGGGAGCACAGTGTCACATTTGTAACAGAACATCACACAAACAGGGCTTCACGACAAAATAAAATGATTGTGTTAATATACAATGGCCGAGATATTGGCATACTGACAGACGTCTTAATTTCTTTTCTCACTATTTAATGCTTATTTTTGTCAAGTTTTTGTTAATTCCACCTCCACAAGATTAGATTAAAAACTAACCTTGCAGAATGTGAGAAACATTCCAGTATAAAACACCCCACACCGCCCACTCAGGCCTCCAGTGATTAACATTAAGTAGAACTGCAGATGATTTGTAATCTGAAAGAAATATGTGTTTTAACCTGGAAGGTTGTTGGACAAAAGTAGTTTCATATCATTATTAGTTTCATAACATTATCAGAGCAAGTGGGTGGGAGCAAGTCAGTGTTTTGTAAGTGTCAGGAAATTCCAAAGTCTTGAGTAAGTCAAGTCTCAAGTAAAGACATATAACTCCTGCATTGGAAGGATCAACTCGACAATTCAACATTGGAATACATCACATACTGTAATACAATCTGTGTTAACTGTCCGTATTGGACGTTAATGTATTCATTCAATGAGGCAGATTCAAAATGAAAATATGTTGTCTGGAAATGATATATTTGCGTTAGTTGAATACTTAGAGACACATTGTACTCAATACACTCACTGAAAATTGTTAGTATGTTCAAGTCATGAGACTAAAGTCCTAGTCAAGTCCTGAGTTATTGATGTCAAAGTCATTGTACTCAACACACTCACTGAAAATTATAAGTATGTTCAAGTCATCAGACTAAAGTTCTAGTCAAGTTTTTAGTCATTCATGTCAAAGTTGCAAGTCTTTAATATTATCAAGTCGAGTCACATGACTCAAGTTCTCATCTATGCAACATATCATGTGTTAAATGATGAATAGAAGAAGAGACTACATAGCATTAGATCGATACACTTCTAGTGACCATCACTAAAACCATCAATGAAACCTTCACTGTTGTTCATTGTTCAAGCAATGCTTTTTAGTTCTGATAAAACTGCTGCACTGATGGTGTCCCCCAACTAACTCTTTTGATGCACACCACTGTTCACAAACTCATAGTTGGGTTTGTCACTTTCACACATATCCATGATGTATGCAAATAAACGCGATTGGTTTGCACATGTTTATCAGCTTGAAGCATAGCAAGATAGCATTTGCGTTTGGGGTTAGGGATGTGGAGGATACAACGAGTAACAATGAGTTTAGTCTTCTGTTACCTTTGTGGATTCAATGCCATTTGCTGTCACCTATTCACTCATTTCAGAAGATCATTCTCTCTTTGAACCTGGTTGAATTTTTGAGCTGCATAATCAAGGCCTCTCAAAGCACGTTGTTGCTGCTCAGGTTGGACGCAGTAAGAGAGTTATTTGAAACTCCAACAATCCAGAGGGTTATGGAACAAAAACTTCAAGTTGTAGACCCAAAAATATGTCACTGGTCATGCGCCAGAGGGTCCGATTGGCAGTCTGTCCAGACACGGGATGATCTTTGATGAAGGTTGTTACTGGTGCAGAGTGTAGTCCAATAGCCATCAGATCACATCTGTGAGAGAAGAGTTTTAACAACAAAAACAATATTCAAAGGCCAAGTCTCCTTCAACGGCACAAAATTTCCTGTTTAGAATTTGACCGAGAGTGCCAAACGTGAAACATTGAAAGGGGAATGCTTTTCCTTCAATTGAACAATGGAGCTTCAGTTAGCACAGGGGCGTCAAACGGCCCCTGGCTATGTTGAGATGTTGCAGGGAGTTCCCTCATGTGTATTAGTGTATTTTCTCTGAAGTGACTTAAATAATGGATGGTTTCTGACTTTACTTGACTTATGAATACAGCTTGTTTGTTGTTTTCTGAGCTTGTAAATATAATGTATCAAGCAGCCTTGTAAATAGCAGACTTATTTAAGTGTTTCATCTTTCAATGGAATATCTACAATAAACAGTCTCTGCCGTTTCACTTCAATATCTGCCACGGCGAGTCATTCCACTTTTACTGACGCAGAATACCGTAACTTTCGCTTTTCAAGTGTTTTATGTGCTTTCAGTATAGATGCTGCTGATCATTTAAAGGTAAATTGCTAGGACTTTGTGAACGAAAATGCTATTAAAGTCACATTTTTACAATGTGTGACCTGTTATGCTGGTAAGCATGATGTTGGTTCCTGCTAAGCTCTGCTCTGCAATAAAAAAAAAACACATGAAGAGACTGGTATTTCATGCATCTTACTTTGTTATGCTGCACTGTGTCAAGATATTGTCATTCATATCATTTTCCACCTTTGAGGAAACATTGCATTGTCATCAAATCATATGACAGAATGTTTCCTTTTGGAGTGGTTATAATTAAAAATGTCTTGTTTGTTCGAAGATTTGACACACACAAATATTTAAGGGCATGCCAGGAGCTGCTAACACACCTGAGATTAACAACATTTATATTTCAGCCTCAGTTTGAGCCTCAAGATGAGTTGCATTTTCTTTTCTCCCAAATGACAAACATGTTCATGTGTTTGTAGTTTTTGGGCTTGTAATTTATACATCATCTGGACACACTCTCACATCATAGCCCACACACTTAAGCTTCTCAGATACCTTTCCACCAGATCATCAATAAACTTCTGTCGCTGGAATCATAGACCATGAAATACAAAATTATTTCAACCCTCACATACTTGTGGGAATTCTGGATATTCTTTAACCCCTGGGGACCCCAATTTCAAACTTGTTGAAATCAATTCTGTCGCTATTGCTACACTAAGGACACCAACCCCATCTTAAGACCAACAGAATGGCCAATTAATAGCCAAGGAGGCCAAAGTCTTTTGAGCTGGCCAATCGATGTATCTCATTTATTGTAGTTTTAGGGGGACTCTAGCAATTGTGACGGAAAGTTATAATTGGTCCAGATGGGGCAACATGACTGCTGGACACAAGTTTTTATTTCCTGATGATGTCACATGCATATTGCCACTCTCACCATTCACACTAGGCCATCTGTTTGTATGAATTGTGCAGAGTCTTCAGATGAAGGCCTGCTAGATTGATGTATTCTCCTCGTGTTCATTTGAGCTGTGTAGTTCATGCATTGGATACATAAATTGACAGCGATTATTGCAGGTACTGTTCTAAATTTCTGCAGTATTTTGTTTGATGTGGGGCATTATAAAATCAGTTAATGCTTAGATATACACTATTAAGGCTTTATTTTCTCGAGATTGTATCATAGCAAACCCAGCGGTGATGTGTTGGATCCATGGGGTCAGCTAAAAGATGCGGTGTGTTTTTGTAGTCTGTTCCTTTAACAAAACAAATCAGTTGAAAGAAGGCAGGTAAAGTCATCAATCAACAGCAGAAAAAGTAAAAGGCCAGGCCCATTCTAAATGGGAAACTATTGAGCTTTGTGGGAACATCTTGGTCAATTCAAGATGTAAAGCATTCAGTGATTTAGGTGGTGGTAATTGCGGAAGGAAGCTTGTTTTCTGTATTTGTGCACTGCAATTATCAGTTTACTCATTTTCTTTCACTTATCCAAGTCTTAGCCAGCAGTGGGCCCGAAATGGCCCCTGTGCTGCACTTTGGACACCCCTGACATACAGAGTCGGTCATCACCAATGATGTCAGCATCTTACTTCCCGAGAGAGTGTAATGCAGGTTTGGTTTATCAAACACTTGCACTTTCTTTGTCATGCTTTTGATGATATGGAATCTTTGGAAGTCAGCTAGGTCAGAGGTCACCTGGTTAGCGCAAGGATGGTACAAGATATTGACAGGGTCATAATGTTTTGCTTATTTTTGTTTTGTGGTTATATACATCGCAGAATGACAACTTGAGGATGATGTCTCAATGTTAACTCCATAAATATGTAAACGCAGTTAAAAAAAATTTTAATTCATAAAAAAAAAACTAATATAAATCAACTCTTTTCCCTTGCAGAACTCCTCTCAGCCTGCCATGAGCTCCGGTGTCGCTATGGCTGTGTCATGACGAGGAACGGGACCTTCTGTTTCTGTGCTGACGGTTTTGAGGTCGGCGAAGATGGCAAGAGCTGCCGAGGTAAGATTCTGCAGAGCTGCTTCCTCATCTTTTTTTTCCCTTTTCCTCTTTCTTGCCCATACCTACCTCCCCTTTTGCCCTCAATCAGACTTTCCCCGAGGTGAAATAGCAGGAGGTGGAAGGTTTAAGAGACCATCTGTCTGTAGGAAGGGGTCTCTGTTCATGGCATATTACAGAACCAGTACACGGCACTCTAATTTAGCTGTGTTTCTGACTGTGGCTTTGTTTGCTCATCATAAAGTGTGCCACGAGCCAAGTTTCTGCCAAAGGAGACAGTATTTTAATGCCAAAGTTGCCTCAAGATGTACCTCACTCTGATTTGCCTTGTAACAACACCATGGCCTGCAACTGAACAGTGATGCTCGAGGAACAGCTGTTATGTGATGCTGGAAATATGTACAGTGGTACCTTGGATTTCATTCTTCATTCATTCCAGAAAGATGAAAACCAAAACATACAAACATTAGGCATTTTTTATTTTTTATACTGTAAATGAATCTGTTCCAGACACTCAAAAATATTAACGGATACATTTTATTCATATAATCATAGTTTTACATGCAGAAAACAATATCAAATAATTATAAATGAGGAATACATGTAACTAATTGTGAACTTTATGGTAACATGTAAATGTGTTTCTCACCTTATTTATCATAGTGCTTGCACTTGCACCACAGTGCGTTATTTAGCAGTCACACTCAATAAAACAGTGAGTCAGCAACACACTTGATTTCACTGAATGAGCAAACTGACTATTTTGCTATGTGCAATACTACATGACAACATGGCAAGATTTCAGAGAAAATATTTGCCAAAACACGCCTCATACCAAAACAGGGGCATCGAGACAGTCAACCATTCACATTGAAATGCTGTCATCCCTCGCTCCATCGCGGTTCGAACATTGTTCCCTCACTCTGTCACAGTTTTTTATAAATGTATTCATTAATCATTGACCACTGTTTCTTTTTACTTTGCCTTTCTTTCCCACCCTTTATTAAGTTTAAAATAATTTGGAAGTAGCATGCTATGGTTACAGCAGTGACAGTCTCTTGTGTCCCTGCAGTGATCCTGTACAGTTGAGGAATGTGTTGTTAACAAAGAATAATAGGAGTGTAATGGTGACTATAGGGGTGTTATTTCATATCTATAGTGCTGTAATAATGGTAGAAATTGTATTTAGAAAAGGTTTTCTATGTTCTGACTACAAAAATATTAAATGTATTATTTATTGTTCCATTCATTATTTAATGAACATTCAGTTAATTGGAACCAATTAAATGCGATAAATGACATAGGACTGTAAAGGTTCAAACAGACTTGCCCAGAACCTTCTGTTAATACTCTATAACCTCTGTTGCATCACAAAAGGTCACTTACGTCTGATTCTGTATACTTAATGTATTTGGGTCATCTTTGAGCATACGAATTAGCTACCAATGACTCTGTTCTTTTTTATTTATTTCTTCTGTAAGATCATGATGAATGTGCTCAGTACGGCTCGTGTAGCCAAATCTGCACAAACACCTATGGGTCATACAGATGTGACTGTGCAGAAGGATACATCCTGCAAAATGACAGGATATCTTGCAAAGCCAAACAAGGTAAGTTTCCTCTCTATTAATTAAGAGGGTTTTGTTCAATCAGAGTGCTATTTTCACATATCGTCTGCACCTCAGGTTGTTGGAGCAAGACAAATGTGGTTTGGCAGTGACTACATCTATCACCCATGAGGGAATTAAGTAGATGTGGTCAGGCCAGGATAATGATAAAATTAATGAGCACATGAGAAGTGGGAGCAGTCTACAGAGTGTAATGCTGAGACAATGCCCAGTGTAACCCTGATTTATGTTAATGCCAGATTCTAGGAGCTAATATACCCAAATGAATTAAAAAGGCCTATTTAGAATTAAAACAGTCAAAATAGATGTTGCACTTAGGTGGTCACTCATTTGTGCTCAAGTGGTGTAGTATCAGTGGTGTGAAAAAGTCACATTTAAATGTTTCACATCATCAAATATATTAAAATATTAGCCAATGACAACACAACCAAACCCAAAATGCAGTTTATAAATTAAAAATCAAACCTTTCGAGGTCAACTCAATAGGATTCAGGTCAGGACTTTGATTAGTCCACTCGAAAGTCTTCATTCTGTTTTTCTTCAGCCATTCTGACATGGACTTGCTGGTGTGTTTCAGATCATTGTTCATTGTTCAAATTGGCTTCAGCTTGAGCTCACGGATATTCCCCGTCAGATTATTATTATTTTTTTTATGGTAGCCAGTAGAGTTTATGGTTCTATTTATCACAGCAAGTCTTACAGGTCCTGAAAACAGCAAAAATGCCCAGATCATCACACTACCACCACCATATTTTACTTTTTTCTGAAATGTGGCATTACTTTTATGCAAACTCTAAAAAGTTACATCATATTTTTCTCAAAGGTCTTGGGGATTATCAAGATGTTCTCTGGCACAACTGCCTTTTGTGTGAAGATTTGAATTTGTTACCTGACACGTGTGACAAACAAAAAAAAATGTTCACACTACTGTATATGCATGTGTGTGCATATACATATATAATATGTTCTCTTCTAAAACAGTAATTTATTGTATTCATTTTTTTATTTAGTTGTCTCAAAGGCATATGTGTTGAAAATAGCTGGAGGCACAGCTCACCTGGCAGGAGCGAACACCACTGTTGCCTGTTTCTGCTTTTAATCAAAATGACTGGTATACTACCAGGAATAAACTGAATATGATTACCCATAAACTTAACTGAACCCAATGCTCATGTGCATTAATATTAAATTAACATGGAGGGATAGTAGTGCGGTGGTAACTATGTAGTTACCATTACTTGAGAGCTCATGAATATAACTTTCAGATAGAGATCTCTGGGGCAGTAGACAAGGCGCAGCAGGGTATAAAAACATCCTCATGGTACAACTGGAAAAACTCCACGGTGCAATTTTGCTTTTTTAATAATTAATCTTGATCTTTTCGTCTCTCATTTGGTTCAGACTGAATTGAAAAATGTGTTTATGTTTCTTTTTTAAAATACAGCTCTACAGCATCTTAATGGTTAATCATTCTGCTGTTTGTAATGCACTCCTGCTTGCTCCATATTATGGAAATGGGAGTGTGGGGTAATTGCATGCTGTAGACAAATGTATTTATTGAAAATTTGCATATGTTCTTCATGAAAAGGCATGTGAGTCTCGAGTAAGATATACACTCGATGATGAATATCCACTTTACTTTTTCGTATGGCGGTCAACAATCTATTTCTCAGTAGTTCTGTGTATATTTAGTAGTTAAGTGTGTATATTTAGATATTTATTTCTTCATGTATTTATTTATTTTTGAAACACCCACATTTTGCACCTAATTTGGGAGAGGTTTGGTCCAAGCCAGCCCGTGACATTTCCACTTCTGCAGAAATATGGACGTGATTAAGCACCCCTCATGCCAGTTGTAACATGTTATTGATTTGATGCCCACGAGTATGCTATTACTTTATCAGGTTTATCATAGCAGTACAATTACCTTTGTTTACATTATTGCCAGTGTCTGTCTTCTAGTGATCTTACCTCAGTTGTGTTTTGCAGTTCTTGAAGTTTCAATAACAGAACACTGAAGCATGTTTCTTTCTCTATTGCTAGATCCTGGGGACAAGCATCCAGTGCTTCTCATGGGTGGATCTGATCGTATTGTCATCACCCATCTAAATGGAACAGGTCTTTTGCCCCTGAGGTCTCTGAGTGCAAATGGAACACTAGCATTGGATTTCCAGCATAACCAGGACAGAGTGTGCTGGGTTTTATCCAAAGACTCCTCTGGGTCACTTCGCTGTGCTGAAATGCGGAATTTACGAAGACTCACACGGGAAAAGGAAATAACAACGCAGCAAAGTTTGGAACGTAGGTTTTCGTTGTTTTTTTGTTATTTTTTTTAAACTGTTACATCACCAGCCAGAGCAGTGCATGGGTTGTTTTTGTTGTCAAACAAGTGGTCCCTTGGCAGAAGAGTGTCCCAACTAACAAGTACTAGAAGTGCGCCATCTCCCTGCTGATGTTTGCATTGAACTGCCATGTTCTATTTACGGACTGTGACAGCTGTGGCTGAAGTTGTGTGCTGTGCTAGCATTGGCGTCATTCGTAACTAGCTTAATCACCTCAATAAAACATATGTACATTATAGCAATCTGATTTATAATGTATTGTGTAAATCTATGGCATGAACAACCTTACTTTTATGGATTGCCACATAATATCAGCATTTGAGGTTAAAGAAAAAGGGGCAAAATACGACATAGTATTGTGTGCATGCTAAAATGGTAGCTGGTGCGTTCAAGGATTATCAAAGTAGGACAAATCTCCGCTCACATTAAACATTCAAAAACTGGGGAGTTTTTAACTAATAGTTACAGTATTGCAATCAAATAATATTGATGGTAATGTAATTGTTAAAATCTATGTATTTTAATGACTGAATAAATGATTAAATAAACAAATATTACTTTGAGCTGACACTGTAATACAAAAACAAAACAAAACATGGTTTGTTATTATGAAGGCTGCACGAGTGGTTAACGTGCGGCCTTCACAGCTAGGAGACCCGAGTTCACGTCCACCGTCGGCCATCTCTGTGTAGAGTTTGCATGATCTCCCTGTGCATGCGTGGGTTTTTTCCAGGGACTGCGGTTTCCTCCCACATTCCAAAAACATGCTAGGTTAATTGGTGACTCCAAATTGCCCATAGGTATGAATGTGAGTGTGAATCGTTGTTTGTCTATATGTGCCCTGTGATTGGCTGGCAATCAGTCCAGGGACAGCTGGAATAGGCTCCAGCACCCCCTCATCACATTCATTAGAATGAGCGATAGAAAAATGAGTGAATGAATGAATGACATTATGAAAAGGTTATTTGTGCCATGAGCTAATAACAGCAAAAAATATGAAATGCAAGAACATCAACTTCTTTGGGAAACAAAGAGGAAGTGGAGGGAGTGCACACATTCATCATGTCTAACACATTACAGAAAGCATGACAGATCCAATTCTTTATTCATTCAAAGGGCCCCCCTGTGTTCAGAGTGGGGATCCAATAAGGCTCTGCCAAACAGCAATATGATGAGGTCACCTCTTCCAGAGAGGGTGCAAGTTCTGCTACTACACCCCAGAATTTAAAACTGCTGTATGTCATGGGGAGCGACTGCCTAGAGGGCGCTAACTTTGATCACACTGCAACTGCTTCCTGCTTTGAGTGCGTAAACTACAGTATATGCCTTGGTTAACACACGCACCAGCTATATTTGCTGTCAGCTGATAATAACTCTCACTATTAACATATCAACGCTATATTAATGCTATCATTGAATCACTGTTAATTGTTGATCGACTCTCTGAGACTACTTTTGTGTGTGGACACTACGGACATGTACGTGAATACCAGCCAGCTGTGGGTAATCAGTCATCTTATTTGGTCCCAACGGGAATATACTCCAATTTTTTAAAAAAAATTAATTTAATGCATTAACACATACAGCGATGTAATAGTTTCAGTATCTTCCGTATTTTGATGATTTAAAACACTAGCTAAACTCATTTCGTAGGCACATTGATACACATACTCATGCTAGGTCCATCAACAACAGTGGCATACATAAAGGATAAATGGAACACTGTTTTTGTGATTTTGTGGTGAGGGCTATAGCGTCAAAATATGTATTTCTCATGACGTCCGTTGTTAGCTTGCTCATATTAACTCGTTTTCTCGTGCTAGAATGCACAGAAAAGGGAAATAAATATGTGTTCATGTTTCACATAAGTACTGTGAATGAAGGGCGAAATTCCCAAATAGTGCATTTTTTAAATTGTATTTTTATTTAATAAAAATAGCAGATATATATATATATATATATTTTTAATTTTTTTTTATTACTGCACTTAGACTTGACACTTCCCATCAAACATAGACCACAACAGCCAGGTCCTTTAGTATTTTAATTATTTTTCCTGAAACATTACCATTTATGTTAATTTAATTTGAACATAAAGTATTTTTTTTAATACAGTTGGATTTTTAGGGTTTCTCAGAAACGTTATCCTGAACATTATTAATCATGTCAAACCAGCACATTATTCTAGTACTAGTGCTTAGCTTTTTGACATCCCATCATCTTTTTGACAGCTTTTTCACATCCCGATATTGCCTTTCCAGACAATTTTGTCGAAGCTGTGCAACTATCCGCACTTAGAGAGAAACCACTCTAATTCAAGTCTTGCAAAGCACGTTCTTAATATTCAGAAAGAGTCCATTCTGCATGCCGTCAAGGCAGCAGCATAAGACATTATATCTGAAAGGGGACGTTTTAGTGTGATTCAATGATGCAACACTTCTTGTCTTCATGAGTGGCAGTCAAGTGCCAGGTCTAACAACTATACTCAGGGGGCAGCAGTAGCTTAGTCCACAAGGACTTGGGCCTCAGAACTGGAGGGCCTTGCTGTGAGTCCTGGTTCGAGTCCTGTTACAGAAGAAACTAGCAGTCGGTGAGGACTGTTGAAGTACAGTCACTGTTAGTGTATCCCCTTACTCTGCACCCCTACTAGTATACCTGAATATCATGGTTATCATGGTTTCCAAGAATATCATGGTTTTATTGAGTGTCTCTGTTATAAACTATAATTGCACTCTGTAGATTGATGTGCAAGGGAAGTTGTTATTGAGGAGCTGATTGCAAAAAATGCACACAATTTCTGCTGCGCCAAAAAATTGGATTTTGGAAATCCAATAACAATCACTACCTTCCGAGTCTACCGCCAGTACACTTGTTAATTACCTTGGGAAGCGCCTTGAACACCTTTGGATTTGCTTCTAACGCACCAACTGCAAAGCAAGAAGCTGGGCTATAATTACGGGGCCAAGTTACTTCCTGTGAATACATTAAGTCATGTGGTGCCCAATCATTGTGATTATCACTGACATGGGTGTTTTCTGAGTACAAGATTTTATTTTTAATGAGTTTATCATTATTGTTGTCATTTTATTTTATTGTGATCCGTTTAGTAAATACAAAATACACCATTTATGATACATTTTATTACAGCTAATTTGTTCTGATTGCAGATGCTGAGCACATGGCTATTGACTGGCTGACTGGCAACTTCTATTTTGTTGACCGGGTCAGAGGCAAGATATTTGTGTGTGACCAGAGTGGCAACACTTGTGTGACTCTCCTGCAGCTTGACCTACGGAATCCAAAAGGAATAGCTTTGGATCCCCTCATAGGGTGAGTGTTCCTATATTTGTGTAATAAAGCATCTCCGAAAGACCCACAAGTCTCATTTATCATCACACATAGCTTTTTTTCTTTTTGTTCCCCCAAAGGAAATAGAAGTCATAGAAGAAGACTATAATCGTTATGTATAACTACTGACTTGTCTCGAAGAATGTGAGCAAGTTACAATGAAGGAATTTAAATTGTTCTCTGCCCTGCCGTTCAGTCTGTTTCACAATGAGCAGTGCAATTTGGTGGATTGCTGGTGATGCTTCTGCTGTCTAGACATTAATTTGCATTCACAGTTGTCAACCCACATCTTCCACTAAGAAATTCTCCAGAATGTTTCATCATTTGAAAAGCAAAAGAATTGAGCAGCAGCACATGAATATTTTTTTCCTTACATATAAGCCACATGAACGAGACTGTTACAGAAGTGAAGCACTTCAAACCGGGAATACCTATCACTTTATTGCAAAATGCATTGCAATGAGCACCGACCTAACTTCTGTCAGCAGTGTCACCACACTCGACCGGATGACACCCCTCAGAGTCAAGATACATAAGCCCACGTTTGACTGAACTTAACAAACTGAAACGTTTTTTAAAACATTGAAAGTCCTTAGAGCGATAGTTCTGATTTTTCTGACATGAAGTTGTATGACACCCACATAAGCAGTGAAGTCCGTCAACAGTGACAATTCGTGCATGTGCGAAACACACACACAACAATGGACAGGCCGTAGTGCGAAGTGATACGACAGCAGAGAAAATAACCCTGAGCGATTTGTGAGGTCTGATTTTTTCCTAGTAGGCATTTTTGTGATGCTAATGTATTATGCTTTTGAAAGCATATTGTTCTGAGAAGCCAAACACTTTACTTTACTGTCCCCAGCAAGTAGCTGGAACTACTTTCCTCAGCACCAAAATCTGACCTGAACTCAGCTCAAGACATAGTGAGTTGCTGTTGATGGACTTCACTGTTTATGGGGGTGTCATAATTCATGTAAAAAAGAAAATCTGCACTATCCCTTTAAGTTTACAAAGTGTTCTTTAAAACATTGAACTTGGCAAATAAAGCTTTGGGAATATTCTCAGCAGCTGTACTTGGTTACTAATAATTTTTGACTGAATTTTGCTGTTTAAATGCACATACAGTGTATGTCTTTTAAGTTAGTCAGTTTCAACAATTCAGTTTTTCTTCAATTTGTTCCATCAGTTCAATTACAATTTAATTTGTCACATTGTGAAATACGAAGTCCATGTTTATGAGGGTGAAAGTCAATGTCTGAACATGATTTTAATAGTACTCTTCTCTCAATGCGGAAGATCAGCGACTGTAGTCCACTTTATCCCGATTGACAGTGCTTCTCACTTTATCTGAGAAGCACTGGAGGCCCGAGCCAACTAACGGAGGAAAGTAATTTTGGCCGCTTGTAACCACAATCTTGTCCTTTCGGTCACGACCCAAAGGTTATGATCATAGGTGAGGGTAGAAACATACATCAGCCAGTAAGTTAAAAGCTTTGCCTTTCACCACAACGGTTAGCACCAAACCACCTGTGCATCTCGCAATCCATCCTGCTCTCACTCGTGGACAAGACTCTAAAGGTACCTGAACTCCTCCACTGAGGGGCAGTATCTGATCCGCGACCCCATTCTTTTCCAGGCAAGAAACATTAACTTGGAGGTCCTGATTCTGCAAAGCAATATACCCTGTATATTGACATATACAGTAAAGTCTCGTTATATCGATATCGGTTAAAACGAATTACTACTTATTACGATACTATTTTCATTTCCCGGCAAATTTCTAGTCTTTTATGATATAATTAGCTCCGTTAGTACGATACCCGGTTATTATGATAATCCGGTTACTACGATGCCCTTTTCATCTCCCGCCAGCCAATTTGGTCTGCTTATATCGATACAAAAGCAGCTTAAATCAATCTTTGCTTAAGGATTTCAATACCAAAAAAGAACACGGCGAACGGCTGCTTCCAGTCAACTTTATTTTTCACACTTCCACCACCAGAGTGCAGCACACACAGCGGAAAACACCCGTCCCTTGCGCCTACCCCTCCGGGTGGCAACACCTTCCCTATCGATAGTTCCGGGGTGAATTATGTCCCGGTAACCGGTAATCACTACAGCGTAAGTTTATTTTTATTTACTGTAGTACAAAATTTATTGTAGTACAAAAGCATGCTAGATACGCAATCCATGAACTCAAGGAGAAAATTACATGCCATATAAAAGATCCGCCCACTTTTAATGCAGTTCGGCGCAGGATCGGATATATGGATAGTCCGGTTATATCGGTATTTTTTCCGACTCCCGAGAATATCGATATAACAAGACTTTACTGTAGTTAATAATTGATAATAGATCATTTCAATGTGGTTGCCAGTAACTCTGTGTTCTCATCAACTACTTTCTCACCCTGATTTTAATAGCGCCATATTTTCAAGTCTTATTTCAGCATGTTTTTGAAATTTTTTGGGTGCAGTGTCTGCTCAAGGTGTGAGTTTCAACAGCCCGGGAGTGTTTGTAAAACATGACAGGACATTGTGTGATGTTTTGTGTGATGTTTTGTAAGTGTTTGAACAAGAAAACATCACATTGTCTGGCCATATACCATTTAGTTAATGACGTGCAAATAAAAGATGTCACCAGGAAAATTAATTTCAGCAATTATGTTCATATGTTAGTTTTATGTTTTATTTTACATATGATAAAACGCAAAGGCTTATTGAGTTAATGTACTTTTTGAGAAAGACTACTCAGAACATGTTCGCTTGCTTCCTCTGACTATAAGTGGAACAGCTGTCAGTATTTGGAGCTGTGGTTCGTGGGCTTTCAATCACATTTGTCAGTTCATTCCACTTGGAATTGAGATTGTTCACAGTGGGATGTTCTCATACTGGCCATCTTTGAACATGCCATTTTGGACTGATTCATGTTGAGGCTTATTGCTGCTGCAGAAAGTAAGGTGTCATTCTTTCAGTCAGCTTTAGCTCATAACAATGGGTGAGTGCCGACCTGTATTTCATTCTCAATTTCACGCTTGCATGTATTGATATTCAGCACATCCATGTTTTGTTTTGTTTTTTTACGGCTGAGGTTGGTATACTCTATTCATAGAAATGAACTGCCCATTAGTTCAGGGTAAAATATATACAGTATATACTGTATACATATGTATATACATATATAAAGATTAACATCCTCAACAGAGACACTGTTTTAACAAACAAAGGTAAACTGTCATGGGCATCTTCAACATGACATATTACAGGACTAAATTATACTCAGCAGTTTATGATGAGGAGAATAAATATCTGTACAGTTGTCCCTCATATATAGCAGAGTTAATTATAGATTACAGTTTTAATGAAATAAATATTTTTGCAGTTTGAGCATAGAAAACCTGTTTATGATTAATTAAATACATTTTAAGAGCCCTGCTTATAACATCCACCATTGATCATTACACTCCTATTAGTTATTTTTACATCACATTAGTGCACCGGCGTACATGCTTACCTTTAGTGCTATGTGCTAGCACAACTGTCTCTGAAGTTGCAAGTCTCAGATCTTTTCGAGTACATAAAAATGTGTTTCCCCACTAGTTGTTGAGTTAGAGAAATATTTTGTAACACACCATGCTTGTTTCCTTATTTATAAATAGAATATTCTGGTTGTTACAGCGTAGAAAACATTTTTGTGACCTTCTAAATGTTTTTTTTTACATTAGAGCGCTCTAGACATTATATAACACCCACATAGTCATCTTCTATTTTCATGCCTCATACTTGTATTTTATTATTATTATTTATAACCATTTTTATGTTTGAAAATGTTTAATTTAGGCAAAAAAACAACACAACAATATATGCATGTTTTAACTAATAGGCCATATTCAACCACAAAACAGCATGATTTATTAATATAGCTTGGAAAAAATGTGATACAGTTACATTCACAATCCTTATGTGACACATGAACTTATATTTCTCATGCCTTATGACACGAGAAAACAAGTTAATTTCAGCTAGCTTACAGTGCTGTCACTGGGATACAATACATTACCACATATACTGATGATAACATGTAATAGTTACAGTATCTTGCCATATTTTGATTATTTAAAACACTACTGAGTCTACTACTACACTACTCAGAAACACTAACTGGTCTGAGCAGCTACAACTGCAATCAAGTGCATTGCATCTCTTATGGCACTGTGGCGGAATTTGGGCTTAGTCATCTTAGTCATATTTTTTCATATATATTTTTGTTATCTTTAATGTGATGTACATTATTTAATCCAGTTGTCCACGGTGTCACTTCTTGCAGCTTGTAAGTCCCACCTCATGAATGTAAAACAAATATTCACTTCTGTTTGGATCCGTGACATTGTGAAATGTTTCACCCAGCAGGTGATTTGTTGTTTTTCAATTGACTGAGTTTCCCATGTGTATCCCTCTCATTCAAGCTTCTGCTCTATCAGCCAACAGAGGACACCTCTATTGTTACGAGATGCCTAAACCAGCACTTTGACATTGTTAATTCGATAACTGCGTTTTATATTTAGTAGGGTTACCCATCTCTTTGTGACTGATGATTCGATACGTATCTAGATACGTAGTTTACGATACGATTACAAAACTATATGTATTTAAAAAAATGAATACGATACAGTTTCACTGTTAAAGTGAACATATTAAGCCTTTTTCAGTTTTTTGACGTATACATGTTAGAATGTTGTATTCCCATGTTAAACAATGCCACAGTTTAAGATAATGAGGTTCGCGCATTTGAAAGTGAGCCCTGAAATGACATTTTATCTATATTTTATCTAAAACATTTACATAAAATCTATAATTAAAAAAAAAAAGTTTTAATGTAGGCTACAAGGTGGACTAGTGGTTAGCGCATACGCCACACAGCTAGGAGACCCGCGTTTGATTCCACTCTCAGCCATCTCTGTGTGGAGTTTGCATGTTCTTGCCGTGCGTGCATGGGTTTTTTTTCCGGGTAATTGACGACTCCAAATTGTCCATAGGTATGAATGTGAGTGTGAATGGTTGTTTGTCTATATGTGCCCTGTGATTGGCTGGCGACCAGTCCAGGGTGTACCCCGCCTCTCGCCCGAAGACAGCTGGGATAGGCTCCACCACCCCCGTGACCCTTGTGAGGATAAGCGGTAGAAAATGAATGTAATAAGTAGAGGAAATCCCTTTGTGGTAAACAATTTGATGTGCAACCACAACGATAATTACATAAATTATGTAAAAGGATATAGATTTTCGGAACTATGCACCATTATTTAAAACAATACAGTCAGTAAGCATATTTTTGTATTACTATTTTTCTTTTTTATTATATCCCCGGTGTCTGTCATTGCACTTATTCTTTTACGACAATGACCACAGCCATGTTTGTGCAACGCACCAGTTTGCATATGCTTTTGACCGTGCTAAATGAAGATGCAAAAATAAAGATCGCAAACGTTTTTATGCATTCATTTTCTGTGCTGCTTACTCCCCATTAGGAACCCGGAAGTATGCTGGAGCTTATCCCAACTGACTTTTGGTGAGAGATAGGGTACACCCTGGATTGCTTGGCAGCCAATTGCAGGGCACATATCAACAAACAACTATTCATACACACATATAATTTTGAGTTGCAAATTCACCTATCATGCATATTTTTGTAATTATGAAATGAAGCTGGAGCACCTAGAGAAACCCCATGGCCACACAGGTCGAGCATGAAAACTTCACACTGAGTTGCTCAACGAACCCAGATCTCCTGATGTGTGGGCGATATACTAACCACAAGGCCACTGTGCAGCCCGTTTTAATAAATCCAATTAGGAGTGTTAAATGATTACATTTGCATCTCTTCCTCCCAGTATTTAGAGCGTCTTATAATCTGCGTAATTCTGCATATTCACAAAGCACAAACACACAAAAATGGATTGTTATTGCAATTCTCTGTACTATGGATGAGCCGGATACTCGTTTTAAACCAGTATTGGTTACGGATAATGCATTTTTGCCGGATACAAATATGGAACGATTATATTTTATCATGATCCGTATCACGGTGTAAAGACCATGTATGTTTTATGTATTCACTCTTCATGCTCTGTGATTGGTGGCAGCCGAGACAGCGGCATGCATGAGCGCTATTTTCCTTGAAATGTCATCATATAACAGGTCTACCACTTATATACAATAAGTACAAATAAGTACAATAATACAATACAATATACTAAGAATTTGGTTAATTTCAGTTGGCAGGACACAGATAGTGGTGACATTAACTGATTAACTGGGGACTGGCCACTACATTACGTACACCTCCGCAGCGGCTCTGCCTCAATGTGCTGCAGTATGCACGCTGCAATCTTAAACTTGTTTTGTACACCGAGCATTTCACAAGAGAGTCACTGCCTGTGTTTTTTTCTTCATCTGTTCTCGTCTAATTTGGCTGGTGAGATAAAGTCAGTGGGAAAACTTGGCTTCAAGTACTGAACACTTTTGAGAAAAATACAGTGAACAATGCAGACAGATTATTTCCCTGTTTGCCATCATTGCATGTTTGCATGAATCACAGAGATCATTGAAAAGTAATTCAATAATAAGTCCTAAAGATAACTTATACACATACACAGTACACATATAGTGGGATAATAATACATATATCAACTTCTGATCAATCCATGTCAATTTCAGACATTAAAATAACATACAGATGTAAGCCCCACACATTTCCAGTTAAACCACACCAACGTCCAGTTTATGCCATTCCCATTCCCAGTACAGATACGGAGAATTTAGATGGGTGAACAGATACAGATACAGATGTACTCGCTGATCCCTACTCTTTACACCTTGTTAGTAGATCATCTTTCCATCTTTTTATACACTCAAACTTTCGATAGATCAGACACTGATGCTTCCCTTTGTACCTGTACCTGTTTGTGTTGCACTGAGTACTACAACAACATGGACTTGTTATAGCTGCTATAACAGCCAAGGTTAGTTTTGCAAGGTTGAATTCATAAAGGCTGATTCTGCTCCGTCAAACACACCAGACTAACTTGAATGTACAATACAGTACAGTACAGTATAGTATAATATAGTGTTATTGTGATGTATTATCTTGATGAATGGTGCATATGACATTTGTAACAGTCTGTTATTTAAACATTGTTGCCTTTGTGCAGAATGATGTTCTTCACAGACTATGGGAACGTGGCCAAGGTGGAGCGCTGCAACATGGATGGCACCAACAGGACACGGCTGGTGGATTATAAAATCGAGCAGCCCACAGCTGTGGCATTGGATGTGGTCAAAAAGCTGGTGTACTGGGCAGATACCTACCTGGATTACATAGATGTTGTGGATTACCAAGGCAAAAACCGACACACCATCACCCAGGGAAGCCAAGTGCGTGACTGCATTTTGCCTTTCAAATGGCCCGTTTTATTTTAAGACAGTTGGTTCATTCTCTTTTTGCTTGTATGATTCAGTCTCATCTTGATATAAAAGGTCAGTTCACTATAGTTGTGGTTGATGAATAAGACACACTGGGGGCAAATCTTTCAAATTAGCTCTTCAGCAGTCTCATCAGAGATTGTGGCCATTCATTAAAACATTCCTTGAGGCAATCAGAGCTACACATTCATGCAAGATATATATGTATTACATGCACAGGATCACGTTTTCAGAGGCAGATATTACTGCTTGCGGCCCAGGTAGGGAGGTTATATATGCTTAAAAATGCCACTGAGCTTGAATATTTCGAAATACACTGAAGAAAACTCCACATGCAGCAAATGCAGTTAAAGAAACTGGAATAGGCTTTAATTTAAATGTTCTTCACACTTAGTTTACCGTTCTAGATTATAATTGGTTGCTATGAAGAAGCCACCCTTCATTGTACTTATTTGTTTTTATTATCAATATAGGTAATTGATTAGCATTCATATCCTCATTATATTGGAGTCATATTGATAAAAAGATGTTGACACATTTCTCCTAAATCATCACTTTTTAAAGGTAAATTATTTTATATGTTGCGTGTATACTAGTATACTTTAACCCCACCAATATCTGTTGTCACATTAAATACAGATCGACATATATTATAGGTACACGTGCAATAGAGGAATACAGTAAAAATTGCACGTGTTGCATGAAACAGTGGTTTGCTTGTTTATTAATACATTTAGACTCATGATTCCCGGTGCCCCCAATGTCATGTTGCAGCTCCCTCAATTTAATTGTATTTCGTTTGAGCAAGGCTCGTCAAACCATGTCACTTTTCATGGATGTCAGGCTGCTAAATATGGATACTTATGTATCAGTCCTACATCAGCACCACTAGAGGTTTTCAGCTTCTCAGTCGAGTATTTTGGCCCATCGTCTGCATGCTTTGAGATAATACCCATCATTTCACATATTTGTATCTTTACGCTATAATAGAACAAGCTAATTTTATCATTTTTGCTTTTTCAGGTGTCAAATATTTATGCATTAACCGTGTTTGAGAACTACCTCTATGCTACCAGTTCTGACCCTTCCAAAGAAATGTCTGCTGTGGAGCTGCTACAAATCCACAGGTTCAACATCACAGCAGAGATGAAGACACTTGCAAGTCTGGGGAAGATGCAAACCCTCCGTGTTTACCATAAAGTCACTCAAACAAAAGGTAAGCCAGTTCCCATGTAGTGAGTGAGTTGGGCTGTTTGTACACCACCTAATTACGTGTACTGATTTTGTTCACAGTTAGGACTCATGCATGTGAGATAGATTCATATGGGAAATTGGGTGGATGCTCCCATATTTGTCTTCTGAGTGGCAGCTACAAGTCCAGAACGTGCCATTGCCGTGTTGGCTACAGCCTGGACTCTGATAGGCAATCCTGCAAAAGTAAGTACATTAAATTAGATTAATTAATCAATACATTGAGGATTAATCGATCAATCAAGTAATAATCAACTCTTGGTATTCTTTTTTAGTTAATGGAATATACCCTCTGATGTCAGACACCAATATGAATACTCATTCATTCATTCATTTTCTACCGCTTTTCCTCACGAGGGTCGCAGGAGGTGCTGGAGCCTATCCCAGCTGTCTTCAGGCGAGAGGCGGGGTACACCCTGGACTGGTTGCCAGCCAATCACAGGACACATATAGACAAACAACTATTCACACTCACATTCATACCTATGGACAATTTGGAGTCAACAATTAACCTAACATGTTTTTGGAATGTGGGAGGAAACCGGAGTACCCGGAGAAAACCCACACATGCACGAGGAGAACATGCAAACTACACACAGAGATGGCCGAGGGTGGAATTGAACCCTGGTCTCCTAGCTGTGAGGTCTGCGCGCTAACCCCAATATGAATATTTTTATTTAATTTATATTTTTATTTATTTTATTGTATTTAGTCATCCATGAAAACAGACCAGTTATCTTAGTGTTTTAGACTTAGAGGTTATCACATGGTTTGACTGGTATCAGGCCAGATATCATGCCCCCAAGTGTCAGTATCAGATTCTAGCACACGGGGGCATGATACTGGGCCTGATACCAGACAAACCATGTGATGATCTTATTATCACATACTATTTAATCATGAGCTCATTATCACGTACTTTCGTTTTTCCATCATGTAACGTGCCAGAGAGTTGAATTTTGATTTGAGAGAATCAGGCTCGTATTCATCCCCATTTTCTTTTCTGATTGATAAAATAATGTAGCGACCCTGACGTGTTCATGTTGACATGTTGTGCTCTTGAGTGTCTGACTGTTCCGCGTGACTGTGAATGCACCAGGGGTGGGGGCGTGTCGTGTTGAGGAAGCACTGTTGCGTTGCGTTGTTGCTGGCGGTGGTTGCAACGCCGTGGTTACGGCCGACAGTAGCCAGTATTGTTGTGTAATAAAAGCTTGTTGGCAATCACAGTCGTGTCCTTTCCATAGCGTCGGCAACAACGTTACAATAAACATAGACACGTATTTGTCTAACTCAGGTGGGGGAATACTTTCTACCAGTCTTCGTTCGTTCTTGCAGTTGCAGTCGCCCTTGGTTTTCCGATTTGTATTTGCATTTTTAGTTTTTTCGATCATTTCAAGAGTGTCCTCTTCATTAATGGTGATAAAACGTTCAATTTATAATATTCTGTTTGCTATTTTTCCTATTTGTCTTTCGCCGGGAGTGTCAACCGCTGACATGTTGACAGAGCACAGACGGCAGCAAAAAAAACGCTTGTGCGCTGTTCTCTGGTTGTTTCACGGGCACGATACCAGAGCAGCGCGCTCTGAGTGGATAGCTACGGGGGCTGATACTGGACATGGTTAAACTCTATAGTTTATCAGTATCACTGCCCTGGGCTTTGACACAGTATCATTTCAGCCTTTTCCCGTATCATTCATGGGCGGTTTCTAGGGTACAGGGCCAATTAACACTGTAGTATGTGATAAATCAAGATATTTATATTTAGACAACAAGATATTCACACATGGTGCACATGTGGTTAGCACACAAGCCACACAGGTAGGAGACTCGGGTTCGATTCTCCGCTTGATGTGGAGTTTGCATGTTCTCCCCCTACTCCAGTTTCCTCCCACATTCCAAAACCATGCTAGGTTAATTGACGACTCCAAATTGTCCATAGGTATGAATATGAGTGTGAATGGTTGTTTGTCTATATGTGCCCTGTGATTGGCTGGCGACCAGTCCAGGGTGTACCCCACCTCTCACCCAAAGACAGCTGGGATAGGCTCCAGCATACCCGCGACCGTTGTGAAGATAAGCGGTATAAAAAATGAATGGCTGGATATTCACACACATCAGCTTGGACTTTGGAAAAAGCAACTATTTTTTGATATGTTGTGGCCCAAACCAGTAGTTGTTTGTGTTTGGTTTATATTGATTTGGTCCGTCTAGGGCCTACGCGATTACCGCATTCATTGACACAAGCTTCAGCTGAATAAACTAAGAACGTCATCGTTAGTTGTAGTCCTAATTTAGATATATATCATTGTCGGCTCTTTTTTTATTTAAGGTCAGCGACAGTGCTAATTGGAGGCACTCATAAAGAACGCCTGAGAAGGACAACATAAAGTCATAATAGAGCAGATGGTGCATTTATCTGCTGTAGAATGATATTGATTGAAAGGGTGCTGATGGACTCAGATTCTTTGCAAAATTATTTAACACCATCGGCACACTGCAATTTTGATTGAGCATTTGTTGACTTGCCTAATCAATTCATGAAAACTGCATAGTTAACAATAAAGGCAAATCAAATTTACATCACAGTTTTAGGGGGGGGGGCAAGTTGCAGCTTGGGATGGGGGATCTGGGATGACATGTTTGATTTATTCCCCCATTACACATGATCTGTCGGTTTCGGTGTCTTTTCTCCTCCTTGCGCTTTCCGTCATCCTAAACATAATGAGATGGTAGTGCTAAATGGTCGTGCTTCTTACAGCGGTCACACTGTAGTATGAAATCTGGGTCTCTTGCAAGTTTTAATTGCCTCCTGGGTAGTTGGTTTCTCTCTCACAAAATGATAAATTGAATTGAGGCATGTGTGGTCCTCACCCACAGAACTGTAGTCTCGTGGGTAGGTACTGAGTGTGAGGAGAGGTCTGCCTCTCTCCCCGGAAGCCCTCCTTCATTCCTCCTCTTGCCTCTACAAAGGATCCCAAAGGGTTGGAGAACATAGAGCCCCCCATAGAGCGTAAGCGGCAGGGAGGCCGCAGAGGAGCTGCCTCAGCTTTCTAGGCTTCACTGTTTGTCCCTCTTTTGAGACGTCACATTATTTTAGATCAGAGACAGTGCTCTGCCAAGGTAAGTATTTGCCGTGGTCTATTTGCTCATACCTTTTTTTTTACGCTTCGAGACAACTTTTTAGCACAAGCATGATAGATGATACAGAATTGTCATTGGTATTGGTCATTGTCTCCATTAATGTGAATGGATAACTCTGGCTTTGGCTAAGCCTTGAGAACAATGTGCTTGGTGAAAGTGCTTAATGCTCGGATCAGCCCTGACAAATTGGTCCAATTAATTGACAATAACAGTAGAATGTTCTCTCCTTTCTTGCCTCATAGAGCCCAAAAATGATCTCTTCATGTTCTACGGTAAAGGGCGCCCTGGGGTCATCCGAGGCTTGGATATGAACGTTAAGTCGAGTGACGAGCATATGGTGCCAATTGAAGACCTTGTCAACCCTCGAGCTATTGACTACCATGCGTTATTGGGACATATTTATTTTGCTGACACCACCAGTTTCCTTATTGGAAGGCAAAACATCGATGGAAGCCACAGAGAAACTATACTTAACGAAGGTCCGTCAATTTTTTTTTTTTATGTTTTTTTTCATATAATGCAGAATTCCAGGTCCCTGTGTATTTTGCATTTAATATCTCATATTAGAGATTTTCCTCTAATTTGCTACTTTGCTACTTTGCTACCTTTTATCTTATCTGTTTCAAGATCAATGCCATTGGATTGTATCGTAAAATTCATTGTTTCACATTTGGATCTGATGATTTGCTCATAGAACTCGACAATGTTGAAGGAATATCTGTGGACTGGATTGGGAATAATTTATATTGGACCAATGATGGCTACAGAAAGACAATCAGTGTTGCCAGGTTGCAGAGAGCCTCTGAGACCAGGAAAACACTACTGGAAGGGAACATGTCACACCCACGAGCCATTGTGGTTGACCCTCTTAACAGGTAAGAAAATATGCTGTTCGGATTTCTACAAAACTTTAGTATCCACTAATCGGTCGTTAATCAAGGTTAATTGGTTCCAGACTTGATCATGATACGTAGGATTCCTTATTTATAAATTGAAAACCTGTTTATGACCTTCTTAATAATTTCTTCAATATTATGCAAGCACTCTAGACATGAACTAACACACCTATAGTCACCGTTTCACCAAATATCGGAGACATAATAAGAGTCAATAAGCCATTTAAGACATAGATAATTATTGTGGTCATGTGTGTTGCTATAAATGTTTTCTCTATGTGAGGTGAGTGGCGGGTCGACAGGAAGTGATATTGGGGTTCAAAGCTTCAAGAGTTTTTGCGCGACGTGGGTTATGGTTGTAGCAGTAGTCTGTGTTTTTATTTGGGATTTTTATGTGGGATTATTGTGCCTTTTGTGAGATCATTCAAACCTACGAAAAAAGCCTGTTGTTGTGGCGATCAAGATGCTTGTGTCTCAGTAATATTACTGACACCTAGTGACCAGTGTAGAATATTGCATATCATTCACAGCATATTTCACTGTGTTTTGAATACCTTATATTTGGACTTTAGTTCATGTAGCCATGTTTATCATTGAAAATGTTTAATTTAGGCAACAAAAAAATGTTTCTTACTCATAATGGGCCGTATTCAACCATGAAACAGCATGATTTATTCATTAATATATTTTGGGAAAAAAATGGTACATTGAAACTACAAAATTCAAAGTGATAAGTAGCAAGGGATGACTGTATACACAGTACATTTTCAGTTAGAGGTGTTATGGTGTTATGATCTCTAATGCAGAAAAGGGTGGATAAACAACTAACTCAGATAGACGATGCAGGACATACAGCACCATGGGAACTAAGTACTGAATGCTAAGGTGAGGAAACAAGGAAATCTTTACATGACAAGGGCAGTGTCACGAAGCACCAGGAGGATGGGGAAAAGGTCAATAAAAACACAACGCTGGGGCAATAACAGGAGGGATACAAATAATGGCATAGCAGCATGCAGGCAAAGCAGTACGATCCAACGTCTTCCTGCTGTAGCCTGGTGGCCAAATACCCCTAATGGTAAATCGGCTGCAGGTGCACCTCGTGGCACTGCCCTCGCAGGAAGGAACTGGATGTAAGGGGTCACCAAGGTGAAACAAAACAAAGCAACACAACAGAACCTAACAAGAGGTCGACTCACTTTTATTACGACAGTAACAGCACAACAGTTTCCAGTTTCAACTGGCTGTGTGTTGACCTCACATATATGCTGTTATACAAGCTGCACACTGAACACAACCAGTTATTTCTTCAGTGTTCATCTGGTGTATTAACATACTCACATAGACCCTCATTCAGTAGAACTGTTGTATTTTGTGAGTAAGATATTTATGCATCTCTGTCTGCCTAGAGACGAACCACCAGCACCAACTCATTAGCCATAGTTAACCTACTTGATTTGTTCCTCTGCAGACATAATACATGATTTCCTTTGTTAACTGAGGGCCAGGCTTACAACAAAGAAGGTGCTACAGAACTCAATTAAAGTTTTCCAATCATTTGTAGATTGACTATTTGTTAACACAGTTGGTTTGTTATGCTATGTATTTAAGTCATTATACTGAAGTATTTCCCACCTATCGGGGGATGGAAGGATTGCCAAAACTTAATTTCCTCTTGTGTTCTAGGATGGAAAATACCATCAAATTAATTTAAAGGAGGGTATTGATTTATTCCTGTGAGTGGTGAGATTAATTTGGACAGAGGAAGTATAATACTGTCCAGCAATATAATTTATTTATAAGTTATTCATTAATGAACATACGGTAAAGTTATTAATTGACCACACATGTTCATGTTTTGAATTCTGATTGGAAATGTTGCCCCTGACGGTGCATAGAATGCATGTATTCATTGTATCAATTAAAAACTGTACTTGTAGCCCAAGGATGGCAATCATTATTTAAAACAATATATATGTATATGTTGTGCTTTATTTCTCATATCTGCAGTTAATTCAGCTCAATATGCTATTTAATTGTCTTTATTATAGGGTCGGCAATACAGTCATCACTCGTTTATCGTGGTTAATTGGTACCGTGATGAGTGAATTTTTGCAAAGTAGGATTCCTTATTTAGAAGTGAAATACTCTTGTAGTTGGAACATAGAATATTGTTTGTGACCTTCTAAATACATTATTAGAGCCCTTTAGACATGAAGTAACATTACTATAGACTGTAATCAATTATGAATTAGTGCTGATTTATTAATGTATATATTTTAAAAAGGCATGACAATTTGTGCGGTGAGAACTGTATTTTTTTAAAATACTGATTCAAATTAAAATATGGAACATGGAAAAAGCCATGAAACGTCTGTGACAATCTGCATAAGGACGAATAATACAGGATTATATTATTATAATTTGAGTCTCTTTGGAATTAAAGGAATGATCTTCTTTATTAAATTGGAAGTTGCCTGCTTGCGAACAGATTCAGACACAATCTTTTTTTCTTTTACATTTTGTTAACAATTCAGCCTTGGTGGAGGTCTCTGTAGGTCTGTTGAAAAGCAATTGTGTAAGCCTACATCAACTCTCACTTGTATTGATTGATAAGAAATCAAAGGAACAACCTTAAAGTCGATGTGTCAAGAGATAAGGGTGAGGCTGCATAACTGAAAGATAGCCGAAATGAACTGCTGTCTTGAATGAAAAGCAATCTGGTGGAGTTGAGATTAAACTGACAGGAATTGAGCAGGATTATGAACAGAAGCCGCTCTTCTGGACTTAGTAGAAACTTTTTGGTACAGGATGTCATGTTTGTGGAGTGGCAGGACTCACCATTGTTACGTCTTCCTAGGTGGTTATGGTCATGTTTGTTGGTTTGTATGTCTTTGATGGTCTTCCATCAAAATTCTGTTCCGTCCATTGTCTAAACCACTCACACTGTTAATGTCACTTGACTTACAATGAGAAGTGCACCCTGGACTGAACATCATTTACACATTGCTAACCCAGCTACAGTCGTGGCCAAAAGTTTTGGCAATGACTTAACATCGATGTTTCAATAACTTGGTTCTTATTTTTCAGTGTATTCCACATACAATGTTTCCTTAAGAAATAACACAGGTGTGACTGAGTCTAATTCAAGTCACAATTTTGACAATATCATGAAAGATTTGTAACACCACTTCCTGAACTTTAGTCTGTTGAGTAAAATTTGTCTCCATCCAAAGTATTGCACTAATGTGATTGCTATGTCATTCCAATAAAACAACACATTTTCCCACATAATCTGCCTCATTGAACGCATCTATTAATGTCAGGTGTGGATCATACTAATACTAATACTAAATGCCATGTCAGCAGTTCTGTGAAAGTCACACTGGTCTTATTTAAAATATAATACAATTCAAAATGCATTAATTGTGTTTGTCATTTAATGGTGTATCACATTGTTAAAATTGCATATTTATATTATGCAATATTATATTATATAATATAAGGCAATTACTTCAGACATGCATCAACTTGGCTTGTCTTGTCTTTAGTTGAGACCTGACTTGGACTTCCACATTTTTATTTGAGACTTGCAAAACAAGGACTTTCTCCCAACTTTAACAAATATTAAAGCAGCAGGGTTGCAGTGGAGCCTCGGTTAGGGTATGCCCTGGTTAGCGTATACTTTGGATTCCGTCAAATGTATACAAAATCTTTATATTGTTTGAGTACACAGCGTCAGTTGTTGTACATGGTGCTGGACCTGTTTCATTATTAATACACTTTGTGAGTCCAACTGTGTTTGCAATGTATCTTTGTACTGTATCACAAACCGGGCCTGTTAACAGCCTGTTAGCGTGCCCTCAACTGGAAAATGGAACTGGAAGTCATCCTCCCCAGTTGCCCGTCAGTGGTGTCGTCAGCGGTCTGCACTGTAGCTTTTTGCTTGCTCACTAACACTGGTACGGCACAACTTTTTTTGTATTGGTCACGGCTGTAGAAAAACCCACAATGGAAACAAAGGTAAATTGAGGTTGAATGTTCATTTATCCGTCCATTCATTATGTATATGTATTTGAAATGATTTACTGCATATAATACTTTAAATGTAAACTGCTAAAACATTTTTATTAACATTTTTGGCTTTCCGGAATGGAATGACTGGATTTGCGTTGTTTGTGATGGGGAAATTTTTATTTGGTTAGAGTGTGTTTTGGGTTTCATCGATCGTCTGGAATGGATTAATGATGTCAACCTAGTTATCTCTGTTATCCCAAAACGTTTAACCACAAATGTATGAACTCAACAAAGAGAGTGTATGGCAAGGATCTAACACAGAATAATCTGGTTTTGAGCCAGAAATGCAAGCCACATGCACCACTGCACCACAATGTCAGTGTCATGTCAAGCCTCATGAATGTGATTTGGCTTCAACATTATTTAGACATTTACTGTGGGGGAAATCATTATTTGAGCTTTACCCCTTTAGAAAATATGAACAGTCCATATTTGCAATGGTAGGTCTAGAGAAAAAGACTACAAACCACTATAACCACCCCTCCCAAAAAAAAATCAAGAAAAAAAAAAAAAATTTTTATTGAGTGAAATACTTTTAATATTTCATCATCAAACGGATCCTGACTTAGTACGTGGCGAGGATTTGGACCACTCATTTCTATCGATAGTCTCCAAATGTAAAGGTTGTTAAAATTAAAGGCTGTTGCTTGGCAACTCAATTTCAATTTCAGCTTCATTTACAGACGTATTCTATTTAATTAAGGTTGAGAGACCTACGCTAGGCCTCTCCAGGATCCTAATGTGCTTTTCTTGATACACTCGTTTGTTGCTGTGGTGGTATGCTTTTGGTCATTCACATGCTGGAAGACCTATTCATTGCCTTTTTTCAGTGTTTTGGCTAAGGCAAGGAGGTTTTCATTCAATATTTCACAGTACATGTCTTTATTTATCAGTCCCTCAATGCAGTGAAGTCTTCCGGGAGCCTTTGTAAAGAACAACACCAACACAGAATGTTGCAGACAGACCTGTGCATGTCCTTTTTTTTTAGTAAGGGGTCATTGTGGGCACTGCAGGACCTCAATGCATTATGTTGAAGTGTGTTACTGCTGTTTTTCATGGTGATTGGTGTCGCAGCTCCCTTAAGGCCATAAGCAGGCTTCTCTCGGGGAGTTCTGGGATCCCTCACCTTTCTCAGAGTCAATCTTACCCAACGTCTTGCAATTTGACAGGGGTTCTAATTTCACTCAATAAAATACCAAATTAGTGTATAACCATGATTTTATAAATATAAGTATATGTATATATTGCTGATATTCTCTCTCTTTGCTAAAACAAACAAACCAAAAATGATGCACTGTTCTGATCTTGGGAAACTCTAATAGCTCTTCAATTACTGGTTTCACGATAATTATCATTGACACAAGCAGTTCTATGTACAGTTTTGATTTTGATTGATTGACTTTTGTGCTTGTGCATTGGTTAGCTGGATGTACTGGACAGACTGGGAAGAGGATGAGGTCAATGACAGTATTGGGAGGATAGAAAAAGCCTGGATGGATGGATCAAACCGCCATATTTTTGTCACCTCAAACATGCTATGGCCCAATGGCCTGACTCTGGACCACAGCTCCAGTACCATGTACTGGTGTGATGCCTACTATGATCACATCGAAATGATTTACCTCAATGGGACGGGACGAAAGGTGAGTTTTAAACTGTAATGTTGTGGAGAACAGTTCTATTCTATTCTATTGCATTTCTAATATCCATGCTATGAAACGAGGTGTGTTGTTTTAAGATATAATTTTTGTTGTTGCACAGTGCCATCCTTGTTCTGTCAAAACATGAGCTGTTTCATGTATGTAAGCCCAATATGGTGTGGTATGGAGTGACTAATAGAAAAATGCTGTGCTGATTAGAAATAGAAACACTGTATAGATATCTCCTGATGAACATATATTCACCATACTGTTTCAGAATTATTTTATCCACACCCTTTCTGAGATTTTTGCATAAGCGCTCAAATATTTTGATAACAGTGTTGCTTTGCTTACCATTGCAGGTGGTTTACAATGGAAAAGAGCTTAATCATCCATTTGGAATAACTCATTATCACAATTTTATCTTTTGGACTGAGTACATGAATGCATCAGTCTTCCAGCTGGATTTGTCCACCGGGGATGTCAATGTGTTGCGGATTGAAAGACCACCATTATTTGGCCTCCGGGTTTATGATGCACAAAGTCAGCAAGGTTGGCCGCTTTCCCTTTTTATTCTCTCTGCATCCTGTGCTACTGAACCGTAGCAACCCACACTGTGAAAGTTGGACTACATATCGAACCACCCTCTGTTGTGTGTCCAGACATTAGCAATGCAGTGTATTGGTGTGGAAGGTTTATTACGAAATATCAAGGGTTAGATCAAAAATTGGCAAAGCAGTGGTTCTTGTAAGACAGAAACACTGCATACACAACAACCCACTCACAAGGTTATAATCAGGGCCTGTTTGCTGCTTCCCAGTATTAATTAATGATCTCATCTGTTCAGTGTATTCCTTAACTATACGCAGCTACTTTAAAGGCACCAATATTGCACTTGCTATATCGGTAGTTAAAGTTGTCGGTAATATATTCTCACCCAATATGCCATGCGATTGGCTGGAAACCAGTCCTGTGTGTACCCCGCCTCTCACCCCTTAAGTCAGCTGGGATAGGCTCCAGCACCCTAGTTAGGACAAGCGGCATAGAAAATGGATTGATGAGATGGATTCTCACCCAAGCATTGACTACTCACAGTTATTTGCCTTACAAATTGCACCAATAAATGCATAAATGCACACAGGAATCAAATTTGGCATTATAAGCCAAGATATAAAAATCACAGTGACAGACACTTTGAAATCTCTCAAGCCTCGATTCTGTGAAGTTATATCGGGTGGCCAAGGCTTTCTCTTTCTACTGCAAATGATGATGGATTCATGCTGTTAGAAAGCTGAAAAGAGCAGATAGGTAAGGTAACGGATATTACTGGCAGTAGAGAATGGAACTGGTCCGCACAGCAAGCATTTCTTTTGTTCTGCGGTACAAGGCATTACACATTGGACATCAGACATTTTATCTTGGGACTACAAACACATGATGCTCCAGCTTTTAAAAACTGTTATTAATAATGTTGTTATATATTTTTACCTAGTATTTTTCATTGAACAAATCGAATGCTGAGCTACCTGTTATTTGCAGTAGTCAAATCAACAAAACATCAACATGGCGCAGAGCATAAGGTGGGCTTTGGAAAAGCTTTACATAAGTACAACAACATATATAGGTCTTTTTTTTCAGGTGACAACGCATGCAGCTTGAATTATGGCGGCTGTGGTACCCTCTGCCTTGCCATCCCAGGAGGCAGAGTGTGTGCCTGCGCTGACAACCAGGTTCTGGAAAAGAACAATGTCACCTGTACAGGTAGGAGGATATAATGAATCAGACAAAGCAAGAGGCTTAACATCATCTTTTCCTAGTGCACTGTAATCCCTCCATCCAATGGGGAGAAGATTAACTAATAGCTGCATCTCTTCCAATGCAAGTCTGGTAATGAAAACATGAATCGAGAAGAGAAGTATTCCCATTGGGTTTCCATAAATTACATTCAAATCCCAGTGGTTAAGAATGAGGTTATGACACTATGATAAGCGTGTTTTCATATAATTATAGCTCTGCCAATAATTTCCATTAAACTAATTCTTCATGGAAATTTTGCTTCACTATTGTTTCAACCAGAAGTCTCCAGCAGTGGTTCAGAACCTCAGCGATGTAAAAGTGAGGAGTTTCAGTGTCGAAACCAACGCTGCATTCAGCCTCTGTGGAAGTGTGATGGAGACGATGACTGTCTGGACGGCAGCGACGAGGAGAGCCACATATGCTGTGAGCACTGTAGTGTCTATGGCCACTTAGAATAATTTAGCAATTTGCAGATTTTTAGAACAGCACTGCAACATAAATCAATTTGTTTCGACTTCACAGCGAAGTCGGCGTACCCAGATGGTGGAATACATTAAAACAGACCATTTTGGTAGGAAGCAAAAATACAGCTGGAATAGGTGCAGATTCTGGAAGAACTATAAAGCTTTGTGTGCTGGTTATAGTGTGTAGCTGCTCTATAGGAGTCCACAACTCGATAGAAACAGTCGAAAAATGATCATACCGTCATAGGTCCACTTTAAAGGAAATTATTTATTAAAATTAAATTTGAAAAGCATTTTTTAAATGTTCTTTTTGAGAGACAATCCAAACATTAGGGAACATTAGGCTGGAAAATAAATGTAATGTTACTAGAATAAAGTAAAAATATAAAAAATATTAAAGGTGATATCCCAAGAAATTCTAACATACAGATACTAGACAGTGCAGCGAAGGGACCCGCTACTAAATGATGATAGTAGATTGCTGGCAATAAATTCATACAATGTCGTCGAACAAATACGAGAATTTTAGTTACAAATGTTGGTCGGTGCTTCTGGCCTCACAGGCCCTTACCGCCCACCACTGCTCGAAACAGTCTTACAACACACACACTCGGTTAGTAGCTCGCATATGTGTGCTATATGGCTGCAATTTGTCACAAGCATACCACAGATGATGTCTTTATGGAGGCTGTCAGAAAACATAATACTGTACACACAATATTGATTTTAATGTTTCTGTTTTCTCCGTTCCCATATTTCATAATGTGTCTTTCACTCAAAAAATGTTAAGTAAAATTCACTTTTTTTGTCGGGCTTTGTCGTGTTCTCTTTTGCAGATAATCACTCATGTTCAACTGATCATTTCAAATGCAAAAACAACCGCTGTATTCCAAAAAGATGGCTTTGTGATGGTAAAAATGACTGTGGTGATAATGAGGATGAGGCAAACAACACATGTTCAGGTATGTATGTATGTATTTTAAACGTAGCTATCAGTGAATTGTGAATATTTGATGTATTTCAATGTAACATTGATGTTTGAAATAAATAAAGCAAAACTTTAAAAAGCATAATATAAGCACTTTTGACATTAAACACAAGGGATATATATTTAAAAATCTGATTTAAAATCTTATTTTTCAAACCATTGTTTGTTTTCAGAGAGCTTTTATTTGAAAGACCCTTTAAATATCCCCCCCAAATCGTTTGCCCTCTTCCTTTATTTTTTTTAGTAGTGTTTGTCACACTTACAGTAAATGTTTCAGATCATCAAACAAATGTAAATTTTAGTCAGAGACAACACAGCTAAACACAAAATGCAGTTTTAAAATCTGAAAACATCCAAACCTACATGGTTCTGTGCGAAATAGTGATTGACTCCCCTGTTGCACCCCCCAGAAAGAAAGTAATTGAGCTCTATCAGTCTGGAAAAAGGTTATAAAGCCATTTCTAAAGCTCTGGGACTCCAGCGAACCACAGTGAAGGCTGAGTTATACTTTCTGCACGAACAAGCTGTGTGGAAATCCGCTGGAGAGACCCGTGTGTGTCTTTATACTTTTTGTGGCATCTGCTCCCAAACTGCAGGGGGCAGACTATCAGAAACACACGCATTTGACTTTCAACATGGCGACATTTGCGTCTTGTGCGTCTACTTCTTGAAGAGGAGGAATTGTGTTGTATTTACGTATTTACTGCTGCAACAGAAAGATAGGAAGATAAGGTGGTCCACTTGTCCTTTAAATAGGAGGAGTGCTGCAATCACAGCTCAATATGACTTTCAGACTTCCTTCCTCTCCTCTTTCTTCCTATCAACACCAAAGGGACGTATACCCTGGCAGGAGAATGTGCTTGCAAAAGAAAATACAAATCAAACATCTTGACTTAAAACACAACTTGTTTCAGTATTTCTTTAGCCTTAAAGTACTGGGCGTCAGGGCAGTCTGCCTCGTATACTAAATGCCAGTATTTCTGTACCTCAGCTACAAGGATCTCCTGCTCGCCTGTGTTTATTTTTTTCCACATGTCTCCATCCGTGTAGTTAGAAAAATGTGGAGGTGCACGGAGCAGAACTTTTCCGCATGAATGGAGCTGCTCAAGGAGGCGTGGGTGTGAAAATTATGTCCTTTGTTGTGCGGACGTCGGAAGCACAAATTCTGATGTCTCCCAAAAAAATCCTACTAATATTTTAATTTGTTTGATAATCTGAAATTGTGACAAACATGCAAAAACAAAAAAGAAACGAGGCAAACACTCGTTCACATCACTGCAGTTGCAACTGATTTACCACCAGCACTGATGAAATAATAGATATGATAGATTTGTTACACTGCAGAGTGGCAGCTGTACATCAGAAGTACTTATAATATATCACATTAGAGCCATCATTGATGCCTCTGCGGCTCTTTTAATTGGAGGATCAATCAACATGCATTAAAGAGAAGGTGATGAATGTTCCCTCATTAGATTGACACGTATATTCCACATCAATGTAAGATCACTGGCGGGTCTGGGTGCCAACCAGTGCTGTGGCGCATGTAGCTGTCAGCCCGTCAAGTGGCACATTTCCCAAGGCCCTGAGACCTTCAGAGCTGCACTGAGTGATCGAGTGATAAAGTGCAAGGCAGACATTGACATCACAGTGATGTAGTGATCATTAGAGTTGTTCTAGGCAACCCACATTGACTTATGCAGTTTGGATTTTAATGAAGTGCAAGTCTTTCCTCTTTCACAGCTCAGTCCTGTCAGACTGACCAGTTCTCGTGCCAGAATGGGCGATGTATACCTCAAGCTTGGCTGTGCGACAGGGAGGATGACTGTGGTGATGCATCTGATGAAGGATCATGTAGTAAGTCCATACATGTATTTTCTCTTATTGAAATCTCACATACAGACAACCATTAACACTCACATTCATACGTATGGACAATTTGGAATCGGCAGTTAACCAAGCATGTTTTTGGAATGTGGGAGGAAACCGGAGTACCCGGAGAAAACCCACGCATGCAAGGAGAACACGCTTCCTAAATTTATTTAACTAAAATGCACTTACTGGCAATGCCACAGAAATGGAGCCGTATTAAGAGGGTGAGAAACACTGTGAACATGCACCAACATGTCTCTTTGAGGAATTTGATGAATTTGACTGACTCCAGTATATTAAAAGTTTCTGTCCAGAAGTGGCAAAATTAAATCCCTAATTTTACAATAAAACCCACACAACTTAGTCCCTGATTTGTTACAAAACACTCGGACGCCACCGCTTAACCAAAGTATCCACAAGTACAAAAGTGGTTTCTGGGGTACAGGAATGGTGAAGATGAATGTGTCTATTGTCGTATTCCAGGCCACTTCAAGGCTTCATTGAACAGGTAAGTTATTCACAGCAAAATCCAGCAGTTCCGGGATGTCCTTAGCACATCTACTACATCAGCTTCTGTTGGGAACGATCCGAGAGCATCATCCACATAGTAAATGTCTTGATGAAATGGTGAGCATTTTCTCCCTCTTGTGCTGCTTTGGTGGTCACCAGTGGTGACAGGCTTTTCCAAGACACCTGGACCTGGAATCGATACCCCACCACTTATTTTTTCATTTTTGAACCACAAGACGTCCCTGTGTTCTTCCTGTAACATTGACTTGATGTCAGCAATTACATCAAAGGTGGAAGTTGATTTTCCCTCTCATACCCATAAAAAGCTTTTTCGCCCAGGTGGTCATCTTGCTGCACTGGTGTATGTGGGGAGCTGTTCTGCTTGAAACCCTGACTGAAGTCCTGCTTTATTTTGGTTATCACAAGGATGCAGCAAGGATTGCTGGGACAGCTGTTTCCAGGAAGCATGTTTTGGATGTGTTCCTTCCTGAGGAGTGGTGTGCTCCATATAGGCAAATGTCACCAACAATGACACAAGGAGATTACGTGGCCCATGATACTGCTGACACACTTTAATTTTATTTAAAAATACCCTGTCCTAAAAGGAATATAGGGGAGGTATTTGGTCTGCTGTCGCTCGCAGATGTGTTGGTACCTCTGGAGTTGGAATGTCTGCTCTGAGTGCACTGTTACAAGTTGGAAGTGGAATGCTTATTTCTCCTTTGAGTGGCTCAACAATGTAGCCTTGAGCTCTTCTTCCAGTCACATTAAGAACTCCAGCATATGTGGAAAGGATGCATGGGTCCCAATGGTTCTTGTATTTTGGAGGCATCAAATAACACTGTCTTGGTTAATGGGGCATTCCTTCGGTTGTCTCCAGTTGTCTGCAGTCTCCAGTTCCCCATCATAGTATCTAGTAGTGTTCATCAACTTTGACTACGTTGGATCAGGACCTGGATGAAATGCAGCTATAAGTGGTTCACTGTTGCAGTCTGCACTTTTTATCAAAACGACACACTTCCGTGCCAGTTGGGAAACTGAAGTTCAGCAGTCAAAACATATGCTCTTCCTGTCGTCTAGCAGCATTGCTTGGAAGCTCTTGCATTTCTTAAAGGGGTGATTTCTTATGTATTGAGTGTAGTATGTTCAGGTCTTCTTGCTTCCCTGCACTATCAATACTCTCCTTTAATTAGTTTTTTGGACTGAAAATAGCTAAATTCCCAGTCATTTCCTTTTTTTTGAGTGGGCACTGTGGAACTAGGTACATTAAAGCTTGTAGCATTCCTTGTTTTGCCTCCCTGATGACAAACTGAGAGACTACCGAGAATAGTGGGAAAGATACATTATGGTCTACCTTATATATTAATCCAAATGTCAACCAGTTGTCTGTAAGTGGAAAAACAACTTCTCCACAATAGGGCGGATTCCTCTTGCCCTGTCCAAGTATGACAATCACTGCAGATAAGCATCTTCCTTTTTAGCTTTAAGTTCAAAGAGTCTCCAAGCTCTCAAAGGCTGAGATTACCTTGGTTTTCTCGGTTCAATGTCAGGAAAGTGCTCAACTTCCAGCTGAGATATCTTTCTGGCTCATCATCAACTCATCTGAGATGTACTCTGCAAGGTCCAGTACATGTAGATCAATGGCTGTTGTGTTTGTTGTGTTAGGCCAAACTATTCATCTGGGGGGAATATCTTGCACCCATGTGTGTTTTCACATATTCACTTACTCTTTAATGTGAACTCGATAGTTTTGGTAAGCGCTTGACGCCTGCTGAGCTTCTTCTTGTGCTTGTCTCAGCAGGCTCCACACCTTGGCTTTGACTGGCCTCTGCTTCTCTTTCCTTCCAGATGAGCCTTCTCTATTTTAATACCCATTTCCTTTTTGCTTAAACTTGCTCAGGCCCTTGCTGCCTCCACCTATGTGCGAGTCTTAGCTGCTTCCAGACTGACAGCGAATTGACATGAACATGATGATTGATAAGAACCGGATGGAGAGTGTGACATATGGACATTGCATCAAGAGTGTCCAGATTAGTTTGCACCTTTTGAAGTTTCCTGTTTTGAAGCTTCTTGCTGAGAATCTTTCATCTGCTCCATCTTCCGTTGGTAGGTTGCTATTTCACTGTATCCCTTGTGTGATGTTGTAGTCAGTACTTATAGTTGGAAAGAGGTAAAACAAAAGAAAGAAAAAGTAAAGACATGATAGCTGCTACATCTTAGTAATATTGAGAGCTCAGAGTTAACTCAAATAAATTGTTTCAAATAATTTAAGTGGTGTGATGAACACAGATGCACACACACACAAACTATAGTGATGGCAACATGCAGAGAGAAATCGCAGCAGGACCACTGGGCTTTCCATACGGAGTCTCCTGAAGCTTAGACAAAAGTTCATCGTGCAGGTCATCCTGCAGCATGAAGCTTGATGTTCTATCAGAGTGCTCAGTGGGTTGCAGGAAACGGGACATTTAATATGAAGACAAATTAAGTCATCCAAATAGAGGAAGCAGATTTGTGCGCTTGACAATACATCACACAGCGGTATTGTCAGTCAGATGAGGTTTGTTTGGTTGTTTGGACAACAGTCTGATTTCAGATGAGAGAGACTCTCAGACACTTGCATTGATCCATGTTGGGTGTGAGGCAGAGGATGCCAAAACCAATTTTTGGTTAGACAAGAGACAACCACATTATACCCTCATTGTGTTGTGAACCACTGGGTGGTATACCTCTTGGTACAACCGCATGACTGCATGAATTACGCACTACAATGTTAGTATATCTTTATACAATTTGGATATTGTTTATTAACACCATCAACCTACTGTAACACTATGCACTAACTGATGGTTGGCAAGTACTGCACTGCCTGTTTTGCCTCTGACTCCTTTTGATGAATCCTAAGCCGCTTTAAAACACGGTCACAAACAGCCAGGGTGTAAGCAGTAATGAAGTTCATGCCTGGTTTCATTCAGTCATAATCAAGCTGTGCAGGAAAACATATTCTCTCAGTCACTGTTGTCTCAGCTTCTTCGGGCATTACTCCTCAGTAGGCACTCCAGTGTGCAGTCCTGGCAGCCCACTCAGCCCACTGGAGCTACTATGGGTTTAGGAACACCTGAAGCTCAGTGGAGTCATGGAGTCGCCTTCAAGATTGATGTTAATTTGGATTTTGTTTGTCAGTAGTTTAGTAGTTGTCACACACTGTCTCACATTGGATTTTCTGTTCACATGAACCTGACATTATTTATGGATGTTGGTGTTTCATTTTTAGCCAAGCTCACTGTTTACTTGAAACCTTCATTATTTATGGATGCTTCATGCTTCATTTTTAATGAATGTTAAATTCAATTCAGCCACAGGCTGTCAGTGAGAGCAAACATATTCGAAGCAAGTATACATAACATTGCTCTGATAAAAAAAATATGATATGCTACCAACAGCCTTATTTATTCTAGTCAGGAGAAGCAGATGCTAATAAATCAATTCAAATGTAGGATTGCGTTTCATTCTGAGTCAATAAAGCTGTATACATCCTCTAAGGTTATTTGAATGCATTTCTCAAAGAGGAGTCCTATCTCAAAATCTAAAAAGAAAATAATATCTGATTGGAATACCAATTTCATCAATCAACAGTAGGGAAAAGATGGTGCATTGCTGTTGGTCTGATAGCACTAAATTCCCCTTTAAATGTTCGGTAGAGACTGGAAATTTGTTGACAAACAACATACCGAAGCAAATTTGCTTTGTTGGATTAACGGTGGTAAAAAGATGATGATATCAATTAAAGTGGCCTAAAAGTGTTGATGATACCACACCAAGTGTAAAAAACAATAGCAAAATTAAAGTCCTCACACCGATACATAAAGAAATATGAAATAGGAGTGAAATTAAGTGGGGGTTTTGACACAATATTGAAATGCCACCCAGCAAGTTTCCTGACGCAATCTCGGCTGTGACGTCACTGTCCGAATAAGTTCCAGGAACCAGATTTAAAAATATTCACAACAATAATACAATAATATCCACTGTTATTGTGTTGTTGTTGTGATAAGTATGACTTAACACACACAAAGAAATTGCCATATTTCATTGTCAGTAAGTGGCACAAACAGCTGCAAAATAAAAAAAAACAGTAATCAATGCTTATTTTGCCCTGGAATGAAACCCCATACTATTATTCTAAAATTCATACCTTAGATTCATTTATGTAGTGGTACCTTGACATATGACTGTCCCAACCAACGACTCTCTGATTTTTTGCTTTGAACTGTAAGCTAAAATGTGGGTTTACAAGCTGCTTTTTCTTGGCAGGCATAGCCAAGGACGGTGTCAAAGTGACAATGACTGAAGAAGAGAATTGATGTAAACAGCATTAGCAGCCAGGAAAGATACATATATTATAGCAATCAAATGTATCTTATTTATTATGTAACTATTATAACTATGATAGTGACAATGTCTAATTAAAATAACTAATTGAATACAGAGCCACCATCCACAGATACGGACCTGGAGTTTGTTCTTCAGTGAGGTGCACCACACAATGTACACATTAGCACTCAGTAAGGTAATCAAATCTTACCTGTATGCATTCCTACATAGTATCAGCATTTGGTGGTGAGGTGAAAGAAAAAGGACAAAAACACAGTATAGTATAGTATCTACAGTGAAGAAAATAAGTATTTGAACACCCTGCTATTTTGCTATTTCTCCCACTTAGAAATCATGGAGGGGTCTGAAATTTTCATCGTAGGTGCATGTCCACTGTGAGAGAGATAAACTAAAAAGAAAAATCCAGAAATCACAATGCATGATTTTTTAACAATTTATTTGTGTGATACAGCTGCTAATAAGTATTTGAACACCTGAGAAAATGAATGTTAATATTTGGTACAGTAGCCTTTGTTTGCTATTACAGAGGTCAAACGTTTCCTGTAGTTTTTCACCAGGTTTGCACACACTGCAGGAGGGATCTTGGCCCACTCCTCCACACAGATCTTCTCTAGATCAGTCAGGTTTCTGGGCTGTCGCTGAGAAACACGGAGTTTGAGCTCCCTCCAAAGATTTTCGATTGGGTTCAGGTCTGGAGACTGGCTGGGCCATGCTAGAACCTTGATATGCTTCTTACGGAGCCACTCCTTGGTTTTCCTGGCTGTGTGCTTCGGGTCGTTGTCGTGTTGGAAGACCCAGCCACGACCCATCTTCAATGCTCTGACAGAGGGAAGGAGGTTGTTCCCCAAAATCTCACAATACACGGCCCCAGTCATCCTCTCTTTAATGCAGTGCACTCGTCCTGTCCCATGTGCAGAAAAACACCCCCAAAGCATGATGCTACCACCCCCATGCTTCACAGTAGGGATGGTGTTCTTCGGATTGTACTCTTCATTCTTCTTCCTCCAAACACGCTTATTGGAATTATGACCAAAAAGTTCTATTTTGGTCTCATCTGACCATAAAACTTTCTCCCATGACTCCTCTGTATCATCCAAATGGTCATATGCAAACTTAAGACGGGCCTTGACATGTGCTGGTTTAAGCAGGGGAACCTTTCGTGCCATGCATGATTTCACATCATGACGTCTTAGTGTATTACCTACAGTAACCTTGGAAACGGTGGTCCCAGCTCTTTTCAGGTCATTGACCAAGTCCTGTCGTGTAGTTCTGGGCTGATTCCTCACCTTTCTTAGAATCATTGAGACCCCACGAGGTGATATCTTGCATGGGGCTCCACTCCGATTGAGATTGACCGTCATGTTTAGCTTCTTCCATTTTCTAATGATAGCTCCAACAGTGGACCTTTTTTCACCAAGCTGCTTGGTAATTGCTCCGTAGCCCTTTCCAGCCTTGTGGAGGTGTACAATTTTGTCTCTGGTGTCTTTGGACAGCTCTTTGGTCTTCGCCATGTTACAAGTTAAAGTCTTACTGATTGTATGGGGTGGACAGGTGTCTTTATGCAGCTAACGACCTCAAACAGGTGCATCTGATTCAGGATGATACATGGAGTGCAGGTGGACTTCTAATGGGCAGACTAACAGGTCTTTCAGGGTCAGAATTCTAGATGATACACAGGTGTTCAAATACTTATTTGCAGCTGTATCACACAAATAAATTGTTAAAAAATCATGCATTGTGATTTCTGGATTTTTCTTTTTAGTTTATCTCTCTCACAGTGGACATGCACCTACGATGAAAATTTCAGACCCCTCCATGATTTCTAAGTGGGAGAAATAGCAAAATAGCAGGGTGTTCAAATACTTATTTTCTTCACTGTATGTATTTATGCACAAATACATGTACATACACGCTTACAGAAATACACACATCAATATACGCACTTATATCTCTGCACAACCCACTGACTTATGCATGATGTCATTGGTATGCTATTATCACAGTAGTAATGATGTCATCAATGAGATTGTGGTTATTACAATTGTGTGTCACTGTCATTCTGTTTGCTATCATGGTTCATATCTTCATTACCACTATTACCACCAATATGTTTGACTGTTTCATTCTAGTAATATCACTGTGGCTGTTTAATACTTTGTCCTCACCATTGTGATCCTTTATAACCATCATTGACATTTGCTGATGTAGTCCTGTTTGTTTCTGTTCTGTTATTGTCATTGCAATTGTTGTTGTTTTTATCTCTATTTGTGTTGTCCTCCTCTTGTCCCCACACTTTTATTGTGCTGTGTTTTGTAAGTTTATTTTATGTAAGAAATGTCCTTGTATTTTCAGCTTTTCCCTCTTGTGAGGTCATCACACAGTTCACCTGTTCTAATGGACGATGCATCAGTGTGAAGTGGCATTGTGACTCAGGTGAGGACCGGGTATTTTGAAGGTACAATTGTTGAGCTAAAGGGGACCTATTATGCTTTTTCCACCTCTTAGACCTATAAATGTTGTCAGTGTGTTGTATTCTGTTTCCAAAGTTTCAGATACTGAGGTTTGCACATTTGGAAGTAAGTAGAGAAAGAAGGGATGGCTCCGAACGCTTAGTTTCAGAGAGTGTTTTTCTAACACTAACTCCATGTCACAAGGAACTGCGCTTCCTTGTGTGGACTGCCCGCCCACAGCTCTGCTTTGCTCTGTTTACGGTTTTTAGCTATGGCCCCCAGGAAATCTTCTACAAGGCAAGCTCAGGCACAAGTGGTTCGAGTTGGTGATTCCCAGCAAGAGAACAATATTTTCATCTGTCAACAGCTTTTCAAATGGGACTATTTTTGTGGAAGTGATATATCCGCCAAACAGTTGCTGAAGCTAGAAGAAGCACACTCTGGCCAAGAAAGGTGCATTAATGCCAGAAACACCGTGCCACTAGGAGTCCACAGAGGTGGGGAAAACCACAGCCTTGGTCAGGTGAAGCCACCTACTCTCGCCGAGAAAGGGTCATTCAGGTCAGACACACTATGCTGCTGTGCGTCAACGGAGGAGAGAAAACTGCAGCGTTTTCCAGGAGAAGCCAGCCGCTCTCGCCGGAAGTCAGGAGTCTCCAGACAGTAACTCATGAGCTGCCAGTACCTCCTAAACATTTTTCATTTAGCTATCCAAATGCTTTATTCATTTATTATCAACTCCTATACCCACAAAATAACCCCACAAAAGTGGGGTTCATCAGTAGTTGTGGAATATTGTACTTAGGAGCGCTGCGAGTGTGACCAATCACAGTGGAGTGGGCGTGCTCGGAGGCGGGGCATAGGTGGAATAAATTAAAACAGACCGTTTTGGAAATCCAAGGAAATACAGCTTGAAAAGGTGCAGATGTTGGAAGATCTAGCAAGTTTTCTGTGCAGGTTATTGTCTATAGCTGCTCTATAGGAGTCCACAAACAAATATTTGCATTTAAGGTAATATTTGTCCACCAGCTGTGAATAAAAAGATATAAAACTGGAGATATTTGTTTTTTGTTTTTCAAATGTACTGTTGAGTTTTCAAATGAGGATGTCTAAAAATGTCACCATCCTTATTTTTGTTTTGTTTTGCTTGCTCACATTTCAGATGATGATTGCGGTGATGGCAGTGATGAGGTGGGATGCATTCAGTCTTGCTCGAACAACCAGTTCCAATGCACCAGTGGTCGCTGTATCCCAGATCACTGGGCCTGTGATGGTGATAATGACTGCGGAGACTTCAGTGATGAAAATATGACCTGTAGGGGTGGATCAGCAGGTACCAATTACTCTGTCACTAAGAGCAAAAACAATTTCTTTATCTTGGCTAAATTAATTCTTCAGTGCCATCCACCACTTTTAATGATAGGTTTCCTTCCACATTCATTTCAGCATGCTAATTATGTTTTGGCAATTCAAACCAATGCATAAATTCAGCCGCTGTAATTACAAGTTTAGCAATGAATCATCTAAATTTGAATAACTTTGTTTTAACACTTGTGTGTGACTAATTTTATCTAGTCGCTGTTCTGCGGGAACTTCAACATCAGGAGTTGAATCATTTAATCTAATTACCGCAAAAACCTCATGCAAGCTCAGAGACACCTCACAGCTCACTTGCCTGTCACTGCAATATGTAGACTATTCATCAAACCATTTCCTGATGGGAACCCCCCTCCACACACACACGGTCACCACACCCCCTCATGTCTGCTATTGCTTTTACCACAAGGGAGTGAGTCAGCCTCAGCTTTCACTTGGCTGCTGAACGAGTACTTTTTGGCTTTGACTAAGAATTGAGTAAGTGGTGTGCTTAAGTGAGCTAAAAAATATATTAATAGCTACTAATTACTTTTCACTTAAATATGGCTTCCCCATTATAATGTATGGTATTACGGAACAAATCAAACCTCGATTTTGTTTGTCATTATCCATGTAAATATAGGATGATGTAAAGTAATTTGCGCAAATCCGATTAATCTGTTAAAGAGCCCCAAAAATATTAACAATATTAACATAATTATAATTTTACAAGTGGAAAACAAAGTGAAATAACTATAAATGATTAATAAAATGCCTAAATAAACATTGCTCACTTGTACTTTATTGTAAATTACAGCAGCAGGGACAATCACAATTACACACACTGTAAAGTGACGTTTACGTGATTGACCCAAACTACCTTTTCAATCTAGCGGTAGCTTGCAATTGACATAATGGGCACCCCTGCTATACATGACTGAATGAGTTATTAATCGTTCTATGAACAAATAAACCACACACATGCACATAATAAAGATTATTAAAGCATACTCAGGCTGGAATCTGTCTTTAGTGTCCCAACTTTAGAATAACCACAATCCATTATTTCGATTCGAAGGGTTGTTTTTTTTTATTTTATTTTTTTGGCACACTATTTGACTTAATAATAACCAGAACAGTGTATGAAAACAGACACATTGTTTTAGCGTAATTTGCAAAGAAAAACATGTGAAAACACAAGGTTCCTCTGTCCCACTTCCAGGTTCCTAAGTAATCAATCAGGCTTAAACCCCTCAAAATATCATAAGTTTACAACTTTGGCAAGGGTTGAAGGAATGCCCTTTGGTGGGATGCCAGGATATAGTCCATCAAGGCATGGTATGGGTTGAGATAGGTTTTTGTTGGAGAAAAAGCCTTAAAAAACCCATCAAACATTTAGAGACCCCAATTATTATTTTCTGTGTTGTACAAATTTAAAGTCTTCACTGTGGGCAGAAATAGTCAAAGCCTTTCACAGTATATCAGTTTCAACATAAGTGAATGTGTTTTTTTATTCATATTGGGAACGAATCACCAAAAATTCAATCTATTTAACTATTTGTACAATAAGACTTGTCCTGGAGAATGATTCAGGACTGCTTTGCCTCAACCGTGACAGTATACTCTGGAACTCTGATGCCGCCCAATCAATTGTTGAGTGACTTTCCTTTCAGTGCTGCCATCTGTGATTGAGTGCAGTGGGGAAGAATTCCACTGTGTCACAGATGGGACCTGCATCCCAGAACGTTGGAGATGTGACGGAGACAAGGATTGTGAGGATGGCAGTGACGAGAAACACTGTGAAGGCACCAAAAGGATGTGCGACCCTAAAGCCAAGTTCACTTGCAAAGACACAGGTAATGCAAAGCATTTTTGCCTATAGATTACCTACAGATTGTGATTGAAGCAAGACATTTCCGTTTTGTTTTTCTTGACCTTTTTCTCTGGTTGGTCTTATCTGTCTTGTCGAGTACCACTGTTGCCATCCAAAAAGAATCACAAATGTTGTCATGAATGGAGATAAGGTTAAGATTAAGAAAACGTCAGAAATCACTTCGTACAGATTTCGTCACATTGTCTGGAGACAAATAATGGAACTCTTTAACAATCCCTCTCCCGGGGGGGCAATAAATGCAACCAGAGGTGAATGTTATTTCGACAGATATGGATAATCCATAAGTGAAATCGTCCGATACCAATCACATAAATGCAATGTAAATGTTTATACATACTGCTGGCTGTATTAGGGTTTTGAGGCTCCTGCTCTAAACTGTCATCTTCATTTAATGCCTGAGGGAGTAGGCACATGTAGCACACAACGCTGTATGTTCAATGCTACTTTGGTAGCATCACATGAGACATTAAACATACGAAGGCTTTAATTGAAAGTGATTTGTGAATGATTTTTGATGGGACAGCCAGCGTGAAAGATTCCAAGTCTGTGACAACAAATGCACGTACCTGAACATGCACACACAATTACACCTTGAGCTGTTGCTTTATCTTCCCACATACACTGATCTAGCACCAAAAATAAACCAATGTGGTAGCTTTGAAGGGGAATCTGTAAATTGGAATATGCTGCAATTCTGCACCAGCACAAAAATGATCAGATGTTCATGTGTGTGATGTTTTCTTTACTTGCCTCTGTCAGTAGTTCCGCCTACTTTTTTTTTTTTATATGCACTAGTAGTGGGCGATTTACGTATTCTACACAACTGTAGCATCTGAAAACACTTGTTAAGTTCTGTAACTTTATGGCCACCCTTATTCATTTGAAAGAATGTGTATAACATGCATGCCCAACCATTTTAATGAAAATGATGGAGAAGCTGTTTCATGGTTATAGTAAGAACGGTCCGTCGAGTAAATACTTCCCCACACGCACGTTCCTTCTCCCCACAATGCCAGCATTTCATTAATCTCATCAAAGTCCGCTGCCGTGCGCAACTCGGCTTGTTTACGTTTATGTCATGTATACCGGTATGTCATTTTGTTATCATTGGAAGACTCAGTATGTAAAAAAAATCGGCCAAACCTAATGTATGTCTTTGACAGTACTTAGTATGCATTCTTTGTCTCTGCACGTAGGAAAGTGCATCACAAAGAGCTGGGTATGCGATGGTGACATTGACTGCGAAGACCGCTCCGATGAGGAGTCCTGTGAGTCGGCTATTTGTAAGCCGCCCAAGTACCACTGTGCCAACGACACCTCTGTCTGCCTCACACCTGACAAGATTTGCAATGGAAAAGTGGACTGTGCAGACCGTTCGGACGAAGGACCCGTGTGCGGTAATGTGTGACTTTTATATTTTTTCTCATCCTGCACAATTAAGTATTCCATGTACTCCCACAATAAATGAAGAACAGAGGAAAAACAGGAGGGTTGTGTAACCTGATATGCAAATGATAAACTCACTCCATCATACGCTGTATATTTTTATTCTGCTGTAGTTGTCTCCGCTCTTGTGAAACGATACCGCTTTCTCACGCAACCAATGAGTGATACAACTTGGGCTTGGCATTTCAAAATCAAAGATTTTGAAGTCAGGGCTCAGCGAGGAACAGCCAAAGTCTGTTATAAAGAAAAAGTAAACCATTGCTACAGAGATGAAAGTTTTACAGTTTGGAGCATGAATCAGGTGATCATTAAAAAAAAAACAAAGGTGACCTTATGTGCCTTTTGGGGTTTCAGGAGGAGAATTTGAAACCTCAGGAATGTATTTATGGTCGGCCATGGTTGCACAACATAAGATTCTGTATGCTGACTGCATCACCCTGGTCTGATGTGGGTGGCAACTTCTACTTCTGTGTTTTAAGTTTGTGATATTTTTAGCTGCAGAACAGATCAGTGATTGGACCAGCTGTCAAACGTGTGCTCCAATTGTTGTTTTAATCTTTTTTAGATCAATATTCAAAGCTTAATGGGTGGTGTCTGTTGGATTCTCAACTACAATGATATTTTGGTTTTATTTAATTAGCACAAGCAGGGAAACCTATGTGCTTAGTCAAATAAAGGTTGTGACATTGATTCATGGGCCATGCAATGTATGTTGCTGTATGCACATCCATCCATCTTTGATATAGCTTATCCTGTGAAGGGTTATAAGGTGTTGTAACCTGTCAAAGTTGACACTGGGTGAGAGGCGGGGTACAGCCTGAACAGATTGCTCTTTAATCGCAGGGCTGACAGAAAGAGAGACAGCCATTCACTCACTTTTGTGCGCATGCCAGCTGCTATTTTGTTCACCACCTCTTCGGCTGTTAAAGATGTTGTCTTTATGTGAGAGGACAAGATGTACATGCACAAACATTGACACATTATGATACAGCTCTTACAGATGTGGACATTGTCAGTCCAATTGACCACTAAATCAGAATGTGAAATACAAAATCGGCAATTTCCCATGATGCTGTAGTGGCAGAAATGTACAAAAGCATCAAATAAAATACATTAATTAATTCATTCATTCATTCATTTTCTACCGCTTTTCCTCATGAGGGTCGCGGGGGTGCTGGAGCCTATCCCAGCTGTCTTTGGGCGAGAGGCGGGGTACACCCTGGACTGGTGGCCAGCCAATCACAGGGCACATATAGACAAACAACCATTCACACTCACATTCATACCTATGGACAATTTGGAGTCGCCAATTAACCTAGCATGTTTTTGGAATGTGGGAGGAAACCGGAGTACCCGGAGAAAACCCACGCATGCACGGGGAGAACATGCAAACTCCACACAGAGAGCAAATAAAATACATATAAAAAATAATTACAAATAACCAACAATAAAAGGATTTTCATTCTCAACCAGTCTACTTTCATTAGTGCCTTTGTTTTTGTTTTTTGTTTTTTCCCCACATGACAGAAAATTAGGAAATACTAAGGCTTAATGGATATGGCAAGTGTTTGAAGTGTCTGTCCAAGTGTCATATAAGGGAGAAATGAGATCTGGTGTGAGTAACACTAGCCCTCTAATAGTGTGACCAGTGTAAACATGGTGGTTCATTTTCTAGAGCACTGCTAGCCAAGCCTCTAGGGTACCCTTTAGGACCATCAAGTGCTTGTGCTATCTTATCTGAGAAGAGAGCCTTTTCCCTCAAAGTCAATTAGGTTGTGCTCGGGGAGACCTTCCGTGTTTTTTTTTTGTTTTCTTTTTTTGCACCAGCTGACAAAGTGTCATGCCCACATTAGTTATTGTGACCACAAACTACACTCAATGTCCCCACTACAGAGACAGTGAGATCAGAGATTCTCCAAAGGAATGGGAAGGATGGAAGGATGAAATTTAGGTATAAATTTAAAGGGGACCTATTACACTCATTTTTCAACCCTTTGTCTTGAGTTGTGGTCTCCTATAGAGCTGCACAGAAAACATATTGTACCTTTTCCAGCTTCATTTCCATTGATTGTGCTTCCAGCCAAATCAGTGTTTTAATTTATTCCACCCACTCCGCTGTGATTGGTCACACGCCAAAAGTGCTTTCTAACTATTAACCATATAAGGAATTTGGTCCTTTTGTGGCATCACTAAGGAACAGTTTTACCACGCCTTTTGAAACCGAGCATTTTGAGCCATCCCAAACTTCCAAATGCGCAAACCTCATTATCTGAAACTTTGGCATCATTTAACATGTGGATACAACATTCAAACTACATTTATAGGTCAGAAAAGTGGAAAGAGCATAATAGGTCCCTTTTAATGAGTTTTTTCTTTTTTCGTTTAGGCTAGCAGGCAAACAGGCATGAGGCAAGAGAACAAAAAACACTACAGGCAAAAACTGAGCAGGAAAGAACTAACTTTAGCTGAAACAAAAAACACAGCTGCAAAAGACAGACAGGCAAGCACTTATAAAATGTCAGGTCTAAAAGCCAGAAAGCAGGTACAGAGGTTGCAAAACACAGAGCTGAGCAGAGCGGAGGGCGTAAGAAGCATGAGGGATAATCTGGCAAGGAAGGAGTCCTGCTGCCATGTTGAAGAAGGCCAGATGAGTGATTAGATGCAGTTGTGTACGGCAAACACCGCCTCCAGCAGAACAGTGGTGCACTACAAAACATGGCAGACAGACAGCAGCGGAGCCAGCCACAGATCATGACAATCGGCTTGAAAAAAAAGAAGTGCATCCCTGATTTAAAACATCATTTTGGTCCATCAACATGAGACTCATTTGAGAATATTAGGTGTCGGCAACCTAGGAATGAATGCTCCAAACTAAACTACAGCTGAACTGGATAGTGTTGTGGCTGCACATGAGATCTTGAGGAGGAGGAAGCTGCTCACAGATGGAGAATACCTGAAAGCATCGTCCATACACATACAATCTGTAGATGCGCCAGCACACCAAGGGTGCACACTTTGTGTTCTAGCCTGTTTAATATTACATCTATAGCATTCATTTCTGGTTCCAACGAAAGCAAAAGCACTCAAACTTACCATGGCATATCCGCGGTAGTGGAATCAAACATGGTACACAGCAGACACACACACTTACACAGTCAGGACTCAGGAGAACTGCATACTGTAACTGCTAGTATCCTTGAGCATGTTAAAGTATCTGCTCCTATGAACGTGATAGTAATAACTAAGCATTATAGTGTTTCTTTTTGTCTTTTTTATGAGGCTACTGTGAATTATATTCTTGTGTTTAGTGTTTTTATTACTGTATTTCTGTGTACATAGAGCTTGAGTGTTAATTTAGATATGAGTTCCATTCATTCATTCATTTTGGACTGCTTTTCCTCACGAGGGTCGCGGGGTGCTGGAGCCTATCCCAGCTGTCTTTGGGAGAGAGGCGGGGTACACCCTGGACTGGTCGCCAGCCAATCACAGGGCACATATAGACAAACAACCATTCACACTCACATTCATACCTATGGACAATTTGGAGTCACCAATTAACCTAGCATGTTTTTAGAATGTGGGAGGAAACCGGAGTACCCAGAGAAAACCCACGCATGCACGGGGAGAACATGCAAACTCCACACAGAAATGGCAGAGGGTGGAATTGAACCCTGGTCTCCTAGCTGTGGGGTCTACACGCTAGCCACTCGACCTGAGTTCCAACTTGCACTAAAATACACGGAGGAAACCTACACAAGCACAGGGAGAACATTCAAACAGACGTACGAACCACACTTTTATTGCTCTGCCTCGACTGTATTTAACATTGACCTTTAAATTGTATGGCCTCTGTCAGTGTCCTGCTTCTGAAAGAGCTTTGCTTCTTCCTTTTTCTCAGACATGTGTCTGGTAGCCCGAGGCGGCTGTAGCCACATGTGTACTGTGGCACCGGGGAAGGGGGTTGTTTGTTCCTGCCCCCCCGGACTTCACCTGGACTCCAGCAACCAGACATGTGAGGTGATGGACTACTGCAGCCGCCACCTGAAGTGCAGTCAAGTGTGTGAGCAATACAAGACCACAGTGAAGTGTTCCTGCTATCCAGGATGGAGGCTTGACCCCGATGGAGACAGCTGCCACAGCACAGGTAGCACATGATTCCACGTGTTGTTATTCTGATTTGAGTTTCATTTGATCCTATGGCTCACTATCCATAAACTTGCCATATAGCTCGATTTTATGCTGGGATTTTTGCTGTGGTGGTTTTGACAGCAGGTTTGGGAACGTCAATAACAGATATGAGCAAAAAAAATTAACAGTCGTGTATTGATCAAAACGTTTTGTTTGTTATTGCACTCGGAGGTCTTTATAATTTTTCTTCCTCAGTGCAGACCAAAAATATAACCTTTTGGAAACAGAAGCAGTGGATTGGACGTATAGACATCTGATAAATAAGGATACACTATTAATTGGTCAGGATATTCTCACATAAAGCAAATATTACTTGCTGGTTGAGTCAAATCTTTTTTGACTAGGCAATGATCGATATACAGACCTCCCAAATGTTTGCATTTTTTGTACATGTCACGCATGTTGACCCTTGAATACCAGCTACGTATACATTTTGTTGCATTTCAACAGCCAACACAAAAGTCCTCTAATTGCGACATCTCAAATTACTACTAATAGCTGTGATTGAGCGGCTTGTAGTACATTATTTTCTGTCTGTATACAACTCGCAAAAGGCGGACAAACCACCTCTGCAAATTTCATCTCCTCCGATTTTCTCCTATGTTTGCAATACAAATGACTGCATGAACGTATTGATTAGTACACTACTTTTGTTTAATTACCAATCTTCGATTCCTAAAAAGCAAAATAGTTGACAAAAGAGGTTGTGGTTGCTCACAGAGTTGACATCATGTCACATACTCAAACCTTGGTTATTAAAGTGCAACCCGTAGCTTATTTGTTCATGGTTGTTGACACTGTAGAACTCAAATTATCCATCCATCCATTTTCTATACCGCTTATCCTCACTAGGATCACTGGCATGCTGGAGCCTATCCCAGCTGTCTTCGGGCAAGAGGCGGGGTACACCCTGGACTGGTCGCCGGCCAATCACAGGGCACATATAGACAAACAACCATTCACACTCACATTCATACCTATGGACAATTTGGAGTTGCCAGTTAACCTAGCGTGTTTTTAGAATGTGGGATTAAACCCACCTACGCACGGGGAGAACATGCAAACACTGACATGCCCGAGCAGGGGATCGAACCTAGGTCTCCTAGCTGCGCTAACCACTCACACACCGCACAGCCTCAAATTAGACCAAAATTAAAAAAAATCAAGGCATAATCTAATGAGTAAAAAATGTAATATATTGTTATAATGATGCATTTTTTCTTACCAAATTTAAATAACAAATGTAATAAATGAATTTAAATCAAACCCCCAGATCATTTGATTTTCTTTCAAGTTTGCAGCAAGGGGGAGTACTCATAAAATGTCTTCAAGGTTGATAGGTCTGGATACAAAGTAAACCAGTCAAAGATAAAGTTCATGTTTTAATCTCCACTTGCCCACTGTTTTGTACCCGGGGATTAGACGCAAATCATAGCTTTTAACAGTGTTTGACAATGAATGTTTACAATAAATATGCAAGTAAAAAGGTCGGCAGGAAGACATCTGAGCAATGACTCCCGTCTGTTTATATCTGCCTGATGACAGGTACGCACCCAATAACCACAGCTTTCATCCCCTTTGACAAACTCCTTAAGTCTAATCCTTTACAGACAAAGAGGGTTTCTCAGTGTTGGCACAGAATTCCCAATGTTGTTATTGAATAACCTACTTTTATGAGACTGCTCTGTAACCACTTAAAATACGCCAGCTATGCACACACCATTGGCTTGTCATATTCAGATTAATGGACCTTGTTTTGATTACTTGCCTCTCTATTTCATTTCAAGACTGATGGCAGCCTCAGCTCTAATCACACATTAACGTGAAAGAGAACACAAACATTCTCCCTCTGGAAGCAGATCAGAACTGACAAGGTTCAGCATAAATCATACTTTGCATGCAAAAAAAACAACATCTATTTAATATAGAGAAAGACTTGTTATGGTGTCCCAAGAAAATACCCCCTCCTCATTTTTCTTTGCACATCTGAGTAATAAAAAGATTTCTTATTAAAAATCTGCAAATGCAGATGTTTTCTCTCTGGTAGGGAAATGTGTCATTGAAGCATGGGTTGTCATTGTCATTTAATATTCCCTAAAGAAGGATTTACTGCATCGTTACAGAAAACTACTGGGAAGAAAGTATTCTCTAGGTCCCATCTTATATACAGTATGTGGAGAAATTCCTGGTAGCAGAAAAATATGTCTCAAACGGAGAGTCTCTGTTAAGTATCTTATGTTAAGGACTTGTCAACATCTTTTGCATACATGATTTTGCATACAAAAAACAAAATGGTTTATCCAAAAGAGCCAGGCTTAAAAAGCTTATGTACTCACAAAACTAATCAGTGTACTATGTACCCTATGTACCCCATATATTCCATTTGCAACCAGGAAACCAAAATGGCGAAGGGCAGTTTTAGCCCATATGATTTCATAAGTTAATTTTCTTCCGTAATATAATTTAAAAAAAAAACTTAAATTACCTTGGATTTACTACATATCAACTGATTTTTTTTTTTATTGTTGATAGCGTTTAGCTCATGAAATCCAAAAATCCATGTGTCAAAAAAGTAGAATATAAACAACATAAAAATAGGTTGTATAATACAGAAATGTCCAGCCACTGAAAATGGTGTATTGTATTGTGTATTCAATACTTGGTCGCGGCTTCTTCTGGAATGGAGGCAATCAGCTTGTGGCACTGTTGAGGTGTTACGGAAGCCCAGAATGCTTCGATACCAGCCTTCAGCTCATTTCGCTTCTCCCTCTTTACAATAACCCACAGATTCTCCGTTGGGTCATGTGAGTCAGTCCAGCACAGTAATACCGTTGTAAGTAAATCAGTTATTGGTTGTTTTGGCACTGTGGCCACATACTAGGCCATGTTGGAATATAAGTCAGCATCTCCAAAAATGTTTTCAGCAGAAGGAAGCATGAAGTGCTGCAAGATATCCTGGTAGACAGCTGAATTGTATATGCACTTGATAAAACAGAGTGGACCAACACCAGCAGATGAAATGGCACCCCAAATCATAACATGAGGAAACCTCACTGGACTTTAGCTTCTGTCCTGTGCCTCTCCAGTCTTCGTGCAAATCATAGGAACTTGATTTCCAAATGAGAGACAGCATTTGCTTCCGTCAGAGAACAGGACATTGGACCACCAGCCAACAGTCCAATTATTGTTATCCAGATCCCAGGTCAGACGTTTATTGAGCAATTAGCCAACTGAGTACTGTCAGAATATTCTTATAAGGGGGGTTTTCTTGAGCTGCCATAGTTCACTGCATGCACAATGAACCTAGAATATTTGAAGGTTTCAAAACTTGAATGATATTATGGAAGAAAATGAACTTTCACACAATATTCAAATATATTGACATTGCTCTGTTCCACTCCATTGTTCACTGCAGCGCTTTCTCTTGCATCTGGTCGGTCTCTGACCTACTACCCTATGCAAATGGTCTGTAACCTCGAAAAGCATCTTTCACTCTCAATCTGGACCTTTTTCAAGCTCTGCAACAAAATGTAGTGGTTGTTTTTTTTGGCCACACCACCCCTCTACACAGTCTCATGAAAATCGGATATGTCGTGTTTGCTGAATTATGAACACTAACCAACAAAGCCCAATCAAAACATAGCCTTTTACCTTTTGCTTGTTCCACTTGGCAGAGGTAATAAAATATGCCCTGGATTTCCGTTTTGTCCCTACTAGAACTCCCGTTTAAGGGAGATTACATCTTGCCATCCTGTGCCAAAGGCTTTTTGATAAAATCCCAAACTCAATATCACACGCCATCAATTAACAGGTTAGGCATCACGTACCTAAACCCCCGGTGTCACACTCTCTAAATAAACAAGCTTCTTTTTTTTCCTATCACCTCCCCTGTTCAGATCCCTTTGAGGCTTTCATCATTTTCTCAATTCGCCATGAGATCAGACGGATAGACCTTCACAAGAGGGACTACAACCTGCTCGTGCCGGGGCTGAGGAACACCATTGCACTGGATTTCCACTTTAATCGCAGCCTCCTATACTGGACAGATGTGGTGGAAGATAAGATCTACAGAGGAAGGCTCTCCGAGACAGGCGGTAGGCCAACATATGAGTACACTGTGTATGTACACGAACAACTCATGTAATGTACTCACGAAAGATGCTCTTGTGGGTGATGACAATCAATTTTATTGTCATGTCTACACTAGTTTTCCTTTGAGAATTAAAAACACTTCAAAAGCTTGAATCTGAAAGCGAGATGTCACATCAAATGTCACACCATTCATAAATAGCAGCCATTTTATCTAAAATGCATTAATTTCCGGGTCTGAAAAGTATTCGGACACATACAGTGAAGAAAATAAGTATTTGAACACCCTGCTATTTTGCTATTTCTCCCACTTAGAAATCATGGAGGGGTCTGAAATTTTCATCGTAGGTGCATGTCCACTGTGAGAGAGATAAACTAAAAAGAAAAATCCAGAAATCACAATGCATGATTTTTTAACAATTTATTTGTGTGATACAGCTGCAAATAAGTATTTGAACACCTGAGAAAATGAATGTTAATATTTGGTACAGTAGCCTTTGTTTGCTATTACAGAGGTCAAACGTTTCCTGTAGTTTTTCACCAGGTTTGCACACACTGCAGGAGGGATCTTGGCCCACTCCTCCACACAGATCTTCTCTAGATCAGTCAGGTTTCTGGGCTGTCGCTGAGAAACACAGAGTTTGAGCTCCCTCCAAAGATTTTCGATTGGGTTCAGGTCTGGAGACTGGCTGGGCCATGCTAGAACCTTGATATGCTTCTTACGGAGCCACTCCTTGGTTTTCCTGGCTGTGTGCTTCGGGTCGTTGTCGTGTTGGAAGACCCAGCCACGACCCATCTTCAATGCTCTGACAGAGGGAAGGAGGTTGTTCCCCAAAATCTCACAATACACGGCCCCAGTCATCCTCTCTTTAATGCAGTGCACTCGTCCTGTCCCATGTGCAGAAAAACACCCCCAAAGCATGATGCTACCACCCCCATGCTTCACAGTAGGGATGGTGTTCTTCGGATTGTACTCTTCATTCTTCTTCCTCCAAACACGCTTATTGGAATTATGACCAAAAAGTTCTATTTTGGTCTCATCTGACCATAAAACTTTCTCCCATGACTCCTCTGTATCATCCAAATGGTCATATGCAAACTTAAGACGGGCCTTGACATGTGCTGGTTTAAGCAGGGGAACCTTTCGTGCCATGCATGATTTCACATCATGACGTCTTAGTGTATTACCTACAGTAACCTTGGAAACGGTGGTCCCAGCTCTTTTCAGGTCATTGACCAAGTCCTGTCGTGTAGTTCTGGGCTGATTCCTCACCTTTCTTAGAATCATTGAGACCCCACGAGGTGATATCTTGCATGGGGCTCCACTCCGATTGAGATTGACCGTCATGTTTAGCTTCTTCCATTTTCTAATGATAGCTCCAACAGTGGACCTTTTTTCACCAAGCTGCTTGGTAATTGCTCCGTAGCCCTTTCCAGCCTTGTGGAGGTGTACAATTTTGTCTCTGGTGTCTTTGGACAGCTCTTTGGTCTTCGCCATGTTACAAGTTAAAGTCTTACTGATTGTATGGGGTGGACAGGTGTCTTTATGCAGCTAACGACCTCAAACAGGTGCATCTGATTCAGGATGATACATGGAGTGCAGGTGGACTTCTAATGGGCAGACTAACAGGTCTTTCAGGGTCAGAATTCTAGATGATACACAGGTGTTCAAATACTTATTTGCAGCTGTATCACACAAATAAATTGTTAAAAAATCATGCATTGTGATTTCTGGATTTTTCTTTTTAGTTTATCTCTCTCACAGTGGACATGCACCTACGATGAAAATTTCAGACCCCTCCATGATTTCTAAGTGGGAGAAATAGCAAAATAGCAGGGTGTTCAAATACTTATTTTCTTCACTGTACCTGGCAACATAAGTAATACAAGCATAACTAAAAGGGTGATTAGGATAATGTATATAATGTATATTCATCGTTGTCACAGGGGTGACTGGAATTGAGGTTGTCATTCAACATGGCCTGGCCACCCCAGAAGGTCTTGCTGTGGACTGGATTGCAGGAAAACTGTACTGGATTGACAGCAATCTGGACCAGATCGAGGTCGCTAAACTTAATGGAGATATGCGAACCACACTGATTGCAGGGGGCATGGAGCATCCACGCGCCATTGCTCTGGACCCAGGGCAAGGGTATGTAAAGCCTCATGAAGTGCTGCATAATTAAAGTAATTGCTTTATATTTCTCACTTTGGCACCAATGGTAAATGGTGTATGAATGTGGAAGTCTGTTACTGCTAATATAATAGTTATGCTTTGTCACTTTTGCCCCTGTTTGTTAATGTTAAAAAAAAAAAAAACAAGTTGGCTTAAATTTAAGTATTAAGAGTCTGTGTGACATTTCCTTGCAGTCTCTATCCTCCATGAATGAGGGTGGTACAACACATTCAGATACTTCTATATTTACAAGTAGATAAACAAACACCCATTGTATTTTAGATACTGAGCTTTCAGAAACATTAATTAAATAGAATATGATTGACATTTAATTTCATTTGTTGTAAAAAGATATTCCTTACAACATGCTGCCTAGTCTTCTCTTTGATATTTTCAAACAAACGGGAAATTGAAGTACATTGTCGACAGCCTAGTTTTTAGAAGAACCAGACTTGCCAACTTTGAATAAACCTTGAATAACCCCCCAGCAACTTTTTTTTGGTCTATTTTAATTTGCACAATGTGCAGCCCGCCTATACAAAAACCAGCCATGAGTTGCATGGGCAGCAATTTGGACAACCCTGCTTAATAGCAACTCAGGTTTTTGGCTTGTGTCTCAAGAATTGTGTGACATTATCATGTTATTAAACCTTAGTTAACCACAGAACATTAAATTATTGATTGATGGGTCTTGGTTTCAATCTGTGATACTTATAACACACATGGGTGATTAAAACGTATTGGTAATGTTTCCTGGGATTCATGTAAGTGTGCACTGATTTTAAACGCAATGTACACATTAGTGTAAATGTAATATCTAATTACAGTAATCCCTAAGTAATTGGTTCATGACGGTTAATTGGTTCCAAACCCAACCAAGTTAACTTACACGAAGTAGGATTGCTTCTTTATGAATTGAATATTTCCATGGGCATTTCCATAGCATAGAAAACTTATTTGCAACTGTCCATATATGTTTTTTAATCCATTATTAGAGCCCTCTAGACATGAATTAAACTACACTTGTATTAGCCAATATAGTCGACATGGCGTCAGGTATTGCAGCAACAGTAGCCATTTTTATCAGATACCAGTATTTTTATTAGTGATGATTGTCCCTGTTCTGAGATAATACTCCGGTGATTAAATCAAGTGTTTATGTGTCTTGCAGAATATTATTGTACTCAACAGTGTTGAATAATTTATATTCATGGCCCTTGAGGGTAATTTATATACTTAATATTAATATATTTATATTAAAATTAATTTAGATATTGAATTGTGAACTGTGTGAAACCACAAAATTTGAATCGTACATTTGTTAAAAGGGACTGATTATACTCATTTTTCCACCATTTGTATTGAGTTGCAAACTCCTATAGAGCATTACTTTAAGATAATGAGGTGTCCCTCTTTTAATCTCTAACTTCATCATTCTGTATGCAAGTTGCATTTTCATAACAATAAGTTTTAAAAGTAGTTTGGGGTGAATAATAATGGTCAGTCACACCCTGTAGTGGATACTGATTGGCTGTCATTGTGTTTGGGTTTGTTTAGCATAAGATGATAGGCTCTCATTGTAGTTGGGAGGGCAAGGCGATGAGAGGAGAGGAGAGGAGATGAGATGTAAAAATGGAGAGTTGTCTAAATGGGGAATTACATTTTCACGTTTACATTTTCTGTTAACAATAATGTAATAATTTCAAAGACAATGTGTGAAAATGTGAGGGCTTTTCTCAGCAATTTTTCTGTGAGATTAAAATAGATTTATTAGCTCACTTAATTCATTAATTTATCAATGAAAACATTTTGAAAACTAACTAAAATAATGGCCTTAATGGTGACTAAATGGTCAAGCAAAGCATACTGACTTACTGGAAGGTCAAAATTGGTTCTACACATGAAAATGTTGGCAGATCTGAAACTGACTAAAATGACAATCCATCTTATTTTACAATAGCTTACACATGACTACATGGAACAACAAATCAATAAAATGACTTGACATGTCATACTGTACTTACGGACACGTAGTTGTCCACAGTCAATTCCTGTGTTGGTAGAAACAATATAGTAGAACAGTAAATGTTTGTTTTAAAAGTGTTGACAATCGAAAGCAGTGACCTTAAAAATAATGGAAACAAATTTTTGTATATGTTTCAGTTTCGCTGGAGTAAGCACCTTTGCCCAAGGAAATCCCCACTTGCCTAACAAGCATAATATCAGCATGTTGTTTGTCAATGATAGGCAATTGGCTGATGAAATTTGATGTCTTAAACTGTCAACTTTGGGGTTATCACGCCCTTTTGAACTGAAAGCTTATCCCTGATTAATGCATCGCAACACTTTCACCCTAACTGTACATTGAGGCAATACTATTTCAGATTAAAGCAAAACCCAGACGTTCCTAAAATCAATTTAACACTCTTAAGACTTGAGTAATCTGCTCCTGCTCTCTGGTCTGTGGTACTCTTAGCATATTTAGGAGGATGGCTACATTTTATGGCCATCGAGAGAAATTAAATGACTGGCTGTTTTCCGGGCTTATATATAATTCCAATATAATTACTTAAAACCACTCAAAGTAGAGGTTATTGATCAGGGATACCTTATCAAGTGAATAAGGCAATTGATCTGAGCATGGATGTTTCTTCCTGACAGTTTTGTTTGCATCACTTGGTCATTTACGCTCGATGGCCCGATATGTCTTTTGTTCAAGTTGACTTTGTGAGGCAAAGCAAAATATGTGTTGGCTTGGCTGCAACACAGACCCAAGATACTGTTAATGGTCACATCGATGGTGTTCATTTTCAGGCCTCATTGAGCTTGGAAAAGTCATAATAAAACAGATGGTCTCCTGTTTCAAGGTCTGTCGTAGGTTGCACTGGGGTCTTTGGCGCATCTGTCAGTGTGGGCAGTCAGTCGAGAGAGCATTGTATTTGTTTTTGAGTACTATAAAATTAACAAGTTTGGATACTATTAGTACTGTTAGTTTTGCGTGCTTATGGATGTCTACTAACACAGATGTCTACTTTGGGGTTCATAGCATTCTATTCTGGACGGACTGGGATGCTACGTTCCCCCGAATTGAGGCTGCATCAATGAGTGGAGAAGGCCGACACATTGTGTTTAAAGATATGGAGATCGGAGCCTGGCCCAATGGACTGACTCTGGATCATCTGGAAAAGAGGATTATTTGGACTGATGCACGGTATACCATTTACATTTTCTGTTTTTTTTTTTTTTTCTGAAATGTTGTCATGCCTATACCAAATATATAGTGGAGAAAAGTCACCTCTCCCTAAGCAAATGTTATGCTTAAAAAGGCTTTTTGATGCTTGTTGACCCTAGAATTACAGCTTGGACTCGGAAATGCCTGTATCAACAACCCCATCCAATGCATTTTGAGAGCAGTTTAACCTGTCTTATGGAGCTTTGTGTCTATATTTTTAACAGCTCCGATGCCATTTTCTCGGCACTCTATGATGGCAGTGGCATCATTGAGATCCTCAAGGGCCATGAATACCTGTCGCATCCCTTTGCTGTTTCCCTCTTCGGAGGTAATGTCTATTGGACGGACTGGAGGACCAACACTTTAGCAAGAGCCAATAAGTGGACGGGGCAAAATGTCACCGTCATCCAGAAGACAAGTGCTCAGCCTTTTGACCTGCAGATCTTCCATCCCAGTAGACAGCCACAAGGTGAGAGGTTTTATCTAGATTATCAGCAAAGATAAATAACAATGAGTATCCAATATGTACCAATATGTATGTGTCCTAAGTTTGTTAATATGCCTTGATGGAAAATGTCCTCTGTGCCAATAGATTACATTAGGTTACATGCGTGGATGTTGAGGGCGCGGGAACTTTATCTTAGCCATGGCAAGGATGTAAATTTTGGGACAGTGTACCACCAAGTCTGGCCTAAGAGAGTGGTAGTTGCAATCTCTGCAATTGAGTTGCTCGCCACTATCAACTAGCATCTTCTAATCCTGGGTCATGGCTAGCTGTCCAGCTTCTGGTTTGATAGCGGGGAGGTTAGGCTGTTTCTGTTCCAACAGTTGTTGGCACAGAGATGGAATTTGGCAGCTCTCAGGGGGAAAGAGATGGTTGGTGTTCCTCTTGCTCTCAAGAGCTGCTGCCAGACTCTGAGTGTAGACTCAGGTGTAGTGGCCTTGTGTAAGTTTGGTCCTACAACTGCACAGGTTGGATCCTCGCCATACCGTGGGGGAATGGGTTTTTTTAGGGATGGGAGCACATCATATGTAGCTCTTATGATGAAACTGATGTTTCTTGCTTCCATTTACCAGAGGTGCCTCCAGGTGAACTTTCTCCTATCCACGCCTTCCCACCTCATTGTCCCTGCCTGGCCAGAAAGACAGCCTTTGCGCTTCTTTCAGCCTTCTATTGACGACACACCTCCTCTACCACCATTTTCCTCCTTTGTGAAGCTAAAGCTCTGCACCAAGTTGCTTTAGTCACTGTAAAGCCTAATCCTCCTCTTTCTAACTGGACATGCCTCACAATGTCATTGCTTCAGGGCTGACGTAGTGAGCTGTACTGCATCGGATGTGGCCAGTTTTTTCCTTCCTGTTAACAGAGGTGGTGCAGCATTGTTAAGACCTTCAATGTCATCTGTAGTATCACTTTAGAGCACTTGTACTCTTCAGTGAGGCTTGTGATTGGTAGTTCAAGAACTCAGCATGGGGCCCCAAGTCACTTCTTAGTTATATTCTACTAAGATCCCAAATTGTTTACACAATTATTAACAGGTACAAAAATGGGGGAGACAGCCCTATTTAATTGAGGTTTATACATGTGGTTGCCACCATGGAGTGTTTGGGAGTGCAGAGTGAAGCCATGGAGCTGGAGGTCTTGGGTGAGAATGACATTGGTGAAATCCAACAGAGACATCACATCATCATAATGCTATATTAGTGCATTTTGTCATTAAATATACAGTGCAACCTCCGTTAGCATACACCCCGGTTAGCATGTTTTTCCAGTTGTTGTCCAGAATTTACAGTAACATTTAAACTTGGTATGAACACAATAAAGAAGGGATCACTGTATTCTGTGTATTCATAAAGGCAAACACTCATAATGTACTGCAAGTGCGATTTTGTTGCACACTGCCTGCACAAGCAATCAGATTTGCACATGTTTTTGTACCTGCAAGTCCTTAGTTCACTGTGTCTTCAGAGTATCACATCTCACTACTGATTTGCTACAGAAGTAGGAGACATTTGCAATCCTATAATCCAATATTTCCCACACCACATGTAGTGAATCATGCATAGTTGAGCCTGCTATGCTACCTCAAGTGAACGTTTAAAAAAACACATTATTGTTACTCAACATATTCTTTAAAAACACACACAAAAAACATATTTCAACTTTCTTTTTTCAACCAATCAATGCTGTAACACTGGCCCAGCAGACGTCAACGAACAAAAAGTATGCATACACACATGCACCCTTTTATATATTTGTTATGCAAAACTTTACAGACCACAAAATCCATTTCACTCATTATGTTTTTGAGAATATAGTAGGTTGTGTTCTATTGTGTGTTATTCATTGCTAAACCAACAATTTTTATTTGGTTTTAAGAATTTACATTTTAATTTATCCAATTACTTTTCCCCATTGCCAAGTTTCCAAATGTAATGCTCTCAGCATCTTTCAGCATAAAGCATGCACCATGCTTAAATGGATATTATCATACTGGTAATCGGGTTTACGTGTATTTAATGCTTCCTCTGCTTTCTCAGTGTTTCACCAGTTAATTAGCTTGTTTCTTTCCAGTAGTGGCATTATAATCATTGTTCATCGTAGATAAATGTCATCAGATGGGACTTTGTTTGTCAAGAAGAGCATGCCGAATTCTTTCATATTCAAAAAAGGAAAAGCTGTGTGTGTGTGTGTGTGTGCATGCGTCTGTGTGCTGCTCTGCTGCACCCTGAATGTTTGAGTGAAAGGAAGGAGAAGGATGGATGTGATGTGATGCGACAAAGAATGAAAATACCAATACGCAGCTGGTCTAACAAACCATTCAATGGTGTTTCACTGGAGGCTCAGACACAAACCGGCGTGCGCTTCAATATAAGAGTAGGGGAACAATCATTTGCAGATTAGAAAGCATGCAACAATCCTGTTTCTGTGATTTGCCTAACTCATAAGTGATTGATTTTTGCCAGCACAGAAAACCACAAAGACCCATGTCTAAACTGCACAATTCATAATCACTCATATGCGTCCCATAGTCATTTAGTGTTGCCTTTTTCAGCCATAGGATTCATTTTCCAATTATTAGGTGATTCTGAGGCAGAATTAGAGTTGATTAATGAGATTGCTGGATTTTCTGTTATTATGATCACGTCACTTTTGAAAAGTAACATATATTCGTTGTTTTTATATTTCAACTCTCTGCTTCTAAAATTACATTATTTCACTTTTAAATCTTTCAACTCACTTTTCAACTCTTTTCTTGTGATGTTTTAAAAATTAGCTGGAATAGGTGTAGATTCTGGAAGATCTAGAAAGTTGTCGGTTGTGGGTTGTGGAACTCTGGTATGCAGAAGTCACATTATCATAAACTACACGATGTGGCTGATGCCCAAGATAAGATGTACCAGACCAGTAACACCAATATGTATTTGAAGGCGTTCCAGTAGGATAGAGTGATCAACGGTATCAAAGGCAGCACTGAAATCTAGTAATAATAATAATGAGGAGGTGTCACATTCTATACTTGGGGCGGCGTGGCTCGGCGGTCGTCTCCCAACCTGAAGGTTGTGTGTTCGATCCTCCATCCTGCTGTGATCATGCCGAAATATCCTTGGGCAAGATGCTGAACCCCCAGTTGCTCCAGATGCTGCGTCATCTGTAGGTAAATGTAAACAGTGTGAAAGCGCTTTGAGCCCCTTGGAGGTGGAAAAGCGCTATACAAGTGAAAGACCATTTACAATCCATAGATAGAAAAAGATCATTTGTCACTTTTTCAAGTGCCGATTCAGTAGAGTGGGTCACCCCGAAAACAGACTGAAGAGATTCAAATAAACTACTCAAGGTCATGTGATCATTGAGCTGTTGCGCTAAATTTTTTTTCAAAGCTTTTCAAAATAAATGGGAGGTTAGACACCGGCCTATAGTTAGAAATACTCCCAGGATCAAGGCTTGGTTTTTTGAGTAACAGTTGAATCACCGCAGTCTTGAAGGCTGCAGGCACAGTACCGGATGAAAGTGATAGAATTATAATATTTAAGATTTGAAGGACCTAAAATTGGGAACTGCTCTTTAACAAGTTTCCCAGGAAGCGGGTCAAGCAGACATGTTGTCTTCAGGTAATGCTAGTTCTCTTTGTCAGCGGAAGCATTGCACAACATTGTCCAACGTTTGGTCACGTCAGTCGTTTCCTCTGGCCCTTTTCTCTCTTTCACCCTTGTTGTCATTTGAGCCACATATCTCCATCATTACACTCTATTTCTGTGTGTTTTAAATTACAGTCACTCTGTGCGGTGACACCCATTAAAAAATCAACTTAATTGATTTAATGTATTAACCGTTACAGCTGGAGTCAACACTCTAGTTACAGGCTGACTCACGTCAACATTAGCAGTTGTTGACATAACCAAGGCCATTGGTTTGTTGTCATCGTTTTTTTCCCATTTGTGCATGATTGCATACACACATAAGCAGGACTGACTTAAGCAGGTTCCACTGAATTTAAGTTTAGTTGGGCATGACTGAGTTTATGCTCTTTGGTGTTGTCAATGCGCTGCAATTTTCCAACCCAGTTGGTTTCTGGTTTAAATCAGAGCTGAAAGTTTCTCTCTCATGAAATGGTAGTTCTGGCTCGGATGGTTGTAAATTCTTTGGAAGCATGCCTACTTGGAAAGACCCCTGGTGTAGATGACCCCCATTGTGAGATAACATTTATTTGAACAAAACTGTTTTACAAAGACCTGAAGAAAATATTCAATGTGGTTTCCCTTGTTTATTCAACATGTTTGCAGTATATTTGTATTTGGTAAAGGCTGCAATTTACTGTAGTATGTGCGGCATGCCACTACATGTGACGGCACTCTCTCTGGTATCCCCTTCAGGAGACTGACCCAATTACTAGTGTACCCCATACTGCAAATTGGCAAAGTACTGTACAGATCAAAGCTGCATTTTTAGCTGCAATCATTTGTTATGACTTATAAAGATCCATCTCCATAACTCTTGTTTGGTGGGTTATGATAATATGTACATCATTTTAGTACAATGGTTGGCAAATACATTGTGTATTATATTTTGTATCTTTTTATATATTTTGTTTGTTTTTGCTCATAATTGATATTGTATTCTGTACGAAATAATACAGTAGGTCACAGTAAATAGGTTTTCCTGAATACATTCAGAGGTTTCTCAAATTAAAAGCTTTATCTCCTTTTTGCACTTCACAGCACATTTTCAGCATGGCTGTTTTGTTGTTCCGTTCTTTTTTGCCATTTAAGTCAGCATTTCGTTTGAGCGACGCCATCAAACTGACCTCTAAATGTCATATTGCAAAGTCCAGTTTATATTCATTCAGGCATATCTGTTTGCTTGCCATCTCAGCCTCGAAGGCACAACATTTCTCGCTGCACGTGTGTACTTTTTTCATACTTTGGCTTTTCCTTCTTGCCATCAGCCTGGAACCCTTGTGAGGAGAATGATGGACGTGGTCCCTGCTCGCATCTGTGTCTCATCAATTACAACTCCACAGCATCCTGCACCTGTCCAAACCTTATGAAGCTTTCCCCTGACAAACAATCCTGCTTTGGTGAGCATACACATCATAATTTTTCATACTTTCTTCTCATGACAGTAGAAATGTAGAGTAGGGTATCCTGTGAACCATTAGAAGTCTGTTAATTATAGTCTTTATAACATTGTATTTCTTCTTTTGATTGGCATCAACTGTAATAATAAAGTTGGATTATTTTAATCAGAAAATGCTGTTTGTCGATACAAAGCCAATAAACTTTTGTTAATCATCTTAACCAGCATTGAAAAGGTTCCTCCTGTATGTACGCCGATCTGAAATCCGTGGTGTGGACATGGACAACCCTTACATGAATGTCATGACAGCCCTAACGGTGCCAGACATTGATGATGTCACAGTGGTGGACTATGATGCCCATGAGGAGAGGATCTATTGGGCTGACATTAAAACTCAAACTATTAAAAGGGCATTCATCAATGGCACTCAGCTGGAGACGATCATTTCTGCAGGTGGGAGAATTTCACCACATAAAAAATCTTTGCTGTGTATGTGTGCGTCTGTGTCCATTATTAGTGGTTGGACTGTCATTTTCTCCCTCTGCGTCTCAAGGGAACACAATCATTCAGTTTAAACAAGCATGTACTGTGTGACATGTTGTTTTATCTGTTTTCTGCTAGACATAGTGAACTGTCGTGGTCTGGCTTTGGACTGGCTTTCCAGGAACTTATATTGGCTTAGCTCTGAGAATGACGAGTCACAAATCAATGTGGCTCGCTTTGATGGGTCCCTGAAGACTTCCATCATCCACGGCATTGATAAGCCAAGGTGCCTTGTAGTGCACCCCGCCAAGGGGTAAGTAGATTATACAAGTCTGTATACTTCATCACTATGTTGTCCTCACAGAATGCACAGAATTAAGAACCTCGACTGCAGACCAAAAAGGGACATTAAAAGGTTCTCAGGATAAACTATACCGGTTGACTTGAACCAACTTGAATTTGCAATTACTGATTCTGATTTGGCTGCACGGCCGCCGAGTGTTTAGCGCACAGGCCACACAGCTAGGAGACCCGAGTTCGATTCCACCCTTGGCCATCTCGGCCACTCCACCATCAACTCCCAACCTCACTTCCTGTTCGCATCCCATTTACAGCAACACACCCACTAGCATGTCTCATTTATGAATGGTTAATTTAGTTGGGTTTAGCATTGGGTAATAAGAATGTAGAGATGCCAATATGGGTGTTATTTTATGTCTAGAATAATGTCTAAAAAAGTATTTTAAAGTCCATAAACAGGTTTTCTACGGTCTAATCAAAAATTCCTTTATCACGGTTGTGTTGGAACTAACTGCAATAAATGAGCAATTACTGTAATTACTGTATCCTATGACTAGTCAAACTATTCACATCTCCTGCAGGAAAATCTATTGGACAGATGGTAACACCATTAACATGGCCAACATGGATGGAAGTAACAGCAAGGTCCTCCTCCAGAACCAGAGGGATCCTGTCGGTCAGTAACACAGCATTAAGCAGCATATTCAATTTCATTGCCCTCAGTACCTTGAATCTTTCCAGGCAGTCTATTTAATATTGACTGAAAATTTGTTTCTAGCAAAAGAGGTGTATTGACATATAAAATGAGAAATCCATTTTAATATAAACAATTGTAGAGAGAGAGAGCGTGAGAGAGAGAGAGAGAGAGATGTTTTGGCTTTATACAGATGTATTGTATGTCTACAGTGTTCATCTCAAACCCTGAAATATATCAGATCAAATGGTCATCTTTAATCTTAATCAGATCAGAATGGAAATGTCATATTGTGTCTTTAAATTGCTCATGGCACCAAAAAATTATATTAAAAATGTTGTCATACTGCTGTTATCTGCCTGTAAACTACACAATGTGAGTGACCAGACAAGCAACTAGACCCATCAAAACATAGCCACAATAACACAATAATAACATTCACTGATATTGTGTTGTGATGAGTAGTTATTCAAACATTATACATTGTAACTCTGTACACTATATGTATTTATACTACAGATGTGTTTTTTCAACATTTACTGAATAAGCACTGTTAACTGTCACTGTATCATCAGAACTGCCTTTCAGACATATTTAAAAAATTGCCACAACAGGTATGTTATTTGGCTGGCAGAGATCCAACATGATAAGATACAAGACAAGCAAGCAGTGGTCCCTGATTATCTAGCCTTGAAAATTTTCATAAAAAACTAATATGTTAAGACCTCGTGGGAAAATAACACATTATTCCAGTTAGTCGGGACAGATAATGGTAGATCGGTATTTTTTTCGTCATTTGAGGCAGAGTATCAAAACAATTGTCCTCAAAATGTGTCGAACATAATACCTGAAGAATCTGATGCGACAAATAGTGTCTTTTGGAATTGTGAACAGGCTTCCTCCTTCTGCTCGAGTGTTTGAGTAGCCGCCTACCACACAAGGAGTGGGCATAATATGCACCAGAACAATATCAATCCAATGTATTCCATGCGATGAGAGGGATGGTTCTGAAAGTGAGGTCACTTCCTTTGTTTTTGTTACTGGAGAAAAATGAGAAAAAGGATAAATATTATTAATAATGATAACAATAATATGTTATTATTAACATTCGAGCACACATCTAACACAGGAAATAGGCTTTTCAATATAATTTTTCACGGCCAAAAAATACTATCTAAGTAAATAAGGTCAAAGCTTTCAAACATTCACTGTTCTAATCAAGCCTCTTTTGTGTGCAAAATGTATTTTGGTGACAATCTTTGCAATTTTACCTATTCCATATCAAAGTACAAACTACAGAAGTATTTGGACCGTGACAGACTTTCTATGGTGACTTTCCACTGGAACAAGTTTTGAAATAAAACATCAAATTGTGATTGAAGTTAATACTTTCAACGTTTTGCTTCCAACGATTTTAATAAAAGTTGTTAAAACAATCTGCTTCCAGAACATGGGAGATGATAGTTGTCTGTCAAAGTTAAATCTGACTTTCCTATCATTGATTTACATACCTGCAGTGCGCCCCTTTGTCTGTATTTATATCTTTGCAAGGGCCCAAAAAAAGGTTTCTGTGATCATCCAAGTTTTTGAGGGCATTGGCCAGCGGACTGGTATCACAGAGCAACTTTGAACACAAAAGTGCAGACTACAAGACCAGCAGCATCTAAAGATAGCTGCATGAAGGCATGGCAAAGTATCGTGACACAACAAGAATATAAATGCAACGCTCCAATCGTTCATGAGCTGAACTCCTAAAGATTTTTATATTTATAGAAAAATGCCCATCCCTCTGAAATATTGTTCATAAATCTGTCTGAATTTGTGTTAGTGGGCACTTCTCCTAGGCTGAATTAATTCGTCCACCTCACACGTGTGCTGATGCATATTAGACAGCATGGTTATTGGCATTGACTGGCAACAATAAAAGGCCACTCTAGATTTTACAGTTTTAAATTCATCCATGCAAGTAGTTTCCATTCCTGACTCAGTGGTAACTAATACCGATGTGGGACAAGTCAATCTAAGGCCTACACACATACAGACAAATAAACCGTCTTTACCATATGAATGTACAGTGAACAAAACAGCAGCCTTCCAATGGAGGTCTGCTTTTTTCTGCAGAACGATGACAAAGAAGCCTCTTGAACTGCTTCAGGAATTAACGTAATGTGCTGAGAGCTGAGCACGTATTCAACTCTGCCAGCTGGCCTGTATGTTTGAAACAAGGATAATTGTGACAGTTTCACAAGCTTATGTCCATTTATCATATTTGAATGTAGACAAAAAGTCTACATCTAGAAAGTATAATTGTGGAAAACGTTTTTGAACGTTTTTGGCTGTGAATGCAATGCAAACTAGTTCTATACAATACAAACGGTGTGTATCAAAGCATGTCTCATTCACATGGGTTAACTTTTCCACCAACTCTTGATCCCCATAGTGATCCCTTTGGGATCGTTTAACATGAGAATACATAATTCAACTACCTTTATGGGTAAAAAAAAAAAAAAGAAGTGGAAAAAAACAGGTCCCCTTTAAGATATTTTAACAACATTTTTATTTATGCATTTTATCAGTGGCAGTTGAAACAGAATCCATCAAGGTGCTATTTGCTTTACTGTGATTTGCTTTTTATGGAAATGTATGCACATGAGATATTCTCGAGAATGTTACTGCAGAAAAATTTGACAATTGCAGTCTAAGTATGTCCCTTATAAGTTGTAATAGTACTCAAACTCGTTTATTACCTCACAATTTAATCTACTGCTGTTTGTTTGTGATTTTTGCTTTGCTGCTACTGCTAAACATTCCTGAATTTAAGATCCCACCAAGATAATACATCTGACTTTGTTGTTCTCTGTTTGATTTCTCTCAGGTCTCTCAGTAGACTACACAGCTAACAAGCTATACTGGATTAGTTCGGCCAATAACACCATCAACAGGTGTAATCTGGATGGAACTGGGCTGGAGGTGCTGGAAAATCTGAAAAGGGAGCTTACTAAAGGCACTGCTTTGGCTGTGATGGGTGAGTTTGTCACGGGTCACGTGTTTGATCTGAGAAGTTGTACTGTTGAAGGATGACAAGTACAGGTACAAATACTTCTGAGTTCAATTTATTTTTCATATTTCATTAATTCATTTTCTACCGCTTATCCACACCAAGGTCGGGACGGTGCTCTAGCCTATCCCAGCTGTCTTCGGGCTAGAGGCGGGGTACACCCTGGACTGGTCACCAGCCAATCACAGGGCACATATAGACAAACAACCATTCACACTCCCATTCATACCTATGGACAATTTGGAGTCACCAATTAACCTAGCATGTTTTTGGAATGTGGGAGGAAACCGGAGTACCCGGAGAAAACCCACGCTTGCACGGGGAGAACATGCAAACTTCCATTCACTCGGGTGTCCTAGCTGTGTGGCCTGCACGCTAACCACTTTCCACTGTGCTGCCTTTTTCTTATTTTATTTAAGTATGGCATTTTTATGTATTACTATATTGTCCAGTGAGCAAGAATAATGATGCCACACTTAAATTCAGGACATTAAGGTCATGGTGCTTTGTAAATATTTGTGCAACATTATATTATGATATGATATTATGGTGACATGATCCAACTCAGTGGAACCACTGAGTGCACTCCGATGGGAGGCACATTCCTGACAGCCTCAACGTATGTTTCTGCCTTGCATTTGATCAGGAAATGTGCAAATTTAGTGCATTTTAATTAGAGAAAATATTATGGAATGCTTGGAAATGGATGGTATGTTTGCTGGAAAATCTGAAAAGGGAACTTACTAAAGGCACTGCTTTGGCTGTGATGGGTGAGTTTGTCACGGGTCACGTGTTTGATCTGAGAAGTTGTACTGTTGAAGGATGACAAGTACAGGTACAAATACTTCTGAGTTCAATTTATTTTTCATATTTCATTCATTCATTTTCTACCGCTTATCCACACCAAGGTTGGGACGGTGCTCTAGCCTATCCCAGCTGTCTTCGGGCTAGAGGCGGGGTACACCCTGGACTGGTCACCAGCCAATCACAGGGCACATATAGACAAACAACCATTCACACTCCCATTCATACCTATAATGATGCCACACTTAAATTCAGGACATTAAAATTGATGCTATTCCACCATTCGGCATCCCAAAGAGAGTGGACATTGACAGTAACTATTTTGTGTGTATGTTACACTACAGCCCGATCTGCCTAGCACACAGCAACATGATTCTCTGCCTGGGGGCACGGGGCGTTTTACCTTGTTGACGGAAGGGGCGTTAGTTCCGATCAATGGGTGTGTGAAATCAATGTGAGAAAAAACGTTCCGTTGATGTTTTAAATCATCAAAATAAGTCAGAATATAAGCAAAGAAATAAGCATGTACTACATGTTATCATAATGCTACTTGTTCATGCATGATTACAGCATGTATGTATATAAAACAATAAAACATTGATATAGTATGTTTTAGAGGGCTTCATAGTCTAAATAGCTGTGTCCCAATGACGTGCATTGTTAGCTAGCTCATATTAACTCTTTTCCTGGCGTTATAATGCACAGAAAAGTAAAAGAAATATGTGTTCATGTTTCAGATAAGGATTGTAAATGATTGATGATGATTGAAATTTGATTTAATTGATTGAAATTTTGGGTTTTGTTCATTGTATTGTTATTTTAAAATTTCATGAGGTTTTTTTTTTTTCATCTCCAAAAGGGGGGCAAAAAAAGTAAAAACTTGGGAACCACTGGTTTCATCTAAACAAGGTGAGCTTGACTTGTACTAGAAAGTAAATGTCCCCTACAGATCAGGACAACAGGAGACTAGCTCGAGAGCTTGATCGACTGTTAATTGAGAGCTTTACCCTTTGGCTCAACTCCCTCTTCACTATGACGAATCAATGCAACACTGCAAATGCTGCATCAATCCGGTTGTGGATCTCACGATCCATCCTTTTCTCTCTCATAAACTAGACCTCAATGTACTTGAACTCCTCAACATGAGGCAGGATATCATCCCCGATCTGTGATGCCGCTCCACCATGGACTTGGAGCTGCTGAATTCCACCTTGGATGATTCATATTTGGCTGCGAACTGATTTAAGGAGAGCTAAAAGTCACGACACGATGAAGCCAGCAGGACCACATAATCTACAATCCCAATCCTGCAGCCACTTAACCAGATCCACTCAACGTCCTGGCTCTACCTAGAAATTCTGTCAATAAAAGTTATGACTAATTGCCTAGCAGTGGTCGTACAGGGAGTGAACCTCTCAAATACCCCATACCCCTGGAGTACCCCTTCACAGGATTACTTAAATGACATGGTGGACTGCCTTTTCCAAATCCACAAAACTGTAAACTGGTTGGGCAAACTCCCATGCACCAGTACTTTGGCCACCCCTACCTTTGTGGATCTTCATCAGGGTCGAGTTTGTGGCATCAGCCCTATGAGCAAACCACAACTTTGTTTGTTGGCTCAGGTGAGCGATGGTGGTTGAGGACAAAGAGGCTATTACAATAGCCAAGCCCTTACTGTGCTTTAACAACAGCGCGAAGATTTTTTGGGGAGGTGCATGCATATGGAGTCTATGTGCTCAGACACATCACTGCAAACTGTCCCTCTCTCTCTCTCTCTCTCTCTCTCTCTCTCTCTCTCTCTCTCTCTCTCTCTCTCTCTCTCTCTCTCAACCTCTGAATGACAGTTGTCGCGCACTGGTACTTACGGGCTGTTCAGTGGTCAATATACGTGCCTGTTGGTCATTATCCAGGAGGGGAGGGCACCAATACAGTAATATGTGGGTTTTTTTCCCTAATATTATCACGATTGACCGGCAAAGTCCCAAAGATTGACTAGTGGCTCGCAATCAATGGGTTGGTGACGCCTGCTTAAAGGGTATGGGGTTAGTCATAGAATAACTGAACAGAGAAATCAATTAGTCATTGTGTTGCAGATTGCTGCAGGATGAAATCAATTCATTTTGCTTTCACAGGTTGGGTCCGATGCTGGCTGGAAAAAAGTATTAATGTTTGTGCAGGTGGTTGATACACTATAGTGATGTCCTATGGCTATGTATTAATTAGATTGGCTCAAGGGATAGGTGAGGCCTCACTTTAGTAGATAGGCCATTATTCATCCTCAACTTGCTGAGACTCAAACACACAGTTGATGTGGAAATTGAATATCATGTGCCACGAGCGAGAAATCACCACTAGCCAGCGGGCCCAACGGCATCAAATTAACATAGAGAACAAAGTTAATACTGCTGTGCATGGCCTCCAGGGTCAAGTGTTTTGTTCACTTTATGTCAACTGTCAATTGCACTCAAAGCAATGTTATTTTGGTAACAGATGGCACTGGACCTAAAGCTATTGAGTCAGGTGGTAATCATTTCTGTAGGCGTGTATATTTTTGGATGGATCAAAAAGACCAAAAGAATGAAGCTATAGATATACATTAGTTATTTGTAAAAAGAAAATATGTAATAATACTCAAAAGCCTTTTCATACCAGTTTCCTCATATTTTATTCAGATAATTTAGTAGCTTAGCTCTGTTTTAATAAACTCAGTGCATTCCACAAGTTAACCAAGCCCAGCCTCACATTACATAAACATGTACCTGCAAATCTACTGCCCTATAGACATTGTATACACAGCACAGTGGAACTTTGTTTTTTGTCATTAAAAGATCTGACAAAAAACTAATCATGCAATTTTTCCCATAGGAAATAATGTGAATCCAATTCATCTATTCCAGTCACCCAAAATTTCATTCACTTTCAGTTCTGACACCACACCAAAGTCCACTAACGGCTATTGTCAGCTAACTATAGTCATGTGGAAAATTTTAGCTACTGTTTACTATCTTTAAGTGCATAGCCTTAGACAGTGAAAGTGGTGCATGCCAATCCTAACACAGATTTTTGAACATTATTTGAGAGAGATAAGCCTTTAGTGGAAAAAAATAAATAAATAAACATCTTTCATCTTTGAGTTCAGCTCATGAAAAATGGGAGCAAAACCAAAAATGTTGGGTTTCTATTTTTGTTGAGTATATATTCAATAAGAATACAAAATCATTCAAACTTTTCAACCATTTTTGTGTTTTTCTAATCAGAACACTTCACAAGAATGCCACACTGTTGTCTGAAAGATTTATATTTCTACAAAAAAGCAGTATCTTCTCCTAGCTATGGTGACTGATATTGTAACACATCTTGTTTTGTCAATAAAATCACATACAACAGTATATAACACAGCCACTGTTGATATGAAAACAACGATTCTCAAAATAAAAGGCAAATCAGTAATGCAATTTTAGTGGACTTGCATCGTGTTTTGTAATGAAACAATGTTTGTGCTTACAGCCAGCAAACTGTGGTGGGCAGATGAAGAATCTGCACAGCTGGGAACTGTCAACAAGAGGGATGGCCGAAACTATGCCATTCTGAGAAACAAGACTGGCGGGGTGGTTCACATGAAGGTGTATGACCGGGATGGTCAGAAAGGTGAGCTCATTCATCAATTACATTTGTGGCAAGAATGACAATTCAGTTCAGCTCACCACAATACAGTTGTAAAATTGGCTTGCATTCCCACCACATGGCGTGTAGGCTGAATGGTAAACACGACAGCTATGTAAATAATGTCACATTACACCAGTGTATCAGAGCAACCTGACAGTTAACGCAACAAAAAGAATACTACACAATAAACAATAGACAACATCCAGAATATGTGGTCTTTATCTTGACATTTGGTCATTGGAACAAGAAGATAAGCTTTATATTGAATTGTCCCTTTTTTCTCCTTATGTGGCAACTATGACCAGGCAACAAACTTAAGTATCCAGCTTCACTTTTCAAGTAAAACTATTGTGTAATATACTGAGCAGCATTGCTGCGCCTTTCTAAAATCAATGAAATCAACACAAATACAAATCGAACTTAGCATCGGAACATAGCATTTGAGATATCATTTGATTTGTGTTGCCCATGGTTATCTTTCAGGAAGAAACCTCTGCCAAATAAATAATGGTGGATGTTCACAGCTCTGTTTTCCTACTTCCGAGAGCACCAGGAGCTGCTCTTGCACTGTAGGATACAACCTCAGAAGTGATCGTGTGTCATGTGAGGGTAGGTTTTCTTATTAAGCCACCTTGACACTTGCATGAATTTTGTCCCTACAGTCTTGTGTTCTTGTGTGTAAACATGTTGTAAACTGTGTGTAAATTGTGCAGGGCTGCACAGCATATTTTGTTGTGACTGCAACACAACGTATACGCAAACAATGCAGCCGGTGTTTATCAAAGTATGTCCCATACCGCATAATTGTAGTAGAATAATCCAGCTTCTCGTAGCACCTTCAGAGTAACATGTCGTCAACTGTCCTAAAACAGTTAGTTTTATCCAATACTAAAACTGCTCATGATGGCCAAACTGATCTGGTCTTCTCGTCCGTCATTCCCTCACCCACACTATTCATGCTTCCCTTGTTTTAAATGAACAATTAAAAAAATCGATAATTTTGCCTGCCTCGATAAAGTGACATATGCATGTGTGCGTGTTTGTTTTCCTCGTCAGTGCAATGAATGGCGAGAGGGAACCCTCCTCTCAGATGGGGCTAGTAGTGAGCTGATACACAGTGCTACCAGCAGCGAGCATACGCTAATGTGAATGAAGGCACAAAAGCACAAAGGCGAATACCACGGCTCCAGTGTGGTAATATTTTGGTTTTAAACAGAATGTTGAGCGCAGGAACACTGGTGAATTCATGTGGCATTTGTACTCAAGTAGTGACGAGGAAGAAGGGGAATACAACCAACTTATAAGCACACTTCAAACAACCATCCTGTCCAATTTTTCCAACTAGGAAAAAGTACGTATGGAGGAGCAGCAGAACCTTTGTACAGGCAGTCAATGCTTGCTGAGGCATTTGGTCAGCAAAGTTAATACAAACAAATGGTGCATGCTCACAGACAGTGCCGCTCACTACATTGCAAAGGAAATGCAACCTTTCAATGGGGTTGAAACATTTGGGGAAAATATAGAAATATTTGACAGACAGAATGAATAGCCTGGGAGAACGTACATGTCACAGACAGCAATTGCTTGTGCAACAAGCACCAGCTCTGAGAAAATGTTTAGCACAGCTGGTAACTACTATTCCAGAGAGATCCTGCCTTAAACCACACAACGTCAACACGTTGGTGTTCCTTGCTTGCAATCTGTCAAATTAAGTGGCTCCAGATTTACATATGGCCTGTGGCTAGTCTCCACTTTTTTGTTTACCTGTTGTTCTTTCCTCACCTGTGAAGGAATGATACCCAATGTTCATTCTTTATTGAAGTGCAATTCCATTTATAGAGACTTGATATTTCATTTGTTTTTATTGCTGTGTCTGTTTTTAATTTTTGTTTGTAATTTTGTGTTTGTTTAGTTCATTATGTTTGATTAATTTATTTTATGTAAAGCTCTTGACATTCCAAGTATCGAAAGATTTTGTCTTGAACACGTAATCCAAGGTGGCGGCATAAATAAACAGGACAGTATTATGGACACTGAACAATGTGACGAATTCGAGCCAAGGCAAAAATCTTGGTTGTTAACCAAACAATGTGCTAAATGGGGAGACGTTAACCAAGGTACCACTGTACATGATTAATTATAGTAGCGTGGCATGACGTGACACTGTTTCACAGCTGCAGGTCGTGGTGGTGACAATGCAGTTAACTATTTGTTATTTGCTGTTGTCTGCAGTTTTCAGTCAGGCTCAAACACCATTTATAATCTACAACATTGCAGTACATCTCTGTGTGTACTCATTCATGTAGTCTTTGTTGGTTTTTGTCACAGGTGTTGATTCATTTCTCATGTATTCCATCCATGAGGGCATACGAGGAATTTCACTGGAACCAAATGACAACACTGAAGCTCTCATGCCCATTGCAGGGACACTATTTGCTGTGGGGGTGGATTTTCATGCAGGTAAGATACTTACAGGTCTTTCTTGAGCTGTCTGTTGGTATCTTATCTTAAAGTAAAATATACATTAACAGAAGATTCTAAAATGTATGTAATGTGTTTGGTAATTCAATGTCAATTTTAAACATAACCAAAGCAAATGTTTTAGCACAGTCACAAATGTATAGGACTAAAAGAGTGCTTTTCTAATAGCGGGGCGCTTTTTGTGCCCAACCAAAACATTTTCCATGTACACAGAAGGCCTATCTTTTTGATTTTTTATTTTTATTTTTTCACAACACTGTCAATCTGTGTTAGTGAGTATCTATAATTCAGCCACCTCACAGGTGTTGCATATAAAGATGCTGATTCGTGCACGATTGTTCCACAGGTGTGCTTTAGGTTGGCCACAATAAAAGGCCACTCCAAAAACAATGGGCCTCAGGATCTCATCACGATATCTTTCACCTGCTTTTGTGGTCTGTAATCGCAAATCGCAAAGTGGCAAGGTATGATTTACATTAAAAAAAAAGTTTTATATCTTTGAGCTCCTGGAAAAACAAAGCAAAAATAAAAGTGTCTTTAAGATTTGTACCAAGTCACCAAACAAAATTGATTGCAGTTGAAACTGCACTTTGTGCTCAACATGTTGCATGTCACACATTTGTCCATTTTAAATGTTGTTTAAATTACTTTGTTATCATCAAACCTTGCCACCTTGCCTACTTTTATTTTTTTCCATCCTTGAAACAAACAGGTCAACAGACGGTTCTTATTAGTTATATTTGTCACAAAGCTTTTGAATAATGGTCTACGGGCTCATGCATCACTGAGGAAGGAGTAATCACATGCCATTACAGGTAACCGTGGGTATGAATAACAGCGAGCCTCTGGAACAATTCTCATACAAAGCAATTCCCAAGATATTGCATCAAAGAAATGCAACGTGAATTGCAAAGAAATAAGCAAATTGCATATACTGTGATTTGTTACATCCCAGCTTCCCTCTGAAATATATGTGATAAAAATGATAGATGGCCTGTAAAGACAGATACTATAGGTTGGCCACACTCCCATGTACACTATCTCAATGATAACTAAACCTGTACTAGAGACATTGCAAATGAACTGAATACTGAAGCATGGAAAGGGTTCACATGTACCTATGTTGAGAAAGCAAGATTGATTGTGGCATACTGGAATAAGATTAACGGTGCATGACAATTATCTGTACAGCCCACTACAGAAAAGGCCCGGTCTCCCCTTGCCTCGTCTTGGGCACCACCGATTGGAGCTGGCCTTTGACACTTGTATGGTTCACCGAACAATAACATTACTGACACCGAGGGAAGCTATGGAATTCCAACCACAATGTAGCGAGGGATGACTATAGTTGAGAATGTAAAATTTGTTTACATAAATATGGATTATGGATTTATTTATTTCATTCATTTTCTACCGCTTATCCTCACAAGGGTCGTGGGGGGTGCTGGAGCCTATCCTAGCTGTCTTCGGGCTATAGGCAGGGTACATCCTGGACTTTTTGCCAGCCAATCACAGGGCACATATAGACAAACAACCATTCACACTCACATTCATACAATTTGGAGTCGCCAATTAACCTAGCATGTTTTTGGAATGTGGGAGGAAGCCGGGGTCCCCGGAGAAAACTCACACATGCACGGGGAGAACATGCAAACTCCACACAGAGATGGCAAAGGGTGGAATTGAACTCTGGTCCCCTAGCGGTGAGGCCTGCACGCTAACCACTCGCCGCCATGCAGCCAGTATGGCATCATATACTTCTTAAATTGCAGGATGCACTGCCTTTATCACCATCAACAACAGTAACATACTATATTATTTAGATAATAACATATACTTTGGAATATAATAATTGTCAGTCACAGTTTTAAAAACATTGCATACTAGTGCAAGATTGTCTTGATAGAGACCCAGATGTTCAAGACCAACATATCCCTGCATACTGGGCTTGCAGTCAAATTGAGATGAACCAATCCAGCACATTTATATATAAATCAAACTTAAGATGTTCCAGAAATGCCTTTTTTTTAAATGGTGTTGTCGAGCTCTGAATATGAGTGAAATAAAATGAGTGAAAAGTGAGTGACCACAAGCTCTTTAACATTCTGGATAACCATTAGACACTTAGCCTAAAATAATTTGTCAGCTCTTTGTTTTTTCCATAACAGAAGTAAACATGCAAATAGAGGAGTGTACTAAAAGCAAACATGGAGCAATTGATAGAGCATGCATAATATTTGCATTTTATCACAGATGCACGTCTGGTAGAACAAACCACATGAAAGCCGTGAGACGTGTTAACAGGGGGTAACGGTAGCAGAAAGAAGAATGTGAAAACAGGTATACTTTGTAGTTGTCACCAGCTTCTTTAACAATCTAGAAAACACCTTCAGGAATATAATGAGATGCACTTTTATGTGCCACGCAAAATAAATTATGTACTGTTTGATGTGTCATATGATTGTTCAATGAGATGTTATCATGTTTTGCTTTACACTGTTTTGACTTCCATTTAAAATTGACCAACTGAAAGAGCTGTGGATGGACTGTATGGGTATTTCCACCATCATATTTTATAGTCCTTCACAAGCATTTGGTGAAATGGGCCATGTTGTAATAAAATATGTTTTCATAGACTGCGCTGATGGGGGCACAAATGTGAATGTGGTAATCATATCCATCATCCGACCTTGATGTGTCATTTATGTTTGTTTCAGGAAATGACACTGTTTACTGGACAGATATGGGCCTGAATAGAATCTCAAGGGCTAAACGGGATCAGACCTGGAGGGAGGACATCATCACTTCTGGCATTAGCAGGGTCGAAGGAATTGCTGTAGACTGGATGGCTGGTTAGTATTATGACTCTTTTAATCATGAAGGCTGTCATTAAATTTATATCGACATCCCTTTATCGCAGTCAATCGGTTCCAGACCCAACCATGATAAGTGAATATTTGCTAGGTAGAATTCCTTATGTAGAAATCATGTTCATAGTTAGAGCATGGAAAACCAGTTTACCGTATTCTAAATATGTTACATTATTAGAGCCCTTATAGACGTGAAATAACACCCCTATAATCACCTTTATAGTCATCCATCCATAAATCCATCCACTTTCTAATGCCACTTATACACGGGTCTTCAGGCGAGAGGTGGTGTACACCCTGGTCGCCAGCCAATCACAGAGCACATAAAGACAAACATTCACCATTCAAAAACAACCATTCACACTCACATTCATACCTATGGACAATTTGGAGTCGCCAATTAACCAAACATGCATGTTATTGAAATGAGGGAGGAAACCGGAGTCCCCGGACAAAACCCATGCATGGGGAACACATGCAAACTCCACACAGAGATGTCCAAGTGGAGAATCAATCGAACCCATTCTCCTGACTGCGTGGCCTACATACTAGCCACTGGGCCACCCTTGATGGTGATACTACCTTATATAGTAGACATAAGACAAACTGAGTCATAAATAAGATTTATTATTATTTATTATAACCAAATTTAGGCTTGTTTTTTTTGTAAGTTGCCGGCAATTTTCCAACTTTCTTGCTGTTTTAGGCTGTTTTCAGAGAGCGAGTTGCTTGTTTCTATAATGGTTTCATTTGATATGTTTACTACACGCTGATATAGTCTTAATTGTACTTGTACATTGTAATTACACACACACACACAGTTCTCACACATCACCAATAATCTGTGAAAATACTACATACGATTTGCATACCCAGGCCTATATATATATATATATGTATGTATATAGTTAAGTGTGTCTTCTGAATGCCTTACGGTAAATTTGTCTTCTTTCAATTTTTTTTTCCATTTAGCATTATGTTTGAAAATGCTTAATTTAGACCAAGAATATGTAAAATATCGTATTTTACAAATATTGGCCACCATGAACAAAAAAAATGTGATAGAATGAAGCCACTAAAGTCTAAGCCTGAAGTTACGAGGGACGACTGCACTCAAATTGCATGCACAAATGTACAAGATAACACTTATATTACATAAGCCATGTTCAAAGACTCAAGAGTTGAATCACACTTTTCTCTTTTCAGCATTAATGAGCTCCGACTGTTACTCTTATTTTTCCACAGGGAATCTTTACTGGACAGACCATGGTTTCAGTCTTATAGAAATATCTCGTCTGAATGGTACATACCGCTCGGTTGTCATATCTGAGGGCCTTGATCAGCCCAGAGGTATTGCTGTACATCCACAGAAGGGGTATGTATTAGTTAGGGTTCTGATGTTTGTGTCTAGCTTATTTGTGAACCAACGGATTACATCACTCGTGCCAGATCAATAGTGGGGCTATGTAATATTGTTGTTATTATGATATTGGTGTTATTATGATAATTATTATGATATTATTGTTGTTATGATAAGCATGTTATTCATAAGCCACCAGTGACATGTGATATATGAGAATACACATTAACTTTTATTACTTATTACTTGTATTGATATACTTTACTATGTATCACTCATCAACAATTCAAATTCAATGCGATGCCACAACTGACACTCTGTGATGTCGTCACGGTGGCGTGGAAGATGATTTCAGTTTGTGCAGCTCCAGTGAATTCAATATCCAAGAGTATTAATATTAAGGCAGTGCTACATACCAACACAAAATATTGACACTTTGTGCACAATTTGAAGACGCTCAATGGGGGGTGTAGTCCGCTATTGAGACAATAATTTGTGTTAAGTATATGCACATTTGGATTATAGTTTAGTCTCATGAGAAGATAAATGGTTGCCGAAATTTGAAGGATGTACTACAACAGTACAGATACACAAATGAATGACGGATACATTATGAATATGCAATGTACATGTCTTTGTTACTGTGCTTTCCAGGTATCTCTTCTGGACCGAGTGGGGCCAGAACCCATGTATCGGCCGCTCTCGCTTGGATGGTTCAGACCAAGTCACCTTGGTTAACTCCGGCATTATGTGGCCTAATGGGATTTCTATTGACTACGAGGTATCGTTAATTGGTACCACTTTTAGCATCCTCAACCTGAATTTCATGAACTGTATTAACAGTCTGCAATGTTCAGTAATGTTCATTTTAAAATTGTCGCTCAGGAAAATACATTATACTGGTGTGACACCCGCACAGATAAGATTGAGAGGATCAACCTTGAGACAGGTGAGGGCCGGGAGATAGTATTGTCTTCGGCCAATGTAGACCTGTTCTCAGTAGCTGTGTTTGGGCCTTACATCTACTGGTCTGACAGGTAATTTACTGTGTTTCCTAAAGGCACTGCATGTGTATGTTACCACAAAGCCTGCACTACACTCGCTTCATATTAACCCCTTATATAAAAATGTGAGCTCTGTGCTCTACTTGCTCATCTTAAGCCCTGAAAGTGATGTGGTAATTAATAAATTAATTAATTGTTTGCAAACTTTGACCTGATCTGCCACATGAAATGTTCCCCAAAATAGGTTTTTAAATCCAAATAGAAAAGATCCAATCAAAAATGGTGGGAATGTGAAAAAAATATGGCCATGCTTATGTCGTTGTTTACAAGCTTGCAGTTATATTATCACTCTCTTCACATGAAAACCATGTTTATAATTGCATTGTCAGAGAACACTGGCTTGGCATTTAGCTGTCCTTTAGGGCAGTGGTGTCCAACCTTTTTAGACTCACACACCGGCCGACGTTGACCTGTTGATAAACGTCAGGGGCGGACCGATGGAGGTGAAAGACCATCGAACATAATTAAACAAAAAAACAAATGGAAAAACGGTTGTATTTCTAACTGTATATTGTTGGGGCAACTGTTTTAGAGGTTTAATTGTGGATCTTGGCAGAATTGATTTGGGAATTTAGGTACTTGTACATGAGGTACTTGTACGCAGGTAGGTAGGTACTTGCCCCTTCAAATCTAGCTACTTCACAAAGTGTGTCTGACTCTTGTGAAATAAGCTGGTAGATTTATTGTGCTCTTGCCCATAATTATTCATATTTTATATTCAAATGTTGTGGTTGCTGTATTGAACTGCATTGAAAAGGAGCTGGTTAATGATCTCAAGGGAGTTGGGAACACAGTCACCAAGACAACCACTGGTAAAGCAATTTGCTGTAATGGATTGAAATCCTGCAGTCCCCACAAGGTCGCCCTGCTCAAGGAGACACATGTCCAGGCCTATCTAAAGTTTTCTTCATCAGATAAGACCAAAATTGGAGCTCAACTAACCAAAGCAGAGAAATGCTGAATCTGACCCCAGGAACGTCACCTTGGCCATCAAACATGTTTTGCTTTGGGGCTATTCTCTGCTGAGGATACATGAAGACTACAGCAGTGGCCTTATATGATGCACAATAGATGAACATAAACTGAAGGGGACTGAAATTTGCCTATTTTTCATACATTTTTCCCATTTCTTTTCCATATGTATCAGCTTATATGTATATAATACAGCTTTTAAAAAATGGCACTGAATGTAAAAGTATTCATTCTCTAGGGCCTTCTCGAATGGTTCAATCCGGCGGGGGTTGAAGACTGACAGCAGTGAGGCAGTGACAATGAGAAGTGGCCTCGGGGTCAATTTGAAGGGTGTGACAGTCTTCAACAAAGGCCGAGAGAAAGGTTGACTTTTCCACATGACTCATTCATTGATTCACAAAATGATAAGCAATATAATCGTTCTTTAACAGCAGTTTATCAAAATTTTACAGTGGACATTTGTATCATTTTATTGTGATTATAAAATATGGTGCTATTTCTTCACATAGGTTCAAACCCTTGTACCAGGAGCAATGGTGGCTGCCACCAGCTTTGCTTTCATCTAGGAAGTGGCCGTCGGACCTGCTCCTGCGCCCACGGCCGCTTATCAGAGGATGGCTTTTCTTGTGAACGCTACGAAGGATATCTCCTCTATTCCGAGAGGACAACACTAAAAAGCATCCACCTTTCAGATGAGAATGACCTCAACTCACCTGTCCAACCATTTGAAAATCCTGCTCTTTTCAAGAATGTCATAGCCTTGGCTTTTGACTACAGTCAAAATACAGCAGGCACCAACCGCATCTTCTTCAGTGATGTTCACTTTGGAAATATCCAGATGATTAATGACGACTGGACTGGGCAATCTATTATTGCAGAAAGTAAGTGCAATTCATATTCACTTTCTTCATTTGTGTGTTTATTGTCCTCCAGCGACGATTAGAACAGAACAGAACAAATTAAATTGGTGTCAATGTGTGTGAATGTGTGTCTGATTGCCCAGGGTAGACTCCGGCTCTCGCTCAAAGTCAGATGGTGGAGGCTCTATCTCAACCTTGTAGAAAATGTTCACACAGAGGCCCAGTGGAAAGCTAACATTAATTCACTTTCTACCGCTTATCCTCACAAAGGTCATGGGAGTGCTTTAGCCTATCTCAGCTGTCTTCGGGCGAGAGGCGGGGTACACCCTGGACTGGTCGCCAGCCAATCACAGGGCACATATAGACAAACAACCATTCACACTCACATTCATACCTATGGACAATTTGTGGTCGCCAATTAACCTAGCATGTTTTTGGAATGTGGGAGGAAGAGAAAACCCATGCATGCACGGGGAGAACATGCAAACTACACACAGAGATGGCTGCGGGTGGAATCGAACTCGGGAGCCTAGCTGTGTGGCCTGCGCGCTAACCACTTGGCCGAAAGCTAACATCCACTGCAGTATTGTAGCTACAGTCATCTCATATTTACAAAAGAATAAGTTTCAGATTCTACCATGTTGAATGAATTTCCACGATATAGGATTCAATGTTAATAAATTGATCATTTTCATAGCATCGAAATCTGACTAAAAACATTTTTTACATAATTGGAGCCTTGTAGAGATAACACCTCTGTCGTCGCATTTACTCTCTTATTAATCATTGTTTACATCACATTGCTGCTTGTTGATGCCCAGCAAAAGTTGTAGTAATTTTACTTTTATTGAGATTTTATTTAAGGTTTGTCAGATCAACCCATGTAGATGATCGGACTTGTCTGCGCCCCTAATCACAGAGCAGTTCTACTGAAGCTCATTGCGATCACCAGTTCCATTTTTTAACACACCTTATACAATGAAATAATGCTGAAAAACTAAATTACAATCAGTCTTATAATGTATTACCTGCCAGCAATCTCAAAGTAAGCTGCTCTTACATTCATACAAAGCAACAAAATGACTCAGTGTGTGTTTTGTCTTCATGGTGGGATTAGATGAGACAAATTCCAAGCTGCTTCTCTAAAGTCCAGTCAGTTCAATGGTGACAAGCATGACTTGAGTCAAAAAAGCAGTAAAAATCTCCTGCTCATCCTGTATTCTCCACAATTCTGCAACGTTTCCCCAGTGAGCAAAGCTCAGCATTGTCCAAATCGACATTGTCCAAAACCCCTTCTCACGCACACGCACACGCACACGCACACCTACAACGCCCCCCTCACACACACAGGACATTATTCCTCTTTCACATAACCCCGGTATCAACCATGTTAATGGATATTATCAACTCATCAGTGCAAATACCAATGTATACCAATTTTAATGGTGCTTTATGCTTATACTATATATAGTCATGTAGACAAATGACCTGCATTTGGTACAATCTGTAAAGATGGCTTTCATAATCAAATATTGTTAACTAATATTGTTACTGACATTGCAAGATTAAATCTCCTATACTACACATGTACAGTATTCAGTACATACAATACAATGGTAATGGTAATGGTTTTATTTCATTTGAACATCAGATTACAATTGAGTGCATCACATAATCAGTTTACAGTTCCACATGTCCAAAAGGAGTAGGAAGAAGCAAAGCTTATTAAATCCTACCCCTCCATCTGGTACTTTTACAATCAGTAACTGTTTGTTCACTTCCTGCCTTTCTAATATAATTGAAGTTTGTTTTTGTTTTTTTTTACAATAGTATGTGTCTGAAAATTATTATTTTGCCAAGTATATCTCCCAAGTTATATATGTATTGAATTAAGATTTATTCCTAAGGAGACTTACCAATCGACTTAATTGGTATTTTAATTGCCCCCCTCCACGGGTATAGTCCTGATAAAATCATTAAAACTTTTAATTGTGTGTTTTAATATACGCTAGAATTCCCATATTTCATCTGGAACTTCTGCCTGCATCCCACCATTGAGGGAAGGTGCAGATGTTAATCATCCATATTTCACTAATTAATCTCCATGTCCCCCAATAATTAATCCTTCACCTCACCAACAATTTGTGGCAAATTCTGCCAGATGGCTTTTGCTGCAAACTATTCATTAGTGATCAGCTGACTCTGTCTTGGAGGTTTTGGATCTATGAGTTCCTTTCTGAAACTGTACATACAAACTGGATTTGGTATGTCTGGAAGCATCTGGTTCTCAACTAAGGAGCTAATACCAGGACAAGAATGAAGTCCATTACCGTTCTGGGATAAGATATTGAGATAGTGGAGCAGGGCAAGTATTTTGGAGTACACTTTAACAGTGTGGAGCCCCAACATGGATGAGGAAGAAGAAGAGAATGAGCAGACTGCATTTTTCCTGAGGATGCTCAGATCTTTTAATATGTGTAGATATACAGGATATGCTCTACCAGACTGCGGTAGCAAATACCATGTACTGTACTTTGCTGGGACTATAGATTGCTAAGCAAACTGCTCTCCATCATAAACGATCCTTTGCATCCTCTCCATATGACACTTACAGCAGCAAGGGAACTATTTCTACAAAAGACTCATACAGCTCTGCTCAGATATCATGCAGCAAATAATTATAATGTGCATCCAGCGTTATGCATATGAATAGACAAAATGTACTGTACCGAGTGTTACTGATTGTATGCTTCCAATCCGTTGGCTTTTTGCAGAAAGTGTAAATGTTATGTGCGATCTAAATTTAGTTGCTTTATCTTTGTTTGTCATCAACATTGTAACATTTATGAAAGTCAGAAGATTAGGTACACATAAAAAGAAGCAGCTATTCCCTTGGCCGTTCTCATGTCCCTAATATGAAAGACATTCTGTTTTTATAACCACAAACAGAGGTGTCAAGGCATCACAAAAGAAGTCGTCAATAGTAAGTAGATGAATGTGTTAGCGTTGTCTAGTCCCTAAAGAGCCAAATACATAGTTGATCATCTGTAAAAATTGACAGCCAAGGCTACAATGGCATTATTGCAAGTGTTTTAGAACCGTTATTCTAACAATTATTCTAACAATTATTGTGATTTGTTTCCACCATCCACCGGTCATTGTGGAACTCCTTGCTGAAGTGAAACACATTTGGTCCTGAAGCACATTGACGCAAATGCCACATGCCTTTGGGCCATGTCCATGTCGATTAAAGCATAATGAGGCCATGTAAAGTGAACAGTCCAAAAATTAGGTCTCTAAATTAAGCATGGTGTATTTAGCTTGCCACATGTGATGTTTTGTCTGCAGGAAACAACATGAAGCATTAAGTCAGTGTGCATTTATTTAGTATACTGTGTTCCCTCATTTATCACGGTGGATAGGTACCGAAAATAACCCACAATAAGTGAAAGTTAAATTTTTTAATTAACAATTATTAATTAACATTTAATAATTAACAATTATTAAATGTTTTTGAGGCTGTAAAACCCCTCACCATACACTTTATACACTTTTATACATATTTTCTCACAGTTATGAGAAAAACACTCTCAAAAAGACTTGAACTTTTTTGAGAGGAGTTTGATTGACAATGCTCTACAATCAAAGAGGACACAGAAAAAACAATGGCCGGTGCAGACAGAAGAGAGGGGCAACAGACACTCAACTCAGCTTCCCACAACGCAACTCTTAAAGGGCCCTAGGCCTGTAATAGCGTTCTGTAATTAAAAAAAAACACAAAAAAAAATACAGAGGGAATATTACTATCAAACATGCATTTGTTGCTACTCAAAAACTAAACTACATCTATCAAAAACACAGTGAAAAGTGCACTGTGCTTTGTGCAGCTTTGTTGCTGATTGTTCATGCCATCAGTACACTATTTGTTTCTGCATGTGTGGAGATAAAAGCTTAAAAAAAAAGATTTGACTGTTGTTGCAGATGTCGGGTCAGTCGAGGGCCTGGCATATCACCGAGCCTGGGATACATTGTACTGGACCAGCTCCACGACCTCCACCATCACCAGACAAATCATTGAACAGAGAGGAGTTGGTGTTCTTAGCCGGGAGGCGGTAGTTGCTCTTTCTGAGGAAGACCACCCACATGCTTTGGCCCTGGATGAGTGTCAAAGGTCAGTAGCTTTTCCTTTGTGTAACTCAAATTTAACTTCATGTTTCATGTGCTGCAAATGCACCATAAACCATGTAAGACAATAACTGTGAGAACCTTTATCTTTGCATCAAACTGTGAATAACTAAATTGGTAACACTATTTCTGTGTACTGTACATTATTCTCTTGTTCATAACAATGTTTTTTTTGTTGGCAAACAAACAGCATGGTTCATGTAAATCACTATGGTTTCAATGTGTATACGATATTGTCATATTTATATAGATATGATATTCTTACAATGGTGTGATTTATTATATTCTTGCTATTTCAAAACCGGTGATGCTTATCTGTATTATTCAATTGGAAAGGAACTACTCCTTATCTGTGATGAGCTCCTTCAAGGTGAAAAGAAGCAGATGATGTTACAGGATAATGTTTATATGTCACTGACACCCCCACATACTCCTACAGCTATTTAATCTTCACTTCAGTTGAGGTGCATTTCTTGAATATCACAAAAATGAATAGAACAAGCCTTTATTTAGCTTTGGCTATATTCATGTTCCACAGAAGCAAAGTAAAAAAAAGTAGCTAAGTAATTACCAATAAAATATAATATAATAAACATAATACAATATGCACCTTTTATGAAGAAATATTGAAAAGCATGCGTCCACCTTAGTTCAGTTTCTGGTTTGATTGGTTCATTCATTTTGTTTCATTCTTGTTGTTCGGCAAATCACTTTGACTTTGAAGGAGCAATGAGGTGAATTCACTATAACAGTTATTTTGATAGGTGTTTTCACATTTCTAAATTGCTGAGGACAACAAGCGGCCCACTAATTAAATCCTTGCCTTGTCTCTCCTCATACACTCAAGCCTGATGTTCTGGACCAACTGGAATGAACAGAGGCCCAGCATTATGAGATCTACATTGGCAGGCAAGAACATGAGGATTATCATCAGCACGGACATCCTGACACCCAATGGACTGACAATTGATCACAAAGCTGAGAAGCTTTACTTTTCAGATAGAAGCCTTGGCAAGATTGAGAGATGTGATTTTGATGGATCTGGCAGATATGTGAGTATCAATACCAATATTTAAATCAGGGGTCTCAAACTCATATTACCAGGGGGCCACTGGAGGTAGAGTCTGGGTGAAGCTGTTTATTATGTTTATTATTATGAGTAGTAGTTGACCCATTAGTACAAGCTGAAGTGTCTCTGACTGTCTCTTGTACGGTCAATACTTTAAAAATATGACTGTGCCACACTTGCACTAAATATTCATGTTAAGGGGCTACAACATATGGTGCCCACAGGCTGTGAGTTTGAGACCCCTGATTCATAAGATTTTTTTTAAATGAATACATTATATTATTGCTATGATTGCTTACTAAGTCTGCAAATTTGCCTTACTTTCAGCACATCTACAGCACTAGTTTATATGTGCAGTATATGTTTTTTGAACAGGATTTATATCTGTTACATCTGCCCAAGGTGTAAACGATTAAAATACACAATGTACTTTTCCCCCCATGAATTGGACATGTATAGCCGATCACCTTGGGCTCTCAATTAGCAATCCATATGTTGACTAAGCTAGGTCAGATGGATAGCTTTCACCTTTAGGTCCCCACCTGCCCCATGCAACCTAAAGACTTTTCTCTGAGACGACCCTGGGTGCAAATTCACAAGTCCAATTAAAATGTGTAAATTACAAAGAAGTGGATGTCTTCAGCACTTTACACCAAATTACAGCCATAATATATACCTACATAGTTGGCATTTTAAAGGTCAAAGGGCACCTGATATGCTAATTTTCGGACTTTTGTATTGAGTTGTGGACTCCAAATGAGCATACACATGTTAACCCGCACAGAAAGCTTTCTATATCATCCAGAATTGACACCTATTCCAGTTGTATTTGCTTGGATTTCCAAAACGGTTTGTTTGTTTCTTTCGGCTTTTTCCTGATTAAGAAGTCACCACAGTGGATCTTTTTGATCGTTTTGATTTATTCCAGTCACGGCCCACCTCCAAGCACGCCCACTCTGCTGTGATTGGTTCTACTCAGCTGTATCCGGAAATTCCTAGGTGCAGCCAAGGCTTCGGGGGCCATAGGGTCTCATCTCTGCTATGTGTGGACAATGTGATTCTGATGGCCTCTTTGGGCTGTGACTTTTAGCGTTTACTGGGACGCTTTGCATCTGAGTGTGAAGCTTCTGGGATGCAACCCTGCACCTCCAAATTAGAGGCCATGGTTCTCAGTCAGAAAAGGGTGGAGTGCTCCTTCTGGGTTGGGAATGAGGTCATTCCCCAGGTGAAGGAGTTCAAGTATGTCAATGTCTTGTTCACGAGTGACGGAAGGTGGGATCGTGAGGTCCACAGGCGGATCATAGCGGTGAAAAGAGACCTGAGACGGAAGTCAAAGCTCTCGATTTACTGGTCGATATAGGTTCCCACCATCACCTATGGTCATGAGCGTTGGGTCGTGACCGAAAGAACAAGATTGTCGATACTGTCGAAGTGGCTGAAAATGAGTTTCCTCTGTAGGGTAGCTGGACTCACCCTAAGTGATAGGGTGAGGAGCGCAGTCATCTGGGAGGGGCTCAGAGTAGAGCTACTTCTCCTTCACATTGAGAGGAGCCAGTTGAGGTGGCTTGGGCATCTAGTCTGGATGCCTCGAGGAAGCCTCCCAGGGGAGGTGTCCAGCCGAGAAAAGGCCCCGGGGAAGACCTGGGACACGCTGGAGAGATTATGTCTCCCAGCTGGCCTGGGAACGCCTTGGTGTCCTCCCGGTGGAATGGACCGGGAAATCTGGTCCTCCCTACTGAGACTGCTGCCCCCTGAACTGATAAGTGGAGGACAATGGATGGGTGGTCTTGTTTAAGACATAAACAAGAGTCCTCATGTGTGACTATACTTTAGCTTTACTTTAGCTAGCTTGTGGTAAACATTAAGTTTCAGTCAGTTGTTCAATAACATTATACAGTATACATAAGAAATGTTAACAGTGCTTGCTGTAACTTGCCGTTGATTGAACATCAGCGTGATGAGCCCTCATTCGCTTTTGACATTAAATGCACAATGGCAGAAATGTCATGCATTTTAACCGTTTGACATGTTCGTCCAGTTTCACCTTGTCAACGAAAACAGGTCTTGTTATGTTTTAGTCATCAAAGAGCCATACCTCGCTCCTCACCATCACGTTATCATCATGAACAACAAAATAATTCCGTCATCATCATTGTTGATGGAAATAACACTTTATTTAAGGGTCCAAAAATATCCAACCCATACTGTCGCTTGGATACCGTTCACAGTAGTAGGTTACTGTACACTCGCCAGGAGGCGACTCACAAGTGTAGCCAGGAGGTTGCATATAAACAAACACAGATTAAACTAAACCCTTTTGGTGGAGGATCACAGGAGAGCTGGAGCCAATCCCAGCTGACATAGGGCTAGATAGAGGCTGGGTCCACCCTGGACTGGTTGCCAGTTAGTCACAGAAGAAGACAAATGCTCCATATATTAACACCAAAATATGTTAACTATTTTCACATTTGCCCAAACCATACAAGGCATATGTTGTCGGCTGTAATGCTTCCCAAGTCTAATTTCCGAGCAGTATGTCACCCCATCTGGTGTGCGATCGTTCGCTCTCTGTCACTGTCTCGCACTCGTCCCATGGCCAGTTGTTAGATCTGCATGCTGGGCTTCTTTAATCGACACCTGTCCTAATCATCGCAGTATGGCACAGGGCTAATGTGACATTGCTTACAAGCCTGTTCCACTGATGGCAGCAACTACAGAGCTGCTGGAGGCGCTGATCCTCCCACACAAGCTTGGAGACTCCCAAAAGGAGGAAGCTGATGGATTCCTTTCTTCCTTCCATTGACAGTGCAATTTACCCCCCCGCAACATCTGGGTTCAGCAGTTATGCAGGGTGATGTGGTGATTAATGCAAGGAAACATTATTATCCACATTAATTCCTTGGCATGCACTCTGAATTTTTGTGAAGCTTCCTTCAGCCAGATCTTGAGCAGATGTCTGTGATTTATTTCGGAATGGATGAGCAAACACGGACAACAGTAAATATGTGTATTCAGTATTGAGTTGAACATCTATGATGTACACTTTTATTCTGAAGATGATTTTTTTTAATGCAGCAAGATTTCACCCATTGATACCCCTATTCTTTGATATGCTTGTTAATACTATTTGATGTCTGCTCTTATAGAAGAAGACAGCATTGACATTAACAACATTTGTTAGTAGTCATTAAAATGTTGAATGTGCCACACCTTTATCCTGTTGACCCTTGAAGTGTTTGCCTGTTAGAATTTTCTGCTTATTGTATATGTATGTTTTAGTGGAATGTGTATCTTAGTTTTCAATGTAATTGTCATATTTTGAGGTGTTTGACATGTTAAATTGTTAATTATAAACACTAACATATACATGGGATTTTCAGTGTAAATTAGTTGAATGTCACTTTTTGGCTCTAGCACAAAATGGACTGCAATACATCTTCATAAATCTTGATTTAATTCATCATTGTTTGACTGTCCAACTTTCAGGTCATTGTCAAGTCAGGCCAAGGAAATTTCTATGGACTGGCCATCTACGCAGATTTCATTTTCTGGTCAGACTGGCAGCGCAGGTCAATACTACGGTCCAACAAATATACCGGTGGTGACATGAAGGTACTCCGAGCAGACATGCCCCATCAGCCTATGGGAATCGTTGCAGTTGCCAAGGATACAAACAACTGTGAGTATTTAAACACCTCACAATACAATATTTGTGTTGCGTACAATCTACTTTATGTATACATACACAGGTATACTTTAATAATACAGTAAGGTAATAATGTATCAATTTGAGAAAAATACGCATCCAAATTAAATTAAGCAAATACTAATACTCAGTAATAGCAGTATCCATATTTTCCACATTCAATGATCATTTGATGATCAATGATGTATAGAAATACCAACTCTAATATTTGTAATATTTCATCGTCAGTTTTCAGTTTATAATTATTATTATATGGTTAACCCCTACTGGTATTATTTTAGTTTGGAACAACCTGGGAATAGATAAGGTAACATACAGCTTGTTTACTTGTCAGGCAGACCAGCGTGAGTGATGCCTTTTTTCATGAAAAAATGAAAAAATATACAAAGCTGGAGGGTAGAAATTCAGTCTGCACTCGATACGGCTCAGCTTAATAACAATAATACGAATCGTATGCTATAGGATTGGGTGATATTTTTTCTATACCAATATAGATTATTTCAATGAATCTTCACCGCATTAACGTAAGGAGCATTTTACAATGCCTGATGGTGATTCGCACGTTCAGAGTGAAGACGGGAGGCATACTACTAGGACATATTACTGGCCTTCAAAATAAAAGTTCTGCTTGCCGTGTAACTGTGTAAATAAGAGTGTCATAACAAATATTTATATACATATGCAGTTGGACTTTCATGGGTGACTACATCATCTTTAGTCACAAGCATAGGCATTACAGTTTGTTGAAGATTTAGTAGCAATGTCTGCAGAGGTTTACATCCCATTACAAAGTTAGCCATCTTTTAAATCAATAAATAAATGTGCTTTACATTTTGAGAGAAGTTTTATTTCATTAAATGGATTAATATATGACAATATGCTGCCCCTGACATTCAATGATGTGGAATGAGATTGGGAGCTTGGTGAACTTGCCTACGAGCAACCTGTTTGTTGGACTGGCTGGCTTGTGATGTTAATTTAGCCTGTTCAGCAACCTATTTATGTTATCTTATTGTGTAGCTGAATAACTATTAGCGTGTAACATGACAGACATCTACGTATTAAGCGTGTTCTTAATTTGCCTTTACAGATTACAATTCTGTTCTTTGTTGTGAATTTGTTGAGTAATTTTCTCAATGAATGTGACTTATGGTTCAAGACACCTTTTTAGACTGATGTGACTTATAGTCCTGAAAATATGGCATTATTTATGAATAATAAATCAAATAATAAACAAATACTTTCTGTGAGCTGAGTGACTGAGCATGTGGAAAGTGGATGATTCTACCTCTGATGCTTACAACGCTGCTTTGATTATTTTGAAGGTGAGCTGTCACCATGCCGACATATGAATGGAGGCTGTGGTGACCTCTGTATTCTGACCGCCCAAGGGAGGGTAAATTGCACTTGCCGTGGAGAACGCCTCCTTTTAGATGACAACAGATGTGTGTGTAAGTCCGACTCACTTATGCAGAGGCCACAACTGCTAACCCGTAAAGCATTTGTACAACCGGATATCGATTTGAATTAGACTCTTCATGGATTAGCCGTTTTAAAGTGGGGTGTTGATGCATGACTTAAGCCCTCGACACAGTGTGGTTCAGATTTTCGTGGTTTTACTCCATTACAGTTTTTCAAGAATATACTGATACACATGTTGTCTCGGGTTTGAATACAGTCTATTGTTTGTTAAAAAAAAAAGCATATTTAAGTATATTTTAGTTTTTTTTGTTCTTAAATTAAGCATTTCCAAGTAAGAGTAAGAGTGTAAAAATGGCTAAATGAACTCAAATACATGCATGCAAAGATGTTGTGACATGTAGTAATTCACAGTGGTCATTAGATGTCTGTATCATAACTGTGATGTTTGTTGAGACACACTTGTACCAGTGCCTTTAGTATCTGATTGTCGGAACAACAGGTTTAAATGTTTTATTTTCTGTTATTATGTCTACTATACTGGGTACTACAAGTGTAATGTAGGTAAGTAAGTAAGTAAGTTTTATTTATATAGCACCTTTCTTAGACAAAAGTCACAAAGTGCTTCACAAAAGGCAAAACACAGGGTTAAAATACACATAAAAAATACAATAAAACAATGTACAATAAAAATAGACATAAAACAGTACATAAAAACAGTATACACTAAAATGGACATAAATATATGATGGTCATAGTACCCTAAATCTACTGAGCTGGGTATGCCTGCAAAAACAAGTGAGTTTTAAGGTTACTCTTAAATGCATCGACAGAGTCAAGCGAACGTAGGGAGGGTGGAAGGTCATTCCAGAGCCTCGGCGCAACAACCTGAAAAGATAGGTCTCCTCGGGTCCTAAAACGACTACGAGGGACCATGAGTAAATTTTGATCTAACGATCTCAGCCTCCGAGAGGGGGTATAGGGATGCAACAAGTCTCGTATGTAGACAGGGGCCTGGCCCTGCAAGGCTCTAAAAGTGAGCACCAGGATTTTAAAATTCACACGGAATGAGACAGGGAGCCAATGGAGAGCTTTCAGAATCGGCCTGATGTGAGCCCTTCTGTTGCATCGGGTCAATAACCGCGCAGCAGAATTTTGAACCTGTTGCAGACGAGACAACTCTTTTTTGTTTAGACAAGAAAACAAACTATTACAGTAGTCTAAACGAGAAGACACAAAGGCATGGATTATCATCTCGAGCTCACCTTTAGATACCAGTTCGAAGTAATGGTGACTATGGGGGTGTTATTTCATGTCTATAGGACTCCAATAATGTTAAAACCTGTATTTACAAACCTAAACAGGTTTTATATGCTCTAACTACAAGCACATTACATTTATAATTAAGGAATCACGGAAATTCACTCATCACAGTCAGGCTCTGGGACCAGTTGACTGTGATAAACGAGGGATTATTGCATTTCATCATTTTAATGATCAATTTGTAAATAATAATGATATTAAGAGTAACCAACGTTAAATGTAATTTTAAAGTTGTCACCATATGCATCCAGTCTCAAATGAAAATGTATCTACATACTCTGGTCTTTTTGTTTCCTGCAGCAAAAAATTCATCTTGCAACATCCACAGCGAGTTTGAGTGTGGAAATGGAGAGTGTATTCGCTACGAGCTTACCTGTGATGGGATCGCGCATTGTAAAGATAAATCAGATGAAAAGATGCAATACTGTGGTAAGAAATATTACAGTAACTCTGCAATCTTACCAGACACAGACATCATGTGAAAAACTGACTCTATTGCTTTATGCAGGGTCAAACCCACAATGTGACTGATTATTTTTATATTATAATGTGTCCAGACAACAGGAACTGCCGAAAGGGTTTTAGACCCTGTTACAACCAACGATGTGTGGCAAACAGTCATTTCTGTGATGGGATCGATGACTGTGGGGATAACTCAGACGAAGCTTTCTGTGGCAGTGAGTCAAGGCCATTTAATATCATGTTTTAACAGTCCTGCCTGTGAGGGCGAAAACCAGAAACATGAATGCTTATATTAATATGACCCACAACCCCACATGCTGTGCTTAGCCTTTCTCTTTGTAATGACTCCCACGATGGCAGAGGATGCACAAGAGACATGGCCCACAACCTTCCCTAAAAAGCTTCTTTTGAATTCTAGGACTTAATGTTATGTTGAGTTAATGTTCAGACCCATTTATAGATGTGCTGAAATAGTCAAGGTAGCACTATTTTGTTTATTTTAGCACTGATGTAGTAGAAAAATTACTAAGTGTGTAATACACTGGTATATATTGAAGGGCCCACCAGCACAGTGGCCCTCTCGTACCAGATCTACAAATATCAAATCAGCAGTCTGCAGATATTCAGCAATATTCAGAAAGTTTAGTATGCAGATAGATGGCAGTAGCTGAATCGGATGTCTATACAGTATCGTTACATCATTCCAGTGTGACTAACATTTGTTTCCCCTTTCTGTACATTATAAGAAAACAAGTTAATATGAGGTAGGCAACAATGCACATCATTGGAATCTACCTGTTTAGATTATGAAGCCAACTAAAAAAAACAGATTTCTTGTCTTGTCATGGCAAATCTTGTCCAATATTCTCTTTATTTACAACAACCAATGTTGTAAATATCCACCACTTTTATCACATGTTATCACATGTTTTGGGGTAACTTAAAAAATGAAAAATTTGGTCTTTTGGACAAACTATTTGAGCAATGAATAGTGTCAAGATCATGTTTTCAATGCAAATGTTCTGGATTCTGCACGCTAAACATAATCTGGATTTTTATGATGAAATGTTACTTATGTCCTTCCCATGCCTCTGCTGTATTCACATGGAAAGAATAAGAGAGACTAAAAATTAAAAATCCCATTTGTGAGTGATGACATTCATATTTACAGTACTGGCTGCCTGATGACATTGCATCCCACACACAGAGCTTTAAAAAGTAGCTTGTACCCAAGAGATGATTTTTACCACGGAAGTATTGTTGTGCGGCGTGCCTATAATGCTGTTTCTGTTAACGTTGTGAAATGCTAATTCACTCTTCCTAGATGTCACATGTGGCTCATCAGAATCACCGTGTAAGGATGGGAGCTGTGTACCCAGCTCAGTCTGGTGTAACCAGGTCATTGACTGTGCTGATGCTTCAGATGAAAAAAACTGCAGTAAGTCCTCTAGGCAGTGCTTTGCATGGTAGTTAAAAAGGAAATGTAAAGTCAAAGCTCTACCTCAAGCTGTAGAACTGTACTCTCAGTCAGATCCAGTAACTTAAATCTGTGCTTGTCACTCGAATCACAGAGAATACTGACCACCTACACCCCCCCCCCCACAAACTATAGTTTGGCCTTCACAGCCACGTTGAAAGACAATTATGTGTATGTTTTGTATTCAGACCACACCGACTGTGCTCACTTTTACAAGTTGGGGGTGAAAGAGAAAAAATTCATAAGGTGCAACTCGACTTCACTGTGCATCCACCCTTCGTGGATCTGCGATGGTGCCAACGATTGTGGAGATTATGCTGATGAGACCAACTGTCAGGGTGAGGAACTGGGAACAAAGGCATGTTTGCATGTGCATCACTGGATTCTGATGCTTCAGTTTACAACAAAGACCCATTTTCAGATTGATCACAACATGTTACATCCAAGTGAGATCTTGGTAAATAATTATTTTCATAAATACCAGAGATGCTCAATATTGGCTTGCATCATAGAAAATTGCATATTTGCAAGCCGAATGACAAACATGGATATACTGTATTCCATTAAGCAGACATACTGAACTCGCAAGAATTGTTACTATGGGGAGCATGACGCCATTGCACACCAATACCATTATCGGCAGAAAAAAAACTATACTGATATGAAGTGAGATCTCATTTGTATGCTAATATAATCCAACCGATATTATCTGACATCCCTAATAAGTACTAATACTTGCTTTTGTTGTTCATGCCAGTTTCCCATGGGCAGAAGTGTGAGGAAGGCCACTTTTCATGTCCAAGTGGTAACTGCATCTCCAGTGTGTGGCTTTGTGATGGCCAAAAGGACTGTGAAGATGGTGCAGATGAATTCCAGTGCGGTAAAATAACATTCAGCTCTCTAAAGGAACTAATGATTTGCTCTCCAAGGCGATTGTGTTTTGTACATAAGACGAGTGGAGGATGGGATTTTGATATTCTATCAAAAAGAACCATTTTGTTGTGGTGTTTCGTTCAATTACCCAGATCCAGCCTTGCAACAAACATTACATACATTATGCAGTATAATTAGGAGAGAAAGAGAGAGACACCGTGATTGTTTATATAGCCATGAGGCAATTTCCAGTCACTTTGTTTTGCGCGCTTATTTTTGTGATTTCTCTTGTGACTCCTCTTGTTTGAAAGTCAAATTCAAATCCCAATCTCCAGTGTAAGTCGTTCTCTGACAATTATGACAAACAGCACTTTAATTGTAACCGTTAATTAATGAGCCATCCATCACTAAATTGCTTAGTGTAAAAATGTGATAGCATTGGAATACGTCGATTCCATGTGACTATGTCTCATTAAGAGCATACAAAATCTATACCATACAGTCAGTATCATCATGTTAATAAACACTTTATTGCTCTTCCCAATTGAACACAACCCTTATGATTGCCGAATGATGTAGATTGATACAGTGGTGTGAAAAAGTGTGTGCCCCCTAAATCATTCATTCCTTCATTTTCTACCGCTTATCCTCACAAGGGTAGGGGGCATGCTGGAGCCTATCCCAGGTAGCTGTTTTTGGGCAAGGGGCAGGGTACACCCCTGGACTGGTCGCCAACCAATCACAGGGCACATATAGACAAACAACCATTCACACTCACATTCATACCTATGGACAATTTGTGGGAATTTGTGAATGTGGGAGGAAACCAGACTACATCTTCGGAGAAAACCCACGCTCGCACGGGGGAAGAACATACAAACTCCACACAGAGATGGCCGGGGGTGGAATCGAACTCAGGTCTCCTAGCTGTGTGGCCTGTGCACTCAGCGGCCGTGCAGCCCTTCCTTTGTCAAACAATTTTAAATTTTACTGTATTTTCCACACTATAAGCCCACTTAAAAGCCTTAAAAGCCTAAAAAGGTGACAAGGCACCTCATAATCTGTTGCGCATTAAATGTGCACTGTGTTCCAAAATCTGGAAAAATATTATTGTGCTACTTCAGACCATTGAGTGGACAATTTCCCGCTGACACTGGTACTTAATACATACACTGGCGGCGATAAACCAATCAGAGAACATGACGTAATACGTACAGTACGTATGCTTAACGTCCACCACACCTCCGGGGCTGCAAAACAACATTGCGCCTATCTCTCCGCTACTGTGAAAAACCAAGTGAAGCAAATGAATTAGGAGCTTAGCATCATTCCAGGAGGATTAACAAAGAACTCCAGCCGCTGTATATTGGTGTAAACAGGGTGTTCAAAGTGAGAGTGGCGTGAGAGTTATTTATAAAAGACAGCAAACACAGAGGCAGCGCCGGGTGGGTTACGACACCATATACATTGGATTGTGGATGCTTGGGCTGCTTTAGCTGTTGTCCGAGCTTTGGCGAAAGCCAGCATCATTGCTGAACAGCCACCTGACAACGGCACTGACTCAGACGATGATGAAGAGGGAACCTGGCATGTTTGATGGCTAAATTGCCCATCTGTTCAATTCAGATACCTAAGATAAGGACTTTGATGGATAAGTGGGAAAAGATTAATTAAAATGTGGTGAGTGTATTGTTAAATAGTAGAATAAAGTCCAACTAAAGTCACTGTTTTGCTCCCATTGCTTTTTCTTTTTGGTAGACCGTGTAGTGCTAGGGGATTCGTACATACAGTAATTCACCCTGGGGCTGAGTATGAGTTCATGTTGAACAAAAAAAATAAATTTGCTCCTGCATTCGACACTGCCTCGGACTCCCGTTCTTCTGCGTTTCAACTATATGTTTTATAGCATGCGCCTTATAACACAGTGTACCTTATGTATGTGTTAAGTACAGAAATAGACCCCGTAATTGAGACTTACAATCAGGTGCGCCTTATGGTGTGGAAAATATGGTAATCTTGACAACACAACTTAATAAAATGCTGCGTTTAAATGAATTTTTTTTATTAAGGGGGAAAAAAAGCCATACCTACATGGTCCTGTGTGAAAAGTGATCGCCTACCCGTAAAAAAATTGGGATCTATCCTTCTGGAAAAGGTTGTCATGTCATTCTAAAGCTTTGGGACTCCAGAAAACCACAGAGAGAGCCATTATCCACAAATGGCAAAAATATGGAATGAGTGACCGGACAACAAAAATTGCCCCAAGCCCCACAACAACATCCAAATAACTGCAGGTCATTGGAAGGTATGTGTCTCATTACATCTGACGTAAAAGTAACACCACGTTTCAGAAAAGCAGAAAAATCACAAATGGGGCAAATATTTTTTTCACACCACTGTATGTTTCCATATTTCCCCATAACTACTGTGGGAGGCATCTTTAATAGTATTCCTCGTCATGAACAAATCATGTTTGTGATAAATGTCAAATTGACGGAGGGGGTGTGCCATTGGACCGCAGGCTTTGTGGTCAAATCTAGAGAAGTTGTTGTACAATATTCAAATACAGCTCAGCAGTATGCTCTTGATGGCATATCAATTATTTATTACCATTTATAAATCAGGAATCCTTCATGAAAATTCACTGGTTTACTGACAAAAAACACGATTGCTACTACAGATTTTCACTTTTGTGATTATCTTGTGATGCCAATGACTCATCATTACACTAAACTGAAATCAATAATAATGCTTGCATTTTTTAAGAGTCATGAACACTTATGTTATGCCATAAACCTAATTTTTTTTCATTTTTCTATCTTTGAAACAAGAACAGGCATGCATTTGTAAAGGAAATGAAACACAGTTCTCATGTATTTTTCATTACATATTCAAGAAAGTATGACCTGAAATCATAATTATGGCAGGATCTTCATGATTTATGTTGTGGCACGTCAAGTTTAATTGTCTGCGTACACACCAAAATATATATATTTTTTTGGAGGTTCACAGGGCGTATGGTGATGCCTTGACACAAGAACATAATTCAGGCTTCACACAGCAGTACCATTTATGAGGTTCATCTACTGGTAGTTGGCAATAATTACAATAATTATCAGGTTTATTTTTTTAGAAATTTTTCAAAATGGAAAATAATCCACAGGCCAGCTTCGTCAAAGGCAAATGTTTTATCCAACCCACAGGCAGTCAAATTAGAAATAACTACGAATAAACTCTGACCATTTATTCATCTTTGATATTTTATTATACTGAAACATTTTCTTCCCTCTTCCTGTTATTGCTGACACAGAAAAATTCAGTTCAATAGTAGCATTTAATTGTCTTTGAGTGGTGTGATATATTGTGTTGATTGTCCACAAATATTGTAAGAGGAGTGTATAACCAATGAGCAGTATTTCCATTCCCTCATCTCAGAGCTTCATTCTGCGCATAGAAGAAACAATGACATCCAGGGCTTCATATTTGCCTTATCACAATACTGTAGATGTGAATTATGAATTGTGCCAGTTTGTGCTGAATCGCATTTCAGGACACTATTCCCATTCCCCTTTGTTAATTATCATATAAAAAGCTCCAGACACTGATAATCTGACTGCAAAGGCAAATCGGTTTGAGGAAAATGTCATTGCATTTCAAATAATTTCTAATACCACATCATCTTCGATAAAATAATCATTTGTCACTTCACCGTGCATAATGTGATTTGTTTCTGCAGCGCTATTGCATATGAGACATGAAATACTTTCTTTGATACGTATAATATGCGGCAGACCTGCTATTTTGTAATACACTTGAAGTGTCTGAAGTGCAAATTTAGCATCACGTACAGAAAGTCCAAGTTATCATAGTTTCCAGATTTAGCCATTTAACATTCATCTGAGTGTTATCTTACATCTTCCTGTCGAAACTCTGACAGCAAGGTAAATGCATAACACACATGCGCGCGCGCACACACACATCCCTATAACAATTTCTAGCAGGATCCATATCCATAATTTCTTGTATCGTCATTTGACCCACAGCGACACATTGTCCCTCTCCTCTCTCAACATTTCATCAAAGCTCTGTCAGACTCTGCCAGAGCTGGGAAAAAGCCACCAATAAATGACTCCCCAGGGAGAGGAGAGTGACTTGAAGACAGACACTGACACATAATGACTCTATGCACATTTTTTTTTACACAATGGTCATTGTTATGCTTGTTCGTTAACCTTTAGCTGTTTGCTATCTTCAGAGGGTATTTCTTACCAAGTAGATTTATGGTAAATCCTTTTGATCATATTACAAATTTAATGCATAGAGTACCAAGCAAAATCCACAATATTAGCTGTTTTAACAGTACTAAGGCTCTGTTCACCCCCTGCGACCCTCGTGAGGATAAGCGGTAGAAAATGAATGAATGAATAAGGCGAGCTAAATGCAAACAGGAGCAAGGCCGATTGTTGTGTATATAGCAATGATTTTTTTTCTCCTCTTGACCTTGCAGACTCATCGTGCTTGTGGAACCAGTTTGCCTGTTCCAAGAATAAATGCATCGCCAAACAATGGCTCTGTGATGGAGAGAACGACTGCGACGACGGCCTCGATGAGAGTGTGCAAATCTGTGGTAAATGTTATTTATTGTGTCATGAGTAAAGGTCATATCAGCTACAGTAGATGATGTATGACATCACTGTGGTCTTAACACTAGTTTAATGAGACTACAGTTATTGTACTGCAGGCATTTCTGATTATTCAATTTGGCATAAATAGATCTTAAACTGAGACTCTTGACTGCTTTGGTGAATGAAGTATGTGTGCATGTAATGAAATGTGGCATTTCTCTGTACAATTTTTGCATAATCAATGTAATAATGAAAGTGTAGCAAACATATAAATAATAGAATAGTGCAGAGGTCTTCCAAGTCTTCTAACACTGTGGGTCTCCCTCCAAGGAGCCTGCTACAATGTACCCCAAACGTTGAACTCTTTACCCCAGTCACCAAAGAAGAACAAAGGTTTTTTTTTTTTGTTTTCTTTCACATTCCCGCTATTCCCCCTCACCGTAGCAGTGTTTTGACCACTCGTGCTACACACAATGTACGTTGTGAATCCTCTGGGATGTCCCTTCCTGCGACCCAGAACCAAAAATGTGCTGCTTTGTGGACTGCCATTGTATGTAGCAGGCAGCCGTCCGTGTATAGCAAAAATTGACTCCCTATTTTTGTGGGTATTCTGCAAATGAAAAAATGCCTTTCTTCATACGTATTTGTATGTATGAATTAAAGGACAGCTCTTGATCAAGTTTAACGCCAAGGTTCCTAATTGAGCTGCCGGGGGAGATTGCAAAGCCATGTATAGAGCAGTTCTATCATTAGGCATATTGCCCTTGAGGTGCTAGGAGCCGACTATGATTTTAGTTTTATCTGAGTTTAGTGGTAAGTAGTTAGAAGTCATTCCTATCTGCTTTTGCAGGAACCTGCATGGGCGAATGTGTAGCTAAAAGTATTGTGGTCCCCCTTGAACTCTATCATCATTGTCCCATGCACAAGATTCTTTAAAACCACTATTTTCCATGAGTTGGCACACATTGGTAGACAAACCGCCTCATTGTACAGATATTTGGAGCACTAATAAAAATGGGATTGCCATTTAGGTTATTTCTGAGCCAGACTATATGTAATGGTTAAATAATGCATGTGGTTCTTTGTACTCAGGCTCGGTGACTTGTGCTCCAGGACTGTTCAGCTGCCCCGGGTCATATGCTTGTGTTCCAAAACGTTGGCTCTGTGATGGAGAAAGAGACTGCCCTGACGGAAGTGATGAACTTTCTGCTGCTGGCTGCGGTAAACGCACCTTTCAAGTTCAAATGCTCTGACCTGACCACTCCAGCATTTAGGATGTATTATTTTGTGTGCTGATGTGCAAATCAGCACAAAAATGTCTCATCTGGAAATGTCGGTGAACTGAAACTGAATGGCACATACTGTATCAGTGGGGAATCTGAACCTTATTATTGAACTTTATGATTCAAAGCCTCCATTTAGTCATAATGGTAATGGTAATGGTCATGGTTTTATTTCATTTGAACATGCATCAGATTACAATTGAGTGCATCATATAATCAGTTCACAGTTCCACATGTCCAAAAGGAGTAGGAAGAAGCAAAGCTTATTAAATCCTACCCCTCCATCTGGTACTTTTACAATCAGTAACTGTTACATTTGTTCACTTTCTGCTTTCCACAATACAGTTTAAGGGTTTTTTTTGTTTGTTTTTTTTTTTAAATAATGCACCTCGTACCGAAGTACATTGTCATTATGAAGACAAAAATACCAGGAGCCTCATCTATAAAAGTGTGTGTGAAAATCTAACTAAAAGTGTGCGTACTCCAGAATGGGCGTGCCGAAAAAAATATCCAGACCTAAAAGAAGTACCGTATGCACACATTCACGCAGTTTGTGCTTCACTTGCTGTCCAAATGTGCGCATGCAACTCCACCCCATGTCACGCCATCTCCACGCCATAAATGGTCAATGCAAAGTGGCTCATGAATGCTGCAGCCACATTTCATGACCCTTGATTGCGTTTTGCTCAGTTCCTCCGAATCATGCCTGCTAAGAAGCCAAAGACACAAGAAGTGGAACTTCACCGAAACTGAGGTGAAAATCTTAGTTAGTGAGCTGGGGGCGCATAAAAACATCATATTTGAAAGACATAGCAGTGACATAACAGGAAGATGAGCGAGTCCACAGTCAACAGCGTCACTGGAACGGGGCGCACCGTGGTCGAACTAAAAAGGTGGTCGTACATAAAGTTCAATGTCAATTTTTGTGAGCATACATCTTTAGTTGAATATAAGCTCAGTAAAATCAGTTTCATTCAAACGCGATAACTCAAAACAAGCATGATGTAATGTTGAACATTAATTGCGGTAATTCCAGATATTAACATAGTTAGCGTTACGATAACATTAACACCATCAAAATATGAGATGTATTATAGTTATATTATGAGGAACTCATGCATGTGGTTTCAAAGCACTACAAAAGAAAAGCTAATCATTTAGGAGATTAAGTCAATAATGGCATGATGCATTCAATGATGGATAAATCTTTATTTACACCATGTTTATTTCTCCCACATGATTTCACTTCACCATTTAAAATGTGCATAGCCTTCAAAGGGTCTGTACAGCAACTACAAAGGTGGCATAGCAGTGCGTACATTGTTGCGTCAAAATATGTTTTTATAGGTCCCATACTTGTCGTGGAAAACGGCGTACGCAACTTTTCAGCCCCATTTTGTGCGTACACAAGCTTTATAGATCAGGCCCCAGTACATTATTCTGTTTAAACAGCACTAACACTGGCTCTCTTAACAAACTGCACAGCATTTAAAACTGGCACCCGGGCCCCCTTCTTCCCATGCATTTTAGCACCCAACAACACGTGTGATGACAGCTCCTTTCACTGCCATAACAAAGCCTGCATCCCCCAGCGATTTGTCTGTGACCATGATGACGACTGCGGAGATGGATCAGATGAGTCTGTGGAATGTGGCAAGTAGATGCCCTTTTGCTGTTAATATTCATCTGCCGTTTATGATTATGCCCTCATTTGCATATGCTGTACGTGTTCTTTCATTTCAAACTTTTAATGGGATAACCAAATGACAGCTTGAGGGAGGGAATGAAAGAACAAAAATGAAGAGCATGGGAATCATCATGCTAGCTGAAAGTAACAAACACTAAAGGAATAAGAAAATATATAAACACATTTGTGATCAAATTAGCATTCCCTAAGAAATTATTTTCACAGAGCTGGCCTGATTGTATCCTCTTTTTTTATAAAATACATACATGATTTTTTTGTAGTGTAATTGCCAACAATTTATGAATTTAGGTCAGTAATATTTATCATGAATATATATATATTGTCACAATTTAAATTTGTGACTGGCTGATGAAATATTTGTGTTTGTACTTAACATATCTCAAAAAATCAGATCTATGAAAGGCACATTGTGAACTCTATCGAATGATTTTCTGGTAAATTAGCTTTTAATTAACCAATTATGTAAACTTTTTTGCTATATTTCAGCCAAATTGAGTTTTTGGTTAAACTGACTCACTGCAACTTATAGAAAATGCATCTGTCCTCACTCTCTCCAGTCTACCGCTCATGCGGATCCGGAGAATTCCGCTGCGGAGATGGCCGGTGTCTTCTTAGTGCACAGTGGGAGTGTGATGGCTACGCGGACTGTCCCGACCACTCCGATGAACTGCCCCTGAACCTTAAATGTCTGGCTGCAGGTAAGACTGTTGTTTGACTCTCAGCTGGAACCTTTTTAACAGAGTTAACAGCAACACAGCACAGCCAGCATGGTAGAAAGGTCATACAGGGAGAACGAAAGTCACTGCGACCAGTAGAGCAGACAAGAAATGAATTCTGTCTCGATCTTCTGTCTGGTTCAACTTTTCTGAAGAATTTGTTACGGACACAGCCATGCTTTGCTCTTCTCAGGAAGTCTGTGCAATGGCTCCTTCTTCATGTGCTCCAATGGACGTTGTATCTCGGAAGGAAATCTCTGTGATGGGAAAGATGATTGTGGAGATCAGTCAGATGAGAGGAACTGCAACGTGAACGAGTGCTTGAATCGGCGTGTAAGCAGGTGCACACAGGACTGCCAGGATTTACCAGTGGGATACAAGGTAAGAGCCCATTGGACTGTTTATGGCTCAGTAGTTTGGCATTTGGGATCATAGTCTTTTTTTGAATCATCCAGCCTTTCATTGTCAATAACGTCCATCCTGTTCAAGGTCATGATGAGCCAAAGCCTGTCCCGGCTAAAATTGGACTACGGGTGGGGTATGTCCTGCAGCGAACAAGCTTTAGTATGACTTGTTATCAAAATATTTTACAGTTCGACCATTTCTTGTATTTTCATTGGAAGATACAACCTTTAGATTTCTACATACACTATCTATTGCTTCCACTTATCTGGGTCACAGGGCCACCAGTCAGAAGACCAGAGTTTCCGGTCTTCAGCGACCTTTTCCAATTCCACCCACGTGACACCAAGGATGCAAGACATAATCCTTCCATCATGTCCTAGCTCCACCTTATCTCTTAATTTCGGCCTGTTATATCAGAGTTCTTCCTCTGTCGGTCACAAACTCAAGCTTGTGACAATAGTTCAGAGTAGAAACGTAGATCGGCCGGAGAGCTTTGCCTTGCTTTGCCTCAGCTCTCTCCTCACAACAAGTGTCCAGTACAGCAACCGCATTCCTGCAGTTGCTGCACTGATCTGTCTGTCGATGTCACACTTCAACCCCTCCACCTGGGGAAAACAGAAGCATGCAACCCACCCTTTTCTGGCAGAGAACCATTTAAACCATTTACCATCACATTTGGAAGGGCTGTGTCTCATCACAGAAGGTCCTCACTCAGGTGTAAATGTTTAGGCCACACATTGATGAGGCCATCAATACAAACTAAATCTGTAAATAACAGCAATGAGATATGAAGTCCTCCAAATTAGACACTCTCATCCCCTTGGTTGATCTTAGAAATTCTGTCCATTAATACTATTAAAAGAATTAGTCACAAGTCGCAGCCCTGGCGGAGGCCAATGTTCACCGTGATCAGGATTGAATTGCTCCAGTTGTTCAAGGACGATATGATAGTTTGACAGTAGTAGTTTGACAAGAACCCTGTACTCCCGGACAATCCCTCCCAACAGGAAACACTGCAAGGGACGTGGTCAAATGACCGGTGACCGGTTGGGAAAACTCCCATGCACCGCCTCGTAACCTTTCACAAATGAGCCAACATGTATCGCAGACTTTGTGGAGACAGAGAAAGTGACTAATTGGACAACTAATAATTAACAACAGCTCATAATAACAATTAATATAAAGTTGGTTGGTGAGTGTGAATGGTTGTTTGTCTATATGTGCCCTGTGATTGGCTGGCGACCAGTCCAGGTTGTACCCCGTCTCTCGCCCAAAGACAGCTGGGATAGGCTCCAGCACCCCCGCGACCCTCGTGAGGAAAAAGCGGTAGAAAATGAATGAATGAATGAATAAAGTTGGTTGTTAAAATCTTGCTGTAGAATTTTTTTCTCAAGCAATGAAAGGCGTTCATTGGTTGATTGGTTAAGATTACACTTGGCTGTGTTAAACCCTCTCACGCCTTCTCTCCTCCCTTTTTGCCACTTGCGCCGCTGGGAGGGATGAAGGCGTGGGTGCGTGGCGCTGCGCCAGACTGCGCTGCTCACGAAATTAGTAAAGTGCGCTGGCCACATTCCGGTGGCGCGGCATTGTGCATGGTCTACGAAATTAGAGCCCCAGCATTCAAATCCCTTCCTCATGATAAGGTAGTGATTTGCGGAGAACATGTTAAAAAGTAAACAGAATGGATATTCTTCATGAAATTGAATATTATGTGATGAATTGAGTCTGCTTGAGCTCTCAATTACATATTATAGCAATCATTAGAGACCAATCCTAAGGTGCTGTAAGCAGCATAGGAATGGAATCGGAGCATTCTGATTGGATGTTTCATAAATACTATTTACTATATTATCTTCTAGCAATAGCATGGCATCACTGCAGCATTGATTTTCTAACCGAGGCCAACATTTTGGTGTCATCCACCTTGATGACTCACATTTTGATCTACTTTTTCTTCATCTTGGATCACAGGTCACTGAAAAATTTAGATGATGTATGTAGGATGTATAGATGCATAGAATAAAATGTGTACATTTTAGCATTCACACTGCATAACTCCTATTATAGCATTTCTATATTCTAATCTGTAGCCATAAAGGTTTTTTTTAAATTCAATTTCTGGTAGACGGTGGCTCTTATACCCAGTACATCTTGAACATGAATGTGTCCTGGCTGATACTAAATCCGTCCTTAGGTCACCCATCATTGAACATATGAAACTGTGAAGGGAACGTGTACATTGACTTTCTGAATAACCTTGAATCATGTAAGGCTGGCTTAATGATATGCCAACAACTGTCTGTGCCTATGCCTGGTGCATAATGTCAGGGTCGAATTCAGGCCAAGGCCACATTTGCTCTGTTGGCCCTCACTGTTGTCAGACTGTGAATGTTTATGCCTTCATCCCTGGATTTACCGCTCCTCAGCCTGTAGATGCTGAAGATGCTGCTTGCTGTGTCTGATAAGGAGCTGAAAACGCAATAAACTTCCTCTGTCCTGTGGTGACAGGGTCAGAACTGGACAAAGAGCACATCAATACACACCTTTATCTGAAACATTTGTGATTTCAGCAGGTAGACCACGGGTTAAAACTGAAAAAGAAGCCTTTCAAGTCAATACACAGCAGCTGATCCCAGCACTTTATTTTTAAGGTGCTCTGTTCACAGCAACACTGTTCGATTCATGAGTGTCGTATCTGTGCCATCATCGTCCAAGGACACATACAGTAATTCACACAATACAATAATTATTTCATCCCCTGCTGAATTTGTAACTGACATGAGACGAACTATCAACAAACAGATCTACAACTCTTCATTTCCTGAAGGTCTCAAAGATGTCACTTGGAAATGTGGTTACCGTGGGATTACCATATTTACCCGCATATTAGACAAACCTGAATATAAGATTGCTCTTCTTTTTAAAGACACGTTTTTGGACAAATTAATTGATTTTAACACAAAACTGATATCATTTAAACTATATTTAATTCATAGTAGTTAATTAATAGTATTTCTTAGATACTTGACAGTTATTTGTTCACTATGCTTCATTGATCACCATTATCTTAAAATTAGCATAATAACACCTTGACTGTTGTTCGGAAGGCTGAGAAGGCTGCATTCAATATGCACAGTAATAAACTGGTTCTCAACTGGATTGGCTGCAGGATCCACCATGACCACGACACCATGACCATGACAAAACCCAAATTGCGCTGGTTTTTTTTTTCAACTCAAACCTCTCATATATCTTGTATTTTAAAGGGACTGTTTGCAACACAATATGAGGTGCAGTGGCGAGACACAGTCTCTCTCTTTATGACGCACTCTTCTCAAAAAGATATCTGCAGCTGTGTGTCCAACGGACGTCACATCGTCCCTCAAGCTTGAAAAAGTGACCCATAAACATGGCATGCACATTGATGTTGCGTAGTAAGTTAAGTTAACTTGCATGTACGGACTATTTTTATTTTCTCATGCAAACTCACTGCAAACAGCTGTGCGACTCACTTTTGGGTCATGACCCACCAATTGAGAACCAATGCTCTAATAGACCTCAAATAAAAAAAAAACAACAACATTGTCATTGACTGGTATCTTATATTCCATCCGTGTTTGAATTTGTATGTGTTGTTTATTTTTGTTTGTTGTCACCAAACTTCTAACTGAAGGGAGCAAGATTATTTTGTGTGCTTTAATATATGCAAATAACTGATCTATGGGACTCAGAATTATTGTTTCTTGATAGGGGATCAAATTCTTATTTCACTCAGTTAATTAATTAAGTAATTCAGAACCTTTATTTACGGTTTTCTTCTAGATCCCTAGGAACCTACCATTAAAAAAAATATAGACGGTTGATGTCTTAGTAAAGGGGAGAATTTACAAAACCAACAGCAGATCAACCAACTGTATGTAAGGTTGTATTTCACTCATTAACATCATTTTGTTTCAGGTGATTAATGTTGTTTTTCATTTAATTTTTCAGTATGTTGAATGTGGATATTTTCACTGATGATGTTGATATCATTATCATGCTCAACCCTTGTCCTTTTTGTTCCAATTGTGTATCTTCCGTCAGTGTAAATGCTGGCCCGGTTTCTACTTGAAGGATGATGGGAGGACGTGTGTTGATGTTGATGAATGTTCCACTACCCTCCCCTGTAGCCAGCGCTGCGTCAACACCTATGGCTCCTACAAATGCCTGTGTGTGAATGGCTATGAAGCCTTGGAGCGAAACCCCCATGGTTGCAAGGCTGCATCAGGTTAGACAATTTTTTTTCATAATTTTATTTTTACATTCTCCATAAGTAAAATTCCACAGGATTTGTAATCTTCCGTGTGAACTGTTTCAGCTGAAGAGCCTTTTCTTATCATGGCTGACCACCATGAAATTCGTAAGCTGAGTGTCGATGGTTCGAATTACACCATTTTGAAACAGGTGAGGAACTTCACTAACAATTTTGATACATTTTAGTCAGATTGACATGTTATTAATCATCCATTTTTTTTCCAATTTTACTGCGCTTGTTGGGAAATTATATAGAGAGGAGAACAATTAGAGTGTACGAACAGACTGAAAATAGTGGAACCTCTCATTCCTCTCATACATCTATAAAGAAATTTTAACTACAGTTTTATAGACAATAACAGAAGCTCCTAACAGAAGTTTATAGGGATTGCAGGAATTAATGAGCCTTGTTGTATGTCTGTCAGTCAGCAGGCATCTTACCATAGTGCATCTGGAGGTCTGTGGTTATTTTGTTCCTAAATCCTGAATATGTACAGTAATTTGATAATCACCATGGATTTAGGTAAGCATCATGCCTGTCTATCCCATTATCCCAGATTCACCATACAGTTGGAGAAAAATGGCCATTCTCATAGGAACCTTTGAATGGTTATTGCACAATGTTTCATCACTCTTAATTTTGACATATTTACAATATATTGTTGCATGTGATTGGGTGTAAATCAATGCGCAATTCTTCAATAGTCTCCTTGTGCAGTCATATTAACCTCTTGACTGTCTGTACGCTTCTGTCTGCATATGAGTTCTTATCAGCCACAAATCACTTTAATCACTGCCTGTTAGCATTGATTGGATCTAGAGAGAAAAACATGGGTGGCATTGCTCACTGGGTGGTGGATATGTCCGTCATGTAGATTTCAAATGCACTTTACAGGGTGATTTTACACAAGAGATATATTGGGCTACAGTTTTTGTGGCTCCCTTCGCCAATCTTGGTGTTTTTTTGTTTTTTTTTAAAGCTGAGGAAATGTAAACAACAAAAAATATAACTTTGAAAGACATTTTCAAAACAAGCACTCATTTTTATCTGAAGAGTACCCAACTGCAGATGGGCAGGTTGAGCAGAGCAAACATACTTTCAAGAAGTGGATGAATGCTCCAAAATCAATTACACCTGTTAATATTGTAGCTACACGTGAGACCATACGGAGGAGGAAGCCGTTCACAGATGGAGAATACATGAAATGATTATTCATAAAAAATATCAGAGCATCTATGAACAGGGACTCATAAATTAAATAAATGTTTTGAATGCTGGCCACACGGTTGAGATTGGGAAGACCTGAGTTTGAATCTCCGCTTAGGCATCTCTGTGTGGAGTTTGCATGTTCTCCCCGTGCATGTGTGGGTTTTCTCCAGGTACTCCGGTTTCCTCCCACATTCCAAAAACATGCTAGATTAATTGGCAACTCCAAATTGTCCATGGTATGAATGTGAGTGTGAATGGTTGTATTTGCCTTATGATGGCGACCAATCCAGGGTGTACCCCGCCTCTTGCCCGAAGACAGCTGGAATAGGCTCCAGCATGCCCGTGACCCTCGTGAGGATAAGCAGTATAGAAAATGAATGAATGAATGATTAGGTTATATACATGCACAGTTCAGCAAGCACAAAAACGAGTAGGAAAAAGCTGACTTTATTTCATCTTACCTCTTCTCTGTTCCCCACCTCTTCACACAGGAAAATAATAGAATAAATTATCCGAATACATGAGTTGTTAAAGCCAAGGAGGCCCATTGTGCTATTTTTTGGCCCTTTATATTGAGTTGTGGACTCGTGTAGCTACACATGATAAACCACACAGAAAGCTTTCTAGATCTTCCAGAATCCGCACCTACCTCAGCTATTTTTCCTTGGATTTCCAATACGGTCTTTTTTAATCTATTCCACTTGGTCCACCTCTGGGCACTCCTCGTCTGCTGTGATTGGCTCCCCTCAGCTTGTACAGCGTGTGCCCGGGCACGCCCATACAACTAATTCACTGGCTGGATGGGGTGACAAGTGGTGTGCGAGGAAATGCAGGGCCAGTATCACAGATAAGATAGCGATACCAATTAAGATGAAGGTGGATGCAATCTGAATCAGTCTAAATTTGAATGAATTTTTGTTATCTTTTTTTTTAATTGTCAGTTGTACTAATCAATTAAAATTCAGGAAATAATTTTGAGAAAGTTTTTAAGCAAATATAAATACTTTATTTGTACAATAAACATGTTTATTTGGAAACAAGACAAAATCACAAAACATTGCACTTCTTCCTGTTTTTTACCCCAAAGGGGTTAGTATATTCAATAAAATCTGAGCAACATTAAATTATATTAATGATTTAAGCATCTGTTTCAATTCCACTAAATGTATTCATTTAAATAACATGCTTCAATTGCATAAATATATCATTTCAAGCTGAAAAACATTATTTATACTTTTGGAGTTGCCAAAAGCAACACATTAATAACCAATTGTTGAAGATAACTATTTCTTTCATCACTATTATCTGTCTGGATACTCTTCCAAACTGAAAGGCCTTTGCCAAAGACTTCTGCCTCTGGGTCGGGGGTCCATTGGAGCCATCTTTTCTAGTTTTCCTATGTTTGTATAAGTTTGTGGTTTTGCTACTGTGTCTTACTGCCTTCTTACAAATTATACAACTTGATGTGGTCTCGTTTTTGGCCTGAAAATATAGCCAAACAGTGTTCCGCTTTCTTTCTGCCATCCTCCTGCTCTCTCCATGGTACGTCTGGGCTTGTGTGCCTGCCTGCCGGCCAGGCTGGCAATTAGTTGTGGGCGGTGTTTGGTTGCATGTTGCTGCTGACTCACGTTTTTTGCTTGTTTCTTTCAGTTTCTCTGGGTACTCTGGTTTCCTCCCACATTCTAAAAACATGCATGTTAGGTTAATTGATGATTCTAAATTGTCCATGGTTGTTTATGTGCTTTGTGATTGGCTGCTGACCAGTCCAGGGTGTACCCCGCCTCTTGCCCGAAGACTGGGATAGGCTGCAGCACCACCGCGACCCTTGTGAGGATAAGCAGCATAGAAAATGCATGGATGGATCCATCCGCCCACCACTATTTCTCACAAGGCTCACTGTGAAGTCACACTGACAAAACTCTCTGACACTGAGCGTTCAGAACCATCCAAAACGTCTTTGAGGGCTCACATCCAAATGTGAAAACCTCATTATCTGAAACTTTGTTTAACACGAGAATACAACATTCTAAGATTTATAGGTCAGAAAAGTGCAAAAAGCATAATAGGTCTCATTTAACTTCATCTTGAAAATCCTCTGAAACGTTTCCAATGCTCTTTCAACGTAATTTTCACTGTACACATGATCCTACTTTTGTTATCTCAGATCGTTGTTAACAGCATTGATACTTTTTCTCTGTCCTATATAATTTTGTCTTCCATCTGTCTCCTTCTGTAGTTAGCGTTGTAAATTGTAAAAAGTTCATTTATCAACAGACCTTGTGTATTTTAAATCAAAATCATTAGTTTATATGTTAATGTATAATAATAATTTTACAATTTCAGATCCAGTGCCATGCGATACATTTGTGACGTCACCCGTCAGGAAAAGCACCAAAATAGTCCTAAACTTCAATAACAGCAAACAATAAACAAGGTTTTAAAGGCTGGAGGGTTTACATACTTTCCATAGGGACACTAAAATTGTGACTCTCGATCTGAGAGTGCTGATAAAAGGTGCATGTGGGTTTCATCCAGTAAATGATGTGCGGAGTGCTGCAACACTCCCGAGGGGCACTTTGGCGCCTGTCTGTGAAGGTGTTGATGATCTGATGAAGATGTCTCATTTCACCTGTCGGATTATCTGACACCTTTTCAAGGCAGCCTCAGAGTAGCATGGTGGCGGCTGCTGTTTACTGAGCGCCTGTGTGTCTGAGTGACGGTAGGGTCCTGTGAGCATGATAGAGTGCTATTTAAGCCTCATTAGTGGCAATGTCATGAAATGCTAAGTTTTATATATGTCAGAGGAAAAATGGATTGTTTGCTGTGTAGGTTACATAACCACCGTCATTCTGTTTGTATTTCTGTTGAGGTTTGTGTGAACAAATCTCTGCATTTATGCATATTGATTCAGCAAAACCAAATGATATGGCTTGACATGGCGATAGAATAGAGCAATTAAACTTGTTTGACATGTCTGATGATTCTGATGACGTCAGTAAAATACATATATGACATTTCTAAATACCAGATCTTTTGTGTGATTTCCAGGGCCTTAACAACATTATACACATAGACTTTGACTACAAGAAGGAATTCATCTATTGGGTGGACTCAACACGGCCCAGTGGAAGGAAGATCAACAGAATGCGACTCAACGGAAGTGACCTGAAGGTAACATCGAATATATCTCTTGTTGCTATCATTGTAAGCGTTAATTCTTATATGACTAAGTTGCTAATGTTTTCTTTGATGGGAACGTTGTGATGAGCCAATTTACACTGTTAGCAGTCAGTAACCTCTAAGGCTTACAGTGTGAAATAAAAGTTTGAGAAAAACATACTACTGCCATAAATAAATAAATATGTATAAAATGCGCACCCCCAACTTTACAACGTAATTTTCTAGAATATACATAAACTAAAATATATTGAGCCACTTAATATTCACAATTTATACAATCCAAATAAAGAATTGTGACTACTATTTGTCGGCGTCACAACTGCAACATGCAATTCAAGTGATAAAAATAGTCCTACAACGCTTACTTATTTGGTCAAATAACGGACACAGAACAATTATCTCCTTTGTTCTGCATTGTTCTCCCTTAGCTGTGCAAGTAATGTTCACGTAAGGTGGCCGTGCACATTACGTATCTCTCAGTGTGAGTGAGTGTTATTGTTAGGGAGTCAAGCTGTTTTTTTCTTTTTATTCACATACCCAATGTGTCAATTAGCGTATCCCACTTTGGGAAACTAGGAAGTGCAGAGGATGAGAGTCATTCAGCTCAATTGCTTTATATATTAGAGGTACATAGTGCTGGGCGATATGGACCAAAAACTCATATCCTGATATATTTAGGTTGTGATACTTAGATAGATAGACATAGATAAACTCCCTTTATTGTCATTGCACAAAAACACAGTAGTGAAATTGCCAACAAAATGTAGTTGCCTGGCTCCCATATAATAACAGACACAAAAGAAGATAAGTAATAATAAATAATAATAATAATGTGGAGAATAAATAGATAGAATAGACACCAAATATGAACAACATAATGTAAAGTGCAGCGTGAACAGTAAATTGCCCAAATAATTTAAAGCCCGCGGGCCAAATGTGGCCCGCAGAACACTAGTTTGAGGCCCCCGCCTTGATATGAAAGTTTAATATTAGTGCGGCCCGCGCAAGTTTGATATGGGTACTGTATGGTATCATGTACCCAGAAAAAATTATTACTTTTGATTAATGTTCATGTTAAAGGTTAAATAACTGTTAATAGTTATCCTCCCTATCCGTGTGGAAGTGGTAAGTTTTTGGCTATTTAAGTTTAAAGGAAATAACCTGAAGGCTACTGTTTAGGTCGCTAGCTCTCTAGTTTGCGAGTTAGCATGTGTCTCAAGACCCTGCAGTTGCGCAATATGTTGTAAATACAAAAGTATAAATGTGACTATAGTCGTGTTTTGTCATGTCTACAGGGCTCTAATAATGCTTTGTTAATTTTAATCTGAAAAAAATAATTTGTCTACCCACCAACTATATGTGGTTTCTTAAGTTTTTATTATTTGGCGTTTTATTATTATTATTATTATATGTATTCATTACTGATTGATTGATTTTCTTTATTCTTGGTTTGTTTATTTATTTTTCATCTTATTTTGTGTAGAAAAATAAAAATTAAGATATTTGAGAACAGTGGAATGTTTTATCAGAGCTTTTCTTGTAGAAAATCCGAACAAAAGCAAAGTTTATTCATTTTTCTGTTTTTAATAAATGCGTTTTTGGGTTTGTTTTTTTTTGGAAAACCTGATGCGGCCCAGCCTCGCCCAGACCCTAGCTCCAGTGGCCCCCAAGTAAATTGAGTTTGAGACCCCTGGCCTAGCCCTAGTTGGAGCCATGACAGCAAGAGGAAAGAATGTCGAAGATAGAGATCTGCTGGAGGTTTCTCAAATTGGGTTAATTAAAAGAGACTTTGAGAGCTAAACTTGACATTTGACTGTGTGAACATGGGCCTTTTTTCTTCTAGCATGTATTTGTATTTGTATGTAGAATTCCCATATGAGTCATCAGAAACTGAAAAAAACCCAAATGGTGTCAATTCCTTATAACAGTATGTAAGAGACCATTATTCCCAAGCGAAAGCTGTTATAAGTTATTGTATTTATTCTTCAATTTGAACATGGTTATATGAACTTTATCTATTCTAATGAAAACATCAGTTCAGTAAAAGCAATGTTTTTCCAATAACAACCATCTCCTTAATTGTGAACAAGTTCTGAATGTTCCCAACTTAAAGTATTAACGAAACAAATTCAAGAGTAAGGACTTTTGCCAAAGCAATATATTTTTTTGGTAATGATGAGAGAGAAAGCCTCAAAGCGCATCATGTTGTTTCATGGCAGTCAGAGTGGTGTGTTCAAGGCATCTGTTTTTTTCTGCCAGTTGGCACGATTTAGTGGGATATTGATGGGGCTCTCAGGTACTTCTTTTTTTTTTAAATCAGTTTTATACATTCCTTCACTTTCTTAGTTAATTTACTCACATAGTGGTTGCCAAAACCTTCCATCTTTCTTCTTTCGCATTGTACCCCAGGATATCTGCTTAAAGTGTAGTATTTACATGTACACAGATGGAGTGGCTCCTGAGGGGAGGGATGCCATTACTAATTGGCACACAACAATTTCATGCACGTTTAATTGAAGTGCGGGAATTTTACTTTGGCTTGTACACACACATTTCTAACAGATGACTTTTGTGAAGTTTACTTTTAAACATTGTTTTATCACACCATTTTGTACTGCAGATGTACACAGAAGACTTGACGTGACTTTTGTAAGATCTGTTCCACAAGCCACTTCAAATAATTATTTAATTCTAATGGGTAAGCAGACACATACAATTAGGAAAAAGGTGAGTAAATCAATGATAGTCTCCCCATTATCAAATGTTGTTTAATCTAGCCTAATCACAGCAGAACGTCTTTAGAGAAGAGTCTCTAATTTAGATGTGCTTTGCACAATTATTCATGACTCAAACAACATGGCTGTGATTCCTTATAACATGCATATTGCCTTTATGTGCATTTTAAAAAGGTGCACTTTGTACCTGCGGCTTTAGTGTGGACCTAAGGGATCAAAATCTATTAATATCAATAATATGCAAATCCTTTATATAACATTTGTGATATTACAGATTTGGTAATGAATATCATTATTACTAAAACAAGAAACACAGTTCAGCCTTTATCTTCAAAAACATTGTCTCTAAACAGCTCCTAACCTCTGCATTACAACATCATCTGGGGCAGTTCACAATCACTATTCATCGAATGACATGACAAGAGCGGAAGAATATTAAATAAAGTACATCACACTCAAATTGGAAACATTGTAGGCATACGAAAAAGAACTATGAAGAACGTAACGCCGTATCAGAAACACTAAAACACATTGGGGAAGATCTTCAAGTACCACTGTTGGTAATATTTATGGTGCACAACACAAATAGTTTTGAATGAAAATATCTTAAATTACACATGCAGCACACAGTCACCAAAAATAGGACACTGCCTCGGGCCCTCTTTCTTTTTTATAACATGCAAAGGATATTTTGTAAATCACGAGCTACAATTACACACAAATACACATTTTACCAAATAATATTTTTTATATATTCATAAATGTATATTTTTAATCATAAGATATTATTTTTCTTGTCTGAACAGATTGTCCACAGAACGGCAGTTCCCAGCGCCTTAGCAGTGGACTGGATTGGAAAGAATCTTTATTGGTGTGATGCTGAAAAGAAAACTTTGGAGGTTTCCAAAGCCAATGGACTCTACCCTACTGTGCTGATCAGCTCAGGCCTTAAGAACCCCACAGATCTAGTTTTGGACCCACAAGTAGGGTAAGTGCATTGCCTATGGATAGAAATGAAACTATGAGTTGTGTGTGTATTTATGGTGTTTATGTTATGATATGTTGGCGCATGTTGGGGGGGGGGGGTGTCTGCACAGCTCCCTAGCATGCGTGGCAATTGTTGAGTTGAAATTATGTTTTAAGGTTGCTGGTTATGCAAATGTGATCTTTTTAATGTGGCACAGTAGTCAGGGTTGTACTGCTATGTGCAAGCATTTGCTGACAGCATCGTGAGCGAGAGTGGTATTGCAGTGAGACTTTATGTTTTGTTTGAAGCTTTTGGCAAATAAAAAATGCCCTTTCCTTGTGCAAGGAGGACTGGCCCAACCCAAGCCAGACAAAATATTATATAGTCACTGACTCACTTTTTAATGTGTTTTAAGTGTAATATATGTCTTATGGGGAACTGCACTTTAATTCACAATCCTTTTGTGAAACATGAACACATTTATTTCCCTTTTCTGTGCATTGCAGTGCGAGAAAATGTGTTCATATGAGCTAGCTAACAATGGACGTCTAGGGAAATACCTATTTTAACCCCATTGCCCTCACAAAAAAAGAAATTAAATGCCAACAGTGTTCTATCACAATCACTGCATTGTTAGCTAGCTTATATTAACTCGTTTTCTCATGTTGTAATGCACAGAAAGGGGAAAGAAACATGTGTTCATGTTTTACATAAGGATTGTGAATGATGGGCAAAATTCCAAAAAAGTGCAGTTCCCAGTATTTTTATTTTCAATGTAGCAGTTTTGGTGACAAACAAACATGTGTGACGCATTTGTGTCTTCATGTCGGGTAGGTATGTATTTTGGGTAGACTGCTGTGAACTCCCAAACATTGGACGCATTGGCATGGATGGGCGTGGGCAAAAGGTTATCATTGACAAGGAGATCTATAGTCCCACTGCTCTGACTATTGATTACACCAACAAGAGGCTTTACTGGGCAGACGACAACCATATCCTTTTTGCAAATATGGATGGCTCCCAGAGACACAAAGGTAAGATGTAATACCAAAGATGCATGCATTTTCAATAGCAATAGTAATGAATTAAAAAGTCAACACAATTCTCTTTATTTATCTACTTTTCCAATGCAAAGTTGGCATACTCAATAATAGTTTTCCTTATTATAATTATCCATGATTTATTTGAATCTGAAAAAATATTTGCCGTAAATTTCGAACAGCACTTGTATGTAATGTAAGTCACATCCACCAAATTCAAAGAGAAAAAAATTTACCTATAAAGGCCACCCTTCTCTATAAATTGCAGGTGTCCATGCATGATATATTCACATAGGGTATATACAGAAAAAAACATGATAAACTTTGTAATCCTCCCGAAACTTGGTGTTCCCAGCGTCACTCGTGACTTCAAATGAATGAGGGGTGAGGTGCTCTTTTTCATCGTAGTTCAACTGGTGCCGCAGCCAATGAAAACAAACAATTCTTTATAAAATTTTGTCCCAAAATAGGGACTGTGCTCGACAAACCATGAAAAGTTTTATTTATTTATGTATGCAAATCATGCTGATTGATGCATAGTTCACGCAAAATACAAAGCAGCAAACTATTATGGCAATTATGCCAAATGTCACTCATTGGCATCAAATGTATTTTTTAACATATGTTTACATTTTTTAACACTTAGGCAGTAAGGGGTTGAAAGAAAAAAAGGCAGAATTGTACCTCCTGAAGCTTTTTTTTTTTTTTTGGCCGGGTTCAATGGGTAGTAGTATTAATCAGCAATCTATCCTCTCCAGTGTCCTATGATCACATCCAAGGGGTAATGGCACTGACCTTGTTTGAGGACTTTATTTATTGGACTGATGGAAAATCCAAATCACTGCGGCGGGTTCACAAGACAACTGGTGCTCAAGGGATGGAGCTTCTCAACTCTTGGCAAGCCATCAAATCCATCAAGGTCTACCACTCGCTGCGCCAACCTGAAGGTAGGAATTCTTGTGTTCATTCTGTCCTTGAAAACATGTTAACTGAATCCAATGATTCTCTTATGTTTTAACTTTGGTGTGCATGTGTCCTTCTGCAGTGTCCAAGCACCAGTGTCAGATTGCAAATGGAGGATGCAGTCACATGTGTCTGCTATCTCCTGGTGGGGAGCACACATGCGCCTGCCCCAGTAATTTCTATCTGGCTGCTGACAATAGGACCTGTCTATCCAACTGCACCTCTAGTCAGGTCAGCAATGTTTTTTTGCCTATTTGTCAATTCAGTTTGATGATGTCCCTTTTCTGTTCTCCTTAGTACTTCCCATCGGGGCAAACACCCTTGCTTTGATTTGCCTTATTCTTCTCGAACACGCTCTGTTGGTTCTGTGAAATGGTTGTCTATTGATTTTTGTCTGTGCTTTGAAGAAGGCTAAAACTAAAATAGAAAGGGATTCATGCTGACTTGGTAAATATATATTTCCCCTCACCTATACTTCACCGGCTTCAAATAGTTTCGCTGTGGGACAGACGAGTGCATCCCTTTCTGGTGGAAATGTGACACAGTTGACGACTGTGGGGATGGATCGGATGAACCTCCAGACTGCCGTGAGTGCATGTTGTAATGTTGGCTTAAAAACAGCTGGAGATACTGAAAAATTCACATTTACATCATGTTCAAATGCATTCCCCAAATTCTGACAATATCTCAACCCTGAAATAAAGTTGTAATTTATATTCCAATAGCGGAATTCAAATGTCAGCCTGGACGTTTTCAGTGTGGCACTGGTCTTTGCGCTCTTCCTCCTTTCATCTGCGATGGAGAGAATGACTGTGGTGACAACTCGGATGAAGCTAACTGCGGTGAGGAAACGATCGCTATTACATTTATTTCTGTTCAATTTAACCTACAGTATATATTGCAAGGCCGACATGCTATCTCAAGGTGCTGTTAGTATAGAGCACATATAAGATCACACACATCTTCTGCATTGAAGATATGTACTGTAACAATTCCTCCAGACAGGGTCAAGAAAATAGAAACAATAGAAACAAATAGAAAAAAATAATGGGCCACACAAAAAGGGATGGGAGCACCACTAGCATCAATAGTATTATGATTATATGTAATTGCATGCAATGTTAAATCAAAAGACCCAGCGGTAATTGCTGATACCACTAATAATATTGATAATCTATTGAGTGTATTGTTTGAATATCAAAAATATTGGGTTATCACTTTAACATCGTTTTTAGTACACCTTCCAAAAGAGAACATGGTTTGTCCGCTTTCTGATTACCATATGCTTATTTATCTACGTTTCTCCTAGAGACATACATATGCCTATCAGGCCAGTTCAAGTGCACCGGGAAACAGAAATGCATTCCTCTCAACCTGCGCTGTAATGGTCAAGATGACTGTGGCGATGGAGAAGATGAGACCGACTGCCGTAAGTTTCAGGAAATAACCTTTAGCTGTTTTGAAGCTTGAGGGCCTTGTTGAGATTAGGAACACATTTGTCATCTGTGCTTGCATAATATGGGTTTGCACAAGCACTAACAGTGGAACTTTGGTTTTCCTCATTAATCCATTCCAGAACATCCGGCTCCCTAACTGAATATTGTACATTACCATATGAAATGATATGAATACAATTAATTTCTTCCAGAAAGCTGAAAATGTTAAAGGGATAGTTCGGATTTTTTGACATGAAGTTGTATGACATCCCCATAAGCAGCAAAGTCCATCAACAGCAACTTTGACGGACAGCAAGATTTTGGTGCTGAGGAAAGTAGTTCCAGCTAGTTGCTGGGGACAGTTAAGTAAAGAGTTTGGCTTCTCAAAACAATATGCATTCCAAAGAATAATACATTTGCATCAGAAAAACACACAAACACAGGGGGGACCTGCATCCATCCTCCCCACAAAGAGGTCTGTGGATTTGAACCCACAACCAGCTGACTGTGAGGCAGAAGCACTAACCCCACTCCACTATGCTTGCTTTGTCCCCCAATAACCTTCATTTATATCTGTGTTATATGAAATACAATGAATATACTGTTTGAATGAGGTATTCAAGCGACAGACTTGTAATGATCACTTTTTGTGAAAACGGAATTACATCTTCAGTGACTGTGAGGATAAGACCAGATTTTCTCAACCATAATGCAGCTCAGCAGAGTATTGCTTAGCATTCACGTCTTTCATATTGCTACATTTGTCTTGCTGTTGATTGCATGAGGGGTTGCAGCGGGGGTGAGGTGAATAGATGGCGTTCAGGAGGAATAATAATAGCTTAAAAAAAGAACTAATTAAGGTAAAGCTAATTACTTCACCTCTTCCCAAAACTAGTTTGAATGATATTGTGTAATGAACACCACAGCAGTGAAAATAAATCGCAAACTGCTGTAATCCTCAACATCACACTATGATGCATATAATGACTACAAATTCATTCAATTTCATGTCTGTAGCTGAGAGCACATGCTCTCCTGACCAGTTTCAGTGCAAGGCCTCCATGCACTGCATCTCCAAGCTCTGGGTTTGTGATGAGGACCCCGACTGTGCAGATGGGTCAGACGAGGCTAATTGCGGTGAGTTGTGGAAATCCACTTAACCATAAATCACAACACTTCACTTTTTCAGTTACAGCTGGGTGGGAATGCGATTCAAACTGAATTAATTTTACAGTCGGCTTCACTCGGAGTCAGAACCTTGACACGTTTGATTATTTCCAGACATATCATTCTTAAAATACAGATCACACATGCACACACGCAAGTATCCACTTGAAACCAGAAGTTACTGTAATATAGGGACAGATGCACTACTGAGTTTGACCATTTGACAAATGAATAAACAAAGCTTTCAATTTACAATCAATGATACATATGCGTATGCACTAAATACTACAGATCACTATGGCTGGAAACTACTACAGCATATTGGCTACAGTAGTCATTTCTCAGTGCCATTGCACTGGTGAAGCCCTTTGCATAATACAAATTTTAGCCATCAGTATTTCAAACCTCATCATATGCCGGTGGCTTGGGGTCGTTGCATAACAGAGGTGTGACTAGGAGGTGATTTGTGCCTCTCCCAATCAGACAGTTATTTTGTGCTGCCCTGCGATTAGCATATGTATATATTATACAGTGCCACTGAGGAGAAGACAGGAGAACCGCAGGTAACAGAGATGAGGATGGTGAGGTTCTCATTGGGAGTGACCAGGATGGATAGGATCAGGAACAAGTACATCAGAGGGACATTACATGTTTGATAAAGTCAGAGAGGCCAGACTGACATGGTTCAGACATGTCCAGAGGAGAGATAGTGAATATATTGGTAGAAGGATGCTGCATTTAGAGCTGCCAGGTAGGAGGCGTAGAGGAAGACCAAAGAGGAGGTTTATGGATGTAGTGAAGGAGGACATGAGGGTATGAGTTGGTATTAGAGACAAATGCAGAATGCAGGGTTGGATGGAGGAGATTGATTGCTGTGGCGACCCCTGAAGAGAAAAGCCCTAAGAGAAAGAAGAAGAACATTAGAAAACACAAAACCAAACCAAAATGTGTACTAATGTGTTAATTTTTATTGTTGAGTGTCCAATTTATGGCTGTGCAAATAAGATTATCTGCAGGGACTTTACGTATGTGGCATTCCAAATTTGAATGTATTCTTACATCCACTTTGATTTACCCTTGATCGAAAGCCTGGTGGTGTGTGCATTGAAATGACCTTTAATTTCAAAAGGAATCACATACAATATTTGATATCCTTTAGGCGACTGATCTGCTTTCTCTGTAATTACTTTTCACTCACACATCTCTCCTCTTGCTGCCATGTTGGAACGAGGTCTTGCCATCTAACTCCAATCTTTTCTGGAACTGGTACCAGTGTTACTTTAGCCAGTACCTCTTATGATGTTCAAAGAAAATATTGCTGGAGAAAATATTAAAGCATCCGTTCTTCTCCTAAGAAAAAGAATAGTAATATTGTAAATATGATGGCATTCTGGCCAACAGTTGCAGTCAAAATATTTAATTCACTCATGAGTATGAATATTTATTAATATACGTATTCATTTTGGCCTTAATTATTTGTTTTAACTATTCTTTCAGGGTGGATTGTACAGGATACATTGTCAGCGTTCAAAAATTAAGAGAATAAGAGAAAATTTTAAATACATTTAAATACCTTTGTGTACATACCCCGGAATGATGTAAAATGAATGACCAGTGTGATTGTCTTTAATCTTTTGATAGGGTTGGATATTGTTTGTCGTATGCACAGTTTGGAAACAAGAAATTATTTCTTTACTTTTCACAATGAAGTGCTATAATTTCATTTTGGAGGAGGAAACAAATTCCAAATGTATCGCATTGGTTTGTTCTTGTTATCGCTTTCGTTGGGGGGAGAGAATATTCAAATTATTCAACATTTTAAAATCTTTTGGAATATCTTTTTGAAGAAAATTGTTTTTTTTTCCATCTCGGTGTCACAAATCCTGCTGAGGATGACTGGTAGAGCAGTCAGGTATTTCATCTTATGGTGTATTTGCCTCCGGTGAACATACTGTGTTTTGAACTCTGTGTCAAACTTACTCAGGCGAACCCAGAGGATATGATGATTACGCCCAGAAAATATGATAGGAAGTGCACCATTAATATTCATGCTCTTTGAAGCCCTTTTCGTCTTTGTGTTTGTTTGCTCCTGATGAAAAAGATGAAAAGACCTGCGGACCTCATGAATTCCGCTGTGAGAATAACAACTGCATCCCAGACCACTGGAGGTGTGACAGTCAGAATGACTGTGGAGACAACTCAGACGAGCAGAGCTGCAGTGAGTAACCCGGCTCTTCCACTTTTTGTCAGCTCACTCTGTTTGTTATATACTCTGTTGATGCTCAACACACATCCAGACAGGAGAATATAATTTTTGTGAAGACACCTGCCAGATTCTCCCATCACCACAAGCACCTTTCACCTCTCCATCAAACAAACACACACACACAATATTTTTCCACCGTCAACTCACTCAGACTGAAGTTTCAATCATCCAATTGTTTGTCATGTTATGACATCTTATAAGAAGAGCAGCATTGTCAAAGTTTTAGATGTAATTGGTGCGAGCTTATCCTTCAGGTCCTTTGTGGTCCGCAACTGTTTTTTTTTTTTTTTTGACTCATGGCAAAAAATAAAATTTAACAAGCAAACAAAACAAACCAAAAATCCAGCACTAATGAAAAATAAAGTCAAAATACGTATAAGAGAAAAAAGTTGCAATTTTCTGGGCATAATAGTGACGGGGTTGAAGATCAAACCCAGGTCTTATTCCAGGGCAGTCAGGAACAGAGATGAAGCTAACGAAATGGCTCTCGCCTCAACAGAATTTCCTAGCATCTAAAGAGGTAGATGTTGACATCCAATCCATCCACTGTATGGCAATCATCATCAAGTTCACCAACAGGAAATCCAAGGCAGTTGTACTGAAACAGGGAAAGAATCTGCAAGGTACAAATGTCGACATGAATGAGAACCTGGCAAAAATCGCGAAGAAAGCATGTGACCTGGGAAAGCAGGGGAGGATCCAAGCTACTTGGAGTGCCAACTGTAAAATTTTCATCAAGTCAAATGGAAAACCGGAAACCATTGTGCTTGTTGTCAAAAATATCAAAGATCTGCACCAATACTAAGATTACTCCAACATGGAAATGGAAAACGTCATTATCATTATGCCACAAGAAGATCTGCAAATGGACACCTTTGACTCTACAAATCACAAACAAATGGAATTGGAAAAGGATCTAGATCCGGACTATTTTTTATTAAAAAAAATATGTAATTTTAGTAGCCGCTGAGAAAGGCTGGCCATGTCGTCCATTGAATTCAATTACTTTTAGTGTTATTTGCCGAGCCTTCTGGCTGTAATGCACATATGGGTGAGTTTTGCCCTGCATTTTGGCTGCGTTAGCTGTTGTTTGACTGATGCTGCACAATGAGCCTTGAAAAGTCACCTTACTCTGTCAATTGTTCTTCACATGTCGTAGTAAATTAAAGCTAACGTTCTAACGTTCTAGCCTGCAAGATATGTTTTGTGGCATGTGTTGCAGGTTGAAAAATTTACATCGCTCCAACAAAGGGCATATAAGTTCCACACTGCAGACATGTTGGATTTGTTGCAATAGCCATATCATAGTACACTGTGTAAACCTTACTCCCTGACACCTTAAGAGCTGCGCTGTAAACTGAATAGACAACGCAGGCATTTTAGGTCATTTTCTAGCACTGTTCGACTTAAATCTCAAAAAGTAGGGATGTGGGGACACTAGCTCAAGCGTGTTCCCAGTTCCCAGCATGTGCATGAATGGACTCCAGGAATGACCTCTCTTAAATTGGTGCCATGCCCCGGATAAGGATGAGGTTTAGGGCAGTGAGTAAACCTCAATCCCTGACGCCTTAATAGCTCCGCTGGACAGTGGGTAGACAGCCCCAGGGTACACATGCAAATGTAGCTCTCAATAAGTAGGAATGTATGGTTACCAGTTAAAAAAAAAAAACACATTGAAATTGAAGACAAAATTAATACTGACTCACCATCAGTACCGTAATAGTGTGGTTTGATGTATGTGGGTGATAGGTACTAGAACATTACTTGTAACTAATTGATCAGGTGGACTAGCGAACGGCAACAAAGGTGACAAATGATTCCGCTATGCAGGCTGTGAGTATACGTGTGTGGAGACACACATACCCACGCTGGATAATGACTGGGAGAGCCCACAGAGTGAATGTGATGCAGCTGTTTAGCTGCATCCTAATATTGCCCTTTGGGACACACTCCAACTAAATGGTAGCAACATGATTTTGGCTTCAGAGAGTTGTTTCCTCTCAATTGCAGCGGCAGAATTGAATGGATTTACATCCTGATCAGCTTTGCCAGCATCCTCAACTGTTATCCCGTATCATCCATACAAAATTAGTTTAATTATTTAATATTGTTTTTTTCTCTCTCTAGCATTATGACATAATTCTGAAAACAAACATTTGGCTCCTAACTATCTGTATCTAGGGATCTGTGTTTGCTGGAAATCTGTTTGGCTTGAATGTATCAGTTTTTTCTTTCATTTTTTGACACATTTCTTTTATTTGCGTGTTTTTTCCTTGACACAGCGCCAGTCACTTGTAACCACAAAGATTTTGCCTGTGCAAACGGTGACTGCATCTCCTCCCGATTTCGCTGTGATGGGGACTATGACTGTTTGGATAATTCGGATGAGGCAAGTATCTGTTCATCAGGCACTGACAGTAGTCATAAGACACATGGAAATACAATAAAATACAATCATACACATTTATCATAAACATTTTTCTCAATTTAATGGACATCAATTGGACATTAATTGGCATGGTAATATGTTGAATTCCAAACTTCAATGTAAGTAGCACTTTTAAGGCTTCATCAAAGTAGGGCCATCAATATTAATGATGTGGTGCATAATTCAAGGCCAAACACTTGTGATTATTCATTATTCTTAGTTAATCTCGTTAAGCTATTAAACTGAAGTTAAGTATTCACACTGCAAATGTCATCTATAATTTCTCTCAATTATATAGTGCATTCTTATTAATCAATTAAGGAATATTCCTCCACAGTGCAAGCCTTCAGGGTCACAACAGTTCTAGTGTTGAACTCCTCGCCCTGCTTTTTGATCTGTGAGCTAAGCTTAACGACACATGAGCTAAAAGGAAATCAGTACGAGCCAGCTCTACAGCTCTCCTTCACAAGAGCATGCACAGTACAAAGCATCAGTGCCACTTCACCCACTCATCATATTAAAGCCTGAATAATGACCATGAACAATCTATGTTTTTTCAAATGTTATTTTTACCAACTCAAGTGTAAAGTAAAACACCAATGCCACTCTGTGATGCAGTGTGGATAGCAATTACCACATTAAGATATTATGTCCACTATATGCAGATTTTGATTTGTTTTCCAACATGTACTACAGAAAGGCTGTGAGGCACACTGTGCTGACGACCAATTTCGGTGTCACAACAACTTGTGCATCTCAAAAAAGTGGTTGTGTGATGGCCAAGAAGACTGTAAGATGGGAGAGGATGAGATAAGCTGCCAGGCAACAGGTACGTGGAACAATGATTTCTTTTTCTGGGGGGAAAAAAACATTTTGTCATTTTTATCATTGTTCTTTTTCTGATGCCACACATTTCTATCATGCGTAGAACTGCTTATGCTGTCATGATAATGTGCTCTATGCTGTGAAAATGTATAGGTAAATCCTTGGGGGTGCAACAATACATGGATGTGTAGCTGTATTGAACCGTTTTGATTCGATACCACTAGGAATCCAAAGTTACTGTAACCCAAGCCACACAAATCAGTCAACTAACATCAAAGTACTCTTGAAATTCGACGGTCATGAGCTTTGGGTCGTGACAGAAAAAACGACATCACTGATACAAGCGGCCCAAAATGAGTTTCCTTCATAGGCTGTCTGGACTCACCCTAAGAGATAGGGTGAAGGGCTCAGCCAGAAGGGAGGGGCTCAGAGTAGAGTCGCTCCTCCTTCACATCAAGAGGAGCCAGTTGAAGTGACTCGGGCATCGAGCCCCGGTGCCTCCCAGACACCTCCCTGGTGAGACGTGCCGGGTATGCCCACCCGGGAAAATGCTAATGGCAGACCTAGGACACAATGGAGGGATTATGTTTCACAGCTGGCCTGTGAACACCTTGGTGTCCTACGGGTGGAACTAGTAGAGGTAGCTGGCAACCAGGAAGTCTGGGCTTCCCTGCTGAGACTGCCGCCCCCACGACCCGGAACCTGGATGGATTGTCCCACAATTTGCTGTTGCAATGCGTATCACTTATTTACATATTTATTTATTTACACACCTGAAAAGCATGAAGACTATTTTTGGTACCTTTTTTGTTTTGTTTACGCATAAATCACACACTTGGCATGCAATGCTTGCCCAAAAATGGTGCACAAATTGAGCCATGCTCCTATATGACTTATTTACACCAAGTAGTGTTTAGCTGTCCCGCGTGACACCACACAACAGTAGGCATCACCACTATAGCTTCATTAATTCCTCTATTTACAAGGTACCTACAAGATATTGAACTCCAGAAAAGAAGCTGATGGAGATGCAAAAAAGAAAGATAAGTATATATCACAATGTGCAAAGAGCAGAAAGAAGGCAATAAACTAGGAAAAAGAGAAGCATGGAGAATGTGGGAGAGGGAGTTGGTGACTGGAAGGCATTGCTTTGGGCAATGTGGTCACTTACAAACGGAAAATCACAATTACTTGAGAATTCCCCTCGAGTTGCTGCAGGAGGTGGTAGAAAAATGAATCCATTCATGTGAATGAGACACAGACCCGTTTTGATACACAACGGCCATATTGCTTGCACATAGGTAGCTTCCATGTTGCATTCGAGTCTAGTTCCCAGAAATTATGCATGCCACATCTTTTGAACATTTCAAAATGTTCTTTGTGCACGGCACATAGCCCCAAACAATCTACACATATTTCACACCTGTTTATTTTGTGATTTTTAATAATAAATGTAGACTATGTAGACTATTGGCTCTCTGAACAGAAGTATTGACAGATTACATGTACTTATCTTTAATGCAGTGTTGACTTATTTTTTATTTCATATTATTTACAAAGCACTGTTTTTGTTTTATGTTGTTTAAATGTGCAGAGGAGAAACCCAATCAGGTATAGCTGCACCAGTTACAATTAATACCAAATCTGTACTTTAGTGTTGAAACAAATATTGGCAATTTTAATAAAATACAAGTTATAAAAAAAGGCATGAAAATCGATTGTATCGAAAAAAATATTATACCTAACCATGAACTTTCTGTATTGTTGCACTCCTAGTAAATGCCAATTGAAGAAAAGTAAGTTAAAAAGTTCAGTAGGGTATCATAAATATGCTCCCTCATGCTGATCCAGTCCTGATCATGATCGTCTGGGTATTTCACACACTGTGGTCTCTGTGGCTTGCTGGAAATGTGAGCGATTAATTCAGATGTGTTTTTGCTGTTCTAGCTACCAATTATTGCCATAATATCGGGAAAGGTGTTGCTGAGTGTCAGTGATGATAAAGTTTATCATGCTCATTCGCAGTGGCCCCATCATGTTCTTTGAATGAGTATGTGTGTGCTAGTGGAGGGTGTGTATCCGCCACCCTGCGTTGTGATGGACATGACAACTGCCTGGATGGCTCAGATGAGGTAGATGCACTTTTTGCATCATTGAATGTATGTAATGTATGTGTGGTCACTAAAAGGATGCATTTACTCTGTAATGATAGATTGGCTGTGTGAAAGAGTGCAGAGAAGATGAGTTTCTTTGTCAGAATCGTGCACACTGCATTCCTCGGCGATGGCGTTGTGACAGCATCATGGACTGTATGGATCACAGTGATGAGGAAAACTGCAGCCAGGGTAGGTGTGATGCTGTGGGACAATGTGTAATTTACTATATGGACAAACATATTTGGAAAAACCTCATTATTTAATCAATAATTGGGTTTGGACTGTGTCAAGGAAAAGCTCATGCTGCTTCAAAACAGATGACAGGTGAAACAAGTTCTTTGAGACTAACAAGAGGTTAGTTGATTAAAGACATATGAGACGAATGAAGACAAACAACCTGAACAAACGGCTTCTAAAGTAACTGTCTCTCTTTTCATGCTAACATGTTAAATATATGAATATATGCAAGGGGGGATGTGATAGAGACAGTGAAGGTGAGACTCACTTGCCCAGATACTCAAGGCTATATGAATCAGGAATCCAGCACTTGGAGGATGTCAGGATTCTGTTTGAACACAACATCAAATGCTGGCATCTGAAGAAGGCCAGGACATAATATGACAGAATACAAGGAATGCTACTAATAATGCACATTGCATTGACTATAATGAATTGTAATAATACATATTTTTTCTTAAATATATATAAGTATAGGGTGGCACGGTGGTCTAGTGGTTAGCACGCAGACCTCACAACCAGGGTTCAATTCCCACCCTCGGCCATCTGTGTGTGGAGTTTGCATGTTCTCCCCGTGCATGCGTGGGTTTTCTCCGGGTACTCCGGTTTCCTCCCACATTCCAAAAACATGCTAGGTTAATTGGCGACTCCAAATTGTCCATAGGTATGAATGTGAGTGTGAATGGTTGTTTGTCTATATGTGCCCTGTGATTGGCTGGCGACCAGTCCAGGGTGTACCCCGCCTCTCGCCTGAAGACAGCTGGGATAGGCTCCAGCACCCCCCGCGACCCTCGTGAGGAAAAAGCGGTTGAAAATGAATGAATGAATGAATGAATGAATATATAAGTATATATATTAACATTATGTAAGTACTGTAATTATTTTACAAAGACGTTTTAGGCAATTTAATGGTTCCATATCTTTTTTGTTAATGCATGACTTTGTTTCATTTGTTTCATAAATGATAGCTGGATGAGTATGGTAAGGAAGAATATGAGTGCCACGCCTTCTTAAAGTGGAACTGCACTGTTTCACAATCCTTTTGTGAAACATGAACGCATATTTCTTCCAATTTTCTGTGCTTTATAACATGAGAAAACAAGTTAATAGGAGGTAGCGTACAATGCACGTCATTGGGACACACCTCTTTCACCCTCTAAAAAAAAAAAATTGGTCACCCCTGGTAATCTTAAAGATTTTCCTTTATAAATCACTGGTTGTCTAGATCAACACTTTTAGTTAAATGTACCATACATATAGCAGACAAACACAGCAATAGATGAAAATTAAAATAAAGTTTATAGGATTTACAGAAAGTGTGCCATAATTATTTAAACAAAAGTAAGCAGGTATATAACTTTGGGCACCCTTGTTATTTTATTGATTTGAATACCTTCAACACTAATTATTGGAACACAAAATTTGTTTGGTAAGCTCATTGACTTCTTTCCAAGGGCGCATTGATACACATGCGAGTTCCATCAACCACAGCAGCATAGATACAGTGACAGCACAATGTCCGCTCTCATTGGGATGGCTGAGTGTTCCAGCATAAGACGTGTGCTCCAGTCTTCACATAAAAAAATGCTGACAGTAACCGTCCACCAGATAAAAATTGTTTTTCATGTTAGCTGCTGCAATAATAATATCGCTGTAGCTGGGTTAATTTCCAAGTCAGTCAACACTGTTGGCGTTTGCCTCATTTTTTTTTTTTTTTTGTGATCGCCAAAATAGGTATTTCCCATGCGGCCTGTTGTTAGTTAGCTCATATTAACAAGTTCTCCGGTGCGAAAATGCCCAGAAAAGGGAAAGAAATTCATGTTTCGCATAAGGATTGAGTAGTATAAGCTGTAATTTATGTATTTATTATGTATTTTTATAATTATTAACTTAAAAAGGGACAGTGCATATTCAAGAAATTGTCTATGCAAATATTTCAGAAATAACTCAATGCCTACCTTACATCTGTAGTCCCTATAGAAGTTGGAGTAAAAGCTGCCATAGCTCTAACTCGGGAACAATGTTATATATTTTTTCCATTTTCACTTTCTGTAGGAGTAATAGCACAATGTGAAAGCTAAAATTGGATGAACAGAACAGCTATTAGAAGGGCAAGTGCTTCCCGCCTGCATGCCAAGGACTTAAAGAAAGATGGAAGGAAAAAAATACATTTTTGAGTCACACATTTTGTTCAGGTGAATAGACTTCTGTATGAGAGTTGGTGTTGAAGCTGAGGGAGTGTTTTATTTCTTTGTTTGATTGTAGGCACTTTCTTCTGCCGGGCTGATGAATTCATTTGCAATAACACTTTGTGCAAACTACACACATGGGTGTGTGATGGCAAGGACGACTGTGGAGACAATTCAGATGAAGACACAGACATGTGTGGTGGGTTGGACTGAATTTTTGCTTTTGTGTCAGAACAGTGTTTATGATGCACTATTATTCCTGCGAGTAGAAAATCAAGATGACATGCAGTTTTTTTTTGTTTCTTTTTACAATCAAGAAAAACTTCCTTGCCCTCCTACAAGGCCATTCCGCTGCAGAAATAACCGAGTTTGCCTTCGTGCAGACCAGGTTTGCAACAAAGTGGATGATTGTGGCGACAACTCAGATGAAGAAGAGTGTGGTGAGTACATGTTGTATTTTATGTTCTCACTTAGTTTTTAGTGTTTATGACTATCTTATTGTTTTTGGTGCCATACCGACCCCTTAAGCAAGTGTGTAGGTATGGATGTTCATCTTGTTATATTTGTAGCTTCTCTCTTGCTCCATTGTTTTACAGTTACAGCAACTGTTAGCTTGTGCACCACTTTGCTACGTGAAGCGATGGGAGCGATGGGAATGCTAATGGCGCTATCCCGGCTGCAGAGAGACCACCACGAGTGCAGCATGATTGTACTGAAGCTTGACCATTATAATTATTATTGATACGTATATATATATCGATATTCCACCTAAATATATCTGGATATGAGTTTTGGTCTATATTACCGAGCCCATGGATGCAATTGATAGTGATAGGGATCCAGTGGAAGTTGGTGTGGTCTCTTGAACAGATACAGTTGTGAATGTATTGGAGTTTGTTAAGCAGATTGGTAGGTGTGCCATAAAGAATGCTGTTGCGGTAGTCAATGTGTGTTGTGATGAAGGCATGAATGAGGGTTTCAACTGCTGGTCAAGAGAGAGGGGTGAAGGCAGGCGATGTTCTTGAGGTGGTGAAATGCAGTTTTAGTAACTGCTTTAATGTGTCGTGAGAAGGTACGTTTCCTGTCAAAGATGACTCTAAGCTTCCTGTATTGAGGTGAGGGTGAGAGGGTGGTGTTCTCAAAGCAGATTCGGATGTCTTTGACTGTTCGGGAAAGTGAGTTGCAGATGTTGGATTTGGTACAATGCAAGTTTTAGGAAATGTGTAAGCTAATAAGCTAATAAGCTAATATCAGAAAGATAGTTTGAGACAGTAGATTGGGTCTGAGGGTTGATTTTAGTGGATATATAAAGTTGGATAACGAAAACCATGGTGATGGAGAATCTGACTGAGGGGGAAGAGGTAGAGAAGACAAGAGGACCAAGCACCGAACCTTGAGGTACACCTTGGGAGAGATTGAGAGAAATTGAACTGTTTGTCTCTGGTGATATAAGGTGTCAGCCAAGTGAGCACGTCCTATGTGATGCTATGTGATGCTGTGATGCTGAAATTAGGATGTCAGTATCCTGCAAGTTGCAATTGGCAAGTCTTTTTCACTATTACTCAGTGATGTCTTCATGATATGATAGCACACTGTCCTTTTATAGTGCCTTTCAAGTGGAAGAGAACCATTTACAGTTTTGAATGTAGAATATAGAAAGTTTTGCAATGCATTTTAAATTAATTGTTGTTTTTGGGGGAAAAATCTTCTATAACTGCTAAATCTTTTTACTATGACATCCTGATGTGTTCCTGCAATGCGAGACTGATTTGAGTGATGGCACAGGGCAGGCCTGAGTGAACGGAACAAATGACTTCATTCATATTTCACTCTTTCATTCTCTCTTACCTCCCTTATCTTCCTCTCTGATTCCATTGATCCAACCATTAATCTTTCACTTCACTCCATTACCTCCCTCCATTGTACGCAGTTTCCTTCCATCCATCTTTTCAATCTAACCTCAATCCTATCTGGTCGTCCTTCTATCCTGCTATCACTTAATGTTGTTCCTTCCCTATTTTACCACCCCGTTGCACAGAGAAAAACAAAAAATGCATTGGGTACTCCAGCAAATTCTCTGAAGTACTGTATGTGATGAGTTATGACTTTTTGGTGATGCAAATAAAGGGACATCGGTCAAATGCCAAGTTCTTGACTGGGGACTCAGACTCCTGCACTATGATAAGGTAGTAGGGGTGTCACAACACACTCAGCTCACAAAACAAGACAATACACGATATCGGGTTCGCGAGAATGATTCTATTTTGACATTTGACACTTTTAAAACTACAATGACAAATTATAGAGGTGGACACGAGGGTCGCGGCGGGTGCTGGAGCCCACCCCAGCTGTCTTCAGGCAAGAGGCCGGGCACACCCAGGCTGGTCGCCAGCCAATCACAGGGCACATATAGTAGACAAACAACCATTCACACTCACATTCATACCTATGGACAATTTGAAGTCGCCAATTAACCTAGCATGTTTTTGGAATGTGGGAGGAAACCAGAGTCCCCAGAGAAAACCCACGCATGCATGGGGGGAACATGCAAACAAGATGGTCGGGGGTGGAATTGAACTAGTGCCCCCTGCGCGCTAACCACTCGCCGCCGTGCATCCCTCTGCCACGTTTATTCCCACAAGACTTTTTTTTTTATCGTGTGGCACCCCAATAAGTGATTTTTCCACACACATTGAACCAAGAATGACTTTCTTTACATTCTTTCTGAACATGTTGGAACAGAAAAGGTTCTTTCTACAAACTATTCATACATTGATTGAAGCAATTAATTTTTTAAAATGTTGGTATGCAGGGTCATTGGGAGTGCAGTGGTTCAAATAGCTGCTAAACAGAAACTGAATGGATTTATTCTGAAGAATACTAGCCTAAACCGATGAATTGATTTATATTCCTGCAGAAAGTCTTTATTCAATGAGGTTTATTTACTGTAGGTTTTGAAAGTCTTATCTCATGAACTGTCTTTGAATACCAAAGCAGAAGTGACGGCTGGAAGACCTCGACCTTGTGGGAAGACTGAGTTCACCTGCAGTAACAGGCGCTGTATTTCCATCCAGCTACAATGTGACCTGTTCAATGACTGTGGCGATGGTGGCTCGGAAGAGCAAGACTGCAAGGCTTGTGAGTCCAGCACCAATTCACTCAATACGCAAACCAATCAAACAAGCCCTCAGAAAAGATGCCATGATGTTATTGGAAAGCATGGCAATCTCCTCTTATTTTAGCTGTGATGCTTTGTTATACATGCTAATGTATGTATGCCTGTGTCTTGAGAGAGGTTGTGTGTGATGTGAAAAAAGATGATGTCCTTTTTCCTCGTGCACATCAAAAGAAAAGCACAGCAGGTGTCTGAGATGCTGAGGGCGGTTGTGTAATCAAATTCCAATCTTTATTTGCAGTTTCCAGTGGGGATGTATGTGGTAAGAAAACAAATCCATGCGGAGAGGACGCCATATGCAACCAGACAAATACAAATTCAGTATGCCAGTGCAAACCAGGCTTCAAAAGGAACCAGAAGTCAGGCCAATGTGACGGTATTAGACAATGCTCTTTGACATTCATGGTCTTTTATGTAAATATCTTGACCGTTACTTGTTTATTTGAACAATTCACAGGGAAAAAGACACAGTAGAAATGTGATATATCAGGAACATTCTGTCATGGATAAATTAAGATAAATACTTTGTGAAGTAATGTAATTACTAATTGAAGCACCATTTTTTAAATTGTGTTTAATTGTGTTCTCTTTATTTTTTAGAGATTAACGAGTGCCTGCAGTTTGATACCTGTCCTCATTATTGTGCAAACACTAAAGGATCTTTTAAGTGCACATGTGATAGAAATTATAAGGAGATCGATGGTAACTGTGTTGCAAAAGGTAAGAAGTTTATGTGGTTTTATTGTAACCAATCAGCGTTTTCTTAATGTACCCTTCATTTCAGAGAACAATTATATATTTCTAAAAATTGACTTATTCTATGTGGCTTTTTTCCCTTCAATTACTCTGCTGGCAGGACCAGAAGATCGAGTGCTCTACATCGCTAATGACACTGAAATCCGAAGTTTTGTGTATCCGTTTAACCAGAGTCATGGGCACAAAGTACTCACAGAAATTGAGGACAATGCACGCATTATTGGGATGGATGCATTGTTTCAACACCAAAGGTTTATCTGGGCTACCCAATTCAACCCTGGTGGAATATTCTATAAGGAAAGTCTGGAAAGAAGTCAAACTAAAACAAATGTCAGAAATATTGTAAGTATATCTTACCTGGTGACACACACAAAAAAACTGTCATTTGTATGTGTGCAATATGAACATGTACAATTTTCTTAAATAAGATAGAGTTTAGGATATGTGCTTTAAGCACATAATAAGTGCCAATTAGTAATATTTCATGTTGATTGATAATATCAATGATATTAATTCACTATGTTTATTATTGTTAATGCAAAGCACTTCCAAATGACTGAAAACTACATCTACAATAATAAATAAATGGATACCTAAGTGAACTCAAGATTTCACTAGGTGTACTGAATAATGATGTACCAAGAAGTAATAGTAGATCTGACTTTTCAAATTGTATCAGTGTTCAGACTTTCGACGACCCAGAGACATTTCTGCTGACTGGATCACCGGAAATATCTACTGGACAGATCATTCACGGATGCACTGGTTCAGCTATTACACAGCACACTGGACTAAACTGCGATACTCCATAAATGTTGGACAACTCAAGGGACCAAATTGCACCCGCTTAATTACCGACATTGCAGGAGAGCCTTACGCCATTGCTGTCAGCCCAACCCGAGGGTAAGTAGTGCAGTGGTGTGCTGTGGGAGTTGGATGTTACATTTTTTACGTATTATGTGTTTTATGCCAAGATATTTCACTGGTACACTTACAAACCAAATTGTGTGGTATACCTGAAAACTAATTAAAATACGTCTTCCCTTACAAAATCCTCAGGTTTGACTGACACTGTCAGGAAGGTATACATTCATCATAATCAAAAATGTATTTCATTAAATGTGTAAATACCTCATTCCTTCCGAGATGTGCTCGTGATGGGGTGTTGGGCTTTCTGCTGCACGGGCTGTCTGCAAGGGTTCTGCATGGCGGATTTGGGCCAGAGGGCCTACCTAAGCAGGACCTGGCTTATTTGCTCTGCTGCCGCTTTGTCCTTGGGATGGGTGTGTGGCTCTCTCCGGGTCCCTTTGGGTTGTGGGAGTCCATGCCTGAACTGCCCCAATTCCCTTCTGTCCCATCTAAGCCATTCACTGCATGGTGGCATTCCAAATAAGTAAAATAAACTACATCCCAACAGGAGTATTGCAGACTCACGTGTTATACAATAAATCTCTCCTGACCCAAGGCAGGTTAACAAAGAAACTTTAAAGCCTTTGTAGCTCATCGTTGTATTGTGCAGGTGTACCCAACGTGTTTGGTTAGTGTGTGTCACCATCATCATCAAATGTGCCTTATTACCCATCCTCACACGTGAGCAAATCTGTTAAATAGTCTCAATGTTTTAAAAGCTGGACACTAATTGCGTATGCCCTCCATTACACCGAGCAGCTAATGTACTGCACACTTGGTTTTTGTATGATAGCTGCTTGCTGTATTCAAATACAACCTAATGAGGTCAGCGAGAGTGAACCAAAACAGTCCAGCAGAACTACAGCCACACAATGACTTAGACCTCATTATAAAGCTTTGCAGAGTGGAGAAGAGCTACAGCTCAGTTGATATCCCAGCTAAATCGTGCCCTTTAACTTGTGTGTATTTTGGCATATAAACGATAGCAACCTTTAACCCATGATTGGACAAAGTTATAGTTTGCTGCAATTTTGGGGGGATTCAACAGTTTAAAAACATGATATATCCATCATCATAATGACTTTGTACTGACCACACCCAATGTGGCGCCCCCTCGATGAGATTTTATATGGCACCCCACTCTATCGGTGATCGGAGACCCCAACCAATGGGGTGCAGGCGCCAAATTTGACAGCTTGATCTACCATTTATTTTATTACATCTTTCATATTAAGCTTTCCTGTGAATGCTTCTGTGAACTGTTACAGAATGATGTACTGGAGTGTAGTTGGTGATCACTCTCACATTGAGGAGTCTGCAATGGATGGGTCTTTACGCAGAGTTCTTTTGGAGAAGAACCTCAGAAGACCAACTGGTAGGTATTTGTTTTAGAGTCTATGCATTGCTTCAATTGCAGCCTGTTTCTCTGTTGTTTACTGTGTTGGTGTTTCATAATTAAAAGAGGTAGTTTTTGTCTATGCAATCCATGGCATGTGTTATGTGAAGCCATGGAAACTTTTTTTTTTAAAATATTGACAAAATTTTGCTTCGGTTTGCATACATTTTCCATAATGCACTCACTCATTTTGTCATGTTATTAAAACGCCACATGAGTCCAACAGTGTTCTTCATGTATTTTTTTCACAGAACATCCTTTTTTTTAGCAGCCTATTAGCTTGCTAATACATGGAAACCAGAACCAAGAGTCAGCTCTGTCACTTGTTTATAATGTCATCAAAGGTTGACTCTGTAGTTCCATGCTAACTAACAGAGTTCAAATAACACAAAACACACTTTTATAGTTTTCCAATTATAGCTTTACATGCTTAAAACTATTCTCACCAGTTTTATTTATGCTGACACTTGCAAGTTTCTTTGGCTGCATCTTGGGTTATTTTGCAACCGTGATCAGAAGAAAAGCAGATACTTAAGGTGAGAAACACGATTTAATTTTAAAAGCAATCTTGTCTTTTGGCAACAAGGTAAACTTAAACATCAATTTATAACTTTCAGTCATTATTTATATGCATTTAAAACAGTTTAATAAGCTATATTTGTAAAACTGTGAAAATGTGCATTCTTTTAACAATTTTAGCTTTGTGGAACTAATAAATTTACATTATTTCTTATGGCAAGATTTGTGTGGTCAGAGTCCACTTTAGTTACAGTTGATGCTAAACCAGGCTTTCACAGTTTTTGCAAAAGCTGATTTTATGGAATAATTTCATCATGTTTTTATCAGCCGACAATGACTCTATCATCTGAAAACACAGAGAATGTATTTCTCATGGTCTCCACAGAAACAGATTTCATTGGGATGTCCGTGTCAAGTAAATAAGGAGAATACTGTACATGTATGTTCATATGTGTGCTGTATAACCCTTTGAAATGTAGGCTTTGATACGACCACACAACAACAACACAAAGTAAACCTACAGCAATTAAATACTTCACTATTTTTTTTTCTAGAGGTAGACAGGGATGATCTAGTTTTGAGCTGCTTTGGCCTCCTTTAATTCAAGGAGCCAACATTCTCTTGTGTTCACAGTGAGAGGAATTCATCATTCCTGGAAAACCTATTTAAAACATCCAGCCAGCTTCTCAATTATCTAGTCAAACTGTGTGCGGAAAGTAAAAGTGATTAATTGGTTTGAAATTGTATTGTAAGCATTCCTAAACTCTTCCATCCAAAATGCACACACACAAACACACACACACACACACTATAAGGTGAGAGCTACTTTGTATTTCCCACACAAGAAAATTGATTGTGGAAAGAAAAACAAGGCAAATGGCTAGAAACACACAAAAAAGCAGCTCCTGCATTGTGCTGCTCATCTTGACTGTTCTGACCTTAGCTTCTCCTGATGACTGATGACTTCCACCGTGATCTCTGTGTAGTTTGTAAGCTAAATAAATGTCTTTCTTTTATCCTCCCACAGGGCTTGCAATTGATTATTTCAATCAACGTTTGTACTGGGCTGATCCTGAGCTCTCTCAGATTGGCAGCATGAGGCTGGATGGTTCTGACCCTCTGATGACGATCACTGAGAGACATGGTAATTCCTTGCAGATCCTTCCATCTGATTTTTTTGCCAGCTTTGTTTGCCTGCAAAATTCAGAATATTATTTTCCTGTACTCAATTTACAGGGATCTCCCAACCATATAGGATTGATATATTTGAAGACTACATCTATGGAACTGGATTGAAATATGAGGTCTTCAAGATTCACAAGTTTGGCAAACACTCTGTGGAGTTTTTCAACTTGGGTGTGGAGAAGCCCACCAATGTATTGATTTCCCACAGATTTAAACATCAAGATGGTAATTTGGATGCTTGCTTTCATAAAACATCATTTAACAAAGCATGGAGGATAAAATTGTAACATATTTTAATGACACATTAGAGCAGGGGTCACCAACAGAGCGTCCGCAGGTAGAACGACTACATGAGGTGTCTGTGAGCCTGGTTTTCATTTAGGCTTTCACTTAATAATGTGAAATACACTAGTAAGAAAGGCATTCTGAAATACTAAATTTAGATGTTTTAACACAAACTGTGAGTTGCGGATACCAACATTTTGTTAGTTCGTGTCAAGGAGGAAAAAAAAGAGACAAGAAAGTTTTCTGATACCCATCCACCTGTTCATCCATCCATTTTCTATACCACTTATCTAGAAAACCATCCCAGGTTTCAGAGTTTCAGACAGCTCCAAACATTTACACTACAACATCATCTGAAGTAGTTCACCATTTAAAAACATGACAAAAACATAAAAACATTTAAGTAAAATACATCTATCTACTAACTAGATTAAATTTCAGCCATTGTGGGAGTAATATCTTGTTGAGCAGTTTTGAAGTCTAATGGGCAAAAAAAAAATGTCTAATTGCAAAAAATGTGCATGTGACAGGCCTCCTCATTCTGAAGCCCCTGTGCATTGATACGGCAATCTGTAGAAGAAGATAACAATTCAACATATACAGTATATACACAACAGAAGCACTGCAGCTCCAAAACATGCATTAATATCACCAATTTCTGTATAAGCCGCTAGTTTTTTTCTTAAACTTTGAACCCTACGCTTTATACAGTGGTGCGACTAATATATTACCATGTTCTAATCTTATGACATCTTATGACATCGCCTACTTCAGAACTACTACTATTCGCTCAAATACTGTCTCGCTCGTTGTGCATATAGTCCATTTCAAAGTCATAATTGCTATTATTTTTTCATATACGTTTCAGATTACATTTAATATGTAAATATTTTGTATTTACTTATTCATTTTGATCTGGTGTATTGATCTGGTGTATTAATTGGTTCAATTTCAAACAATAACTGCAATACCTCCATCATTTATGCAAGCTCATTAGAATTATTGAACCGAACTCTTCTAATCATTTTTCTGAGGTGATTGCAGTGCTTGCTTAGTGCAATTCAAGGTCCTCTAATCAATTATGGGTATCTTCACACATCAACATTGCTTGATTATTCAGACTGGGAATTATGTGTGCAAAGAGTTGAAACAATATCCCATTCAAAGCAAAAACACAAAGTAATTCCTTCTATAATAAACAATCCTTGCTGAAGAAACTAAATGTATCATATGTCTTCATTTGCTCTGCAGCATCAAATCCATGCCTGAGGATGTCTTGTGATTTCATGTGTTTGCTCAACCCATTGGGTGCCAGATGTACTTGCCCAGAGGGCAAAATACTGCTCAATGGCAGCTGCAGTGATGTCAACATCTCAGGTGGGATTTTAGGTACTTTTTTGTGGTGTTGTTATACTGCATTACAGAAAACTGGGAAGTAGGACATTTTAGACCACCACCTATGAAAAGTGCAATTTAGGACAATACAATAAAGGAGAATACAATCTATTTTTTTATCTGGATTGATAAACTAGTTCTGCATATTCATATGTTATGTTACTTATATTAGCAGGCCACACAGCTAGGACATCCTTGGCCATCTCTGTGTGATGTTTGCATGTTCTCCCCGTGCATGCGTGGGTTTTCTCCAGGTACCCCGGTTTCCTCCCACATTCCAAAAACATGCTTGGTTAATTGGTATGAATGTGAGTGTGAATGGTTGTTTGTCTATATGTGCCCTGTGATTGGCTGGCGACCAGTCCAGGGTGTACCCCACCTCTCGCCCAAAAACAGCTGGGATAGGCTCCAGCACCTCTGCCACCCTCGTGAGGATAAGCAATAGAAAATGAATGAATGAATGAATGAATGAACATTACTTTGTTATCACTTTCTTCTTCTTAAGGTAAGGCCTCAAAAGCCTTATGTGCTATAATTACTAGTGCTTCCTTGCTCTCACATACAGCATAAAGGTGAAATGTGGTTGGATTTTGTAGCATCAATAGTTATAAAAGCATGTTTACACTGTAACAATCACATAAATACGCTGCAGTAATTGAGAATAGAATAGTGTTTAAGTCAAATTTCAGAAGATGTATGGATTTAATATTGTGAGTTTCTTTCTCATATGTCACTTTTTTGTCATTTGTATTGGTTTTTACTGTTATATAGCTTTAGTAGCAGGGCGTGTGCTGTAATTGACTTCTATAAGTGCACACAGCATAGTAAGAAATGTGGGCTCTTTATTGCTGTGAAGGTGAACTGTGCCGTCCCCCCTGCGAGAATGGAGGCCGTTGCTTGGCCAATGAGAAAGGAGACTGGAGGTGCTACTGCTGGCCTGATTTCTCGGGCGAGCGCTGTGAGGTCAACCACTGTACAGACTACTGCCTAAATGGAGGCACCTGCATCGGCTCACCCCTGGGTAAGGCGACTTCACAAGGGTGACACTTGAGTCCTGCGCAAACTCTTATTATATGTCACAGTCAGGTCAGTTTTCAGGGTCAGTCCTCTGTTGGTGTATCTTTAAAGTTGATGTGTACTTGTCAAAAATGTGTGATACTGTTATCTGTCAGCCTACAAGCATCCCGAGCATATGAATTGATAGTTCATGTTTTACAATACCCCCAAAGGGAATTCTTTGTATGCAGCTCCGCCACAGAATGGGATTTTGAATGTCGGGGTTTCAGCCCATTTCCTTTTGCAAAATGATCCAGTGACATTTTACCATATTTGTCATTTGTATTCATTTTTGTATTTTTTACCTCTGACATTATTACGTAACGCCACTTCTACAAGCTATGTACTAGCGTTTTTAGAACTGGAGCTCATGTGGTACAGCCCATAAATAACGTCTTCAAACATTATTATGAATCAATTTACACTTTTATTGATTTTTCTAGGTACATGACTCTGACATTGGCTTTACAGAAGACAGTTTATTGTGTGTAGAAATGGCAGAATTATGTAATTTGAGCCAGAAACAGCATCTGATTGATTGCATCACATGATGTGATTCCCTTGAGCCCCCGCTTACTTCCCACGGCCACGGCAACCCTTTTTTTCCCCCATTCAATGTCTATAAAAATTGACTGTCAGATGCTAAGATTACATATAGTGCCCATGCATACATATCCTTGGAAAAAGACATTTTATTCATCAGGCCTTGAGATTTAACCATTTTTTGGATTGACATGTAATATATTGTCAATCACTGTACTACAGGAAGGCCTGTCGACTTATTAGCATTTAAATGTTCCTCTCAATTATTATACCGTTCTTCAGATACAGCATTTTATTCTCAAATGGTGGCCGGCTGTGTGTGATTCTTTTTTCACAGCAAAATAAAAAGGCTGTCAGTTAATTTACCAAAGTACCAACCAAAGTTAACGTGTTCTTATTTGGCCCATGCTCACTGTCCTCAAAATTTTGTGACAAATCAGTGAAAAAAAATGGGTGTTAACGAAAATAGAATAATCCCTTACTGTTATTTTATTGTTGTTGTTTTAATCCCTCTAAAGACGATGGTTATTATATAGATGTTGTCTTATTTATTTTATTGTCAGAGCCGGCAAGTACTTCCCTGCTGGCATAACCACGACCAGGAGCATTGGTGGCCCGCAGGACACTAGTTTGAGGCCCCCGCCTTGATATGAAAGTCTAATGTTAGTGCGGCCCGCGCAAGTTTGATATGGATGCTGTATGGTATCATCACGTTTGATTAATGTTCATGTTAAAGGTTAAATAACTGTTAATAGTTATCCTCCCTATCCGTGTGGAAGTGGTAAGTTTTTGGCTATTTAAGTTTCAAGTAAATAAATTGAAGGCTACCGTTTAGGTCGCTAGCTCTCTAGTTTGCGAGTTACGTAGCATGTGTCTCAAGACCCTGCAGTTGCGCAATATGTCAAATAAAAAGAGTATAAATGTGACTATCGTCGTGTTTTGTCATGTCTACAGGGCTCTAATAATGCTTTGTTAATTTTAATCTGGAAAAAATAATGTATCTACCCACCAACTATATGTGGTTTCTTAAGTTTTTATTATTTGCCGTTTTATTATTATTATTATATTTATTTATTTATTACTGATTGATTGGTTTTCTTTATTCTTGATTTGTTTATTTATTTTTCATGTTATTTTGTGTAGAAAAATAAAAAGTAAGATATTTGAGAACAGTGGAATGTTTTATCAGAGCTTTCATTGTAGAAAATTGGAACCAAAGCAAAGTTTTTTACATTTTTTTGTTTTTAATAAATGCGTTTTTTTGTTGTGTTTTTTTTGAAAACCTGATGCGGCCCAGCCTCACCCAGACCCGAGCTCCAGTGGCCGCCAAGTAAATTGAGTTTGAGACCCCTGCTTTATGTAGTACCATTTTTAAGCTCCAATTTTTTGAAATAGTAATATCAAAACTGAATATTTTCTTGAAAAGACTCAGGCATGCCCGTCATAACGTCCCCGGTTTTGAAAAACACTGACCTAATTAATAATTGAGGTTATATTCATTCATAAATCAATATGGGCTGGAGGTAATGTAGTACATCACTGAGTCATACTGTATTAAATCCAACTATAGTGCCAATACCATTGTGATACAGAAACCTGCAACAAGTGCAGCAGAGCTGGCTTTCTTTTGCATGACTTAACCTCTTTCTCATGTCTCAATTCATCTAGGTAAGCCGACATGCCACTGTCCTCTTGGCTTCTCAGGTCCGTTCTGTGAGAAAAGGATATGTGACAGCTACTGTTTAAATGGTGGAAAATGTGATGTCACTGAAGGGAACCAGCCAGTCTGCCGCTGTTTGGCCGAATATACTGGAGATCGTTGTCTCTACCGTGAGTTATGTGCCTTCAATTGGATGGCAACATGCACAAGATACTTATTTTAAAATGCATTTAGGCTTCTCATTGTTGACAACAACACTTGAGATACAAATAACCGTAGAAGGAGCGACAGTTATTTGAATTGGTATAGGCTGCTTGCACAAACCTTACATGTTTAAAGCTCACAGTGTGTGTGTGTACAACTAAATGTTTTTTTCCATGAATAAATGTTCTATGAAACAAAATACAAATATATCAAAACATCTTTCTGTGCTGCAGTGATAATGATTTTTAAATCTTTTGCAGGGTTTTTTCATTATTATACATAACAAAACAATTTCAGCCCTACATGATTAGTATTTTCCTCCCATTGTTTGCCCAAGAGGTGAAATGTTTTTATCCGCAGCTCGAATGTCATTTGATAAGAATAATTAAGTCCCATCAAAACCTTTGAGAAGTCCAATTAAATCAGCTTAAACTACATTCCTGGTGTGTCATTAACATAGCATATTTTGTCTTTATCTCTCTAAATGTGAACCAGACATTTGTCATCACTACTGTGTGAACTCCAAGGCGTGCACTTTATCCAGTACCGGCTACGTGGAGTGTGTGTGTCCCACGAGGTTTGAGGGAAACAAGTGTGAGGTGGACAAGTGTCTTCGATGCCACGGTGCCCCGTGCCTCATTAACGAGGAGACAGGAGATGTGGTTTGCAAGTGAGTTCTGGCTTTCTGCTCACTGTTTCTACTGCTGTGTTGTGCATTGGGCTGCATTGTTGTTTGTCAATTCACAGAGGTGGACAACATGCAGTATGTGCTCTCATGGTACATCATGTTTTTAGAATGCATCCTTATCCCACGTAATGAGGGCCAAACTCAATTCATTATTACCTCCTTGAGTGGTCAGACTAGGACAGAGCCAGCTCCCCTAAATAGTTTGTTAAAGCTGCTATGTGTCATAAGCTCGAGATTTTCCCAACCAAAAAATATAACAGATGGGTCTGAAACATCTTCTTTCTCTTTGGGCTTTTCATTCAGGGGTCGCCACAGCAAATCAATCTCCTCCATCCAACCCTGTCTTCTGTATCTGTCTCTCTCACACCAACTACCCTCATGTCCTCCTTCACTACATCCATTAACATCCTCTTTGGTTTTCCTCTACGCCTCCTACCTGGAAGCTCTAAACGCAGCATCCTTCTACCAATATATTCACTATCTCTCCTCTGGACATGTCCCAACCATCTCAGTCTGGCCTCTCTGACTTTATCTCCGAGGCCTCTAACATGTAATGTCCTTCTAATGTACTCGTTCCTGATCCTATCCATCCTGGTCACTCCCACTCCCAACCTCAGTAACCTCATCTCTGCTGCATCCAGTTCGGCTTCCTGTCCTGTTTCTAGGCCAAACAACATCTCTGCACTTGACCATATTTTGTGGTTCTCTACTTGACATCAAGTGTAGAGTGTAAGCACAAGCCAAAACTGAACTCTCAGTGAGACTGTGCATCAAATGGCCCACAGGTCACACTTTGGACACCCTTGCTCCAACATCAATAGCCAATAGAGCTAAGAAAGACCTTTTTACTGAAATCCTGAATGCCTGTATAATGCAAGTATAAATAGTTGCATAAATAAATAGTTGTATGGTATTATAAATGAACTCTTAAGGCCTTTGACTATGTCAAACCACGTCTAGTAAATGAGTTTGGGCGACTATATACCTTTATGCTTCTGATTGACTTACTCGTTTGGTTGTCATCCAAGTCTATTTTTCTATTTGTCACCAGAATTCATTTTTTCCTACCCCCTTAGTTGCACAAATGGGCGAATTGCACCGAGCTGTCAGCTGTGTGATGGATATTGCTACAATGGAGGCACCTGCCACCTGGACCCCGACACCAACCTGCCTTTCTGTCAGTAAGTCGCTGCCTATAATGACAGGAGAGACACACTATGATTATTCTCAGTATCCCTCCTTCCATTCAAATGGTGATTTATCCCAGTAAGCCTGACCTTAGGAGCAGAAGTGAAAACCATCGCAGAGAACCATTTGCCTGCTTGGAGAGTGTTCCAGCATCTTCATCTTCCTAGGCTACAAAATCCTTAAACTGAAGTAATGTTTGATGTCATATTACGGAGGCCATGGCACAGCATGGGGCTGGATGCCAGAACACCATCTTATGCTTTTTGACATCTCACTATGGCTTAAGGCGTTCACACCGATAAAAAAAAATGGTTAGAATCCCTTTCATAGCTTGCCATTTTGAGCATATCACACAATTCCTCCTTGCAATAAAGAGCTCATGTCGGTTTCCCTGACTCTCTTCAGTAGTAGGATTTAGAACTTTGCTTTCTAAAAAAAAAAAAAAAAAAAGGGTATGTGTCAGTCATTGAACATTCTCTGACACTGAGTGGGAAAAAACATCTTGTAACAGACAAAAGCTTGACTGGCAGACATGGGAGGGAAATCATTGCTTGACTTTTCAAAGCATAACCCGAAGATTAATATCACCTGAGCTATAATCACATGCAGCGCTTTGTTAAAAACGTATCCAAGGAGGAAATTGGAAACCTTTTCTTCTCAGGCCAACAGTCTGTATTTTTAACTGCCCATTGTCCAGGGTCGCTAAATTGAAATTTGTACTCATCTCACAAACTCAAGTGAACAGAATCGATTTCTATGCTAATGGCTCCTATCTTATTGGTTTGGGTCAATACATCCTCATCATGGGCTTTAGATCTTTCTGGAAAAGAAGAGAGCTTATAGTATGTTAGCATGGGTAGCATAGGTTCCAATACAAGGAAACATGTCACTTTAAAAACCTTATACAGTGGTGCCATGGTTTTTGTACACTTGTTTATTTTTCGGTTGTTGACAGGAATCAATGCCAAAAATAGGTACGTATTTTATACATGTCTCGTACAGCCAAATGTCGGTGACGGTCTCTGTGAAGAAAGGATAGTGGTTCTTTCAGAGGTGGGACACTATAGACAGAGTTTAGCCAGATAATAATTTACTCATCTTTATTATGAGTGTTGCTGCTAAAAATTTGCAACTGCCAGAACTTTGATAAAGAAGATGAGAAAAACTACTGGAGAAAAACCTTGTAACAAAGTATGAATGTAGCGTCTTTTACAATTGAATTTTAATATTCTTTTAAACCAGATTGCAGAGGGAACGGTTTAACGGAAACACGCACAATGTGTGTAATGCTGTTGAAGTTGACAATAAAGTTAAAATGAGCAAGTATACCGCTAGTCCATCTTTAAAATTACGTTTTTAGGACCTGAATGAAACAGCATCCGTGTGGCTCTTCCGTCACCGTCTTGAATGAGTAAAACTATAATTATTCCCTATAAAATGTGATTTGTGTTTATATTTTTGGGCTTCTGGAATCTATTAATTGGATTGGCATTATTTCTCATGGGAAAAGTGTTTTTGTTTTTTTATACATTTCCATTTTTGTCTGATCTTTTGGATCAAAATTAATGATGAAAACCAGAGGAAACATTCTATTTTACGTTTGCCATTAGAATTTGACTCACTTGTTTTGAATTTTGGTGACATTTTGACACAGCAACATATGCAATTGTAGCTCAGCAGGTATTAATCTGCCGTCTTTCACAATAACTAACTTCCTTGCCAGGGCTGCTGTATTTATACACATGTCAAAAGGGACCTCAGTTTAAGCACCTTTCTTTGTTTTTGAATTTAATTCCTTTTTTGATGTCTTAAATATATTCATAATCGACATATCTTATAGGCATTCATAATACAACAAAAGATGTTTCACGATACTTTTATCTTAAATAAAAACCTTTAAAACCTAATTTAATGTCAAAAATATCTGCATTTAAATTGCATTACATACAGGTGGTCCTTGGTTTCCGATGTTCAGAGTTTTGGCATTTCCTGGTTACATAACCACGTCCAGAAATTTATTAAAAACCAAATTTTGGTCCATAATCATGATTCTTGACTACTCTCAACACTTGATTGTTGCGACCATCATCACAGATGACAATTGTGTTGTAACTCGGGGTGTCAATTTCAGCATTAATTGCAGTTAATTAATTATTCATTGTTTCAGTCATTGTTTATTTTTTTAATTGCTTTAATAAAAAATAATCTGTAACTTTAATGTGTCTCTATGCTAGTTGCCTTGTTATAAAAATATTTTTTTAATACGTTTGACATTTTGTGCTTGAGTTTTTGGGGGTGGAAAAACTGAATTGATTAGCTTGATTAGTCCCAGCTCCCATTGTCATTGGGAGGGTAAAGTGAAGACCACTGAGTATTTGAGAGGAGACATGAAAATGGAGGCGCATGGCAGGGTAGAGAGTCCAATGAATGAGATGCCTGCTTTACCATTAATAAAGGTAGAGTAAAATGCCTTCTTTGTAAGGAGTTTGCTTTCCACCGAAGCAGCACGATCAACAATTACTCTATTCCAAAAACGAGAAGCTACTGTCAACCGAATCATGCCAAAACATTGTCAGCAAAATCAACTATCCTCCTTGCCAAAACGAAAATCACACAACTCATTAACACGACACATAGATGTCATGTTGCTGCAGTATCTTTGAGCATATTAAAGGTTCTGCTTATATGAAAGGATCAGTAATAACTAGCCAGTATAATGGTGTTATTATTGTGATGGAAAGTTTGTGATAATAACTACTTTTTATTATATTTGATGACTTTGTTATTGTTTCATTTAGTCTTGTATTCAATGGTTTATTAATGTATTTTGTCATTCATGTGTTCTGTGTAAAGACTGGTTGACTTAAAGGGGACCTATTATGCTTTTTCCATTTTTCTGACCTATAAATGTCGTTAGAATGCAGTATTCTTCTGTTAAAAAATGCTAAAGTTAGCGGAACACAACCCGGAACTCTTGCACTGGGGAGTGTGACCAACCACAGCAGAGTGGGGGTGCCTGGAGTCTGGCTGTGGGTGGAATACATTAAAATAGACTTTTTTCGCAAGAAGCACAAAATCCAAAGAAATACAGCTGAATAGGTGCAGATTCTAGAAGAACTAGAATGCTTTCTGTTGGTTATTGTGTGTAACTACTCTATAGGAGTCCACAACTCAATACAAAGGGCCGAAAAATGAGCATAATAGGTCCCCTTTAATTAATTAATGTAGCTATAATTTAGATATAAAATCTGACTGACAGTCTAGGAACGGTAGTCGTGCATTACCTGAGGACCACCTGTGGTTAGGTAGGATGTTATATTAAAGTATCTTCTACTTGCAATGTTTAATACTGCCTACATTATGAATGCCACTGGTAATCTAATAATAAATAGTTTGGTCAGTACATGGCCTGAACATCCAAAAGGTATGATCACACTTTTTTTTTTTTTGCAGATGTCACCTCATTGTGAAAGTCTACAACTAGTATTTAAATTTTACAAATCTTCAAACTCAATGCACTTCATTTTTATACTTGGAACAACTAAAAGGCTAACTGTTTGAATCTCCAGCCATCATGCAACCAAAAGGTCAACAGTCTACTAAAGGCCGTGTTATCACTCCCAACACAATGTTTTGCAGCTGTACATCAGGGTTCAAGAACCAACGTTGTGATGAGCTGGCCAACCCCTGCGATTACTTCTGTCAGAATGAGGGGATGTGCACATTAACAGCTCTTAACAAACCACGCTGCAAGTAGGTCACCTCTCTGGCTGTATTCAGAGCCCCTCTCACTTTTTTTTGTTGACGCCTCACTCAACTCCATCCGGCGCCATTATGTAGCCTATCCAGTAGATGGGCTCTTTGTACCACCTTGTAGTAACTTTTTATGTAATAAGTGCTCAAAGCTGCAAACAATAAGGACATTATGTATATTCTACATAAACTTTTTAGAATTTTTACTGCATGTCTAATTTTAATTAAATATCCCGATGCTGCAGCATGGACCATGCAGCAAACTAAGCTAAAACAGTAATATTTTATTCAAAATTGATTGTCAGCTCGCAGCCTGCTTTTACCAGAATATGCAACACTGAGTTACACTTCTTCAGTACCATAGTGCAAGTACACAAAGCAATACATTGATTGAAGTTGAATTTTCCAGTTATTTAATCTTTTCTCTTACAGACCCTTAAAACATGAATGTTAAACAGGCAGGCATGCATAATTAACCTTGCCTTAATGTTCTCTGTGACCTTAATTAACATAAGAGCAAGGCATTGGTTAAGGGGGCGTTGATGCCTCCGCATTTACGGCTATTTATTGTCAAAAGTTGTTAATCCCCAACAACTACACGAACAGATGCGTGTGTATATTACCGGTAATTATTATTGACGCTTGAACTATCTGTCATCAATGTGTAATATTAAATTTTATTTGTTCAAATCCCTAAACTAGTATGGCAGGTAGATGCAAATGAGGCACTTGTTACATTGAGTTGCTGTATGACTCTATGCTGCCCCTCACTGTCACAACTTCACCCATCTCATGCAGTCCTCACTCAGCGCATCGGAGGGAAGCTAAAATCTGACCCCGTGTACATCATATGCTCATCAGGCTGCATTTTGCAAAATGTGCATGTCGGCAAGCAAAACATGTCCTTACAAGGTAGAGCAGCATATCACTCGTTCATTATTGGAACACAGATTACAAACATTTTGTCGTCGGTTGACTGTGTTCATTTTTGTGTACAATGTTGGGCTTTACAGGTCTGCATTCTGATATTGTGATTTGAAAGCATGTAATTAGAAATCATATTTTCATTACCCAGTTGCACCTTCTGGATCATTCATGCTTTACAGACCCATCTGCGTCAGTTGTGTGAAATTAGTTATCACCTCTGCTAACAAGGGACATACTGTACGTGAAACGCAAATAATATAAGGACTTATCTCGCTGTCATCTTTTTCTTTTTCTATCCACATACTACATATTCATAAAATGTATAAAACATAAAATGTTGCATCGTCTGTGGACACAACATTCTGCTTTTTCCTCAGATGTTTCTTTGTTTATTTTCACAAAGTGTATTTAAAGAGGTTTTCTCAACAGAAAAGCGAGCCAGAAGGATGTTGAAGTGTTTTTTTTTTTGTTTTTTTTTTTTAATCATGCTGTTTTCTGCACAGGTGTTCTACAAACTGGGCTGGAACGCAGTGTGAGAGACCTGCACCCAAAAGCAGCAGATCAGACAATACCAGCGGAGGTTAGTTGTGCAATAATTATATTGTATAATTCCTGGTAATTACCCTCCCACACATTTTTTGGGTAAATGCACTCAATTCTACCATAACCCAGCATGTTCATCACATTTCAATTGGGGGTCCTGCTGTTGTGGATCTGTAATGGCTCGAAAAAATGTTTTCTGGTTCCTCAGAAGCCATTTATGTATTTGTAGAAAAGAAGCAATTACATCTTACAATTATTGTAAATTTAGACCATTTAGTCAGTACAATTCCAAAATTGCAGCCTTTAGCGATATCGGTCCAATCTGATATCAACATAAATTATACACGCATACATAAGTCGCACCGGAGTGAAAGTCACATTTACGGGTATTTATGATCAAGCCATCATCAGAGCAGGCTTTTTTAGGAGTGTCATGGTGCCGCTCCTAACAACATTAAATTCACAACAATTTACACCAACGAGGAAACGAACTAAAGCTACAGAAGCTGAAATAACTCTGTTTTTAAGTATATGGACACAACATTACTTTTTCTCACACTCCCCCTTCTTGCTTCTGTGTTTTCTCTCTAAGGGAGCATAGCTATCATTGTGCCTCTTGTCCTGCTGGTTGTCTTGATTGTGATGGTGGTAGCGGGTATTTACATCTTCAGACGGAAGCAAAGGTTAGTAACTAAAAACTTTGACAGCTGGGAGATCTGACACTACAAATCTCAATACTGCAACTATGCATGATGATTTAAGTCATTTATATTGTGAAAATGTGCAACACAGTTGCATGTCTTTTGTGCCATGCATGTTGCACAGTATGCCGTGTCAAATAATGGATGAAAATGCACACCTTAGGGGGAAACGTGTCCAAAGGCAGCCGATGACCAATGGGGGGATAAATGTGGAGATTGGGAATCCGTCGTACAACATGTATGAAGTTGACCATGACAACCATGCCGATGCAGGCAGCCTGTTGAGACCCAGCTTCACACTGGACCCTCATAAGGTGGGTCAGCAACCAGCCAACTGGTGTTCAGGGAAGGGTCATATGACAGACCATGTTGAATGGGCAGCATATGGTCTCCATACAGGCTTGTGTGTGTGTGTGTGTGTTTGTGGTTGTGTGCAGAGACAACAGTTGAGTTTGCGGAAGTTGTTTTGGCATGGTTTGGCCGACAATAGCCTATTTTGTTTTTGCAACATTAGACGTTACATCACACTCTATCCTTAATGATGGTCACTAAAGTCAAGTAACTGCGACCAAAATAACGTGTTTAATTAATTTATGGCAGCACAAAGTAACCAAGGACCGAAAACTGAGCATTATCATTACCTGAATTTTTTGTACAGCTCTTACATTGGATTGGATTGTGTAAGAGGTAAGAATGTTTTGGTCAGTGGTGCATATGAGCAGTTGGAGCAATTATTTGATCCCCTCCTGATACTGTGAGATTACCCATTGCCAAGACAGTAACAGTCCATTATTTTTTGGTAGGTTAATTTAAACAGACACACAATATCTGAAAAAACAAAGTCAAATGACTCATAACTGATAATACAAACAGATCAAAGCTGCAGATAACAATTATTTTCTTATTGATTAATCTAAAGCTTGTTGTTTAAAGAAGACCTATTATGCTTGTTCCACTTTTCTGACCTATAACTGTAGTTAAAATGTTTGTGATGGCTCAAAAGGCTAGGTTTGAGAAGACGTTCCTCATATATAAACTCCCTGCCCTCCCCCAACCTCTGCTCCGCTGTTTACTTGCTAGTTCTACCTCTACATGGAATGCCGCATTTGTTTACAATGAGATGCATTTAAATTGTAAGGGTGAAATTGCTGTTTATCATCAGCTCTAATACCGTATTAACTGCTTAATAGTTAGCCGCACAAACCGGAAGTGTTTCTATGTCCTTGGCAGCCTGGAAGCAGGCCGTGAGTAGAATACATTAAAACAGATCGTTTTCGCGGGAACCACAAAATCCCCAAAAATACAGCTGAATAGATGCAGATTTTGGAAGATCTAGAAAGCTTTCTGTGCTGGTTATTGTGTGTAGCTGCTCTATAGGAGTCCATAACTCAATACAAAGAGTCAAAAAATTTGCATAATAGGTCCCCTTTAAATGAATCGAGTAATTGGCGATGGCCTAGACAGACCAAATCAATAAAAAGCAAACCCAAACAGTGTATCAGAAAAGAGACAAAAATGTAGATCACTGTTTTCCAAAGTCAATACCTTCTTTTCTTTATGACTCGGAAAATTGTAAAAAATATTCACATTTGAGAGGTTAATATCAGAAGATATTAACATTTTAAAATGAAAACAATAATCTAATAACAAAATAATTTTGGATTTTCAATAATCGATTAATCACTGATTCATTGTTTAATTGTTGCAGTACAGATATAATAATGAGGTAAGTACTATTAAATGTTCTGGGGTTTTTTGTTGTTTTTTTTGGGGGGGGGGGGGTGAAATGAATGCACCAACCATGGTTAATTGTGGGAAAAGTAAACAAAAAAAAATACATAGTACATAGACACATTTTTATTGGCATCATGAACCAACCAAACGGTTAATGTATTCCCATCTTGGAACTGAAATTCACACTTACACTGAGCATATGAAATAGGTCATAACACTCTCACTGATGCTCTGGTATGCCTCAGCTGTTAGAACCCCAAACTTGATGCTTTCGCTTTTTGCACTGCCAACTTTGACATCTGCTATTGTCAGCGCAAAATGAATTAATTTCAAAGACCTGCCTTTTAACCAGCTTTTCATTCTTCTGCAACAACCTACTTCTCCCTAAGTAATCCTCTTTATAACTCACATGAAGACAGACTGGGTTATGCATGTTGTTAACCAGTAGGTCATTTTTCAACGCTATTTTTCAACGCAGCTTTGCATGAACAGCAGTGGTGCTTGCTTCTGTTGCAGGGCTGGTGTGTAAAATCCAGTGACCCTCGCACCTTGGGTATCAATTCGGTGCCCAAGGAGGTAATCCCTGGACAGGTGAATTTTTCAAATCTCACTATAAATTTGCCTGATAAGGACATGAATCATCGTTGTATAGAATGTAAGCAATCAGTCAGCAATGTACAGATGTCAATGTTGCAATGCTTGTATTCATGTTTGAATATGACTGCCTGGACCAAATATGAATGGATGATTCACTAAATTAGTTTGGAGCACATGCATTTAAGTATAAATATATATATTTGTTTTTGCATGATTGTCTATCTTCCTGCATGTACAATGTCCAAAGTTCACCCTTTGGTTTTTCTTTTAACCTTTGCACTGCTTTTGAAAGGACACATTTTTAATCCCTTTCTTTAAAGATACACATCACAATGTTGGCATATTAAAGCAACAATAATACATATTTTTATTTTACACACTGTTCCCCTTACTACGATTCAGTATAGTAATTTATTTTGCGTTATTATTGTTGCTTTAATACGTATATAATATAATCTTGTGGAATGCATTGCAGAAAGAGAAACACAGTTATACCTCAGTTTTCATCACTAATTTGTTCCTATGGTCCAACCAAACCTGAAAGTACAAAAACCGAAGCAATTTCTCTCATCGGAAATGATATAAATCCAGTTAATACATTCAGACAAAAAAATAATTTTCATAGAGAATAAGTATAGATTCACATGCAGAAAAATAATGCAAAATAATGATTGTATTTATTGTTGATGCAGCCTAGTGATGGGAAACTCGATTTCCTTTTGTTTTTATAAGGTGAATCAGGTACTTGATTCACTCCAATCAGTCGTCACAGAGCTGATGTGCAGAAACTCCCACGTGAGGAACAAGTTGCCACTCGGGTTCTCGATTCACTCAAATCACTAGTTACAGAGTGCATGCCCAGAAACCTGACTGAATCGGGTACTCAAGTCACACATAAAGAATTCTTGACATGTGGCCTGATTTCCAGGGCTGGTGAATGGTAAGTGAACGAGTTAATAGAGACGAGTGTCACAGGCAGTGAGTCAGTGACAAGGAGAGTGATGCTGTATGTCTGGGCACTTGGGTTTGCAGAACAATAGAGAGTATAGAGTATGCTGGAGCCTATCCCAGCTGTCTTGGAGTGAGAGGCGAGGTACACCCTGGACTGGTCGCCAGCCAATCACAGGGCACATATAGACAAACAACCATTCACACTCACATTCATACCTATGGACAATTTGGAGTCGCCAAAAACCGAACATCCATCAGATGTTCTCTCTCGGTCGTAGACCTGCTCATATGTGAGATGTTGTCTTCGAGTTCAGTTTGGCGAAGTATTTAGCTATGGCTCGCAACTTTGCTAATGTCTTTGTTGCTAATTTTAGATGTTGCCACACTTGCGACTGGGTGTTTTGCGTTGATGCAGTAGGCTAAGCCTGTGCTGCTTTGGTAGAAAGCAAAAGGTATATCACTCTACCTTTATCGTTGGTGCCATCGGAGAGGTTTTAAAATGTATATTTTTCATTCATTGCACAGACAAATCTTACATGCTCCTCCATTTTCACGTCTCCTCTAAGCTACTCACTGCTCCACACCTTGCCCTCCCGACCACAATAGGGGTCTTTCAGCTCATGCTAAACAAGCCCAATACAATGACAGCCAATTGATGTCTACTTCAGTCTGTAACTGACTCAAGCACAAGAAGAAAGACACAAGAACTCATGAAAATGGATTAAAAGACGGCAACTCATATACAGAAACCATAGAGATTGCAAATGAGATGAATTTGATAAGAAAAACACACAAGATACAGTATATTAGTACTTTAATCAATACCATAATATATGTAATATTTATATAGTTGCTAATATTGTACAATAACAGACACAGTGTATGAGAACTGAGGCAAAATTTCAGTGAAATGTTTAGTCGAATACCAAATCATACAAAACATGTTTTCGAAAACGGAGGTTTGGCTGTATATGAATCTGACCTCATCGCTGTTTTTCTTATATTGTTGTTGTTTTCCCTCCATACAGCCCATGAACTACGCAAACCCAGTGTATGCAAAGATGTACATGGACGGACAAAACTGTCGGAAGCCAGTCATCAGTATCGAAGAGAGAAGAGAGCTACTCCCAAAGAAATTAGAGGGAATTATTCATGAAACCGCCGCATAGCCTAACCTGACTCTTTGTACTTCTTTTTTAATCACAGTATACAATGTATTATATGGACATGGAAACAATAATTTTCTATGAAGCTTTTAGGTTTTACGGACATAGCATCAGCATTATGTGCTTGGTGTGCTTTGGAGCTCTATTTTCAAGTGGTTTGTCAAACTTAGGTTATGCAGCCCTATACTGAATGACACCAAGCATCTAAAGTGCAAAAAATGTATTCACACCATGCCATACTGCTAAAATATGTACTCTCTCATTATCAAATAAGTGGAACGCAGATGTGTTGTGGTGGTAATGATGGCTTGGCTATATTTTCTGACCAACAGAAATATATTATGAATGCTTAAAGTTTAGGAAGCTTTGTCAGTTTTTCTCCTTTTTAGGTGATGGATCCACCGCCAAACCTCAAAGATTAATCTTACATTTCCCCTTTTGTGGTAGATCTGCTGCTTGGCTTTACAGTCATGGCCAAGATAGCAATATAATATGTCCTCACGAAATACAGTATGAAATTTCATTGGTTTTGCTGTGTTTGCCATTTCCGTTGACTTTAAGCTTCTTTGACAACAATACTTCAATATGTTATGACAACAAACAATATGCTGTACAAAAAAGACGTTTCTGGGAGACTTAAGGGACTGAATCCCACCTTGAATGTTCACCGATCAGATCCTGTACTGTACACTGAGAGGATAAATGCTAAATATCATATTTTTCTAAATTTCATGTATGAAAAGAATCCATAAATATGTACAAAAAGGAGTGTTTTACCAGAGCTACAAACATGGTTAGTAAGACTTATCCTAGATCACATGTGTTATTTTAGAAAAGAAGGATGATAAATATGAGGACTTTTTATAATTTTATATTTGATTTATATGTGGGTTGACTTCTATGTATTTTGAAAATGTATTAAATGTAAGTACTTTTTGTATAAAATGCAAATCAATATTAAATAAAAAGGGGTTTATTTCCAAGTAGGTATGTCTTACTGTATGCACAATTATTGCGCAAAATTGGAATGTGTTCTTCTTGCATCTGCACACTTTCCAACTACAAACAATACAATATCATCTTAAAGCCATATGGAATTGAACCAATCTCATTTTTTGTTGTTGCTGGTTGTTAGGAAATGCATTCACAGGCACTCCGATCTAAATCAACATGAATGCAAAGATTTGACTTTGCTCGTAAATCCCGGAAAATTCAATCATAACGTGAATTCAACTTAAAGTGTCATTGAACGCAACTCCTCATTGCTCATCATAACACAGTTAAAATCTAATTCAAATATTCTGCTATTAAAGAAATCAGTGTTAGGCAAACCGATTTTCAGGCACGTAAGCCATTTCTTAACTTGATTTACATTTTCAGTAGCACTCTCCTCTCGATGCAGAGAAGCAGCAGTTCTACTCAGAGTTCCTCCGGTTCTCACCTTAAGGAAGAGCCCAGCCACCCGGAGGAAACTCATTTTGGTTGCCTGTATCTGCGTTCTTGTCCATTCCACCCAAAATGGCCAAAGGTGAGGGTAGGAACGTAGATCGACCTGTGAACTGAGAGATTTGTCTTTTGGCTCAGCTCCGTCTGAACCACTATGGGCCGATGGAAAGTCTGCATCACGGCGGACGCTGTGCCAATCTGCCTGTCGAGCTTGACTTTCATCCTTCCCTCACATGAACAACACCAAGAGGTGCTTAAACTTGGGGCAGGATCTCATCCCGGACCCAGAGAATCATGGCCTTGGAGGTGCTGGTTCTCAACCCAGCCACTTCACACTCAGCTGTGAACCGAACCAGTGAGACCCAGTCTTGCAGCCATCAAACCAGATCCCCTCAACGTCCTTTCCATAAAGGTAATAAACAGTCAGTGACAAAGGACAGCCCTGGCGGAGTCCAACCCTCAGGAAAAGAGTCCATCTTATTGCTGGCAGTCCAAATCTGCAGTCCAAACTACAACTTTACACATTGATTCATTGCCTCATTTCCACTAAGCAGCCATCACTAAACTCTGCATAAACAAGACCCACATGGCTAATTTCTCGGACGGAATCGATATCCTATTCACATTACAAACAACAGGTGCTGCATCCTGCACCACAGAAGGCTTCTTATCTGTGTCTATGTGATTAGTGCAAGACCTGAAGGGAGGGGATTTGGTCAGTGTGGTTGCATGGGATGTGGTCCAAACACAGAAACGCCTTACTCAAAAATGTTTGACATTTAAAGAGGCGAGAAAACTAACTTTATAATTGCTTGTATTAGGGGGTGGAGCCCAACTCAAATACGGTATTTGGAACAGCACAAATAACGACTTTTTATAAATAATTATAATTTTTATTTATATTGTATTAATAATAATTAATATTTATAAATAATTTTACGAATAACAAATACTTTTTAAAATATTTGTATTCAGGAACAATTACAATATCATATCAGAAAGCTGCGTTTCTACGGTTGGGCGTTCTGCTGTTCTTTCTGTTAGCATTAGCTTGGTAATGTTAAGGCTGTTGACAGTGTAACATTCACATGGCTTTAAACGATTAAGTAAGTAAGGCTTGTGAACTTGTGTAGAATTGTATGCACTTCAGGGTGGTATTTTGTACCTTAGTTAGTGTGGGGGTTAAGTGTGGGTGGGTTCATGTTCACAGGGATATTTTATTCGTTTTTGGTTCAACCATCCATGAGGTTATTTTTCCCTTATGGGTTCATTGGTGGATTTATGAAGAAAAAACGTTGGTCATTTTTTTCCTACGCATTATTATTGTAATTATTCTTTTTTATTTTATTTAATTAATTATTTTTCCCCGGGGGGATTTTACTCAGTTTCCAAATAACAGTCCACCTGTATGTTTATGTCTGTGTTTTTGTGGTGCAAATAACACGTTGATCATTTCATAGGGTTATGATGGAAAAGGTTGGAAAATAGTAATAATAATAATAACTGCATGATTGTTAACAACTACCTGTGTTATTTTAGGTGTGCTCAGATTTAGAGGTGCTTGAGATCTCCTCATCCGGATTTAAAAATGTATTTGGGCTCCATTTATGTTCACTCCAGGACACTGGATATCATCAATCTGGGGTATCTGTGTGGAAGGCAGGCTGGCCTTGTAGAAATGTAAATCAAATATAACAAATTATACCACTCACAAGGTTCATTAATCAGTTTGACTTCCATTCATTTTGGAATAAGTTTACCGGCATCATATATTTTTAGGAATTTCCACATACTTGCATACTTATTCATACTTACAGTATCTAATTTGCTAAAGCTGCTTACATAAACAATGGCTCCTGTGTGTTAAAATGTTTGTCAATAAGTCCTTGTATTTACATGCAGGGTGTTGGATGTTCTGTGTCCTTGCAAACCCTGACTAATGAATGGATTAAGGGGGGAATGGGCTGAATTGTAATCCCCACGGTGAAAGATGCTCTTTCACTGGGCTCGGACAATAATATATGAAAGATGGGCTACTCTTCTCAGAAATATTGTATGCTTAAGTTTAATAAATTGTACCTTTTAGATGAATGAAACTGTAGGGGAATACTGAAAAACTGGTCAGTAATATTTCCTCTAAACTGTCGCACACAAACAATCGTGCATTCTCAGCGCACAGCAAATTTATGCAGCACTTTTTAGTCCCGACCCACCAGTTGAGATTATACAGTAGAATCCAACATCACGCGGGTGGAGGTAGTCCTGCTAAATTAGTTTGTCTGACAGAATATGCCATTATAATAAAAAAAAACACTTAAAAACCAAACCAGGCAACCAGAGTGATGCACAAGAATAATAACTGGAGTACATTAACCATAAGAAACTAAATCAACCAGAAAATCTAATTAAAAAATATATTATTGATTGGCTGCCGAGTGGTTAGCACGCAGGCCTCACAGCTAGGAGACCAGGGTTCAATTCCACCCTCGGCCATCTCTGTGTGGAGTTTGCATGTTCTCCCCGTGCATGCGTGGGTTTTCTCCGGGTACTCCGGTTTCCTCCCACATTCCAAAAACATGCTAGGTTAATTGGTGACTCCAAATTGTCCATAGGTATGAATGTGAGTGTGAATGGTTGTTTGTCTATATGTGCCCTGTGGTTGGCTGGCGACCAGTCCAGGGTGTACCTCGCCTCTCGCCCAAAGACAGCTGGGATAGGCTCCAGCACCCCTGCGACCCTCGTGAGGAAAAGCGGTAGAAAATGAATGAATGAATGAATTATTGATTGATTGATCCGCCCAAATTGCAACATTTCTAAATGAACCAGTGAAGTAAACTGTGTTTAACGGGTGTGCTGTTTCATAGACTGGCACACAAGGACCAACTAGCCTACAGGAAGCACAAATCTGCTGTGGAAGCAGATGTTGGATAAATCATACGTCACTTCCTCCAGCTCCTCCTGGCAGATCCCGAGGTGTTCCCAGGCCAGTTGGGAGACACAGTCTCTCCAACGTGTCCTCGGTCTTTCCCAAGGTCTTCTACCAGTTGGACATGCCCTGAACACCACCCTCCCGAGGGAGGCGTTCAGTAGGCATCCTAACCAGATGCCCAAGCAACCTTATCTGGCTCCTCTCAATGCGGAGGAGTAGCGGTTCTACTCCGAGTCTCTCCCGGATGACAGTGTTTCTCACCTTATCTCTAAGGGAGAGCCCAGGCACCCTGCGGAGAAAACTCATTCCGGCCGCTTGTACCAGCAATCTTGTCCCTTCAGGCACTACCCAATCCTACTATCATACTATCCTCCATTTTCCTTGTCATGATAAAATGATCTTTTATATGTTTGTTGACAACAAGAACTCATGCTTCCATTGGTCCTCCATTTGTACCTTTCAGCTTCTCTCCCTGTTTCAGCAGGGCAGGTTTGAATTCCCTGTTGGTGAACTTAATGATGCTTCTGCAGTACGTTAGGATGCAAGTATCAATGGTGATGATATCTTCCACCACCGAAGTTGGCAATTTGTTGTTTTGTGGGAGGAGCATCCATTCCATCTGCTTCTTCTCTGTTTTGGACCGCCCTGTCTTTTGTCCTGGGTGTAATTTGGAATTATTATTGAGAGGATGACATCGTTCATTCATGCGTTCTGATCCATCTCATCAATTCTATTTTTCATTTGCTCAGTGATATTGTCCATTGCTTCTTTCTGAAGTGGTTGCCAAGGCAGTATTATCTTCCAATAGTGCCTTGATATCATTCTGTAGAGCCTTGATAACATTGTATAGTTCTCTATTTTCATCCATCGGGTTTGCAGTGCACACGGCAGTATCATCATCTTGTAGAACCTTTCTCAGTACTCTATTTTCCTCCTTAAGGATTATGACATTCCTGGATCCCCATGAGCATTCCGAAGAGGGTGTCATTCTACGATTCTCCACCTGAACTCATAACTTTTTTGTGCTGCGGTTTGATCCTTTTATCTTTCTCATCTCCTGCTTCAAGGCTTCAAAATCTCGCCTTGTTTGTGCTGCAGTTTGCTCTTGTATCTCCCTCATCTCCTGCTTCAAGGCGGATAATAAAATAAAATTTTTGCTTTTGAGAATATCGTCAAGATGATAAGCAGCACAGAAAATGGATGGATGGAGAATATTGTCGTGTTCTGGAACTGACAGCCAGACTGACCCTGTTTCTGATTTTGATTTCTAGGGCTGATATAATTTTGCGTTGTGTTTTGTTGCTAGGTAACCACTTTGAACTTCAGCAACTAGTTTATTTCAAGGAATCTTAGTCAGCACTAGGGCTGAGCGATATATGGATATTTTTAAATATTGATATTTACTTTAAGCACGATCTCAAAACCAACAATATCGTTGACATCGATATAGACTGCATGGGATGCAGGAGTGGCGGAGTAGAAGCCCAGAGGTTCAGTAGAAGCTAACAGGTTAGCACGTCTGCAGTGGAATAAGCCGGCAAGGAATAAACAGTAAATCAGTAATATGAAGGTACTTTTTTGCTATTCCTGCCACTAAAAGTCATTATAAAGTCATATATTATAAAGTCATTATAGTATTATTATAGTATTTTTGAATTGCTGACATTTACAATACAATACACTCATATGTGACTTTACTCATCTGTATACACCAGTCATTATTTGCACTATGACCCATTTATCATTGCACTAAAATTAATATATCTGCAATATGTCTGCTCCTGCATATGCTCCTGTGCAATACTATGTGTATATTTTGGATATCTTGTATATATCTTGTTAAATTGTCTTTTTTACTCTACTTTTATATACTTTTTTTTTAACTTGACTACTGCACTGAAAGGAGAAGCTCTCCAATCTCGTTGTACATCTTGTATAATGACAATAAAGGCCATTCCATTCCATTTAAAAATGTCCTCTTAAACCAGGCCGTCATTCATATTTGTTCTTTTGTGGAGGACTTATAAAAAGGTTATTTATTTATTTATTTATTAAGGTTATTTATTTACAGAAGAGAATGGCCCACGTTTTATGTGCATCTTGTATGAAATTTAATTTATTTTAATAAAACAACTTCACACAAATATTTGTTTTTGATTTTATTGAAAGTCAGCTAGTGGAAAAAATATTGTGATATATATCATATATCGATATTCAACTTAAATATATCAGGTTTTTGGTTCATAGTGCCCTCGTCAGCACCCTACCAAACTCAAGCCAGCTGTGTATTTCTTATTCCTGCTAATAAAAGCTCCTGTTGGTGAAATATGGGCTGAAGAAACCCCTCAGTGGGCTGATCACATACCAGAAAATCTATTTCCTGTGTGCAATTCTGCATGATTGTCTATGCTGTGTTGAACACTCCAACAGGGTCTTAAATCATGTCACGGTATAGAGAGGAAATTGCAGTGTCTTTGCAGTCACTGCTTTTTAGTTTTTTTGGATGTTTTTTTGGGTGGGGGGGGGGTATTTGAAGCAGAGCATTGCAATTGCAATACTAAAAGAGCACTGCTGAGCACAGACCTCCCGCAAGGTCAAACCATTTTGGCATCAGATTGTAAACTTCAATATAAAAGCCCACCTCTTGCACCGCCCTGAATTTTAAACAATAAAATGATGTTTACCTTTGTTGTCACATCTGCAGGTCTTGTTTGCTAAATGGCATTATTGAGCCTTGAACATAAATAAAAACAAAAAAAAGCCATGTTTATTTCAGCCAATCACTGCCTTACTTGTCTTTATGTTTGACCAGCTGTGTCTCGCCTGTGTGATTAACGCAAGTACACTTCGTTGCCCTGGATCAGGTCCTTGTTGTGCATGTGTTTATACTTGTGTTATACTGACAACACCCTTTTTTAAGTTAACACATTTTAGTTGAAGCCTCACCATTACATTTTTTGATAGATTTGTGCAGTCGGGTTATCTGAGTCCAGTTTAAATGAAATTTATTGGTATTGAACTTGGATGGTTGACTTTGAAAAACTTTTGGCCAGCTTTGTTTTTTTTTTTGTTGGAATGACCTTTGCGGTTGACACATTGGCTTCACATAGGAGTTAATAAAGGCCTCTTGTTTACTGGCCACATTAAATGAGAGAGGGGGAGGGAACAGCAAAAATATATATGTGGTCACAGACAGAACAAGTTTAGTGGTAATAAAATGTTGTCCGCTTTGGAGATTTACCGTGTGAGGGATAGCAGACACGTTTATCGCAAAGGCCATTAAATCACAAAGAGCTTCTGTTGTGTCATTTTGCTCGACAAATTAACTAAAGTTCAGTGTGTTCAAAGAGGTCCTGAAGCTTTTTGATAACTCTTTGTATAAATATTCTTGACAGCATGCCCGGGCCCATAAATAAAGGCCGTCAGGAAAAGAGCAGCAAAGCACATGTCTGCGTAAATAAACTGAGGTGGCAATAAACGTCAAATACCATTCGATCATTCCATTCATCACTAAACCAATTATCAAACTGCAATGTCTTGCTCTGCTTGATGGTATTTGCATAATGTAGATTATATAATGATTTCAGTAGATGAAATCATTATTGATGCAAAACTATGGTCTGTTTGACAGGAATTCATTCCAGTCCTCAGCTCATTTGAACTTTTTCTTGTGTTATAACGCACAGGAAAGGGAACAAAATATGTGCTTATGTTTCACATAAGAATTGTGAATGATGGGCAAAATTCCCCCCAAAATGTGCAGTTTCCCTTTAAATCAAGTTGATGAATAACAGTACAGATAGGATTGACGTTTTGAAGAAATAGGAGGTGCTCTCGCATTCATGTCATTTATTTCACTCACTCCCATGATATTCAGGGTCACGAGTGAGCAGAAGCTGATCTAAGCTACTGACTTTGGTGAGAGGTTGTTGAGAGGTGGGATACACCTCAAATATTACACCCCTCTCAATATGCTGCATTATGCATGTTGTAATCTTAAACTCGTACACCACACGTTTTGCAAGACAGCTGTATACTGACTCGTCACTATTATTATTTTTTCGTCTGCTCTCGTTTAATTTGGCTGGTGAGATGAAGTCGCTTGGAAAACTTGGCTTCAAGTACTAAAGCAAAAGTACTGTCATCATTGCATGTTTGCATGAATCACTAACTTCACACAGATCATTAAAAAAATTAATAATATGTCTGACAGATCACTTACACACATACACAGTACACATATCGCATAATAATAAATATAGCAACTTCTGATCAATCCATGTCAATTTCAGACTTAAAATAATGTACAGATGTAAACCCCACACATTTCCGGTTAAACCACGGCCACTTCAGGTTTATGCTCCGCCCACTCCGAGTACAGATACAGATAATTTTGATGGGTGACGAGATACAGATACAGATAGTGGTGTAGTCGCTCATCCCAAATAGAAACCTTCTCAAAATCTTCTTGTTCTTTTAATTAACATGATTGGTGAATAAATGTAGCACAGTCATATGCATCCTAAGTGCATACTAGGGATGAGCCAAATACTTGTGATAAATGCATTTATTATCTGTCATTGTCTGTGTTCATGTTTAAAGAAAATGCTCATAATGTATTCATTGTGTGGTCAGTGTTTGCCCTTAAAGGGGAACTGTACTTTTTAGTTTTTGCCCATTATTCACAATCCTTATGTGAAACATGAACACATTTCCTTCCCTTATTCTATTATTTCAGCGAGCTTACAAAGCTCTCATTGAGATACACCTATTGCAACTATGAATCCCTCTAAAAAAAACCTGTAACAATGTTGCATCGTTTCATATGCACGCTGTGATCATGCATTAACACGTACACTGACGATAACATATAATAGTCACAGTATATTGCCATATTTTGATGATTGAAAACACCAAAACCTCCTTTCTCCATGAATTGATACATAGTTATGCGAGTCAACAACAACAATGCAAACAACACTTGGGATATCCACTCTCCTTGGGATGGCTGTGTCTTCCAGCACAAGACATTTGCTCCAGTCCTCAGGTAAAAAATACTGACGGCAAAAGAGCATCTTGTTGAGTCTTTGTAGCGAAATGGAGAGCTAGGTATCCATTCTGTCTATAAGACTAAGACTAGTGATTATCAAGGCATCATTTTAATAAGCTAGTACAGTAAACCTCGGATATATCGGAAATTCGCTCAAAACGGACAGATAAAAAAGAACCAATTTTTCTGTAATGCATTTCCAATAAAAATTCATTGAATATATCGGATTTTTTATAACGGATTTCGCCTATTTTGGACAAAATCTCCAGTCCCGTTCCAATTTCCCTCGCATATATCGGTTGGCCGCATCGTGTCTTTCTCCTGGCTCCAGATTTAGGACAAATATAAAAGTGAGTGATGTCAATAATACTAGCACAGCAGTGAATGAGATCTTAACCTCACTATTGGAAATAACGTAGGCCTGACGGGCGTAACAGGGCCTAGCTTAATTAACAATTTGTTATGCTCAGAGTCCAATAAAGTTAAATTCTCATTACCTTACGTCTCTTTTCATTGCTCAGTCCAGGTACATTGGAAACATAGTCAAGGAAGTGCCTTTTTATAACGGATAAAATCCGATTTACGCATATACCGGATATAAATCCGATATATGCGTAAAACGGACATTTTCCGGTATACGCATATAACGGATTTCGCTTATATCGGACAAAACCAGTGGGAACAATTGAATCCGATATATCCGAGGTTTACTGTATCAATGTACATATGTACATAGTATCAATGATCTTGTATATGTCTTTTGGAAATGCGAGAGCTGTTTATGAAAATGGTATTCATATTATTTTTTCATGTGCATCGAAACATATGTGATGTTTTAATTACAGATATGCATATGATAGGAGGCTCTTGGCCTTGCTCGAGGTGCAGTAAGCATACTCTCAAGAGTGCTTATGCAAGAGTTTTTGTGTTAATTGCTCAGTAAATGTCAGGTTTCTAATTTCAAGTATTGAGGTAAATCAGATGGCAGCTGCCTCACAGCTGTATTCACATCTGTGGAAATGTTTTGCATTTAAGTGGTAAAGTCTTTGGGCTTTAATTAAGCTATTTAAAGCAAATGGAGCGCCACAATATGGGGGATGTCCACTTAATCTTAAATTGACCAGAACATAAAGTGTATGCAAAGTGAACTGCGTGAAGCAATAAAGTTGTCGTGAGTGTCCAGTTTAGTTATAGGTGGGTCCTCAGCATTAATGAACCAAACCAATCGGATCTTCTCATTATCATTCTGTGTAATGTGCAGTATTAGGTCACAACTAGAGGCTGAATTCTTCACATAGTAAAAAGACAAAACAAAAAACAAATAATTCTGGATCTGGCCATTTGTTTCTGAGTTTGCAGGCATGTCCTGTAGGGTGACAAAAAATATACATTAAACCCTTTGTAATAGATTCTTCCTTGGTCCATGTGCCAACACTCTATAAAGCTTGGTGGAAATCACTTTTGTACTTAGTGAAATCCAACGAATCGTGTCTTTAAGTGAATGAAAATGACACAATTTGTGACTTTGGCATAATAGTGCTACAGTATGTGCTGTATATGTCTACACTCCACATACACATGCATAAGGCCATAAAACAGTCATAGTTTCTTTAATGAGTCACACAAATTACAACAAAGCCAACAATGGAGGGGGCAGAAACCACAGGCAATGTTGCAGAACAATTTAAATGCAAAAAGGCAAATCAACTGGGGATAGTACTAGAAGGTGCTCCGACTGTTAATGTCCAAAAAGTAGAACAAGTCCAAGTGAGAACAAGAACGGGCGTGTCCCAGCTACAAGACAGCCACTCATTAGCAGGGGTGCTCAGCTGGAGCGTAACCTAACAAGTACCGTATGTTTTTACCTCTCCTTTTGTAAAAGCTAAGCATGTGTGAGAGAGACAGTATTTTAAAGGCAAACTATTATGCTTATTTTTTGGCACTTTGTATTGAGTTGTGGACTCCTATTGAGCAGCTCAAAACGAAAACCAGCACAGAAAGCTTTCTAATTCTTCTTTCTATCTTTGGATTTCGTGCACGGCCACTACTCTGTGATTGGTCACACTCCAGAGTGCTTAGAAGACTTCCGGTTTGTGGCGCTAGCTGCCGAACGTTGGAAAGTTTGTCAGCCAGTCCAGCTGCATACTGGCCCATGTTCACAAAATAGTCCTGTGTGAAATGCTGTTGACAGATTGCCGGTAAGGAATCAGGAACTCCAACCACTTGTGCCTGATGGGGAGCACAACTGAGCAGAGTTTGGGGGAAAGCAGAGCACTTATCTGGTTTACAGCCACACCCATATAAGGAAGTCCGCTCCTCTGTGACATCACAAAGGGGCAGTTTTACCACGCCTTCTGAAACCGAGCGTTTTGAGCCATCCCAAACTTCTTTTAGGGCTCACCTCCAAATGCGCAAACCTCATTATCTGAAACTTTGACATTGTTTAACACGATGATACAACATTCCAACTACATTAATAGGTCAGAAAAGTGGGTCCCCTTTAAACTAAAATGTTAAATAAATGACATTTGCCATTAGATCCTCCACCATCCTCTCAGCATGTCAACTTTAAATTGTCAGTGACATCATGCCACAATAATGAAACGTGCACAGCATCAATGCATTCGGATTCACGGCAGGCATTCAACAAATTTGCATTGCATGCTTGTCTATTCTCTTGTCACACAAACTGACTCAAGTTATCCACAAACCTTTTCTTTCATAATATTTTAGTTGTAATTTGTGCACTGTTGTGCATCATTGAGGGTCATGCTGCGTAACAAAAGTGAAAGTGTTTAATATCCACCCAGAGGCACATTTAACACACTGGCCTCTTTAACATTTTAGTTTAAAGTAGGAAAATACTGGCAATGGACCACCTTCCCTTCTTTCTAATCCAGACAAGTTCCCTCAACATTAAGATGAATGGGGGGGTGTCAAAAACGTGTGCACCATACCTGATTTTATGATGCAGTGCACAGGTGGGCACATGTAAATTAGCTGTGAAAACAGTTTGGAAGCCTGGTGAGAAAATGATAATTGCACCAGATGGAAAGCAGCAATGACATCTACAGGATGCTTCCCTGCCTTTTTGCTCTGGAAGTCACACAAAGGAGATCTTTTGTGTTCAACAGAAGGGTCACAGCTGCTCTTTGTGTAGTGGACAGTTGGAAAATCTCAACTTTACTATAATGACTTTTGGAAAAATATTTATTGAGATGTGATTGTTATGTATACAGTTTATCGTATACACAAGCGGTCGTCAGTTTAGGGTGTTTTGTATTAGGTCGTTTTGTGGTTACTGATGAAGTCCCATAAATAACTTAAAAACAAGCAGCGAGGTATGTATGTATGGTATGAGGAGGTATGAGGTAATTGTAGGGCACATATAGCCAAACAACCACGTGTATTTTGGTTAATGGTGAAAATGTAAGCCAAAATTTTGCCTCGGTTTGCGTACATTTTCTGGATAGTGTTCAATATGGCACCCCTCTTGTTGAGTTATTCATACAGGGCATGAGTGAACTGTGTTCTTAATGTATTTCTATTACAAATGTCCTTGTTGAGGCTGGGTATAAAAGACACACATTTACCACCAAGAACTTTGCATTTTACTTGATTTCAACATGGCAACACACGCATCGACTACTTGAAGAAAAGGAATTGTGTTGTATTGAAGGTGGTCCACTTGTGCTTTGAATGGGAGTTCTGCTGCAAAGCACAGGGGCTTGTACCCTGGCAGGAGAATGGGCTTTCACAACAACTTGAGTTAGGTGCGTGGAGTGGAAATTTTCTGCATGAAAAAGGCCGCTTGAAGGGGCGTGGGTACGAAAATGACATCATTTGTCCGCATAGAGCCGCGCAGACCTTATAAAAGAATTGTCGAAAATGATAATCACTTTGCTGTTAGGGTGTATTCTTTTTATGTTGAAGATTTTTTGTCAGATCCCAATTGCTATAATACAACTCTCTTTATATTATATTCAATATATTCTTTTATATTACATACTTATATAGAACCTTCATGTCTTAATTCTGATATCTCATAGCCAATCAATCATGGACAAGATTTTCAGTCAAAGTGGTTATAGGGCTTGTAGCTAATGGTTTTTATGGAAATTACTACTGGATCCTGGAAGGGAAAGTATCTCTTCTTCTCCCACAAATGGAAGCATGATCAGATCTTCTTATCATGGTGTCAATTAATCATCCGCAGCATTTTTAATTAACCAAAGGCATGTGCAGACCATTTGAAAATCTTCCAAATGACTGCCTGGGGATGAACTCCCCAGTGCCACAGGTTCAAATGATTCCAGCTACAGTGAATTATATATCTGAACTGTGGGTCAGCAGAACTGCTGATATATTAGGGTTTATCAGCTAGTACCCATAAAGATATTGCATTAGCAAAGGAAACGGTTAGTTATGCTTAATAGCCGATAGCATAAAAAGTCTGTCAATTAAGAGCACCCAAAAGAACATAATGAATTTGTGCCTATTGATTTTTAAATCCATTTGAGAATATGCATTAAATTACATTGACAACATTCACATATGAATCATTATGAGCATTTAGGGAAGACATTAGCAACGGGTGGCCATTTAATCAGGCCCCCTGATTAATTTTCAATTAAAAACAAATATACAAATATTTTTATTTCTCCTGCCCACCAAAAGTGGGACCTATTAACCGGCACTGCTGCATGAAGCCTGGATTATGCTCTTGTGTACACAAGCTCGCTCCTCCGCTTCTAAACCCTCTTCTGCCGATGTGGATCGTAAAGGCTCTGATCTCTGGCTATCAGTGCATTACAGTAATTCCTCCTTTAGTGTGATTAATTGGTTCCAGACCTGACCGTGATAAGTGAATAAGTGAAAACTGTGCCCATATGACTCGTTCAGAGGGCGTACAGCCACGTTCAAATGGCTACTCCCCTGATTTTGGATCAATATTTGAGAAAACTGACTTTTTTTTGGTTTTATTAAGAGATTATTCTCACAGTTGGCTATTGATTTTTTAAATGGCTTTTATTGAAACAAACATTGACAATAAATACAGTTTTCCCTCATTTACCACGGTGAAAAGCTTCCCAAAACAGCCTGAAATAAGTGAAGTAGCCAACTTTATTAATTTATTAATTATTTATTTTATACATTTTAAGGCTGTAAAACCCCTCACCATAGACTTTATACACTTTTCTCGGTCAGTGTTACGTCCCGTAGTGTGTGGGAGGCTTTGTGTGTGAGTTTTTTTCTTCCGCCCCTGTTTCCTCTGCAGAATGGTGACACACCTGGAAGGTGAATCCCAGGTGTGCCTGATTGCCAATCAGGTGGCGCTGGCATACGTATAGGAGGCAGACAGCAAGCAGCGCTCTCTTGTGCTGCTCTCCTGGAAGGGTTGCTGTGTGGGTGACCAGGTGGCCATGTTGTGTGCTGTTTGCTAGTGATGGCGAGATGAAGCTGCATGAGGCTTTGAACAATTACAGGCGGATGTATCTTCATGTGTGATGCACTGAACGTTGATCTGTTTTGGCTCTTGGAAATGATTATGTATGACAAAAAATTGTATAACCAAATGATTAATCTACAAAGTGTGAGATAAAATATACAGTATATATATACTGAAAGGATTGCTTTTTGTTTCCGTCCACAGTTTTTGTGGGGGCTGTTTTCAGTTGCGCCTGGGATTAAATACTTCATTTACAGTGAAGAAAATAAGTATTTGAACACCCTGCTATTTTGCTATTTCTCCCACTTAGAAATCATGGAGGGGTCTGAAATTTTCATCGTAGGTGCATGTCCACTGTGAGAGAGATAAACTAAAAAGAAAAATCCAGAAATCACAATGCATGATTTTTTAACAATTTATTTGTGTGATACAGCTGCTAATAAGTATTTGAACACCTGAGAAAATGAATGTTAATATTTGGTACAGTAGCCTTTGTTTGCTATTACAGAGGTCAAACGTTTCCTGTAGTTTTTCACCAGGTTTGCACACACTGCAGGAGGGATCTTGGCCCACTCCTCCACACAGATCTTCTCTAGATCAGTCAGGTTTCTGGGCTGTCGCTGAGAAACACGGAGTTTGAGCTCCCTCCAAAGATTTTCGATTGGGTTCAGGTCTGGAGACTGGCTGGGCCATGCTAGAACCTTGATATGCTTCTTACGGAGCCACTCCTTGGTTTTCCTGGCTGTGTGCTTCGGGTCGTTGTCGTGTTGGAAGACCCAGCCACGACCCATCTTCAATGCTCTGACAGAGGGAAGGAGGTTGTTCCCCAAAATCTCACAATACACGGCCCCAGTCATCCTCTCTTTAATGCAGTGCACTCGTCCTGTCCCATGTGCAGAAAAACACCCCCAAAGCATGATGCTACCACCCCCATGCTTCACAGTAGGGATGGTGTTCTTCGGATTGTACTCTTCATTCTTCTTCCTCCAAACACGCTTATTGGAATTATGACCAAAAAGTTCTATTTTGGTCTCATCTGACCATAAAACTTTCTCCCATGACTCCTCTGTATCATCCAAATGGTCATATGCAAACTTAAGACGGGCCTTGACATGTGCTGGTTTAAGCAGGGGAACCTTTCGTGCCATGCATGATTTCACATCATGACGTCTTAGTGTATTACCTACAGTAACCTTGGAAACGGTGGTCCCAGCTCTTTTCAGGTCATTGACCAAGTCCTGTCGTGTAGTTCTGGGCTGATTCCTCACCTTTCTTAGAATCATTGAGACCCCACGAGGTGATATCTTGCATGGGGCTCCACTCCGATTGAGATTGACCGTCATGTTTAGCTTCTTCCATTTTCTAATGATAGCTCCAACAGTGGACCTTTTTTCACCAAGCTGCTTGGTAATTGCTCCGTAGCCCTTTCCAGCCTTGTGGAGGTGTACAATTTTGTCTCTGGTGTCTTTGGACAGCTCTTTGGTCTTCGCCATGTTACAAGTTAAAGTCTTACTGATTGTATGGGGTGGACAGGTGTCTTTATGCAGCTAACGACCTCAAACAGGTGCATCTGATTCAGGATGATACATGGAGTGCAGGTGGACTTCTAATGGGCAGACTAACAGGTCTTTCAGGGTCAGAATTCTAGATGATACACAGGTGTTCAAATACTTATTTGCAGCTGTATCACACAAATAAATTGTTAAAAAATCATGCATTGTGATTTCTGGATTTTTCTTTTCAGTTTATCTCTCTCACAGTGGACATGCACCTACGATGAAAATTTCAGACCCCTCCATGATTTCTAAGTGGGAGAAATAGCAAAATAGCAGGGTGTTCAAATACTTATTTTCTTCACTGTATATTGACCCGCTAGTGTGCTACCTTTCCCTTGCCCGGTATTTTTGGGATGTATTAACATGCATTAACTGGCGTTAACATTTTCTCACATTTCTCTCTTGTTTAAACACTCAGTTTGTTTTGCAACTATGCTATTAAATTACTAGTTTTGCAACAAAATGTCATGAAAATTTTTAATCATAAAAATGTACTTGCAGCAGCGGCAAGACGTATGCAGCCCACCACCGTACCTTCTGAAAATCCAAGGAGAAACATGTGTATTAGTCATTAAGTACTTAAATGGTCACTAATATTTATATGATTTTTATTATTATTATTTATTGTCGGGTTTGTTGCAAGATGTAAATTAGGGTTGGTCAGTAGTTTGTATGTACCGGTATAGATTCTTCCTGTGACTTATACCGGCATAAATGATAAACGTAAACAAGTAGAGTTGATGACTGTGTGCCGTGTTGTCTCACTAAATAATTACTCTTTAGGTGATGTCTTATATTAAAGGGGATCTATTATGCTCCGTTTTCGTCCCTTTGTATTGAGGTGTGGCCTCCTATAGAGCAGCTACATGCGATAACTCGCATAGAAGGCTTTCTAGATCTTCCAGAATCTGCACCTATTTCAGCTGTATTTCCTTGAATTTTTAAACCATGTTTAAAAAACTTTGGTCGACCCACCAACTGTGGTGAAAAAGGCTATTAGCAACTTCAGACATCAGTGAAGTTGTAATTTGCACCCAGCTTCCTGTATGCACACTTTATAATGCTACACAGACAACCGGTAACTTACACAAAATAAACACTTATAAATTGTCACTTAAAGCTGGCACCTGAAGCCTTTGGATTTCAGAAACAGTTTGGTATGGATAGTCCAGCGCCTTGCTAAACCCTGAAAGCTCAGACAAAGCTGTTTCGACCAGCATAGACCATCACAAATGCCATGCTGGTCTATACGATTTTTAAAAATGTTTTATTTTTTTCAGCGAGGTCGCAAGCTAAGCTTTTTGTGACACCCCTATATGCCTTTTAATAAATTATTAGTGTTTTTACACTGGAATTTAGACTGGTTTTGGTATTTCTGTACGAGTGTACTTCTAGCATACCAACTTGTACGCGCATTAGACTGCTCTACTTGTAATTCTGTCCAAGAGCATGTGAAACGAGTGAACAGACTTCTAACCCCCTTTGGGGCCAGCTCATAACAGTCACTGTACCTTGCAGCAGTAGATGACCCGTGGAAAAGATGCATCCACTAATCTCTGTGGCGTGACTCACCAATGTCACTTTTCTGCAGGACGGAGGATATGGCACCCATTGCCTCAGTCTGTTTTTGTGCTTTCAATACAAAAAGAAACAGGTCATGAGACCTTTGTCTCACATTGTTTCTGCTGTGCACTGCAACTGAATTACCATTTAAAGCCCTCACAGCTATTGCAATTAATCATTTTTAAAGAGGTTATCGCTGGAAAAAAGACCCACATCCCAAAGGACATAATGAAAAAAAATGAGGGATTAAAGAAACAGCAAATAAATAAATTTAGTTACTTTCTTTTTGTAAGCCATTGTGAAGTGTAATTACCGTCGATGCCCCTGCGGTAAATAAATAGCGGCAAATGTGAATTTGTTTCCAGAATAATGCAGACTTGGAGGCTAAAAAAAAAATCACCCACTTAATATACATGCTTTAAAAGTAATCTGTCTTTGTTGCAGTATTATGTCATGAAAACAGCATTGAAGTTAAATAGGAACCAATGGGAGGTGAGCCCCCATGAATTTTGCATAATTATTAGAGCGGGTCTTTTATATAAATATTCATTCATTCCCATTTTTCCACTGATTGTGTCTTCTTCAGATTTGAGGCAATGACGTGCTTCTTGGCTGGTGTAGTACTGAATTTTTAAAATGTTAATACTGTTACGCTGGGTGGCACAGGTGCCAGGTGTTGAGGACCCCAGAGCAGAGACCAAGGCAAATGTATTTAATAATAAACAGAGGAGGAAAAATCAAGTGACAGAAGGTCACTGAGATGCTAAAAGTACAAACAAAAGAGTACAAAGTAGCAAATAAGGATTTACAAAGTTGCTCAGCTCCTACAGATAGTAGGCAGTAAAAGTACGAGTACAAGACAGAAAGACAAAAAGTCAAAGGCAAACGATCTGACAGGGGAACAATGGAAGCGGAGTGGTATAAGGCCTAGTGGTTGATGGGTAACAGATGTGCAGACCAGGAGAACAAGGCAGGAGTCCGCTGCAACGGGGGCAGCAGACCAAAACAAATGCAGATCATGACAAATACAGGTTTTTCATTCATGAGACGATAACAAAAAATATAAGACAATTTAAGACAAACAATTTATCCATCCATTTTCTATACCGCTTATCATCACAAGGGCAGCAGGGCATGCTAGAGCCTATCCCAGGTGTCTTTATCGGTTTAAAAAAAAGTATACTTTTCATATACTTCTTAATAAACTAAAAAACATTTGTATTCTTATCTTTTTAATCTGTATATGAAGTACATGCACTCTATCCTTCCCCAAGAAATGCTCAGAATTATTGTTTCTTCTGTACATAGAAAAAACACCTAATAGACAACATTAAACACATAATATTAAGAACTATTTAAAAAGCAGTGCTGCAAAGCATGATGGGAGATCGCACTAGAGTTATTTGGCATACCCTACTGCTACCCCAATTGTGGCAAAGTAGTAAAAGTTGTATAGTGCAGCTGTCAAAGTGCTTGGATCCACACCCAGAGATGGTTGGTTCAATTCCCTATTTGAACTACAACTACCAATTTACTCTTACTTTCATCCTATGCTTTAGCGTATTTCCACAGCGTTTCAGTCCAGCTTCGGCTTCCAAATGGCTATCGTGTTTCATTCTAAAGTTTGATTTTCGCACTTTTTCGTGTCAGCTTTTCAGCAATCACACACGTTGTCTGGTCTTAGGACATTGCATAATTTTTGCAAATTTTCATCAAAGGCAGCGCATTGCCTGTCTCCCCAGAATGGTCGTCACTGACCATGGAGAACAGGCACCGTAAAACACACACTCAACATCTGCGTTGTAAAACATTTCCAACTTTTCAGTCTTATGTTTAAAATGTTTACTTCATGAGATTTTTTGACTTTGTAATGTATCCAGTGTCTTGACATTCTTTTATAATTACTAAATTATGAAATCAATGCATATTGCTATTTCAACTATTGACCTCTTTTTGATTTTTATGGAGACGGTTTTATGTGCAAACAACTATATCTGTATGGAAATGTGTGCGATACTGTTCAATTGGGCAATTAAGCTTGTCCTCCAGCGCTGGCACTGATGGCATAACTAAAGATAACATGTACCCTTGCCTTGTCCAGCTAAATCCTCTCATCAATGTTTCCCACATCAGGCTGTGAGGGAGGGATCCAGGTCAAAGCCTTGTTAGATCACAATCTATGTCAATTTACACAGGATGGCGGCTTAGAGCGATACAATCAACAACCTCCTGGCACTGCGGCATGGATGGCTAATTAATTAACTTAGCCTTTTGGGTCTCAAAAGGGACAGTTTAGGTGTTGCCATTTTTTCCCAGCTTTTAATAAATAAACTGGAGAGAGAGAACTGTGTGCTGAATGCTGCTGCTGTAGAAACGGGACGATTTACTGAAAATGTTAACCCTGACAAAATACAGTCAGTTTTCATAAAATGTCACTAAAGAATTTTGTATTGACATTCATCTCATGTTTGCCAATATGAAGACAAACAGTCCAGATCCATGTTAGATCCCTGGCTGACATAAAAGATCTACAGTTGGCCCTCACAATGCCGCGGTTCGATAACGGCTCCCTTGCTATATCGCTTTTTTCTGAAATTATTTTTAAAATGATCGCTGTTTTATGGTAGACTATGGGATGCTATTTGTAAAGTACAAGTGAGATGTAGTATTGTGGTCATTGAGAGATCACCTTACATTACATTACCTCAACACTGAATGAAGGAAGCCATGGCATGCACCACATGATAGAATGAAAAAAAACGGACTCTCCCGTCCTGTGTGGAAGTGGTACATTTCTGTCCTCTTATGTGTAGAAGAAATTATTTTGCTCCATGCAGCAAAATAGTTACAATGTGTTGTAAACAATGGATAACAGTGTCGACAGGTCTCTTATAATGTGAAAAAATATATATTTTTAGAAAGTCATAAACACGTTTTCTATCCTCTATGAACTCTGAAAATGTTAAATTTATTAACATTGAATCATATATTAATTTAATGTGATCAAGTCTGGAACCAATCAACCGCTATAAACAAGTGACGACTGTACTGTAAATCATGGGTAACATTGGTACCAAAATAATATAGCTGAATATTATTGTAATGACTCCCATCCAGTAGCAGGGTGCTTGTAACTGGTACTGCTGTGTTGAGGTGCATGTGTATGCAATGCTGGCTTGCTCCTTCCCCTATAAACCCTCATTGTGGAGCTTGACATACACCTCCAAAAACATCTCACCACTGCAATGTGGAAAAAGGTGATTGGTTGCCGTTTTGTCCATTATTTTCTGTGTGTCAGAGGGTGTGGTGCTCACCTTTAGGTACACCTTCTCCTCCTAGAGACTCTCCAGTGTTTCTCCATGTCAGGTTCCAGAAGTCAACTCAAGTGTGAAAAGAAGAAAAGTTAATGGAAAACCATGTATTTTAGCCAAGATGGGAAAGGGAAAAGACAACTAATGTGGTTGGAGACATTATTAATAATTAAACTTAAGATCCCACTACAACACAGTAATCTAGAAGACACAGTATCCTGCCACCATTTTTTCATGTCATGCTTTGTTGAATATCTAATGCGACATACCTGGGTATAGCATTGATTGTTTAATTCGCTTGAGTATCATTTTCTTTTCAGATACACAGCCCATCCTTCCAAAGATAGGGAAATGAATGAATGAGATGAATAAAGTATCAATCTATGGACGTTTTTTTTCCTAAATATATTTTATTTCAGATGGATGTTGGTATCCTGACATTTGAATGGGTTGAACTTGAGCTTCACATTCTGATTTAAGACTGCATATTCATATTCAAAGTTTAACAAACATGACAAAGCAGTACCTAAAATACAAACATACAATCTTTACTCTCTCATCCTGACACACATGTTTGGACAGGTTTTCGCAGTGTGAGGATTTAAACACGAAGATAATCTAAACCAGGGGTCTCAAACTCAATTTACTTGGGGGTGACTGGAGCTAGGGTCTGGGCGAGGCTGGGCCGCATCAGGTTTTCAAAAAAAACAAACAAAAAAAAACACATTTATTAAAAACAGAAAAATTAATAAACTTTGATTTGGTTCCAATTTTCTACAAGAAAAGTCCTGATAAAACATTCCACTGTTCTCAAATATCTTACTTTTTATTTTTCTACACAAAATAAGATGAAAAATAAATAAACAAATCAAGAATAAAGAAAATCAATCACAGTAATAAATAAATATAATAATAATAAAACAGCAAATAATTAAAACTTAAGAAACCACATATAGTTGGTGAGTAGACATTATTTTTTCATATTAAAATTAACAAAGCATTATTAGAGCCCTGTAGACATGACAAAACACGACTATAGTCACATTTATACTGTTTTTATTTATACAACATATTGCGCAACTGCAGGGTCTTGTGACACATGCTAACTCGCAAACTAGAGAGCTAGCGACCTAAACAATAGCCTCCGTTATTTCCTTTAAACTTAAAAAGCCAAAAACTTACCACTTCCACACGGATAGGGAGGATAACTATTAACAGTTATTTAACCTTTAACATGAACATTAATCAAACGTAATAATTTTTTCTGGGTACATGATACCATACAGCATCCATATCAAACTTGCGCGGGCCGCACTAACATTAAACGTTCATATCAAGGCGGGGGCTTCAAACTAGTGTCCTGCGGGCCACATATGGCCTGCGGGCCGCGTGTTTGAGACCCCTGATCTAAACCTTCAAGACTCAACACTTTTAATACACAACATAACCATCAAAAGTACTTGCATTACTCACACAGAGCAATGAAGAACTTCATGCTGTGTCTTCTGCCTTCTTTCTGCTATGACAGCGCACTCCGTGCTATGAGACATTCAGGTGCGTATGGAATTGTAAGTCCGAGGCGCATATGTTTCAATTTTTATTCACATACCCCCTATGCCAATTGGCCTATTCTACTTTGGAAACTTAGGCTGTGCAGTAATCCCTCTATCACGGGGGAACTCATTCAATTCCTGCCATCTTTCAAAAGCCGTACCTCTCAGTACTGGCCATTTTTGATGAATATGATTGATTTTTCAAGGTACACAGAATATAATAAAAGGGCTATATAGACATGGTATGGACCAAAAGAGAGGTTAGAGTCTCATCTTAAGTGGACTTCCTTTTCTGTGGTAGTATTCTTTATACTATATACGTATAAGGCCCTGACCATCAATGTAATCTGTTAATTGTATATTTTTCCTTTTAAAGCCTTTCTTCTAACAGCACTTTGCCTGCAAGCTTATATCAATGTTGTGTGTTTGGGAACATCTTTGAATCCTCTGTTGTCTTCTACAGGTGACTGCTGTTTCTTTTATCATCCACAAATGCTCATTAAATTTATGCAAATAGCATTGTGACCTCTCTGAATATGCAAATGAGTCCCTTGTGTTACAAGCACTTGGCACCCATGTCTGCCATATAGGCAGTGGTGCCTTTTCAGCTCTGTTAAAATGTTACCGAAATTACATTTTACTACATGTACAATTTTTAGAGTTCACAAGGTCGAACACATGCATTGCTGGTGTGAATGAATATACAGTACATACACAATACCAACAGCTACCCAATGAATTGTCAGACCATTCTTATCTCCAAATGTGGAGTAATTATACTGCGCTATCTTCGCTGATGCTCTTGAACGAGGACATTTAGGAAACCATTTGCGTTCAGGGAAAATCAATCATTAAAGAACTTTGGGACATTTCAGGGCTAGAGATATCATGTTTAATTAATGAGAAGGTGGAAATGATTATCAAGCATAGTAGATGGACTTGATTTCATTTCAAATGCATTTTATGCTATGCTTTTAAATATATATAAACATGAAACATTTTTAGTTTTTCATTTTCCAGTGATACTTTTTTGATCTGATCATTGAGGTGTGACATTGTTTTACATTGTGATTACAATGGACCCACACACACCCAACAATTTTGCGAAGCGCTGTAGATTTTGACACTCCCAGTTTCCAGGATGCACAGCGCCACCATCCGTGCTCCTCTCGCCACCACTGCCTTTCTGTGTGGGGGTTGCTGTTTATCCTTTGTTTTCTTTCTTAGCCTCAAGTCCTCTTTATCTTTTCCCCCCACCCCATATGTGCCTTCCATGAGCCCCTCCCTGCCTCCAGTGTTGGCCACACATAATGTATTTACAACTTACTCTGTTGATGCCTCTAGTGAAGGGCCAAATTAGGCACCCACTAAATGGCCCATGAGACGCTCTGCATGTTGCTGTTTAGCTCCTTTTTGTCTCACTGGTCCAGATCTGCCGGCTCTGGTAGAACAGCAGCTTCTTCAGGCTTTGGTACTGGCTAAAGTGGATATCAGGCAGCTTTTCCCATCCAAGCGTTTTAAAATAGGATTAGGCACACTTACTATCTTCTTTGGAGACACAGTTCCATTGGTTTACACTTATCGCTGATGAGCAGTCATGAACTGATGCTAGTTGAAGAAGGACTCAAATTATCCTTTAGAAAACAGGTCAAACAGGACAAAGTGTTGTTGCAGATCTGATGTTTCATTTAGATTTAGGGACGGTTAAAGAAAAACCTTCAGGCTATTGGTTTGCATGGCAATGGCATCTAGTAGCATTTAAATGTCTTTTGAATTTTTTTTTTTTTGACTGACAGCATTATGATTTCCCTGATATGAGGTTAGTCACAACAAGCTTGTGCGTCCCGTTTGGGCACTTGATCAAAACCTGATCAAAATCTCAAGACCAGACCTTTTGCATATTTGGATCTTAATGAGGTTTTAAGTAGAGTTACAATATGCAAAAGAAAAAAGGGGGACTGTGACAAAAGCACTTTGAAAAGGTAATTTCATGAAAACAATAATTAAACTGAAATAGGCTGTTTATCAGCTGATCAAAGATTACGACCATTGGCCAAAAAATAACATTCTCAATAGGACTCAGTAATGAGGAGCTCCGCCATTCTTCAAAAATCGGTTAGGGCATGCTTGCATTTCTCCAAGGGCATCAACTGTCTGGAACTGGTGGCCATTTTCATCAACCTCCCTTGCCATCCATCCCCAAATGTTCTATGTGGGATTTAAATCAGGGGAACATGCGGGATGGTCCAAAAGAGTGAAGTTATTCTCCCTAAGAAGTCCTCCATCAAGTGAGCATTGTGAATTGCATCATTGTCCTGTTGAAAAAGTCAGCTTTAACCACACAGACGAGGGCCCTCAGTCATGAGGGATGCCCGTTGGAACATCTGCACGTGACCATCCACCGTTTGACGACAGTTATATCGTGACACATCCCAAAAATATTGTGATATACGCTAAGATCCATATCGCTCAGCCCTAATGTCTTGGTTTCCGTACGGCCAAACAGTGCACCTAACAAATTAGTGGAGGGCCCAAAGAAAGCAGCATCCACACGTTGGTGAGTTTCTCTGACGAATGTATTGCGGTTCTTTAGAGTTGGCCCACTATAGGCACATTGCAGCCAGGGAAGCCTTTTAATCATTGTCATGTGTGTGGGGGTATTTATTTATTTCATAAAACATGCACAAAATGATGAACGACTCTGTATCTGTCTCCTTTCTTCCTTATTTCAAGCGCTGATTTGTGTGCTGATGAGGCATTCAGGTACACCTCGTATTTCTGAGAGTTAGAGGAATCTGTGGGCTTCTTTTGTGCTTTTTAAAATTAAACACAGTTGTCCCTCGCCATTCTGCAGTTCCAACATTGCACCATCACTCTATTGCAGATTCTAAACAATTATTAATGAATACATGATCGCTGTTTCTTGGTTGACTCAGGGTTATTATTATTAATCAAAAAATACTGAATGACAACTTATAGCTAGTATTCTGGTCACTAGGCATCAGTAATGTTTCGTTATATTACTGTCATGCCTGCCATTGCCTACCCCGCCTTCTCCGTGGAGACCCCGCCTCCTGCCTGATTGTGCTCAGGTGTCCCTCATCACCTGATTTCCTGCTGGCTATATATTGCCTCTGATCCCTCCTGTCTGGTGCAAGTTCGTTGTACTCCCATGTCTCGTCCTAGCATTCCTTGTGATCGTCTCGCCTGGTTTTCGACCCTCGCCTGCCTTTCGACATCTCCTTCTGCCTGCCGCTCTTGGATACCTTTGCCTCATTGGACTGACTTCCTGTGTACCGACCCTCACCCTCGTGTAGAACCTTACCTCGTGTCGTGCCTGCCAATTCTGCCTTTGGGTCCTCCTTCCCACGTCTTGCCCTGACAGAACGAACTTGCCATCATGGACCCAGCGGAGTTGGAGTCTGTTCGACAGGCACTCCGGACGCAAGGACAGCGCCAGAGCCAGCAAGAGGAACAGCTTGCCGCTCTAGGCACAGCGTTGCAATCTCTGTCGGAGCGACAGGACGCCATGGCTGGGAATCTAGGCTCCCAGCTTAACTCCCTGCTATTGGCTCTTCAACCCGCCGCTCAACCCGCGGCTCCAGCGGATCCAGCAGCGGCTTCGCTCCCTCCTCCGGTCCTGACTTCCGCCTCGCCGGCCGCCACGTGTCCACAGTTGTCACGGCCGGAGTGGTTCTCTGGCGAGTCGGGCGACGTACGCCCTTTTTTGACCAAGTGTGAACTCCATTTCGAACTTCAAGCCCCCGCATTCACGTCAGAACGTGCCCGGGTGGCTTTTGTGATCTCCCACCTCACGGGCAGAGCAGGAGCGTGGGCCACCACGGAATGGAGCCGTCGGTCCGCTGTGTGCGCGTCCTACGCAGCATTCTCCAAGGCACTGGAGCAAGTGTTCCAACGCCAGCCGTCCGGCAGAGAAGCAGCTCGCTCCCTTCTCCAGCTACGTCAGGGGCGTCAGTGTGTCACCGACTACGCTGTCGAATTTCGCGCTCTCGCGGCAAACAGCGACTGGAACGCCCCCGCGTTGTTAGACGCATTTTTTCTTGGACTGTCCCCCCACATCCGTAAACAAATGATCCCTTTGAAACTGCCAGGAACAATTGATGAACTCATCGCCTTGGCCGTCATGATTGAGAAGCGCCTTCATGATCACGAAGAGGAGAGCAGGTCGCGCGGGCGAGATTCCACCACACACTGGGGTGGCAACCTAGGGCACGTCAACAATGTCCGGCCCACCCCTATCGCCGTGCCACTTGCTGCGCCCTCTGCTGACGAACCCATGCAACTGGGACTAACCCGCCTGTCTCCAGAAGAAAGGACCCGCCGCCGAAGTGAGGGCAGGTGCTTTTATTGTGGTCAAGGGGGACATCTAGTGGCTAATTGTGGGGTCAAAATGGGCAAAACAAGCAACCTGGGACATGGCTCGGTGAGTCTTAATGTCATTATCAGCAATCCTGCTCTCTACAAACCTTTGGTACAATTTTGCTCTCAACATACGTCCATCATGGTGCCAGTATTTGTAGACTCTGGGTCAGATGCCAATCTCATTAGTACTTCTCTCGCCAGGAAACTAAAGCTTCGCCTGTGCCCTCTACGACACCCCCTAACGGTGAAGGCGGTGGACGGAAGTTCTCTGGGCAAAATTAGTCACAGAACTCATCCGGTCAAGATTTCTTTTCCCGACAATCATACAGAAAGACTAAGTCTCCATGTATTCTCTAGCTCTGATCATGAAGTTATATTAGGGCACCCTTGGTTAAAGCAGCATAACCCCCACTTCGATTGGGCTTCTGGCCAGATCGTCTCTTGGGGGTCTGGCTGTCAGGACAACTGTTTGGTGAGCGCCAAAACAGTGATGGAACAACAAGGGGAGGTCAATTTATCCTCTGTTCCAGAGTGTTACCATGATTTAGCAGCTGTCTTCAGTAAAGTCAAGGCCAAGTCACTACCCCCGCACCGGGTCCACGACTGTGCTATTGACCTGTTGCCAGGAACCACACCCCCACGGGGAAGACTCTTTTCCTTGTCCCCTCCTGAACGCCGTGCGATGGAGGAATACATTCAGGAGTCACTTGCAGCAGGGATTATCAGGCCTTCCTCATCTCCTGCGGGGGCTGGTTTCTTCTTCGTAGAGAAGAAAGACAAAACCCTTCGGCCATGCATAGACTACAGAGGACTTAACGACATCTCCATCAAGAACCGGTACCCCCTGCCCCTCATTGCCACCGCCACTGAGCTCCTGGAAGGAGCTAAGATCTTTACCAAGCTCGATTTGCGTAACGCTTATCATCTGGTCAGGATACGAGAGGGGGACGAATGGAAAACAGCCTTCAACACCCCAACAGGACATTATGAGTACTTGGTGATGCCCTTTGGACTGACCAATGCCCCAGCAGTGTTTCAGGGCCTTGTCAATGACGTTTTGAGGGACATGTTAAATATTTTTGTGTTTGTTTATCTCGATGACATTCTGATTTTTTCTCGCGATGAACCTACTCATGTGCAGCATGTCAGGAAGGTGCTGCAAAGACTCCTGGACAACCACCTATTTGTTAAGGCTGAAAAATGTGACTTTCACCAGTCTTCGGTATCATTTTTAGGGTTTATTCTGTCCGAGGGGAAGGTGAGGATGGATCCAAGAAAAGTCTCTGCTGTTGCAGAGTGGCCCACTCCTTCGTCTCGTAAGGATGTTCAAAGATTTCTGGGATTTGCAAATTTTTATCGTAAATATATCAGAAACTTTAGCTCGGTAGCCTCTCCTCTCCATGCTCTCACGTCTCCTTACAAACCATTCCACTGGACTTCTGAGTGTGAGGAAGCTTTTGTGAAACTGAAGGATAGGTTCACCACAGCCCCGGTGCTTGCCATCCCTGATCCCCATCTGCAGTTCGTGGTCGAAGTGGATGCATCAGATATTGGAGTCGGAGCCGTCCTGTCCCAGATCGGTGCTAAGGACGGTAAACTGCATCCATGTGCCTTTCTGTCAAAAAAATTGTCTTCAGCAGAGTGCAATTATGACATCGGGGATCGTGAATTATTGGCAGTCAAGACGGCTCTCGAAGAATGGAGACACTGGCTGGAGGGGTCTACGCTGCCATTCCAGGTATGGACTGACCACAAAAATCTGGAGTACCTCAAATCCGCCAAGAGATTAAATTCTCGACAGGCTAGGTGGTCACTGTTCTTCAGCCGTTTCAATTTTACCTTGTCTTACCGTCCTGGTTCCAAGAACACCAAGCCTGATGCTTTGTCCCGAGTTTTTTTCCCATCGGAAAAGGAACCTGAGATCGCAACCATCTTACCTAATTCATGCTTTGTCTCTGCCTTGCAATGGGCGATAGAAGATAAGGTCAGGGAGGCAGGACTTGAAGTGCCTCGGCCCCCAAACTGCCCTCCAGATAAATTGTATGTTGTGGAAGCCATGAGGGGTCCGGTCATTCATTGGGCTCATACCAATAAGACCTCATGTCACCCGGGGGTGAAAAAGACCATGTTTGTAACCCAGCAACGCTTTTGGTGGCCCAACATGGCAAAGGATGTGTCTGAATATGTCTCTGCCTGTCCTGTCTGTGCGGCTAACAAATCTTCACCACAGAAACCCATGGGAGAACTCAGACCCTTGTCTATTCCCCACCGGCCCTGGTCCCATATCTCGTTGGATTTCGTTTGTGGACTGCCCCCATCAGAGGAGAAGACGGTGGTACTCACAGTCGTGGACAGATTCTCCAAGATGTCAAAGTTCATTCCTTTTGGTAAAATTCCCTCGGCCAAAGAAACGGCCGAGGCACTGCTGAACAACATATTCTGCATTTTTGGTTTCCCGCAGGACATAGTGTCCGATCGTGGTCCTCAATTTGTCTCCTTGTTTTGGAAGGAATTTTGTGGCTTGCTGGGATCCACAGTTAGTCTCTCATCTGGATTTCACCCCCAGTCTAATGGACAGGCAGAGAGGATCAACCAGGTGCTGGAGACAAAGTTGCGATGCCTCGCATCACAAAATCCCTCTTCTTGGGCTAAACAGCTCTTGTGGGTGGAGTTGGCCCACAACACCTTGCCTAGTGCATCCACCGGTATGTCTCCGCATCACGTGGTATTTGGTCACCAACCCTCCCTGTTCCCCTCGCTCGTCAAGGATTCCGTCGTGCCCTCCGCCTTGGCCTTGGTGGGGCGAATCAAGAGAGTTTGGCAGAGGGCTCGCAAGAACCTTCAAAGGCAGTCCGAGATCTACAAGGGGGCGGCGGACCGGAAAAGAATTCCTGCTCCTGCCTATACTGTGGGTCAAAGAGTTTGGTTATCCTCCAAGACCCTTCCCCTGAGAGTGGAGTCTAAGAAGCTTGCCCCCAGGTTCGTTGGCCCATTTCCAATCTCCAAAGTCATTAATCCTGTCTCAGTCCGTCTGAAGCTACCTAGGTCCATGCGAACCCACCCATCCTTTCATGTGAGCCAGATCAAGCCTGCGAAAACCAGCACCCTGGTCCCACCAGCCAGCCACCCACCGCCCGCCCGAATCATGGAGGGAGGTCCGGTTTACACAGTCAGGAAACTGCTGGCTGCTCGACGGCGGGGTCGAGGTTGGCAGTATCTCGTCGACTGGGAGGGGTATGGACCTGAGGAACGCCAATGGGTACCCTCCCGGTTCATTTTGGATCCCTCCCTCATCAAAGACTTTCATGAAGCTCACCCTGAGGTTCCTGGGCCGTCAGGAGCCGGCCATTGAGGGAGGGGTTCTGTCATGCCTGCCATTGCCTACCCCGCCTTCTCCGTGGAGACCCCGCCTCCTGCCTGATTGTGCTCAGGTGTCCCTCATCACCTGATTTCCTGCTGGCTATATATTGCCTCTGATCCCTCCTGTCTGGTGCAAGTTCGTTGTACTCCCATGTCTCGTCCTAGCATTCCTTGTGATCGTCTCGCCTGGTTTTCGACCCTCGCCTGCCTTTCGACATCTCCTTCTGCCTGCCGCTCTTGGATACCTTTGCCTCATTGGACTGACTTCCTGTGTACCGACCCTCACCCTCGTGTAGAACCTTACCTCGTGTCGTGCCTGCCAATTCTGCCTTTGGGTCCTCCTTCCCACGTCTTGCCCTGACAATTACATTAAATTACATTACCTTAATGTTGCATGAAGTCCTCCCATTCCATGTGGAAGTGGTAATATTTTGGCTTCCTGCTTTAATTTACTTATCTTCTTCCCAACTTAGTTAGTAGTCAATGCAGCGCTATTTTTGAAATATAAACAGGTTTTCTATGCTGGAAGTATTAAAATATTCCATTAATTACTATTGAATCCTGGATCCTACTTCACAGAAATTGATCACGGACGGTTCTGAAATCACTTGCGATAAATGAGTGATGACGGCACATGTCAAACTTACAAAATACCAAGATTACAAAAATTATTTCTCCCATTTTATATTCTCTATCCTATCGCAGCAGTTGTAAAATCTTCTGTTGACATGTGGTTTCCCAGGATTTGAACAAATACACAGTATAATGTTAAACAATATTTATTATCTAAAGCACACATGTATGTAACTACAAGGTTGTCAGAGTTTAAAGTTGGATGGGAAGTATCTGAAAATATAGTTGCTGCCCTTTTAGTAGTTCAAATATTCAAATATTACCCTATGATATTTGTATTGCGCAATAATAAATGTTGGTTTATGTCCGAAGGACAGTTATTGCCATTCTATGCCACTGCTGTGCAGAAAGACATCTACGTATTCATGTAACATCCTATACCCGATAATGTTTCTTATTTATTCAGTCACCTTTCTAACCTCCATTGTTATGCGCATAGACATATTCCCTATTGGCAACCTTCACATGGATCCTGTTGTATGGTTTGTCTTTGCATAACAATTTATGGCATTTAAAATATGAGCATACTGAACTTACTGCAATTATTTATGGCATGGATACAAGGCTGGATACAACATTGAACTTAAGCATGGGCACGTTCCTCAAACGAACCTATATCATGTCAAAAATATCACAGGCAGCATTATGCTTCTGTGTGACCTTCACAGTTAAGGTCATCACATGCACTAGTTTCTTGAAAAGTCAATAATTAATGAGTGATTTTCAAGGTTAGGCAAAATGCAGCTTCCCGGATGGAAATCTCTTGAGTCTTTTATCCATTACCACGGGGAAATCCTTGGAAAAATAACTTCTGCTTAACACGGCTCTGATTGCAGGGGCAGGTCCAAGGGTCTAATATACAAGGTTGTTTAAGATGACTTTTTCTTTGTGTTGTCATGATTTCATTACACTGCTATGAACTGGGACTTGATGTGCTTGGAGTTTGGTGATTAAATATGTTATTTCTTTATTGACTTTCCTTTTTGGCTACCTGTTTTAGAGGGGCCAATTTACTTTCTGTATATATTAGCTATACAGTGGAACCTTGGTTAGCGTCATTAATCTGCTACAGAAAGTGAAACTTGATCAAACCAAAACCATTTCTTACCAGAAGAAATCTTCTGAATCTAATTATGTTTTGGAAATATCAATTTATCTCTTTCATTTGTCATTTATATGCATTTAGAATTGCTTCATGCATGTAAAACTATACTTGTGAAATGCATCCGATTAAGCGAAGCTGGATACAAAGTACGTTTTTGTTGTATTAGCAGTTTTTCGACAATATATTTTTATTTTTATTTTATTGGTTGTGTTGTTACACATGTATTTTGTTAACATACTTGCTCATTCATACGGGACATGTACTGCAGTCGTTTCCCTCATAAGATTGGACAACACAAATATGATTCCATCCATCCTATCCCAGCTGTCTTCAGGCGAGAGGTGGGGTACACCCTGGACTGGTCGCAAGCCAATCACAGGGCACATATAGACAAACAACCATTCCTTACTGGAGAATACTGACTTTATTCTGTTCGAGGTCACCACACAATGGTTATTTTCAAGAGAATCCACGGTTTGTTTTTGTGCCCGTTGTTTCCGTTTCTTGTGGTGGGCAAGGTAAGGTTCTCCCTGGCCTTGTCACTTGGCTAACAAGACTCACTTGCTTGAGGTTGGCAATTACCATCACTGCTACATTCGGAAGCACTTGGCATTCCCTGGTCAGTCGCATTTTGGTAAGACTGCATTTTTGTTGTTGAGGAAACATTAAATTCACTCTTGACTCCAATTTCCTATCTGCTTTATTTTGAGTGCAGCCAGTACAAATTCATTACACCACGCTTTTTACACAAGAAAAACAACTGGACAGTCTGTAAATAAGAAAACAAAATTTATATTTTGATCTAACCTAATAAAATACAATTGTTAAAAATGACCCAATTAATTACCAAAAATATTTTACCTTAAAGTACCATGACTGCATTTTGATGTTTGAATATAGTAGAAAAAATAAACTGTAAACTAACTATGATGATATGAACATTTAAATGTCAAGACGATTCTTTTATATGGTAATGTTATTTTCTCTGCACCTGAATACCTTTCTCTTTTACGTCTATTTATACTGTTGGGCATCCAAAAATCCTTCTTTGCATATGATGACATTTATGATATCACCCAAAGGGAGCCTGAATATGAAAGAAGTGAGACCAATGTTCTCCTGAGGACCCCATATTAAAGCCACAAATAGGAGGGAATGATAATATTTCAGTAAATGGGTTTTATATTAAATCGGTAGCTTTGTTTGAGATTATGGGCTGGTTCAGTCCTGCTTCTCCCAAATAAGATGACCTCGTCTCTGAAGCGAGGGTGCCACATCTCATTGCACAGCAGATGAATGACAAGTAGCTGAGTCTGCATGGAGGCTTTTTTAATGAAATAAAAGAGGGAACAACTTAGGAGAAAAGTTGGTTTTGTCAACCAAGCACATAATTCACTTTGCATGTGGCTTGTAATGCCGTAATTGTAAAGTTCACCTTTGTATCAGAAGTCTGGTGGAGCCAGATGCAGCTATTGTGTAAATATGACACAAACTTGGCACTGTCTCATCCAATTGTGCTGATGTAGCTTGTTTTAATTCTTCTTGGTAATTACCGTACATTGTGCATTGTCTGATTAACAAAGACCTTTTTTTCCCTAGAGCCAATACATTTTATCTTTTTGTAATTTATTATATACTATCTAGAATATATATGTATGAATAGTCAAAAATACAACCGCAATCTAGACCCTCATTGGAAGCTATAGGATGCGTTTATTTCTGCAAAAAGAGGATCTACTGAATATTGCAGTTGATTTTCCTACCTACTTTTGTTTCAATAACTATTGCACACTTTCTGTAAATCATATAAACTTCATTTCACTTCTTATCTATCACTGTGTTTATGCTGCTATATGCTATATTTAACTGAAATGCCTGATCCTAACAACCAGTGATTTACAAAGGAAAATCTTGTAAATGACCTACCACTGTAGGTCAGGATATTGTCCTATAAGCTATATATGCTTTAGTGCAATATCTAAAACAATATGCAGTATCTCATTAGAAGCGGTAAACACGGAAAAATGGCTGTGATTATTATTTTTCATAAAATTCTTTACATGAAGTGCAGTGTTAATAGTTGCAGCATCTGTTCTCATCTGTACCGAGCAATGGCAGTGCACTGCTTTCATCTGAAACACTCGTCTTTGTTCTTTAAAGGAGGTAATGTGTTCAAAAACAGATGCACCGGCCTCGACCTTGGGGCCAGGAAGCATAGGTCAGCAGGTAGAGGAGATCTGCCGGTCCCCCTGCCTGCTGTTGTCACCTCCACTCTCTGATATACTGTATACTCTGTTGCCAAATGCCTCAAATGCCTCACCTTTTCATTTGCTTAATGTAGAGCATAGGAAATGGGACATTAGATCACAGGGAGGGTTTTTGCTACACACACACACACACACAACACAGTGAAAATGTATTAAAAAAATACCAAAAAGGGCAGATTGTCCAGTTTCCGGGGGAGCCGAACGGCACATGGTACGGTTTGTCAGACTGGCTGCCCTTTTATTATCGACATATCGGGCGCCCCAGTAGAAGTACATAAGTGACTGTGACTATGTGGATGTGAAGTGTGTGTGGGAGTTTATATCCATTAACTATACGTGCCAGCAAGTTTTCATAAAGATACCTTTATAATAGGACTGTTTTTTAAAGAAAGGTGTATATAAACTCCTTATTAAAGTTTAAGAGCAGGAATGAAAGTGTTAATATTTTTCTAGTCCATTATGGGCTGATTGCAAGAATATCTTGGAGCAATGTATACCATTTTATGATATTGAGTGCCCTCTCAGTGAACCCACTCACATATGGCCCTCGGATCCATCAAGCGTAATCTCCATCAAATAGGGAGGTTGATGGCTTTCATCAAGAGGAATGATCATCTATAAGGATTCCCATACGAGACTCTTATCTGGACTGCCCCCACCTCCTATTGCCAAGGGAAAATTTCTGCACTCTCAATCACTTGATGTACATTTAACAGCGGTGTTAACAAAGTCTCCATTAGGGTTTGAGTGGGGCTCTGATGGGAAGGGTTGGCGTTTCAATCTCAGATGATCATTTTCACACAAAGTGGAGGTCAATGCATGCTTTGTCCCTGTGGCTCTACATGGGAAGGAGACACAAATCTGTCCACAAATTCGTAAATGAAACCGTAACAGGGTTGAAAAAATAACATACAAGAGCATATGACTTGTATGAAATAAGCAACCTAATTTTCACCCTATACAGTGGTATGAAAAACTTCAAGGCAGGTGCATAAATTTGGGCACCCTTGTTGTTTTATTGATTTGAACACAACATTTGGTTGGTAAGCTCATTGACCCTTGACCTGCATACACAAGTGAAGCCAATGATGAGAACGGATATTTAAGGTGGCCAATTGCAAGTTGCATCTTCCCTGATAGTAGCCTCAAAACAACTGTCAAATGACCGCAAAGATTGTTTAACATCATGGTTTAGGGGAAGGATACAAAAGCTAAGCTAAAGCTTCCACTCTGAGAAACATAACAAGTGCCTTTAATTGAAAATCTGTGGTGTGATTTAAAGCGGGTTGTCCATGCTTGGAAACCATTAAACTTAATTCAACTGGAGATGTTTTGGCAAGAAGAATGGTCAATAATACCTTCAACCAGAATCCAGACCCTCATTGGAAGCATTTATTTCTGCAAAAGGAGGATCTATTAAATATTGATGATTCATTTTTTTTATTGGGGTGCCCAAATTTCCGCACCCGCCTATTTTTGTTTAAATAATTATTGCACACTTTATATAAATCCTATGAACTTCATTTCACTTCTTATCTATGAGTGTGTTTGTCTGCTATATGATGTATTTAACTGAAATGGATGATCCCAACAACCAGTGATTTATAAAGGAAAATCTTGAAAATTATCAAGGGTGCCCAAACTTTTTAATGTCAAATGAACACAGGAATGAAATTCAGGGTGGTATTGGCAATACCGATTGAACATATGAACATAGAATATTTCAAATCATAGGATTATTAAAGCAGACCTATCGTGCATGTTCCACTTTTCTGACCTATAAATGTAGTTAGAATGTTGTGCTGTCAGAAAAGTAGTGTTTTCTGCCTTCTTTGAATCCCACCAGGACCTGTGATGTAAATGTGTGGTGGGTTTGGCCGTTCTTCCGGACCAGAAAAGTGTCATTTCAGCAACTTGAAAAAACGAGATTTAGAGACAGCTGAAAAAAAAACATCCAAAAACTGATCCTGTCGGAAGAGTGGTGTTTTTTGCCTTCTTTGGCTCCTGCTGGGACTCCTGATGAATGTGTGGTGGGCTTGGCCCACCTCCCGGACCAGGAAAGTGTCATTTCAGCAGTTAAATGCGATTTTGCGACAGCTGTGACCTGAAAAAAAAAAAACAGCCAAAACTTGACCCATTGGAAAGTGGATTTTTTTTACATTTTTGGGTCCTGCTGGGACCCCTGATGAATGTATGGAGCGTTTGGAAGTTCTTGATTGGCCAGCTGGGCCTGAAATTTTCCATGAGAGTGGCGACACACCACCTCAGCAAGCGAGGGCCCCACTGGTCCACCATGGGAGTGACTTATGCATCAGGGTTGTTTGTTCCTATGAGGGCAGAAAGTGTGACGTTCATAAAACGTATGCGAGGGTTCCCGTTTTGGGTTACTTACAATAGAAATGCAGTTAAAAATCACCTTTCTTTAAAACAATATTTTTGTGAATGTTTATTGAATAAAGGTGACAGAAAGTATTCACTCCTCTGTTTCCTATACTGGAAGGATAAGGAAGGAGAAAATAGGAAGGAGAGAAAACACCAAATAAGAGCGAAACTGCAGTCTGGCCTACATGGAAAAGGAACATCATATGGCCTCGGAAAATGTTTAAATTAAAAGATATACAGTCTTAAAGTTTCCTTTTAAACCTTGATAAGCCATTTCTTAAAACCTCCCAGTCAAAATAGTTATGACTATCAGGAAATATATAAAAATGTATTTGCCAATATGATAAAACAATCTATAACGGAAACATTAATAAGAAGAATGTACCTCTTTGGCGACACAAGCATTGGTGTTATGGCCTGGTTAATTCTTGTTGTCATGAAAAGTCGAACTTGCTGCTTCCTCTTCATCTTCATCTTGCATCAGACAGTCGTTATGTTCCCTGCAGCGGAAGACAGTTTGTGAGCCTTTGATACTATACCTGTTCCCTTATGTCGAGAAGAAAAGATCTATCCTTGAATGACTGGAGAAATCTTTGAAGCATGCAATGCCAGAATCATTTATGCAAGGCAGGAATGTGCACACTAAGAACTTCTTTACAGCTTCAGCTTTTATTCCACTGGAGCGCAAACATCTTAGAAATAACTGGGAGACGTGCATGACAGTGAGTGCTCAAGCTTTCTGTAGATCAATTTTAGAGAGACGGCTGGTTGTGCTTTTTGTCCTCAGCATTCAGTGATTGACACACATTATTGACATGAACCTGGACCTGTAAAGTATCAACTAATTATCATTACAAATGACTGAGCCCTGTGACAGCCATCCAAAATGATGAATTGTTTATGTTAAAATGTTACTGTTCACCACATCCAATGATCTCAAGGGCATAAAAATTGTTTTCTTGAAGCAACGAGAAGAAAGCGAGACATTTACGAAAAATTCAAGTCCAGAACTACTGAGAAGTCATCTACTGCACATAATCCACAATAGTTGCTGGAGACCACACGAGAAAAAAAACTTGTCTGGCTGCAATAACTGTAACATTTTTGTGGAAATGACATCATTCTGTCCATTATAGGAGGAGGAAACCCCCCCCCCCCCACACACCTGGCCTATGTTGTTTCCTATTTTAACTAACATTTCAATATACAAGTTGTATTAAATTGTACTTCATTATTCTCAAAGAAGGAGAGTCTCTGTTCTAAGTATAATAGTGTGTGAACCTTTATTGTTTGGAATTAGAAAATTATAGGTTTGGAGATAAGAGCAAAATACTAACCGGCCCCATGGCAGGTTATGAGATGGTGGCAGTAGCTGATGTACTAGGATAGATACGTTCTTTACATCCCAGTCACTACTGTAACTTGTATTATTCTTCAGCCTTTTATGGATAATGTGTTTTTTTATCTAAGCGATACAAAAGATTATTATTAAGTTATTCTTACTTGCTTGCAATACAATTAAACTGCACATATTGGACTGGCCTTTTATTGTGGCCACCTTGATTCACACCTGTGCTGTAACCACACTGCCGAGTCAGCATCTTCAAATGCCACACTTGTGAGGAGGATAATTTATGAATGCTCACTAAAACTTGAAAAAAAAACAATGAGTCTTGGAGTTCAAAGCTTGGAGATGAATCTTTTATCTTTATATTTTTCCCTCATTCAGCGGTGCTTTTTTATCCAACACTAGTATGATTAACAGCGAGAGGACAGAGTATTGCACACACAGCTCTTCATGTTGTTTTTTTTTCAGTCACAGTTGGAGGAAGGGGAAGAATAATACATCATTAGCACCTGCATTTCAATTCAAGGGCGCAATGTCTCTGTTTTTCAATGAGGAATGACTTCCATGTAGAATATCAATGTTTCAAAGTGTATTGCTAACGGTCTTACCCTGCAGAATGCTGCTGGCTTTTCTGTTGAATTGTAAATATTTGAATGTGGTCTGGGTCATACCATTGGGCTTGAAGAAAATTACTTGTGACAACACGGCCTGGATGACAGAAGGTGTCGATTAGTTGACAGAAAATGATGTCTATTAAAACTTAAGCAAGGGGTCTAAGTCACTGAAAAAGTTTCAATGACATTCCCCCAGGGCAAAAGTTAATGTGATCTAAAATTAATAATAACATGATTTTTTGATATTAATAAATCCTATGTTATGCTGTTTAGTTATTCCATTAAATTTGCAAGGAAGACCTCTAAAGACCTTTTACAGCTGAAACAATCAATGATGCAGGCGGTTATGTTGTCATGAACAGCAGCTCTGTGTAATTTAAAGACACTTTAAGGACATTGTCGGGATAAGAGCAGTAACGAGCATCACTGAGGGAGGTTTCACGAACGGATGAGGCAATCTTTTGACAGGACCAAGACCCCTGATAACCAAAGCTAACAGATCTGTCAACTCTATTTGTCCATCTTTTCCAAATGCATAATTCTACATGTCTGAAAGCCAAATGGTCTGTGCTTGATATCAGTTTGATATCTAAAACCAAATGTGACATAGATGGTAATGGCGTTTGGCCTCATGCATTCAGGCCGCATATCCGAACTCCCTGACGCCGCTTGTTACTCATCACCCTCCTCTACGCCTGTAAAGCATCCTGCACAAGACGGGAATCAAAGTGAGGTCAGAATGATTGAATATAATCATGTGTCTTATCATGTTCACAATGATATGATGTGACACCATGATGGAAATTCAGGGTGAGCGGGCGAGTGAAGACAAGAAAGCGATTTAAATGGTGTTTAAACAGGAAAAGACGCTTGAAGCTCACTGTGGGAGCTGCGTCCACCGGGTACTGGTCTGCTCTGATGAAGGCGACACAACGGTTTGAAAAGTCTTGTGTGGAGAGAGAGCTTGACAGAGTAAATGCAAGGTTAGCATGTGCTGCATAAAGCATAGCCAACACTTATCACATCCTTACATCCAAAGCCATCCATCCTCAGGAGATTGCAATAACTACTTGCTCACTTTACATATTCAACCAGATTCTGTATCATCCGGCATTCATTTTAGTCCTTCATCATAATTAATGTAGACTGTTGTGTCAGCAAATATAAATTAGGGGAAAAACCCTATTACTCAAAATGAATATTTGCATATTACAAATGAGTGTGGCCCTTTATTAAAACCAACATATTGAGTAATTTATTTCCTCCAGTCATAAATGTGGTATCACACAATCTCTTGGAAATAAAAAGAAGCATTAATATTTAGACACAGGAACTGCAGTGTGGTGAAAAATCGCCCTCAATAACAGAATAGAATTCAAGCATAAACCCAGTTTGAATGGATCTGGGTGTTGCAGTCACTCTTCAGCTCCCAGTTAGAGTACAGTGTCGTGGTCTCAAACGTTTTAGCTGTGAGAGCTACTTTTACAAAATGAAAATGGAGAAGAGCTACTCATTTTTGTGTCATTTATTTTAATAGCTTATTTTAACCCAAGCAGAGTGAATACACGTGTTGTAGCAGAACATTAATATGAACAAAATGTCTCCTCCCTGAAATGTCTCCTACCTTAGCGTGCTGTGAGTAATCCCAGGAGCCAAGTTGTAAGGGCCTTTTATCTCCCTGGTAGGATGACCAATGATAAACAGGTCTTAGGTGAGGGACCAGACAAAGAGTGGCTAAACATAAGAGAAGAATCACTGGACGCGGGTCACGGGGGGCCCCCTTTAGAGCCAGGCCTGGAGGTTAGGTACTATGGAGAGCGTTTGATGGCTGGGCACAGCCCAAATAAACAGTGTGCAGTGTAAGGCCTTGTCCAGACATAGCAGGGTATTTTTAAAACTACATATTTTCTCCTCTCCAGCTGAGAACCATGGCCTCAGATTTGGAGGCGAGTCTCATGCCAGAAGCCTCACATTTAGCTGAAAAGCATCCCAGTAAATACTGCTAGATACTCTAGATTAGTGCATCAGGACCACATAATCGATGTATATACTATAGCTTATCAAAAGTCAAAGAGAGGTACAACTAGTAAGTAACTAGGGGCTGCAGTGAACTGAGCGCTAGATGGTTTCAATGTTACTGCAGACCTGCCAACATGTACACATTTAAAGTACTCAACATGAAATTTGACTCTTGAATACGCTTGTATGCTCTTCATTTGGCATTTTACTGGTTTCAGTTTCAGGTTCAGTATGTCCAGTACAGATAAATGAATAGAAATGATCGGTTTCTTAGTATTTCAAACCCTGGGGGGTGAAAACATTTCTGTGCATTAGTGGGGGCATGACAGAAAATAATTGAGAACCACTGGTATAATCATTTGAAAAGAAACAAGAAACTCTTTTTTTACATCTTCAAAAGCAAATCTCAATCAAAATAAAGTTAACTGCTTATTGTTGAGGTAGTGTTTTAAATCCTTTAAAATGAATTATTACATGTTATCATCAGTGTACGTATTAATATATGATCACAGCATGGATATCAAGCAATGCAACATTGTTATAGGTTTATTTTTAGAGGGCTTCATAGTTGAAATAGGTATATCCTAATGACAACATTGTAAACTGGCTGAAATGAACTTGTTTTCTCATGTTATGATGTACAGAAAAGGGAAAGACATAAGTTTCACATGAGAAATCTGAACGATTACCTCGGGAAGCCGTTCGGCTTGAAGTTAACTTGAAGTTATAAAAGTATGTTTTCTTGAGCATACTTTATTTTTAATTGCCTCAAGCTATAACAATGTAATCCCTTTTATAAAGAGTGCCAGCATATAATTTAGTTTGAAATCAACTGACATTAACAAGCCGCATGTTTACAAAGCTTCCTCTGTGTGGATGATCAATTGGAGTCATCCAAGTGTGGCCTCACCTGTGCAGCTTTTAAGTCTCTTGGGTGAAAACTGCGTGTCTCACTATGTGTGACTCTCTTGTGGGAATTTTTTTTTTGGGGGGGGGGTTCAGCAGGGCCTCTGGGAAGACATTATTGCCCACCCAATGATCCCCATGGGTTCTGTCTCACTATGTTTTTGCCAGAGCAGACTCAATGCCATTTGTTAATCCTTGTTTCCTATTACCTTTTTTACACACATGTGATTCTTCCTTAGTACCCATTGTCAACGTCCACAAAAAATAATTTAATTGGTGCAAAACACCAGTCTGAAACCCTACACCAGACGTCTTCAACAGGGTTATTCTGCATTGGCATTTTTCTTTTTATTGATTAGACATTTTTTTTAGATTTTCTTAGCTAGTGCTTCACTTTAACTTGCATGGTCCACAAATTGAGAGTCCAGAGTGCTTTCCCTTGAGCAAGAGAATGGGTTTTTACCTCAATATTATTATCACATATAAACATTTTAAGCGCATCACTTACGTCAACATATACGTCTCAAATATTTGGATCCGAAATGGTGGTGGACATAAATAATACACTGATACACTGACAATCCATCATTCATATTGCAGCCAATTCTACTCAAACAGACTCGAGGGCTTAAATCCGAGGCATGAAACACATCAATATGACTCTCATTATGATCTCACCTTAGGAGACAGTTGACCTATCTGTGTTAAACATCCAATGAAGATCGTTTGGCCAGAGAATAGCTCTCACAGTGAATGCCAGTGAACATACATACATTACTGGCATTTGGAAGAACATTTGTAAGGTCAGGTCACTGATGTTGTGGCATGGGCCATGGCTCAAAATCAATGTTGTCATTTATTGCAAAGATGTTGATTGGGATTCGTCTTCCCACAAGTTGGAAGCATAAAATTGTAGAAAACGGGCAAGTCTGTTAAATAATGAAAACTCAATACGCGTCCAATACATAAAACTTTCAACAATATTGTATCATATTCACTACCTCAGTTGGGGAAAGATTCCATCCTTCCAATTGATTAGCATTGTTAGCATGGGCAGAGTTTTAGTGCCATGACAATAGGGGAATAGCACAAGTAGCCTTCCATGCATTTGTGACACCTATGGGTAGAAATGGGTCATCAGCTGGGGGCGACCAGTCATTGATGTTACGCTCTTTTAACCCTAGTATATCTCCTGGTGGCAGAGCGATGGTAGAGATCTCTCTAGATGACCCCCTTCTGATGCCGTAGGTGTTTTCTGGCCCCCAACTCCTGTGTTTCCTCCCGAGCCACAGCCAGAATCTGCCTTTTCCTCAGCTAGTTCATTGATGGCTTTCTGTTGCACCAATCCTTTGCACCCCACATCATGGAGTAGATGACCAGTTGAAGCTCCAACAAAGCCCCTACACTTCACCTCAACAGGGCAAGTAATGGCTTTCCAACCAGCCTCCCTGCACTCTGATGCTAGGTCTGCATATTTGGCATGCTTCCGCTCGTGCACTGCTTATGAGTTCTCCACCAACAGGACCGTCTTGCGAGCTACCGACCACAAAACCAGGCCATTTGGATAGTGAGCAGAAGTTAATTGATGTATCGATAGGTTTCTACTTCCAGTTTAGTGTAATATCCCTGGGCTTGATAGCACTCCCAATCTGTATTTGAGTAGCATTGTTGGACAAATAACTTTGATTTTAACCTCATCTGCTGTGCTATTCCAAAAGAAACAGTAGTAAATAATATTTTCGACTGCTATATTAGCATATGAAATCACCTCTCATTGACCATTAACGTTACGAGAATGGTATGCCATAAAAAAAACTGATATTTATTGGAAACCCACTGAACACAATCTAAATTCATGCTTTAAAATGCCATCGCCGCATCCATTGTGTTGCATGTATTTCATGTCACAGCACTGCTTTGTCAATGATCCTTGCAAACGGACTGTTTTAACCATAAAGTACATCACACGGAACATGTTCCATACTGGCTAATGGGGATGTGTGAAGCCGTTAAAGCACTTAGAGCTGATCCCTTAGATCCTATACCTCACACACCAGTTACCCCAATTTTCTCATTTTCACTTCATTGCACCCAATTCACAAATTCTGTGCCCTCTCAAACCTCTATTGTCAGCAACGACCAAACCTGTTTCCCGCCAATTACAAGAAGTCGCCTTCCCATTAAGCTTCTATTACAATCAGGATGATAGCTTAAATGTGCTGATGGTTTGTCAAGTCATGTATAGAAGGTCTGTCGGAAACTGACAATGTAATACATCATACTTTGGATTACTGTCTAAAGACATTTTGTGTCCAGAGGCATCATTTAAAGAAAGTCATTCATCACTTATATTGATTTGTGTGCATTTTGAATTGCTTTCTACATGTAAAACTATAATTGTGAAACATTAAACATGTTTTGTTTTATAATTTTTGGCTTTCCAGAACAGATTACAGGCTGGGCTCTCCCTTTAGAGATGAGGTGAGAAGTACTGCCACCCAGGAGAAACCGCTGCTCCTCCACATTGAGAGGAGTCAGATGGAGTGGCTCAAACATCTGGTCGGGATGACTCCCACACACCTCCATGGTGTTCAGGGCATGTCCAACCAGTAGGAGACATTGGGGCGACCCAGGACACGTTGGAGAGACTGTCCTGGGAATGCTTCGGGACCCACCGGGAAGATCTGTATGAAATAACCGGAGAGAGGGAAGTCTGGACTTCTCTGCTTCGGCTGCTGCCGCCACGACCCGATCTCAGATAAGCGGAAGAAGATGGATGAATAGATACTGCTTTATACCACCAGAACTAATTTCCTGTGCCACTAGAGTCTTAACGTGTTTTCCCACTTGATATGCAGGGTTTGATTAAACCAAATTCCGATGTGTTTGTTTGGTCAGTTGTGAAATCAATCATCTAACCTCCAGTGCGGTCTTGAGAGACGGGTCTTCATTTGAATCCTGGTGTGGTTTGGTTTACTTCAGCTCAAATGTGAACACTACACGTACCACAGACACCAGCATTAAAATTACAGCAAAAGGAATGTATAAATTTGAAATATATAAGAGACAGTACGTCAAAAGCGCTCTGCTCTCTCTCTTTGTGTGAGTGCTTCCAGAGTGCAGCCTGAAATATTCCTTCTGTCGCAGATTGCATTTGGATTTATTGGCGATGCCACCAGACACTGCATGTTTGATAAGAAACAGACAGAGAGAAAGGAACAAAAAATAAAACCAACAGCATTGTAGAAAGAATATCTTTAAAGTTACAAATTACAGGTGGTCCTTGGTTTACAACATTCCGCTTCATGGTTACAGAGGAGAAGGTTGATGATCAGCAATCTCGTTATTGCAAAAATAAAAACTACTGTTGGACAAGGCACACCAAAACAACTGTCCTCTCGGCACACAGCCAAGCACAGTCAGGACTCAAGGATGGCAGGAAACCACAAAATTCTGTAATAACTTTCCAGTGGTCTTTTTATTGACATGGAAGCTTTGGCTTTTGTCTTTCTTTTTACTGCTTCATTTTATGTTTTATTACTATATTTTATGTCCTTTGTGTGTTCTGTTTACAGTGAAAGTGACTTAGGACTTTAGGTATGATTTTAGTAGAAGACAGGACTGTTTTCTTCCTACAAACAACTGCTTTTGCTTACTGTATCAAGATAACACTTAATTTAGGTATACATATTTTACGAATGGAGTCAATTCCTTCCACTGTGTGCAACTAAGTGTACTTATTTGAGCCTCTCAGTGGGAAATACAAGAAAACTTGACTGATGTACAGTGAAGAAAATAAGTATTTGAACACCCTGCTATTTTGCTATTTCTCCCACTTAGAAATCATGGAGGGGTCTGAAATTTTCATCGTAGGTGCATGTCCACTGTGAGAGAGATAAACTAAAAAGAAAAATCCAGAAATCACAATGCATGATTTTTTAACAATTTATTTGTGTGATACAGCTGCTAATAAGTATTTGAACACCGGAGAAAATGAATGTTAATATTTGGTACAGTAGCCTTTGTTTGCTATTACAGAGGTCAAACGTTTCCTGTAGTTTTTCACCAGGTTTGCACACACTGCAGGAGGGATCTTGGCCCACTTCTCCACACAGATCTTCTCTAGATCAGTCAGGTTTCTGGGCTGTCGCTGAGAAACACGGAGTTTGAGCTCCCTCCAAAGATTTTCGATTGGGTTCAGGTCTGGAGACTGGCTGGGCCATGCTAGAACCTTGATATGCTTCTTACGGAGCCACTCCTTGGTTTTCCTGGCTGTGTGCTTCGGGTCGTTGTCGTGTTGGAAGACCCAGCCACGACCCATCTTCAATGCTCTGACAGAGGGAAGGAGGTTGTTCCCCAAAATCTCACAATACACGGCCCCAGTCATCCTCTCTTTAATACAGTGCACTCGTCCTGTCCCATGTGCAGAAAAACACCCCCAAAGCATGATGCTACCACCCCCATGCTTCACAGTAGGGATGGTGTTCTTCGGATTGTACTCTTCATTCTTCTTCCTCCAAACACGCTTATTGGAATTATGACCAAAAAGTTCTATTTTGGTCTCATCTGACCATAAAACTTTCTCCCATGACTCCTCTGTATCATCCAAATGGTCATATGCAAACTTAAGACGGGCCTTGACATGTGCTGGTTTAAGCAGGGGAACCTTTCGTGCCATGCATGATTTCACATCATGACGTCTTAGTGTATTACCTACAGTAACCTTGGAAACGGTGGTCCCAGCTCTTTTCAGGTCATTGACCAAGTCCTGTCGTGTAGTTCTGGGCTGATTCCTCACCTTTCTTAGAATCATTGAGACCCCACGAGGTGATATCTTGCATGGGGCTCCACTCCGATTGAGATTGACCGTCATGTTTAGCTTCTTCCATTTTCTAATGATAGCTCCAACAGTGGACCTTTTTTCACCAAGCTGCTTGGTAATTGCTCCGTAGCCCTTTCCAGCCTTGTGGAGGTGTACAATTTTGTCTCTGGTGTCTTTGGACAGCTCTTTGGTCTTCGCCATGTTACAAGTTAAAGTCTTACTGATTGTATGGGGTGGACAGGTGTCTTTATGCAGCTAACGACCTCAAACAGGTGCATCTGATTCAGGATGATACATGGAGTGCAGGTGGACTTCTAATGGGCAGACTAACAGGTCTTTCAGGGTCAGAATTCTAGATGATACACAGGTGTTCAAATACTTATTTGCAGCTGTATCACACAAATAAATTGTTAAAAAATCATGCATTGTGATTTCTGGATTTTTCTTTTTAGTTTATCTCTCTCACAGTGGACATGCACCTACGATGAAAATTTCAGACCCCTCCATGATTTCTAAGTGGGAGAAATAGCAAAATAGCAGGGTGTTCAAATACTTATTTTCTTCACTGTATATGCATGGATAAGTGCCCTGTGGGTGTACTCTGAAGCTATTTTGTGGTTGTTGTTTTTTACTTTACTTTTTTACTTTATACTTACACAATACTGCAAGACTGTACTTGTACTCCCTTTTGCTTTAACTCCATGTTTTGTCATCTTGCATTCCACAGTATAAATATATTAAATGTGTCTCTCTTCCAGTTTAAGAAGTAAGAGTAAAGACTATGGAAGCATAAAGGCCAGGCTGCATTCCTCCATGTGGAAGTGACAGCTGTCATGTTCAACTGCTGAGTGTCACTTGCCTATGTTGCCCACACAGACAGCAATGCTTTCTTAACGCACAACTGTCAAGAACCACCACCATGGTTTGAGTCTACCATTGAGGAGAAAACAGTCTCTTTAGGGTTCTCTTGGAATCTTTTTTTTTGTCTATCATTCAAAAAAATTGAACTCAAGGAGCTTGTGAACTTATATGAACAGGATCTCTATCTTTTTATGGCTCTGTGTGCAAAAATGGGCTCAGTAAAACTACACACGTGACCTGATTTGTGACTGTGAATCTGTGAGCAAACAGGTACACTCTGGTACAGACAAACAACACTTGGATCATTTAGAGCAGGGGTGGGCAAACTACGGCCCGGGGTCACCAAGTGTTTAAATACGGCCCACACGTTCTTTCCAAAGTATTTAATTGAAACTTAACATAGAACCTGACATCATTGCTTGAGCCAACCTTTTGATGGTTTAGGTAGCTTTTTTTTATCAATTTGTTCATTTCATGTGGTCTGCTGTTTACAAAGGGCTCCTAAAAAAAAGGACTCGAGCACATATAACAGGTTGCATGACACTTTTACAGATACGATAATTCCAGGTGGACTGGTAAAATATATAGTCTGGCCCCCCGTCAATTTTGTTAAATCACTGCGGCCTGCGAGTCAAAAGGTTTGCCCATCCCTGATTTAGAGACTCCAGCAAGGGTGTAAAGAAAGTCCAGTACTCCTCGACTAGGAAGAAAACCACATACCGTTCTATCCAACTGTCTGGAATAGACTTTCCCAGGAAGGCTGAGGAGTCTGATCCCCTTCTACAGTAGTTGGAACACACCCTCCAGTCACCCTTCTTGAAAAGGGGGACCACCACTCTGGTCTTCCAATCCAAAGGTACTGTTCCCAACTTCCTTGCAATGTTAAAGAGACGTGTCATCCAAGACAGTCCCTCAACATCCAGAGCCTCGAGGAAAATCGACTGCGGGAAAATGAGAAAGACAATGGGGATAGATAACATTGATGACTTTACCATAAAGGACGACAAACTCTACAGCTGGGAGGAATTAACAAACACAGTAAACCCTTGCTCTTCATACTTTGAATTTCGTGGCTTCACTCGATCACACTTTTTCAATCATATATTAATAAAAATATATTTTTAAAAAACCTGAGATTGCAACACATCCTCTCGGGGTGCTAAAGAAGCTAGCTGAAATCTTTTCTTTCTCTGGGTCATCCCCACAAGGACAGAGGCAGAGCTGACGTTCCATGGAAGGAGGAGATGGATGTTGATTTTGAAAGAAAGAAGGAAAAATACTCAGACCTGGCAGCTGGGTTGCCCAAAGCAGAATGGAAACCAGTCATATTTCCAGTTGAAGTTGGGTGCTGAGGTTTCATTGGGACCTCCGGTGTCCCTGGGAGTTACTTGACCCAAGCTAACAAAGCTACTTCAAGATCTTGTGGAGGTAACTTTTGGCTGTCTGTAGCCATCCACATTGCAGTAGAAACATTCATTCATTTCCTACCGCTTATCCTCATGAGGGTCACGTGGGGGGTGCTGGAGCCTATCCCAGTTGTCTTCAGGTGAGAGGAGGGGTACACCCTGGACTGGTCGCCAGCCAATCACAGGGCACATATAGACAAACAACCATTCACACTCACATTCATACCTATGGACAATTTGGAGTCGCCAATTAACCTAGCATGTTTTTGGAATGTGGGAGGAAACCGGAGTACCCGGAGAAAACGCACGCATATGAAGTGAATGAGAGCCAGATGCAGGCATCTATGTCTATGTGGCTCTTGAGACATAGGTTCCCAAACTTTTCTGTAATTACAAAAACGTCCCATTTATATATAAGAAATTGCTCAAATTCACTCATCACGGTTGAATTGGACCCAATTAATTGTAATAAACGAGGGAAAATCAGCAAGTCTTACAAACGCATCCTACATTCTAACACAATGAGGGATGTAATGTGTGACTCTTTGTTACTGATTTTGAAGGTAGTCTGTCAGTCGATATTCTTTTAACCTGTAGAAACATGTAAATCAATCAACAGATAAATTTAAATTTTTCTTATTTTTCTTTGCTTTTCATTTTTAGAGATACAGTAATAGGTATGTCAATTTTAGCCTTGGTGACTGAACAAAACATTATTTATCTTTTTGTTCACCGTGTGTGCCTTAATAAATAATTCACCATTCCGTTGTCTAAAATTACCTTATGCAATTTCAGTGCCTGACAAAAATCAAGAATTTCCCACTTAGGAGCCCATAAATTAACTTGTCAATTTATTTATGTGGACTGGCTCTGCAAATACGTATTTGTTGACCAAACACCGAAAAGTATTTTGCTTCTGATAAGACAGCAAAAAGACAAAATAAAAGACTGAAACCATTAACTTTTAAAATGTCACCACAGCTTTAAGTGCTTATGAAGAAATACCAGTGGCTTAGTGACAAAAATCCATTGTCTGTCTACCAGGATTTATTTTTTAAAAAGCTGTCAGCCAGAAACACTTTCCCCTCACAAATTAGTCAACCCTCGCAGTTCCGGAAATAAAAGAACACTCAAGTTGAGTTTGGGGCTGAACTGTAACATCACCTTCTGAAATGTAGCCTGTGCAGTACCTCACAAAAGTGACTTCCATTTCTGTAAATAATATTAGATATTTTCATGGGAGAACACTGAAGAAATGACATGTTGATGCAATGTATAGACATTGGTGTACATCCTGTATAACAGTTAAAATATACTGTTCCCTTAAAATAATTCAAAAATATGGTATAGTGTTTACGATATGCGCTACGATTTGATTTTATATTGATACGTTCGTTGTATTGTTACATCATGCTTTGTGGAAGGTGTAAGTGTTCTAACTGACAATGTTTGGAAGAACACAGAGTTGGAGTATACCCCATCCACTCGCTCTGTGTTATGTCACCATTATATCATATCCTGGTCATCCCAAAAATGCTGGTACGTAAATGGCAAACTGTGAAGAAAAAAAGTGCTTCATGAATTCAAATCTTCTTGCTTTCCTCTGCATGGCAGGGTATTAATGTTTGACCAATTAGAAAATAAAACAGACACACCTTCACGAAGCTTCACGAAGCTTCACGAAGCTTCACTGATACCTGAATTGGCTTGATTTTATTTACACAAATGACTTGTTGTCCTTGTTTGGTATAATCTGGTCATTTTGGTACAAGATGAATGGTGGCTTCTGACCATTGCTATCTGGCTTGCATTTGGGATCTGTTAGACTTTTGTGTCATTTTGTTACAAAGTTCTAATGACAACACCAAACGCCAGTTCAATGTGTCATCCGCAGCTTCTGTCAATTTTCTGGCACTCATGTACAAATTATGACACCTTATTAGACTAGCATCAGAATCAATATTGACTGAGATCCATTCCGAAATAAAAGTGAACTTGACAGCTTTTTCACAATTTTAATGGTTCATCAGAGCAGTTGGAAAATTGTGTGATGTCTTTCCCAAAGCGTTCATGCGAAGCAATCAAAGTTAGAAAAACCCTTTTGATTCCTAATGCTCTATAATAAGAACTGCCTTGTGTGGCTTGGGTGGCCAAAAGATGACTCAAGTCATAAATCCTGAATATAATTAGCTTTTAAGCCATCTGACATTCCAGTTCATTTACTACAGTCTTCAGATTCATGACAGGTGTGAACAGTAATAAATTGTCGCCTGTAGAAATACATGCTGTCTCCTTGACCAAAGCTAAACCAGCAGAGGTTTTGAGGTTGTAAGCACTTTTTTGACAGTTTGTGTCAAAGCTTTGAGTTACAATAATAATAATTGTAGCACTCTTGTTTCTGTACCTGCTGCTTGGTGGCAAAATACAGACGACCCCTAGCTGGAATTACTATACACAAAATAATGATTTGGGGGTGCACAGTGGAGAGTGGTTAGCGTGCCGGCCACACAGCTAGGATACCCGGGTTTGATTCTCCACTCTGCCATCTCTGTGTGGAGTTTGCATGTTTTCTCCGGGTACACCGGTTTCCTCCCACATTCCAAAAACATGCTAGGTTAATTGGTGACTCCAAATTGTCCATAGGTATGAATGTGAGTGTGAATGGTTGTTTGCCTATATGTGCCCTGTGATTGGCTGGCGACCAGTCCAGGGTGTACCCCGCCTCTCGCCCGAAGACAGCTGTGTGCTGACAATCCCTGTGTGCATTGTTTGTATTGCTCTAATGGCTTGGAGAAGGAATCCCTGCCCACTTCCCTTCACACTGTGCAGGCGTGACAAAGCTAAAATAAACATTTCTACCGTGTGGAGTGATATAAACTGAAAAACATGTCACGAAAAATATCTTGTGGGTGTAGCCTGTTAAAAAGCTTAAATTTAATGCGACATTTGAAGAACAAACAGTTCTTCAGTGAGTATGGTGAGTTTTCTAGGCTCACGGTGCTGCATCAGTCAAACTGCAGCAAACGCAACCAAAACACTGGACAACACTTGCTCATATGTTTGTGACAGTCAAGGAAAAATAACTGAAAAATGGAATGGATAGGACTAGTCCAGCCTTTGTCAGCTGCAGAAGACACCGGGTCCGTTGACTGCTCTCTCATTTGGAGACCAAAAACTGTTGCTTAAAATGTTAAATGTAGTATTTGCAGTGAAAACATCAACAAGATGATTTTTTGCACCATTCTGTAAATGCCAACCCAAGTGTTTTGCTTTGACATCTTGCCACGTCAGATTGTTATCACTGCTTTCCAAATATGCATCCATCAAGCACTCATATCATAACATTAAAGCTGCCTATTTCCAGAAAAGTCTCCTAGCGATGTCCTGGAGCAGATTTAATTAAATGAACAAGTTTTTCATCAGAAACTGTCAGTCACACAATACTTCTGTCTGTTTCACAATTGGCTGTTTAGAGCAATGACTTTGGTGAGATGACTCACACAAAAACTTGGCTCCAAAGAAAGGACTTAACTCAAAGGCTACCGGTATTTTGAAACTCACAGTATAGTACAATATGGATTAATTTCTGTTATCCCACAGTAAACTTGAATTATATTGACTTTGTTATGAGTACACATCCCTTACATTTCAGCAACCGTTTTCTATACATTCTCAAGTCATGTTAATATAGAAATTAAACTTGGATATTAGAATAGTCTGGGTGCAGCTTAGAAACCAGATATACTTACTGTCCTCTGAAATATCAGTGATGTGCAGTCAAGGGAGGCAGTTGAAGCCATTCATAATGAAAAAAAACATGGTCGCTACGCTTATGTATGGAGTATTATTTGACTTTATTTGATGCTTTGCTGTGATGCAAATTTGGAGCAGTCGGACCGGAGCAGGAGGGGATGGAAAAGAAGATAAAAAAGGAAACAGCAATAACAATTGCAATGGCAATAACAGAGGCAAACCAGGGCAGCCTGAGTGAGTCACCATCGTTCACTTCAAAGAACCGTTTCATTCACATCCAACACATCACTAATAAAACTGTGAAGTGTATAAAGTTTAAAGAAGGTTTCTCATACTGAAACACTTCCTAGTTGTCTTAACATGTATGTCACATACATTGGTGAAAATTCTCTAAGGTTCAACAACTATAGCACATGTTGGTCCGGTCCACACAGGAGCCTTTTTGGGATTTGTTTTGGCGAGTTGCCGGGTACTCAGATTTCCTCCCACATTCCAAAAACATGCTAGGTTAATTGACGACTCCAAATTGTCCATAGGTATGAATGTGAGTGTGAATGGGTGGCAACCAGTCCAAGGTGTACCCCGCCTGTCGGCAGAAGACAGCTGGGATAAAAAAAAGTAGTGTCCACACTACTGTGAGTATATAGGTGCATTCCAATGGGAATGGATAACTCAGTGAAAGCGATGTAATCCAAAAGGCACACCCACGCCTGGCGCTGTGAACTGACACACAGAAAGAAGAACAAAGAACACATGCGCATAGGTCCGTCGTTTTCCACTTTCCGAGCCTTATCTAGACTTACGATAAGTGGAACTACTTCTGCGAGTCATTATGGAGTATAAGACAACAAAATATCAGGATATTTTCTACTTGGCTTCTCGTCAAAGCTCACTTCTGGTCACATGACACCAACAAGGTGGTGGTGCGTCAGTGATGTCGTTGTTCTCCTGTAGAGCTATCTACTCAGGAACAAGGAACCCAGAACACTGTTTCCGTGTGGATGAGAAGTTGAAATGATTACATATTTTTTGACCAGAAAAAACAGGATAAAAACTGGATAAAACAGCCCTGTTGAGAGCAGCCTGCTTTGGGGAGGGCTGTCCAATCTCATGCAAATGAGCTACATTCTACTTAAGGGTGTGCCAATGCGAGTAGGCTTTGTGTTACCATGACGACTACTGAGCAGAGATCGGGGAGACAGACACAGAGAGCAGGAGGAGAATCCTTAACAAGTTTATGGCATTTCAATAAATCCAAGTGAAGTAAAGTTCTAGTCTCCTCAAATCATTCATGTTTGCCAAGAGACAGATGGACGTAAAACCGTCTCCTTTCACAACACTAACATTGACTCTAGATAGACTAAATGCAGAGGACATTCTATGAAATAGTCTCATTGGTTCATGGTTGTTGGAAGCCAACAAACCCAATCTAACATTACACACATTCTCTCAGTGATTGCTTGATTGAGACAAAGCAGCGAACAAAGCAGTTCACTGAGCATATCGTCCATATTAAGTATGTTGTTTGACTGGCAGTGATTGACACTGACAGACTTATGCAGAGAATGTAAGATAGAGGAAGAGTGAGAACCTGTCTCTGTTGGATATTTGACATGAAAACATATATGATTCTAGGATTTGTGTCTAGTAGAAAAAAATGATTTACTTACTGGCATCTGAGCACGCTTTTCCACGAATATCCGGGAATATCTGACAATTGAAGTACCTTCCGGTTATACACTTTCAGTCCCAAACTCTCTTTTCTGTGAGGTACATTGTCACCTTTGAAATGTGCCATCATACAAAATAATGTACAGTAACATGCCGAATGGTGTTTTCTGGTGTCCACCAGCTCCAGTGTTGGAGCAGGCATAATATTAAAAATAATATAGAACAACAGAAAATTACTTAAAAAAATTCTAAACTATATAAACATTGCATCCCATGCAGAAAAGTGATGTTTTTTAATGGCAAAAAAGGTAAAGAAAAAAAAAGCCAAAATATGTCAACATTCAAGCACACATCTAACAGAGGAAATATGCCTTTAAATGTTATTAAAATAACAAAATTAACATATGTTTTGGTGTCATCAGACATCTCTTGTTCTCTCTATTGTTGTGCAATCCAGACACTAGCCGACTGTATCGTCATAGAAGAAATGAAAGACTCACATTCACATTTGATGAGTTGCATTAGTTGCTTAAATTATTAACCAGCAATACAGGACTCTCTGGAGAAGCCATATCAGAGTCATGGTAGAGCCAGTAGATAGATATGCGTGATTGGCTTCCTCCGCTTGTTAAAACATTGTAATACTTTTAAACAGCACCTATGTTTGTACAGTTTGAACGACAAGTACTACTTCAATTTGACATCATGTGGCTTGTATGGCAATGGCTACAATAATGCAAAAGTTTGTGCAGGAAAAAACTTTCATAACCGTCTTTTGCTAATTTCCCCATGGAGATGAATAAAGTAACTACCTACCTACCTACCTCTTACTTTTTATAATTATTCACAATGTTTGTAAAATGCTGCAGGAAAAAGCATGATCTCGTAGGAGAGACAAGAAACTGATTAAAAACACCTTAATTACATTTACAACTACAACTAATAATATTGATAATAGGCTGTCAAATGGTTAACATTTACATCAGATTAATCACTGACTTTTTTAACGATTAAATCATGATTAATCACCATTTACAAACTATGTCTAAAATATGCCCATTTGTACTATAGTTGATGGCTAGAAAGATAAATGATGGTATATATACTGTATTTGTATGTATTAAGAGCTCCAAATGAACCTTTGCAGCAGAAACACATGATTTCTGTTGGCATGGCTTAACAAACCAAAAAGTGACAGAAGCTCAATCCTCCATTTTGTTGAGTCAGAGTCAGTATGAACTCAAACAATCCTTACTTTCTTGGACCCCTTCTACACCAAGATGTCACCCTGTCCTCTTGCGGGCTTAGCTTCATATCCTCCGTATATTCAGGCTTATGTAGTTTGCCATTATAACTGATAGCAAACACACATACTTTGCTGCTGTTCCTGATAGAAGTAGCATCAAAAAGTTGTGGTAATTTTGAAAATGACCAAAATACGGCAAAATAATGTAAGTATGACATGTTATCATGAATGTGCCTGTTACTGGTCACAGCATTTATAAATATGATAATTTTTAACTCAAAAATATTTTTTTTGAGTTTTTAGAAGCTTTATAGGTTGAATAGATGAATCCCCTTTACATGCTTTATTAGCTGCCTAGTGCTAGCAGTTTTTCAATATTTAGACCGCACAGTGCAGTTTTCCTTTGGCTATGTTCAATATTCTGTATCGTATTTCCATCAGTCAGGTGTTGGTTTAATAATGGGGCGAAAAGAGAATGTTATTTACTGAAACAAGATTTATTGTGTCGTCTTTAAAAACTTTTAAACACCTCTTTGGAGATTACTTTCTGTAGACATTCTGTCTTTGGGGATTTTTTTTAAATAATTTAATTTGTTAATGTTCTTAATGTAGTCTTTAAACTTTATTACAGTCTGCTAAATAATTCAGCCAGACATATTCAATGTCTATAGCAAGTTTTGGACATGCTGGATTTGGAGCCAACTGATTAGGGAGCCGAATAAAATGCAGACAGCTTTAATAAGACAACTGAATTGATAATGGAGCTGTCAGCAATGGATTCTCACTGCCTTGGGCTGAGAATCTTAACTTCAGCCTTTCCTGCAGTTTGCCTGCTCTCTCTGTGTTTATGTGTGTTTCTCCCCCAATACAAGACCATCTTTTCTAGGAAATCAAACTCTCCAAATCGCCCCTAGCTGCGAATGTGACTGTGAGCAGATATACATCTTTTCTGTCAGCAAGGCTCTGTCTATCTCCAATCCCTCTCACAGCATCTAACCCCCATCCTCTTTAAACAGAGAGGTTAGGGATTTTTGATCGGTAAACAATTGTTTTATCAGTGGGCTGCATGGTGGACTAGTGTAGGCATGTTGACCACACAGTCGGGATACCCGAAAGATCTGGGTTTGAATCTCTGCTGGGCATCGCTGTGTGGAGTTTGCTTGTTCTACCTCTGCGTGCTTTGGTTTTCTCCAGGTTTTCTTCATCCCACATTCCAAAAACAATTTAAATAGCCAAACGTCCCTCTGTCACTCTTTTGTAACACATACTGTACTGTATGTCCGATAATAGTGTAACACCATGACGTCGTCAGAGCTGTGAGAAGCATTTATAACAATCTTCTCAGCATGTTATTAGCACTTGAAGTCCAGACAGACAGAGAATGTCTTTTTTTTCCTGATTAATTATGGCAGTCAGCAACAGCTCGAAACACTTACGAAGTTCAAGTGGCACAGCAATCAAGCTTTGTCGGAACAGTGTGACCACTCCAATTAGTGCTTTTGATTTTTACTGCGCTTTTACTTGTACAGTTAAAAGTAGTTTTAAAATGGTATGGTGTATGCCTGGCTTTACGTATACAGTATGTCTTAGCCAATATACTGGAACAATGATATGTTGTATTTTTGATTGGCATTGCCAGATATATTTTGGCATGTGTATTGTAGTTGTTATACTAGAACAACTACAAACTACTTTTGAGGCTATTTTTTCCAGACAATGATGGTTACATTCTGAAACTTAACATGCATTTGAGCTCAGATTCCTGTATCAGTTTTTAAACATTCTGGAAGAAACATTAAGATTAAGATATGCCTTTATTCGTCCCTCAGTGGGGAAATTTGCATTGCACAGCAGCAAGAGTACAGAATCAGTTAAGCAGTACAAAATACACAATATAGAAAAATAAACAATATAAACAACCCAAGTATTACAGTTTGTAGTAGTACAGTTTGTGTTATATACAATACAGTATGTAGATAATATGAAACGAGATGAGATATATGACCAGTCTATGCACTGAGATCTTGTTAGAGAGTTAATATGAGGCATTATGGAAACATAATATAGTATTTTGTAAGTTTGTCCAGGATTATCCAGGATTTTGATGATGTCTCCTACCATCTGTTTGCTGACGACATTCAGCTGTACTGTTCTTTTAAGGCTTCGGAGATACAAAAATTGAACTCTTTAATGAATTGTTTAGTGCAAATAAAACAATGGCTCGGCGCTAATTCCCTTCAACTAAATTCAGATAAAACTGAGGTGCTGGTGATTGCCCCTGATGAAGTTATTCCAGGGATCAAACAGTATTTGAGTGCTCACAGCCTGTCTTGTAAGTCAAGCCTCAGAAATCTTGGAGTAATTTTTGACAAGGAAATGTCATTACAGCACCACTCAAAGCAGCTCACTCGGAATTGTTTCTTTCAGCTAAGAAAAATCTCGAAACTTCGAACGATTGTATCTAAAGGTGAGCTCGAGATGATAATCCATGCCTTTGTGTCTTCTCGTTTAGACTACTGTAATAGTTTGTTTTCTTGCCTAAACAAAAAAGAGTTGTCTCGTCTGCAACAGGTTCAAAATTCTGCTGCGCGGTTATTGACCCGATGCAACAGAAGGGCTCACATCAGACCGATTCTGAAAGCTCTCCATTGGCTCCCAGTCTCATTCCGTGTGAATTTTAAAATCCTGGTGCTCACTTTTAGAGCCTTGCACGGCCAGGCCCCTGTCTACATACGAGACTTGTTGCGTCCCTATACCCCCTCTCGGAGGCTGAGATCGTCAGATCAAAATTTACTCATGGTCCCTCGTAGTCGTTTTAGGACCCGAGGAGACCTATCTTTTCAGGTTGTTGCGCCGAGGCTCTGGAATGACCTTCCACCCTCCCTACGTTCGCTTGACTCTGTCGATGCATTTAAGAGTAACCTTAAAACTCACTTGTTTTTGCAGGCATACCCAGCTCAGTAGATTTAGGGTATTATGACCATCATATATTTATTTAGTCTATTTTATTGTATACTGTTTTTATGTACTGTTTTATGTCTATTTTTATTGTACATTGTTTTATTGTTTTATTGTATTTTTTATGTGTATTTTAACCCTGTGTTTTGCCTTTTGTGAAGCACTTTGTGACTTTTGTCTGAGAAAGGTGCTATATAAATAAAACTTACTTACTTACTTACTTACTTACTTGTCACAAGACAAGATGAGATTGTGGGAAAAATTATTAGACCAGCCTTGTTTCTTCAGTTTACTTGTTCCCATGAATGCCTGGTACAATTCAAGGTACTTTTGTTTTTACAAATATAACAATGACAACAACAATAGCTCTTAAGAGTGTAATTTAAGTGCCTATATCCAAACATTTCCATGGTTTCCTTGACAATAACAAAAATTCTTCCATCAATAGCTATGACATTGTACTGCAAAAAACAGAGCTTTTATGCACTCATGTTCATTGTATTCTTCAGGTAGCATACTTGTAGTGGTACCAGCCATTAAAAATAACAAGAAATTTAAGAAACAAGGTGAGTCTAATATTTGTTTCCATGACTGTATATTGCAATCTACTAATTCAATTAAGTCAGTTCACTCCGTCCATGCCGTTGATCTATGAAACAAACATGCCAAGGTGCTTAAACCAATGTAGTGCAGAGTGAATCCTCTTCCTACCTGTTTTGATTTGCAAAATGATGAAAACAGGCAGGATTACACATGGAAATAAATGGAGGTTGTAAATTATTCATTTATTAGTTTGTTTATTGTGTGATAAATTCATTTATTATCATCCCAGTCCTGTTCCCCACAAAAATGCTGCAGTATTATGACAAAATTACAAGTTACAGTTGTTAAACATCATTAAAAGTATCATTTCAGGATCTCACAGCTCTGTTATTAAAATATGGTTACCCTAGGTAAACAAAATATTAACAGCTCTCAGTATGATGAAGTGCAGTTGTACGCCACTACAGATATATATATATAAATATATATTACAGACTGGCAGGGAAACTACATGCAGTTACTGCTAATGTGTGGTTTTGATTACCTGATCAAGTTGCAGTTTATTACAAAATGAATTTAATTTCCCCTGTACAGTCATTATAGTGTGTTCGTACTTGATGAGCTTGGTTTGGTACGTATATGCAAACACTCTGTCTCGCTTGATTAAGCGTACTTGAACGCTACATGAACGAAGACGGTGGCGATGATAAAATGACAGCAGAACGCCAAAGCGGAGAGACAATTAATTTCAGTACAGGTGTCAGAGCTGCCGTCTCGTCACAGCCTATTGCAACTTGTGCTTCTCCGTGAAGACTTGGCACGCCACTAATTTGTGTTATTCTTAGTGACTCCCCATTGACACTCTGCCATCGAAACCTGGGAGTCCAAAGGCACAACCAACCAAAACGGAAAGTTAATGGGCAGAAACACGACCTAAGTAAACATCCACCCATCCATTTGTGATGCCACTTGTCACAGGTCATGGATGAGCTGAAGCCTATCCCAGCTGACTGTGAGTGGGAGGCAGGGTATAACTACTGTGTTTTGAGAGAGAGCTGGAAAATGCATTACTAAATCTGAGACTGTTAAATCTTTGTACATATAAGAAAAATGGCAGATGACAGATTTGTTTGCGTTATGCCACCTGTGATTGCAAATTAGAGATGGGATTTAAGGCTCTTTGAACGGACCCTGATTTTGAGTTCCTCTCAAAGAGCTATTGAAAAGATTGTCATATTTTTTTTTTTTTTTCCTCAAGGACACGATCACTGGCAGCAGCTACAGTAAACCTCGGATATATCGGACTCGGATATATCGGAAATTCGCTCACAACGGACAGATAAAAAAAGAACAGATTTTTCTGTAATGCATTTCCAATAAAAATTCATTGCATATATCAGATTTTTTATAACGGATTTCGCCTATTTCGGACAAAATCTCCAGTCCCGTTCCAATTTCCCTCGCATATATCGGATGGCCGCATCGTGGCGCTCCGATTAGCCGAATCGTGACAGGCCGCTATAAACCTCCCTAATAGCAACAAGAAGGCATTTCTACAGATTTGAGAATTTTTTGTTTTATTTCGTTGTACATGCTCATGTACATGTCTGTAATTCATACAAAGATGTTATAATCTTCAGCTTTGGCTGTGAACATGGATCAAAGAAAGTTCCCCCATGGCATTGCGCGTCCGTGTAATGAATGTGGCAGGAAGGGTAGGCCCTAGGTCTACATGAGGCCAAATCCCAAAACAGTAGTGAGGTTAAGATCACGTAGGCCTACGTTATGCTAATCTTGTTGATGTCACTGGCTATTGTCTTTCTCCTGGCTCCAGATTTAGGACAAATATAAAAGTGAGTGACGTCAATAATACTAGCACAGCAGTGAATGAGATCTTAACCTCACTATTGGAAATAACGTAGGCCTGACGGGCGTAACAGGGCCTAGCTTAATTAACAATTTGTTATGCTCAGAGTCCAATAAAGTTAAATTCTCATTACCTTACGTCTCTTTTCATTGCCCAGTCCAGGTACATTGGAAACATAGTCAAGGAAGTGCCTTTTTATAACGGATAAAATCCGATTTACGCATATACCGGATATAAATCCGATATATGCGTAAAACGGACATTTTCCGGTATAGGCATATAACGCATTTCGCTTATATCGGACAAAACCAGTGGGAACAATTGAATCCGATATATCCGAGGTTTACCGTATAATATAACATTTGGTTCAGAATAATTCAAATTGACACACTTACTGTATAAATACAAAATTAGTTTGAAATATTGGAATATATTGAAATATTCTAAATTTTGGTTTGTGGCACAATAAAAACTATGCAGGCTAAAGATAACTGCCATGCAAAACAACTGTACTGTAAAATTTTGCAGATGAGAATATTGTAACAACACAGAAAAAATATACAAATAATAACAATAAGCTGTATATATAAAGAGTGGGACTTTGATTAGCATCATTAATTTTTTCGGAAAGGTCCGACTCTAATATAAACACTATTATTAGTAATTATTAGTAGTAAATATTGAAAAATAAGTTATATAGTATGTAGTATTCTGGCGACTAGTCATCTGTCATATTAGATTAGGTTACCTAACAACTACAATATAAAATAAAATTATGGACAGGATAAAACTGCATAAGATAAATGTTACCGTTTTACCTGGTGTGTGAACACCTGAACTACAGTACTTTACAAACAAGAACTGAACTCCTAATATCAAAGCCAGTTAGGAAAAACTCAGAAGCAGTTCTCAAGAGCCGCTCAAAAGAATCAACTGTTTCATAAACGTCATATCTCTATTGTATATCTGATTTGTGGTATCATCCTTTTCGATGGTTAAAAAAAGACAAAAATTTGGGCAATTCTTAGACAATATTGAATTTTTCAAACATAACAGTATAAAAACAACATACAGAAGTTTAGTTCATATATTTCTTCCACAAACTAATATTACAGTAATTCAAATATTTATATAAAAGTGAATCCTTAGAACTAATGAAGGAGCTCATGCCAAGGTTTCATCTGTAAATCTTTTGTCCATAAGGCATCCAGCCAGTATTCCAACCTACACCTGTACTTAAAGATAAGAAAAAGATAAAAGCATCGAAGTTGAGGTTTTGACCTTGTGTCCGATTCAAGAATGATGACTCAGAATGAGAAGTCAGTCAGAAGTACAGTAAGTAAGGAGTCGTGCCATGCTCCCATCTTCTTAGTGCCTGTGGTGAGCAACACACACGCTGACTGCCTAAATGCATTTTTTTTAAACATGATTTATGAATGCGTGCAAATAGCTGATATATAGGATATGCATCAACAAGAGGTTTTTTCAGAAGACTTTGACAGTGAATCTGTTTGAAATATTGCATGGTGTCATTGAAAAAGATGGAAGGAGCCATACAAAGTTAAAGAATGGTTGAAATCTATTCCTTGCTATCTGCAAGACTGACATTGCTGCTCACACAATGATAAATAATGAGCAAGCCCTGCTTATAGTCTGGGTCTGGGGTGATATACCCTCTAAACCTAGTATTACCAGTACATGGTGCAACACATAATAAGGAGCATCGGATAAGGCAAACTTAATAATTTTATCACCGCACAATTTGAACAGGCTGCTTTTTTTCAGAGAAAATATTCAGGTTTTTCTTGACATTATCAACCTGACGTATTTAAAAAATCTGGGTTCAATTTCTGCTCTTATGAAGCACTATTTGTTGTGTAGTGTACATGGGGGAACAATAAGCAATTGTCTGCTCTCGGCCAGTCTTCCAATGTTGACTGGATGAATTTTCCCTGAGTCGAAGTGGAGTTGAAAGTCGATTTTACAAACTCAGGCCAAGTCAGGTCAGGGAGCATGTACACAAGCAGCTTCAAATGAGAACTAACTTTGGCACGTTGCTCTTTGGCACGTGGCTGACCGTGGTGAGGAGACAAGCAAAAAAACTGGATACTCTAGCTAAGTGGAAAATGTGGAGTACAACACTGCAGACGCAGCAACAAGACTGATTCAGTATGTCCTATCAGTATCATCCCAAGGGAAAGCTTAAGGCCAAGTGTATCTGGCCAATTGTCCAATCTCTTATTCAGGGGGAGAAAATATCCCTTCTTTCTTGGCTGTAGGGAGTAAAGCCTTCCACTTGATGGGATCATGATTGCCTCTGTTTGCTGATTATTGGCTTTGTCAAACTGATTAGCCACAGTGAAAACCAACTTTGAAGTCTATTATAACTAAGTTACAAAGGGATTCAAAGGAGTGTTACATTCTGCGATAAATTCAATGTAGAGGAGATCCTTATTTGAATTAAATAAACGTTGGATATTAATTACCTCCGCCAAGCAAAGTCGGAGGTTATGTTTTTGCCGGCTTTGTGTTCAAAATAACTTGAAAAGTTCTGAATGGAATTGGATTAAATTTTCAGGATTAGTCGGAAATTGGATATGGATGAACTGATAAAATTTTGGGGGTGATCCGGATCCGAATCCAGGAATTTTTTTCAAAGATTCTGTAACATTGTAAAAGAGAACTATTTTCAGCAACTAGTGATTTAGTGCCCAAATTTGTTCATATCCATGTATCAATGGTTTGGCACCTTTTGTGTGGGGAATGGTTGACACTGTGATTATTCATTCATTCATTTTCTACCGCCTATCCTCCCGAGGGTCGCGGGGGTGCTGGAGCCTATCCCAGCTGTCTTCGGTCAAGAGGCAGGGTACACTCTGAATTGGTTGCCAGCCAATCACAGGGCACATATAGACAAACATCCATTCACACTCACATTCATACCTATGGACAATTTGGAGTCACCAATTAACCTAGCATGTTTTAGAATGTGGTAGGAAACCGGAGAAAAACCCATGGGGAGAACATGCAAACTCCACACAGAGAAGCCCGAGGGTGGAATCGAACTTGGGTCTCCTAGCTGCATGCTAACCACTCATCCATGCAGCCGCACTGTGATTAATTAATCATGAAAGCGAGGTGAGGTGCAGGCAACAGAAGAGCAACAGAATTATACAATCCAGTAAAACTGTCATGATCATGGTCATTGCAGGGACTTGCTTGCCTGCTGTCAAAACTGAATGTGCAATGCACTCAGCTGTCAAGCACTCAAAGCACTTTGAAACTACAGACTTCTTTTTATCCCTGGTGCAGCAGGGAAACAATACAGTTTAGAACTCTTGATGCATGGTTTCTATTTTGTTCACAGTTTGATATTCAGAACACTTTTAAGACAGGGGAAGAGAAATTCATTTACTTGTACTAACAAATCTCTCAATGTACTGAATCTGTGCATTTTTCCATTTAAAAAATCCTATCCCTGGTGCACGACATTTTTCAAGACAACAGGCTCAAATGATGTTTCCAGCCATAGCAAATTGGTAAATGAAATGCTGAAAAACTGAATCCTTACCTTATGATAGTTTGTTTGTTAAAAGTCACCTATACATCACCTGTAGTATACATATACAATACATTTAATAACATAGCAACATATAGAGGCACAAGTTCACCAAGTCCAATAAGATCTAATACTAGAGTTGCACAAAAGATCCAAAGACTATAGTGCTTTCTTTCCATTGGCACTGAAAGACACTGTAGCTATTGGCTGGCCAAGAAGTCGCTATCAGTAGCTAGATTATTTCAGCCTTTAATTTGCATATTATGTTGTAAAATGCTGAAGGGAAAATGCACAACCTTGTAGGAGAGACCAAAACATAAAACTGTAAAAACATCTTAATTACCTTCAGAAGTACAAATAAACATGGTCATGGTTGGTTCATTTAAATCATCAAAATAAAATAATTTTAATATTAGCGGCTCTCAAAGTTCGCCCGTCAAACGTTGGATATTGAGAAATGTTTTAAATTACCATAATTGAATAGTGAAACGGTGAATAACAGATTATGCTGTGTTTGTTCCATAGCTATGTATAAATAATTACATTTTTTTTAATTGTTGAATATTCACATTTTTTTACATGGATTTTTGGTTTTCATGAGCTAAGTGCTATAAACAAAGATTTTGAAACAATTCAGTTGATCTGTAATAAATCATGGATATATGAAGGTTTATTTTTTAAATAATATTACGGAAGAAAATGTACTTTTACACAATATTGTCATTTTTTGACATGGCTTTGTATGTTAATGTCATATGACCTGTGGGCTTTATGAGTAGCACACCCTTTTGGTCAATATATGTAATCGCAAAGAAGCGTCACTATATACGTATGTATACAGTAGGCTTATAAATTAAGAAATAAGGCTTAATTATTTAATTAATGGATAAGGCTTGGAAATGAACTCTGTGGCTTTGCAGCTCGGAAGCTGACTGTGTAGTGCCTACTTGTGACTGCTTTTGGGCTGGGCGGACCTGTCAACAGCATCTGCTGTTGCTCAGTGAGAACACAAAATGCAGAACAATACGTGCTTTCACTTTTGAGTCCCCAAAAACCGCTAGATTTGTCACTAGTCACTTTAGAGAAAATATGTTGTCAAGGGGTGGGGGTGGAATGTCACCAGATCAGCAGTTGGCAACACTGCTGACAGAGCACAATAAAAAATGTATGTTTATTATTATTTATACCTCTCAGTATTGTTAACTGGGCAATGGGGCACAGACATTCACCAAGGCCAACCATTTTGCAGCTCTAATAAAATAATGGGCTTTTTTTTTGCTGGTCTTTATTGCCCACAGTGTCTTGACTTTCTCTGGTGATGTTCACTTATTAGCATCCAATTAGCCTGAGGTTGGATATCACTCACTGGGAATAATCAAACTCACGGCCTTTTATTTGTCACCAAATTAGATGAATAGGCCCAAGTCCATCAACCTTGAATTGTTCCAGTTTCTGCCACAATTCTTTCTTCTTCTTCTTTTTCTTTCTTTTTCATTTTTTCCCTTCAGGGGTCGCCACAGTAAATCAACCACCTCCATCCAACCCTGTCTTCTGCATTTGTCTCTCTCACACCAACTACCCTCATGTCCTCCTTTACTACATCCATAAACCTCCTCTTTGGTCTTCCTCTACGCCTCCTACCTGGCGTAAACGTAGTTTGTAAGGTAACGCAGCATCCTGCTACCAATATATTCACTATCTCTCTTCTGGACATGTCCTAACTATCTCAGTCTAGCCTCTCTGACTTTATCTGTGATGCCTCTAACATGTAATGTCCGTCTGATGTACTCGTTCCTGATCCTATCCATCCTGGTCGCTCATTAAGTGCTTTAGCACACTATAAACCTTGAAATCAAACCTATATCGGTGTTCCCAGCATCACTTGGTGGGTGTTGAATAGCTATTGGGGTGTTGATCTCCCAGCAGAGGCTGTAATAATTCTACATTTGATCAAATTTACTCTAATATTTGTAAGATCCAAACACGTCTATCAAAACATGTGACATATAGGCATCTAATTCCCTGCTGTTTTTTCCCTACTGAAAATTTCCCTACTGAAAATTCTTGCACAAACAAGGATTACCATGCCCTGGATGATAATCTACACAAAAACATGCCTTCATTTGCAACCTAAAGAATCATCTAAACATTACAAATGCAATATAAGAAGGATGCAAATATCCCGTAAATTATGGACTTTGAGTCAGATCAAATCAGGATCACTGCATAAGACTTCAAAAACAGATATTAGCATCCATTTCCCTACTTCAATTTGCTACTTCCTGAATCTGCACTCTAACATCATGGGAACTGCATTTTTTCATCCATAATTAGCCATATCATCGCTTAAGACACAGGGTTCAAAGCATGTGAAAAAAGTAGCGGATTATAGTCTGGAATTTACAGTATTTTTCTCGTAAACAAAGATGAAAGGTTGTCAGGGTGAAAAGTCAACATGACCGGCTTGAACTAGGTTCCACTCTATTTTTCTTGACTTTGGATATTGTGCTGTCTGTTGTTAGATGGTCTTTTTTCCAACAAGCCAAACCAAGCACAGGTTTCCCTCCACAGGTATTAATTTAGATCCTGGAATGACGTTCTGTGGCTCCTTCACTCACCTTTGTGCTGTTGTAGCAATGATTTCAGATTGCACTCTGTGGTCTGTGTGTGTGTGTAGTGGGGGGAGCAACATTTCCGGCTGACTGCAACATTTCCTGAGGGTTTAGTGCCCCCAATAGGCTACTGAAGTTAAAATGGAATGATTGTGATACAAAGTAATTTATTCTGGATTATTGGTTCCAAAATGTTTCACAGCCAATACCCATTCAGACATTTGACCCCCAGCAATTTACCCACTGCTCCCACTACTAAAAAGATAAAAATTATGTCAAAGCCAGCCCGCCTTACATCCCCAAAATATAGACAGCTATTAGAGAGATATGAAACAATCATGTCAATTTAAAAACATTAACAACATTGTTGAAACTGAAGGACAGTAGCAGAGTGTCCCACAACACTACACAACACAGCACAACAAAATTGGAAATCTAAGCAGAAAAATCTAAAAACTTTTTGCAGGGCATTTTTATCCCCAACCAATTTGGTTATTTTTAGTCTGTCTTTCTCAACTGGTTTGGCTGCGGGACCCACGATCACCATTCTGTGACGACCCATTCATCCATTTTCTATACCACTTATCCTCACGAGGGTTTGAGCCTATCCTGGCTGTCTTCAAGTGAGAGGCAGGGTACTGGGGACCTGGACTGGTCGCCAGCCAATCACAGAGCACATATAGACAAACAACCATTCACACCACACTCACATTCATACCTATGGGCAATTTGGAGTCACCAATTAACATGTTAACGAGCATGTTAATGAACTATTATGTTTTTTGAATGTGGGAGGAAACCGAAGTACCCAGAGAAAACCCACAAACGGTACCGGATGACCTAGAGAAAATCCATGCACGGTGAGAACAGGAATTAAACCTAGTTCTCCGAGCTGTGTCACCTTGCAGCCCTCAGTGACGATCCAAATTTAGTAAATTTATTAGTAAAGTATTGCAAAATAACACATTTCATGATTGGTTCAGAAACAATATGTTTTTATCCACAAATTAAAAGATTATTTGAAAAAAAATGTGCATAAAGGCTTTCAGTACATCTACATGTGGGGAGCTGAATCAGAGCATTTGAACATGAGAAGGGAAACAAGAAGTTAAAGTCAATTTGATTCAGCACTCATTGTGTAAGTTTGATAATAAAAGGATGTCCATTTCTTCCTTAGAGCACCACTCTGCTTGGGGCAATAGATCAAATTGGGCATTAATCAGTATTGTCGGACTGTACCTAGTAGTCTGCATTTTGGGTGGTATTCTCCAGCTTTCACTCGATCAATACTCATCCATACTCAATGTCCATCCCCTCCCGCTCAAGCTTGACCAAGTCCAAGAATATTACTTATCAGAAGCAACATAATCTGCCAACAGAACAAGTCAAAGCATTATACAAGTGGAACAAAGGTAAATCACATAAAATACTTACTTTTGAGTTAATTATATGTTGGAACAGTAGTCATTGGTCTGTTCAGTTAACCCAGTGCTAAATACATGGGCAAGACTGATGCTAAAGTCGCTGACAGAAAACTGTGCTGCTGCCGTGAGCTGAATACTGACCTTTATTATTTATTGATTTCACATGCCAATCAAAACCATCCTACATCCCTACCAGTAATCAGCAAAGAGTAGTTGACCAAACCTCAAAGGGAAGGTCAGGCAATAAGACCACTTTTAATCACAGGTTAAAGAGACAAATGCGGTCTTGATGAGTGACATGCAACAAAGTCAACAGAGCAGCAAATAAGCTCCTCCATAAATGGAGTAAACTATACGTGAGTGATGGACTCTATGCTTCAACTACCTGGTCGGGGTGGGTATGATTGCATCATTTCACAAGGGTCGCTCAAGCATGTCAGACTAAAAACATATTTGGGTGGCATTTTTTGAAATTTCATTCCCTGCTTTAGTACCCAGGAATTATTACATCCCGACCAGGGTTGTGAGTTTGGAAAAAAAATACACCAGGGGTCAGACAATCATCAGCAACACCCCATCACCCTCAGGAAAATCCAGCTGAGAAGTTGAATATAACTCCCTTACACATGTTAGACACTCGGGGGTTATCCACACGGACACATTTTCAGCTCAAAATGGCAAAGGAAACACGGAACGGTGTTCTGGGTGGCCTGAAACGGTATTTTCAGAGTGGGAAAATCTGCTGCTTTTTGAAAATGATGACGTCACCAACCCGTGGCCAGCCACGTGACACCGACAGGCCGTCACGTCATCAAAGTGAGCATTGATGACAATCCAAAAAATGGCATACTCGTTTAAACGAGTATCCTGCTCATCCCGAAATTTAAGTCAGTAATGGCATGATGTTTCCATGCAATTATGGATGAAACTTTATTGGCTTGTTAACGTAATTTCAGCTCAGTACTTAAAATGTGTCGCTTTTTTGCCATGTCTCCAAAAGCTCCAAAAACGTACGTCAAGGTGTACTTACAGGCACCATACCTGGCATGGAAAACAGCTTGCGGAACTTTTCGGCCCCATTTTGTGCGTATGTAAGCTTTATAAGGCAGGTTAAGGCAGGTTGCTAATAAGAAATACCAAGTCAAGTCAAATCATACCAAGTACAAACAATAAAAAATGTTTTACAACTCAAGAGTGAGACAAGCGGATCTGTAAACGATCGCAAAGTGACTGTTCAAGTTATCTTACAAGATATTTTGTTACACTGGGTAGCACTAGTGCCAGGTGTTGAGGACCTCAGAGCAGAGACCAAGGCAAATGTATAAAAAAGTATTTAATTATAAACAAAGGGCACTCACAGAGGAGGAAAAATAACTTACAACAAAAGTACAAATGAACAAATAAGGATTACAAAGTGGCTCAACCGCTTACAGACATTCGTCAGCAAAAATACAAATTACAGGGCCGAGAGACAAAAGGCAAAAGCGTGCAATGTGCAGACAGGACGAGGCATGACAAGGCAAACGATCTGTCAGGGGAACAATGGAAGCGGAAATGATAGGCAACAGGTGTGCAGACCAGGAGAACAAGGCAGGAGTCCGCTGCAGGACAGAAAAAAGACAACAGGGGGCAGCAGACCAAATCAAGTGCAGCTCATGGCATATTTCACCTCCTATCTGAGCAGGCTTCATGACTAGGTAGGACAACTCGAGTCTGATTGGATAGAACAGCTCTAGTCTCTCTCTACTTTACTCACCCAAGTTGTTGAAAATCCATGCTACGTGACTGGGTCACCAGGGTTAAAAAGTTTATAAGTTTTCATGAAGGAAACAGTTCTTCGAAGTGTCAGCCTCACATGTAATTTCCCTTGAATTTGATGCCGGTGCTGCCACGACCTCATCACTGCCTCAGTGTGGTCTTAAAGCCTCTTGACTGACTCGTAATAAATAGTCGTCCTCCTAGCTGATCTGTGCAGCCCGTCTGAAAAAGTTTGCAAGGGCTGGCAGTGGCTACCGTACAGACCTAATGGGTGGGGGAGATGACTGGAGATGGATTCCCTCTGTCATTCTCCACTCGAGCGTGCCAGAGTGTTTGAAAAGATGAGGCGTGTTTCTGTCCGCATCCCTAATTAGCCATATAGGCCTTTGCCTTTTCAGAAGGCTTTTATACTGTCTAATAAAAGCCCCTGCAGAGCCCTTCTAGTTTGGAGATGTCATTGTCTTCAAAGTGAAGAATAAATGAGAACACAGCATTTTGTCCGCATTTGCAAGTATGCAAATAGCATTATGAAACAATGTGATATGTGCATATTCTAGGGTGTCTTATAACAATGAGAGAAGTGGGTCTCAGATGATAAAGGGCCGCTTCTTTCCCCAGGTGTCTTCCCCTCTGGAGACACATCATCTCCCTGATAGTTTCTAGGCTGAGTTTCGGCCCTGTGACAGATGAGAGATGGAGACACCCAACCGTTCCGTGGTTTGGTTCAGAAGGGCAGGCTGGTGCATCGAGCTTTATTTATCTTACAAATGACTTATCTCATGGCACTGGTGTTTGACTTCACAGCAGGATGATAGAGAGGCTGTGAAAAATGATCAGATTTCTACAATGTCCCTGTTCTTTTTTATGCATACTTAAAATTCAGGAAGCTCCCTTCTATTAGTTCCAGATAATTTTCCGAACTTGCAAGCAGTCAGAACAAACTTATAATCACATTTTTTGTGGTCTAGGTTTGTGTCTTTTCTATCAAAAGATACCTCTGAGTAATCAAATAGTCTCTGTGTGGTCCTGTCTTTCATTTATTTGCCTTTAACAGACGAAACATGAACTTTCCTTCCTAATTACCCAAGAGAGGGCCTTGTTGAAAAGAGAAAATAAAATGAAGCATAGATTGTCCTGTGAGTAGAGACAATTAGCACAGAGCCCTTTGTGGCATATATTACCAGAGCATACCTAAATGTTTTTTTTTTCCCTATATTGCCGCCCCGGGGGTGTTGTTCCTTTGTCTTTCCACCCTCCTTTAGAGAGTGACCTAAATGGAGAAATGTCAAACATAAAACAGAGAAGACCAGCAGCGAAAGGAGACAAAAGCCTACCAAAGTGTGCACTCAGATCCAGTCATGCGAGAAATGGAAAGAAAAAAAAAAAAAGAATAAGATCCTCACTTTTTCTGCTCCCTTGAGAGCTGGCTACTCCGGCTTTTCATGGTTACAGTACATTGTGAAACTGTTTAGATATGTGAAACTTAGCACTTCCCCTTTGTGCTTGTTAATAAACACAAAATCTAATTATACTTACAGAGAAATTGTACTGCTGAGCATGTTTACAAATTCAATGATTGCATTTCCAGTCTGTGTTTTTTGACCCAGCACACCCAGTTATGTTTTATTTCCTCCTAATAGCAACTGTCATAAATGATATCATGTTTGAGTTACCTACACATCGCTTCATCATTGAATGCCTTTTCCAGCAAATGACTCTAATTAGACAAACTCATTGCTGAATAATCACTACATGATGTGTTAAAATAAAGCCTTGTGTGCAGCTATGCCAAATTATGTTGGTAAACCTTAGTCCCTGACACCTTAAGAGTCGCATTGGTGTCAGGGATTTGTCAGGGAGTTGGCAGTTGACAACTCGGGCTTTTTAGCTTGATGGCGAGCTTGCTCAACTCAATTTTATGGACAATGGTTCAAGCCCCACGTATCTGTAAGTGCAGACCAAATGGCTTACAGTAATATGTGTACGTATATAAATACAGTATAGACCTGAATACAACACATTCCTGCTTTTTCAAAGCTCGATTTTCTGACAAAATCCATATAGGCAGTTTACGAGTGAGAGTTTCGTTTCTTGACTGTGATTTAAGCAGGGTTTTAGTGTAAGGTGGAACTTCTACCTAAATTAACTCCTTACACAGAACACAAATACAATAATTAAATAAAACAGTAATAAAAACAGTTATCAACAGTGAATTCCCTTCCATTTTGTCCCATGAGCCGAATTCTGGTCGAATTTCAGTGATGGGGAACGTTGGATAGGTCCACTTAAGTCAAGAGTTTGGCTTCTCAAAACAATATGCATTTGCATCACAAACATGACCAGACCTCACAATCGATCGGCGTTACTTTCTCACCAGTCGTATCACTGCATGTTCGTTGTTATGTATGTGTTACACAGTAGATGACCACTGCCTCTCGTCGCATCTGCACATGTAAACACGAGAGCTTGCTCGCGGCCGTCTCCGGTCCCTGCAGCATACAAGTTGGGTGTATACAATAGGTGACTATAGTTAGTTATTTCATGTCTACGATGCTATAATAATGCTGTATGATATATGCTGTAACTTTGAAAATCCCACATCGGATTTTAATCAATTAACCACTATAAACAAGCTCCGACTGTACTGGATATTTTTTGACCCCCCCAGCCGAACTAGAAAACTAGGCTACTTACAGTCCACAAAGTTTCAGAAAAAAAATAGTTTAACACTGTAATTGTTATAATTGGTTTGGTTTTGGACCCCAAAGCAGAGAGAAGAGCTGTAGATGGAGATAAAATAAGTATTTCCTCTGAAATCCCATACTTTTCTCTTAAGTGTGTAAATGGATATCTCCTATACGTTTGTCATAATTCTGAGGCACTGGCAAGAAGACAGGTATGCACTCTTTTTCCCAATCAGTTTGGCGATTATCCCTGTAAAGGGCCACTGGCAGAAGACACCCTGACAAGCGACAGGATTAGCTAGAGATGCAATTAAGGCCTCCACAGGGAATCTGCGTCTGACACACACAGATAGGATTGTGGCTTCATCTCATCACATACTTGCATTGTGCTCAAACTGTGAACTCTGAAGCTCACCTTGAGTCACAGCACATGGCAAAACCATCAATTTATTTGTTTGTGTTTAAGAGTTGGTAGAGAACCGCGGTGCTTGGTGACTGGCAATTACCTTCTGCATTTGCAGTTTCAAACCAATTATCACATGCAAATTCATAGCACTGGCATGAGATTATATTTGCAATAACACACTGGAAACTGACAAAGATTAAGTGGTACTGACACCAAGATCCTTCATCATGCATAGGAAATGGAATAGTTCAACACATCTTCCATATCCCAGATTCAATATGCAAAGTATCCTAGGCATAATATCATTTAATGTGGAAAATAGGATAGTTGCAGCCACACTTCTTCAAGAAAACTTGACACTGACAAAGTAGGGTTTGTTTGGCTCAACAATACGTAAACATGACTTGAAATCATTTGGGGAAGACCACATACAGTACATTAGGTGCATTATAAGAAATAGTTGTAACTCTAGCAAACATTCTGCAATTTTGTTGACCAGTTCATTTATAAGTTGTGACTAATATTTCATTGGTTTAACCTTAGTAACCTGGTTTCTCGGTTTTCATGATTCATTTTAATAATTTTCATAAAAACTGAAACATGCAAAAACCGAAGCAATCTTTCCCATTGGGAATAATGCAAATCCAATTAATCTGTTCCAAATATCCAAAATATTCACAAAAAATACATTTCATAGAGAATTATTTTAGTTAATCATCCAGAAAACAATTTCAAATAATTATCCACAAGGGGATCCACAACATCAACATCTGTGACTGTTTGTGATCTCTGTTTCATTAACACCTTTATCCCTTTTGCAGTTCTTCTTCCACCAGGATGTAACTTAGTGCTGCAAACAGATGAGTTTGAGTTTGCCCAATGAATGAGCCTTACAGGTTACCGCTGTAGTGTGTAAACTAAGTATCGCAAGATTTGGTGTTGGGTGAGTGATCCAAGATAGCTTAATAAACAAGCAATGCTGTGAATTTTGTCCGTCCACATCTTTCCACACCTCAGGCCAAAATTCTGCTGAAAAACAAATCATACAAAAACTGGAGCATTCGAGAATCAAGGTTTGACAAATTTGGTTTTCCATGAAGTCTGAGACCATGAAAGTATTGGTTTTGTCCGATTGAATCCTGACTTTTTAGGATCCATATAAACATGTGAATTTGACTTGAAAAACTTGCACAGGCAAGACATTCTTCACACAAACATTGACTTAAAAGTAAAGTACATTTAAAATGCACAGAGCTGTCAAAGAACTTGAAAAGCCAAACACTAAAAGCTGGAAAAGAGGCATCGCATCACTTCCAGTAGTCAAGTAGTGAAGCCTTTAGTTATGTACTCCAAATGAAATAGTTTGTGTTGTTTGTGCATATTTGAACACAACACCCAACCCTTCTGAAACAATTAATTTCAAGTCTGCAAAATCCTTCCAGTCCACGTTGCTGTCTTTCCAATGTATCGTAGTGTTTGCCGCAAGTAGATGTGAAGGCCATTGTAGTAGCCGGCGGAACTGTGCACAGCTTTTTGCTTTTTAGAATTCTTTCAACAGTGCTTTCCATTTCAATATAAAAGTCACGGCAGGATGCTGCATACAATGCACGGAGAGAGGGTTTTCAGCAATCTAATGACCTCCACTGAGACTCAAAGAAAGAAACCCCAGTTGCATGTTTGAGGACCCTGCTAAAAGAATTAAGAGTTGCGATAGAGTGCAGTGGGCAGTTGAATCACTTATCAGTTTGCATCAGTTTTGCTGCCAACGTGTTCTTGCATCAGCCAGTTGGAGGTTTTCACTATGTATTGGTTCCACAAGAATCATTGCAAATACCAGATGCTTAAAAAAACTTGAATTTGGACTTCTTAGTAACATAAGCCACATGTAGACATGTACTGAGTATCATGCAAATCCTTGCATTTGTTATTGCATGTTATTGTTGTTGCATGCCCATCAAAATGTCCACAGGAATTTTCTAGTTTTTTTTATATTTTTTCTTCTTTTTCTACCACAACAGATGGACGACAAACCATGTGAAGAACACCCACAAAAGTCATATCATTGGCCAGGTCTTTATGATGAGACGTGTTGACGTTCAAAACAACCACTTCATCGTCATCATTTTGGATGACAAAATAAGTCGGAAAACAGATATTCACAAAATGAGGATCAAGACTAGCGACAGTTTCCAAAAGTGCAATGCGAGTTAAGATTTGGTGCATTCCTGGGGAGAAACTGTTATAGCTGCTCTCTGACCACACCCGGTGTGTCTCTATCTGTGCTGCTATCAGTTAATGAAGCCTGCATGGGCCCGAAACTTGGAGCAGCACTAAACCAATCTGTCGGACATGCATCAGGAGCAAAAGGGATTTGCAAACAGCAAGACGCTCACGCTTGGGAGCATTGAGCATCAATTTATGATCTGATAGCCTATCCTAGACTTGACTGTACATACCAAATGGAGAAGCCTAAATATTGAAATAGAGTATATTGCATGAAGAGTTACTGTAAATGCCATCAGTGGACTCCAATGAGGCATGGAGCCATCAGCAATTGAGTCGGCAGAAAGACCTTGAAACAAAACAAGCAAAAGCATATCAAAGATTGTAGATGAGGTCTATTCCCTGCAGGTGCCTGCATTGCACCAGTTAGAAGGGAGTTGAAACCGGTGATGGAAGGCACATTCGGGTTCACTAAATTCCCTGCAAGCCGATCAGTCTGAATATGACTGGAACCTCCACAGTACACCCAGCTGTCTGCGTTGAGCAGTTTTTTCTCTCTGGGGGTAATTTGTGGCAGCACATAGTGAAACATCAATTCTTCGTGACATGTCATGTAGAGAAAATAGGAACATTTAAAGGCCTTTATTTGTCATCATTTTTCCTCAGACAAATTTATTACCATGCAGGTCGCCGTTCTTGGGACACCCAGCCTAGCATAGCTGTATATCTTCTGCTATGCTTGCACAAGTGGCTTTCTCTGAGATTGATTTTTCAATACAATAGTGCTTGCATGCACTCAGTTCCACTGATGCCTTCCGACAAACGTTCTACTTATTAAATTTGTTGACATTCAACCTTCCATATAGTGACAATTGTGTGAGGAAACTTGCAGGTATTTAATAGCACATGAGGAGAAGACAAATTCTGAATTGGGGTGATGTGCTCCCTCTTTTTGGTTCCTGTTAAAAGCCGTGCTGCACAGTTCTGGACTAACTATTTTTGGCTAATTCCAGAAAAGTGCTTTACAGTAGTTGAGATGTGATTAAATAAAAGTGTACATGACTTGTTCGAAGTGTCACAAGTATAAAATTGATGTAATTTTGGATAAAAGCCAAAGATGATAAAAACAGGATTTAGTACTAAGTGGGACCAGGTAGTGCGCAAATAAGATTGGCCCAAGAATTGATCCCTGAGGGACTCCATAGTCAAGGGGGTCGGTGCATGAGGAAGATCCCCCAAGTCCTACAGTAATTCTCCTCCTTTATCACGATTAATTGGTTCCAGACTGACCATGAATTTCCAGGAAATACAATTCCTTTTTTTTTTTGTAGTTGGAGCATAAAAAAATGATTTACCACCATCTAAATACAGATTTTAACATTAGAGTCTTCCATACATGAACTAACACCCCTATTGTCACCTTTACATTCGTGTTATGAGGGATGAGCGAGTACACCACTCTGTATCTGTTCAGTCGAGCATTCAGTAGTTGAAGCAAAGTTTTTCAAGACTTTATCTCATCAGCCAAAGAGAGCAGATGAAAAAAAACCAAACAAAAAAAAAACACCTGAAGGAAGTAGAGTTTCAGCTTGTCATGGGTTACAGCTCTAAAGGGATTTTTAGGGATTTTTATTTGGGATTATTGTGTCTGTTATGAGATTATTCAACCCTGCAATCAAGACTGGCGCTTGTCTCACTGAGCATTAAAGTAACATTACCTACACCTTGTGGCAAATTTACAATACTACACTCTGGTTTTGAATCTTCTTAATGCCCTGTATTCGTTAATTTTTATGTTGTATTAGTGAATTTTTATGCTTAAAAATGCTTAATTTAGGTTAAATAAATACATATAATTTGCTTAAAGATGCATTTTGTAAAGACTGAATTCAAACACAAAGTATCATGATTTATGAGTTCATGTATTTTTGAAAAATCACGATCAAGTGACCGCAAAATTTGTTCCGTGATGTGGCGAGGAACGACTTTAATTGATATGGACAGCACAACATAGTCAAAAATTGTGTACCCAGGAACTGAAATGTGAACTGAAATGTGAAAGGAATGTGGAGTTGAACCTAATTTTGTGGCCGGTCAGTCAACAGTATGGAGTATGTAAAAAAAAAAAAAAAAAAAACCTCCACAAAGCTGTTTATATTTGCGCATACATTACACTAAGCATAGCAGGCTTATTCTTACAAGCCATATGGATGTGACAATATAGATCCAGTTAGTCTCCCTTCTCTCACACACACAAACACATACAGACGTTCTACCCTCTCCAATAAATAAAAGCTCACAAAGGCCTAGGGAAAATGCCAAGTGTCTTATTAGTGGTTTAGTAGAGCAGGTTGGGAATCGATGAATGACCCTGCTGGTCACAAGACAGAAACACACATTGGGGCACACAGTCTGCCCTCCCATTATAACAAACTATTCAAAAACCAAAAATTAAAAAAACCTCCACCGCAGATGAAGTCTGTCTTTGTCTTATCTCCCTTCTGTTCTGTGATTTGGGAGAAATACGAGGGAGTGCTGCCAAACAAAGGCACAAAAAACATCGGACTTCTTTAGCTTTTTTCTTTGGACCTTGGAGATAATACTTTTAATTCTACAGTACAACCACAGAACTGAGCTACGAAGTTGTTGAACTCTTTACTTTTCATTTTGCATTAATTCCAAGGATAATCAAGCCCACCATCAACCTTAAAGAAAAACTACAGTTTTTGGAAGCATCATCTACAGTCCTTATGTTAGACAAGAGCACACGTCTTTCCCTATTCTATGCATTCCTGATAGCTGCCTCGTGCTGGCAGGTAATGGCAACATTGCAGGCCCTTGTTGGCATCATACTTTCAGCTGCAGTCAGGTTGAGTTGTGCATGACGTCTCAGATGTGATGGGACAATAAAACAAAAATGTACATTAGGGGTCTCAAACACTCGACCCGCGGGCCAAATGTGGCCCGCAGGACACTAGTTTGAGGCCCCCGCCTTGATATGAAAGTTTAATGTTAGTGCGGCCCGCGCACGTTTGATATGGATGCTGTATGGTATCATGTACCCAGAAAAAATTATTACGTTTGATTAATGTTCATGTTAAAGGTTAAATAACTGTTAATAGTTATCCTCCCTATCCGTGTGGAAGTGGTAAGTTTTTGGCTATTTAAGTTTAAAGGAAATAACTTGAAGGCTACCGTTTAGGTCGCTAGCTCTCTAGTTTGCGAGTTAGCATGTGTCTCAAGACCCTGCAGTTGTGCAATATGTTGTAAATAAAAAGAGTATAAATGTGACTATAGTCGTGTTTTGTCATGTCTACGGGGCTCTAATAATGCTTTGTTAATTATAATCTGAAAAAAATAATTTGTCTACACACCAACTATATGTGGTTTCTTAAGTTTTTATTATTTGCCGTTTTATTATTATTATTATATTTATTTATTACTGATTGATTGATTTTCTTTATTCTTGATTTGTTTATTTATTTTTCATGTTTGAGAACAGTGGAATGTTTTATCAGAGCTTTTCTTGCAGAAAATCAAAACCAAAGCAAAGTTTATTCATTTTTCTGTTTTTAATAAATGTGTTTTTTTTTTGTTTTTTTTTTGAAAACCTGATACGGCCCAGTCTCGCCCAGACCCTAGCTCCAGTGGCCCCCAAGTAAATTGCGTTTGAGACGTTGTACATGCTGGTTCAGACGCTTACACTAAATAGTGGTTTCTTTCATTGGTTTTCACCACTGAAATGTGGGCAACACTCTGGAAAATCTGTCTGTGAGGTGTGCGTGACGTGTCTGCACTGTGCACCTGTCAGCCAATTTACCATTACGCAGGCTGCGCTTCGCCTGCGCCCTGAATACACCAGGTCGGAGCTGGCGAGCTTTCTCCGCACCTTTGACATGCTGTTTTGTCACAAAATTGTCACTGTGGCCAGCTGAAAAATGTGGACTCCTCCCCTGGTGCGCCACCACACCCAACTTGGCACAGTGCACCCTACCAAATTACCAAATTGGCTGCGCAGAATGGTGCACTGTACCATATTACCACTGCATGGGCTGAGCCACGCTCCGCCACCTTGCCCTGCAAATTAGAGCCCTTTTGTCTTTTTATTACTTGTGGTTCAACTTGCACACGATTCATCTTCAGCATAGCTCTGAAAGTTCCATCCTTATCCGTTTGCTTCCAGCATTTTTTTATCTCTCCTGTCTCCCTTCTAAAACCAACTGAACTGATCAACTAGCGCTTCAAACAGATTATGCAAAAGGACGTTTTTATGATTAGAAAGGTTAGCGAGGATGTTTTTTCCTGCCTGTGTCAAATCGCCAGGGAAGTTGTTGTGAACTTATTGAAAGAGATTGGATGAGCAAGGTTATTCCACATGAAAGCAGTGCAGATTGTGTGGCAGCAGTGTAACAGACTGAGAAACAGCTGGGGGTTGATGGTGTTTTCCAAAGTAGAGTCTCTGATGCCAAAAGTTGTCCGTGTTACTAGTGTTCTACAAATACCAGTTCGGCCTTATCTGAACTCCTGGTTTACCTTACATCCGTTTTGGGAAAGAGCAGGCTAGAGCAGCTAATGTCTGGCATTGTTGCCCTGCTGCGGGTCATCAATGTATTAAAGTTAAAGCGTCATCTTCTAGGTATTTAGTAACAGTAATACAGTGGAAACTATCGTCATTAATTTGAAAATGTCCATATGATTCAACTCTAACCGAAAGGGACGCTGACCGAATCAATTTTTAAATGATTCAGGAAGCATGTTTTGTGCAAAAATGTTCCCACAAACACATTTTTGTATGTTTACACTTAAAGTTTTACAAGCAGGTGAATAAAAGAGATAAATGAACATTTAAAGTTACTTTTACCTTCATTGAAAACGTGATTTTTAATGTGACTGTTCCCAAAAGCATGATGTACGTAGCTGCTCTTCAACACCACCTTCCTGTTATTTGAGTTATTTGTTGAATTCCATCATGTTTCTCACTTCAATAACACAAAATGGAGCCAAAGAAAGTTGCAAGTGCCAGCATTTTGATAAAAAGGTGAAAAACACCATTTAGTTCAAAGAAGATTAAAAGTAACCTTAAATGTCCAATTATCCCTTTCATTCATCATTTAAACTGCATCCATCCATTTTCTACCACTTATCCTCACGAGGGTCATGGGCGTGCTGGAGCCAATCCCAGCTGTCATCAGGCGAGAGGCGGGGTACACCCAGGACTGGTCGCCAGCAAATCACAGGGCACATATAGACAAACAACCATTCACACTCACATTCATACCTATGGACAATTTAGAGTCACAGTTGGACTCATGCCGTGTATTAATAACACAACAAGCCAAGTGGCATCTATCTGGAAAATCTGTGCAATATAAGGTATAAATATTTCATGTTTACCAAAAACACACAAACCGGGGTGGACGTGTACCAAGGTTCCACTGTATGATCAGTCTCGTTTACAAACAATAGCAAGGTCCATTAACACTATTAGTTTATAGTCAATGTGACTGCCTACCATGCTCAGTATTTCAAGTACAGTATATAAGATCCAATAAAAGGCTGTCACACAGTCCACACCCAAAGTGAACAATAAACATAGGTCAATAATGTGAAGGCCACTCACAGAGGACATTGTTAACCGTTACGCACTATAGAAAGCTGCCACTGCCGCACCAGAAAACCTCGTCACTTGGGACTTCTGAGAGACCGCTGCTGAGTTTAGCTTTGTGTGATTTCTAAAAACGATTTTACAATGATGAACAATACTAAACAGAACAGCATAAGGACTGAGCCTGCAAATAAAAAGAATATTTATTAGGTGTGCAGTTAAAAGTGTTACAAGGCTGTTTATCAGGCAAGCAGGGACACCAGCCAGCTAGCCAATTCCATCTGCTTGTTTAAAGTCAGCAAGCACTCCATACGTTGTTTGCAGATGGAGCCGGATGAAATTAAATATTGCTACAAGGCATAACGTATGTACATACAGCACATCTAGTTTAAAAATGCAACATTTAATCGTGAACAACAGTCTGATTCTCCAGATCAGAAGTCTTTTTGGCTAAAAGAGCCATGAAAGCCAAATATTTTAAAATGTATTTCCATGAGAGTCATCTAATATTTTTGCAGACATCAAAAGAGCCATAGGATCGTGACCCCTGCTCTGAGGGGGATATTGTGGTTTCCTTTATTTCCTGTCACAGTAATACATTTTGTCACATAGCTGCTTGTAGGTGACACGCTTTTTCTTTGTTAGGGTGCTTCAAGCCACAATCAATCAGTTGCACAAATTAGACTGGCAGACACGTTTAGAGGGAAGACCAACAGGAGACCACAGCAATGCTGCTAAACCAAAAGGTTGTCAGCGTGTGCATAATTGAATGAACAAATAGTTGTTGTGTCCACTATATGTGGTTTATCTGACTTTAAAACTGTAAACTTAACCACATAGTATACAATAATGGTAGATCTGCAATAACTATATATAACTAAATATAAAAGTGCAGTAATCCTTACAGAGCTTATTTTCTTTTCTTCTGTCTACTATATTGGGTAATATGAGGGTAAAAGTGACTACAGGGATATTATATCATGTCATAACAGTATTTAGAAGGTCGTAAACAGGTTTTCTATGATTTAACTGTATAAATATTTGATTTCTAAATAAGGACTCCCAGTTCCTGGATATTCACACATCACGGTCAGGAAATAAATGTGGTTAACAATCCACTGAACAAAGCATGAAGCTTGCACAGGCAAGAATAATGTTAGACTAAATGAAAACCTGTCAAGCCAACCACTGGGCGGGAAACTTCCAGGCACAATGATGAAAGAAATACACAGAAAAATACTACATTGAATCATATGTAAATGCATAGCAATTTTGGATATGTGGGTCATTATGTTATTCAAAAAAATCCCTCAGTTTTTGCATGTTTATATTGTTTGGTGGAATTGTTTTATGGTGAGTGGTGACCCATTCCACATTATTCGATGGTCCCTTAAGGTACCATAATCGTGATCATGTGCTAACTTTTTCTCAGCATAGATGAACTATTATACTGTATTTTCCCCGTTTTTCCTTTATATCATAGTTGGTCCCTGATGCTGATACTATGTGGGAATGCATAAAGGTAAAGTTTGATCTGAAAAACTTGTGGATGGTGGCTTTTAATATGATGTTGTATTATTACTTTTACAGATGCATAATAATAAATAAGATAAATTGCTCAAATAAACAGATTTGTTAACAAAAACAGACAAATTTCTTTACATGCTAAGGCGTAGAGTAGGAGACAAGTTGACTGTATATATATATACATATATATATATATATATATTTTTTTTTGTTACATAAGTGCCACATAATTTCAAGCAACAGCGATTGTTGTTATGTTATGCAAACGTTATGCATCTCTCAGTCCACTTGAATACCTGAGGGAGCACAAAAGAGCATTCAAGCATACTGGTTGGGATACAGCGGGACCGGTGATTAGAATGAACATTTGACATGCTGCTGAAAAACAAAATTCAAAATAATCCCACAGAGGCTTGTTTGCACCCAAAACTCCACTAAATAAGCATTGCAAGGTTGAGAAAAAGGGGATGACTGAAACTGTATGATGATCCCCTCATCAACTGCTTTCTTAATGCAGCAGGTCCTGATGGAATTGTTCCTACGGCACTTGCAAATAAAGGCTTGCAGCATTCCAGTATCCTACTGCTCATTTTTATTAATAGCCTCTAATGAAAGCCCACCCATCCACCTTTGACACGGGGGAAGGTGATTAAGAGAGAACATTGCCAGGGATGATCACGTGAGGCAATTATTGCCTCTCTAAACGTGATCCAGCTGGTCCACTGCCCATCAAGGTTGCACTGAGATTGCATCGAAAGACCTTAGAGTTCCACTTGCCTCTCACTTTTGAGACATAGTGGAAAAGTCCAATCCAAAAAGTTGAACTTCCAATTGCAAATAAACCCGATTGGACCTTGTGCCATGCACAAGAGACCATATTATGCTTTGAACCAGTTGTTATTGATGCTCATTCTCATTGGAGAGTTGTCTTTTGAGTAGATGAATAGAAGGAGTGTTGCATTCTCAGCAGCCTTGTTTACTTCAGTTCAACCAAACTCCAGAGCAGTCCTCCCCTTGGTGCAGTACAAGTTGTTTGGAATGGTGAGAACACAGGACTCAAATTGGTGCGGACCAATCAGATGTCCTCAGCTACACTTTAAACACAAGCTAGAAAATTGTAGCTTGTGGTAAATGTTTCCATACACACCAAGATACACGAGTTAAGATATAATTCAAAAACTATATCTTTTAATTCAAAGCTGTCATAGTTTTGCACAATATATAATAAGTAAGATAAAATTAGATCGCTACAATGTATGTATATTAAGTGTGTGTCGAAAAGCTTCCCCGTTTACCAGCTAGCACGATGCTAACGCCAGCGAGAGCTAATGCTATTCGACACAGACATAGCTGTCCTTGGCTATGTTTGCCTGTACCTAGCAGCTCCTAGCCCAAATTGTAGCCTTCAAAGGACAAATCCACCCAGAGATAGCTTGTATCGAAAAAAAAACAGTTGTTTGTTGGGACACTTGTGTTCCACGGTACCATTTTATAATTGACACTTTAAAAAAAAATACCTTTTTTCCGGCACTTTGTTCTGGTCGAGAGAGGCATCTGCCAGGGATGTGAACCTTTGCCGATTTGTGTGTGGGCCGAGGGTCAAACAGGACATTTGCACGTTAACCGCATGTCAAAGAAATTAGCGCTGCTAAAGGACTAGCTATGGAGAGAGCCATAAGCCATGATTGTACCAATCAACTGTGCTATGCATCACGTAAGGGGTTAAAAATGTTTATTTTCCTGTTTTTCTGACTAATGAATGGTTATTGTCTCACTTACAGAATGGGATGCAGGGGACAAACTGTGAATGTATTAGCTGCTGGGAAGAACATTCTTTTTCAATTTCTCAATAAAGTATTCGGGGGGGGGGGAGAAACAGCGATAAAAAGATGAACAGATTCCAGCTGCATTATGAGATCTCATCAGGGCTAGCCATCTTCTGTAAGCATCGGGTGTTAAGGCAGAATGCCTGTATTGTTGCATTATTCAAAACCCGCTGTCTAGACGGGCATACCCTGTCGAGATCCTCTACAGCCTGCAGATGTTCTCTGCATACACATAACCAGATTGCACCGTGGTGGTTGTTAATGTTGAACACAATGTAATATAGTGGCCCTATTTCTATAAATAATCAACAAACATTTCCAATTACATGTATTTAATTCTGTAATAAATGCCTTCATTATGCTTTTAAGGCCAGCTGAACAATGCAGTGAAAGCCCTCTTAGTGCATTTATTGACTGCTCTGAAAATAAGAGTCACAACTCCACTAACTGGAGAGACTTTTCTTAATAAATAAATGAATCGGTCACTGGACCCTTACTTTGTTAGTCCTCACAATTCTTAATTCTTCACCTTACCAGTACAATAGTGTCACTGTGTTCAACCCAGTGTTACCAACTTCGTGATTTTGTCGCTAGATTTGGCAACATTCTCGACATATTTTCTCAAAAGCGACTAGCAACAAATATAGCGACATTTTCTGGGCTGTTGGGGAGTTTTTTTGGTATTTGGGGACTCAAAAATGAAAGCACATATTTTGTGTTCTCTGCCACTATTGACTGTATTGCTATTTTCTCAGTTGCTATTACATGTACTCACTAGAAGATTGTGCTACTCACGAACAACACAGTGTCATGTTAACAGACAAACAGCATGATCCGTTATTCGCTGTTCAATTGTTCTAATCTAAAGCATTTCTCAATTGCCAGCGTGTGATGGGAGAATCTCACAAATGTTCTGGATGAATGAGATGGCACATTCCAAAGTCTACACAGAGAGTGGAAGCGTCTCTACGGCCATTTGTCCCAATAGTTATTATGGTCTTTATGAGATATTGGAAAAAACAGTGAATTTAAGTAAACAAATAAACACCAATGAACATACTCTATAGATAAAGCAGAGGCCTCAAAGCAAATGTCCTCCACTGTCACAGGATAAAAAGTATATGCAGCAAGCCACGGAGATGAGACAGGACCTCTTTCTCTAATCTGAACCCAAGGTTGTTTTGACTGACAGAAACTTAAGTGGAACCTGATCCAAAGGTTCAAACAGGGCACATATGATATGTTGTACAGAAAGAGTGCCTAATTTCCCTTTAGTGCCAAGAAAAATGACTTGAATCTCTTTGCTCACCTCAGGAAGAATTTCAGCAGAGTGTCTTCACACTGATATGTCACCATAACCTGTATGAGAGGAAGAAATAGCTGCAGCTGTGCTTTTATCATTACAATAGGGAGAATACTGTCCACTGGCATCAAGAAGAGTAGTGATCTATCCTCTCTATGTCTCTCCATTTACACACTCACTGGTCTACAAAAGGTAGCCATCTATTCCCTGGATGTTCCTGAACTTAATCAAAAGGGTGACCAGGTCAGGAATGAGACCAAGTACCCAGATGAAGACCTTCTTTGAGAGCTATGCACCTCATGCTTAGCATTTCTTTTACTATGTTTAGATAGACATTTGTATTAACCACCAGCAATATTACCATTGCACCATGCTGGTGTATACAACGTAGAAGATGCAGTAGATAGTTCGACTCATCAACAAGGCCCGGAACCCCACCTGACACTCTTCACACCCCACCCCTGCCTCATCCTGCCACTTTGACACTTTCACTATATGCGTTACATTAACGCCCAGTTTGGACTTTTAGGAAAAACAATCAGACTGCACTTCCGGAATAACAAACAAAAAACAGACTGTGTAGATATATTTATACTGTTATTTTGTATATTTTGTATTTTTCATTCTTTTTTAATAGATGTGTCTGCACCTACTATACCAAAACAAATTCCTAGTATGTGTTTGATCATAAACCCTTTTCTGATACTGATTCTGATTCTGATTCTGATTAACCAATATCAGTGAAAAGGGACGTTATCGACATCGACCAATACTTTCTTTAAAACATCGATACCCACCCATCAGCCCCCCCCCCCCTTTGCACCCTGCAAAACGTGCCTCAAAAATGTCTCACTAGGGCGGTGCTTTGAAAAGCTGTGTGTGGTGAGTTTGAGGCTCGCGATGTGATCAACCGTCAGGTAGCGACTACAAAGCCCTGGTCCCAACTCACTGTACTTGCGAGTTTGGGCTAAATTGGGGGATGAGTACCGCCATAGTCGGGATTTTGGAGCATGCAGACATTATGTAGCAGTTTTAGTGCAGGAGGGACTTTAGTTGTGTGCGGGGCTGTGTCGGACTTTGGATGTGTGACGAGTGAATGTTTGCACTGTGCTGGAAATGGGTGTTATGCACACTGATATCACCCTGATATTGTATCTCCTTCCCAGGCAGAGAAGAGGGAGCTGCATCAATTATTAATGTTGGAAGACTAGAAATAAATGAAGAGCTTGCAACCAAAAGGCGCTAAATCCAATTTTCACTAAGTTGCATGTTTTTCATGAGTTTAATAGACCTCTGTCACGTGTATCCAAATCACATATTTTGGTCTTGAAATCATTTTTAAAAATATGAAAAAAAGTGATATGAAATGTATGCTTTCAACCAAAAGGCGCTAAATCCCTTTCTTTATTCTTTATTCTGATTGGCCCAAGTTTCCCATCTATTGATAATCTGACCAATCAGAGAGAAGAATACAATTGGCACTGCACATACAGAAAGCCAGTATCAGTGCGCATCCTGTTTTGTTTGTGTACATTTTGATCGAATACGAAGTCGCAAAAATACTGCAATTTATACAATCCTAGTGCAGTTTTACCATGAATGAGCTAGCTGATATAACAAATAACCCGAGGAAAAGACAGAAGAATGAAGGAGAATGGAAGAAAAACAAGGCTAAAAGGAGATCAAATAGCGGTGAAGGTGAGTTGAAATTTTGTGTTTGATTCAGTCCCATATGTGCCATTTGGTGTTAGGGAATTGATGTGCGTGTGGTTCTTTACAATGTAAAGAGTTTGTAATGAGATGATTTTTGTCACTGTCACCTTCATGATGCAGTCAAATATGAGCACTGCTTTTAATAAAATTTTTATTATTGTCTGCAAATTGTTATTTTTCATTTGTCGCTCTACTGCAGCCTACAGGTTGAATGCACCTGCAATGTATGACATGTCTTGTACCATTGTCTTGTATAATTGGGTATGTTGAGTTGTGTTAAAGCTGATCATCATGGAATGTGGATGATGTTAATGTGTGCAATAATATCTTAACAAAATGTTATCAGTAACAGTGTACTAGTGGTAGGTTATAACATTTTGTTTCTGTAATGTGTGAAGGTGAACGAGTGCATGTGTGTGTGTGGGTGGGGGGGGTGTATTGTATGTTGAGAATGGCTTCTGTGTTGTAATTATTTTATTAGCATAGCACATTAAAGCACCTTACATTATTTTACAACAATGCCATTGAAGAAGTTAAAGGTGACTTCAAATTTATTTCAGCCAAAAGGCGCTAAATCCATCATTTCAGCCAAAAGGCGCTAAATCTATCATTTCAGCCAAAAGGCGCTAAATCCGAAAAAAATAATTAAAAAATATATATATAATACATGATGTGTGCAGGATTTTCATAGCATGCATTTTTATGACCTATATTGATAGCTCTTTCATTTGCAATATAGACTTGATGACCAAATAGATTGATATGTGCGTAATTAAAAATCATTGATTTTCTCGAAATCAGTCAAAATGGATTTAGCGCCTTTTGGTTGCAAGCTCTTCAAATACATTGTGAAATTTAAAAGAAATACAAAAAATGTGACCGGGGGAAGACCTGCTGCATATATAGATATCGGTTGATATCGGGATTGGTAATGAAGTGCTGGACAATATCGATACATCAGATATAAAAAAAAAGCCCATCATGACCATTTTCATTAATAATAAGAATATTGAAGACAGCATTCAATTCATATCACTATGGCAGCATCAGTAACACGGTATAGAGTGCATTGGATGTCATTAGATTATTCAGGTGTATCTAATGTTATTACTGGTGTGTGTTGTGTATATAGCAGCTCTGCAGGGACAGACCCCTGTGGACAGGATGTGAAGATTTTTTCCAATGATAAAAACTAAAGGAAGAGGGGTTATGACACAGAACCTGTTCTAGCAGAGTCGCTCAGGTAAATGTTGCAGCTGTCTCATGTGGAGAAAAGCACAGGGGAGTCACCGCATGACTGACTGATGCTATTATCCTTGGTTGAGGAAGGGGGCCAAGGCACAACATGACTCACTGGTCCTCTTTCTTCCCTCCTCCTGGGCATAGTCACACAATGAGGTTTATTTATTTTATCATTGGCAAAATATAATAGAAGGGGTCGCCCGGGGGCTCACAACAAGAAGTTCCATCCATCCATTTTCTATACCGCTTATCCTCGTTAGGTCCACGGGGGTATGCTGGAGCCCATCCCAGCTGACTTCGGGCGAGAAGCGGGGTAAATGCCCTCACAATACACTTGATTTCTTTCTCAAACAGACATTAACATTTTCTCACATTTCTCTCTTATTTAACACTCTCAAACTTCAAATTTCATTTGAATTTGAATGATCAATCTACTAGGTTGGGCACATGAAATTATTGAGTGACTTGCATTTTATTCCTCTGACCGTGCTTCGTGCTGGCACCGTTTTTGTATCCTTGTTAAAATATATTGGTCCTGCCGTCGTCGTCCTCCTCGTCTTACTCCTTGAACCTCAGAGTCATTTAGCCAGATAGCTTCTTCTTCTTCTGTTGTTTATTGGTGGTTAGCAAGTAGCTCACACAGTTAGCTCGTTTGCAACTATTGACCGCAACGGGAAATGGCATGAAGGGGATTGACTGACAATGGTCTACAGCCAATTAGGACACAGTGCACAATGGGTGGGTTCTGTTGTTTATTTATATGCTCGTCTGGCACATAAACACACATGTGCCAGACGAGCAAGGTGGAGCTGCAAATGTCTTCAACATGAGTATACACCACCCACTACTAGTAGCAGCAGTAAATACAATAACAGACACATACAACAGAGCATCAATAGATTGCTCTAATACACCACAAGAACGCAGAACACAATACACATTCATTAAAAAAAATAATATGCAAAACTTACACTTGAAAATCATTCAAAGGGAGTGTATAAAGCAGTCAGTGTATAGCTTGGTTGGATTCACTATCCACTAAACACACAGCCAGTGAGTATGTATCTCACCAAAACAGTCAAGAATGGTGGTGGTTGTAGCGTCATGGTCTGGCGATGGATTAGTTCTTCAGGCAGTGGGGAGCGGTGGTTCTGCAGTGAGGGACTGTGAGATTCTGAAGCGTCATAGTGGTTTTCCAACATAATAATGACCCCAAACACATCTCACACTACATTACACACTTTGCTGAGGAACCTGAAAGTGATGGAGTTGCCAAGTATTTCTCCAGATCAAAACCCAATTGAGAACCTGTGGGGCATCCTCAAGTGGAGGGTGGAGAATCAAACATCTTTACGATGGAGGAGTGGGAGAGGATTCCAAAAAGGTAGGCCAAACACGAGAAAACAGGGATATAGCAGTAGACACATATTAGGAAGCAAAAGGCGCTTGGGTCACACTATATACTGTAAAATCACACCGCAAATTGACAGCCCATCTACCCTCTAGAATCCTCTGCTACTTTTTATAGTAACAGGGCCAAGGGTGTGCAGCCACCTCCACCTGTCAATCAATCAAGCACCATGCTGCTGACATGGGTGAGAAACATTAGTCATTGGCGCTATGGCTGTTTAAACAAGCTCGTGTCCAGTAGGTTACATATTAGACAGCTGACATCACAGCGTGAGGCAAACACCTAAAATTGGTGTACAAGCTCAACATGGTCAGCATTTTTTTGTTTAAAAAAAAACTATGTCAATAAATTTGAGCACGCTTTTATGTCATTTATACAATTCTATTTAGACCCACTGTCTATGGCTGTAATGGCTTTGGCTTAATGGACTGCACAAATTTTATAGAAAATTCATGATGTTTTTAGTCATCAAGATATACATGCATGAACTGATAAAAGCGTCTTAATTGAAAGCAAACATTACTTAAAAAGTAATCATAAATATAGCATTTGTAGCACCAGCTCAGTCTGTAAGGACTTAAGCTCTTGTGTTCGCAAGTTCAGTACAAGGGCAGCAAAGGACGCCATACGGGAATAAAGCAAGGCAGCATGTGTTGAATGTAACAGGGGCAATGGTCTCCCCTCGTCTTTCAGCATCACGGGACTGTCCTGTCATATAGCCCCTGCTGCACAGAGCCCTATGGTGCATGGTGAGCAGTCTTCGGAATCCATTACTCAGAAGTCCTGAAACTAGGTCTGTTAAGTGCAAAAGTACACATGCAAAGGTCCTTAATAATGTAGAATTTCAAATTGTATGTATGAGAATTGTAATACTTTAGATTACAGCTTTGAAAGACCCTTCTCTTTTTTATAATAAAGACAATGACAGCAGTGACGGAGCCAGACATTTTTCATTTGGGTGGCCAAGGTGAGACCAATGCTCACATAGGGGTGAGCACGGGCCACAAGTTGAAACCTGGCATGTTATTAATTGTTGTATTATTTATCATTAAGGATACTTGAAAACTGACAATTCTTTTGTTGTCTCAGCAATTCATAGCTGAGCTGTATGCTTTCAATTTGTACGTATATTTTCAATGCATAGTTTCTGGATTCTGCTCATGATCATGACTTCAAAAACCACGTAGGGCATAATACGAAAGTATACGCTGATTGGCACTCGCGTTTTATCTCCACAGTCCTTGCTTTACATGCCCACTCATGCTGCAGCAGACTGAGCTTCCAATATTAACAGATTTGTGTGCTGAATCACGCTTCACAATTTAAGTCAAAGCCAACATAGTGAGACGACCTGACAGGAACCCACCAAAGTAATCATGGAAAACCTACCTTGACGGGCGCAGCGCCAACACAAAATAGGTAGCTCGCCTCTACTCCCCCACTTAAAATTGTGTGCTGCAGTGAAATGAGTCGAAGTGGAAACGGCGATTAGGCTGAAGTAGTGTTCCACACCACATAGCCATGTTAAAAACTTGTCCTGCAGCCATCGGGGTGGCCACCCCATAGCTCCGCCACTGAATGTCAGAGAATTGTGCTATTCTTTCCTTAGAAACCTTAATAATTGGTATTTGTCATGACCACCAAAAACATAAATGTAGTATATCATGTTCCATCCATCCATCCATTTTCTAAGCCACTTATCCTCACTAGAGTCGTGGGTATGCTGGAGCCTATCCCAGCTGTCTTTGGGCAAAAGGCGGGGTACACCCTAGACTGGTTAGTATATCACGATATTTAATTCAATTCCATTCATTTACAGCATATGGCTCCAAATCACAACAGCAGTTATCTCATTCATTCATTTTCTATCCTCACGAGGGTCGCGGGGGTGCTGGAGCCTATCCCAGCTGTCTTCGGGCGAGAGGAGGGGTACACCCTGGACTGGTTTTCAGCCAATTACAGGGCGCTTATAGACAAACAACCATTCACACCACACTCACATTCATACCTATGGACATTCATACGGGTCTCCTAGCTGTGTGGCCTACGAGCTAACCACTTGCCCGCCGCGCAGCCCTCTTTACACATGAAGGTCCCAAATGAAAAGCAACCGAAAACCCACATGAGCACTTGGCAACGGAGGCAAGGAAAAACTCTCTTTGGGGCAAGAAACCTTGGACAGAACCCAGGCTCTGTGGGGCGGTTGGGTCGAGATGTAGAAATAAATAGATGATAGATCACGCCAGAAGTCTTAGTCCAAGGAACATAGAGGAGTGTTTCTGATATGAAGGATCAGTTCTTTTATTATTTTTATTTATATATGTCTGTACCACCGGAATTGAGCAGGGAAGATGAATCCAGAACAAAGAAGCCTCATAACTAAAATGCTTTACCTCCCATTCTACTTCTAAAACTTCTAGGAGTGGCAAGTAATAACGGGAACAAAGCGTTCTACTGGGTTGAGAGGGTTCAAGGAGCTCTTTGATATACATTGGTACCTGACTGTGTCGTGTTTTATATGCAAGGAGGACAATTTTAAACTCAATTCATATTTTGACAGGTAACCAGCGCAGTCAGGCTAATATGGGTGAGATATGATCTCTTTTTCTGGTTCTGGTAAAGACACATGCGGCAATATTTTGGACTAACTGAAGATTTCTTAGGGCAACCTATTAACAGAGCGTTACAATAATCCAACCTGGAGGTCACAAAGGCATGACTGCAAGATCATCAAGGGCAGTAATATCGCTTACAAGCTTGTTTCTGAGGTGCCTGGAACCAAGGAATATGATTTGAGTTTAATAGTAAAAAGTTTGAAGTCATTCAGATCTTTGCGGCGCCTAGTTTGGTTGGGTTTTAGTGATAAGTACAGTTGTGTCATCTGCATAGCAGTGGGAGTTAATGGAGTGTTTTCTAATGATATTGCCCAAGGGGGACCTATAAAAGCTGGATTGAATAAAGTGTCATCAGGAAATTTATGGAAGCCAATCAGACGTCCTCTGAATTGACAGAAATGACTGAAAATCATCCCTCGCCACTGTGAAGCTCGAATTTCGCCGTTTGAATTTCACTCTATTGCTTGAGTCAATGTGATCATGAGTGAAGATGATAATGGCATTTGAGACCAATTATTAGGTGAAAGAATAACCAGAAAAATACAGTAAAGTAGTATTTCAGTGCAGTGTGGGAGAAAGAAGGTGCATTCAAGGACCATATATTTACATCCCTTTACATGTCATTTTTGGAAAAGTAGGTTGGAGAAAGGTTATTATTATATTATGGAAATAAGGTGAAAATATTATGGAAATAAAGTCATGATATTGCAAGAAGAAAACATTGAAAATTAACAGTTGGAAATTAAAAAAAACAGCAGTAATAAAAAAGATGAATTTTACAAGAATAAAATCAAAATATTTAGCAAAAAAAGTGAAATTTTAAAACGTGACAATTTTATTAGAATAAATACATTGATATTTTGAGGAAAATAGTATCATTTTAGTAACAGTAACAAGTAACAGACTTGAAATATAATATATATATATATATAAATAATTTTTAAATTAGAATATTTTTACAGTTGTAAAATACAGCTGTAATTTTTTTTAATTTAAGTTAGTGAAATTGTTATGGTAATAAAGCGGTAATATTAAATCTAAAGAAGAATCTATGAAGAAAGTATGAAAAAATATTTGTCCAAAAACAACAACAATTCTGGAGAAAAAAAGCTAAGACTGAATACCAATGACATGATGATACGCTTTTTCATCTATATCTCAGAGCTGAGGTGCATTTTTTCGTGAAATACAGTGCATCCGGAAAGTATTCCCAGCGCTTCACTTTTTCTACATTTTGTCATGTTACAGCCTCATTCCAAACTGTATTAAATTAATCTCTTACCTCAAAATTCTACACTAAATTTTCCATTATGACAATGGGAAAAAGTTTTTTTTTGACTTTTTTTGAATTTATTAAAAATAGAAAACAAAAAATCACATTTACATAAGTATTCACAGCCTTTGCCATGAAGCTCAAAATTGAGCTCAGGTGCATCTTTTTTCCACTGATCATCCTTGAGATCTTCCTACAGCTTAATTGGAGTCCACCTGCAGTAAATTCAGTTGATTGGACATGATTTGGAAATATAATAACTGTCTATATAAGCCACTCCTTAGTAAAAGAAACATGGCAGCCCGTCTGGAATTTGCCAAAAAGCACCTGAATGACTCTCAGACCATGAGAAACAAAATTCTCTGGTCTGATGGCTTTCGTCTGGCCACTCTACCATACAGGCCTGATTGGTGGATTGCTGCAGAGATGGTTGTCCTTCTGGAAGGCTCTCCTCTCTCCACAGAGGAACGCTGGAGCTCTGACAGAGTGACCATCGGGGCCTTGGTCACCTCCCTGACTAAGGCCCTTCTTCCCCGATCGCTCAGTTTAGAAGGCCGGCCAGCTCTAGGAAGAGTCCTGGTGGTTCCAAACGTCTTCCATTTACGAATAATGGAGGTCACTGTGCTCATTGGGACCTTCAAAGCAACAGAAATTTTTCTGTATCCTTCCCCAGATTTGTGCCTCAAGACAATCCTGTCTCGCAGGTCTACAGACAGTTCTTTTGACTTCATGCTTGGTGTTTGTGCTCTGACATGCACAGTCAACTGTGGGACCTTATATAGACAGTTATTATATTTCCAAATCATGTCCAATCAACTGAATTTACTGCAGTTGGACTCCAATTAAGCTGTAGAAAGATCTCAAGGATGATCAGTGGAAAAAAGATGCACCTGAGCTCAATTTTGAGCTTCATGGCAAAGGCTGTGAATACTTATGTAAATGTGATTTTTTTGTTTTCTATTTTTAATAAATTCAAAACATGTCAAAAAAAACTTTTTTCACATTGTCATAATGGAGGATTTGTGTAGAATTTTGAGGTAAGAGATTAATTTAATTTAGTTTGGAATGAGGCTGTAACATGACAAAATATAGAAAAAGTGAAGCGCTGTGAATACTTTCCGGATGCACTGTATATATAACTTTCTAGCACAGTGCCCAAAGTGGACATTGCATCCTTTCATTTATCAGTATGAGACCCTCTTGGTAAAAGTTTGGACACCCCTGCTGTACATGAACGGTGGATGACCATCAGAATGTCACAGAAGATTTTAAGCTGGAAAGTAACATATTTTTTGTACTTGGTAAAATGCAATTGATCATGCAATTGAACTCTTATTTGAATGTATGAATAAGTTTTTAAAATCAAAGGCTTACCCAATGTCATGAAGTTATGCAGGTAGTGTAATAAAGGGCAAGGTGTAGTTCAGTAAAAGTTGAATATAGAGATGAGGAAAAAATCTGTTAAATTTTCAGGTCTTTGCTTGAAGGCTAAATAACGCTGAATGGCTGCCATCGTTTTGGACTGAGCGATGAAGCCACACTGCCATCTCCTGGCCAAGAAGGGAACCGTCTCCCCTCTGACACAACAGGACACAACAGAGCGGCAAAAATAGAAGTTATTCTACGTCCATTGCATTTATCTTATAGGTCGAACGCAATTCCACCGAGTGTGCTTCTCTTTCCGTATAATGAAGGACTCTGATGGTGTTTTATCACTTGAACATCTTCATCTCCAACATTAGCTCAGATATAATGAGGGTTACTCAGAGGACGGGGGCCTTCTCTGCACAATGATTAAAGACCTTGGAGCGTGCTGGTGACACTGCATCGGTCATTAGGCTGGCTCGCTTTACCCTTTCATATATTTCTAAATAAGTGCCTTCCTACGGGTTTAACGGACCACCTAATCTGCCTACTTAGCGGTGAAGGGGAAAGGGTGCAGTGTCAGGCGTGCAGGTAAATACGCCCATCACAGGTGTGACATGTTTAGCTTCTCCAGTGGAATCCTGGTGGGCTTTACTGAATATTTACATTTGGGTGGGGATTTAATCATAATCCAAACTGTGTTGAAAAGAAACAAAAGAACTATGCATCTTCCTACTTCCTTCCATTTGGGTGCTACATTTATGTGTATTTGTCTCCACAGACCATAGTAATACCCCTGTTGAGTACTAACCCCAAATACAACTGAATTCATAAACTGCACCACTGGTAAGTATTACTGCTCATCATAAATAGCTTGCAGAATGAGGTCAGTCTAAATTCCCCTTTGAGTAAAAGACACAAATGAGCCCCTAAGTGACACAAAAGAATGAGTTCTATGTTTGGTTACGGGGTATTTGCAGTAATTCTTTAAGTCTGTGGTATTTCTGTTGTGTAACATACCACCAGGGGAAGACACATACGCTTCTAGCCTTCATCTATATTTTGGAAATAATGTCTGTTTTTTCCTAGATATGACATGGTGAGTTTTGTGTTTTTTTTAAAGGTTTCATTTAGAAATCCACCACAGGGACAAACAATTCCCTCCATGTTGAGTAAATGTCTGTCAGTTTTTCACTGTCAGATAAAAGGGAAGCATAGCTGGCCATCTTTTCTGCACCATATAGAGCAAAAACTAATAGGGTTAAAAAGCAAAATCTGCATTATGTGGCTAATTGGGAACATTGCATGTCAGTAGCGGTGTTGGGAAAATTGCTTTTAAGAATTAATCAGTTATAGTTACCAGTTAAAAAAAAGAGTCATTCCTTGTTTGGGCTTCAAATTCATTCTATCACAGTTTTTCAAAAACATGTTAATTAATATATCATGCTGATCATAGTTTGTGGTTGAATATGACCTATTATTATTCAAAACATATGGATATATAAGCAAATGTTATGTATTTCTTGCCTAAATTTTGCATTTTTGAGTAACTGAAACTCAACTCTTAACCCCTGACATCACTTCCTGCCTGTATCCTGAATCAGTTCTCTTCAGAAATACATTTCTAGTTGCATATTTACTCTTGCTATGTCTACTATATATGAGTGTAAATGTGACTATAGGGGTGTTATATCATGTCTAAAGGTTTCTAATCATGTTGAACACGTATTTAGAAGGTTGTAAACAGGTTTTAACTCCGGCTCTAACTCTGAAAACATTCCATTTAGAAATAAGAAATCCTACTTTTAATCAATTTATCATGAAACAATAAAGTATGATAAACGAGACAATATTGTAATCGAATTAGTCATAGATTAGTCTTTAAATATAATTAGTTACAAGGGAAATAAATATTGTCATACTTTTTACAAATTTATAAAAGAATTTTGCTCTAGCGTTGTAGTGTGACTTGCAATTCTCTACTAAAACCCTAGGGGGCATGTTTTCCTGAGAGTGATAATAAACAACAACTCTTGCTGACTAGCTGTTTAGCTTCCTGTGTCGTAGTAGTGAACAATAACGACTGAAGCGACAACACAGAACAAGCACGTGTCATGTGACTGTGATGTTGACATACATGTGATCCTTGGGTTACGGTTTAGTATGAACTAACAATTACTGATCTGTAAATACCCCCCAATATTGGTACCACTTTTTGTATTAAACTTCCTTCAACATGTTAAAAAATATCTGCTCCAATGATAGTGATAGTAATAATTAAGCGTAGCGGTCTTACTGTTTTATTTGTTTGCCTGTCTCGTCAACTACATCCTCGCAATAAGCCAATTGATGTAATTTCTTTTGAACTATTATTTTGCTGCTTTGCTGCAGTTTACTGCTCTGCATGGGGAACGGAGACAGCTGTGACACCTTTCAGTCAGTAGAGGGCGATGTGCATCATAAAGAACCATCTGGGGTGTCACGTGCTCATACAGACACAGACTCAAATGTTAAGTTAAACTATATTAAACTCGGTCTACTATCGTCACAAACGTCCAACATGTTAACAACTTACAGCAGCAGATGAACACTAATTCCTTGTCAACTAGCAAAACGCCAGTGCTGATGGAGTCACAGCAGGGAACGATTGGCAGGGACCACCAATCACAAACGCTACGCCAATACCTGAGCTTGTAGGCGGTCTTTTTCCGCTTGGTCCTAGTGCTTGACCGATCTTCTTCAATCGAAAAGTCTTTATAGACTGTTAAAACGAAGGTCACGAGAGTTAAAATAGTACTTTGGGCTCCACAGCAGTTGGAAGAGTGTATTACTCTAGGGAGCAGAAAGTCCGCCATGATGGTGAGACCACACGTTGCATGATCTACCATTCCAGTAGGTTGATTCACAAACATATCTGGAACAGGAATAACAGAAATTTAATTTTAAAGTACTTAACTGGAAGTGTTTATGCAACACAACATTTATTTCAGTTATGGCATTGTTCATGCATTAAACTATAATCTAAATCATCATCATCATCACTGACTTATCATTAATTCAACTAATCACCCAGAGATTTGGGGGGACCTGAAAAATTATAAATCTCATCTTTGGGTCGCAATTTTCATTTTAGTTAAAAACTACAGAGAACCGAAACTGCCTTTTGAAAATGTGCTGAGGCCATATGTCCCCCTCCAAATTACGTCTGTGGTTGTTACATAGCTAGGCTACCAGGAACACCAGACCCGAGGGATATCAATCTCCTGAACACAACACCATGGTAAATGTTTTCAGGATGAAAAAGTAATTTTTTCTTATTTCTTAAACATAAATTCAGTTGCTTGATAGTCTATACAAATAATTCTGTAAAAAAAAACAAGTCAGTCAGTAATATAAGGGGAGAAACTAATATCCAGTGTATATATAAAAACATTTATTTTAACAATTACAGCATAGAAATAAAAGCATAGTCAGTCATGGGAAATATATAGCATAGAAACATAGAACATGGAGAACAAATGACAAGGAATGATTACCACAGTTGTGGAAAATATTAAAATGTAAGCCCCACTTCAACAGCTTTTTAAAACATTTTCAGCAATATTGTTGTCAAAGACGCTCCCATGAGGAAATAGACCTTGTAGTGCATGTACAGGGATCACATGACATCAATATGATGGAGCACCTTATGCAAAAACAAAGTGGAACTTTTTAGTGGAAAACATAATGGCAATGGTAGATATTTGGCCCCATATGAAAACAAATCCTGAATAATAATTACAAAAAATATATCTGCTGTAAATTTGGTTAAATTGAACAACAAATTGAAAAGTTTCAGAGCTTGTAGTAAAATGAGACAATCAATAATGCAACTAAAGACCGTATGGGTACTAATTGATGGGTGACTTCCTCTAGGGCAGAGTCAAAGGCAGTGTCTTGAGTTCCATACATGAGGAGGATGTCTGGAGATAAAGCGTGTCAGTGGCAGTTCATCGGGCACTGTAGTCAGTCAGGACAGTGGTTAGTTTCCAAATGCACAGCAGCCCCCCCAAAAGTATTTAAGACACAAAATTTATATTGGTTTAAAAATAATAATAATAATGGCAATGGCAGAAATGATCTGCTCGACTCCCCCTTCTTGGCAGCTGTCCTGTGCAATATTAAGGTCCTCGAGGAACTCAGAGTAGACAACATCTCTCTCTGAGGCTCTTCTTTTTTTTCTTATTCTTTCCTTTTCCATTTTTGTCTTTGTTTTCCGACATTTTCTTCCCCCGTATGTCACGCATCAGGTCAAAGAATACCTAGTGTGAAAGATGAAGAAAGAGCATTGGTATAAAAGCAACGGGAGTCAAAAAGAGCTGAGTGTGTAAGCACCTTGTCAACGTTGGCCCTGGTTTTTGCGGATGTCTCGACGTACTGGACAGCCCACTCTTCAGCCTTACCACGGGCCTCGTCTACGGACACCTGACGACGCTCCTCCAGGTCCGACTTATTTCCAACCAGTAGGAGCGGGATCTTATCCTCCTCTGCTTTCACCCGCAGGATCTGCTCCCTGTAAGCATACAGTATACTGGTCCTGTTTATTTGTATCATACCGATTGTTCTACCACACTTATTGTTACCATCAGTTAATAAGAAAGTATATTTATATATTTTCAAAATAAAAACAAAATGGGCCCAACATTGCTGAAAGGTGTATGTAAACTTTTGACCATAAGAGTATTTATATGTCAGCAATATCAGTATCTGAGAGATGGCACTTCAATAAGTTAAGAAGAAAATAAACGCTGGATGCGCTCCATTATTGTTGTTAGTTTACGGCAGCCTTTCCAAATTTATGGCCAAGATCTAAAATGGATTTGGCTTTTTATTGGGACTGTTTGAGAAAAAAAACGCTGTGAGCCATTTTATCGAGGCACATATTTTCTGCTTTAAGATTCATGCTCCTTGCAATAAATATATATCTGCTGTGTTCTTTATCATTCCTTTCTATGTACCATGAGGAAAAAATATTATTATGTAATTATTCTAAACACAAAGGAATATGCAACTGACACCAGCCACGGTAACCAGGTTTCATAGTGTACTTGTTCTCCCACACATCGTCACAGTACCTGAACTCTACGGTGGCAGTGAATGACTCGTGCTCGGTGATGGAGAAAACGAGCAGGAAGCCCTCCCCGCTGCGAAAATAGTTGTCCCTGATGGCAGCATAGTCCTCCTGGCCGGCTGTGTCCAAGATGTCGATCTGGACCTCTTCTCCATCCAGAACCACTTTCTTTCTGTAGCTGTCGGCCTTGGTGGGCTCATAGTCCTCCACAAACTGAGAATGACAGTTTATTTGTATAAGTGAACAGTGGGAGAAAATAAAACTGTAAAAAAATTCAAGCTTCTGGAGTGCAATGTTTCATTCAAGTATCAATATCGACCTCCTCATCATTACTCATTATTGAGAATGCATGTAGAGACATGTGTGATGTGTGGCTTTCAGGTTAAAGGCGATTGATCTATGGCCTTTGCTCGGGTCCAATTTCGCTGGTGGGTTTTGGATACAATTGTGTTTCTTGTGCTTGATTTATTTTATTTTTTTAAAGATTGAATACATTTTTTTGTTAAAGGGGTGTTGTTTAAAATACATTAATTTTGTAATTATTACTTTGATTGGTAACATTCATGTTCTTATTGTATTGCATTAAAACTAATTAATAATATACTGTATACACACACACTTTGTGCTGATGTAATGTGAATTACTACTGTGTGGGATCAATAGTTCTTATGGTAGCCATCTGAGAACATCAAATACATTGGTTTTGGTGCCTAAGTATATACGGTATTCCCAATATATTCCCAAGTATATTAGTGCTTGTGTGAATGTATAAACGAGACGCATTTACATAATTTTTTTTGTAGAAAGGCATTTAATGAAATTAAGTATTTACTAGCTTTTACTTACAGCGCAGTCGATATCACAAAAACAAGCAGCCCTATGACGGTAGCTATAACCGTGATGTTCTGTATAAATATGTAATGGTGTGGACAATTGCGATGTATACATCAGTATAGCCTCTATGCGGCTTAAATACCGGTGTGCTCCATATTCCGTAGAGGGCTACATATAGCACATTTAACCTGATGACTCACCTCATCATACATAAACTGTAGGGTGAGGGCAGACTTCCCCACACCGCCACTGCCCACCATTATCACTTTGTGCAGAGCAAGTGAACTCTGGTTTTTACTTTTACTGGTTGCCATGATTTCAGTGGTCTTTGTTTCCCTCTGGGACGCTCCCTCTTCACGCAGACTTCTCAGCACTCTTGACACATCCTGTCAATAGCAAGAGGACAACTTAGAACCACACATGAAACCCATGCATATCAAGACAATAATTGCTTCCCTTTAATTGGTGCCATCTACTGAATCCTACACCTTTGTAAAGTCCACCATTGCACTTGATTCGTGGTAATGATGTGATTATAGGCTACCACAAGACATCCTTAAGGAGTGGACTATAAGTCATCTTGATTCAGGCCGTTTAAGAGGAATGGAACAGTCGCTGGTTATCTATTTGCACAATGTGGGTTATAGCCTGACAGGGTAACACAGCTTGGAGTCAATTGCTTTCACCTGACTTCCATATCTTCCTACTTAGGTTGGGCATAATTTCAACAAAGAGCTTCTTTACTGCAATTGTAAATGCCTGCCTGTTGGTCTGCTCTGTAAAAAAATTACCGTATTTTCCGCACCATAAGGCGCACCGGGTTATAAAGGTGGATTTTAAGTCAGCTGGGCAATTTTGCCATCAAACACCCTGTTTGTGCCAATATCCAGAGGTTGGAGTTCTTCTTCTGGTTAATCCTCCAGGAATGGCAAGCTCCAAATTCATTTGCGTCACTTGGGTTTTTCACAGTAGCAAAGAGATGGGCGCAATGTTGTTTTACCTAGCATACCTACCAGAGGCATCGCGGAGGTAAACGTATGTATTGTACATGTTGCGTAATGTTCTCTGATTGGTTTATCGCTGCAAGCATACAATTACGTAATGTTCTCTGATTGGTTTATCGCTGCAAGCATACGTATTACATTCCTGTGTCAACGGGGTATTGTCTGACAGTCAATCAAGCGGAGCACTTACCAAAAGTGCAACAACATTTTTACAGATTTTGTCAATCAACGGTGCGCCTTCAATTTTGAGAAAATTAAAGGCTTTTAAGTGTGCGCGACAGTGAGGAAAATATGGTATGTGTGTCAAGCATGATAACTGTCATTCATATACGTAAAATATTCAACTGAAAATAAATGATGCTGTGACCATTACATGCGCCAACGCTGAAATTTCAAGGATGCTGCACATTGTCCCAAAGAACATGGGAACATTATGCATTATGTGAACAAACTATTGTGGAGAGATGCTAAGGACATGGCATCATCATTCCTCCTTGCCTGACCAGGAAGTAAGTCTGCTGTGTGCTCTTCCTGCCTTTGTTATCACAGCAGGTCAGTGAAATGGTTTATATACAGGATGCCCACACGCATGCACGCGCACACACACATGCACAAACTCTAAGAAATGTGCCACAATCAGCATTTACACAGAAGAGGGAGTCTTACCCTAAATTATTTAAATGTAACCCACTTGCATGTACACCCACATGTGTATGAAAAATACTATAAAAATAAAAAACAAAATATAAAACAAGTAAGGGGAAAAAATCTTTTCACTGAAAGTTTGAAATACACAATTTCGTTGGAGCAATGGCAAAAGTGGAAAATCCTATTTAGGCCTGACCCACATATGGGAAATGAGTTTCTTGAGTGCTGGTCTGCTTTATGTGGGGTGTGGGGCTTTGGAATAGGAGGGGCAGTCAAAGAGACCACTTGTGCTGCTGAGCTCCTGAAATATAGATAACACTGTGCTGGGCTTAATCAAGACTCCATTTGGGGGGGGGGGGGGGGGGGGGGGCAGAATTGCCTCCCACTTAGCAAGCAAGATGCAGGACTCCCGCTGGTAATGACCAAAGAGGACAGCAACAACAGACCATGTTGCCAAAAAACAGACTGCATAAATAGGCGATTCCTTTGATTACATTATGTAGCACATGATGTAAGGTATTGTGCTAGATTCTGTCAATGAGGCAGCAGACAAGGCTGACATCATTCCATCACAGTTGAGCCTTTGGGTCTTCACAAAAGACAATGAATAACATGTCAATAAAAGTGTGAAATTTGCATGACACAACTGTAAAAAAAGATTGGAACACTTTGTCACAAGGGTGAAGGGTTTTTCTTGGTCCCGAGAATTTGGGTTTTACATTAATTTAGGCTGGTCAATTTTCTCAATCTTGCCATATACTCTATATCAATATTTTATTTGCAAAGAAATATCAATCTTTCAGCCGCAAATAGATTAAGTCCCATTGAGTACCTAATTGTTCATTACATTGCACTTTATTTGATGCTTTTCAAACACAATTTGCACTGTTAGTTAGGGGTAAATAATTATCTGGCCAATAATTATCAGGCTGAAATTATGACATCATCCTGATACAGTTTTGATGTGTGTTTGGGACAATTGTCCTGTCGGAACACCCACATCTTTCCCAGGTTTCAGCTGCTGAGCTGTCTAATTAGGATGAACTTGAATAATTTGGAGGTAGTCCTCCTTTATGATTCCATCCACGCAATGCACGAGTGCCACTGGCAACAGAACATCCCCAGAGAAAGATGTTACCACATCTCCTTAGATTGTATGTCATGACAAAAGTTCAGAGATGTAGTAATATCATATTAGTAACATAGTTGCAGTTTTTACTGAAATTGTTGTTTTTTTTTTTTTTTTTTTAAAAGGACAAAAATGTACAAAAGGACCCCACTTCGCATACTAATAATCCCAGCTGGGGGGCTTACACAGAGGAGTCTTTGAGCAAACCAGACAATCCACAGAGATACCCTCACTAATACCGAAACAAGCAGACTGTCAAACACTGCCCTATCATCGAACATGTTTCAGGACAAACATAGTACCTGTACAATCTTATCTGAGGCTAACAGGTGTTAAATCACAATGCTGTGTTTACATAAAATAGATCAATATGACAACATATTTGGAATCATACAACACACATGCCATCATTCTAGATACCAAAAGTCATGCAATCATTCCTGCAAAACAACAATGGTACATTGTGACTTGGTGAAACTTTTTCCAGACAATAGATCCCTAGCTACATATCTAACAGCCTAACACTGCAGGTATTTGGCTGCAAACTGAGACAGCTGAGAAGAGGACCAACAGAGAACCAAAAAACCCCGTTGACTTACCAATTGTTGTAATTATTGTGCTACCAGATAAGCAGGAAAAAAACAGACAACTCTGCCATGCCTTCAGGCAATTAACACAATTTGCCAGTGGCAAACATCTGGACTCTGATGAAGCCAGTCCTGTCAATTAGGAGGACTTTAAAGTGACTTTCTAGGCTGCCACAACTTCAACCTGGTTGAATGGGAGTGCTTGAAATTGTTCCAGCGTGATTATCTCTCTATGCATCAGGCCCCAAACAAAACAAGCCACCACACCTACAGGAACAGCAAGTGGAAGGAAATACAGATGAAGGTACTTCTTGAAGGTATATCCCCTGTCAAACTACCTGTAAAAAGTTTGGTTTTTAAAAGTTTGGGTTTTATATAGGCATGTCCAATATTTTTGGCAGACAATGCCATTACATAAGATATTTGTGAGATATTGCAGAGGCAGACGCGACATTCACCATTTGTGATTGCTGTAAGGCAGGGTGGACCTATCGGCAGCAACCGTAGAACATGTGCTCCAAATATCTCCAAATACCATCTCCCAAAGATATTTGATAAAATTATGACAACTCTTCCAATGTATCATTAACAGGCCATGACAAATGACAAGTTGACTACATGTAATAGGTGGAGGATCCCTTATTTGCCATGTTGTGTTTCTTCACATTTGAATGAGACAGAGGGCGGCTCCTTCAGTCAATATACACACACATCAACCTGAGTCAGTAGTTTCCTTATCTGCATTGTAAAGTAAATGTGCCTACAATGTCGACATTTGACTGACTCCAAACTTATTTGAGCATCTGACAGCTAGACGTCATTATCGTTTGATAGTTCAGCAGTAGAATATTAATCTCCTAGCTCAGTGGTGTCCAGACTTATTACACCGAGTGACATGTTGTAATATGCTTATGTTATGTATATTTCAGAACAAACTGAATCTCAGCTTTGCGATATTAGTGAAAACGCATATTATTAATATGAACTTCACTATTTTTTTTAAATGACTTAAGTGAAAGTGAGACTATCATATGAGCGTCATAAAGCAAGAGCAGGGTTGGGTGTGTCACCTACTAAGCAGAAAAACTTCGGAACACTAAATATCAAATTCGTGGACATATTAAACGGAAATAAACGTAGGCAACCCCAAATTCTACTGCTAATGTCACGATGCAAGTTTCTAAATAATACGTGGCTTCAAGATCAGCGCTAGCTAAAGCTACATAATAAAGTTAGCTAGGCTACATGTGTGTCTAATTCTACGTCAACAGTGAGCTAAAAGATGAAAGTTGATATTAGGGACTAAAAGCAACTTGTTGCAACGTTAATACAAAATCGTCAACATGTCGTCATCGTCGTTTCTATCATTATAAATGAGTAAACTTTCCTCTAACCAGACATTCGTGCTCCTCGTTAAGAGGCAATACGACCAAGATCGTAGTATCTAGAAACATAAAAAACAGTCACAAAAAGAGCGGCACTTAAATACGAACTATAATATGTATCTACTCAATTCTGGTCATGATTATTAATGTATTCGCATTCGTTGTAACGTTCAGCAAACCAACACTGTGTTGTCAGCTGGTCGACCGTTTATTAACCAACACCACTCGTACAATTTTTATGCTTACCGATGCAGGATATGTATTTCTGCCTGTTGTTGATGTTATCTGGAAGCTTGCATTAATTGACCATATCGATGCATTGGTTCTCTAAAAATGCTAACCCGTTTCAGTGACAAAAGCCCCACCTTCCGGATGTAAAACTAATGGCTGACCATCGTTGTCATGCATTTTCTTCTTCGTGTCTTTTATCAAAGTAAAATACTGCCACCTAGTAGTTGGGCGATTGGATTGATCGTTCAGGCATTCATTGAGGCAAGCTTTAGTATACTGTACATAATTACGACAGATTTGTAAGAAATATTTGTTTCTATTTTTTTAATTACACTGTTCATGTGTGCTGCATTACATATAATACAATACAGATCCGTACAGAAGCTAAGCAATAACAAACTTGACACGTTTATGCACCAGGTCTATACATAAAAAACAGAAGGATGCTTTGCAATGGCTGCTTTATTATATACATATGATCACAGTTAATTCATAAAAAAATAACACATCTGTCAATGATGCATTAAAAACAGGCAGCACAGTTAAACATTGTTGGGCCTTCCTTGAGTATGTATTTTTCCCCTATGCTTGTATGAGGGCCTTTGTACATATGAGAATGGTTATTTGTCTCTTTGAGACTAAATGGTGTTAAGAAAAGGTTGTACAATATCTCTCCCCTAGGCTGAATCTACCCACTTGGTTGCACATGATAAGCAGCACAGAAATGGGTGGATTAAAAACAGTCACAGACCTGCAGAGGAAAAAATATCATCTATGTCATCATGATTTCCAATGTTACGTGTCCATGCTGTTGCTTTGCCTATTCTGCTTAACCAGTCATCCTTCTTCAGCAAGTCTGCCAACATATATTTCTGTTGCTTGTTTTTATTTCTAACATCAGTTCTCCTTTTAGAGGACCTAAATTGCTTCCTCAATGTCCATAAGCGTGTTCTCAGGCGACCACGTCTCCTGCAAGCTGCAGCAGACTGGTATGTCTTCTGCACTGGTCTTTGGACACTACAGAAAGCCTGGGAAGCTTCTTGTTTGAAGATCTGCAACTTCTTCTTCATACTGCAAATGAAGATGGGGAGCACACTTAACTTTATTGCCTGTTGTCAAACTAACCCAACAATTTTGTGTCCTTACTTGTAACCTGCAGCCTCTATTCCTCTCAGTCGACGGCACTTTAATCGAAGAAAGGTTAAGAGGCGTTTGCGCGTATTCATTTTGTGGGATGTGCACCACAGGATCATTGCTTCTAGGCTGGAGCTCATATCTTTAAATGAAGATGCTTGTCTCAATTGTCTCTGGAGCATCTGCTTCTTCTCAGCCTTGTTTTTTTCCTTTGGGAGGATCCTCTTCTTGGATACCAGAATGATTTATTGATTAGATAAGCAGCAGCACTACATATCAACATACCAGAAAATACTGAATGCTACATACCTTCTTTGCTACATTCCTGAAAATGGCTTGAGCAGGTTTTATGTCCGAGTCAAACTCCAGGCCTGCAATGACAGCTGTTTAATTAAACCATTCAGGTTTGGGAGAGGTGATAAAAAGAAATGCTGAGAAAACAAATGTTAAACAACAAACTGATTAAACACTATAATGTACAGTACAATGGAAAACTGAGCAGTTTATTCATAAAAACATACAAATGGCTCACCTCTTTGTACTGCAACACCAAGGTCTACTTTAATCTTCTTAATCTTCTGTTCCAAGTTGTTTGCTTTAATGGCAGGCTTGTGTTTTTCAACTTTTGCCTTGGGAGCTTTGACCTGGACAATAGGTTTTGGTTTTGCAGGGAGTAAAGATGCATCAGAAGGACTAAGGAAGTGAGCTATATCTTCTGGTAGACAGAAGTCTGTGAGGAAGGGCATGGGCTGAGCAAGGGCTACTTCTCCACGGAGATGAAAGAGCCGCTGATAGAGAGTGGACAGATTGGCCAGAAACCCTCTGAAAATCACCCTAATGGAGCATAAATAAACATTCACATTGCTGTAATAATTGACAGAGGTAAAGCTTACAACAACACAATGGAAGCAACCAAAATGCATGCCAGTGATGCCACATACTGAAAACTGAAAGGATGCAAGGGTTACTTTGATTTTTGTAAACCAACATATGTGCATATGGTAAGAAGCTACACTATTATATACAGTATATATTTCAAGAAAGAAATGCATCTCAGCTTTGTGATATAATTTAAAAAGTGTATTACGAGTATGAACTTATGGCATTGCTCTTTCTTTGGAAATTTTCTTTTTGTAATATTATGATTTAATTCACCTAATTCACAAGTTTTTACGTTTTCCCCCAACCTAATTTCCAAATTCATTTTGTTTCTCATAATATTATATGTTTATTCTCGTAAAATGACTAATATGACTTTCTCTTAAAGCGGACCTATTGTGCAAATTTTTTGACCCTTTGTATTGAGCTGTGGACTCCATAGAGCAGCTACACACAATAACCCAAACAGACAACTTTCTAGATCTTCCAGAATCTGCACCTATTCCAGCTGTATTTCCATGGATTTGTGCTTCTCACCAAAACGGTCTGTTTTCATTCATTCCACCCACTGTGCGCCGGCACGCCCAGGCCGCTGTGATTGGTCACATTCCCAAAGTACTTCCTAACTTCTGCGAGCAACACTTTCTAATTTAGTGGGTATAGGAGTTGATAATAAATTAATAATTGGATAGCTATTTGAAAAGTGTTTAGGAGCTACTCAGACCCCTGACTTACTGTGTATGAACCTTGCCTGCCTGAGGAGGAACACTCATTGTTGGACACACTTTGTCAAAGGCACCACTGTTGCTGTGGAGCTCAGAAGCCAGACGTGAGGGCACCGTGTTTAATAACTGCAGACAATCTTGGCAAAACATTGGTAGTGGAAATGTGGTCATTACACGTTTTTTGCGGGACTACCGTGTTCCAGACAGTGAGCACTGTGGTTCTCTCCACCTCAGTCACTCAGGACACAGTCCTGTGTCCCACATTAATGCACCTTTTTGCTATTTGTTCAGGCTGCATTTGTAAATAAGAATTTGTTCTTAAATTGCTTGCCTGGGTAAATAAAAGGTATATATAAAAAAAAAACTTTCCCGGTGAGAGTGTGCTGCTTCTGGCTTCAGCAACAGTTTGGGGGATATTTCACCTTTGTGTTCACAAAAACAGTCCTGTGTGAAATGCCGTTGACAGATGACAATATTTTTCTCTTGCTGGGAATCACAACCCTACAATAACATCTGCCTGAGCTCGTTTCGTAAACAGAGAAGCAGATGTTGGGGAAGTGCGGAGGAAGCAGAGCTTAGGGGAGAGCAGAGAGTGTATCTCGTCTACAGCCATGCCCATAAGGAAGCCCACTCCTCGGTGACGTCACAAAAGAACAGTTTTGCAATGACCTCTGAAACAGAGCGTTCTGAGCCATACCAAACTTCTTTCAGGGTTCACTTCCAAATGCACAAACCTCATTATGTGAATCTTTGGCGTCGTTTAACACGAGAATACAACATTTTAAAATACATTTAAGGTCAGAAAAGTGGAAAAACTGTAGTAGGTCCCCTTTAATAGTTTTACTTTATTCTCATAAAATTACAGCTGTTTTCTGAATTCCTGCTGCTGATTCCCCTCCCACTACAGTATTTAAAATTTGTTCTTGTAAATGTATAGATTTAGATTAATTAGAAACTAGATTACAACTTTTTTCTTTTCATATTTTGACTTTATACTGCTGATTTTTCAATTTTAGACCGATAATAATAAAAAAAACAATAGCTCCACATATGTGTGCTGCACATGGCTTTGGGCCACAATTTGGACACCCATGATGTAAGGTGCAGATGTCAGGTTTTGATGCATCTATCTGTAAAAAGTAGACAATGACTCACCAGAGACGACTAAGCATGCTGGTTACCACCATATTTAAGATGATGAACTCATACTTCATGTGCCGCTTTGATAAACTGGAAAACATGTTTAAGGGAGGGAATCTAGATATATAATGCAAACCAAAGCTTCCAACATTGATCATATGTTCTGCAACACATCTGGAAAGGATACACAAAAGCTGTTCTGCAGCGTTTCAGTGTGCAGCTCATCAGTTGTGCTGCTCCCAGCACTTTGAGACAAAGCCACTCCAATATGGGCTGGCTGGGAAGTTCACACTCATTGCATTCAATGCTCAGCTTCCTGAAAGTATAAAGCACAAATACTCTTGAAATGACAACCATGGTGTTGCATATTGTTCATGTTTGCAGTATGTGCTCTTAAATTAATGTTGCATGATGCATGTTCAGATTAAATTAAAACATTACCATTAAAGTTTCAAAATCCACATTCAATTTCGCACGTACCACTTGGGTGACTGATGACAACTCAGAATACTCAAAATTGTGTATTATGTTCATATTGCTTCAATCTGCTAGCCATAATGCCAATAATCACTTTATATGCCAGTACAATTTGGAAAGCTGCACATGTATATGTGGCACAAACACCAGTATAAGAACAGAGTACATTGTAAACAATATGAAAACTCTGTACTAATACAATAGGTGAAATAATACACTGGGCTCATTCAGCACGTCTCCTGATACTTGATTTTGCTGCAGGTACACTATTTGCCTGTGACGCTGAGTGATTCTTCCTGAGGTGTGATACTTGGCCCTGATGAATTTCCGCAGCATTTTGTTTTCAGATTTTTTTTTGTTTTGTTTTTGCGGCTAGAGCATAGAAAACATTCATATATGGCCTTAATCTGTTATTATCATCGGTTGTGTAAATTTCTAGCATCACAATCAACTGTATATCATTTATAGCCACCTATATTTCATCATTTTGCGCAATATGTTAATTAAGCTTTAATTTATATATTATAATCTATGCCATGAAATTATAGCATCTGTAAACTATATATCCATTCATTTTTGAATAGGTGGTTTTCTCTGCCTACCTTTGAACCTTATTAGGACATAAATCAACCAGACTCTGAAGAGCAACGTCCAGCTTCATATTGTTCAGTCTGTTAATGCATTGTTCAACCTATAAAACATGTAAGAGGCAGGTGAAATACACATGTAGGTTATTGTTTTGAGTTTCGTTAGTGTAATATTGCTGTTTAGCAGTCAAGTGGCTTGTACTCATCATCTTACCTGCTTCATGACGCGAAAGGTCTTGTTGCCTCTGGAACTGTTGTTAAGATTGTAGAGCAAACTGTATAAAACTCGAACTTCCGTCTGAAGAAAAGTACTTCGAAGTAATTTGAGGACTTTGTCGTTTTCCAACAACAGAGTCTTCACAGCCAAATCTGTAAACGCAAACAGCAGATGTAATTCTACAACACATTCAACATGTTCTCAAAGGACCGCACCAGCGGTCTCCCACGTGTCATGAGGATAGCATGCCTTTTAAAACTTAACACTTGTATGCCTTAAAAAAATAGTATCCAGAGAATACGCAGTTTTGTGTCTCACCTGTTTTTGGAGTGAAATATATGGACACACAAGAGACAGAACTCGGGAGGGGAACATTTATCCTGTTCCATGGTTCTCGTGCCATATTGTGTAGCGAAAAACACGGAAGTCTGTCGGCCCATAGCAAGCTATGTAGAGAAAACACGGAAGTCCTTCATCCAATAGCAAACGAGTAGATATCTACGTCACTACGGAAGCGTGCAGTATTCGTCATTAGACATATGATATGGTAATAATATAGAAAACAGCACAGCTTACAGTATTTTCTGCTTAAACGACCTCTTATTTATATTATTGTAAATATTGCATTTTCAATAATATATTATTGCATTTTTGTTCTACTGTTTATTATCAAAATCAAATCAATTGTTGATCAATAGATAATTAGAATTTATCTGCAATTGTAGTGACTGAATGCATTTCATCACATATACAATTAGGACAATATTTATCCCTGGATTGGAAATTGGAAAAAGGTGACGCTAGAATGGTAAAATTCATTGATGCTGGTATCGGCTGACATCATGCGGTCACAGTGAAGAAGTGCATGGTTTTAGCATAAACAGTTTTTAAGTATCACGCTGGAATATAGGTTATTTCTTAGTTTTGTATTCTTCTTTAAATTCTAGCTATAGTTAGCAAGATATGTGAAAATACGACTGAATGAAAATTATTTAACATAATAACTTCCTTTAATATAGCTTTAGCTGTGTGATGGATGTATGGATGATCTTTTTAAAAAAAAAAAAAAGAAAAGAGCTGCAATTTGTTGACGGATAAGCAGAAAAAACTTTATTTGTCAATACATTTTTAAACAAAGAAATACATAATCGTTCATTTACATAATAAATGATGTACTGTACACCAGAATATGTATCTGATTACTGTACAAAGAGATGGACTCTGTTACATAGCAAGATCTAAAAGACATTGATTTACACTCTTCAATGTATGTGTGCGTTTTATTCCTTAGGACAAAGTGGTCAAACTTTGCATACAGAAAAATTAAAGGATGCATTTCGTACATTAAAGATGCTACAACCAACCCAATGTAGGTCACTATAATGTACATTATGTGAACAAACAACATCTTATGTTTGTGTTACAGGTGAAAAAGCAATATTGAGTAATATCTGCCAATATATGTCATTAATAATGTATTTATTATATTTTTAGAACATCCCGAGCGCAAATACAAAATGAGCTGCAGCCTCCAGGGCACACTTTGGACACCTCTGACTTAGGGACTACTTTTTAAAGTTCATGCAAAGCATACAGAGACAAACATGGGTGATACTGTATTAATCAGTGCAAGTACAATCAAAATATTTGCTACAGTCAGAAAATGATTCAGATTGAGGAATACAGTAAACGAGGTCAGCTTTTATACTATAGGCCACTACAATATCACAGAAAATATGTTTACGGTTTAGAAAACAATGCTATGCTTATGAGACTGAATTTGAAGGGTCACAGAGAAATTATACTTGTCATGAATGAAAGGTTAGACAAAGACATTTCTTAGAAGATGACTTATTATAAGGGTAGGTGAGAAGAGATGTCAATTAAGAAGCATGAAATGGGTACAATTAAGAACAAAACAGTGCAAAAAGAGAGGTAGAAAAGTCAATGCAAAGTCTCTAGCCAAACCAAAATAGCAATGAACATTGGCAAATTCAGATGCGTGTTCGGCTCTGTGTCTTGCAGCATGTATTGCTCTGAATTATGCCTTCTGGAGATTGTCAATAATGCTTTAGAACGGGGTGTCCAAACTTTTTATACTGAGGGCCACATACTGAAGAATGGCAACTTTTGTGTCGCAGGGGGTATGCTGGAACCAATCCTATTTGACTTCAGGCGAGAGGCAGGGTGCACCCTGGACTGGTCGCCAGCCAATCACAGGGCACATATAGACAAACAACCATTCACACTCACATTCATACCTATGGACAATTTGGAGTCGCCAATTAACCTAGCATGTTTTTGGAATGTGGGAGGAAACCGGAGTACCCGGAGAAAATCCACAAGAAGAACATACAAACTCCACACAGAGATGTCCAAGCGGAGAATTGAACCCTGACTGTGTAGCCAACATGCTAACCACTTGTTCACTGTGCATGGATGGAAATAATAATATAAAACATTTAGACTTTATTATAGAAAAGTGATGTTGTTTTACCTTATAATATTACTGTAAAATGTTACTCTGGTAAAATTATGACTTTTTTAAAAATAGATTACAACTTCCTTGTCTTAACGTTCTTTTTTTAAAATTATGATTACTGCATATTTTTCAATTATAGCTATTTTAAAAAACTTTTTGTTAAATTATATTTTTAAAATGTTCATGGACCAATACCAAAGCCGCTGTGGGCCACAAACGGCCACCGGGCTGCAGTTTGGACACCCCGGCCTTAGCGGGAAAGAGGTGTGGACGTTTCAAATCATTCTGCTAGTCAGTTGAAGAGGCGGGCGTTGTCTCGCACCTTCCTTTTATTGTTATTCTTTGTACAAAAGACAACACTGATTCTTGTACTTTACCCATACTTAATTGTTAAGTAATTCCTCGCTTGGTAGAGGTAGGCCCGATACGATACACTGTACAACGCAGTGCCGTATTTTATGGTATGCTGTGCTCTGACTGAGTCGCCTCTCCTGACCGCACACAAACTGGTACAAAGGTTTTCAATTCAACCTGGCAAAACCTGAATTCTGCTGATGAAAACCGTTGTAATGTGGTTTCCTAACCAAAAGGGGGCTCACACGTATTCTTTATCCTTATACAAAAACCACTTCACATCAAGTACTGGTCATAATTTGGTCATAGATCAAAAATGAACTATGTATAACATCATTCATATTCACATTCTCAGCGTCTAATCCCACTGTTCAGTGAGAAAAATGTCTCACTTTATCCAAGTCTGTCACCAATTTGTAGAACAATATTTACAGAATATAAACACTATAGAGTAAACATTTTTACCAAAGCAAGACTTTGAAAATAATCTTTCTTGTCCACAAGGTTGACTGTTTTGGCGTTATAGTACCACAGCTAGGATGTTTGCTATATGGAAGGACCCAAACAGTTCGATATATTTAACATACTTCTGTGTTTGTATTTACATTCTGTTCAGTGCACATCGTTGGAAAGTCTAATAATGATGGGAACATGCACAACATATGCTGGTGAGAAAATACAGTGTAAGACCGTATCTGCAAAGTCGTCATGTTATGAATGGAGTCATGGTTGGTGCATGGTTTCCAGTTTTCTAGATGAATGTTGAAATGAAAACATGTAAGAAAGGACAAGATAATGATGGCACAGGAATACATAGTTCTTCAAGAGTTCAGTGCTTTCACATTCATGATCAAAACCTGAGAACATGCTACAAAACAAACATAAGTATTGGGATGTTACAGTTTTGGAGGGAGTTATTGGAAATATTTTGAGTAAAATCTACTTACTGTTTGTAAACAGGCCGGGATATGGATCCATTAAATAAATAAATAAATAAATAGGAGTTCAACAAATCACTTTAAAGTCTGCATACCCTTAAAAAAACAGCAGATTGTAAGACATGAATGTGTGAAAAATGAGACTATTGAATGCATGCTTGTGTTGGACACATCACATTTAAAGAATGTTCAGGTTGTGCCGCTACACTTTGTGTATGTATTGTTTGATAACAACAAAGATTAGCAGTAACTACAATGGATTAAGTTGTTATCGGTGACTTTTCATGTTTCTTTGCACAGCACATACAGTTTATGTTGTGTCTGTATGTGCTTGAGAACATCTGAGGATGCATGAATGCAGCATATACAATACGAGTGTATAAACATGTGTGTAATGGCAATGATGTATGCATTTAGCGCTCGTATGTGTGTGCAATAAAGCACTATTTAAGTGCCTGGAAAGATCAGGGAGTCGACAGCGGGGGGGCAACAGGTCATATATGTGAACCTGCTGGCAGAGGAAGCTCACTCAAATCGCTCGTAGTTCCTTGTTTGTCTCACACGGGGCACCATGTCCTTCAAAAGTCTGTGGAGACAGAGCCAATATCTTAAGGAAATACACGACATACACAAAAATGGATGCACAGTGATACCAAAGGAGAGAGACAAATGCAGAGCGATTGTGATGGCTGATTTTTTTGAGGAGGCATTTTTGTAATGCAACTGTATTACTCTTTTGAACGCATATTGTTTGAGAAGGCAAATTCTTTACTTAAATGGCCCCACCAACTAATCGGAAGTGTGTTCCTCATCACCAAAATCCGACCAAAACTCAGCTTACCAGACAAAGTGGGGGTTACGTCACTGTTGATGCACTACACTGCTAATGGGGATGTCATACAAGTTCATCTTTAAAAAAAATAGAACTAGTATCCCTATAATAATAATCACTTTAATTTAGCTCTAGCCGGTGCTGCTGTCAAAAAAGGCTTTCCCTCACTATTGAAAGGCAACAGCAATCCAGCGCATGCAAAAAAATTACATTTTTTTCATTAATATTTAAACTCTAGGTTAATAAAATGACATTATTGATCACTCTTATATTTTTTTATTTCACACAAATTTCAGTTTTCTTCTGTAAATATTCAGTAATAATTTGACTTCATGCTTGTAACATAACTGCCCCGCAACCTAATTTTCCAAAAATTTCATCTTTATTTGTTGTTTTGTTTAATTTGTATAATATTATGACTTTTTAAAAAATGCATCTTTTTCTTTACTCTTTCCACTTTATGATTCATTCATTCATTTTCTACCGGTTATCCTGACGATGGCCATGGGGGTGCTGGAGCCTATCCCAGCTGTCTTCGGGCGAGAGGCGGGGTACACCCTGGACTGGTCGCCAGCCAATCACAGGGCACCTAGTCTCCAATTAACCTAGCATGTTTTTGGAATGTGGGAGGAAACCGGAGTACCCGGAGAAAACCCACACATGCACGGGGAGAACATGCAAACTCTACACAGAGATGGCAGAGGGTGGAATCAAACTTGTGGTCTCCTAGCTGTATGGCCTGTGCGCGAACCACTCGTCCACCGTGCAGAAATGGCGTTCAATTGCCTAATAATAGTAAGCTGTGATTCTATTAAAATTATGACTTTTTCTTGTTTGATTACAACTTTTTCCTCTCAATATTTTGACTTTATTCTAGTAAAATTACCTCAGATTTTTTTAGTTTTGCAGCAGATCATATAAGATCAGATCAAATATCTGTAATACATCAATTTGTTACAAAATCTAGCTGCTTTCAAAAAATGCTGGCTTTTCCAATCAAGGAAGATCACGGCAGTGATTAGAACCTTGCATGTCACGCCGCTTCAAGGGGAGGTAGAGTACTACAGCACCTTAGCGTATGACATCTCTCTGTATTTTATTATCACGCTCATATTAAAGATGTCACATGGGCTGCAGAAAGTCGTGGTCTATTATAATAGTTTTTGCAAACATTATATTGGGGATATGCTGACAAACAGAAACGGACACGCACCATCTGGCATCCATCGCACTCACTTGGCTCATCTCCCACACTAAGCCAAAAGGAGTAATTTCCCACAGCCTTATCTCAAATTTATTCCCTGTATTCCATCAAGAAATTCAGCATTTTTTACCAAAAAAAATGGAAAAATGTTTGGCATCATACAGAAAATAAATGTATAGCCATATAAATATTTATTTGATGCTTTGCCTCACCGACATTCTAAAAGTGATACTGGACAGGTCAAACAAAGGTAGACAGCAGGTGATTGTTAGTTTATGCCTTACTTGACCCCATATGCCAGAATGATGAGTCCAATTAGAATGCCAATGATGCCATCCAGGAACCAGACATCAGGATGGTCCTTGAAGACCTGAGCACTGATGAGAATAGTAAATCCCATGATGCCACCAACCAGGGAGTTGAAACCTGAAACAATACAAGGCATGTAATAAATAGTGTGTTGGATGTCTACTATTACAATTAAAGCAAACGATAATCTGTGTTTATAAAATATACATAGAAATAGAAAAATCATCACATGTCACATACATATAGTATAGTTCCGTTCCCAGTCTACAATGTTCCAAAACATATTTTAAGACTGAGACCTATTAATCTTTCATTAGGGATTATGATTGAATGCAGCCAGCAGCGTTTCTCTGGCAGCATAAATAGTTGAAGCCTGCCATGAGCTGGACACTACTGGAATACAGCATTTCTTGGACCCAATGGGAAAGACATCCCTGCTCTGAAATCAACACTGTAAAGTTCAACCTTGCAGCTGACCACATGGACATGGAAAAGTTTTATGGTCAGATGACACAGAGGGTGAGCTTTATGGCTACAATGACAAGAAGTATACTGTACTTCTCCTCGGAAGTATCAAAGTGAGTGCATATGTAATAATATGGCGGTAGTCGCGGATAAATGCTAGGAAACCAACCAATTTAAATGAACTCTTCCAATTCTGCCAAGAAGAGTGACCAAATATAACAAGAACCATTACTATTATTATCAGGATGACCATTCATTCATCAGGATAACTTTTCACATAAAATTCACTATTATCCGTCTGTGAAATCCAGCACACTGGGTAACTGTCTAACTTGGAGTGGGTGTAGTCTTGTGGGAAATTAATCATAGGTCTGAGAACAGTGTAAAAGCGATTTCCTTTCTTTAGCTTTTCTTCCCAGTTCTTTGGACCACATTGCAATCAGAGCAGTATATTTGGGTGCAGCGCTGGACTCTACATCCACAAGGAAGATGGACGAAGAGCCCGGGATGATTTCATTTGTATGTGTACTTCAATTCAGCTGTGAGTGCAACTGTATCACACACACACAAATGGCTGCAGATTACAATAATTTGCATTATGTCAGTTCTACATTCATTTCAAATCTATATTATCCAACTATTATTAACATTTAACCCTGTGGGTCCTACCATCAGTGATGAGAGCACGACTCGTCAGCACTCTTCCCAGCATGAACTTGGCAACAGCCAGCACAGTGCAGATAAATCCACTCAAAATGGACACACTGAAGAGGAAGTCGTCCTAAAAAATGAAAAAAAAGTTTGATTATTTATTCATCTGCAGTCAATCACACAAACCTATGATACTGACTTGAATTGAAAAAAGGATATCAGTTCCAGACAGTGGATAACCCAGGTCAGGGGTGTCCATCAAAAGGTGCAGGGGGGCCACTTTAATATTTTTATGAAAGTTATAAATGTGTTATTATTCATTAGAATGAACATTTCAGCTTTTTCTCTTCACATTCTTCCCTCATACGGTCAAACATGCTGAAATCGCCTCCTCGTGTTTCGGAGGCACACAGCAATTGGCATACAATTGAATATGAGCTTGTGCATATAAAATGGCACTTCACATTTCACAGAGAAATATGATAAGACTATAAAGAACTATAGCAGCAATCGACTAATGTGTTCATTTACAACTACTGTGTGTGCGTGTGTGTGTGGCCCTTCTGTCTCTGGTGTGGTTCTCTGACACAGTAGCAGCATGGAGCACAATCTCAACTTTCTGTATTTAATCAGGCACAAGCTGATTGGATGGCAACAGCTTGCAACGAGACCACTGAAGCGACACGTGAAGTGAATAAGGATTCCCAATTTTCTGCACTCCGTATCCCCTCAATGCAATTTTGCTGTCTGAAAAACAAGAGATTGTTCACAACTGTTTTTCAATGGTTCCAGTTACAGTGAAGAAAATAAGTATTTGAACACCCTGCTATTTTGCTATTTCTCCCACTTAGAAATCATGGAGGGGTCTGAAATTTTCATCGTAGGTGCATGTCCACTGTGAGAGAGATAAACTAAAAAGAAAAATCCAGAAATCACAATGCATGATTTTTTAACAATTTATTTGTGTGATACAGCTGCAAATAAGTATTTGAACACCTGTGTATCATCTAGAATTCTGACCCTGAAAGACCTGTTAGTCTGCCCATTAGAAGTCCACCTGCACTCCATGTATCATCCTGAATCAGATGCACCTGCTTGAGGTCGTTAGCTGCATAAAGACACCTGTCCACCCCATACAATCAGTAAGACTTTAACTTGTAACATGGCGAAGACCAAAGAGCTGTCCAAAGACACCAGAGACAAAATTGTACACCTCCACAAGGCTGGAAAGGGCTACGGAGCAATTACCAAGCAGCTTGGTGAAAAAAGGTCCACTGTTGGAGCTATCATTAGAAAATGGAAGAAGCTAAACATGACGGTCAATCTCAATCGGAGTGGAGCCCCATGCAAGATATCACCTCGTGGGGTCTCAATGATTCTAAGAAAGGTGAGGAATCAGCCCAGAACTACACGACAGGACTTGGTCAATGACCTGAAAAGAGCTGGGACCACCGTTTCCAAGGTTACTGTAGGTAATACACTAAGACGTCATGATGTGAAATCATGCATGGCACGAAAGGTTCCCCTGCTTAAACCAGCACATGTCAAGGCCCGTCTTAAGTTTGCATATGACCATTTGGATGATACAGAGGAGTCATGGGAGAAAGTTTTATGGTCAGATGAGACCAAAATAGAACTTTTTGGTCATAATTCCAATAAGCGTGTTTGGAGGAAGAAGAATGAAGAGTACAATCCGAAGAACACCATCCCTACTGTGAAGCATGGGGGTGGTAGCATCATGCTTTGGGGGTGTTTTTCTGCACATGGGACAGGACGAGTGCACTGCATTAAAGAGAGGATGACTGGGGCCGTGTATTGTGAGATTTTGGGGAACAACCTCCTTCCCTCTGTCAGAGCATTGAAGATGGGTCGTGGCTGGGTCTTCCAACACGACAACGACCCGAAGCACACAGCCAGGAAAACCAAGGAGTGGCTCCGTAAGAAGCATATCAAGGTTCTAGCATGGCCCAGCCAGTCTCCAGACCTGAACCCAATCGAAAATCTTTGGAGGGAGCTCAAACTCCGTGTTTCTCAGCGACAGCCCAGAAACCTGACTGATCTAGAGAAGATCTGTGTGGAGGAGTGGGCCAAGATCCCTCCTGCAGTGTGTGCAAACCTGGTGAAAAACTACAGGAAACGTTTGACCTCTGTAATAGCAAACAAAGGCTACTGTACCAAATATTAACATTCATTTTCTCAGGTGTTCAAATACTTATTTGCAGCTGTATCACACAAATAAATTGTTAAAAAATCATGCATTGTGATTTCTGGATTTTTCTTTTTAGTTTATCTCTCTCACAGTGGACATGCACCTACGATGAAAATTTCAGACCCCTCCATGATTTCTAAGTGGGAGAAATAGCAAAATAGCAGGGTGTTCAAATACTTATTTTCTTCACTGTATGATTTGGGCCCTGACTGCATCAAACTACAAGGAGCACACAAAAAGCCAAAGGTTATACCTAAACCATAAAACAATTGCCAAGTCTTTTCTGATTTGTATGCTTTTGAAATGCATGCAGGATTGCTGCTGATGACAGCAGACACAAACATTTCACTGCAATTGTTGTAAATATGGAAGCATTTTGATAACATTGTCCTGAAGAAAGCCTTAATGGGGACCTATTTGCTCATTTTTCAGGCCCTTTGTATTGAGTTGTGGACTCCTATAAAGCAGCTACACACGATAACCCGCACGGAAAGCAGATCTTTCAGGATCTGCACCTATTTCATCTGGATTTCCTTAGATTTCCAAAATAATTTTAATTTATTCCACCCATGTCTCTATTCCGAGCATGCCGACTCACTGGGATTGGTCCCAATCAGCTTGTACCCCGGCAGCCAATATAAGGAAGACCGGCTCACTATGACATAACAAAAAGAGTTTTTTAAAAAATCTCAAAATCTCTAAAAAATCTCTAAAACCGAGAGTTCAGAGCCATCCCAAACTTCTTCCAGGGCTCACTTCCAAATACGCAAACCTCATTATTTGAAAATTTGGCATCGTTTAACATGAGGATACAACATTCTCACTACATTTAAAGGTCAGAAAAGTGGAAAAAGCATAATAGGTCCCATTTAAAAATGGCCACAAAGGAAAGAATGCCATGAAACTGAAAATGGAAAAACTGACACTGTCAACTTGCAGAGAATGTGACTGATAGATGCCTAGGTATGCAAGTAAAGGAAACGCTTGACTGATGAAGAGACTTTAGTCTGCATAATCTGAGCCAAATCAATATGTTCTACAGAATGTGTGTGTGTTTGCGAAAAAGTATGTGTTATCTTACCACTTCTGGGGGCATCCTGGTGACCAGATTATGAATGGCTTTTCCAAGAATGCACAGAGAGCAGAGCAGAAACAAAACACCGAGGACTACACATGCTCTGCAGAAAAAGAACAAGACACTGGACTTCAGCAAGAATGATTTTGTTGTTGGCTATTGTGTTGATTGGTTATTGTGTTATTTGGGAAAACCTGTTATGATCCTAGACACACAATAGTCTCTGAATATTGACCAAATAAATAAACTAGCCTCTGAGAGAGGCTATGAGATTGAAGGATTGGCTCTTTACACTTAACAAAGACCATAAGATGATGACAATTAGACAGACAACTCTCAATACCTTTCACTGTAAAACAACAAACCACTCTCCCATAACTTTTATAACATGCATTGTTAAAAAACGCTTCTAACTTGTGTGCTTGGTTACTCAAATGACCGTTATAAGAAGTTATTCTCTTCTGGCCCTTTGTTTTGGATCATGTGTAAAAAAAAATAAAATCATTCAACATTGGAGGCAGTTTATAAAATGAATGGAATGCAGAGGCGTAATACAGACATTTGATATGATAAAACAGCATGAACGCCATTCATTTTAGACTCACATGTACTCCCGGTGTGCTGAATGCACAGCAGCCGCATTGCTGTAGCGCCACAGGACAATGACTGATGACAACACATCCAAAGTGGCATCAAACTAGATGGACAATGCCGGAGTCACAAAGAGAACAGAGAAAAGAAGGATTACATGTAAGAGTAACAACACACTTTCATTTCTTTTACAACACTGCATTGGTGTAAAATTCATTTAAATATTACTGGTGTTGAAGGAAGTCAATGGAGTGCAGGGGAAATGGGGATAGTGCTACATTTAAACAGCTAAGTACAATAGTAGTGTCATTGAATGACTATGAGAATGTGCAACATGACCTTCCCAAACAACAGGGTCTTTAAATAGTGTTCCATTTCACTTAAGAGTGAAAGAGTGTATCTTTTTCAAATGGCCTCCGCAATTATCTCCAACTGAGGGCAATGTGATTATCAACTTTAAATGCTTCAATGTTATACTGTATATATATATATATATATATATATATATATAAACGGCATTTTTTATATATATACATATATTGTTGCCCACATTTTCTTAATTTGAAGAAAGTACCTAGATAGGGTGACACCTGTTCAGCAGACACAAAAGATCTGGAATCTCAGTCCTACCCTTTCTGTCCTGTTACCTTGGAGACAACGGGGCCAATAAAACTTGGGTCTGGGACTCATTAATAAATCACCGAGACCAATGTTATGACTAATTGATCAATGCAAATGCAGCGAACAAGGACGGTAGAACTCACGGCAAATCCAAAGGCTGATGCGCTGTGCCTCATGAAGGATACAGCTGTGGAGAGAAACACACACAGACAAGCAGATAGCAGTCAGTGTTGGTGGAGTCAGTTTCTATTCAATTTCTGAACTAAATAGTAAAAAATGTATGTGCCTATATGGCATCGCAGTAATACCATTACCTATCTGTCTGTTTGTTTGTTTCTATGTGTTGGACCCCCTTCTAAAAATAATTTCTTAAGTATAACTTTCTCTAGTGATGACACTTTGCTTGACCCTAATTGGATGCAACTCGAATCTTCTACGTGATTGTCTACATTCCAACAATGAGCATTCTGAGCCGAGAGGCACTGACCCATAAACTGTCATGGGCTTAGCCTAATTTCTAGTTTTCATCCCATTTAATGCGCTGGCACACCTCAAACCTATGTTAAACTTCAGGTCCTTCCTGTGCAGCAAATCCCAACACAAACCATATAAGCCATATATCAGAATTGTACAAATTACTGTTTACGCTGTACATTGTTCATATTTGATGTAATCTATTTATTCTCCACATTATTTTTTATTATCTATTATTACACGGGAGCCAGGCAACGACATTTCCTTGGCAATTTCACTGCTGTGTTATTTTGCAATGACAATAAAGAAAGTCTATGTCTATGTCTATGTCTATGTCTATGTCTATAGATGTCTATGTCTATGTCTTATTGTGGGGAACGTCAGATTTACAGGTGTTTTTCTTAGAGCTAGTTCTTACTGTGAAACCATATCAATGTATCTGCATTTCTACCAACAAACTGGTGGATAACTAGTAGGGATGTTCCGATCAGGATGCTGCCATAGCAGTGTAAATGTTTAAATGTACTACTGGCTATATTAGGGGTCACCAAGGTTTTTATTCCCTGTGAGAGCTACTTAAATGAAGATGGCCAAGAGCTACTCATTTTTGTAACATTTATTTTCACAGCTTATTTCAAGCCAAACAAAGCCAATATTCTTGTTTTACCAGAACATGAACAAAATGCTGGCATCCACAACTTACATTTTGTATTTCACAATGCCTTTACTTCAAGTCTCACATTATTAATTGAAAACCTGAATGAATAGCAGTTATCCTTCGGAAGCGCTGACTCCTTCTGTCAGTGGGATATCAGTGTGCACCGCGCCCGTTTCAAGTGCAGCGCAAACGTGCAAAACCTATATCACTCTCCCAAATCTGGAAGTCCCACACACATCAGACATGCTTGTTCTAAATGCTGCAGCGGGGGCGAAGTTCTCTACACCCTATGAAAATATCCAATTTATATATAAGAAATCAGACCTGGAAATTCATTTATCACAGTCGTATCTGGAACCAATTAACAGCGATAAACAAGAGATTACTGCATATCATTCACCAACTAAGCATTCCTCACCGAAGTTATTGTGTTTAAGTGTTTATTTACTGGTATATCCAATATCCAATAGATTAACTGCATGAAGACGGACTGTTTTGGGAGGTACACTGTTGGGCCGTATTGGTTACGAGACATAGTTTTGTCAACAGTTTTGATCGTAAACAGTATCCTTGTAAATTTGTGGCGTACCCTTTTTATACATTCATTCATTCATTTTATACCACTTATCCTCACGAGGGTGGGAGCTCAACCCGCCCCACATAGCTGGCCAAACACATTAAGATTAAGATTAAGATTAAGATATGCCTTTATTCGTCCCTCAGTGGGGAAATTTGTATTGCACAGCAGCAAGAGTACAGAGTCAGTTAAGCAGTACAAAATACACAATATAGAAAAATAAACAATATAAACAACCCAAGTATTAACAGAAATCAACAGTTTTCCCAGAGTTATATACAATACAGTATGTAGATAATATGAGACGAGATGAGATATACATATGACCAGTCTATACACTGAGATCTTGTTAGAGAGTTAATATGAGGCATTATGGAAATACTTCACATAGAACTTAGTATATTGCATTTAGAGCATATCATGTGCAAACACATGCCTGCAACAGAAGAACCAACTGCGTTCGTGGTTTCTCTCCACGAGAAACCACGAACGCCAGCATGTACATATGAAAAACAGTGATTATTGCAAGCGATAAAAAGATATCTGAATACAACACAATTAAATACATGTATTTGTACGCTTGTGTCTTCGTTGGAATAGGTGTGTATGTTATGTCAGTTGCTTCTTCTGTTGCAGGCATGTGTTTGGCTAGCTATGTGGGGCGGGTTGAGCATGACCTGTGAACCAGGAAGTGTGGGAATCGGTGTGTGTGCTGTGCTCTGGTGGTGGAAGTGTGAAAAATAAAGTTGACTGGAAGCAGCCGTTCGCTGTGTTCTTTTTTGGTATTGAAATCCTTAAGCAAAGATTGATTTAAGCTGCTTTTGTATCGATATAAGCAGACCAAATTGGCTGGCGGGAGATGAAAAGGGCATGGTAGTAACCGGATTATCATAATAACCGGGTATCGTACTAACGGAACTAATTATATCATAAAAGACTAGAAATTTGCCGGGAAATGAAAATAGTATCGTAATAAGTAGTAATTCGTTATAACCGATCAATATAACGAGACTTTACTGTATATATATAAAGGTTGCAAGCTGATCAATGCTTATCTTATCTTCTCTATTTGCAGAGTTTTATATCCACATCCACTAACTGCTAATTGATATTTCAAGGTTAACCTTGAAGACAACACAATTTAGGCCACTGTTTGCTTGTGGTGGCTACATTAATATTCTAGTAACTGTCAGCAAGTTGCCCATGGAATACTGTTTTGCATAAAGGTGAAGGGGGAATCAAGTTTTAGAAGAAGCTTGCAGAGACACCAATGTGTCGCCTGGGCTACGTATATACCGCAGGGTATGATGATCTTTTATGTGGCCAGAGTATACATTGCCCCAATTTCCTTGCCAACTTTGTGGAAATGTCAAGGATTTTCTGCAACAGGAGTCAGCATTTTCTTAATCGAATGTTAAGAAGGGCAAGACTTTTGGCCATGGCCTTTTGTGCAGAACTTGCTATGGACGTCTGTTTGTGTGGGTGGATATCGGCACCAGTAGTGGTGGGACACGGATGATGACACTTTTTGAAATAATTGTCGCGTGACGATAATCTTTGCCTGTGAGTACCTCCAAGTACTATCCAAGTCAAGTCGGGTATGTGTGACCTGACTGTTCAGACTGCAGTAGATAGGATACATATTGGAATTCATATCTACATACAAATGAACCCTCAGTCGCATTGAAAAAAATGTCATTGTACTGTTCACCTCCAGTGTGATTGTATCCTTGGACACAAAACACCTGAACATGGAAAAATTCCTAATCCCTTCCCATGCTTCGTGCCTCTTTGCAGACTTCAACCATGACTGCAGCCGTTTGCTCAGCTGCAAAATATCATGTTAAATAATTTATGACCTACTGCTCTGCACTGCTGTGTCTGTAGTTCACCACTCCCCCTTCTCTTTAACCTCCAGTTTTTCCCTTCCTTTTTTACTTGGTCCCTTGTGGATGACAATCTTGCCTCTATCTTTCTTCTTAAAGAGAAAAAAAATGTCTCTCTCCATAGCAATACAGCCTGAGCTCCTTCATCCCATCCCTAAACCTATCTATAGCCTCTGATCTTATTGTGCCCCCCCCAGCCACATCTATTACCGGCCCATGTCATTTGTCTCTTATAGTGCTACACTTTCACCACATTAGCATAGTCTCACAACACAAACTTCTCCAATATCTACAACTCTAACCTCAACTGTTTGTCCAGATTAAGTATTAAGTAAGATTAGGTAAGATTAAGTAAGCATTAAAGGGGACCTATTATGCTTTTCACACTTTTCTGACCTATAAATGTAGTTAGAATGTTGTATCCTCGTGTTAAACAATGCTAAAGTTACAGATAATGAGGTTTGCGCATTTGGAAGAAGTTTGGGATGGCTAAAAACACTCTGTTTCAAAAGGCGTGGTAAAACTGCACCTTTGTGAAGTAACAGAGGGGCGGATGTCCTTATATGGGCGTGGCTGTAAGACAGATTTGCTCTCCGCCCTCCCCAAGCACTGCTCCTCTGTTTACTTGCTAGAAATGGCTCGTACGGGAAAGCCACATTCGTTTAATTCCTAAAGACACCACCATCAGGCACTAATGGTTGCAATTCCTGATTTCCTACCAGCAAAAGAAATGCATTTTAATCTGTCTTATAAACTCCATTTATAAGTCAAAAAAGTGGAAAAAGCATAATAGGTCGCCTTTATGAATACATTTAAATGCATACACTTGAACGTAGCCCCACGCTTTTCACTCTGGCAACACATATTTAAAATTAAATGGAATATTAAATAGGATCATTTGGTACCATCAAAAATGGTTGCCTTATCTGCAGTGTTGTCGCTTCCTGCAGAAGATGCTGTGAAATGTGATACACTTGCTCAGAACATGAGCACCACTGACCTTGAGAAGCTGCTGAATCAGAGATACTGGAGTTCGGAATTTATTCATTAGAATCTTTATTATGAATAAATAAAACCCCCTCTGGCATGTTCATGTTTCAATGACGGACAGTTATTAATGATCTTTGATAGGTATTGGTCAATACCTATACGGGAGCATTAGACTGAAAACTGACACCAACGCCTCAAAAATACAGTATTAGGGTTACAAAATACTAACAAAAATACATAGTAGAGGTGTTGGACTGTAATATGCTGCACAATTAATGTAGGAGACATGAAACATCTCCCATCAACCATTTAAAAATGCCTGGACTGTGTTGTTCATGAACTGAACATCAACTATGATGACAACAAAATTAAGAGTTGATATTTTTTTAATGATATTGTCCAGCACCTCATTTCCTATACTGACATCTATAAAGGCGGCGGCTCTAATTACATTGAGAATGAACACATTATGCTTCTTTTACTGTGATGCCACAGGAAAAACACAAATAAATGATGTTTAAATAAATAATTGTTTAAATAAATAATTACAAACTACTACAATATGCAATGTAAGTTATGTTTTGTATTTTGTTTCAACAAAAGTGATTAGGAAACCTTTACCAGTCGTTAAATAAAATAACATGCACTCATACTATGCCCAAGTGAGAAAGCTTAGTCAGGTTGACAAATAACAATCTAATAAATAATGCTGGGAGGCCTGGACGATAATTGTCCTATAAATTATTGTCAATCATCCAAAAATTACTGACACCATTTTTTCATTATTTATATGGCATGGTAGTGCGAGTACATTGTATCAAAAGCATCCATCCATCCACTTGCTATGAAAAGTGAGCATAATAGGTCCCCTTTAAGCTTTCCTGTTAAGGGATAATACTCAATGTTCATTATTTATTTCAAGTAAGTGCGATTTTGTTTACAGAGACTATATACTCCATCGTATTTATTGTATTATTTGTGCTTTATAGTGGCCCATGTTCACAAAACAGTCCAGTCCAGTGTGGAATGCCGTTGACAGATTAAAATGCATTTATTTTGCTGGTAGGGAATCAGGAACTCCAACCACTTTTGCCTAATGGCGATGTCTTTCGGAATTGTAAACAAATGTGGCATTCCCTTTCAAGGCATTGCTCGCAAGTAAACAGTGGAGCAGTGCTTGAGGGAGAGCGGGGGAAGCAGAGCTTGGGGGAGACAGGGGCAGACAGTTTATATATAAGAAAGTTTGCCCCTCTGTGACATCACAAAGGAACGGTTTTACCACACCTTTTCAAACCGAGCATTTTGAGCCATCCTAAACTTCTTTTAAGGCTCACTTCCAAACACGCAAACCTCATTATCTGAAATTTTGGCATCGTTTAACACGGGAATACAACATTCTAACTACATTTATAGGTCAGAAAAGTGGAAAAAGCATAATAGGTCCTGTTTGAACCTTAGGTCCCTAACAGATAGCACTGTGAGTGTGCACTATTTTCCGCTTTTTTTATTCACATTCCATTTGCTCACCAAATGCTTCAGTAAGAGCTGACTGTCGTGACGAAGGCTTTGCTGCACCTCCAGCGGTATTTTTTTTTCCCAGTTGGAAAAATTGCCTTGGATGGATGTGTTGGAGGTGTGCATACAAGTTGGTCATATTGCCCTTCTTACTTGTCTATTTCCGTGCACTTTCGAACAAATGTGACATATGGGTGTTCATGCACTCACCTCGTTCATTGTGTTTAAAACCAAAATATTCCCAAACTGGGGCTATAGCGTACGCCTTAGAAACGATCGCTTTATTCATGTTAGCGTATTCTCACTCACAAGGCTCACTCGCTGGTAGCACTCTGTGTATCCACTCATTAGTATCCAAGTCTCTGATATCTGTTGGCCGATACTATCAAACATCCCTAGAAAAAAAATATTCTATGGTTGTGACTTCCTTGAGGCTTTGCTCCAGGGAGGTGTCCTACCTGAGAGAAGACAGCTACAGATGGCTTGTTGTTTACAAGGAAGCTTATAACAGTTCAACAAACATGATCTGCATGGTAAACAAGGATGTCTGGAAGATAGTTGTTGAGATAGTAGTATGCTATTTTAAAGAAAACTGGTTGACAGCCGATGGTCAAATGACACAATTAACAAAAATCTTCAGAATGTGTCAATACCAGTGTAAAAGTCACTACCATGACGCTATAGCAGATAGTATGGGTTTATAAATGATGGATAGGCCAGTGGCAGTGCAGTGGTTAACATACCTAACTTTTGCATAGGAAATCGATTCTCCGTCAATGCCCCAATTGCCTTGTGATTTATGAGTCAGTTCATGTGCGTCAGTTGGATATCCCCTCACCAAGATAAGGGATGTACAAAGATTAATGTATCAATAGACATGTTGGGTCCTCTACCCTGACCTCTGCAAAACCTGCGGCATCATAACGGCATCAGAGGAGAGTGGAGGCAGCTGCATTCAAGGTTTAGAGCTGAATTCAAGAAGCAAGCTTGTAAACAGTCACTGTGTCTACATGCTCTAAAACAGTTGGATTTCCCAAATAATTTGATATAGCCATTTTTCACACCTTCATGTGCAACCCCTGTTTCGCCTTAAATATGCAACTGGTCATTTCAACTGGTTTAGCTGTGTGGGTTGAGGAGGACAATGTTATAATATGCCATGAGCTGTCATTAGTAGAAGGCTTCAGGTCTAACGGATAACTTTCCACAGCTCTATCAGCCTGTATTTCAGTAACTGAAACATTGTCACACAATTAACATTAAATCTGCGTTAGTGTTACATATTGGAAACAGTAGGTACTATGCATGATGCTGAACCACATGTCAATGTTGCTATTTTCTGTGTGAAAAATAACATTAGAAATAAAGAATATATATATGAATATATATATTAGAAATAAAGAATTAGAAATAACAAAGAATTTTTTCCTGTGAAGTGACGTTTCGCAGAGAATCCCCCTACCCTGACGACCCATGGACACTAATCCTTTTTCCATTGTTATGATGCCGTTTTGGCATTTTAACAGTGACTTGCTTCCATCTCATCCCACCTGCTTGGACAGATGACGGTGATTAACTTGTCCCAACTACCACATGCTCCCAGCGATAAACATTTTTAATGCCCTGCTTGTTGCCTTCGACCTGAGACAACCCACAATCATGAGGAGCAACTGCAGCATTCGGTGCAAACTCCATGACTCCAAGGCTCTAAGGCAAACCCAGTGCTGTTTCATCTTACTAAAAAATTAAAGAGCTCTGAGTCATGACCAGCAACTATCTCCATCTATTTTCGATTGGGTGCTGTCACCTTCTTTTTGTATTCTGTCTTAGAGCCACATATTTGCGTATTTTAAAAAAGCTATATACTTTACAGTGATCCGAGCTATTTGCAGGGGTCACATCCAAGACCACCCGCGATGGCAAAAAACAGTCTATTTATATGCCCATGATATTTCTATTTTTGACACATGGCTGGTTCCTCCCCCTCCACAGCCTCCTGCTAGCTCAATTGTTCGCTCAAAGGAAGCTAACAAGCTAACTGTATACAAGCACAATCCAGGTTCAAGTTTATTAAAGGTATTTTAAGTTATAAAATATATAGGTACTGACAACTAATAATTAATAATGTGAGATGATTGACAGAACAGATGGAATCAAAGAAGGAATCCCTTCGTTTTAATGCAGCTAGCGGTGGCATGCAGCTCCATTGTTAACTGTGGAAGCTAATGCTCCTGTAGCCACACAAGCAGGACGCTACCATTTTGCACTGCCACATCATTATGTCATTACATGTATGCTGTTTTGCAAGAATAAGTAAATGGCAAAATGTATTTTCTGACAAAAAAATCAAGTGTAGTACAGAAGGCACCAAAATAGTTAGCATGCTAATTGTTAGCATGTTAGCATTTTAGCTCAATTCTTCACGTCTAAAGGCTAATACAGACATGACGTGATGCAGGGATATTGTAGGACAGCCTTGGTACGTTTGCTATAGAGTGCTATCTTGCTAGGTGTTAGCGTGCTGTTAGCATGTCAGCATTTTTGCTTGGTTCCTTATGTCTATAAGGATTGGCAATTGGCAAATGGCATTGCTGGCCGGCGTGGCACAGCGTGCCAGCAGACACCGGTCCCGAGGTACGTATATATATATATATATATATATATATATATATATATATATATATTCATATACATATACATATACATACATACACACACAACACTTCATTACGACACATGTCTGAAAAGGCGCAGGAAGAAGCAAAGCTTATTAAATCCTACCCCTTCTCCACGCCAGAGCAGTTACCAATTCAATAAGTGATTTTTTTTCCACACATATAATCACAGAATCTTACATAAGACAAAACAAGAAAACAACAAAAAATAAATTCATGTAGCTATTATTGTACTTGAAAATGTTTATTTTTGACAACAAATATTTCCTGATCTATTCACTTGTTTGTTCTGCCTAGACTGCTGACATTTTCTCCAACTTCTCCTGTGGCTAGCCCTTCATCATTTGGTAATTCCTCTGCTCCCGTGCCACGTTCCTCTGCATTTATTGCAATCCTTCCTGTCTTAGAGCCGTAGGCTTAACACCACCGAATGCTGGTTGAATGGAACAAATAATAAATAAACAAGCTAAATAAATATATCACATGGAAAAACAATCAAAATACCTGCCTCTGTTACTCAAAACACACAAAATGCCTTTCTGGGATTTCTTTGCTTTTTGACTTTCATTCTGTCATCCTATTACTGGCTTCCTCTATGCTATTTACATTTTCCATTAGCCCCAAAGTATAGGTTCAATGAAAAATTCATGACAGTTGAGAAACCTGGCTTTCCAGTCCGTTTTTCTTCAACACTCCCTCCCCAGCATGTAATCTGCACCGTGATATTGAAGTACGAGAAAGCCCAGGCCTCTTGGTAATGAATCCAGCGATCCCCATTTTACCATTGATCATAGAGAATCAAGGTATGTCTTGCTCTACAACTTTCACTGGCACCTCTTTTGTGCTACAGCAGAGGACCAGCAACCGGTATGCTACAAAAAAATTTTATTGTATGTTTTTGTTTTTAACAACTTACAGCTCCCTCTTGCCTTTGGTTGACGACAAAATCAATTTCATGTCATGACGGTCAGTCCAATGTGAGACTGGACTTCAATTACTAAAGCAGGAAGGATGAGGCTGGGGAGGTCCTGTCACCCATCGGATCTTAGGGAAACAGTTGGGAAATCTGGTATCGTCCAAATAGTCACTGTAACTCTGACCAATCTCTTGTATTAATATGCTGATAGATTACCGTAACTCGTGCTTGTGACAGTTTGTGGTGGTGTTTGTTATAAAGTGAGTCACGAGGTGGAAATACGATTTTGCCAGATTGACCTCATCCAGACTCCACAGTTGAGTTTGAGACACCAGGTAGACGAAGAGCAACACTGTGGTCTATAGGAAAAGTCCTGATCTCACATTCTCTGCATCAAGTCCATCTCAATGCAGAGCATCACCTCCCTTCCTCAGTGGCAAGTAATAAAAATAGTCAAGTGGTGTTGACTGTGAAAAGATAGTGTGAGGCTGGCAGCCTAGAGAGGCCATCCTATAATTATGCTGCAGATGGTAAGCTTTTGACAGCCAAGCGAACACATTGATTAAACATGGACGATCCTCTGATAAAAAATGCTTACCAGAAGCAAACTGACTCAACTTATGAGTGTGCAACGTTTGCAAACTAAATTCTCTACAGACAGAAACCGATTTGGGTTTTTTTTTATGCTGTTCTCTCTGGTTTCATTTCTGGCTGCCACCTTCAAGCATAAAAATCAGTAGGTGAAAATTAATATTGAAGAAACACCCTTAGCGGTTAAATCTGGAGGTAGTCTTAATTAATAACAATCAAACAAGGTTCTCACTCACAACATTGTGATCTTGACCTTCATGAATGCAGCAAATGTTTAATGGTTCTTCTCAGAAGTAAATTCATCCTGGCCAATCTGTCAGAAAGGCCAAGATAGACTCGATCCAAGATGCCTAATCCTGCCTCAAATATTACCCGGCAGCTCCTTGACCTTTATTGGCATGAAATGCTTTGAGAGGCTTGTCATGAGTCACACAAGTTATGCCTCCAAACAGATCCGGATCGGCTGCAGTTTGCTTACACACAAAAAAAAACAGTCTATAGAGGATGCCTTTTCTACCCATAAACCTCAATCCGAACCATCTTGAAACCAAGAACTAGTATGCCAGGTTCCTGCACCCCGAGGGAACACAGTTATCGTAACACAGACAAGCACAAGACTTATTTATGACCTAAATGAATTTTTACTCTTATTTTGCCTACTGTATCAGGTAATACGAGTGTAAAGGTGACTACAGGGTTGCTATTCCATGTCTATAGCACTCTAGCAATGTTGGAAACTGTATTTAGAAGGTTGTTAACAGGTTTTCTATGCTGTAACTACGAACATATTGAATTGATAAGTAAAGAGCCATACTATGCAGAAATTCACTTTTCACAGTTGGTTCTGGAACCATTTAACCATGATAAACAAGGAATTACTGTACTGTGCACAGAGATGGGGCTCCATTCATTCATTCATTTTCTACCGCTTATCCTCACGAGGGTCGCAGGGGGTGCTGGAGCCTATGAGATGGGGCTACAACTCATGATTATTTTCAATTGCTATGAAACTTTTTGCTTCAATTAATTGAGTAATCTAGAGGGCCCTCGACTAGTGGTCCCAGGCGGCCAGATCCAGGCCACCAAAGCTTTCCATTTGGCCCCGTCAAACATCAGCCAAATCATGTAAAGGGCATGAGTCACACGGGCCAAAAACAGTATAATACATGCTTGTACTGTGACGCTAACAAAGTGCTCAATGATGTTCTTTTTTCAGTCACAACTACTCCTTCAGCTTAGATCTCCAGACTGTGAGGCTGACATGCTAATCACTTAGTCACTGTTGCTCCCTCAATGCTTTTTTTTTAGATCTCACAACCAACCATGGTGACTATTGATGACCACAAACCTCAAGATGTGTTCTTATGCTGCTTTCCACCAGACAACCACGGTAACATGCCAAGAAAATACAATTTAACATATTTGATTTGCTTCAAACTCATGATCAAGTAGCCACAAAGCACATATTCTTGCTAGTATTATGTATTACTCATAATGAAGTTTAATTGAAGCACAGGGTGCAAAGTGGGGCCACATGCTGTTTTTCAATTATTTGTAAAAATATTATTTTATTAATTTAAAATAATTTTTAAAAATCCAAAATTGGAAAACTCTGTAGTAATTTTACAAGAATACAGTCAAAATATTATGAGAAAAACATAAACTAACAAAAAACAAAAAAAAGTCAAAATATAAGCGAAAATATTAGCTCATTTTTAAAAGTAATAAAAAAGTAAATAAATATAGATAAACATAATAAAGTAATAAATTTAATGAAAAATAATGTTATTTTAGTAGTGTAAAGTTGAAATATTTCAAAAAGTCGTAATGTTATAACAAACTATAAAAACAAATAAAGTTGTAATTTTTTTTATGGGGTTTGTGAAAAAGTTATTTATTATATTATAAAACTAGGGGAAAGTGAAAAAGTGGAAAGATCAAAGTTCATACACACTTTTTACCCATGTCACAAATGCTGCTTTTTTTCTTGAAATATATGTAACTTTAATTAATTGGTCTACATGTGTTGGTTTACAAAATATTAAAGTGGGCCTTACGTACGTCCTTTCATTTTTCAGTGTTTGTCCCTCAGTGGAAAAAGTTCAAACACAACTGATCTATGACGTACTAAAAAAAAGCCGCTTCTCTTTACCCACCCAACTTGCAACTGCAATATTTTCTTGTTGACTAAAACCCATTTGAGACCCATAAGTTGGGGGTCAACCTGAGCATCAGAGATGTAGAGTGCATGTGTGCATTGATAATTTATTTAGTAAGTGCAATAGTCCATGAGCAACATGTGACATCCACATAACATTCAACACAGTACTCAAGCTTCATAACTGTAGATTATAATGTGTGGTCCATATATTATTTGTGTATGTATTTGCAATTCATCTTTTACGTCTTGGCAACAAAGAGCAGAATGAAAAGTATGACAGAAGCATCTGGCGTGAGAAACCAAGGAAGAGAGTGTGAATTGCTAGAAAGCTGTTTATATTGAGTGTGTGACTTCAACACCAATCCATACATCCATATCAGTGTTACAGTAAGGAAACCTGGCTTTCCTGTATGTCATTAATAAACACATGTAGAATATGTGATTAGTAACCAGATCCTTCTTGAATGTACTATACATACGTACAGTAGGAGTGCACAAAACGTATCGAAAAGATAATGATCTGGCCAATATGAAAAATTATGACATCATATCGATACATTTAAAAAAATGGATAACTGTATAAAAACTGTTTAACTGATTTTTTTTTTGATGGTCAAATAAGGCGAGGTTAACCTTACAGGAGAGTTTCGATGATAAAATTGAGTGCCCCCTTACTCTTAGTTAGTTATATTATTAAAGAGTCCATGGTGCCGAAAAGTTTGAGAACCAGTGCTGGAGAGGACTAAGGCCTGAATTTGCCTCCAGCTCGCATAAGCAACGCCGGCTGGCTCAAACCCCCCTACAAACGACACAGACCACGAAGCTATGATCGTTCAGCTTTTTGTCGCACATAATTGGCTACATTTACATGCAGTCAAATAACCCTATAATAACCAGAATATTAGCAATAACCCGGTTGCGCACAACCATATAAACATAAATACCTCTTTTGATAAACAAATATTACCCCTGGGTTACTCCTTTTCGAATCTGAATATTGGGTCATGTATACGCCTACTGAGATATCCCCATCTAAAGGTATATTTATTTATGTTCTATGCATGTCCCATTTGAAAGGAATGTTGGGTCTTTGACAAGAAGTATTGAATTTGCTTCCAAATTTTCTGCGTTTTTTTTTTTTTTTTGCTCATGGAAAATGTAGTTGTGGTGACAATGAAAGATCTCAACATGCATGGAGGACCTACAAAATATCTGAACATGCGTTGGTCGCATTGATTAAGTATGTAGAGTGTACGCGTGGTCTCAAGTGCGACCTACAAATGCTACACATTGGCTGTACAAATGCAAACGACGCACAAAGATGAACGAAGTGCATCCGCAAACAAATGTAAGTAACCTCTACAACTTGAAAATCAACATGTCACACGCATGCCCTCCGTGCGTTTCTTGCTGTTTTTGGCATGTAGACTGATTGTAGGAGCCTGTAAAACCTGTTGTGGCTTAAAGGCTGTTTTGTGCTTAGTCTTAGTGCTTGCCTGCCTTCATTTAATATAGCATCACATTATTTTTGGATGGTTAAAACTGCAGGGGACCAAATTGACCAATTGCTGCCCCTCCCCCAACATGCAGTCAGTTATTCTGTCTGCCTGTATTATGTCAACAGTGACACATTATTGTGATGCCTCTTCTTGCTTAGGTCAGGCCCCCTTCCACAGAACATTTGCTGTTTTTCAAATAATTGGTAGTAAGTGGCATCTAGCCAATACAGTTTCAGCACCAACGGTTGAATGGGAGAAAGTCAAAGGGAGCACTATCGTGTCCACTTTGTGACACAATGCTCACATAGTATACAAATGCTCCTAACCACCCAAAATTAACATACCAGGGCAAAGCCAGTCTGTGAATTCATTGTGCGTGAGTATTGTACATTGTCTGCTACTCATAGAATAATTCATGGAATCACTGGCAACCTGCAATCTAAGTAAGTATGCAAGGGACCATTAGAATATAATGTATCATCATTGATTATTTGATGTAATACACATTAAAGTAAGTCTCATGCACATCAAGTAAAGACTGAGTGCAATTTCTTACTTTATGTAGCAGGGGAGGGGTGACACTCCTAATACTTTGCCATGAGTTATTCCATGAATAAACTCAATCCAAAAAATGCATGAGCAGTGAGTCACAAACTTGTGGAGTGCTTTGTTTCTCAATGCTGTATGATAACCGAAAAAAATTTGCCAAACATTTTCATCAAAAACCAAAACATACAAAAAATGGGGTGAATGAAACTGAGGTTTGACTATACTGGTATATGGTTAAGTGAGGGAAACGTCCGTAGCTTATGTGAAAATATATACTTCAGTGGAATTATCGGACTGGCTTGATTCGTGCCGACATAACTGAAGCCATTTCCAGAGAAAACATGATGTCTGGCCACCCAAACTTTTTCCACCGAAAACCACATACTGAAAAGGCCACTTTGATATTTAGTGAACCAACACTTGTAGATATGCTAAGAAGTGATATATATTTCAAGATAAAACTGCAAACTGAAGAATTATTAGCATGAACTTCGGTCGTTGTTCCTTTTTCCCCATTGTTGCAATTTTCCAGATATTTCTTGGTAAATGTAATCTTGGTAAATGTTGTTCTTCTAATATTAACTATTGACATATATATAGTATATGACCTATATATACTGACTTTTATTATTTCTATTATGACTATAACTATTTCAGTTTTATACTTGTAAATCTTCTCCTAATTCTGACTTTATTCCCAGAATATTTTGACTTTATTCTTGCAACCTTTTCCGAAACCTAATTTTCCAGCAATTTTTTTTTGGTTCTCATTATACTGTAACATATTTTACTTATATATTTCAAATATTTATTTTTTATTATAATAAGTTCTACTCGTAAAATTAGGACTTTTTTTGTTAGAGTACAACTTATTTCTCTCAATATTTTGCCCTGTATAATTGCTGAAAATGTGTTGTTGTTTTTTTTGTTAAAATTATGTTTTTAGAATGAGGCCAATAAGCAAACAGCTACGGGCCATATTTTGGACACCCTGTCCTCGTCTATACCATTCCTTGATCAATTAATCAACTGATTAAGAGTTGTGTTGATTTGTCTTAATGCTTCTTCCGTATAGTGAATGTCACCTTCCAAAATAGAAAGAAAAATCTATGAATCAATGATATTTAACATTAAGAAGCTCTATGGCAGGATGCCATTATCTATTGAAAGACTTTGCATCATCAAACATGACCTTTTAGCTGCGAAGTCTGCACTTTTGCATCCACCTACATCCCGACTTACTATGTTGCTTCCACGCGGTCACTTGCACATGCTGGTAAAAATAGACCAAACAAAAAACAGAGAGGAAGATCAGAAGAATAAATGATTGTGTTTTCATCTGTGAGACAGACAGTAGGTGATGAAGAAGGTGGTACTCTGTGTGCAAGAAAGCAGAGTGAGGGAAAATGAAGATAATAAGGAAAGAAAAACAATAGGAAGGAGGGGGAGTGGGTGCAACTGAGGACCCATGGGAGTTCAGTGTAGGGAGGCAGAACTGGAGCAAGACATGCAAATATGTCTTCAGCCTCTGTCTGCATGTGATGAATGTTCCGCTAACACCAGTGTTGTTACCCTGTCACGGCCAGCAGATGAATTAAACACGCTGGAGTCAGCTAATGTCCGATTGGCAACCACAAGAACACATGAGGGTAGGCTTTTCATCAGTGATGAAAAGCTTTACATCAGTCTTTGAGCATATGACTGCTGAGATGCAATGGCAGATACACTAATACGCACATTCAGTGATAGTACTACATACGTATATAATACTATGTAATAAAATATGTAATAATGTTAAATTCATAATTAGAGGAATAAGGAATCCAACGAATTAACAGTATCACGGTCGGGTCTGTGAATGATTCATCGCAATAAACGAGGGATTACTATAATGAACAACTATGCTAAAGTTAAACACGTAGTAACTATCCAAAACAAGTGCCGCAAGTCATGCTAGGAAGTAGGTGCTCAAAGCTCATCACTTCATCTACATTATCTATTCAGGCAAAACAATTAAATGCACCTCCACTACATGGCAGGAGGTGCATAATTAACCTATGTATGTATCCAACCATAAAACATTTGGTTTGTTTGTTGACGTGTGTGAAATATTTGTAATGTAAATGATGTGCCTTGGCTCAATAAAGGTTTAGGATAAATGTAAGACGTCCAACCAAATGTTTGTCCCCACAGTGTTTTGCACATCATAGAGAAAAAGCCATGCTTTAATTATAACTGTGCCGTCTTTGACTTTATGTATCTGGGTTGGATCTCAATAATTACAGCGCTTCTGCAGGGGAAAATGAGGGAGCCATATTTGAGAGGGAAGCTGTGTTTTGTTGTCCTACTCAAATAGGGCACTGATATTACATTATACCACTAAACAATCTATGAGGTGAAGTTTTTCATGCAGTAGTTTAGTGATCAGGATGCATTTCATGTTATAAAGTTCATTGCAATTTCAAGTATACTATTTAACACACAGCTTGATCCACATTCTCCTAAAATAAAAGCGGCATAGAAAATGGATGGATGGTGAAGAAGGTTGCAATGAGACCGAATATTAAGTAGCATACAGCGGAGAGAAACTAGCTGATGACACATAAAAGACAAGATGGTTAAAGAGTGAGCAGAAACTAGGGCACAGGCAAGGGAGGTGTTGTTTAAAGTTGAGCCATCACAACTACCCTTATGCTGCCTGCCAAGATTGAACCTGCTTTCATCCCTATGTTACCATCTCACTTTACACAAGTGGCAAGGCTCAGGTGCGATCATCCGTCCTCCTGTGATCATGTCAAAGTATCCTTGGGTAAAATACTGAACCCCCAGTTGCTCCTGATGCTGCATCATCAGTCGGTAAATGACATTCACTGAGCTTCATGGCATCTTCATATTCGTCTGTGTCCCCGATCTTTCCTCCAGCTGTCATACATCAACACACCTTTGTTTTCTATCCACCACAACAAGGAAGATGGAAATGCTGCAGTCAGTGATTGATTTCTCAACCAAGAACCTGTGACATGCCCTCTGACTGCAGACAGTCACGCTGCGAGCGTCCTTCCCTTTAGTCCTTGTTGCCTGTCTAAGTTTTTGTGTTGATGGTCACGATTGTGACCTTAATTCTTCTCCTCGGAGATGAACAAATAAATGAATGTTCATTGAGTTGAACTGTTTTGTAGAAGAGAATAATCAAGTGAAAAATGATCAATATTACTTATGTAAATATGAGTACCACTGATGACAAGATTCAGACTTTGTTGTCTCACATCCTGATATGTATAAAAATGGGCTTATGGTGTTAATTAGGTGTGACTCTATGGATATTTTGATAACAGTGTTTTCCACTGAATATCACACGGCACATTGTGACTTGACTGATGCTTAGCTAAGATGACAAAGCAAAATCCTGCCAAAATCACGCTCATAAGATAAATTGCATGAGGAACACCCTCTGTGTCATGAGTCAACAGCAACAACTAAAAAAAAGTTTTGCTTCCATGTGTTCAGTTTTTTTATATCCATTATATCATATGGAGTTTTTTTTACTTTGACAGAACACTTAGCTGTACTTCTTAGGCGTCATAACTCCATTTAATATACCCAAATAATATACCCCTTTACAATTGTTCTATTTATATTATGATTTTGTTAGTCGTAGGTGATATGGAATTGCTTCTAATACACATCAGCTGCAAAGCAAGAATGTAGGTTATAGTTATGCGGCCAAATGAAAACTTGATTTTGTACACTGACACAATCTAATCTAAGCAAGTACGTAAGATCAAGTAAAACACCTGCATCGAAGCCAACCCATTAAAATGGCGCTGTGTACGGCCATGCAGCACTATCATAACTACTGTGTCTTATGTGGTGTGTCTTGTCATGTTCTAAACATCTTTCTAAGGTTGACAAAGGCAGTATCGATTTTTCACAGTACTTTAATCACATTTGTAGACAAAAAGCCTTTTTATTTTGTGGTATGCATCAAAAATACATATACTGCGAAATGTGTTTAATAGACAGAAATGTATTTACTGGCAACTTTTAGCATTTAGATTGACTGCCTTTTAATAACTGAATATAAAAAGACTTAAATACTGCACATACAATGTGTTACTGATTGATCATCCTGAAAGAATGCATTCAAAATGTTTCCTTGCAATCAATTTTCTATGTCCTTTCATGTGCAATTTTCCATATAACATCTTTATACTGTAGTAGACAACAGCAAAACACCAAAAGTACCTTCCAAAAAACAGTTCCATAATTCATAATCCTTTTACGCATAAAACTCTCACAACCACTACCTTTTATTGTCCATTATGTGTGTACAGTTATTTCAAAACCAAATGTTTTTGTATTTGCAGTTACGACCCTGCTAGGATCCAAAAGGTATCAGTGTTCACCAGAGCCTATGGTGTTATTCTCTGGATACAGTAGTAGATGTTGTTACAGTAGTTCCATATTAATTCGTGAAGTACCAATGTTCCGCCATCAGCCCGTAGATTGACACTAGTGGTTGTGGGGGGTATATGCAATTTTTTAACTAGCCTACTGGGGACAAGTAAATTGATCCAGACAATATTAAATTCTGCTGATGTGTTGTTGCAGCTGCTGCAAAGGTAACAACATAATTTTTTTATTAATACCTGTACATACACTATGAGTGCAACCCTCAGACAATTTTTAGCAATATAATGTCTCAAGGGACATTACTACAAATTTAGAGTAGTCAGTGTATAGTCAGTGTATAGCTGGCAATATAAAAGGACACCTTCAGTCAGGCATGGAAAAATTAATTCATAACATGTACCGGCATGCTGAAGCTGATGATGAGCCCCTTCCACCCTGAAAAGTACAATTTGTGCCAACCTAACCGAACAAAAATGGGCATCACTAAACTGCCCCACAATGTTTGCCTCAGCTAATGTGACATCTATCCACTGTGTCTATGACAGTATTTTAACATGTTTCCATGAAGGCATCGCTTTTTGCAGAAGGAAGTAAGAAATAAACTGCCCCAGTCAGCGTTATTGCTACTGGCTGTAATACTCACACACTTTACATCACTTAATGTGATGCACATGATGCATATGCCTGTTCCTGTATAGTAGAATCGTATTTGTATCAAATGCTTACTGAATGCCGTCACAGCCAGTATGAGGGTGACCACGATGGAGCTCCATGAGACCCAGAGTGCCTTCTTCCTGTAGTTCTGAGCCTCATGCGGCTTCAGGCGCAAGCTGCTCTCTAGGAGGCCTGCAATAAAACACAAGGACAGTCTGAAGCTAAATTCAAAATTCTTAGGCCACATACTCTCTGCTCTCCCACTAGATCTAGCAATGTCTCCCAAGAAGTGTTTCTTCGTAAGGCAAAGCTGAATTTGTTTACATTTCTAACAAGTCAAACATCAGGCAGAAGTGGTCCAAGTTCCTGAGTCCCTACCAGCAAAATAAAAATATTTTAAAGGGCCCTATTATGCAAATTTTTTGGCCCTTTGAATTGAGTTGTGGACTCCAATAAAGCAGCTACACACAATAACCAGCACAGAAAGCTTATTCAATCCACCATAATCTGCACCTATTCCAGATGTATTTCTTTCGATTTCAAGCTTCCCACGAAAACTGTTATTTATGAATTAGTCAACCCACCGCCTGACTCCATGCATGCCCACTCTGCTTGGTTACACTCCCAAGTGCTTAGGAGAACTTCCGGTGTTGTCCCTGCAAACCCAACTTTATAGGAATTGATAAACGGTATAGGAGCTGACAGCAATTGTCCGCTTTTAACATACAGCCATATGAGTTAGATCGCATATCTGATCCGGAAGTAAAGACTGGACAGTCCAAAGTTTCTCAAGAAAAGAGGTTACTTCAAGACTGTCTCAATGGTAAGTACCTTTAGCACTTTAGCATTTCTATTTGTATCGCATCTGTAACGTGTTATGCCATTAGACGTTTCTTGCGGAACAACCAGTGTTTAGAAAACAGTTATATATTTGCAGGGTATGCCATCAGAGCCTTCGGAATCCTGTCTGTATCGACATACAGTAGTACAGATTATTTAATCAACAAAAATATGGTATATGCCAAAAGAGTGAATATTTTAGTGTGGCAGAAGGGGAAGTGTGTTGTTGTAACCTTGTATGTGTGGCAGAGGGGGAAGAGTGAAAGCATGCTTTAAAATCACATGACCCATAGATCTGAGATCAGACTCATGGCATGTGTTTCCACATGTTTGTGTGTGTGTGCGCGCGCATGCAAGCGTATGCAGTGGTGTCTGTGTCACACATCTTGCTATGGTGAAAATGATGTTGTTGCAAAGGTTGATTAAACACTGAGTAACCCAAAACAATGACGGGCGAGATATAGCTGGAACAAATTAATATGACCTACAGTTAGTGGTTGGGTCCGCAACATATCAGAAAAGAGGCAAAAATCACTGTGCATCACTGTTTTCCAAAGTCAAAGCTATAATATCTTGTTTTATATCTTGTTTTATGGCTAAAACACAAACAATGAGTCTGCTTTCATTAATTACTAAGGGAAATAATAACAATTGTATTAACAGGTATTTTTAGCGCAAAACAAGTGCCTCTAGGCATGCTGAGCAGCCGGCTTCAAGCATGCCTTTGACCTGGGGTTATCTGGAAACTGGGTTCGGGTTGTGCAGGGGCGTCAAATGGCAGAGGGGTATGTGGAGATGTTGCTGGGAGCATCCCTCGTGGCTAAAAGCCCTCGTCTGAGTGGAATAACATCACTCTTTTGGACCATCCTATGAGTTCATCTGATCTAAATCCAATTGAAAACATTTGGGAATGGATGGTAAGGGAAGTTTACAAAAATATGCATTACTTCCAGACACTAGATGCCCTCGGTGAAGCCATCTTTACCACCTGGAGCAACATTCCATTCTATGGTGTTACACTTTTGCAGATAGACTTTTGTCTACATAAACTGAGTTACAGGCTTAAGATCAATTGAATAACACAGGGCAATTAATCCAGCATGGAATGTTTAGTTCCACTAGTGCATATAATGAATGGGATTATAATAGTAGGTGGAAAAAAATATCATCATACATAATTCCCCTTCAGCCCCACCCCAACACACACAGTTAAACTAAAGGGCTTAAGCAGATGCAAATTCACACTCATGGGTTTATCCGCCATGCATGTGACTGGTACCAAGGTGGCTTCAAAGCACACTGTCTTGGGGCCTTAAGCAATCCAAAAATGAGCAGCCATTGTAAAAACTCTTACATTACGGTTACACTAAAGCTGTAAAACACAACACAGTGTAAACATTCATAACACCAGCATGCTCTGCTAAACTAAGCTAATCCTACTAGCTTCCATTCATGCTCCGTAAAAGATGAGTTTTTGCCACAGTTTTGACATGTATAGTTCGGAAGGGGGCGGGTTAGTGTTTGTGATGAGTTTCCGCAACCATTGAGCAGTCCGCCAGGGAAATACTTCCCCACACGAATGTTCCTTCTCCTCCCTACATCCTTTTATTCGCGTCATCTCATGCGCCACATGATTCATGAAATTTAATTTTTCGATAAATTAAAATTTGTATTTGCCAATTTCGCATTTCTGTGGAAATCATAAGACCCTACTTTATGAGGGCACAAGGCTGCAAGTTAATTTAGGAAATGTTGCCTAAATGACGATTCAGCTTTAAAAGTTGTGCTTTCACCAGGATCCTGCTGGTGTATTACCTATAAATTATTCAAATGCGAGAGAAAAAAAAACTCCGATTTCGTTTCTCCAGTGCCCCATTTCCACACCCGCGCACAGGCTTAAACAAATACACACAAAAAACAGTTCACACACACAAGACTTAAACAAATACACAAATAACAGTTACCTTCTCCCTCCACACTGTCGGTGATTTTCATCTCCTGGCCTGAGGTGAGAGCCTCAGGCTGGATGGGGCTCTTTGCATGCTGATGGTGGTTGTTACTGAAGCCATCCGGGGCGCACTGGCCGTTCCGCACAGCGCCTGAAGAAGGATCCACAATGGTCAAGTCCGGGACTGGGTAGGAATTTGGTGTCGCCGGGTCTGTCATTGCCGTTGTTAGTTATTTTGAAATTTCAAACTCAGCAGCAGACAAGGAGGCGGGTGGTGTTGATGATGAAGAAAGATTCGCTGAGGACAGCAGACGTCCAAGCGCCACCTTTATAACGCCACCCGTGGCGGCCCGATTGCGCAGGAAGGGGTGGAGAAGTGAGAGATGATGATAAGATAAGATCTATCTTCCGATTAGAGAAAGAAGAGCGACTTGTGCCCTTTAGTAAACAGCAGCCTGTCTATGGAAGCTGGAGACAGTTTGGACTTGGATGCAGTCATGCATGCATGGCTGAGATGTGGTGGGAATGTGGCGGGCGGGTCCAGCACATTGTTTCCTCCTCCCATTTTCATCCTTCACTCCTATTGAAAAACCTGTGCACTTTAGGGAAATGCACCCCCAATAAAGGTAGATGCTGGAGCCAATTTCATCATACTAGTAATAAAATACTATGCTCCAGAATGACAAGTGACATTATTATATCAATCCTGTTTTAAAATGTGTTTTTAACATTATCAGTTGCTAAAACCTGACGTTTGCTGTAAAAGTCCAACACCTCCTGGTGTTGTGGCTTTGGGTATATAATTCTCTTTCTTGGCAGTCAAATTCATTCAATTAGTACAGTTTGATATTTTGCAGTTTTTGCTTATTTATGTTGTGTTAATGATATTGTTGTGTTTATATATGGGAGTGCTTCCAGCTTCCCAGCATGTGTTGCCGCACTAGTTTGTACATGGCTGTTGAGATTAGGCGAGAGGCGCACATATAGGGCACATATAGACAAACAACCATTCACACTCACATTCTTACTTATGGACAATTTGGAGTCACCAATTAACCTAGCATGTTTTTGGAATGTGGGAGGAAACCGGAGTACCCGGAGAAAACCCACGCATGCACGGGGAGAACATGCAAACTCCACACAGAGATGGCCGAGGGTGGATTCGAACTCAGGTCTCCCAGCTGTGTGGCCTGTGCACTAACCACTTGTACGCAATGTAGCCCAAAAAAACTTCTTTTTAATTAATTAAGGAAAAATAGTTTTACAATAACATTGGCATATTAAAGAAAAAAATGCATTATTTTATTTATAGGTGTACTTTATGAAAAACGAAATAAAAAATAAAGTTTTAATCTACATAAAATGTTATGCTATGAGAATAAAATCCAAATATTATGGGAATCAAGTCATAATTACGAGAAGAAAATGTACAAGTTGAAATGGTTGGACAATTATGGGAATAAAGTCAAAATATTGTGAAAAAATAATAATTTTCTAACCAGACAAGTCGTAATTTTGGCTTAAATGCTCAACCACTCACTATAAGTAGCTGGTGGGTGGAGGGCACAATTCCATTTCAGTGCCTCAGGAGCAGATGATTGGCTGACCCAAGGGACCAAACAGGGGTGTGTTTATTTTTTAACATTCATATTTTACATTATTTTTATATGTCAAACACACATTGTATTTTTGAGACCTCACTCATTGACAATATGATTTCACCAACAAGACCAGTATCATGTAGTCGAGACACATAAAGACAGGGGCAACCATGCTAGCCAAAGTAAGAGAACTATGAATTAAGAGATGTCTTTCACATCAGTAGTACTTCTGTTCCTGCTGCAAGATGTGCAATTGTAGGTTACAACAGTAAAAGGTGTTTGTTGCCACATATCCTGTTGTAAAAACTGCAACCAAGTCAGTGCAGTTTCAGTCTCCTCAAAACAGAAGCTTCCACAATGTGTCTGCAAGCTGCAGAACAACAGACCTGGTATTTTTAGTAAGGCTGTGGAAATAAGGTCATAATATGCATCTCACATACTTCTATATATTATATATATATTTCTGCATCAGTGGAACATGCAAGCGCTGAGGAACTGTGTCAACAAGACACATCCACGATGAAATCCTGGGTGAAAAAATAGGATACAGTTGTCCCTCACTACATTGGTGTTTCAAAAATAAACAAATAAACAAATAATAATGCTAACACAGGAGAATGCTACATTGTCCAAGAGTTATTAAAATAAAAGATTCATTATTATGGAATAACAATGAATCACAAACTAAGTTCTTTCAGATTAGCTCTGAGCTGAGCTTTGTTAATAAATGACAGGGTGTGTGGCAGCAGTAGTTATTCACCTGACGGTCATCGCTTCCAAGTTTAGTGACTTTGCTGGATTTCCTCCCCGTTACTCAATGAAAAACACTGCTGGCAGACTTCCACGTCTTCGAGGCAATCCAAAAGGATGAAGGTTGACATACACAATCATATTTTACCAAAGGAATGGCCCAATTTGAAGCAGGTAAGCCAAGAGACGACACATTCTCAAGACATCGGTGGTATCGGTATCGGTGCACATACTGTATGTAAGAATAAGCCTGGAGTGGAGAGTCAGTCTAAATAGTCCATAGGGCAGACCGATACGATTCTATTATGAAATAATCTTTTGTGTGATGTCCGTGGGACGCTTCTGTGTGTTCTAAAAGACATAAAAACACGTGCAAACCATCCACAGTGGAATCTTAACAAGACAGTTTACTCCATACATCAGTGTTGTCTGGAAGTGGTTAAACTTTAATCAATATGGAGGACAGGCTTTGCTTGGCTTTTGTTAATGATTGGTTAGTTTATTGCGGAAAAGAAGGCAAGGTCTTTATTTCTATATAAACGCTAAGGTCTTTCTTCCTTTTTCCTCTTTTTATGTTGCGATGAGAGCCAGCAAAGCCTTCTCTGCTGGCCTTTACACAATCAGGAGCTAATTCCATTATTTGTTCCAAATTGTACTCAACCATTTATTATCTTCATTTCGTAGTGTGTCTCTTGGCTGCACTGCTCCCAGTAGTGTACATGTATAGTACATTTTTTTCGTCCTACCAGATATTAGCCTCTATGTGCTGTCATGTAAAGTAAATAATAAAAATTTAGGAAGACCTGTAATATTTTGACTTTATTCCCATAATTGTCCAACTATTTCAACTTGTACATTTTCTTCTCGTTATTATGACTTGATTCCTATAATGTTTGGATTTTATTCTCATAGCATTATAACATTTTACGTAGATTAAAACTTTATTATTTATTTATTTTTTCATAAATTACACCTATAAATAAAATAATGCATTTTCTTCTTTAATATGCCAATGTTATCGTAAAACTATTTTTCCTTTATTATTTAAAATAACTTTTTTTTGTGCCCCACTGCGTACAAGTGGTTAGCGCACAGGCCACACAGCTAGGAGACCCAAGCTCGATTCCACCCTCGGCCATCTCTGTGTGGAGTTTGCATGTTCTCCCCGTGTGTATGTGGGTTTTCTTTGTGTACTCCAGTTTCCTCCCACATTCCAAAAACATGCATGTTAAGTTAATTGGTGACTTCAAATTGTCCATATGTATGACTGTGAGTGTGGGTGGTTTTTTGTCTATATGTGCTCTGTGATTGGCTGGTGACCAGTCCAGTGTGTACCCCGCCTCTTGCCCAAAGTCAGCTGGGATAGGCTCGAACTTTAATGAGGATAAGCAGCATAGAAAATTGATAGATGGATGGATAGTTTTGCTTTAAGTCCCCACTGAAGGCCCAGGTACCAAATGCAATGCCCAGTGGACATTATAATTACCACAAAGCGGAAATTGTGTGTATCACAACTGCAAAATACATAGGTTGCAACGCATTTACATCCAATTGACAATTGTAATGTATTTTCTGACACATTTTATATGACACGCTTTACATGTGATGCAGAGGTATGGATATGATGGATTTGTCCAACTTCACCATCACTGCAAGGTCAGTCGCTTTTATTTTCTATGTGTGTTCAAATAATGAATGACATCATGCTTTTCTTACAAGTGCTCAGTTTACAACTACAGTACCTATTCAGCCATGATAGGAGACCTAGTTATGGTTCATAGTCTATCGTAATCCATTATGTTTATTCTTTTAGCATATGCCCTGACAATTTTATCTCTACAAAGTTTGAATGAACAGTCATTTGCCGTTTGCTGCCATCCTGTGGTTAGACGTTATTATGCAGTCAAATGTGCAAGCCATAAGGCAACTTCAGACTGAAAGTGGTTGTTAAAGGTGCCAGGTCACGACAGGCTATTGATGAGAACTCAGTAAATGATCAATTCCTTATTGGTAGAGGTGGGAATACAAGGTTTGTCCAGTTCTGATATTGATATTTATACTTGGATGTTTTTGAAGATCATTAAATGGTTTTAGGCAACCAAAACAAAAGAATATTAGAATTAATTCAACAATTTATTTAAATTTTTTTTGATGTGCTGCAAAATAACAATGACTTGTGTTGAAAAATATTCAAATCCGTTTTGCAAATGTTTCATTTTAGGGTGAAGCAGACATGATGAAGGATGGTAAGCTGTTCCGTGTGATACAGGAGAACTGCTGGGATGCAGACGCACGAATACGAGACATGGACCAGTATGGTAAATGCTCAGACATCAATATCACAGGGTAACAAAAGAATTGCATCATGAATGAATTGAGTTGTGCTTGTGATTATGATATTCAGGTGTCACAGTTCAAGCCCTTTCGACTGTTCCTGTGATGTTCAGCTACTGGGTAAGGGGCACCAATCCTGTTTAGGAAAGGAAACTAGATTTGGGACTTTGTTTTGTGTGGTAATTTAGTGACAATGCTTAAAAATTTGCAAATTTATCATCCAAAAAAAGTTCTTTTTTTCCCCTCCAAAAATAGGCAGTTTTTTTCCCATAAAAATACAACCCAATCACCATGAGTCAGTAATACAGGGCCCCGTTTCACAAAGCAGGTTCAACCAACTCTGAGTCTAACCCTGAACTCTGAGTTGATCTACTCTGAGACAGGAAACTCTGAGTTACGGGTTTCAGAACAGGTGATTTCATTTGGTTCAATCAACACAGAGTTTGTTCACTCTGAGTTAAGCGCGTGCACCACGACTTTAAAAAGCCCTCATCAATGGAGCCCCGTTCCCTCGATTCACCATGGGTGACCATGTAGTTGGTCTACATTTCTCATCAAATGTCTTTACACTTAAGACACCACATAAAAAGTAACTGGTTTTCAGGCAATTTTCACTTGTTTCACGCACATTTTCAATTGAAATAAGTAGAAATAACAAACTTGCTCTACTGACAGATTTTTCAAATTATTTTTTTAAGGGAAATGTGATTGAAACACGTGAACATTGTCTAAAAACAATTTACTTTTAGGTGTGATTCGTTTTGATCAGAAATTAGACATTTTGACGAGAAATAAGAGAAATATTGTTGGTATGATTTTGAGTTTTTGCAGTTTGATGCAGTCTGACATTCAATCTACCTGCACATTGATGCTGTGAATGGATTTTCTGTTCACATAGTCTCCTTCATTTTCTGAAGGAGCAACGATGGGAATGTGCGTCCCATCGATGCACCTTATCACACCAGGGAATCCTAAAAGAAATTAAAAAGACAAATCTCAGTGTGAGGTTGCAGCACCATGTCATTAACTGAATATGATTTATAATCATACATTTTAACTGATTTCTACATTCACCTGCAATTCTGTTGGAATTCCTCCTTGATGACCCCCACGGGTTTATGTCCCGGGAACACAACGGAGGAGTTGATTCGTCTTTTTAGTGGTAGGGACACTTTTCTCACAGCTCTGCAGACGGTGGCCTTGCTAAAAAACCGAACAGCAACACACAGAATCTGGGTGGATGACAGTGGACGTCCACGGTTGGTGATGTTTTGAATGTCCTGACGGATGAGATTATGGATGTAAGTGATGGATGGTGAAGTGAAGCGGTACCGTTCGAAAAGAAAATTATCTGGAAATGATAGCGTGTCCAATCTCGGCCTGTGGATAACTTCCCTACGAATGCGGAGCTCTCTTCTGAGTAGTAGTGCCTCTTCGTCTACAGGGTCTTCTACAAACGGACATGCCATGGTTCAAAAAACAATGCGACACACAGCACACCTTGAAGAAAAACGACCAAACTGGCTTTAAACACACGCAACAATGAATGAATCACACCGTGTGTAGCGTAAGAGGGCGGAGACAGAAAAAAACTCGACGTTCATTGAAGAAAACCCGGTCCCGACCAGGTTATGTTCACAGAGTCTGTTGCCATAGTAACTGACACCGAGGTTAAGTTACCTCTCTCTGTGAAACAGGCTGGAGTTACTCCTCTGTCTCTGGTTTGACTTACCTCCCTTTGTGAAACGGAAAACTCAAGAGTTTCCCTCATTTCAGGGTTAACATACTCAGAGTTTTCACTAAACCTGCTTCGTGAAACGGGGCCCAGGTTAAATGCACACCAAGCTGGGATCAGCTAAGCATCAGCTGGGATAGGCTCCAGTATACCTCAGTAAGCCGAGTGAGGATAAGCAATACAGAAGATGGATTACGTCTGCCCCTCTTCATTGATATGTCTGTTATAGTTAATATTTAGTTAGTTTGTTTTTTTACTGAATCGTGGAAAAAATACATTGCTGCTGTTAATGTGTTCATTTATTTTATTTCCAGGCCAAACCTCATGACACATTGGATCTTTGTGTCCTTTTAAATGATGATTTAGCCCAAACAGTGCGCAACCATCCCAAAAGGTTTGTGGGCCTGGGAACGTTGCCCATGCAAGCCCCTGACTTGGCTATTATGGAGATGAGGCGTTGTGTCAAGGAATTGGGTTTCCCCGGGGTGCAGATTGGGTCACACATAAACGACTGGGACCTCAATGCACCTGACCTTGATCCATTCTACGCTGTAAGAATTTGGATCACCGTACTACAGTACATGTTTGGATGCTCTTGGTGAAATGCTGTGATGTGTAAATGATTTTTGGCTGTAATGTAATGTTAAATACTTACCTGCAGTATGTTTCTTGTGCAGGCAGCTGAAGAGCTGAATTGCTCCATTTTTGTACACCCTTGGGACATGCAGACAGATGGGAGGATGGCTAAGTATTGGCTGCCCTGGCTGGTGGGTGAGGGAAATGGAGTAGGCACAGGATATATTGAATATTACCCCAAGTATACTGAATGAAGATGTCTGTGTGTGTATGGTTGTGTTGCATTACATTTTTTGAACGTATGAGAGAGAATGTGAGAGAATGAGAATGTGATTATGTGAGCCCAAACTGCTCGTTGATTGCATAGTGTAACAGAGGAATCGACCATTCACATACATTGACCCAAAGTCAGTGCATGTGTAAAAATTCATACACTCACAACAAATTGCACCCATGACTCAATAAAACATTGTAAATCTTCGTGGACTACCTCTGAATCAGGGAAACTAGAGTTTTGGTCAACCCACGAGTAGGTGAAACTCGAGCCTTGTTACCCGTGTATCAGTGAAAGTCCAGTTTTCATGGACAGGTCTTTGTCTAGCAGCCAAGAGGCAGTGAAATTGACGTCTTGGCCAACCTGTGAGTCAGTGAAAGTCAGGTTTTCTGTGAGCACATGTGAATCAGTAAAAATTGAGTCTTTGTAGTGAGTCAGTAAAGTGTGAGTCTTTGTCAACCGTAAGTCAATGATACAGATATTTAAGTCTCCGTTTAGCACTTGTGAGTCAGTGAAGCTGGAGACTTTGTCAACCTGTGAATCAGTGAAACTCGAGTTTTCATCAACCTGTGAGTCAGTGAAACTTCAGTGTTTGTCATTTGGTAAGTCAATGAAACTCCAGGGCTAAGTGAGTAACTTGTTCGCTTTGTCTATGATGCAGCTCGAGCTCCCAGAAATGGAAAAAGAGTGTTGATTTGAGGCAATTAAGGATTAGATGTGTTGCTTTTTCCACGAGGCTAATATGCAGTTCGAGCAATGCTTCTCAAATAGTGGGGCAACACCATTTCAAATTGTAAAATTCAATAACATGATGTTAATTGTGTCCATATTCCAGTGCATTTCTACCGTATGTGTACAAAAACTCACAGGCCTAATGACCACTATATAATTTACATGACTTTCTCATGTCCCTCCAAAGGTATGCCAACAGAGACAACAATGGCTATTTGCTCTATGCTTTTCGGAGGAGTCTTTCACAGATTCCCAAAACTAAAAGTTTGCTTTGCTCATGGAGGTAGATAATAAACCCATTTTACAGTATCTTTCACAATACGCTATGTTGAAATTCCTTCCCAATCTTTCTGCAGGTGGCTCTTTCCCATTCACTATTGGAAGAATTGAACATGGCCACAAAGTTCGCCCTGACTTGTGCGCTGTGGATAACACAACCAATCCCCGGAAATACCTTGGTTCTTTTTACACGGATTCCCTCGTTCACGATCCCATCTCCCTGAAGCTGCTTATTGATGTCATTGGAAAGGTGAGCTGCCATATCTTGTAGGTGGTTTGAGAAGACTACTGCTCTGGAGTGTTTATGTCAGATGCTTGTCACAGAAAGAAGGGTCTTGGATGAACAAATCTTTGACGTTTTGTAGTAAAGTTTGAATATTGTTAAGTTGTATGATTTATTACCTTTTAAGGATAAAGTGATGCTTGGAACCGATTACCCATTCCCACTGGGTGAGCTCCAACCTGGATCCCTGATTGAGTCAATGGAAGAATTTGATGGAACACTAAAGGTATACACCCTTCCCGTAGCATGTTGCTGTGCTGTATTATTTTTTTTTGCAAACAACATTTTAAGTACTGTTTTTTGTGTGACAGGATAAGCTGCTGGCAGAAAATGCATTGGAATTTCTGGGCCTTAAAAAGGAGCAATTTCAGTGACAGGGTGATTGACTCCAGCCTGCGCTCAATTGTGTCAATATTTGAATGATTCTGTATCGGCAGTCAAATATTTAAAAATGTCATAACTTGTTAATTGTCAGCAGAGTGAAACAAACTGTAAGTGACTTGGTCTAAAGGTGCATAATTAATTTTGGAATTTTGGAATCATTTAGTCAATCCTAAACAATAAAGAATAATAAAGAATGTATAAAGAACTACACATACCAATTACTAATTATTTGATTTTGAAATATTCATTCATTCATTCATTTTCTACTGCTTATTCTCAAGAGGGTCGCGGGGGTGCTGGAGCCTATCCCAGCTGTCTTCAGGCGAGAGGCGGGGTACACCCTGGACTGGTCGCGAGCCAATCACAGGGCACATATAGACAAACAACCATTCACACTCACATTCATACATATAGACAATTTGGAGTCGCCAATTAACCTAGCATGTTTTTGGAATGTGGGAGGAAACCGGAGTACCCGGAGAAAACCCATGCACGCCCGGGAGAACATGCAAACTCCACAGAGAGATGGCAAAGGGTGGAATTGAACTTGCGTTTCCTAGCTGTAAGGCCCGCGCGCTAACCACTCGTATATATATTTATCACTAGTTCTTCATCTTCAATTTTGTATTGGATTGAGCGCTGGACCACATCATGTCAAATTAGTCAAACTAAGTATAGGGAAGGTGTGGTAATGCAACATCTGGTAATGTGAGGCACCCCCTATATCTAGGCAACTGGACACATTAGAGGTCATGTGACCATGATGTTTTCAAGCCCCTTCCATTTCTCCTCGGCTATGAAGAAAATAACCTCAGGGTGATTTAGTAAGCATGATTTTTATACTTAATAAAGAATTATGTCAAAGCAAACTGACAATTATACTATCAATTATACTATCCATGTTCATGAACTACACCATAATATAACGCTCTGTGCTTGATGTGAGTTGAAGATTTGCCTGAAATGCTAGAGAGGGTGTGGGATGAAGTGAGACATGTCTCACTCATGGTAAGTTCAGTCTGAAAGATATCAAAATAATATTACTTTATATTGTGTTTTTTTTATGAAGAAGGGGGACCAGAGGGTGTTCCAACTGGGATCACGGTTCCCAGCTGTGGACCAGCTTTACACTCTCGGCAGGATCCTTGAGGGTGAATGGGAATTTGCCCAACCACTCTACATGTGCTTTGTGGACTTGGAGAAGGCATTCGACCATGGAGAGGGAAGTCTGGACGACAGATAGGCTATAGAAGATGGATGGATAGACATTTGTTATGTTATAGCTATTGTATAAAAGCCATCATGGCAATTGATTGTGATTCTGATTTTGTTTGGAGTGATTTCAAGTGTTGAGAAAAATGTGCTAATTGACCAATATCCCCATGATTCTGTTACTAGTCTGACATTAGTCCTATAGAATGTGTATATTTCAAGTAATATGTCAGGAGTCTTACAGCTACAACATATGTGGTTATAATATGATGTTTTTAAAGAGGAAACAGTAAGTGTATATGTATCAGATGACCCCAACCTGTCCCACTTTAAACCCTTGATTTTTCTGGTCCGTCTCACTTTACACCAGGTCTGGGGCACTTGCCCACTTTTATAAAACAACCATATTTCCACTACCCTTTGTCCTAAACACATGATGATTTATGTTTCTAGGAAACACCCTGGACTAATAATAAATATGCAAAGTGTATTGATAAATCATTCTTGCATGTCTCACATTACCACTCCTTCCTCTACAACTTTAAGCCTTTCAAACTCATGGACTTCAGCTATAAAAAAAGATAAACCGTATATGGGATATACATTGACTTTAAGTATAGGGAGATGAAATTTCATTCAAATTAAATGGTGGAAAACATGTTTTTTGGGGCAACTAGACAACTAAAACACGACAACAAAGACAAATTCCCAAAATACTGATAATAAAATTATAATACCACTTATAAAATAATATACTATAATATACTTAATTGTTTTAAAAACAATAGGCAAGGAAGTTGCCATTTCCGACCTTTTGGTGACGTCATATCCGCTTTCCCCATGACCATCGCAGAGCAATGGCGACTAGCCGGGGATGTACTTCGAGATGGTTTTTCACCCGGGAGCAACTGGAAAATACACCGTCTCGCCGATATGGAGTAGAGGCAGACCGGGAGCTTTCTTATCGGCAACAAGCTGCAAATCTGATCCAAGACATGGGTCAGAGGCTAAATGTGTATCCTTATTCAACAAAACGAGACATGAAGCTAAGTGACGAGAGTCGGACACAATGCTAACTCTAGCCTCGCTTGTGCTGAACTACGAATACATGTGATTTAAACGTCATTGCTAAGTGTCACACTTTAATGATGTTCTTTAATTCGCAGCTAAACCATCGAAAACGGTTTTGCTTAGCCACGCGTCAATGAATGTAACATGCTGACTAGCTAGGCCATAGCTTCTTGCCCACCGGGCCCGTGAATCGTCGTTTGTTGGTATGTCAGCCGTTCTCCCAAAATACAGCCTTTTAATCCTTAGTGGCTTGAGCCATATGAAGAAAGTCTGCCCAGTTTGATATTTGCTCGTCCCGATTGTTAGTCAGCAGAAGCGGTATTTGCCCAACATTGTGCGGTTCCCACTTTGTTTTCTTCTTGGGACGAAAACGAGGAGATATTTGTTGATTTAACAATGTTAATATTTCCTTGACCGACATTCCAGCTCTCAACTAACTATAAACACAGCAATTGTTTACATGCATAGATTTTATATGCATCATTCTTTCACCAAATTCCACAGGAATGTAAGTACTCCTTATCTTTTTAGTATATACCCGTATTTTATACAAGGTGTACATTTTCAGTGTGTTTGTTTCAGACAATATCTCCTACCACGCTGTTTTTGGCTGCCAAGGTGGAAGAGCAGCCACGAAAACTCGAATATGTCATTAAAGTTGCACACGCCTGCCTCAACTCTCAAGAATCTCCTCTTGACACTAAGAGTAATGTAAGTTTGGGGTCTCTATGTGAAGAATCGTGTTTTTTTTTTTAACGCATCTTGTCTTTCCAATTCATTCGTTGGCCATGGTTTCCCCCAATGTATGCCCTGTGCCAACCCCTCTATCATGGGATAATTGTTCCTACTCTGGCCTGCTGTTGGTGTGGTCCAAACAGCTTCAAATTCTTCCACTGAAAGAATTAATGGCCGCTCTGGTTTCAGTTTTGGTCATTTAAACTCAGTTGTTAGGTAAGCTAATAGACTCATTACAATTGTTATGTAATGACTGTCTATCAAACTTCAGGCATACCTCCAGCAAGCTCAAGAGCTGGTGATACTTGAATCCATAGTGCTGCAGACCCTTGGTAAGTAGTGGTGTCCAGAGTGGATGATGCTATGAGAGAGCACTATGTATACCATAACCATTACTGGCTTATCATACTTGAGGGTTTTTTTCATATTGATGACTGAGTTTCTGCCTGTGTTTTGTTTTATGATCTACTTTACTCTTTGTATTAATTGTTCAAAAGGTGACATGTCATTCTTTTTTCAGTTTGCCATTAAGAATGGCCTTTTTAGACTCTATAAAAAATGCTTAATTTGTGAAATCCAGTCACAATAATCAGTTACAATTACAATTACTTGTCACTGTATCGTGACATTGGATTGTTACCGCACAGAGCTTATGTGATTTTACTATTTTTATTCATAATACTTAAACTCTTCCGTCTAAGTTAACGCTCTGTCCGACGTTATCACATTCCTAATAACAGTCAGTGTAAAACAGTGGGGGGTGGGGGAATGGCATGTCACTTCCCAACTGTCTCTGTTGAACTCACCTGTCATATGTATTTTGTTCCAGGCTTTGAAATTACTATTGATCACCCACACACTGATGTGGTGAAATGTTCCCAGCTAGTGCGAGGTAGAGGCTTCTTTCTTTGTCTTTGTTCCGTGTACGTACTCTACCCTGCACCTAATAAATAGGTGGGGAGTGCGGTGAAACCCTGATGACTTGATGTTTGTATGACCGTACAGTATTTATTATCTTTTGCTTTTAATTAGCTTGAGTTTACTTTGTGGTTGTTGGTAACTTGACCAAAACTATCAGTGATTTGTAAACTTTTGGTGAAATTGAAAACCTGAAAATATGATATCAAATTTGGAACGTTTCCCCTGCAATTCTAGTTTATTTTTACTTTTGCAGACTGCTACAAATAGATTTGCAGCTACTTGCTCACCCTCGCACATAAACCAATTATGCACCTAGTCTGCCAGAGAATAAATAGATGTGGCAGTATCAACTTGCAAAATAATCAGGTCCTTCTAGATTAGAGCTTGACCGATATTTGGGACAGATGCTGAGGGCTTAAAGAAAGCTGTTAACCGATATGCAAAAAGAGCATTAATATTAACAAGATATATAATGTATATTAAGGTAAAGTCTTATACTATCCAAATTAGAGAGAAGCAGAAAACTACCATATTAAAATAAAGACGTTTAATTAGTAAGACTGTCAACATAATGACTTGCCACTACCATTTACTTTTAGGTGGTTCCACAAATGTTGGTGCTCTTTGCTTTGCTGGTGCCCTGGCTAACTAATAACTACAGGTTTCTGATAATGCTAAACGGCGTGTTTAGAAGGTTGTAAACAGGTATTCTATTCTCTTAACGTAGAAAAACACTGAATCGGAATACAAACAAGCTCGCAAGTAGAACTTCTGTCGTTGTGGGCAACTCAAAGATTTTGTATTTGTCTCCTGTTGGTTTCCATAATTAGTACATTAACACATGTACTAATTATAAATCAGGCTTTTTATAATTCTAATTATTTGTCCTTTCTTATCTTTTGTCTTGTCTCTCACAGCAAGCAAGGATCTGGCACAGACATCCTATTTCATGGCTACCAACAGGTTGTTATCCTGCCCCTCCTATGTTGCACTTTGACTGCACACCATTGCTTCCTGTAATGCAGGGTACCCTTTCAGTGTCCAACAGGCCCCTCTTGCACTGGTGGTTGTTGGGACGCTTGCCTACTCAGTTCACCTCCTTTGATTAAAGGGAGCGGGACAAAGTGGCTTGTAGTGTTACCGGCCCCAGTTGCAGTGCGGTGTATTGTACAAGGGACCATGTGTTGGCACCGATGGGTTGAATGCAAGATGCGAAGTGTAGTGGTGCGCTTGAAACCCACATATTTTTTCGGTTGCGAAAAAGTGCAGAATTCTAAAAGACACTTTGGTAGCCTGAATAGCCGCTAAAGATTTCACAGATGTAAACATTTCTCATAGAGGTCCTTCCGGTAAGTACAGCAAAATATTTTTCTTAATTATCTTTCATATTTTTTTCTATGCATATATTGTTGTATGATTGTCTGTAGATGCACATTGTTTTCTGACTGTTGTGCAAAAACTTTGATAAAAGCTGTTGCATTACAATGTGTAAACCTTTCCTAAAGGAAAACTGCACTTTAGGGGAATTTTGGCCATCATCCATAATAATAATGTAAGACGCAAACACGTCTTTCAAAAGAGAAAGACATGTGCATTCAAAAGATCGAAAAACAGATGGGATCCACTTATGCCCCCTACAAAGACCGCTATTAAAACACCTCCCAAAAGCTCCAGTGTTTTGTATACCTGTTGTCACCATGTATTAACAGGTACATTTTGTATTTTGAGTATTTTGTTCATTACTGAGACTTTCGTCTCGCAACGCATTAATTTCACATAGAAATAGTAGAAATGAACACCTAGCGTTAAACTCAAAAAGAGCAGTACTGGTGGTATGTTGAATATGTAATCTGTGATGAAGCTTGTTGCTCCCCGGGCAGTAGCTAGTCTGTGGTATGGCTAAATGTCAATGTGCCAGTATTGTAGTCGAGATGTGTAGCATTAATTAGAATGCTTTTTGGAGACTTGCACACAACTTTCTAGACAGAATAACTCCATCCCATACATGCAGTAACAAGCTGTCTCTTTTTATCTGTTTATATCTATTCACATGCAGAAAAGAGAGATGCTTATTTTGGATGATGGGCAAAATTCCAAAAAGGGCATTTTTTCTTTTTAATGGCAATACCCATTAAGGACCTGCATGCTAAGAATGGTTATACTATATTCTGTAAGCAGGTTTTGAGCATCTCTTGGTATAAAATGAATGAAAATATTTTGGCAAAATGTCAGGTTAATTTTTATGAAAACATGACACTTGATATTTCTGAAAGTGGCTCCTTAAAGGGTTTGTTTACAGTTGCCTTTGGTGGAAGAAAATTATTGTAATATATTCAAATTAATCAACTTCACATCAGTTGCAATGATTCAGTGCTGACTATTTTTTGTTCACATTTTGCACTGAGCTAACATTCTTTAAGGCTGTCCTGATTTTACAGGTCAATCTTTGTTGCGCTTTTTAATGCGCAGCCAAATGCTATATATTTTCTTCCAAGATGCATGTTGCTGTACGCGAGTCTCTATACAATTAAGCACATTAGACATTGCTATGGCATTAGCCATTTGTTAATGTTATGCTTGAGATGTCATATTAATGTATTTTGCATGGGATATAGCAATTTTACCAAAATATGAGTTTTACCTTTGTGTCAGAAAATCAATTCCACAAATGGGGGTATAGCTTTTATGTATTGTATATAAATATTGCAGCAGTGGAGCAATAAGGTTAATGGTGGGTTGGGTTTGTTCAGTTGCTAATCCAGTTCCTTATTCAGGTAATTTCTTTACAGGATGAGATTTGAAATTAAATTTTGTTTTGCAGTTAGTTTTCCAGAATTAAATCACAGCTTAAAACCAACGCCTTTTTTGTTTCCATGAATTAACACAATTTGCGCCTTCTGTCTTCATCTTTTTGTTTACATGTGGGACCAATCCTGACCATGCCTGGAATGCATCAATCACCTCATTGACACACAATGCAAACATATAAACAAAATTTGTCACACACATGAATTATGGCATACCTTCACACACGACAGTCTCCACCTCACAACATTCTGCCTCCAGTACAAGCCCACAGTCATAGCCTGTGTGTGTATCCATCTGGCGTGCAAGTGGTCCAACTGGGAGATACCAGTGTCTACTGATGGGAAACACTGGTGGGAGTACGTGGACAGCTCTGTTACTCATGAGCTGCTTGATGGTAAGACAAGGCAATTTATGATTTATATCATATGAAAAAGGAATTTCAAAGGCATGATTGGAGCTCTACCACACTGATGCATTTTTTTTTTCCATAGAGTTGACCCATGACTTTCTGCAGATTCTGGAAAAGACGCCCAGCCGGTTAAAGAGAATTCGCAACTGGCGAGTAAGACGACTCATTTACATTCAAAATTAATTGAACAGACATGTGACACGTGACTTGTGTGACAGACATCAAATCGTATTCACTATTGTTCATCTTTCAGTATGTTATGGTACTGAGAAATGCAAGAAACAACAGCTGTAGGAAGCAGCAAATATATATGTATAATATATATATTTTAGTACTGAGTAAACTAGTGTGTCTGATCAGATACACTTATGAGCAGAGAACTTCGGTATGTTTCCCATAGATCACACAGTCTGCTCTACCTATACTAGGCATCTCAAACTCAACTTACCTTTTGCCTGTTGGAGATAGGGTCGCATCAAGTATTCGCACCACAATCACGTTTGAATGGAGTGACTAACTTGTCATCAAACACCTGCTCCTGACAGCTTAAAGTGATACAAATATAATTCATTGATGCTTCCCATGTAATGTTAGAGGAACTTAAGGTTAAGGAAGTTGGTCTTTGTAACACGGTTTACAAAAAATGCCACAAGAAATGCTGGGAGCCATCATCACTCATTCCTGGGAAATTTTCTGGCTTCCTAGCATGCCTTGCAGCACTTAAAATGTGTCTAAAGTTACTTGTTTAGAGTTAACATAGTTGTTTATTCCCCATAATAGTGCTAATTGCCCTGTGTGTGTACTTTACTGTTAGGCTGTCATGTTTGTGTTATCCCCTTGATAAGTTGCAAGCTTGGGAGTTCAGTGTTGGTCATTGCTCACTAGATAGAGCCTCTGACCATCTCTTGTGAGATTCAAGATTCCCACAATATTGACACCCAGGGTAGGGGCATATGATTGAGACTAATGTAATGTTATGAGACTGGACTAATGTAATGTACTTGAAAATGAATACAGGAGGGTGTTCCTTCCATAAGGGGCTCACATTTCTCAGCCTCCCAGAAAAATCTATAGTAGTATGGCTTGTTAGGCATTCCAGTATAGTTAGAGCAGCAGCCACATCATCCATTCATCCATCTTCTATGCTGCTTATCCTTACACAGGGTATGCTGGAGCCTATCCCAGCTAACTTTGGGCGAGAGGTGGGGTACACCAATCGCAGGGCACAACCATTCACACTCACATTCACCTAATGTTCATGTTTTCAATATGGGAGGAATCCGGAGTACCTGGTGAAAACCCACAGGGAGAACATGCAAACTCCACACAGAGATGCCCAAGCAGAGAATCAAACCCAGGTCTTCCCAATCTCCTGACTGTGGCCAACATGCTTACCACTCGTCCACTGAAGCTAGATTACCATCGTAATTAATTCATGTGTGTGCATGTTTAGTATAATACTAGTTATAGCTGTGTTTATTGACAAGACTTCAATGTTTTCAGCCACGGTTGAAAATTGATATGTTTCCAACATAACCTGTGATACAGTATTGCGATATTTAAACAAAGTAGTGATACAAATATGCAAGAAATTGCTTGCTTCCAGTAAATATTTGTCTTTGCATTGCAGGCAATCCAAGCTGCTAAAAAGCCCAAATCTGACAGCATCCAACTGACGGATAGCTCCTTAGCTGGCCCTTCAATGCTCCAGGACCATTCCCTGCGTGACGGCTCACTTACTGGAATACCCTCCTCAAGTTTTTCCAAAGCAGGTGCTACCTTCACGATGTCTATGTCTGCTCAGTCGGGGGGGGCACCATTGTCACTGGACTCGCTGACTGGGTCTTTCAACCCACCGAGCCACAGCGAATGGCCCCAGGGCAACCAGAGTTCAGCAGGTTGCGCATCTGACTGTACAAACCAGGAACCCCTCAACATCTCTCAAGAGCATGGACTGTCCTCGCAGGCTTCTGTACATCATAATTTCTCAACATATAAGAATGATAAAAGTGTAGATCTTAACATTGTCAAACAGGAACTAAAAGGAGGCACTGTGAGTGGACATAGCAAGCATCAGTCACCAACTTCATCCTCTTATCCTGCGTCAGCTCAACCTCCACCATCGCAACTCTCTTTAACCCCCAAACTGTCGTTGGACAAATACAGAGAAAAACATAGTGTGGAGGTTGCTGTTTCTGGGCAGAAAGTCAGACAAGAACAGCATGCCGCACCCATTGAAAACAACACAAGGGGGAATATACTATTGTCGTCTTCTTCAAACTATGCATCGTCTTTGAGCCATGTCCATTACAAAAATTCACACACAGATCAGATTTCACAGAGTGCCCAGTGTTTAGGTAGCAGCAGCACTGCCTCACCAGTGAAGAATAGAGTTCCTGTCACAATGGACAGATGTCATCACAGTGACAAATGGGATAAAAGCTCGCTTAATCTCCACCTGGCAATTCCTGGCTCTGGAGGAGGCTCCAAGCTGGACAGAAACAAAGAGGAATTTAAGATGAAGATTAAGGTTTCCTCAGAGCGTAACAGTTCATCTGATGAAGGAAAGGCTGCCAACAAGAGTAAACATTCCAGCCCACTGGTGAGCAAGGAGAAACAGCATAGAAGTGTAGATCCCAACCTTCATCGCCATCACAAGTACAGTCACCCTAACCTGCACTCTCACAGTGGGAATGGGCAAGGAGTCTCAGAGGGCCCCAATAGTGGAGGAGGCCTACTTCGAAGTGCTCCAGGACCGATTACAATTGAAGGAATAGCACTTCCTCATAGTGGATCCACATCTTTGACTTCTTCCTCATCAAGAAAGAGGGCATACCTTGAAGCTAATCACAATCAACACCATTCCTCCTGGTCCACTTCTAACTCCAAACTGAACAAAATCTCCAAGGGTGGCGCTAGTGCGGCAGGTACTTTACCCCCATTTTCTCTTCCTTACTCCTCTCCTATGCTGCAGTGCAGTGTTTCCCCTACCATTTGATTAGGTGAGATGCTCAGCTCAACATACAGCACACTTGGTCTCCATACTAGATCCAGGTAGTGCCAGATCACAATTCTCTACTATGTATCACACATGGAGGAGCGAATACATTCATTAATTGATTGATTGGTTATTAATGTGCGCAAATTTCTACTCTCTAAGGACCAAATGTACATTGTGTTTGACTTTATAATTATTTTATTTCTACTTAAGAAAGGTGGCTGTTAACAAATGTGATGACAAGCAATCACCTTAAAGTCAGCTGCATATATGTTTCTGCTGGTGTAAAATCTAGGGGAAATACTGCAGTGTAGCTATTGCTGTTGCTACTCCCCCTCTGCATTCTCATTTCTCCAACCCCCTCCTGTTACACTCAGGTGGGCTGCGGACCTCGCAACAGTACCTTCCTCCTAATGAATCGCCCCATGAAGTGGGAGACCAGAGACACTGAGTGGACCATTCTACGGCAGTGGTCTTCAAATGGAAATGGCAGAATATTTCCCACAGTTGAAACTACTATGCCCAGTTCATTAAGTGCCCTAGGAGAAGTAGGCGGTGAGAAATCCTAAACGTAGATGTTACATCTGCAAAAAATTGAGTATTGGGCCTTTGATGAAAGAATGCAGAACTTAATGCTTCCATACAGACCTCTGGGATGTGTTCTCAGTCCCATCATTTTCTTGGTGTCAAATTGAGCTCTCCTTCCTCAAACAGTTCAAAGAAGTCACAAAGCTTTATGTAAAAGGAGTTGAAAAGTGTGTATTTACATGGATTTGAAGTTTCTCCCTGATTTCACATCATTTTGGAAAACCAATACAGTATATCACATTATCTCTTCAGTAATGCAATATGCGCTCTTCATTTTGTGTTTTGTTTTTTTTTTACACTTTGTATGAAGTATGGTAATTACCGGCTAGAAAGGATTTAAACTTGAGTTTGTTGGCATTCCATAATGGTAATTTTGATGGATGCCTTTTAAGTTTCATCTCCTTGGTGGCTTTTCTTGGTTTATTTTTACACTTCAGTACTGAGTTTGTAAGTCTTCATCAAAGGGATGAGAAGTTAGAACACACTATTCACAGACAGTGGAGACAAATGTACATACGTTTTCGTATGGTAAGCCAACGATATCATAAATACTCAGGTTTGGGTCTGCTTGGAATTATGACAACAGTTGTAAAATGTTTAAAAGGCTCTTTTTGTTAAACAGAATGGGCACTGTTGGTGGAATGCAATGTTCCAGAGGCATGTACTGAAACAGCCCTCCTACAGAGGGTGCTGCTTGTCGTCCTATTACCCACATGGTTTGAGTTGCACCAAAAATGCATATACAGTGAAGAAAATAAGTATTTGAACACCCTGCTATTTTGCTATTTCTCCCACTTAGAAATCATGGAGGGGTCTGAAATTTTCATCGTAGGTGCATGTCCACTGTGAGAGAGATAAACTAAAAAGAAAAATCCAGAAATCACAATGCATGATTTTTTAACAATTTATTTGTGTGATACAGCTGCAAATAAGTATTTGAACACCTGTGTATCATCTAGAATTCTGACCCTGAAAGACCTGTTAGTCTGCCCATTAGAAGTCCACCTGCACTCCATGTATCATCCTGAATCAGATGCACCTGTTTGAGGTCGTTAGCTGCATAAAGACACCTGTCCACCCCATACAATCAGTAAGACTTTAACTTGTAACATGGCGAAGACCAAAGAGCTGTCCAAAGACACCAGAGACAAAATTGTACACCTCCACAAGGCTGGAAAGGGCTACGGAGCAATTACCAAGCAGCTTGGTGAAAAAAGGTCCACTGTTGGAGCTATCATTAGAAAATGGAAGAAGCTAAACATGACGGTCAATCTCAATCGGAGTGGAGCCCCATGCAAGATATCACCTCGTGGGGTCTCAATGATTCTAAGAAAGGTGAGGAATCAGCCCAGAACTACACGACAGGACTTGGTCAATGACCTGAAAAGAGCTGGGACCACCGTTTCCAAGGTTACTGTAGGTAATACACTAAGACGTCATGATGTGAAATCATGCATGGCACGAAAGGTTCCCCTGCTTAAACCAGCACATGTCAAGGCCCGTCTTAAGTTTGCATATGACCATTTGGATGATACAGAGGAGTCATGGGAGAAAGTTTTATGGTCAGATGAGACCAAAATAGAACTTTTTGGTCATAATTCCAATAAGCGTGTTTGGAGGAAGAAGAATGAAGAGTACAATCCGAAGAACACCATCCCTACTGTGAAGCATGGGGGTGGTAGCTTCATGCTTTGGGGGTGTTTTTCTGCACATGGGACAGGACGAGTGCACTGCATTAAAGAGAGGATGACTGGGGCCGTGTATTGTGAGATTTTGGGGAACAACCTCCTTCCCTCTGTCAGAGCATTGAAGATGGGTCGTGGCTGGGTCTTCCAACACGACAACGACCCGAAGCACACAGCCAGGAAAACCAAGGAGTGGCTCCGTAAGAAGCATATCAAGGTTCTAGCATGGCCCAGCCAGTCTCCAGACCTGAACCCAATCGAAAATCTTTGGAGGGAGCTCAAACTCCGTGTTTCTCAGCGACAGCCCAGAAACCTGACTGATCTAGAGAAGATCTGTGTGGAGGAGTGGGCCAAGATCCCTCCTGCAGTGTGTGCAAACCTGGTGAAAAACTACAGGAAACGTTTGACCTCTGTAATAGCAAACAAAGGCTACTGTACCAAATATTAACATTCATTTTCTCAGGTGTTCAAATACTTATTTGCAGCTGTATCACACAAATAAATTGTTAAAAAATCATGCATTGTGATTTCTGGATTTTTCTTTTTAGTTTATCTCTCTCACAGTGGACATGCACCTACGATGAAAATTTCAGACCCCTCCATGATTTCTAAGTGGGAGAAATAGCAAAATAGCAGGGTGTTCAAATACTTATTTTCTTCACTGTAGGTATGGTTGAAAGTAAATAACACAAAATGACAATTGTAGTGTGCCATGTTAGTGTAAAAATCCTTTGAAGTGTTTATCATCAAGGCACTCAAGCCTTTTACTTGTCAGCCTTGTTTACATAATCAATAGTACTAATCAGAAGAAAGTCATTTATGTAAAATGCCCGGCTGTGTTTTTTTTTCCATTTTGAGATGTGCACATATTTTGGACAGAAATTGAAAGGTTGTCTTCCCCTTGATTCATTTACAACCATTGTCTTCACAACAGCTCTAGATTAAACTTTAATCCTAAATCTCTCCATGGACAAGGCTACTCTTGCTGATTAACAGGTTTTCTCATTACTTTACTCCTAAGTATGATGAAGGGGTTAATGTGGTCGTTAATTTTAGACTCCAGCAATGTTAAAATGTTGAAAATGTTGAGAGGAAAGCTCTTAAATTGGAATTTAATTTACGACCGATGAGAAGGTTGCGTAAATATTTTTGGTCACATAACTGAAGAATTGATTGACGTTATTTAATTTGGCCTCAACTGCAATGTTAAACATTTCTATATCTTTATGTTTGCATATGCTATATAAAGAAGGTACGTGAATGCATTACTACAAAACAAAGAATCAGATAAAACCACAGATACATGGAAGCTACATTAATGCATTTCTCCAAAAACAGAATCAGACAAAACCACAAAGTCCATCTGGATGATCACAGAAGTTGTTTTTCTGTGTACTCCAAGAGGTAACACCGTTCTTGTGTCTTGGGATAAATGAATGTTGGAGCAGTTGGTCCGCAGAGGGGCGTAATCGCTGGTCACTTGAGAGGAAGTGAAATTATGTTAGGACATTTAAAGATGTGTCATGAAAAGGAATTTAATTAAAAACTCCCAAGTAACTATTGAGGTGGCACACAGCAAAACAACCTTCACCTTGTCAAGCAGATGTTCACAAAGTCTTTGGCGCTCTCAGAAAATCCCTCAGGTAAAGAAGGCATCAATCCTTGTTTGGCCCCAATGTAAAACAAGGCAGCAATTTTGTCCATGTGTGCAAGAGGGGGTTTTCCTGTGGCCATCTCAAAGACAGTACAACCCACGCTCCAAACATCTGACTTCCTGCCATATCCCGTCTCAGTGATAACCTGTGGAGTGGATTTGAGACTATTATGTCAAACCATTGCAGTACGATAAATTGATCTCAATATTGAACTGTATTTTTCAATTGAAAAAATGTCTACCATAACAACTTTATGAAGCCCTTTTACATTTGGGGTCAAGAAATGTACACGTAAACCAAAAGGTGGCGCCAAATAACTTAGTATCCTATCAAACCTACCTCTGGTGCCATCCAGTAAGGTGTGCCATGGACAGACTTGAGCAGGTCCCCACTGCTGTTAGTGGTGTGGGTTATGAAGCTGAGGCGACGTGCACAGCCAAAATCTATGAGCTTGATGACACCAGTGGGCATCAGCATGACATTGTTTCCCTTCAAGTCACGGTGAATGACCCTGTTAAAGTGAAGGTATGCCACCCCTTCCAGGATCTGATGGGTGTATAGCGCCAGAACACGCTCTGGCAGTGGACCAAATCTGAGCACATAAAAGACATCAGAAAAAAACTTTTCCTTTGGAATGTTAAGGGACAATTCATTTTATTCTAACCTATGAAGAATGCTGGCGATGGATCCTCCTGGAATGTACTCCATGAAGATGGAAACCATGTGCTGATGGAGGGAGGTCCCGAGGAAGCCTACAATATTAGTGTGCCTAAGAGTTTTAAGAAGTTCCACTTCCCCCTGCAAACGACTATACTCTCTCTCGGCAGCCTCTGGGTCACAGGTGTCTAAAGTCACCTGTTTCACCGCTATCAACTGGCCTTGACTTGTCAGGCCGCAGTATACCTGGTGAGAAATGTAGTATAAGCAATAAGGATGCAGAATTATGCTAGATAAATGGGCCTTCCTCCTCAAACTAGGAGCTAGGAACTACACTAGGAGCCATGATGTCCAATACATTTGTGGATTTAAAAAAATACATTTATTCAGAGCCTTGTTTTACCCACTTCCTGATATTTTTTTTCAACATTTGTCACACTTCAGACTCATTCATTCATTTTCTACCACTTATCCTCAGGAGGGTCGCGGGGGTGCTGGAGCCTATCCCAGCTGTCTTCGGGCGAGAGGCGGGGTACACCCTGGACTGGTCGCCAGCCAATCACAGGGCACATATAGACAAACAACCATTCACACTCACATTCATACCTATGGACAATTTGGAGTTGCCAATTAACCTCGCATGTTTTTGGAATGTGGGAGGAAATCCGGGTCTCCTAGCTGTGAGGTCTGCGCGCTAACCGCCAACAGAAGAACCAACTGACATAACATACACACCTATTCCAACGAAGACACAAGCGTACAAATACATGTATTTAATTGGGTTGTATTCAGATATCTTTTTATCGCTTGTTTCTCTCGTGTGTATAGAATCTATACACACGAGAGAAACCACGAACGCAGTTGGTTCTTCTGTTGCAGGCATGTGTTTGGCCAGCTATGTGGGGCGGGTTGAGCATGACCTGTGAACCAGGAAGTGCGGGAATCAGTGTGTGTGCTGCGCTTTGGTGGTGGAAGTGTGAAAAATAAAGTTGACTGGAAGCAGCCGTTTGCCGTGTTCTTTTTTGGTATTGAAATCCTTAAGCAAAGATTGATTTAAGCTGCTCGACATTGTTCTATACTATAGAACAATGTCGAGTGCATTATTGCCCACTTTTAATGCAGTTCGGCGCAGGATCGGATATATGGATAGTCTGGTTATATCTGTATTTTTTCCGACTCCCGAGAATATCGATATAACGAGACTTTACTGTATATATATATGTATATACACACACACACACACATATTGATGATCTGAAACATTCAAGTGTGACAATATTTCAATTCCTGTATATTGGTGTACTTACTGTCCCATAGGCTCCACGGCCAAGTACTTCACCCTTTGTCCAAGAAATCGTGTCATCTGACCTAAATCCATGTAAGGCTGCCAAGTCCAATGAAGTAACCTGTCAAAAAATTTTTCAACAAAGTTTTATAAATTGTAATGCATTGGCACTTATGGCAGATATCTTTCTTCAAGTTTACCCCTACATTCTCATTCTTTCTTGGTGAAGGACTGTCTCCTTCGAGGAGCTCCATTTCACAGTTTTTGGGACATGGTGCAATGGAGACATCCCTCTCATCCAGTGAGATCAACTCCTCAGCAAGACATTGCAGCAAGTCATCTGTAAGTGGTCCGTCCCCAACCTCATCCAGAAACTTCTGATACACTGGTGACATCACAGTGTGCCCACTACTGTGACAAGATGTCCAAGTGTCGACTCTTGGCATTTGGGGGCTTATTGATAATGCTGGCTCAGGGTCTATTTGATTTGTATTTCTTGTGCATGTTCTGATGTTTGTTGAACTTAAAGCTGTCTCCTCCATATTTGTATAAAAGTGACTATAACCGTTGGCTGTCATTGGCATACATTTGCCATCTGTGTTTAATGTTTCAGACTTAAATCCAGTAGGAACCTCGTCAAGGGTTGATAATATAGGAACTTCATTCTTCCCTACATCTTCAGTGAGAACCACCTTATCCTCAGGTTTACTTATGCACTCCATTCTGCATGTGTCCTTTGGTGCATGTAGAAGGTGAGGTTTCACCCTAGAGGATAAAGGTTTTGCTTTTCCTTTCGTTGAAACCACTGTTGTCTCTGTGGGGCTTCTCCTTAGCTTAGTCTGCACTTGTTTCAAGGGTCTATGTTTGACCTTATGGATCTCTGTTGACTTCCTGGAATGAGCGGCTTGTAGTTGTTTCTCCTCAAAGCTGACTGGATTTCGAAGTTTATCATAAATCGGACCAGCAAACATCTCATAGATGGCAGGCCCTTTGCCTTCACTCTGAATTGTCTTAAACATGTCGTTATATGTGATGAAGTCCATAGCAGATTTAGACCTTTGTGTCCCACCTACATCTGGACTCTTTAACTGGTGGGTGCTCTTTATCTCCCTGCCTTTTGGGGGCTGTCTTGTGCAGGGGTTGCCTACCTTGTCAGGATTTGCTCTTCTACAGTATGCAGTAACCGCTCCGTTCTTTTGCGGCAATGGGGTGTCAGAGGTCCAACACGAAACCTTTACAGATTTAAGATTAGATTTCACCAAAGAGACAGGAACTTCTTTACCAACAATTTGATCATGGCTTCTAGTCGTGTTCTCTAGGGATTGGTTGGAAAGAGAGAGGTGCACTAAAGCTTTCGGGGCCTGAGTCAGGTTTTCAGTCAGGTCTTTCTGCTTGAGTCTGGTGATAGACAAGTTTGTCCTCAATTCACAATTTGGATTTAATTCTTTTGCCCTGCTTTGGGTAAGCTTTAAAGCTTTCTTCAGTTTTACATTCTTAAGATCCACCCTTTGATTGTTAGAATTTAATGAGGTTTCTTCAAAAGCTGAGCTAGTATTTAACTTGGCACCCTCAGTTCCACAGTAGGTCGATTCTCCTACTTTGGAATCCTTTGCGGTTGCGGGTTTATCCACCAAGGAATCCTGAATGATTGGATCTGCCCGTTTCACAGTCTGGTTGCAGCCATTATTAATAGACGTTGATAGGAATGGTGTTTCATGTTTCACTGTGTGTCTGTTTCTTATGCAGTAATTCTGGTTGGCATTATTGCAATTTATAAAAGTGTGACAGTTGACAGACTCTTGTATGCCGGTTGGCTTGTGGAGTTGTGATGTGGAATGGATTTTCTTATCCTTCCCATCACCAGACTCACTGTGTTTCAGATGCTTTGAAACCTTGGCCCTTGTGAACATCCTGCCAACGTCTTCATGTATATTGCTTTCATAATCCTCGTCTTCCAGATCAGTAGAACTCTGGCTGCTGGTACTGGACCCGCTGTCCTCACTGTCACACCTGACAGGGAGTGGGCCAGTACGAGGGGTGCCCCATGAAAATCTTTTCAAGTGTGTCATGGAACGAAGGCTCTTGGTGATTGGCTTTAAGGGAAGACTGTGCTTTAACGGCGGTGCAGCAGCATTGTCTTTTAGCCTGAGGTCCAGTGGTTCCAGCTGCTTGGGTGTCCGGAGAAGGGCAGCAGGTTGCAGAGCCAATATGGGACCCTGTTGTAAAACCGTAGAATACGTCAATTTATAATCCAGGTCTGTGGTTACAAATAGGAATACATTTAATGGTCATTTGTTGTTTAAATCTTACCTTTTGTTCACTGGTCGGTTCGTGAGAACTCAATCCTACCAACATAGATTGACATTTTCATATTACAATTCACCGTATAGTACTTCCAATGATTTATTATCACAGGAATTGTCTCTTGTGTAATATCTGTATGGCAGGGCAGTATTAAAATGCAGGTATAAAAATATTATCAGTTTTTGCAAAAACATCTTTCTTCACAATAACAAAAAAAAAACATGCAAGTTGCGTACGTGTCTGGATGTGTGCCCTGGCCTGCAGTACGTAGTTTGAACTCAGGAGTGGTTCCAGGATACTTGGAGCTGATTGACTGAGCTTAGTAGGTTCTGCAGGAGACAGCAGGCCTAAGGATGATGGAGCCGCTTCCACTAAACTTCTTGTTCTTTGCCTGTGAAGGACACATTTGTGAAGGACAAGTTGCAGTCAGACTAGATAGGACAGCTCTAGTCTGAAGCCTGTTCAGACGAGAGGCATAACGTCTTCTAAGACAACCTAAACAGCCCAGTTGCGACCCATTGATTGCCCTGAGAGGTTGTTAAATTCCGGATGAGTGCACATGGGTGATTCTCCTGAAAGGTGTACCAAAGAAGGTTTCATCGCTTTGAAGGGTATAGTGATACTGCAAACTCATTGAATGAACACGTCTAGCAGTGTGGAATATTTGTGTCTGTTGTGTATAAGGCCTGCAAGGCAGATTTCCAAGACGAAAAAACCTGTCTCAATTTTGCCAGAAAAGATCTTGATGATCCTCAAGACCTTTAGGAAAATACTCTGACGAGACAAAGTTGAACTTTTTGGAAGGTGTGTGTCCCATTATGTCTGGCGTAAAAGTAACACTGCATTTCAGAAACAACATTATCCTAACAGTGAAATATGGTGGTAGTAGTGTGATGGTCTGGAGCTGTTTTGCTGCTTCAGGACCTGGAAGACTTAATGTGATAAATGGAACCATGAATTCTGCTGTCTACCAAAAAATCCTGATGGATTCGGGCCATCTGTTTGTGACCTCAAGCTGAACGGAAGTGGGGTTCTGGATATGATAAAATAAGCGAATTGTGTGTGTGTGTCATGTGACTTCATTTGTCACATCCACATTAGTAATGTCAAACTTGATACCTTTTACTGCTTTGAGTTTTTATGAGTCGGTCACTGAAGTGAATCAGGTACTTGACTAATTGTTACTGGCATATTGCACAACTGCTTTCAAATTGTAGCAAAACTATAATAAATAAAGTGTCTAATATAGTCTTTAAAGTATGGCTACTGTATTTACAAAGCAGGAGAGGCTCTCTACTGACATGAATGGAGCAGGATCTACTTCGCATGCTGTTTTGAAAGGACTTCTCTGCTTTATTTGTATGTCTTGCTCAATGGCAAGCAGGAGAAGTCTTTCTTCGATTTTGCATACATTTTAGGCTTTCAGTTGTTTAGGAAAATACTCCCTTCAACACTCAAGTGATTACATTTTAATTAAAAAACAAAAATTTACAAGATGTCAATAATACTTTGAAGTTTGACAAAATCTGCATTTCATCAGTCTATGTCTGCTATGTACCTGTGTTTTGGGGGTACAGGATGGCGGTTGCTTCTCCAAGTCAGCTGTCCTGATGAAGGAACGCAATCTAAATGACTGTGCTGTCTGCAGTTGTTGCCCAGGCTGGGCAAAGGCAAAGTTCGTCTGAAAAAGATGGGAAACAAAAGTGAAAACAACTGTTTGTCAACATTAGATATATAGACTATAAAACCAAAGAACCATCCCTTCCAAGTAGCGTTCTCTACTTCTCAACATTAGAAACCTGCCCAAATATCATTTTGTCCTTGGATAATTTGGACTTGATTCAAAAGGGAGGCTCCCATGTAAAAAGACAATGGGTCGATTCACCAAACCCCTCCTCACTCCCTGACTGTCTGTTTCTAACCAGTTTGAGGAGAACAGGTTGTCCTCCAGCCACAGCGACAGGTGGCCGCATACAGGTCTGGTGTTGTAACCGGAGAGCAAACCATTCACATGCTGATGTCAAAGTAAGATGCACTTGTTGACATTTCGGGGAAATGTTCGGGGAAAGCATGCATACTGTGTTACTGTGTGTCAACTGTACGCACATTTGCTTGTATGTACACAAGTGTTTTTCATTACTTATAAACACATGTTAAAGGGTGCGAAGAGTGTATAAACATAAGGATACTCATCCAACCTTCTTCCTGACATAGCGTCTTGGTAGGATTGGACCATGTCTGTCAGTGTTTCCATGGCATTTTGGTCACTGTAAAGACTCCCCTCATCTTCTTTATCTGCTACAAACAGACACAAATTATGTACTTATATGAAAACATAGAGTGGATTAACACACACTAATATCACACACTACAACAATTGACTCTTGTTATTATGAACAAATAATTTGTCATGGTTATTACCTTTTTATGCGCTCTGTTCCCTTTGACTGAAGTCATTTTTACATCTCCATTCATTACTAAACTTGTTTTCTCCCCCCCCCCCCTTTTAGCTTAGGTTTTGTTTTCTCCTTGTGTGTGCATTGGGCTGCTACTATGTCTGAAGTAAATAATAGAAAGGAAGGCACTCAGAAAGAAGGTTGTACTGCCAGTGAGACCCCACCCATGCACCTTAGTCCATCCCACCGTGTCCTGTCTTAATCCTTCCCTGCCACTCCTCCCTCCCCTCCCATTTCACGGTGATTTTACCTTACTCACCAAATACTACAAGAGATGCTATTTGTATAGTTCAATGTCACTGCTAAAAGACGGAACTTAATTGGATTGTGATGTTTTGTAGAGTGATGATCATATACTGTTTCAATACTAGATACGTTTATGGAAAATCATATGTCAAATATGCATCACATCCATGTCTACAGCCCTTGCCTTTACCAGCAGGTGGCCTCATGAGTGTGTGACGGCCACGGTAAGATAACCGTGAATACATCACAAAAAAAAGACAATCGGAGGAAAATAAAGCATAGCCCTGCATTTGCTGGAGGTTATTCTGGCATTGGAGCACATGACGACAGTGTTTGTCAGAGATGTAGAGAGAGGTACGCTTGCTCGCTGTCCATCCCTGACAAATAATTCAAAGAAAGTCTGGTAATTGGTAAAACATATTTACCCTCCCACTAATAGTGTCCTCAATCAATAACTCACTATATATGTCACTATCACGCTGTCAATGAAATGGTCATCAAAATACCCCGTACCCTGTCTGGAGAATTTATGATGGTCAAGTTGACATTCAGACGATTCCAATGTTTCCTGCAAAACAAAGAATATGGTTTAAGCCAATAAATGCACTGACGGCTGGTGAACATGATTCTGTAGATATACTACACTGCATCAAACAAATCAGTGTGTGGATGCAAAACAACTTTCTCCAGCTAAAGTCAGCCGAAATTGACATCATTGTCTGTGGCCCACAGAAACAACAAGAAAGTGTTATTAGTCACCTCGAGACTCTTTCTATAAAACATAATCAGTTTACAAATCTAGGGGGTAATAATGGACTCAGATCTGAGCTTTAACAGCCACATTAAAGCCACAATACTATCTTAAGACAGATTTAGAGAGACTAATCCATGTTTTTGTCTCCAGCAGCCTAGACAACTGTAACAGCCTTCTCACCAGGCTCTCTAAACAAGCCGTAAAACAGCTGCAGTACTTACTTGAACCGGGAAATATGGAAACCATATTAGTCCAGTACTCAGGTATCTGCATTGGCTTCAGAGAACAGCTCTTCTTGTGTACTGGTCTTTTCATGGTATTGCGCTAAAGTAGTAGAGTCACATGAACATCTCGGGTTCTGGGAAGCTCAGGGACTGGTCTCCTTGTGAGTGTGCCCAGAGTCGGGACTAAATATGGTGAGGCCGCATTTCAATTTTATGCTGCCAAAATCTGGGACAGTCCTCCAGAAGATGTGCAACCATCCTCAACTCTGGCAATGTTCAAATCCAGGCCGAAAATAAACTGTGAATATGACAATTGAAAACATTTTATCTGTACTCTTCATTCATTCATTTTCAACCGCTTATCCTCATGGAGTCTACCCCAGCTGTCTCTGGGAGAGAGGCGGGGTACACCCTGGACTGGTCGCCAGCCAATCACAGGACACATATAGACAAACAACCATTCACACTCACATTCATACCTATGGACAATTTGGAGTCACCAATTAACCTAGCATGTTTTTGGAATGTGGGAGGAAATCGGAGTACCTGGAGAAAACCCACGCATGCACGGGGAGAACATGCAAACTCCACACAGAGATGGCCGAGGGTGGGCTGTACTCTTCGATTTTTATTTATTTATTTATTTTTAATGGAATTATTTAAGGATTTCATTGTAATGATTTCAGAATTATTTTATGTTTTATGACATCCGTGAAGCACTTTATGTACCTATTGTGTTCTATAAATACACTAGCCTTGTCTTGCCTACTTGAAAAATCACATTTTGAATTAAAAGTCCTCTTATAATCATAGAAAATGTCAGGATTCTATCTTCAATGTTGCAATTCTATGTTGCAATCGGAGATGCTGCTCCCTCTGCCCTTACTATGTACTCCTTCAGTGGCAAACCCAACAATAAACAACATAAAAATAACTATACACACAATGTGAGCAGTCACTAATCATCATCTCCACATACTTGTCATTGCCGCCATCACTAAACCTTTCACTAAACTAAATGTTTTCTGTTTATCTGTCGGTTAACAGCAGGAAAACACCCTACACCAGTCTGTGTATGCTCACCCATGTATGCTCGTTTACAATAAAAATGACATTCTAGTCTATATTATGTCCTAGTTTATTAAATGAAAGGTAAGTCACTTACCTCAAAGTCGCTATCTGGTTTAAAGTAGTTGTGATGGGCTGTTGTCTGAGTGAGGCTACTTGTGGGAACCTGATCTGTGAGGCTTTCAATGTCCAACTCTACATCCAAATATCTGAGATCTGCGTCCTGGCAAGAAGTGTGTTTGTCTGGAAGCAGGGATGACCCTGGGCTGGCATCTGCAGTATAGAAATAATAGAAATAAAAGCGTCTATGACTTACTTGGAGCGTCAATGGTCTGAACAGGTCAAGCCTTTTAAAAACTTGAAATCCCCATTTGGGGAGAAAACGCCCCCACCCCCTTCAACACACAGTTGTTTAGACAAGGTGTGGGAAAAGCTGTAAAACAACAAAAAAGAGAATAGGTATCTCCTTGAACTTCATTACTCATTTCCTCATCTCATTCCACTCATTCCATCATTATTAACGTTGGAAGTCGTCATAATTTCATTCAACTCCTGTTTCTGTTTTATATACTTGACACAGACACACACTCTCAAATTGAAGGCGCTTAGTGGCATTAGTACCTCACGCGCACACACACAAACAAGCTTTTCTTATTCACAACTCCCACATGAGAGGAGGCTTTGAGTGTAACTGCAGAGGTTTTTGCTCTGAAAGCAGGATTATGAATGAACTTGGAATGTTGTGTTCGTGTGTGAGAGAGGAAGGAAATGTACTTTCACATAATCATGAATAGAAGAATATTCAGAGGTGTGTGAATGTGCATGTACACCAGAGGTCTCAAACACGCGGCCCGCGGGCAGGACACCAGTTTGAGGCCCCCGCCTTGATATGAAAGTTTAATGTTAGTGTGGACCGCGCAAGTTTGATATGGATGCTGTATGGCATCATGTACCCAGAAAAAATGATTACGTTTGATTAATGTTCATGTTAAAGGTTAAATAACTGTTAATAGTTATCCTCCCTATCCGTGTGGAAGTGGTAAGTTTTTGGCTATTTAAGTTTAAAGGAAATAACTTGAAGGCTACCGTTTAGGTCACTAGTTTGCGAGTTAGCATGTGTCTCAAGACCCTGCAGTTGCGCAACATGTTGTAAATAAAAAGAGTATAAATGTGACTATAGTCGTGTTTTGTCATGTCTACAGGGCTCTAATAATGCTTTGTTCATTTTAATCTGAAAAAAATAATTTGTCTACCCACCAACTATATGTGGTTTCTATTACTTGCCTTTTTATTAATATTATTATATTTATTTATTACTGATTGATTGATTTTCTTTATTCTTGATTTGTTTATTTATTTTTCATCTTATTTTGTGCACAAAAATAAAAATTATTGAGAAAAATATTTGAGAACAGTGGAATGTTTTGTCAGAGCTTTTATTGTAGAAAATTGGAACCAAAGCACTGAAAAAGTTTGTATATTTTTCTGTTTTTAATAAATGCGTTTTTTTTTGGGGGGGGGCGCATTCCTAAGACTTTTTGATGCGGCCCAGCCTTGCCCAGACCCTAGCTCCAGTGGCCCCCTGACTCCTGATGTACACGCTTTGAAAAATAATGAGTTATATCGGAACCATCAAATGGGACTCCAAACCTTTAAGATATTAAGATTAAGATATGCCTTTATTTACAAAGAAATATTGACAATGTTAGGCATTATTAGGTATCACTGCTGCATACTCAGCCACCCTGCCAAGTGCTCCCCCCTAAAATGCCCCACCAATCTAAAGCTTTTTAAAGCGCCACCCTGATGAGACATTTTATATACGTATATGGGTGGATTTTACAGCTTTTTGGGGGAGCCAGACATTTTTTGTTGCTAGGGACAAATGCACGAGTTACTTTAAAGGCCTGAAAAGGGTTAATAAGTAACCAGAATTAATCAGTACCCCAACAAACATCAGCAAGTGTTGCATAAGTTGTATTCTAAAGTGACTGTGATGAGCATTTAACAAAAGCCTTTGTTGAATGCACATCAGCTTCTCCTTTTTTATTTTTTTTTACTTTGAATCGTGTTTTTTTTAACTGTAACTAAATTGTCACTACAAATGCTAATACTATTTCATGAAATGTGTGTGTGTGTATGTGGGTTGCTTGGGTGTGTGTGTTTTCATGACCTCACTGTGTCTAGCATTACATTGTGAGAACTCGCTTTGGAACAGAAAGCTTTGCCACAGGCAAATCTTGTTGTTGTTTTGTGTCTTCATGTGGTGTGTTTGAGTGTACCTGAGAGACTTATGGCCTCCAGTATCATGCGAACAATTTCTTCCTTCAGAGGGCTGTTGATGTTAGCAGCATACGTGAGAGCAGAGCAGCCGCTGTCATCTTGTACCCACAAGTCTCTGAACACACATTTTTTAAAAACCAATTAGTTTAGACATGTCCCATCTCAAACTAGGAACATTAGGACTAGGAGCACTACCTGGACAAAAAAAATGCTACTTTTGTGGACTCCTATAGAGCAGCTACACACAATAACCCACACAGAAATCTTTCTTGATCTTCCAGAATCTGCACCGATACCAGCTTGGATTTACAAAACGGTGTGTTATTCCACCCATGGCATGCTTGTGGCCAAACACGCTTTTCTGTGATTGGTCCCACTCAGGCTGTACTGATAACAGCTTGTACAGTTTGTACCTGGGAATGCCCATATAAGGAAGTCAGACTCACTGTGAGGTCACATGAGCCAGTGTTTGAAAAAACTCTCCGACACTAAGCGTTCAGAGACATCCCAAACTTCTTTCAGGGCTCACTTACCAAATTCCTACACCATTTATTGGTCAGAAAAATAGAAAAAGCATGAAAAGTTCATTTCCATTCAAAAATGTAAAAAACAACTCAAATGAAAATCATCAAAACGTAGAGTGCATGCATTAATGATGAGGTATTCATGAAGGTGTGTGTGTTGTCTTACACCGAGAGTCTTAGCAGTTCTTTGACCACTTCCACAGGCCTGTGTTGCCATGGCAACCGAGCCATGCCTTCAAACAGGTCAATGTCTCTGATGGCCAGCATGACTGCAGTCAGACCATCGCTGTTAGGGATGTTAATATCCACTTTGTCTGTCTGAGCCTAACACATAAAAACAAACATTTCAAATGTAATCAGGACACAATAGCTGATAGAACTTAGTAGCCATACAGTGATGGCACTAGATTCCATTTAGTCCTCAAGTGATCTATTCATCTGCTATACATTGCTGGAAAAGTACTATTTCTTACAGTTTGTCACATTTCAAACAGACTAAAACATTGGACAAGATAATCCAAGTAAACACAAAATACAGTTTTTAAGTGAAGACCTCCATGACCTTACATGAAGAAGTAATTGCCCCCCTACACCTATTGGCTGGTAGTGCCGCCCTTAGCAAGAACATCAGTAATAGCTGGTATTGAGTTTTTGACATTGCCGTTGAAAAATGTTGGACCTTTCTTTTTTCCAGACTTGACAAACATGCAAAACGTAAGAAACAATGTATGTCTAAAGCAGGGGTCTCAAACACGCGGCCCAGGGACCAGATGTGGCCCGCAGGACACTAGTTTGAGGCCCCTGCCTTGATATGAAAGTTTAATGTTAGTGCGGCCCGCGCAAGTTTGATATGGATGCTGTATGGTATCATGTACCCAGAAAAAAATATTACGTTTGATTAATGTTCATGTTAAAGGTTAAATAACTGTTATCCTCCCTATCCGTGTGGAAGTGGTAAGTTTTTGGCTATTTAAGTTTAAAGGAAATAACTTGAAGGTTACCGTTTAGGTCGCTAGCTCTCTAGTTTGCGAGTTAGCATGTGTCTCAAGACCCTGCAGTTGCGCAATATGTTGTAAATAAAAAAAGTATAAATGTGACTATAGTTGTGTTTTGTCATGTCTACAGGGCTCTAATAATGCTTTGTTCATTTTAAATCTGAACAAAAATAATTTGTTTACCCACCAACTATATGTGGTTTCTTAAGTTTTTATTATTTGCCGTTTTATTATTATTATTATATTTATTTATTTATTACTGATTGATTGATTTTCTTTATTCTTGATTTGTTTATTTATTTTTCATCTTATTTTGTGTAGAAAAATAAAAAGTAAGATATTTGAAGTGGAATGTTTTATCAGAGCTTTTCTTGTAGAAAATTGGAACCAAAGCGAAGTTCTTTAAATTTTTTTGTTTTTAATAAATGCGTTTTTTTTTTTTTTTGTAAAACCTGATGTGGCCCAGTCTCACCCAAGCTACAGTGGCCCCCAAGTAAATTAAATTTGAGACCCCTGGTCTAAAGAGTTTATGGATTCAATAGAATCTTTGAAGATTTTTGTCAAAGTAAGAATTTATTGATTTGTTAAACAGGTACTGTTTTCTTAATTAATTTAAAATAATCACTTCTTCCTGCTGATGTCTAGTCTTACTTTGAGGCATTCATGCGCACTCGTAATTTTAAGTGTTAGGCGCTAATTATTATTTATTTTTACTCACGTACCCCACTTTGGGAACCACTGGTGTAATGGACTTTAGAAATGAGCCCTCATGAGAACATGGCACGGTTTCTGAATGATTTAGCTTTTCTTCTGTGAGTGTCTTACCAGGAGGTGCTGTACTGTGTGCAGGTCTCCCTGCCAGGCGGCCTGCAGCAGCCTGGTCTGAGGGTTCAAATGTGGCCTTGACATCCAGCTCAGCATTCTCTCCTGTAGCTCAGGAGCGCTGACGTGTAGTGCTGTCTGCTTGGCGCAGTTACAGAGTGTCATATCAACCCTAGTCTGCAGCAGGCGCTCCGCCACCTGAATGCAAGTGAAATCAAATGGAAACTTGAGGACGTAGCCCATTTAGACGTTGTCTTGGTTTCAGCCCTAATCTTGCTCACAAGGTACAGCAACTGCACTCTTAGTTGTGCTTTCATGCACTTACGTATGTCCATCCTCAATTTACTTTGAGGATGATTGTTACACAGTATATCGCTGCACTTCATTTATCAACCAGGGGGGAATATTATCCCTGTGGTCTGACATATTTCATGTGACGTGTTTGTTTTGAAAGACTCCCAGTGTGTGTCCCCAGGCGTCAAGTGATGAGCAGTCACATGCCTTCCTGATGAACTACATCTGACATTGTTATGTTCGGAAAATTAACAGTCTGCCATGCCCACACACACTAATATTAGTCGGATTAGTCGTACAATACATAATGTACACTATTTAATGGAGTGTTAAGCACTGTACAAACCATACCTCAGTCATTCCATCACAACAGGCATTGATGAGAGGATTGCAGTCTCGCTCCTCTTGATCATCAGCCTTGTAGAATTGCCTGACATCTTCATTCTCCACCTTTGGCTCAATGCTCACAATGATACCCCCCAAATATTCCTCCTCTTGCTCTCCATGCAGCATGGCATCCACGATCAGCAGCCACGTTTTCTGCTCACTTCTCCTCTTGTCCGTGTTTCATGTGAAGGAATAAAGTTAATGACCATATACCGTCAAACAAAAAAAGAAACCCCAAGCTTTGTGTCTGACTACAACTGCATGTACGTGTTTGTGTTTGCACCGTGATTTAAATCTCTAATGATCAGGTTGTATCCACGGAGACAGCACAGGAGGCGTGTTTGGAATGACTGTGTGTTGCATTATTACAGCTAATGAGTCACCAATGTACAGGTTGTCCCGAAATATGGACGCTTTGGCAAAAATGCATGTACTTAACATGGTTTTAAAAAATATAAAAAATGATTAATTTAACAAAAATACATACTTTTTTATTTTATTGATTATTTAATTACATATTATTTTTTCATTATAGTTGTAATTCTTTTAAATATTTTCTCTTTTAACTTCATTATTACTTTTAACTTTTTTGTATAATATATGCATGTTATATTTGTATATTACTGCATACAATATGTCCAGACATTTTGATATATATTTTTTTAATTATTATCCTTGTTGTATTAACATTCCATTGTATTATTTTTATATAATTCAGGTAATTGTTTTATTATATATTGATTCACTGGTGTTTGTAAGTATTTCTTATTGTAATTCAAATTTTTTTGTGTAATGTATTCATATTATATTTATATGTCCAGACTTTTGGGACACCCTATACATCATATAACGCACGCTTGATTATGAAGGTGAATGTAAGAGTAGTTGCCCAAACACGTCTTTACAAGTTTACCAGATTGCTACAAATCAAGTCAGTCAATATGGGAATAAAAGTACATCTGTAACAAGCTAACTTTTCAAATGAGCTTTCATGTGATGTTTAATTACATGCTGGTAGTGATGTTTTGTAATGTTAAAAAAAAAACAGGGCTGGGACCCATTTATAGGCGTAATGGCACAATTGAAAATTATAATTGAATAAGAAAGGTAAAAATGTGATGAAAAATTAAAAATGTGCAGTAATTTACAAGAATTAAGTCCAAATATTATGAAAAAAAAGTTATCCTCATATTATGAGGAAAAATAATAGAATTTTAGTAGCATGAAACTGAACTATGAAATGAATACTTTTAAAGTCGTAAATTATGAAAAACTAACAAAACAATAACATTTTATAAATGTACAATATGGCAAAAAGTTAGAATATTATGAGAATAAAGTCAGTACATTGTGGGAAGTCATAATTACGATACATGAATGTACAAAGAAAAATAACAGCACTAATTAAAAAAAGCTATAATATCAGAAAGGCAAAATATTAACATCCACAAGAATAAAGTTGCAGTTATAATAGAATAAACTTCCTATATTATGAGGGAAAATGTTGTCATTTTAATAGCACAAAGTTTAAATATTAAATAATTTTTTTAAGTTGCAATATTATGAGAAACCTTCATTACAACCTCAAAAATGAAGAGCAAAGACCAAACTGCATACTAATTATACTTTTTTTTTTTTTTAGCATATCTACCAAAATTTGTTAGTTTTCTAGAGTGGTCCTTTCATTCTTTCCAGTTTGTGGCCCTAGATGGAAAAAGTTTGGACTCCCCTGCTTTAAAAGAAACTTTTGTTGACATACTTACCGAGATGTTGTTTCCCTTGTAAGCCTGCTGTGGACATCATGTGACCATTGAAACAAACTTTACGTCCTCCTTTTTTCAGCTCTGGTACAAGTTTCCACTATTACACGTTTGTTTGCACACCTTCTGCTGTATGTTTTCATCTAGTTGCCTTGGTAACGCACCGACAGACAGACAGACAGACAGGTTTTAAGTAGTGGGAGGCTGTTTGGAGCCTTACACAACAAGACAAAGGGTATACAGTATCAACCTTTTATTCTATCACCATCACCACAACATTATTACAGTATTTAATGAGCTGTTATTTGTAGTAAGAAAAAAGGACACTTTTTTAACTTTTAACTTTTTTAGGGCCCCCAATGTATGGATCCTTATTAAGCATGGGTATCCACACTTTTTGGAATACATCATGTAAAATGAAAGTGTGTGTGTGTGTGTGGCGGGGGGCTATTATGCTAATTTTTCGGCCCTTTGTATTGAGTTGTGAACTCCTATAGAGCAGTTACACACAATAACCAGCACAGAAAGTGTTCTAGTTCTTCCAGAATCTTCACCTATTCAGCTGTATTTCTTTGGATTTTGTACTTCCCGTGAAAACTGTCAGTTTGATGTATTCCATTATGTATTTTTGAAGATCTTTTAATATTGGCTTCCGCCACAAGATGAAGCCGATCCAGTTACCGTATGAAGTTCGTAACTCTAGGCCATGCTCCAACATGCTTGGTGCTGTAATGCGCCTCAAAGCTGGTTGCCACTTGACTACCGCCACCCGCAAGAAGAAGAAAACACAAAACCACCATGCAGACATGTCCGTGGTATACCATGGTGAAGCAAGTTTCACTTTGGACTGTAGATACAGCGGTAGTTACCCCAACTGTGCCTGGGCTGCTGTGTCATTGTGTGGGGAGCTCGACAGTAACTGCTGGTTGCTTACACTAGGGACCGTCAATAAATTGCATTGAAGTTTTGAGTTGTTTTTAAAAAAGTAAAATATTAGAAATCACATTGCAAATTTATCTATAACCATGTCAAATTATTCTAAAAGTATTTTGCAAGGCTTTTATTTCTAATTTTATCTTTTATTGGATGAGGGACAGCTTCATGGTGGAGGGCGGTTAGCGTGCATGCAACACAGCTAGGAGACCCGAGTTTGATTCCACCTTCGGGCATCTCTGTGTGGCGTTTGCATGTGTGGGTTTTCTCCGGGTACTCCAGTTTCCTCCCACATTCCAAAAACATGCTAGGTTAATTGGCGACTCCAAATTGTCCATAGGTATGAATATGAGTGTGAATGGTTGTTTGTCTACATGTGCCCTGTGATTGGCTGGCGACCAGACAGGGTGTACCCCGCCTCTTTTTTTCTTGAAATATATATGTAACTCGTAGGTTGGTTTACAAAATGTAAAATATCCAATTGGCCTGCGTAACATATCTTACCTTGAGCCTGAAGCGGCTCTCGTTGTGAAAACTTTGGACACCCTCTTACTGCACTTCTCCATATGGCCAGTAGAGGGCAGTGACTGACAATAGAATTTCAATACAACATGCACCTGTTTTTAACCTGCAAGTGTTCAGTGCACAACCCCATACAAAATTCAACTTTATTCAGATTGTCTTTTTGTCAAGTTTAATATCCGCATATCAACTCTACAGCCAAAACAAGTACTTGTAAAGTTGACAGTCTGTGGGGGAGTGGGTGGAATCCACTAACTCCCTCATCTGCCCCCCCCTCACCCCGCTCCCTGTGCAGTAATTGCTATGTTTGGGTCTCCCCTGTGCCCCCACCGCCCCCGCCCACCCAGCGCCGTGTCCTCACGGAAAGGACACACACAGGCGCGCGCACATTCTGTACACTCTGTAGCAGCACCGACGGTCTGAAGTGCGTCCCACGGCGCGGTGCACACTTTCCAACACCTCATGAAGCTTCCATGGGGCGGAAGGTACACAAGACCGCAGCAACTTCATCTGCCATTATTGACTGCATGACCGCCATCAGCTTCACTCACATTGGCTTTGAGGCACGACGGAGAGTTTGCTCTGCAGGCTGAAAGACGCTCGCACTGTTGGGACACAACTCCGTGGACCTGGCCGTGTCTTTATTGGTGTCCACCAGCACTCTTTGAGCTCCAGTGAGTTGGCCTGCCCTCCACTAAGTTGAGTCAGGAGACCTTGCAGGAGGATGGTGGTGCAGATCAGGGTAGCCCAGCAGAGACAGGCGCTCCTGTGGCTCATCGTGGGTGAGTCTCCAACACAGCACTGTCACTGCACTCCCGTGTATCGTGACTACACTAATTGCACGCAAACAAAAAAAGACATGCAGAACTTCCAGTAGGTATATTTTGATTAGATGCATATCTATGCATCATACAGTTCACCTTACATTGCACCTTTATATTTAGTATATGGATTGTTTGTGCACGTTTTGTTTGTATCATTCATGCAAATGGCTGTTTTTATACATATTTACCTGCAGAATGACTTTTTCAAAATAAATTAAATCCAATACATATATTAAGTGACTATTTTTGTGCATCAGATTTTTAAAAAATATCATAAGAAAAGGTATTTATATTCAGATCAAATTGGAGTGTAAAGAAAAGAAATGTACATATGCAGCTGCATTGCTTCTTACTGGTTGTGACATTGGCAGATGAATTGGCAGAATGACATTTCAAAGAAATCTGCAAGCAACATTCTTCGAAAGACATTTAATAAGATCTTGTGTGTGCCTCCTAAAGACTTTGACTCTGCCAAGCACCAAAGTCTTAATTCCTTCATCAAAGGAATACACATTTGGAGCCTTTCCCTTGCCCCCACAGCAAGTATACCTCAGTGTTAGCCACTTTGTCCAGGAAGAGGCGGAAAGTGCAGTAATCCCTCGCCACTGTGCACTTTGAATTTCATGACTTCATTTTAGGACTCACTCTAAAAGATATGAATTAATGAATCCTGCTGTTTTGAGGTTGAATACGGCTTATTACTAGTCAAAGCATACACATATTCAATCAAATGTTATGTATTTTTTGAATAAATTAAACATTTTCAAGAATAAAAATGGACAACTGAACAATGGCTGTAACCAACGCCATGGTAAATTTAAATACTTTTTGTCTACCCCCACTCAGCTCCCCTAGCACTTTCTGTTATTATCTGTACTATATTGGGTAAAATCAGCGTAAATGGGACTATGGGGTGACTAACCCATTAAAGTCGGCCATTTCAATGTATATAAGCCGACGACTGAAGATTCATCATTATAAAACAGTGATGAATATAGAACAGAAATGCTAAGACAAGATTCATAATTATTCCTTCTTTGTTATGTTTTTTGTCCAGTTGTGTAGTAAAAAATGTTTCCACTGTGCAGAGTAGCTACTGTATGTCCCAAACAAAGGCTGCGTCTAAAAACAAATATTTTCATCATTACACTTCAATAAGTATACTATGTATGCGTATTTATTTCCTGAGGTGGCAAATTTTGACACTGTATTGTTCCAGATCAAGTACTGTCGGAAATGACGATCAGAACATTTATTCGCATCTTTTTTCTTCCTTTTAAATTACAACCACTCCAGTTGGTACCCGTCTGTCCACTAGAGGGAGCCAGAGGAGCCGGAATTAATGAGCTTTGAAACGCTTTGAATGAAATGCATTGTTGGGACACAATGCATTATGGGAAGAAGTTAAAATTGTTGTTTAAGATGAAGTATATTTCATAGCTACATTTTGAGTGTTAAGTTGCTGTGTGATGATTTTAGCGTTCTGTGTAAGATGACACAGTGAGTCAGTATATCATATTGAGCAAAGATCGCCTGCGATTTCCAATGTGTTGGCAAGGTTGATGTGAATTCACTTATAGTTCGTTGTCATTTTCCTCACAAACTCGCACATGGAACAGTATTTAACATTTCGTAGTAGTTCTCAGTTAAAGGAGATGCCACGAGATTAGATCATGGCCATACTCATAATCATTAATCTTTGATTCATCGATTAATTGTTGCAGCTTTTGTTTCTATACATTTAAAAATAGTAGATGAATAAAAAAATTAACAATAATCAATATATTACAGTACAGAATAACCTGTTATCATATGAAGCCAATACTCCTGCAATGTTTAAAGTAAAATTTTAACAGTGGACAGCTTACTCTCCTGCGGTCTCATGGAACAGCAGAGAACCGGAGTCATCCAATGAATAATGGCCATTCATAAGTGAAGGTGGAGCAGCAGCGTGAAAAGAGAGGAGATTTGCTGAAAGTTTTCATTGTGTGTGCGTACGTGTGCGTTCATTTGTGTGTATAAGAGAACTGCCCACAGGACACTGGGTGATTAGATATTGTAGGTGTGAACAAGGTGTGAAATATTAAATAATCCCTCCTGTCATCGCTTATCTCTTTCATCCTGCCAACTTCTTTCGCTTTAGGAAGCATCGTCCATCTAGTGAGAACATTAGCACACATTTACGATGTGTACATGTTCATCAGTGCATTCGAAAAAAGCAATATCAAAATTATTTACCATATTGTTGTCATCCACTGGTAACCAACTATAAAATGAGAGTGAATTGAAGTTGTGATTAAAAACGCTGTGCACCCTCATTTTCAGACAAATTGAAGAATTTCAAAAATATTCAATTTGCAGTGTTGGATCTTAAGGTGGTTCCAAGTAAAGCTTTAACATGTAAAAATAGAGGGAGACAAAACTTTTTTTGAGCAATAACATGAAACTGAAACAGGCTTTTCAGACCATAGCTAATAAAAAGACCCCCCCCCTCCCCAGATAGAAATCAAATATAAAAAAAAGGATTCCAAATGGTGAAGTTGCCTTCATGGAGGACATCCACTGTGTGGAACTCCATTTTTGTAAACATGCCCCCTGCAACATTTACACTTATCTGTCAGCCGTTTGACGACCCTGCACAACCTGAAGCTCAATTCTTCCATTGAAGGAAAGAGAAAAACATCACAAGTAGGCTCAAAGTAGGGTCAAGGTCACATTGTTTCTCATCAGAAAATAAAACTTTCTTCCACCTTTTAATCATGTTTGATGCCGTCATACAAATTCCAAATAGCATGAATTGTGTGTCATTGAAGTAGACAAGGCCTTTAAAAACATCTTTTGTGGTTAAGACTCTTCTCACAGATGCCGTGTGATGGTTATTGAAAATGGATGGACGAACGCTTCTGTTATATTTACAGTGAAGGATTTAATCGTTACAATGCATATTGAAAAAAAAAGACGTGTGTAGTTTTTCAAGGTCTTCTGCTACTTGTTGTATTTGCAGTCCACCAGCAGGAAGATGAATAATCCACTTTTGTGTTTAAACCCAGATCGATCGCAGTTATAGTCAGTCTTGTTAGCCACTGGCGAATCAGGACAGTTTAACACTCATATCAGTGATTACCTGAGGCTGGTGTGTGACGCTCCAACACCATATATCACTTTCCTCTCAAGTAATAGGAGAGCAGTCTACTCAAAAAAAGAACTATCCTGTGTTCCTGATTAGCAATGTGAAGGTGAATAGCCTCTGAGCCCTTTTTATGTTCAACCGTGTTTTTCCTTGTCTTTTCATTATTCTGTTTGTGATTGTTTCTGTGTGAATGCCAACCATGTGTGTACGTATACTTCTGTCTTCAGTCGCCCTGTTTTTCATTATCACGCCTGAGCAGCTAATGAGCGGCGGGGATGTGGCTCTGTAGTTTAGTGAAGCATGTGTGCATGTTTGGGACTCTCTTTGTATGGATGTGTGTGTGTGTGTGTGTGTATGTGAAGGAGAGAAATGTGTGTGTGGTTCCTGTGTTGGTGTCCGTAGTGTAACATTCATTGAGTAAAGGGGACATTCCAATTATGTGACAAATACACATGTGCTGCCCTTTCAGTGAGAAACGAGAGCTTGTCACACACACACACACACACACACACACACACACACACACACACACACACACCATGAAAGAGTGAGCATATACAGTCCAACAAATATGCGCTAGATTGTGTTAGAGATGTGCAAGCACATTCATATGAAGTAACAAGCAAATCAAATAGTTGGGGCGTACAATCGTAAATTCTCTATATTCGTTGTTTCTTGTGAGAGTTACTCATTTTTGTAACATTTCATAGCCAAACAAAACCAATGTGTTTGTGTTCTGGTATCTTCATCTCACACTATTTGAAATCACTGGTGAAAGTTTGAGGATCAGACACCTTTTTTCAGGAGAATTTGGATGCTAGAACACCTTGATGGCGCTCCAGCAGCACTCAATGTCCTCCATCGCCAGCCATCCAGTCCCACGAATCCACCTAATTCGCAGCCACCCAACCGATGATCATATTAAGAGCCGTGAAAACTGCCAAGTGCCCGTCCCCCAAATGCTGCACCTAACTAAAGCTTTTTATGTTTTGCAACATACCACATATTACTCTCACAACAAAGTCCCACATGACACACTTGCTTGTTTGGCTTTGTGAAGGAAAAGTGGGCAGGAGACAGTGCCATGGGCTGGATGCTGCAATTAAAAAGGAAACTCGGTATCATGGCATTAAATGTACAACTGTTATTCAAGCTGCATTTGTATCAATGAATTAACCCTTTGGAATCCTTGTTTCGGGCGGCACGGCGGTCTAGTGGTTAGCGCACAGACCAGGGTTCAATTCCACCCTCGGCCATCTCTGTGTGGAGTTTGCATGTTCTCCCCGTGCATGCGTGGGTTTTCTCCGGGTACTCCGGTTTCCTCCCACATTCCAAAAACATGCTAGGTTAATTGGTGACTCCAAATTGTCCATAGGTATGAATGTGAGTGTGAATTGTTGTTTGTCTATATGTGCCCTGTGATTGGCCGGCGACCAGTCCAGGGTCCTCTCGCCCGAAGACAGCTGGGATAGGCTCCAGCACCCCCCGCGACCCTCGTGAGGAAAAGCGGTAGAAAATGAATGAATGAATGAATCCTTGTTTCAAATCAACCCACCTCTCTACTTCCTGTTCCTGTCTGAGCTGCCCATCCAGCAAAGAACCTATGCCCTCACAAACCAAAAACTCAATAGTCTCACTTGCCAGTGCCGGTGTCAGGGTGCCGACAAGTGAATGAGATGTTTGCTTATGTCTGTGGGATGTCTTTGGAAATCTCTATGTGAAGTTTATTTTTTGCGCGTGCACGCTGTGGCACCCAACTCGAATCGAGTGAATGAAGAATCGAGTTCTTCATTCACTTGGCTCATGGTCCCTGAAAGTTTCTGCAGAAACATTTATTATACACCAAGACTTTCTACAGCCTGTAGAATGTCTTCATTGTAAGTGTGACATCATTATTCTTGCCAACCAGACAATAAAATGCATAAAAATGTCATATGGGATGCACCACTGCATCTTGAAGGGGTGGGGTCTGCTCTCGTTGGAAGCTGCTTGTCATTGCTGTATTTCCACAGAGAAAAAGCCAGCACTGCATGTACTTCATATGCAGATAAAAGATTGTTAGTGTCTCCCACTCACTAATCCCCTTAAAACACTGCACAGAAGCACCCCAGAACAAATACAATAGTGTAGAGTCATGTTATACCACTTATACCACTGTTTTCATGGCTTGCACAGTTATTGAAGGAATATATTACTCACATATTTGCATACCAATTTATAATATACTTGCTAAATGAATATATTAATTTTTTTAGTCAAGCATTAAAGCACTCAAGAGATGGGATGTTTTTGTTTCCGTGTTGACACAACTGTGTCACATGAGTGAAATACTCATATTTTTACTCTCACATTAGTATTCACCTACACATCATTTTTGATGAAGCGAAACACACAGCAACATACAGCAATGATGCATAGCATTAGAATAGAAGCTCAATTGGCTTGAAACTACACATTTTCTGTATGGAAGCCACGGCAGCTGCAGTTCATTACAACTGATTCCATTTGCATTTGTTTGCCACTTCTGTTGCTGCCTCTCGCCTGTTCTGACGGAAGGCTAATATGTAACTGCCAATAAACTGTCACTACTGCTGTCACAGAACAATAGCCGTTTGACCACATGTCATACATGACAACCGCTTTCCTAGTTGTCTAGTTTACATACACGCAACATACGTTCATTTAACATTATTTATTATACCATGAATGTGTTCATAGTTGGTGAGAATCCTAGCCAAGGGTATTGTTTCAGATACATTAACAATGTTTTCCCTGCAAAGGGCCACACTGACAATTAGAAAAGGACATTCATCCATCTTTGTATCCATCTTTCTATAGACTTCAAACCCAGGATGGGTTGCCAGCCAATCCCAGGGCCCAGAGAGACAATCATTCACACTCTCATTCACACTGTCACTGAAACCCACGCTGATTGCATCAAAGTCAGCCAAGTGAATTTAAGGATACTTTTCACGAGGAACCAGCGTTCTTTTATTAAACTAACTAAAAAGCGATAGATTATCAATGTTATTATACGACGGCGTGTAATTTCTGTCTCTACATGGTTGCCCATTTACAATTTATCATTTGCTCTCTGTACCATGTGACAAAGATGACGTTGCGCCAGGGCTGGATATTATGTACATCTCAGTCCCCAGACCTAAATATTATTGAAAACCTGTGGTGTGATTTAAAGTGGGCCGTGCATGCTTGGAAACCATCAGACCAGACTCAACTGCAGAAAAGAATGGTCATAAATACCTTCAGCCAGAATCCAGACCTCCTTGGAAGATATACTAGGAAGCATTTATTTCTGCAAAAGGAGGATCTACTAAATATTGATGTCTTTTTTTGTGTCTGTTGGGGTGCCCAAATTTTTTGGAAATAATTATTGCACACTTTCTGTAAATCCTATAAACTTGGATTTTTGGTCACTCTAGTTTGTTACTTTGAATTACTTTGTGTTAATACTACTGGAAACTTGGTATTGTTGCTTTTTTTTCTACCAAACCTTTGGCATCACGTTTTACCATCTGTTTGTGAGAGGACTTTTCCACTTTAGATGATCCCAAACCACTTGCCATCTGGTCACATCAGATGGTGGAGGACTTGACTCCAGTCAGCGTTGCCGTATTAAGAAGAGATGCTCCATATTGGTTTTCTTCCTGATATCCGATATACTGATATTGTCCAGCACTTCATTACCAATACCGATATCAGCCAATAACGAAAAAGGCCTCATCAAGGTTCATCCCTTAAACTAAGGTCAGGTCACATTATCATGTAATGAATGCTTTATGCTTCTTTTACTCTGATGACACTTGGATAAATATTGTAAATTGCATTCTAAGTTGCAGAAAAAGTGCCATATTTAATTAAAACATTTTGTCTAAACAAAATAATCATTAAAGAAATCATGACCAATAGTCAACTAAAATAACATGATCGTCAGGATTCACAAACAAGAATCTAATTAAATAATGATTATATCTGGAAAGCGGCACTTTTCTATATTGCACAAACATCCACATAAGAAGAGAGTGCAAAGTATGAAAACAAACCATTCTGGGCTCATTCAGCACAAATGTAGTGCATCGATATCATTATCAGCACAAAAAACGTACACATGAAATATGATTCTGTATGAAATGAAGCAAAGATGCATTTAGGAAACACGTATAAATACAAAATACATCATAGAACACATTTGTGATTTTGTGAGATCAGTTAGCTACAGCCACATTCCCAAAAAGCCCTTTCCCTTGTACCACACTGCAGAAAAGAATATGTTATGCATGGATGCAGACAAGCAAACACAGCACACACACTGATGAAAATTGGACTAATTATACAATGCGGGTATTAGGTTGTTAAAAGCCATAAGAAAATAATCCTGTGTGGAACCAGCAGCAGTAGAAGTGCTAGTATACAGTATACAGTATACAGTATACAGTATACAGTATACAGTATACAGTATACAGTATACTATTGCAAAAACCCTCAACACTTTCCCAAGCATGTAATGGCAAGCACTGTGTAAACAGATTAAGGTTGTAATCTGAGTATGTGAGGAAAATTTGACACTTGGTTCGACACAGGGCAGGAGGGAGTGGGGGTGGAGGGGGGGGGGGGGGAAGGAACAACACAACTCCCGTTATTGCAACGACAGAGTGATGCCTGGAGAGACAAAGACAGAAGATTATTACGAAAATAAACGGTCAGAGACAGGAAGTAGTCTAAAATGAGTTCATTGGATTGTGTTAATCGTGGTTTAACCAAGACAGATTATTCTTGCGGCTGAACCCTAGCGCTGTCTTATAATCAGCATCTGTGATATCATGTTGATTTATGGATGAAGAAAGGGACAGGATTAATTTGGCCCCCTCTGTGTTCATTTATTACCCTCCCACTGTTTCCTCACCACGGATTGTTGCAAAGTATGCCAGTGTTATTACTGGGTCTAATCAGACGTCGGTGATACCATACTGAAATGAACCATCTTTCTCCCTCCTAATAGAGGAGATACAAGAACCATCTTCTTTTCTTTGTTAGAAGGTTTACAGAAAACACAAAACAATCCCTGTCCATATGAGCGGCATGAATGACTGAGAGCTGTACTTTACATGTCATGCAAGTAGGGATGAAACTAATGAATACTTTGTTAATTGATTAATCTGACGCTTTGATGTTTCGATTAATCGCATAATTGGTCTGTCAATATCTTTTTTGCCTAAAACACAAAGATAATGGGTCTGCTTTCATGGCTGACTAAGGAAAATAAAAAAGTATTACTAGGATAATATAAAAGGATACTTAAATTTTTTTTAATCAAAAAACAATTAATGAAATACCAAAATCATAGTCAGATAGGTTGGCACGGCGGTCGAGTGGTCTGGTCGCAGACCTCACAGCTAGGAGAGCAGGGTTCAATTCCACCCTCGGCCATCTCTGTGTGGAGTTTGCATGTTCTACCCGTGCATGCGTGGGTCCGGGTACTCCGGTTTCCTCCCACATTCCAAAAACATGGTTAGCACACAGGTTTTCTCCGGGTACTACGGCTAGGTTAATTGGCGACTCCAAATTGTCCATAGGTATGAATGTGAGTGTGAATGGTTGTCTATATGTGCCCTGTGATTGGCTGGCCACCAGTCCAGGGTGTACCCCACCTCTCGCCCCAGGGCAGCTGGGATGGGCTCCAGCACCCCCCCGTGACCCTTGTGAGGAAAAAGCAGTAGAAAATGAATGAATAAATGAGTTGTCAGATAGTTAATCAGTGATTAATTGTTGCAGCTCTACATGAGAATAGCATGCATGTGTGCCAGTGTAGTCAGATGGGGTATGTTACAGCTTCCTGTGACCTTGAACAGGATATGTGGTAGAATCCCAATGGATGGACGGGAAATTATTACTAAGGTCATGCAACCAGATCCCTGTGTTCCACCATTATTGTTTCAAATTTACAACCATAGACAAACATTATTCACCACCCAAGTTGTTGGTTTTTGGAATATACGGTCCTTTTTAAAACCCTCGCTTGTTTTTGAAAGTCAACTTTGTTTTGTCAACTCTCCAAAATTCTGTCATATAAATAAAATATCTAAAATTGAATTTGACGCCCCTCAGTTTGACTGACACACATCAAATAAGTGGTTGTCTGCATAACCGAACGTAACCATTTCTGACATTTCCCAGAAACATGAGTAAATGCTTTACAAACATTGCTGGATCCAGATGCTGATCCAGATCACCCCTAAAAGTAAAATTTCATCTAAATCTATTCAAAACTTTTTGAGGTATTTAGAACACAAACAGATAAACGGCAGCAAAGTCGTACCCTCCACGCTGCATTTGGTAGTTGTAGTACATAGAAATTACCCCATTAAGGTCTCAGATTTTATGTTAACAAAAGTGGTTGATGTATATACGTATATATATACGTATATATATATATACGTATATATATATATATATATATATATATATATATATATATATATATATATATACAGTGAAGAAAATAAGTATTTGAACACCCTGCTATTTTGCTATTTCTCCCACTTAGAAATCATGGAGGGGTCTGAAATTTTCATCGTAGGTGCATGTCCACTGTGAGAGAGATAAACTAAAAAGAAAAATCCAGAAATCACAATGCATGATTTTTTAACAATTTATTTGTGTGATACAGCTGCTAATAAGTATTTGAACACCTGAGAAAATGAATGTTAATATTTGGTACAGTAGCCTTTGTTTGCTATTACAGAGGTCAAACGTTTCCTGTAGTTTTTCACCAGGTTTGCACACACTGCAGGAGGGATCTTGGCCCACTCCTCCACACAGATCTTCTCTAGATCAGTCAGGTTTCTGGGCTGTCGCTGAGAAACACGGAGTTTGAGCTCCCTCCAAAGATTTTCGATTGGGTTCAGGTCTGGAGACTGGCTGGGCCATGCTAGAACCTTGATATGCTTCTTACGGAGCCACTCCTTGGTTTTCCTGGCTGTGTGCTTCGGGTCGTTGTCGTGTTGGAAGACCCAGCCACGACCCATCTTCAATGCTCTGACAGAGGGAAGGAGGTTGTTCCCCAAAATCTCACAATACACGGCCCCAGTCATCCTCTCTTTAATGCAGTGCACTCGTCCTGTCCCATGTGCAGAAAAACACCCCCAAAGCATGATGCTACCACCCCCATGCTTCACAGTAGGGATGGTGTTCTTCGGATTGTACTCTTCATTCTTCTTCCTCCAAACACGCTTATTGGAATTATGACCAAAAAGTTCTATTTTGGTCTCATCTGACCATAAAACTTTCTCCCATGACTCCTCTGTATCATCCAAATGGTCATATGCAAACTTAAGACGGGCCTTGACATGTGCTGGTTTAAGCAGGGGAACCTTTCGTGCCATGCATGATTTCACATCATGACGTCTTAGTGTATTACCTACAGTAACCTTGGAAACGGTGGTCCCAGCTCTTTTCAGGTCATTGACCAAGTCCTGTCGTGTAGTTCTGGGCTGATTCCTCACCTTTCTTAGAATCATTGAGACCCCACGAGGTGATATCTTGCATGGGGCTCCACTCCGATTGAGATTGACCGTCATGTTTAGCTTCTTCCATTTTCTAATGATAGCTCCAACAGTGGACCTTTTTTCACCAAGCTGCTTGGTAATTGCTCCGTAGCCCTTTCCAGCCTTGTGGAGGTGTACAATTTTGTCTCTGGTGTCTTTGGACAGCTCTTTGGTCTTCGCCATGTTACAAGTTAAAGTCTTACTGATTGTATGGGGTGGACAGGTGTCTTTATGCAGCTAACGACCTCAAACAGGTGCATCTGATTCAGGATGATACATGGAGTGCAGGTGGACTTCTAATGGGCAGACTAACAGGTCTTTCAGGGTCAGAATTCTAGATGATACACAGGTGTTCAAATACTTATTTGCAGCTGTATCACACAAATAAATTGTTAAAAAATCATGCATTGTGATTTCTGGATTTTTCTTTTTAGTTTATCTCTCTCACAGTGGACATGCACCTACGATGAAAATTTCAGACCCCTCCATGATTTCTAAGTGGGAGAAATAGCAAAATAGCAGGGTGTTCAAATACTTATTTTCTTCACTGTATATATATATATATATATATATATATATATATATATGCGTTGGCTCAAGCTGGAACCTTTAGAGATAAGATAAGATAAGATATGCCTTTATTCGTCCCTCAGAATCAGTTAAGCAGTACAAAATACACACTATAGAAAAATAAACAATATAAACAGTCCAAGTATTAAAAAAATTAACAAAAACAAAAGTTTTTCCCAGAGTTATATACAAATTACAGTATGCAGATAATATGAAACGAGATGACATATATGACCAGTCTATACACTGAGATCTTGAGTTAAAGTGCATTATGAGGCATTATAGAAATACTTCACATAGAACTTAGTATATTGCATTTAGAGCCCTTAATATTGCACATGGAGGTTGATCAGATATTGCACAGTGAATGGAGTCTGGAGTAACTATACCGAATGTAAAAAAAACAAAGTATTGCACAGATGTACATAGTGGTGTATTATCATGATTATTTAAGTAATAATAAGAATACAGTGGACAAGGACTTGATAAGTTGGTTGACTTACGTAGATGCGTTGTCAACATAAGCATCAATAGTGTTGTTTCACTGTAGTTTTTGCACACACAATAGGTTAGGGTGACCATATTTTTATGACTGAAAACCAAAGATGCCTGATAATTTCAATACATTTAAACTATGCATCCTACATATACGGATAGAACATTGTTAAAGAGTCAAACCAAGGTTTTCATAGATCCCACTTTTTGTATGATTTGATTTTTGCCAACAATTTCATTCATTCATTCATTTTCTCCCGCTTTTTCCTCACGAGGGTCGTGGGGGGTGCTGGAGCCTATCCCAGCTGTCTTCGGGCGAGAGGCGGGGTACACCCTGGACTGGTGGCCAGCCAATCACAGGGCACATATAGACAAACAACCATTCACACTCACATTCATACCTATGGACAATTTGGAGTCGCCAATTAACCTAGCATGTTTTTGGAATGTGGGAGGAAACCGGAGTACCCGGAGAAAACCCACACATGCACGGGGAGAACATGAAAACTCCACACAGAGATGGCCGAGGGTGGAATTGAACCCTGGTCTCCTAGCTGTGAGGTCTGCGCGCTAACCACTTGACCGCCGTGCCGCCCGGCAACAATTTTTTGCAAAAAAAAAAATGCTTCGGTTTTCATGTACTGTTTAGGTTTTTGTACAGTTTGTTTGTCCTGTATTGTATTGTTCCACAAAATCAAGTATCCAAACAAAGCACCCTACAAGTGGCTGACTCAGTGTCCATGCACTTTTTATTGAGTGCAAAATGAGTGCAAATCCCGCCGTGGGGACAGAGAGTGTCATGAGTGCCAGCACTTTGATCACGACAATGAGAGATGGAATTCAATCTCTTCAACAAACAAAAACAAACACATACAAATAGTATTTTGAGGACAAGACACAATTAATATAATGCAAAATTGTACCATATGGACATGATATCCACTTCTCTGTGGGACAAAAGTGAGCTCCAAACTAACTGCGTTGCGTATTTGTTTTAAAAACCAATTGCCACTGTGTCAAAAAGTCTCATTCGGAAGTCGGAAGACAAGAAGCTAGCAGGCTAACAGTGACAGCCAGGCAACACCAATTGGTTTGACAAGAGGATGATCAAACTCGCTGTGTCAAGCTGTCAAACTGAAACCAATGAGGTTTTACAGACTATTGTTGATTCTCTCGGCAATTCTGTACCAAGTACGTCCTTTGTCAGCTCAATAAACGTGTAGATGTTTGACACAGCACGCATGCACGTTTGTGTTGTTATGATATGAATTTGAGATCATCTTTAGAAGGCATTTATCGCATGGAGACTGAGTCAGCCACTTGTAGGGTGCTTTGTTTGGATACTTGATTTTGTGGAACAATACAATACAGGTTAGTTTGGAGTACCTGGAGAAAACCCATGCATGCCCAAGGGTGGAATCGAACTCAAGTCTCCTAGATGTGAGGCTTGCGTGCTAACCACTCAGTTGGCGTGCAGCCGTGCTAAAAATTTTAATGCAATTAATTAAATAAAATAGTGACCGCCATTAACGTGCTGTTTTTGACAGCTCTATTTTCTATACACGTTGTGACCGTGTAGTAACAAGCACATTCATGACAACATGCAGTACTTACAGTATTTTGCCCTATTTTTTTAAGCATTACCGTAACTTCCTTCCTGGGCGCATTGATTTCAAATAGCAACATAGAAATGAATGTGACACACTTAGCGTTAATTTTTCCAAACTGAAACACACAGCAGCAGTGGCGCCATTTTCGATATGTAGTGTTACTTTTAGGTCAGGGGTCAGCAACCCACGGCTCCAGAGCTTAAGCCTCTTTGTTGTGGCTCCCTTCGTAATGCTCAAGTATTTTTTTAACACCCGAATGGGGAAAATACGCATCTTTTTTATGAGGGTTTTTTCTTTCAAAATCTGACTTTCTGTGAGACCCTGAATGAATCGTGGCTGAGTTCTGACTTGTGATTGGATGAGCTTGAGCATTGAGCATCTCTGGCTTACATTTATGCTTCACATGTGGTGAGAAACAGCAATTTCTTGCATTCTGTTGTTAAAACTGGTAAAATTAAAAGTTTATAAGATATTGTTTATAAATTATGTGTTGTGGCTCCAGTCTATTTTTCTTTAATGAGCGTGGGGGTAAAATGGCTCTTTTGATGATAAAGGTTGCTGACCCCTGCTTTAGGTCATGTAGTGGAGCTAGTCGCTAGCTGACTAGACGAGGTGTCACTACACAAATAATGTAGTTCTTCAGCATAACAATGCCAATGAGAATCCTGGTTAATATGCAATTTATGAACTATAGTTGTTCGTAGTATTTGGAGGTTTTTTCAGAAGGCTTTTTAGGTGAAATAGGATAATATGCATGCTTAGCTGCATCTTTTTATCAGTTTTTATATCTTTAGAACGCACAGGGAAGAGAAACATGTGTTCATGTCTCACATAAGGATTGTGGATGATAAAAAAAGTGCAGTTTTGTAACTCCAATTAATGTGCTAATGTAAATATATATGTTGTCCATACTTCACAGTCTCAGCAGTGGAGTCACTTTATTAGTAGAGATGTGATTTTCTCTGTATAGAAAGTGTGAAGCTAAAGACCCGATGTGCAAACGCTGTTAATGAAAACATACCCATAACATTAGCTTGTTAATGCACAATCTTGGCCACTTACGCCGTGAATCCTTCACCGCAGAATTTGAGTTAATGAGGGTTTTGGTTTTGGTAGCTGTGGGCAGTGCTTTGACATTTTGGACACTGCTAACTCACTCCCTTCCAGAAAATCAAATCTGTCCTTGAATTAAGTGTGGCGGTTTCAAATTGTGTCCAAAACACGGCCCGGCAGGCAAACACATGCGTATATCTATGAGGCTTTAGAGAGATTAATGATCATGTTCTACAGTAGAATCTGATACCAACCAGTACAGATTCAGACAGCAGCCCTTGCCTCAAACTTGGGGTAGTGAATTAATTAACACATTATACTTCTTTTAATGTGATGCCATTGGAGCCATGTCACAAATAAAACACTGTTTTGCAAAAATAAGGCAATACTGTCATATGCAGTAGAACTTTTAGACATTTTATCATGGCCAATAGTTAACAAAAATAACATATGGATAGCTGATTTATTTTCTGTCCAAATCATCCCATCGCTTTCTTCCTTATGCAGTCATTCACTTACTTAAGATCTGGCTTAGATGTCCAGGATTGTGACATTTCAAATTTTAGCTCTCTTATTGTATACATCCTGTTTTAGTCTTGCATCTATAGACTAGATTCCTCCTGAGGCCATCGATTGACACTCACACTTCCATCCACACATGTTCTCTGTCCTTGTTAGACATTTATAGACGTGCTCCTTTGTGCCTGAGTGCATCCTTGTCTTTGTCAAAAAGAAATGATCCTTTTAAAAGAGGGTTCGTCTCCGGATAACAGCTTTGACCTTCAAGAATTTGCTGAAGTTACTGTATATCTCTCAACTCACTGAAACTTTCACATTTTATTATTTGTCTTCATAGTGGTGCAGCTGCAACAGACAGCTACTGTGCATGAAAAGACAAAATGTACATTTGTAAAGCCGGTCGGCTCCTCTTCTATGACTTCGTAACCATATTCATCCATGGTTTGTGGGTGTTAATTTTATGTCGCTATGCAAAAACTGATTGAAAACTGTGTTTGATTTTCAAATGTTTTGACAAAAAGAGTCAGGAATCTGAAGCTGCCGAAATCAAACTAGTCTGGAAGGATAACTTCCGCCTCTCTTGCCATATCTCTTGGTAACAGCACACAGATTCTATAACATCTCTTACATTCATTAGCATTCAGTCGACAGTTGATTAACAGAGCTTTTTATAATGCTCAGTTTTACTTCCATTGTGATGGCTTTCCTGTTTTTTTTTTTTTTTGCTCACTGTCGCTTGGGAGATATGATTAAGTGCCTAGTGAGTTTCGTGTTTATAGGTGAATGATTTTAACTAATTCATGGCAGCGCCTCCATAACCACAAACCATTGAAACACAGAACGTCAGAAACCAGTCACATACAGAATAATTTATTTCATATTCTTTAGCTTTTTTTTTTACATTTATACATCCAATGCATTGTAGGTCCAGCAACCTTGGTTAGCATCATTGGTACGGCTCTAACCAAAACATATTCTAACCAAGTTGATTCTTCTCATTAGTTATTCATAAAAAAGTGTTGTATGCATGTAAACACACATTTTGTGTGAATACTTTGTTGTAACTGTGTGTGTTAGCAAAGAACTACAGAATCAACCGCTGATGACATCATAGACGGGCGACAGAGCTAACTTGTAGTTCTGGTTTCCATGTATTTGCAAGTTAAGAGGTTGCTAACAAGGACTTTTTGTGAAGGCTCCACTGTATAGTTAAATATACTTAACTTTGTGTTATAGATGACAAAGCATATACGTAGCATATGCTGATACAATGTTTATGTTTAGGAGATGCTACCGGCCAGTAAAAAATTAGCTGCCGGCCATAAATGGCCCCGGGTCAGAGTTTGGCCACATGTGTCTTAAGCTATCATTGTTGGTGTATACATCGCTATTTCTTCTACAGGCATAATTTTTAAAAATGTATTCTGAGAAAGCTTGCAGGTTTTGATGTCGGAAAACCTACAACTTCACTAACACAGCTTTGCACAAAAAAGTTTATTAATTTTATTAACAATTCTCATTTGCTATCACAATGAACTGTTGAATGAACACTTTGGTCTGAAATGAAGCCAATTGTTGATCATTACTTCCGTCAAATTTGGTTTCTGATGAAACACAAAATAATATATTAAAACCATGTTTTGTAATGGAAGATGGTGGTGCATAATTGCTTGATATCGAAGCAAGGAAATAGCTTTTTGTACCTATCCTCGTCAAAAATAGTCCTGTTCTTGAACCTCCAGCGGTGATGTAGCTCTGCGCCTTTTCATCCCCCGCTAATTGTATGGTATTACCTGCAAGTGGCAGACCTCTGCTGAAAGCCCTGCTGACTTTAATAAGCAAGTGCTGATAGACGTGATCAACTTGACACACACACGCTAGTTGACGAAATGTCACAGTGTAATAATGCGCGTGTGAGTAGGCTGAAGTGTGTATTCATTTGGGCGGTGCGTCATCAGAAGGGCATATTTGAAACCTAACAAAGGAAATATAACCTCGATGTATGATGACAAATAAGCATAGATAATGTGTAACAGAACTAAAAAGAGAGAAATAGGCAGTGATGATATTAAAACCCAAAGCAGGTGCTCATGTAGTGTTGGAATCTCATTACCAAAGATGAGTTAGTGTGTGTCTTCATTCATTTTGGTTGCTAATGAACACGAAAAAGTCGTAATTTTACATAAATGTTATGTGTGACCAACATGTAGGCCTTTGAGTTGAAATATTATACAAAAAATATGTTCTTTCTATAAAGCTGTAATATTATTAAAACAAAACAAGATAAAGTTGTAATTTTAAAATTCATTCATTCATTCATTTTCTACCGCTTATCCTCATGAGGGTCGCGGGTGTGATGGAGCCTTTCCTCGCTGTCTTTAGGCAAGAGGTGGTCGCCAGCCAATCACAGGGCACAGATAGACAAACAACCATTCACACCACACTCACATTAGGTTGAGTAAAATAGGCCACACAGCTAGTAGGCCCGAGTTTGATTCCACTCTCGGCCATCTCTGTGTGGAGTTTGCATGTTCTCCCCATGCTTGCGTGGGTTTCCTCCCACATTCCAAAAACATGCTAGGTTAATTGGTGACTCCAAATTGTCCATAGGTATGAATGTGAGTGTGAATGGTTGTTTGTCTATATGTGCCCTGTGATTGGCTGGTGACCAGTCCAGGGTGTATCCCGCCTCTCACCTGAAGACAGCTGGGATAGGCTCCAGCATACTGGATGGAAATGGATGGAAACTCGTAATATTATGAGAAAAAATAATCATGAGTTTTTCATACCTTCAGAATTGTCATGTGCAGCTGTGGTCTGTAAAAAAATATTTAGAATGAATTCTTAGTACTTTACAAAATATGAAAGTGGCCATTTCAGTATGTGGCCCTTTCTGGAGAAAGTTTGGCATACAGCGTGGATGCTACACATGAAGGCATTTTATCATAAACAAGAGCATTATACCATCTGTGGGACTGGCCTCAGTTCTTGTTTATGGCCCTTGAAGTACACACTTTTGTCCTGAGGGTCGTTCCACTTTGTCAAATGACAATCCTGCAGCCTCTCATCCCTTTTTATTTGCACCCTTCAATTAAAGTGGTTTTAAATCACCCGTAACATTCTCTGGAACATAATCCGTCTGATAAAACTTTCACCTCCGTTCACAGATCATGTTGACAGGGGGGCATTGATGTGATATTTTATCATTGTGGTTTACTATTTGGGGTCTATTCCAGCAGCAGAAAACTTATTTTATTGTTCCTCTTGCAAGCAACACTCCAGCCATCCCCGGTGGGTTATTTATAGCCATTGCTATAATACTTGGATTATATAATCCCACAAAAATACATTCTGGGGATTATTTTAGGCAGACAGTTTCAGTTTGATGTCACAGGCTATTTGTTTGTGTCACATCATTTTAACCTAGATAACATAGAATTATTCATGCATGCATCATCACAACATTTGTAGTGTTTGCAGTTCTCTACACCAGGCCACACTGTTTTCCAGCCCTTAGCATGAAATCGTCTGGAGCTCATCAGTGGCTTTACAGCAGGGGTGTCAGTCATTTCAGTACAATCTAATTAGATTAGAATGGGCCAGATGCATGACAATCATTGCAGGAGTGAAGAATCTGATGTGAGCGAGGAGGAAATGTACTCGTCAAGTACCTCCCTCTCTGGTTTAGACACATTGTACAGGCGTGAGGAAGGTAAAGTTGCGCCTGGGAGGAGATCAATACTACAATTGTAGGGGCGGTATGGGGGGAGTGATGCAGCCCGATCGTAGCCTGAATACCTCCTGGAGATCATGGTAAACAGAGTGGGACCAGAATGAGATCAATCCTTTCAGGGATAATTACGTGAGCGACCACGGGGCGAAGACACACGCCCCTGAGACAACGCGTATGGCAGAATAGGCTGCAATTTATAATGGACGCTTTAGCCCAGTCAATGCGGGGGTTATGTTTGACAAGCCAAGTAAGCCCTAATACAATGGCAGTGGAGCTAGAGGGGATAATGAGAAACTTTACGCTGTCTTGGTGGTTACCAGATAAACAGAGCAAAAAAAAAAGTGCATGTAATGAGTGACGCAAGCCAGGTGACAGCACACTACTTTAGAGTTAGGTAATGATGAAAAGGTTATAGATATAGATATAGATTTTAACAAAGGCTTCATCAATAAAGGAGTTGTCTTATCCAGTGCTGATAAAAGCACCGATTTCAACATCTTTGTCACACCAGGAGAGCGTACCTGGCAGCTGTAAACGGCTGGCCTCAGGATGCTACATGACATTGATCTGGGTCAGGGCAAAGTAGAAGTTGGCTGTGATGATTCCTCTTGGCCGATGTGAGACGATTGTCTCTCAACTGCATGGGCTGGTGCCAACAAGGTCTCCATGACCAGCTGGGAAGGCAGCGATTGCTGAGTCCACTCCGGGTGCAGTTCAGTGTGGCGCGTCCACATACCTGGCACCGCTCATGGTCATGGTTGTTGTTGTTGAGGTGCTTGTCGATGATCACCGCCAGAACAACGAGGTCATCGCTGTTGACCGGAATTTCTAAGGGAATCATCTTGTCCTTGATCTAGACCCCATAACAACATCCAAATAACTGCAGGCCTCACTTGCCTCAGTTAAAGTCAGTGTTCATGACTCCATCTTAAAAACATAGCCGGACTCTGTCCATCACTTACATTCTCTGCCGCTGAATCCCTAATCCATGCATTCATCACCTCCAGAATCGACTACTGCAACAGTATTCTCTACGGTACACCTTCCAAAACCCTCAACAAACTACAATATATTCAGAACTCCGCTGCCCGCCTCCTCACCTCCACCCGCTCTCGTCAACACATTACCCCTGTCCTCCAAAACCTCCACTGGCTTCCCGTTCCCCAACGCATTCACTTCAAAATTCTTCTCATCACCTACAAAGCCCTCCACGATCTGACCCCCCCATATCTCACAGACCTCCTCCATCCTCAGACTCCAACCCCCTGGCACTCCCCTGTACGACCAAGCTCCGAACCTGGGGAGACAGAGCCTTCTTCATCGCTGCCCCCACTCTCTGGAACTCTTTGCTCCATTCACTCCGTGCTTGCCCTGACCTTCCCACCTTCAAAAAACAACTCAAAACCCACTTCTTTAAATCTGTTTTTAATATCTAACTTTTTATATCTGACTGCTGTGCCCCGCCCCGCTTTTTTAACTGTGTATTAAAAAATGAATGTTGTATTTTGGTGTGTCTTTCATTCTGTTTACTTGCTCTATTCAACTTCATTCTTTTGTAAAGTGTCTTTCAGTATCTTGAAAAGCGCTATACAAATAAAATGTATTATTATTATTTTTATTATAAGAAAACACTCTTCTTCGTCATCTTTCTATTTGGGCTTTTCCCTTCAGGGGTCGCCACAGCAAATCAATCTTCTTCATCCAACCCTGTCTTCTGCATCTGTCTCTCTCACACCAACTACCCTCATGTCCTCCTTCACTACATCCATAAACCTCCTCTTTAGTCTTCCTCTACGCCTCCTACCTGGCAGCTCTAAACGCAGCCTCCTTCTACCAATATATTCACTATCTCTCCTCTGGACATGTCTGAACCATCTCAGTCTGGCTTCTCTGACTTTATCTCCAAGGCCTCTAACATGTAATGTCCCTCTGATGTACTTGTTCCTGATCTTATCCATCCTGGTCACTCCCACCTCAACATCCTCATCTCTGCTACCTCCAGCTTCCTGTCTTTTCTTCAGTGGCACTGTCTTTAGACCAAACAAGATGGCACCATAATTAAACATTACTGAACAAAAATAACATTAAAGCTAGTCTCAATTTTGCCAGAAAAAATCTTGATGATCCCCAAGAGTCCCCCAATACTCCGTGGTCTGACAACACAAACATTTAATTTTTGGAAAGTAAACAGCACATGAACACATGCATGAGCAGACTCCATTTCCTTTCAATGTGTGCAGCAAGCTCCTGGAGACCTTCTACCAGTCTTTGTGGTAGAGCTTTGTGGTAGCCAATGCCCTGCCAAAGCTATTGCTGTGGTTTGATGGCGGAGCAGCAGCAGCAGAAAGGACATAAACCGAATGGACAAACGGATCCAGAAACCCGAACGAGCCATCAGCCCTCAGTTTGGGACATTTGTACCAGAGATAGACAGGAGGATATTAGACAAACTGATCTCAAACACGGACAACCCCACCCACCCACTCCATTGGACAATAGACGGACAGCAGAGCTCAGACTCCTCCAGTTCCATTCCCACAGTGAAGGCTACAGGACTTAATTCATTTCACATGCCATCTAACTCTATACTACCTCACTGGTCTACAATACCCCTCCCGTGTATCAAGTTCACTTTTACTAGTATTTACTTATATTTCTACACACTATTTGTGTAGTTTTTAATGTGTTTAATGGATGGATTGTCCATTTAGCTTGCTAGCTTTTGTGGGGAATAAACCATGGCAATGAAAGAGAGAGGGTTCTGGAGTTGAATCTAATCTAATGATTCCCATTGTCGATTTTATTGCAGAAGTTGATCCGAAATCAGTGGAAAACACCAACGTTAGGCTAGCAGGAGAGTTTGGAAGGGTAGGAGCAAGACGTGTGTCAAAAATAGACACAATTGCAATTTAAGTGTATACTACTTGATTTATACTACATTGTAATATTACCATATTATTTTATATGTATTTTACATCTGAAACCCCTGCTGCACAGCATCACTCATGACATATCGTTGCATTTCCAGTACTTATGTACTACTTATCAGAACACCACACAATTTGCAATAGCAGACTTCCTATAAAAACAAGCTTGTAAATAGTTAAGGACGTGTGTGGCTCCTATTTAAGTGTAGCAAGTCATGATAGTAGAATAAAAATAATTAGACAGTCTGTGGTTCCGGCAATCTATTTATTCTCACCACAACAAAGCAAATCTTGAATAAAATGATAACGTGCGCCTCTGCTGTTGGCAAATACACTCAGGACACAGAATAGAAACAAAGCCCCACATTGTCTACTCTGCTATAGTCTTCCTTCTTATCTAACTTACTGACAGCAACACACACCTCTTCCAAACAAACAATCTGCTAACAGCAGTTTGCAGGCAAGATGCTGTAGCTTATTAGCTGCTTAACTGCTGCCCATTAAACAGCCTGTTAGTATAACCACGAATGGCACTTTGGACTCATTAGATATCGGCGTGCTCGTTACTCTTCAAAATCCCTGCTCACAACACGCAAGCACTCATGCTGGGTTTGTTATTAGACCTTATTCTCTTACAGCTAAATTTATATATTTTCATCACATCAAATGCAGTGGCCTTTTGATATGAAAAATAATGATGGAAAATGCCGGCACTCTCTGTGTGCTGTTTTGAATACAATGTACACATACTGGATGTATTTTTCACAAACTACATTGCCTCATTTTATATTTTCAGTTATACAGTATTTCTTGAATTGAAGAGTGTTTCTCACCTTCTTTATGAAAATACTGGCACTTGTAACTTTCTTTGACTCCGCTGTGGGTTATTTTTCAACCGTGATCAATAAGAAACGCAAAAAAACTTGTTGTGTAACTGGGTTAGAACGCAAAGAACTACAGAGCCATCTGCTGATGATGTCATAGCCAGGCGACAGAGCTGGAGGATAACGACTTCCTGCATGCTTAGTAATAAATACATGTTACGAGCAACATTTTTTCGTACATTTTTTACGTAAACCGATAAGCGGGTATGCTAAGCTAGGTTCCACTGTATAATATGGAAGCTGCAGATTGGTTCTATGCCCGGGATAGAGTGACCACACTGATCAATGCAATGAGCCAAAGCCACCCGTGTGGCATTTACTATCTGCGTGTGATACACAATATTGACCAAAGACATGCATCCTCATCAATACATGAATCAATCACTACATGGAGACCTCCACCTGAATCTTAATTGTTGGTGGGATGGCTTGGGGGTTCTGTGTGTATTGTTATTGATGTTACATTACGATGGCTTATTGTACGTCTCCTCCGATGTGGACCTCAACCAGATCGCTTCAGGTTGTATTCGTAGCTGGTGGCTTATTGTTGCTGCTACTTTTTCAACAAAACATTGCCACGCTGCAGTGAAACACGCTTGAGGGGTTTAATATTCACAGTCAGCGTACCCAGGAGGGCGAGAGCAGCTTGTGAAGCTTCATGGCAATTTAAAGTTATGGAGTCACTGGTGAGGAGCTGGATTTTGTGTGTATGTGTGTGTGTGTGTGTGTGTGTGTTGTAGGGGGTGCAATGGATTTCTGACAAGGCCTAAGAGAAGAAGGGATAAATTGCGTATTTCTTAATGTCTTTGAAGAAAATCCGTCCTCGATCCACCTCTCTAGTTTGCAATGTTAGAGATGTTATTATTAAATTCACCCCATGGGTCTCCGACTGCCTGATTAGATGTCAGCTGAGGTACGTGTGTGTGTGTTAGCTAGTGAGTGACAGGGCCAGAGTTCAAACTGAAAAAGAGCGACACCGGTGGTCAATGTGCCGCTCTCCTCCTCACTTCCTGTCCTCTAATCCATCCAATATATGCACCGCTTGTCAGAAAAGATGCCATGCTCATTCAGCTCATTTAACGTCTCGTACCATGCATGGGAATAAAGCAAACGAGGCGGGCCACCCGTTATTGGTCATCATCATTGGTCATTTATTTGTAATTAGAATGCAGAAAATACAGTATACTGTTTAAATTGGCATACACACGTCTGCTGTATTTAATGTCAATTCTAATATCGCTCCGATATTCCTCAGTAGGGCTGTAGTTAACTGATCATAAAAAGTTTATTCCAGCTCTGTGATGTCTTTAACAACAACTACTTGGGCTTCTTCCAATAGGCCATTGAACTTGATGTAGATTTTGCAGTTAGCGTTAAAAGAGCTTTGAATTTTCCTTTTAATGAGCATAAAACTTTATGCAAGAAGCAGATATGGTGGTAAATATACAGCAACAACCAAGACATAAGCAGGATACCCCAGGAAGTCTGCTACTAAGTTGTGTTTCCAATCCTGACTGTTTTTCTATTTCCATTTGAAACACTCAGTGTTTTGTACAGGAAGTGTTGGATTGTGTGGGTTTAAAAATATGTATAAATCTATGAAAGGGTAAAAAGTCTGAAGTGAACTAAGGTGGAAACAGTCTATGAGCGGTGACTAAAAGGGGTTTAAAAGCCACGGTGGTGGGTGGTCTGCTGCTATATTGGATAATAAGGGTGGAGGCGGTCAAACACAATTTACAGATGAAAAGCCAAAAATGGAGATTTCCATATGATGAATCATCAGATATGAACATGGTGAAAGTGAGCTAGAAGGTGTGGGGACTTTGGGAGAAAATAGCAGCAGTTTCTTTGTGTGCATCGGATCTGACATCCTAATTAGTCTTGGCCTATGAGTGGAAAAATATGTCTGCCGTGTGTAGCCTATTTGACACTTTCCAACTCGGAGGAGTCAAAGGCTGCACACTGTGTTAACAATGTCAAACGACCCATGACCAACACACTGCTGATACTCATCTCTAATGGAAATTTGCTGACGGAGCAGCTAACACGGGCGGAACACAGAGACACTATGATGGATTACGCTACTTTCATTGAATCGTCCAGTTAAGATGTTTGTATTGTAATAATATAAAATGCAAAACTATTAAGTATCATTGATGATCATTTCCATAGGGATGGCTGTCCTATTCTTTGAGGCATCGCCTCATGCTCGGTGTTGCCAAATTGGGGAGATTCCAAACCCTTAGCGACATCTTTTCTCAACAGTGACTAGCGACAAATCATGCAACGTTGTTTATGGCGTCATTGGAGAGTTTGCGGTGTTTGAGGACGTATCGTTCTGTATTTTGTGTTTTCACTGAGCAACAGTGCTGTCAGTGCACAGTCGGCTTCCGTGGCACACTGAGAGCATAGGAATCATGCATTTGCGAAGTGCGATAGATCTCGTCCTGTTTTAAATTCATTCATTTTCTACCGCTTATCCTCACGAGGGTCGCGGGGGTGCTGGAGCCTATCCCAGCTGTCTTCGGGCAATCAGGGCACTCACAGGGCACATATAGACAAACAACCATTCACACTCACATTCATACCTAGGGACAATTGAGTGGAGTCACCAATTAACCTAGCATGTTTTTGGAATGTGGGAGGAAACAGGAGTACCCGGAGAAAACCCACGCATGCACGGGGAGAACATGCAAACTCCACACAGAGATGGCCGAGGGTGGGACCAAACCCAGGTCTCCTAGCTGTGAGGTCTGCGCGCTAACCACTCAACCGCCGTGCAGCCCCTGTTTTACAGAGCGGGATTAAAAACAGAAATGTTTCTTCATTCTTTCTTCATTAAATTTCTACTCGTGACACTTAAGCCTCATTTGGACTCGGTACTTGACTGTCAGTGTGTCAGAACATGTGATAGAAGAACGTTGTGTGATGAATGAAACAAGTAGTCCTCACTGCAAGATAAAAGGTGGAGGCTGGAGGCGAGTTTAGATGTAATTATTATGCTGCAAAGTAGCAAAAATGCAAATGTGGTGCAATTTAAAGACAGATAATGTAAGGTTCAACAGCAGAATATAAAACAGTCAGATGTTTGAGTATTATGAAGTTGGTGCAGCAATGCCAATGTCCAGATCACACATACTGCAGTTCTATATATGTGTACCTTAACAGGTCATGGGCAGGATGGTACCTGTCCTGCAGGATGTTATGTACTCATCTCAGGCAGCGTGTGGTGTGGGTGGTACTCATCTGCGGAAGTCTTCTTCCGATGATTTTCCCTGCTCCATTCACTGGAGTGTCTGCTGGAAAACCACATTAACTGGCGCAGTTGTAAAAGTTCACCAGAAGTTGGGCCTTTCCTACAGCTAAAGCAGCGTTAATGCCCCAGGACAGGTCATCTATCACAGTCGCACCCAGGAATTAGAATGTATGACTCTCTACAATCTTGTTGTCAATTGAGGATGGATGTTTTGCAAAAATGCCTTATTTATTTGGTTGTCTTGATGTTAAAGTGGAACTGCAATGTTTTTTTTTAAATCATTCAACATCCTTATGTAAAACATGAACACATTTCTTTCCCTTTGCTCCGCATTCTAGTGGGAGAAAACAAGTTAGTTTGAGTTAGCTAACATCCATTCATTTTCTACCGCTTATCCTCACAAGGGTTGCGGGCATGCTGGAGCCTATCCCAGCTGTTTTCAGGCGAGAGGCGGGGTACACCCTGGGCTGGTTGCCAGCCAATCACAGGGCACATATAGACAAACAACCATTCACACTCACATTCATACCTATGGACAATTTGGAGTTGCCAGTAAACCTAGCCGTAGTACTCGGACAAAAACCGGGCAAACCCCTGCGTGCTAACCACTCGTCCACTGTGCAGCTGATTTTGACGCTAAAGTCCTAGCAAAAAAAAAAAATGCCAACAGTGTTCAATTTTCATAGCTACAAGCTAGAGCAGGGGTCTCAAACTCAATTTACTGGAGCCACTGGCCACTGGAGCTAGGGTCTGGGCAAGGCTGGGCCGCATCAGGTTTCCCCCCCCAAAAAAAACGCATTTATTAAAAACAGAAAAATATACAAACTTTTTCAGTGCTTTGGTTCCGATTTTCTACAATAAAAGCTCTGATAAAACATTCCATTGTTCTCAAATATCTTAATTTTTTCTGCACGAAATAAGATGAAAAATAAATAAACAAATCAAGAATAAAGAAAATCAATCAGTAATAAATAAATATAATAATAATAATAAAACGGCAAATAATAAAAACTTAAGAAACCACATATAGTTGGTGGGTAGACAAATTATTATTTTCAGATTAAAATTAACAAAGCATTATTAGAGCCCTGTAGACATGACAAAACACGGCTATAGTCACATTTATACTTTTTTTATTTACAACATATTGCGCAACTGCAGGGTCTTGAGACACATGCTAACTCGCAAACTAGAGAGCTAGCGACCTAAACGGTAGCCTTCAAGTTATTTCCTTTAAACTTAAATAGCCAAAAACTTACCACTTCCACAGGGATAGGGAGGATAACTATTAACAGTTATTTAACCTTTAACATGAACATTAATCAAACGTAATCATTTTTTCTGGGTACATGATACCACACAGCATCCATATCAAACTTGCGCGGGCCGCACTAACATTAAACTTTCATATCAAGGCGGGGGGCCTCAAACTAGTGTCCTGTGGGCCACATTTGGTCCACAGGCCGCGTGTGTGAGACCCCTGAGCTAGAGTGATATTGTTATTGTAGCAGCATTGCTAGCCGAAAGATGGAAAGAGTCGATACCTGTAGCTCATAAGATGCTCGTTTTCTGTCAGCTTGACCAGAGAGTGCTCCTCTGTCTTCGGCATCTGAAAAAAAGGTAAACCCCAAACGGATTATTTCCGTTGTGCCGTACGGCCACCAGAGATAGAACTGCATCGCTTCGAGCTAGTGTGAGCCTACCACAGGGATTTCCATCTTACGAAATGCTTCCAGAGGTCGTAACGGATTCAGTGTGAGCCTGGGGTTGCTTTCAAGACCAGGTTGTGGTCAGCTGTGATGCTAGCTGTCTCGTTTCTGCTGTTAATAAGCCCTAGCATTGTGATGTCGTTGGAATAAGCTGTCATGTAGACCGCTGGGCCCTGTGGGGACCCTGCATCGATAGGACGTGTGGAAGAAGTATGCTTGCCCACTTTCACATAACTGTGTGTGGTTAATTAGGAAGTCCAAAATCCAATTGTAGCGAGTGGTATTCAGACCTAGGTTGTGTAACTTGCTTGGTCGGCTGTGCTGCGTTGAAAGCTGAACTACAATGAAAGAGCTGACAGCCAGAGGTCTAGATGAGGTCTAGATGTTCCAGGAGTGTGTGGAGTAAAATAGCAATGGCATCCACTGTTAGTCTGTTCCCTCTGTATACAAATTGGCATGGCCTTTCTCTCCAGGTATTTTGCTAGTATGGGGGGGGGTACCACGGGTCTATAGTCATTTAAGCATGTGACATTAGACTGTTTGGGGATGGGGACTTGTGGAGGCTCTGGAGCAGGCTTGGAGCCACAATGTTGATTATAATAGTGAAGACATTCAAACCCTGAGATAAGGCAATACAATGCAAACAAACAACCCAGATTAGGCACAGCAAGTGAAGACTGGGGCTGGAGCTGGTCATCGGTAAAACCTTGCTTTTTAATGCACAAGACTAGAAACACACAAACTAATTAACACGTCTAAAAACCTCAGGTAGGGTTTAACAAGAAGATACTGATGTTTGGGTTGGTCACCTGTCCAGACACAGTCTGAAGTTCTTGTTTTTTAATGCACAAGATGTCTAATCTTGCAATCCAGAAAATGATATGTAAATGTCACAAAAAAATGGGCTAATAAATTGACAATAAAAGCACAAATACTGCGGATTTCAGAAAATAACAGATGGAATGATACTGCACTCTATAAGAAGCAATGAAGTCTGTAAAATTAAATAAATAAAAAAATCCAAAAATTGTTAACTATAATGATGCAAATGGTAATATTATTGATGATTATAATGATGTAATAATCATAAAGATTATAACAATAATGATAATAATGATAATGAAACAATAACAATAATAATAAAAACAACAATAATACTGCAATGATAATAATAACAGGGGAAAACAAGACAGTGGCATGAACATGATTATATCTTGCAAAAAGGGGTAGGCATTTATAAGCTTTTGCTTTAGCCTACTCCTTTTTGAGCTTGTGATCAGATAGTTGAATACAGATGTAAATAATGGAGAGTTGTATTTTGGGAGATGCACTGTGGTGTTTCGTGTATTTGCCCAAATAAAAAAATAAATAAGGTGAGCATCCCTGATTGGAAAATGCCGCAATTTCAGTGATTTTAACTTAAGAAAATGTCTGTACTATTATTCTCGTATTTTTATTATTCCCTCTTATTTTTTATGTTTTTTGTCATTCCTGTGTGGCTTATAATAATGCTTGTCATGATTAGATACCAAAACATTTTACATTTATTAGTCCAGAAGATTTACAGACACTGATGAGCGTCTGAGTGAGCATTCATACATGGATCACTACATGGATCACTGATTTCCACGAGTCACATCAACAGTAAGTAGAGATTAAGCATGGAAATGCCAGGTCAAAGGTCATCTTTTTATGCTCCTGCACTTTCTAAAAAATCAAAGAACATTTGCATTCGAAGGATCAACATGCCTCTCACATCTCTATCATGTGCATCTCGGCCTGTCATCCTCACACACAAGACCTGCTGAGGACCATCACTGGGATGCTGTCCTCATGCTGGTGGACTGCTATGAGATAAGGAGCGGTGGAGCTGCAGGAATATGCATCATCTGTCCTCAGGTTCATCGGGATGGGATATGGACGGAGATGTAAAATCTAATCTGAAACTCATATGAGCTGCTCTCAGAACATCCAGGAGGCAGGAGGTATCAGGAAAGCTAAGGAGGTATATGATTGTAGAATGGAGCATCATTTCACTGAGAGTCTCACACCGATAGTCACAAGGTGCTTTGAGAAGATTGCCATCAATTACATCACACACACCACCCTCACACACCTGTAGAAGAAGGACACCTATGGATGTACACCTGTTCTTCATCGACTTCATGTCAGCCTTCAACACCATCATCTGACTCACACCAGTAGAGAAACACCCACAAGGACCGAGCCCCTCCTTTTGCAACTGGGCACTGGACCTCCTAAACAACTGTCGGGATCTGCACAGCCTCATTTTACCACGGACGTCTTCACTTCCAGAAGACAGAGACCCGCTTCCATCATGGAGAAGGTTTCGGGGGCATCCTAACAACAAACAGACACACATACAGGATACACAACCAGTCTACCAATCCGCCTATGCAATTTTGCTCAATATCGTATATTTATCTGTATTATTTATTGCTGGCTGCTGCCAAACCTTCAGTGACCTATTTCATTCCAAGAATGTAAATGTTTTTATTGGAATGACAAGTAAACACCTTGAATCCTTGACTGGACTTGGCTGAAGCGTTGTGTACCGACATTTCATATCTGAGTGAGCCTTTTTTTTCTAGCCATCAAAGGAAACAACTCAGCCCCAGAAGAGAACAGAAAGTGGACTGGAAACTAAACAAATATCCAATCAGACTAAAAAGTGCTTTTCATTGTTTCTGCCACACTGACAACACATTCCTATTCCATGTTCTATTTGATGATGACAATCTTTGGGATTTAGTTGTTTTCCATCTTCATGCACTTGCCTTGTCTTTCTTTCAACAGTGACTCAGTGTCTGTCAGCACTTGGTTGTGGACCCCATTATGAATATGCCATCGAGGAGTTCTGTCTGGCCAAATTCAGGCTGGACATGCAAGAGCTGGATCAGAAAAGCTGGTGCAGCTGGGAGGACACCGTCGAGTGAGTGTGGCAAACCCAACATTTACATATAAACAAATCCTGTACATCACACTGTCACCTTAACATTCAGTATTTGCATGGGGCTTTGAATGACCTTTGATTGACCTTTCAGTTTAGTGGATCAGAACAAGTTAGCCACAAGGTTGGCTGGAAGGAGGACATACTGGAATTTGGTCACCATAATGACGAGAGCCACATTTCCACAGAGTAGCACACAAAACAATAGTTGTCATTTACAAACAATAGTTGTCAAAGTTGTCATTTATGGAAAATTATGCTGTGGAAAAAGTTATAACGTCGCAATGTTATTACAAAAAGAAAATGTATAGGAAGAAAATTTAAATAGTTGGACATTGTAGTGAGTAGGAGTAGTGAGTGGGAAAAATGTTGAATAGTATGGGAATAAAGTCATAATATTATTACAAAGTCTAAATATGATAGGGATAAAGTCATAATATTATGGGAATAAAGTCTCAATATTATGGGAATAAAGTCAAAATATTATAGGGATAAAGTCATAATATTATGGGAATAAAGTCAAAATATTATGGGGATAAAGTAATAATATTGCAGAACCATTTCTTTACATTTATTGAAAATTATTATTTATAATTTTATTAATATTAATAAAGAATTATTATATTTTAATTATTTATTTTAAAAAATACTTATTTCCTCTTTTGATGATGTCATGTTTTCTAGTCACACATTACTGTTTACTGTGTGGTTTTAGTGATCACAGTCAGTTTGAAACTTGAGCATCATGTTCATCATCAATGTTGGTGTAGTTGGACCGCCATTGTGTGTGCTGTAACATAATATCAAGGCTTTGAGCAATTGTGACCCCTCGTCAAATTAAAAAAACAAAACAAAAAAACAGTAAATTAGGCAAAAAATCCAATGTAATTTGTAAAAAACACAAAAGTTGGAGCAAATCCCAATACATTTTGAACCCTTCTGGCACACAGTATACTACTTACACCCTAACCAGTGTAGACACATTGTTTGGTTTCTCATTCGTTATTTCTATCACTATGTATCATAATGTACCCCGTGAAGAAGCAGTGGTTTGGGTTGAACTAAACTATTCACTTTTACATAACCTAGTGCTTCTCAAATAGTGACTATAATATTTGGGCTGTCAAATGATTAAAAAGTTTAATCAGATTAATCACAGTTCTCACTAATTAATCACAATTAAGCCCAAGGATAAATGAATTAATCATGATTAATCACAGTTTAACTGAATTAATCATGATTAATCATACCATCCATTGTGTCTGATATATGCCCACTTTTACTATATTTAATGAATAGAAAGATAAACGATGACATATTTATGTATGTATTAAGACCTCCAAATGAACTGAAGATGTCAATCATGCCAAAATACACCATCCATCCATCCATCCATCTGTCCATTTTCTGTGTCACTTATCAGTTATGCTGCTTATGCAGGAGCCTATCTGGCTCCACTATTCCCAACAAGTTCATTTACTCTTCCTCGTCTCTCAGGCAATCACAGCCATCATCATCATCATCATCATCATTTCCAGATATGATGACTTATGATTATATTCGGGGGGTATCTGCGGGATCTGATTATTGCAAGGGTCATGACCCCCTGTCTCCTGTGCAAATTACACGCAATAAAGACGATTAAAGGATTCCATGGCCAGGATTTGTCTATAGCATCCTAATTCTAGAAGAGTCACCAATGTGTGGATGCCGACTACTCTGTTTGGCTGTACGAAAACCGATACATGCAGTCGTCCCTCACAATATCACATTTTTTTTGTGGTAGACTATGGTCTGTTATTAGTCAAAATATTTTGAAATGCATGTGATATGTAGTATTCTGGCCGCTAGGCAGCAGTAATGTTAATAATGGATGAGACATCCATTCTTATTACACTACCCTACCTTGCACTCCCATTTCATGTGGAAGTGGTACGCTTTCTTAACTTTTGAAGACATAAATTGCAGACTGACTGGTTCATTTGCAAGCTTGCTAGCCATCATCTAGAGTCCCTGTAAAAATAATAGTTGGCCAATCCGGTGTAAATAATACATAATAGGAGTGTAACTGTCACTAGAGGGGTGTTACTTCATGTCTACAGGGCTTTAATAATGTTTAAAACCATATAAACCGTATCATAAACAGGTTTCTTATACTGTAATTATGAAAATACAATCATTTTCTATGCTGCTTGTCGTATGATGGAGCCTATCCCAGCTGACATTGGGCAAGAGGGTACACCCTGGACTGGTGGCCAGCCAATCACAGGGCACATATAGACAAGCAACCATTCACACTCACATTCATACCTATGGACAATTTGTCACACCTCCCCAGCTACTTATTACTCATATTATTTTTCACTTTATGTTTGTTCCCAGCATGCAATAAGAGACGTTCCAGGAGATGGGATGGCCAGGTCACCTTATTGTTATCCACCAGTCAATACAAGGGCTGTCTCATCTGACAGCCCTTCAGCAAGCAGGAGAAAATTTGAACCGTTAAGGCTTCAGATGGTGGGAGGACACCCATCGGGATGCTTGGGAAATTGCTTACGCACTTCTGAATCGGTGACTCATTTTCAGAATGAGCCACAAAGCACAAAACTATGAATGTAAATCTGAAGCAACATTCTGATTTGCTTAAATCAAAACACAAGAGGAAAATCCTATCAGGAGGAGCATTCTTTAGGAGTAGGAGTTGAATATCAATCTTACAGACAAATCATATAAAATTATCATTTAATGTGGAAATGGGAATATTAATATTTAGGTGTGATGTTTTAATACCTGTATTGTAAAAAAGGATAGGGGCAGAAAAGACTATTCATGATGTATTTACCACACTGGTGTTGTTCAACTGCATAGCCCGTTAAGACATATAGCTCCTTACGTTCAGCGGGCCAACTTTATCCCTGGTGTGTACATTGATTTACTATTGGTGGATTATGTAAAGAAGCTGTATAATTTCCATTTGCGCTTTCAGTGACCTGCTGCATTGTTCCAGCTGTTACATTTAGCAGACAGAATGCAATACACCCCCTCAACTTCCTGTCATCCATGCACTTAGTACACAGCAAGTACAAAATTAACACTCCAGCATAATTATTGTGCAGCCTGCCACCTCCCACACTACAGGTAGATCATACCAAGAATATTACTTCAATAGACCTCAAAATAAAATAGTATTTGTCCGACTGTCCAGCTTGACCTTCCTATGGTCTTCTGTCTTATGGTGGAGCCACATACTTTTGTTCATGAAATACTCACCGTATTTTTTTCATTAATCTTCTCTCACAAATCCATCACAGTCGTCATCTTAATTTTCATGTTGTTTTCACCTCTAAATGCAGCCTACTAAGGATCACAGTCCTCCGTCCCTCGTCATGCCGGTTTCAGATGCTGTTCCATTTGTCCAAAATGTATGGTGGTCAGCTAGCTCAATAGCATTGTCTGGTACTTACGAAATATTAGGGCTGCATTGGAAACAAATTATAATCTCAAAATAATAAACAGAGATGGTCCAGCAAAGATTCCAGTCGGGATCTCCTGACTCCTGAGGCAGTCGTGCTCACCCCCCCCCCCCAACACCCCCCTGTGCTGCCACAACCTGCATACCAATAAAAATTAAAGCCTCAAAAGCTTAGGAGATAACAACTTTATTAATAGCTGTTTTCTACAGAGAAGGAGGGTGATCATAAGTCTTGACTTTGAGATAATTAAAACGGAAAGGTCAGCTGCTTTTCACCCCCCCCCCCCCCCCCACCGATAACCTTTAAACTGTATTAGGTTCAATAAAGATAATCAAGTATACTTAAAAGATAAAATAAACTCTATGCAAATAAAATAAATGTTTGTTGGAAATGGGTACTTAAGCTATGAATGTGTTTCTAGTGCATTTATTATGAGTCAGGTCTATGTAAGAACTCTACTTAAATCCTCTTAGTTGAACTTGAATTTTCTCTGTTTCCGTGGCAGAGTAGCCATGATGCTTACATTTAATTTAAAATGACCATGTTTGAATAACCATTAAATAAATCTTTCACACTGAGACGGGATGATATAATTATATACAATCACAGAAGATGACGTTTCAAAAAGTCTTATATATATATATATATATCCTCATGATGATTAATCATAATTACAGCTTCATTCTTTCCCTTTGGCCCGGGTCGCCGTTTGTCCGTCTCCTGGCTCTAACTGTAAAAATAGCTCAGTTTCCTGCCTTTACAAGAGCTGTTTTGGTCAGTGAGCCGTACATGCCTGTCAGCTATCTGTAATAATTTAAGTCTTTGTGCCCACGATCACATTAGATTACGTACAAAGGGGCCAAAAACACATTGTGCATTCAGCAGTGTGGAAAACGAAGCGACGTTTCCATTCTTGGATACAATCCAATTGAGTATCTCATTCTTCATCGATTTGGAATGGAGTACTGGGTGTATTTGCAGTACTAACAATTTGATATCAGTCAGTATAATCAGGATGGTCATGCTGCTGCAGCTACAGAAGGATGTGACTATTTGGCAACATTAAAATACTTGATGTGTTGAGGATTATTGTCAATTAGAGAAGTGTGATGTTATTTTCTTTATTATGGTGTGTGGAGTGCCATCCATCCACTTTCTATACCGCTTATCGTCACAAGGGTGCTGGAGCCTATCACAGCTGTCTTCGGGCGAGAGGCAAGGTACACCCTGGACTGGTCGCCAGCCAATCACAGGCCACATATAGACAAACAACCATTCACCAATCTTCCTCCTTGGGTATTATCAGCTCAAAATGAATGCAAGTTTATTGAACCTCCTTGGGGGGGGCACACATGTTTGGTAGCTTTAATTATGTGAGACTTCAAACCTGAAGCCTTCATTTTATACAGCAACATTGGAATTATTCAATTTAATGATTCACTGGTCCATGAAAATAGTTGAGGGAAGATTGGAAATGAGGCTGCTAAAAATATAAAAATATATCTGTGTGTAGTCACTTGTTGTCTAAAAGTAATTGTGCTTTTATACAATAGAATATTCTACAGCATGGATGTAATGATAATAGGGCATTCTTTTAAAGTAATAATAATAATAATAGTACCTGCGATCCTAGTAGAAAATAGATGGGTTGATAATAACAATACATTGTATTTGTATAGGGCTTTTCAGGGTACTGAAAAACGCTTGACAGTAAGAAAAAAACGATTTTAAAAATGACTTGCAAGTGGTCACCATCCACTAATAACATAATATAAATATTAATATTTTTTCCAGTGATTGGTTTTATCTGTATTTTTGTTTCGTGTCCAATCCTTTTTAACATTTTTTTCAGTAAAAACTGGAGCATTTTCATATTTACAAATCAAATACAAGGCAGAAAGTGGTGTAATAGTACAGCTGCTGCCTTTTTAATTTTTTTGTTTGTTTGTTTTTGCACTATAAACAATTTATTGGGCTGTTAGTTTCCTATGTATTGGTATTAGTCCAAAACAAACATCTAACTAAATTCAAGATCCATTCAAATTGTATAAAAATGGCTTTTAATGGGTCAGTTTGAAATAAAATTTGCTTCATTAAATACAATCATTCCTCGCCATTTTGCAGTTCCAATTTCGTGGCTTCACTATATCCCATTTAAAAAAAATAATTAATCCATAAATCCATCCATCCATTGTTTTCTATGCCACTTATCCTCACTCGGATCACGGGTATGCTGGAGCCTATCCCAGCTGTCTTCGGGCAAGAGGCGGGGTACACTCTGAACTGGTCAATTAATAAAATATTGCTGTTTTGTGGTTGACTACAGCCATTTATTGGTATAAAAATGTGCATATTTAAGCATACTGTACTTATTAGTGACATAAATGAAGTATTTGCAATAATAGAAATGAGTAAATGAATGAACATACAAATCTAAGGCAATTAAAGACATCATAAGTCTTATTTTATGTTATTATGCCTACGAAATTGGGTAAAATGAGTATAAGGTGACTATAGGAGTGTTATTTCATGTCTAGAAGTCACCATATGTAAAATCGCTGACAATGTGTTATTGTCATAGCAATCAGAGGCAAACACTCCCATCAGGGTAAGGAAGGGGTGCAGGAGGCAGGAACAATCCAGACGTCCTGGGCGGTGCAGCCTACCAGCCTTTGTCTAAGTGGTGGAATGTACTATTGTTGTGTCTCACAGCAACAAATGGAGAAGAGTTTATTCCCTCTATTTGTCTCTGAGTACAATTTGATTATGCGGGTCAGGTCGTCCAGAAAATAAATGAGCCGTTGTATTGATGCCAATTAGCACGTCGACAATAGCCATTTGCATGACATTTGAAATATCTGCCTCCTGCAACCTTTATCTAAGAGGAAAACAGAGCAATTAATAGAAAAACAAAGCTCAAGCTCCCCGACTATTTTTTGCATGAACATAAAACCCATCCTTCATTTTGGCTTTCATTTGCCACTTCACAAAGATACAAATATGGAAAAAAGAGGGGAGTGGGTGGGGGGGCATGTTTTATCCCCTTGACTCCATCACTGAAATATGAAATCCATACATGGCCTTGTAATTTCTATACTTGTCACATTACCTTACTATTGCATTTTTAGTATCGACTATTACAGTACTACGGAGCTAGTACTACAGTGTCTACTTAATTGTACACATAACACAATCAAAGTTGGCAAACAATTGCCACTAGAGATTTCATGTGTTGATACGGAACATTCCCATGTGGCACATGGGAATGTTCCAAAAATATTTTTATTACATTCAAAACAGGAAATACCAAACAAGGGTGTCCAAACTTTTTCAACTGAGGGCCGCATATACAGTAGCAAAATTGATTATAGTCTTCACAATTTCATTAATAATACTAATAAAAATCTATTGAAGCCCATTTCCACCACTGAGAAAAAAAAATACCCAATGGTAAGTCATAATCATGAGATAAACGTCAGAATTATGAGATAAAAGTTTAAATTATGAAATAAAATGTTATAATTATGAGATACAAAGTCAAGATTATGAGTTAGGAAAAGTCATAATTGCAAGATAAAAAGTCAAAGCATCTCATAATTCTAACTTTCCCTCGAGATTTGCAGAAATGGACTACAATACAAAGCAGCCTCCATCTTATTGTCAATGCATTTTTTTAAATTAAGAGCAACTGATAAATAAACCAACATGCAGCCAAAGAAAACTTGCAAGTACCAGCACTTTGCTAAAGAAGTTGAGAAATACTGAAGCCCACATAAACTATATGTTCCATTCCTTCATCATATATAATTATTTCACATTGATGTCCACATGGACAATTCTAGTTATCATAAAATAATTTTAAAAATACATTTTTTGTTCATTTTTGGATGTCTGCAACAGATTAATCAGATTAACATATTTTCCTACAGGAAAAAATACCTTGTACACTCCGGTTTTCGGCTGAACTTTTGGAATTTGTTTCTCAGGAAAACCAGGGTACCACCGTATTCTTTACTACTTTTTTATTTATTTATTCTTTACTTTACTACTACAAGAGTGGAACGTCAGTTAGCGTATTCACCAGAAGCCCATCTATGATGTCATCAGCAGATGACTGTAGTTCTTTGCTAATTAACACAGTTACATCACACATTTCAAAAAGGACACAAAACATTTCTGTACTTTTACAATGATAGTTTTACATGCATAAGAACATTTTAAAAGCATATAAATGACAAATGAAAGAATGAATGAACATTTAAGGTTACGTTTACCTTCATTAAATACACAATGTGTCAGAAACCACCTTTGCGTTTTGCCATGAGTAATTGGCTTAATTCAATAGTTTGCCACTTTCATTATGAAAATGGTGGCACTTGTAACTTTTTTGACTTTATTTTGCAGCCATGATCCAAAAGACAGTTGATATTTTAGGTGAGAAGCAATGTGGAATTCAAAAAATAACACATGCCCACGCCCATGTCTTTTGCAAGAATCACGTCTTTACTGAAGATACTAAATGTTCATGTATCCCATTTATATGTAATGATATGCATTTTAAAATGTTTTTTTTGCATGTAAAACAAAAAAAATGTGTAATTATGAACAATTTTAGCAATCTGGGTTGAGTTTATGCTATTTCTTATGGGAAAATGGGTAAGTTTCAGTTAGAGTTGGACGTTCTTTATTATTATTATATTATTAATAATATTATTTCTTAGGGATCTAAATCATGTTTTTGAGTACTTTAACATACTCAAAAACATAAAATTGTTCACATGTCCATCATGTGCTTTGCCCCGACCTTCCCTCCTTCAAAAAACAACTCAAAACCCACCTGTTTAAATCAGTTTTTAATGTCTAACTTTTTATATCTGACTGCTGCGCCCCCCCCCCCCCCCCTGCTTTTAGCCTTGTTTTAGTTCTGAATGAATGTATGGATATTGTATTTTAATGCATCTTTTACTCTGTTTTTACTCAACTCTATTTTTATTTCTTTTTCTCTGTACACTGTAAGATGCACAGCCCCCTTTTTTGTATTTTTACCAGAGTGGTAATTGAGGATCTGAATATGATGGTTGTGGCCTGTTGAGTAGCAAAATTCCAAGGATCCCTGTGGGAATGTCATCTAAAATAAGCAGGATGAATAATGGATAATAGAGTCAAACTCCCTGCAAAGCATACAATTTGGACCTCAATCAACATCATCATAATGTGCGATTTCAGTGAGTTTTCAGCATCTAAAGTATCTATTAAAGCAGGAAACTTTTGTATTAAAGTGCCTCAGTCGCCCATTTTGCTACCTTTATGAGTTGAATGGAATAAATAGTTTCTTCACTTCACAAGCTTCTGTCTATGACTTGCATGACAGGAGAACAAAATAATGGCAGCCCATGATGAGGTGGAACGTTTCTCTGTGTGCGGCCTTGAAAGTGTGTACTCTTGAGGGGTTGAACGCTGCTTGTTATTGACTTCTTAAACTACTGTCAAATATATCAAGTAACAATCAATCGGGGGGACGTGACATACTACACACTAAGGAACATGGTGAGGGAAAAAAATGCATATTGTCATTGAATGAAAATTCCACTGACTGGCGGGGTGTCCAAAGTGCAGCCCGGGGGCCATTTGCAACTCTGTGGGTGTTTTTTATTGGCCACGCGGCACATTCTAAAAATATTTAACAAGTAAACTAATAAAATCTGCAGTAATTTTACAAGAATAAAGTCAAATCATTAAGATCAAGAAGTTGTAATCTTATGGGGAAAAGTCCTAATTTTACAATAATAAGGTAATATTATGAGGAAAAATAACATTTCAGTAGCATGAAGCTAAAATATTTGTTAAAAATTATTTTAAATACAAATAATCAAAACAATGAATAAATTTTTTGAATATTAGATTACAGAGAATGTTCTGATGTTAGAATAATAGAATAGAATGTTTATTAGTCCAAATATTATGCTAGTTGTTGGGGAATTGTTGGGGAGACAGACAGACAGAATACTTCATTAATCCCTTTGGGATTCCCTCGGGGAAAAACAAAGTCAAACTATTAAAAGAAAAAAGTATTATATCAAGAAAAAAGTCCAGATTTTACGCGAATACATTCATATTGGAAAAATCCAATACGATTTATTTATGAGGAAAAATCCTTCTAGTACCATCGAGTTGAAATATAAATGAATATAGGTGCCATTTTTTAAAAAGTCATAATATTATGACAAATTAACAAAACAAAATCAAGCCATCATGTTTGGCAAATTAGGTTGGTGGAAAATTCATAATAATATGGGAATAAATTCAAAATATTTTGGCAATAAAGGCATATTATTCCAAAATTAAAATTTATGATTATTAGTTGAAGTACCTTGGAGTTTTGTTTACGACTGAGGGGAAGATGGAACACGAGCTCAGACTGCAGTGATGTGTGGTGATTGGTTCTTGTTTCATGTCAAGAGGGCTGTTAATAAAATTATTTATAAGGTCATAAACAGGTTTTCTATAGTCTAACTACAAAAATGGCGGACTGGCCATTGGGGGTATTGGTGTATTATGGGTGTAATGCTATATGCTGCTCCCTTTCAAGGCAGAAGGAGCTAGTTCAATCCTATCCCTGGACAGTTACGTAGAGGACGCTTGTTAGGCCAAATGTATGTATGCCCCAGTCCACCCCTGTCCTCGACAAAACCACGACCCACCGGTTTAGAACCTCTGATCTAAATAATGGTACAACTTACCCATTTACTATTATTACCTGCACTTCAAACCACCTCCAGTGTGTTTGTACTGCAACTGAATGAGCATGTGGTCTCTGGTCTTGGAGAGGTTAGACATTTCACCATCCCATCGTCGCTGTCACAAACATCCAACCCTCTGCATTCATGACTAATTGATTGTCTTAGTGTGAATGTAGCCGTCTATATTTGGAGCTGACAGTAAAGGTTATCAACCATTTCTCTCTACACGGATGACATACAATCCTGATGTCACGGTCTTGAAGGTTTATAATTGCAGCAGTCATCGTTATGAGAGCGAGAAAGCAAGATAGAGTGAGAGAGCACATTAGAGTAAGGATGGGCAAAGTAACTGAAATGGCTTATCTATTATATACTACAACCTCGTGGATTTCTCACACTGTGGCTGACGGTATATTTATTTTCGGGCAGCTGCCATCCCCGTCTCCTCTAAATACATCCACTGACAACACATGCATTATGAATGTTCCTTCTGCCTCAAATACATTCCCCTCATGGCCTCACCCTATCATTGTGGCTTGAACAGATACAAAGAATCAGCAAAGCATGAGTCAAAGGTTGTGTCACATACAATGTCCAACCATTCATTTTCTATACACGAGGGCATGCTGGAGTCTATCCCAGCTGTCTTCGAGCGAGAGGCGGGCTACACCCTAAACTGGTCGCCAGCCAATCATAGGGCACATATGGACAAACAACCATTCACACTCACATTCATACCTATGGACAATTTGGAGTCACCAATGAACCTAACATGCACGTTTTTTTTCCCTGTCACCGATACAGACTCTACGGGGAGCTGACTAACTGCACATACCTGGTGGCGTTAAAGGTGGAGTGCTTTTGGCCTAACCGGCTGGTGGATGAGTTCTTCATCCGAGTGCACAAGCATTACTTCCACAATTGCTCGCTGTCAGGGCGACTGCTGAGGGACCCCCCCAACCGCATCCTAGGTCCTTTCATCGTGATGCCCATCCTGGTCACCCTGCTCATGACTGCCCTAGTGGTGTGGAGGAGCAAACGCAGTGAAGGCATTGTGTAGTCGAGGAAATGAAGGTGGGATTCTATGGACCGGTTTCCCTATCCCCTTTGGTGCTGGAACATCACTTTGAAGTCTCATCCAAATGCCACTTCAAATGATATCATTTCTTTGAGGTGAATATGGACTGACCTCTTTTCCTGGACTTCAAACCATTGCTGTGAATGACGGATGTGCTTGTAGTGACAACAATAAATATCGGATCGCTATTTATATGACCTGAAACCATCAACCAAGCTGGAAAATAACAGAACACATTTTTTTCAGTGAAATCTGTCTGTCGGTTCATGATAATGTACATCTACATGACATGTACGTACGTAGTGAAATTAAGCAGTGTTTCTATTTAAATTGTGTTGTTCTGTACCGGAGCCCTCAATGTGCCTGTGGATTATTTTCCTAGATTATTATCTGTCTAATCTACAGTGATGCGGACTCTACCTCGCTCTGTCATGGTGAAGCGAGAGTTGAGTGAAAAGGCAAAGCACTTAATTTACCGCTCCATCTCCATACATTGGGTAGTGACTGAAAGGACATAATCACGGGTACAAGTGGACAAAATGAGTTTCCCTTAAGATGAGATGAGAAGCACTGTCATTGGGGGGACTTTCAGAGTCGAGCCGCTGCTCCTCCACATCGAGAGGAGCCAGATGAGGTGGCAAGAAGATGGATGAATGGATATTGGAAAGTAAAGCAAGAAGCACCAGCTGTCACAATAACATTTCTAAGTATGGCTTTCAAAAGCAATGGAGAAAGGCAAAGTCCAAATTACACATATATTTTATGATATGCAACTGAATTAAGATGATATCCTCAATCATTATAAGAATAATAAAAAGGACAACGAAGAAAACACAACAAAAGGAATGGAAGTGTTGGATCACTGTTAACTGTTGCCAAAAGCAAATCTTTTGTATCACGGACCTCAGCTTTGTATTGATTATGATCTCCCAGTGTGGTGGCGTGTGCGATGTGAACCGTTTCCTCATTGATATTTTTGAATGCTCCTTTTCCTCTAAAGGTTCATTGAGCTGTAACCTTGCTGTCAGCACAACACACACAAACACACCCACTCCACTCTAAAATGATCTGACTTTGTATTTTGTGCCAAAATCTCTTGGAAAATGGGAGTCAGGAAGTATTTTTTTAACTCAATTATTGAACTGTACTACATGGTCAGGAAGAAAACCTTTAATAAAGTCTCATATTGTCAGATGTCATCAGAACTGGGGATTCGGTTTCCTAGGAAGTACAGTCATCCCTCGCTTATTGCAGTTAATTGGTTCCAAATAAGTGAATTTCCGCAACATATGAGTCAGAGCATAGAAAACCTGTTGATGACCATTATTAGAGTCATGTAGACATGAAATAGCACCCCTATAGTCAGTTTTACACTATTTGTGTCAACACCCACACTAATATGCAGGGTACAGGATCACTTCAGGGACATGACAGACAGCCGCCATTCATTGCATGTACAGTAGCAAAATACCAAACTAACTAGTTATTGATTTAGTTGTTCCAAACCTAAGAAAGAGTTTCAAATGGAGTGGAGAAGAAGTACAATCAGTTCCACACAGAATGGGAGGAAAAATATTTTTCATTATTCACTATTCTTCACTCCATGCAGAGTATTAAGGTAATGTAATGTAATATAAAGGTAGCAGAGATGAGGATGATGAGGTTCTCTTTGGGAGTGACCAGGATGGATAGGATCAGGATGGAAAGGATGTCACACACAGGTGTATTTTACATGATGTTCTCTGAGATTGCAATAAACTGAATTATTTTCATTTTACTGATTATTTCAGTCATCCATCCATTAATTTGCTATGGTGGAGCATAGTGGGTACGCTGGAGCCTATTCCAGCTGTCTTTGGGCAAGAGGCGGTGCACACCCTGGACTGCTCGCCAGCCCACAGGGCACACGTAGACCAACAACCATTCACAGTGTTTTGGGATTCAGTCCACACACAGTTTTATAGATGAAGCCTTTGGTCCTCCACAACCAAGACCTTCTGGCTAGTTTGGGGCTTTCATTGGTGAATTAAATACTGTCCTGCTGCTATGATGTTGCATTATTTGCAGAGCTTCTGGTGCTAAATCACAGTATGTTAATCTGTCATCAGATACACACCCACACTGGAAATGCTAACCTAATCAATGGCAACATGATGCCAATATCTTGTGGAAACATGATTATAGTTAATGTAATTACAACTACATCGTGAAATTAGATGGCGAAAAAGAAGGGATATATTTGGGGATTTGGGGACAAGTGTTTATTTGTTCAAGAGAATGAGGCACCAAGCCACTCCTTGGTAATATTGGACACAGAACAAACAAGGGCAAGATGTAGATACAAATTCCAACGCAAAACCTTTCTTGACTAAAATAATCAGAATGGATTGAAAAAAAAAACTTGAAATAATCCGCAAAGTCCAAGAAATTGCAGTAATACAGCAGAAAATAAGTCATTTCATATATATATGTTTTTTTGTATGTTCTCCCCATACATGTGTGGGTTTTCTCCAGGTACTCCAGCTTCCTCCAACATTCCAAAAACATGCTAGGTTAATTGGTGACTCCAAATTGTCCATAGGTATGAATGTGAGTGTGAATGGTTGTTTGTCTATATGTGCCCTGTGATGGCGGGCGACCAGTCCAGGTTGTACCCCGCCTCTCGCCTGAAGACAGCTGGGATAGGCTCCAGCATACCCACACGAGGATAAACTGCATAGAAAAGGGATGCATGGATGGAAGTTTGACTCCGGACAAACTTGCTCTCCATCATGGACAACCCCACCCAACCACTCCATTGGACAACAGAGGGGCAATGACGCTCATTCTCTCAGAGATTCCTGCAGTTCTGTTCACACAGTAAACACTGCAGGACTTCACTCATTCCACATGCCGTCCAGATCTACAGTACCTCACCTGAGTGTACAAGATAATCCACCACATTATTGCAATGTACTATCTAACATATCTTGTATAAAGTGTACATTTAGTTTGTATTTATCATATTGTTACAGACTATTTATAAATATGCAAATATTGTTTCTTATATTCTTTTATTTATCTTATTTTATTATATTTTTGTCTTATTGCATTACATTTTATTTTTCTTCTGCAATTGATCTACTGTAAACCAATCAATTTTCCTTATGGATCAATAAAGTCTGTCTAAGTCTAACATGTAAGACAAGTACTGTATAGGCCCACCATAGTAAAACAATGTAGTTACATAATCTGTGACAAACAAAAAAAAAAATGCAGTGACGGAGTGTTGGTTGACTTTGGTCCTACGTGAATTAATTCAACAAAAGGCTGAAAAATTAATTGTTGGAGTTCCAAATTGATGTTTTTGCAACGCCTCTGCAGTTGCGTCACGGTGTGAGTATTGACCTTGTGAAAGTGTTTGCTGTGAAATGCTTCAGATGGCACTTGATGAGAACCAGGGCACCCACGTGTGCATGCAGCCTCTTTCAATGGTTTGTTTGGAAGAGAAGAGCAGCCAAACATACATACTGTATATCACAGGCTTGTACAACGCTAGCTTCTTCTTCTTCTGGACCGATGTTTAGTCTTTTAGTGCACACACACCGTCACCTGACATTTCCTGTGTTTTTAATACTTGTGGTTTCTACCCTGAAATCATACTTAGTGGTGTTATGAAGGGAAGCCAGTCAGCTATCTTTGGACTTCACTGAGGTCTTCCAGTGTTACAACGCTGGTTTACTTGTAACCCTACATTGTGGATCACCATGGCAACTTCAGTCAGGTTCAAATGCTCCAAAGCAGTTTAACTCCTAAAGGAGGAGAAGATCAGTGCCCTGGCAATTCTACCACGTATTTTATAATAATTTGAAATCCAGTATTTTCAAAGAACACTGAAAACACCACAACCAAAAGAATTGTAATTTGAGACTTCATCTGAATATACATTAGACCCCTGCCACTACTCACATGCACCACTGTACCCTACGCTGGCTCACTCCTCCCCTTGCAAACCATTGTGTTCGCTTGACTCCTCTCCTCTGATTTTAGATCAACATTTGCTATAAAAGTGACTATTATCATGATGAAATCACAGTAGAATAAGCTCCAGAACCGCCCCTGCAATTGCTCGCAGGGAAGGAAGCAAACTAACTACTGCTGTAATATTATGCCGTATATTTTATGCTTTATATTAGTTAAAGGTTTAAATATGAACACTGCTAGTGTTAGCTTACTGCTTCATACTGGACAACATAATGTCTTTCACAGATGTCTCCATTGCCATACGTGTTGTTTTCAGCATCCCAACATTCCCAGGCAGTGTATTTCTGTCACTTCTGACATTTCCCATTGGAACCTCTGCTTGATGAGATTGAAACAAGATGTCGCCAAAAAATGATCATCGAACACCGGATGAAAAACTATCCGAAGTGCAATATTCATACAACAGTGGCTTTCACCTGGCACTCGTCCAACCCTCAGTATTTGCACTTCCACCATTCCCCAAAGATACTGCAACCAGCACACTAATCCCCAGTGGTGCCATTAGGGACTGCATTGAAATCATCCTTTTTCCACTGGGCTTCAAGAACTTGAATGTTTGGTCCATGTGTGAGCTTGTGTCAGTGTTTCTTGTCAGTTATATAACGTGGCTTCATGGGACCGCTCTCACACGATGGACATGCTGGTCTTGCTGTGGCCTAGTCTACTGTCATAGTCACAGGGAGGGAGCACAGGACAGTCAAACTGAAATTTTGCTCAAGTGAATAGCTCTTGTATTGGACATCATTAAATTGTGCAAGTTGACTTAATCTTGCTGGTGAGTGAAGTGTAAAATAGAGATACTGTTGTAGCCAGTTAAACCAAGACTAGTTCAAGCTATATTTATTTTTCTATGTGTTTCGACTTTTATTTCATTTGGACCACTAACTTTAAAGATAATGTGCCGACCATGATTAATGAATTTCTGCAAAGTAGGATTCCTTATTTATAAATATTTTTGTATCTAAAACCTTTTTTAACATTATTAGAGCCCTCTAGACATGAAATAACACCCCTATAGTTACTTTTACACTCATATTCTCAATATAGTAGACATAAAATGGACTCATATGTTATCATTTTAAGAGTTTCGGACAGTTATCGGGCAAGAGGCAGAGTACACCCTGGACTGGTCGCCAGCCAATCACAGGGCACATATAGACAAACAACCATTCACACTCACATTCATACCTATGGACAATTTGGAGTCACCAATTAACCTAGTATGTTTTTGGAATGTGGGAGGAAATTGGAGTCCCCGGAGAAAACCCACGCATGCACAGGGAGAACGTGCAAAGTCCACACAGAGATGGCCAAGGGTGGAATTTAACTTGGGTCTCCTAGCTGTGTGGCCTGCGCGATAACCTTTCGTCCACCGTACAGCCTATATTTTGATATATGATATAAAAAACAGATTGAAAAGTGAAATAACTAGCATGATGACTCCTTCCACTCTGTCATGCTTTTATGTTTGAGTCATTAATTCAATGAGACAGAGTACCAACCATCTGCAAAGAAGAAATAATTATACAACTGGACTGTTTGGATTCATTAGGGAAGGGGGGCATTGTTGACCCAGCAGGTTCAATGTATTGTAATATCCTTCCGCGTGACTTTGATGTCAAAGAAAATGAGTCAAAGCTCTGAAGAACTGATGCTGGGGCACATGGACTTGAAACATAGCTGAAAGAGAAACAAAGGGGCCGCATTAATGACACAGATGTCTCAGCTTCGAATGACATAACAGAGAAGAGAGGATCAGCAAAGCACTAAATGCAATAATTAAAGGCTTTCAAGGGTGACACTTATGGAGGTTGTAGCATTGCCATGCTGGCTGTCTTCAATGTTGGATTGCATTGTTAGTACCCTCAACTGGGGAACTAAGGTGTCAACAATTCTGCTTGCAGCCAGAAACAGATGGGTCTTCAGAGTAATCAGAAAAATGTCATTATTAATTCAAAAGTAAACACAAAGCCAAAGGAAAGATGCCACATCACGGGACAATCAAGTCTGAGAATATAAATGTGCATACCTACCAGCATGTAGAGCATGCCACTAAACCTTGATGAAAAGCTAGAAAAGCAGGGATGTCCAAAGTGTGGAGCAGGGGCCAAATGTGACCTGCGACATACTGTATTGTATTTTGACCAGTTTTTGATATCAGAGGGTCCAATAAGCGTTATAGCCAACATTCACTTCCGTAATGAAGGTATAGACAAGAACCAAGTGAAGCATTTCATAAAGTATAGCTCTGTTGCATAACAATAATGTAATATTTTATAGTTTTTTTGTTAATCTGAAAATGTGACCGAGTTGAAAATGAATCTAAACAGGGTGACACCTAAGCTCCAAGTGCTCATGCTGATAACTGTGAGAAATGTTGGGGTAGCAGAAGAAATCTTTCAGATGTACTGATTTGAAAGGCTTGGTATGAAAATCCTACAGCTTAAGCTTTTCTTCCCCCGTGAGGAGAATAACTTGGATGTAATATTAACAGAGTTATGGATTTTTATAAGCCTGCTGAGACTCACCGTGACTGGTGAATGAAATGTTTGAAAATGACAAACAATGTAAGCATTAAAAATCATTTCAAACAAATTGTGTTGGATTTTTTATCTCAATGTGTTTCACTCGAAATATTCAATTCGTCAGCATTGATGAAAGCATGGATGAAAGTCAAAGGGGAATATTGTCACTTTTTCAAGGTTAGCAGGTGTTAGTGTTTTCATTCATGCTTGAATGATGCTGGAATGCCGTTGGAATACCGTAAGAATATTTAGAAGGCAGTAAGAATACCTTTTGAATGTTGTTGGATATTTTTCCACTTCAAATCCACCTCACTATGCACAAAATATTTGGCCCTGATATTTGGAATGCAGGTAAAATTTTTAGAATGCACTTCAAATATCCAGGAATAAACAAATATATAGAGAATTTTTATTCTGACTGCTTTCTGGCTCATTGTACTTCTAGTATAACTAGCGTACAATAGCGTCTGTACCATCCAAGACTTATGTAATGGTGTACTTCACATATGCAGCATTTGGGACATGTTCCTTTTACCTGCTTGTTCAAAAATGAAATGACTTTCTGATGCGTTCATCTTCCATCATCAAAAAAGACGTTGCCCTGAAAAATCAGTTGAAATTCACATCGAGATTCCACACAGTGGAACTGATGCTGATTCTGCCAACAAACACTCCAAATGAAAAGTTTGTGATTTAACAAAACAATATCACTGGTGTTAATGAAATGATGGCAGTTTGGTTTCTGCTTGTTTAAGTTGACCTGACTAAATGTTTTTTTGTGTTTGAAGGCTGCAAAGCTAATCTGGCAGCACAAGTAAAAGCCGCCCACGGCCAGAGCATGAGTGTGGGCAGCTTTTCAAGCAGAACAAAGCACATGGAAAGGCACTTACTGTTCAACTTATAAATGTTTATACTGTACATACAAGGGCATGCGTGAGCTACTGGTTAACACCCAGCTAGTTACATGCACACACACAATTAATACACCCTGAAAATGTTGCCAAATTTGCCTTTTTTTTCATGTGTATCATACATCATCTACTGTACAGTACTACTCCAGCAGGTAGTTTAAGAATCTTGGATAATCTTGGATTACATATCTAGATGATATCAGATATACGTATGCTGTACATTTATTGCTTTGGCAATAATCTTCTAACATCATCATTAAGCAGATTGCACTAGAGGTGGATGAATCGATCTCAGTATTGATAGTATCGATACCAAGGTTAATATAATTATCAAATTGATAGTGTAATAAGTGTAATAGTTGTTTTCTATGTTTATTTTCACAAATATCTATTTTGTTGTTGTTGTGTTGTTACTTTTATTTGAATAATTATTTAAATCTTAATTTGATTTGAATATTGATTTTATTTTACTCAAACAAATGCATGTAATGCAAAGGGATTTTTGTAATAAAGTGGAACCTTGGTTAGCGTCATTAAGGTCTGACTCTAACCAAAACGGATGTTAACCAAAACAATGTTTCCCATAAAACATAACATTAATCCAATTAATCCGTTACAGAAAGCTAAAAATGTTAACACAAAAAACACCATACATCCAGAAAAATATGAATATGAAAAATATGAAATGAAAATAAATAAACCTAAATGATGGATGAAGGTGATAAACATTTTAGGTTAGGTTTTTACCTTTAAAGATATGATTCTTGACATGATCTAAAAAACAAAAAAACTTGTCTGAATATAGGCTGCACGGTGGACGAGTGGTTAGCTCGCAGACCTCACAGCTAGGAGACCTGAGTTCAATCCCACCCTCGGCCATCTCTATGTGGAATTTGCATGTTCTCGCCGTGCATGCGTGGGTTTTCTCCGGGTACTCCGGTTTCCTCCCACATTCCAAAAACATGCTAGGTTAATTGGCGAATTGATCCAAATTGTCCATAGGTATGAATGTGAGTGTGAATGGTTGTTTGTCTATATGTGCCCTGTGACTGGCTGACGACCAGTCCAGGGTGTACCCCACCTGGGATAGGCTGGGATAGGCTCCAGCACCCCCCGTCACCCTCGTGAGGATAAGCGGTAGAAAATGAATGAATGAATGAATGTCTTAATATAAGAAACCAAACACATATGCTTTTGGTACCGGTACTATTGATATTTGTATAGAATACTCTCAGTCTGTTATTTGCTGTATTAATATATTTACAATATTAAAGCAAATACTCTTTGCCTAAATTAAGCCTTTTCAAGCATAAAAACATTCAGAAGACGCATGCAAAGACGTTGTGATGTGCAATATTCTACACTGGTCACTAGGTGGCAGTAATGTTACATTGTTGAGACAATAGCCACCTCAGGATGTACTGTACAGAAACTGGAAGTGAATAAAGGTCATTCGAGTGACTATTGGGGTGTTATTTATTGTCGACAGGGCTCTAACTTTACTTGGAAGGTCATAAACAGGTTTTCTATGCTAGTAATGACATGGGGTATGAATAAGGAATCTTACTTTTTGGAAACCTACACATCACGGTTGAGTCCAACTGGAACCGATTAACTGAGATAATCGAGGATTTACTGTACTAATAAGTAGTAGTAAGAAAGTAAAGTAAAATAAATGATTTTTTGATTGAATTCTTAGGTTGTGAAATTGTGTGTAATGTAAAGGAAGTTGTGTGTATGCTATTTGGCATCAGCACATAGTTGCTATTTAATCTGCTGCCATATCCAATAAAAATTTATAAATTTTCAACTCATCGACCAACAGAAGATGAAACATACCACTGTAATTGTCAACCAGGACCCCATAAATAATCTGCCTCGAATAAAAGGCATGGTTGTAGCTTCTGTAGTGAACCACTCTTGCAGAAATTGTTTCCAAGCTGGAAACAACAAGAATGCATCAGGGTGTTGAAATGAAGTTTGCACGCAGCAGCGTGAGGGAAGACAGCAAGACAGAGAGGCGGACGAAGACTGAGCAGCGAGCACCAAACGCCCACCAGGTCACCACAACAAACGCACAAACAGACAGACAGAAACACAGCACGCGCACAACGGTATTGTTCATAAAGACTAAAGATGAGGCTTTGACATGTGATTCATAGCTGACTGTCTGGCTTCAGGGCTGACTGACATTACTAATAACATCTGATTTCCCCTACCATGCAGACAATGATCACTGAAATAGCCACCAGGCTGACATTCTTTGGTTCAATTGCTGAATTGTCTTATTACTGCTACTGAACATACTGTATTGTTAAATGGTTAAAAAGGCAAAATGATGAAAGGAAATATTTCATTAATTTTATTGCCATTCATTTAATTATGTATTTGATTTGGCTGAAAACAAACAGCTGGGGAGGAATTTGGGCCACTCATCTTTGCAGAATTGTTGTAATTCAGCCACATTGCTTCCAGCATGATCTCAATAGGATTCAGGCCACTCCAAAGTCTTCATTTTGGTTTCTTCAGTCAATCAGAGGTGGACTTGCTGGTGTGTTTTGGATCATTGTCCTGCTGCAGAACCCAATTTGGTTGCAGCTTGAGGTGGCCAGAAATTCTCCTTCAGGGTTTTTTGGTAGACAGCAGAATTGTGGTTCCACTTATCACAGCAAGTCCTTGTTTTAATGTGCGCTATGGGCCGTCCATTGTCGTACATGTGAGGAAGATGCATCCGCTGTGAGCGTAGTAACCATCTTGTTTATGTATGTGTTCCACAGCAGATGAAGACGCTCACAGCTATTGATGAAAACGGCTGTGACCCTCATATCTTTATCTGCGTGTTATCAACTGTCTGTAGTTGTGTATGTGATGAAACATACATACCTATAGTTGATAACACGCATAATACAACGTCATGCAAATGTATTTTATTGCTCTTTCAAATGCATCTTGTTTTGTGAAGCCTAACGCCTTAAGTATAAACTCCATGTCAAAAATTCCTTTAATGTCTTCTTTCATGGGTCTGGCTGCTTTGCTGTTAACAAACACCCTTTGGAAGTTTCTGCAAAAAAAATCTAAAAAAAAAAGAAGCAAACCTATATATGCACAAAATTGATGTACGCAGCTTCAAAATTGTAAAATGATTTTTCCCCCCTCAATGGACAATAGTTTTTAACAAGGCCATAGAGGGAACTGCAAAAATATGAATGATATAATTTTCCCATCTCATTACTTGACCACGGCAGTCAGCTGTCATGGCCACAGGGTAAATGTTCATGATGATTGTTTCCACCGTTGTCATGACAGCCTGGATGACTGTCACAGGTGAGAGTTTGGCAGCTGCAAAGAAAACCAAGTCTTTTCTTTTTACTAATGACTCTGGACAGTGTTTTACTATTTTTAACATTAACTTTTTATTTGGCTTTTTTTTTACACCATAGCATACTCTTGTTCTGCTCCCGTTTTTAATGTTTCTTTAACTTATATGACACTGCATATGCAACACACCTTGAGATGCAGTTCAAGTAAAAATGCTTGTCTCCTTTTGCCTTTGCCAAATGTTAACTGACCTAGGAACTAACCTACATAGCCACTATACTCATTAGTTCCTCAGTAACTACTGTATTTTTGTGTACCTTATTGCAAAGTGAGACCACAACTTACCTTTGATAATTTGTATGGCTTTGTTTCTTCCTCACAAGATTTTCAGAGTTTGGTAACATGCAAAAATAAGACGAGAGAGCCACTAAAGGACTGAATAATTGTACACTACCTGAAGTTTTGAGTGTGTCCATGGCTGTTGAGGACGTGTATGGTTGTGGGGAATTACAGTCCCTAATTCTTTGTGTCCGAGCCTCAGCTGCTCACAGCAATTGAAAGAGCTGGTGGTGTCCCCAGTGCTAGCTGTCTGATATAATGGTCTTTGTTTGCCCTGTTGAGGAAGAGTGGGGTGGCAGACCATGATCTTTCTGCTGTCCTCATCACTCTCTGGTCTGTAGCACTACCACACCATCAGGCCACATGAGCACAAACTCAATTCCAAGCAGCCTCCTCCTGAAACTCATGAATAAAATATAAAGAAGGTATACATACACTACTGGTCAAAAGTTTTAGAACACCCCAATTTCAAGTTGCTAGTTACATATGTTTACACCCCCGCCCCAAACAATTTGAAATATTAATGTTTATCATCTTCTTACATGTGCGAATATGAGAAAATTCTATTTCCTGAACTAGATAAGGTCCTCAAAATCCTCCTGGGGTATTATCATTACCAAACAAGTCGATCATCATAAAGCTTTTATTGTAAATGAGAGGAACTTAAGCAACATTTTACACAGTTTATATCTTTAATACTCACATCTTTGTGATGAAAGCCACTCTATTCTCCTCGATCAACAATGACAGATGCGGTTCATGAGTAGCACAATCATCTGGTGAATATCTGTAATAATTATCCATTTGCACTTTCGATGTGTAGAGTTCCACATCACAACCAGTTGTTGCTCAGTGAGAGCACGCAATGCAATATGTGCTTTCACCATATTAAAACTCCTCAAAAAGTTGCTTGATTTGTCACAAGTTGCCTTTGAGAAAATATGTCCTCAAGGGGAGTTGGAATGTTGCCAGATCTAGCGACAAAATTGCCAAGTTGCTAACGCAGGTAACTCTGTGCCAACACCTCGGCTCGCTTCGCTTGCATCTACCTGACATGTGCGGTAACATGGAACAGTTCATTGCATGAGAAGGGAGGGGAGCGGTCGAAACCCTTGTGAAAGATAATGCATTTTGATGTGGTATTCAGCATGTGAAGAAAGACTAAAACAGTAGTATGCAGTACTGTATGTATCAATCAGTTTTTATCAGACATTTGGCTAATGGTAGCTCTGCCCGAGTGCCTGAGGTTAAAAAAAAAAGTAAGGTTACCCAAAACTGAAACGTGTGTATTTCACAATTGTACAAAAATGCCTGTTTGAGGGACTACTAATTTAAAGCTGTTCATCTGTGTATTTATCTACAATCTCGTAAGTGCAATGTTCAAATTGCCTGTGGACTGACGATGGTAGCAGTTTCGAATAAAAATACATCATATCAATGCAGTATGTTTTATATCCTCTTTAATACTTCTTTAAAAAATGCATATACAATCTGAGAGACACAGTTGAGAATTGAAAAGAACTGGCTTTCAATCTTAAATCTCACCTGGCCCAAATATGACTGAGCCCATGCAGATTTCCCAAACAGGAGCCTTGGAAAAATAATCACCCCACACCGCCAAAATAAAGGACATGCAATGCAACATCTGTGTTAGTAAGGCTAAAATGAATACTGGGCATTGCAACATCCTGCTCAAATTGGCTTCATTTACTTTTACTGTCATACTTTTCAATCCTTTATCTTGGCAGAGGTGCGTGTCATTACATGTTCCGCCGTAATAATAATTGACACTTTTTAAATTGTGGGACGGAATTTTCGACACAAAGACAAAGAACGGAGCGGAGTGAGTCAGAGCATGCCTACAAGTCACATTATTTGAACACACACTCGCATCGAACGTTACCTTTCATCATCACATTTCCTCATGCCAACATGTAAACACAAAGAATGGAAGGAGAAAAGCAGTTGGGTGCTCAAAGGTAGAAGACAAATTGGAGGCGAGATGCAGTTGTACAAACGGTCGCTGGCTCAGCAGGTGACAGTCCGCATCCTCATCTCTCACACTCTCTCTCTCTCTCACACACACACACACAGAGCTGGTTTTCAGGAGCCAATTTCCAGAATGGCAAAGACTCACTGGATGTGTTACTCAACCAGCATGAACGAACAAGTTGTCCTCGAGCAAAGTGGACTGCACCCAAGACCACAAATTCTACCTGATTTCCCAGCATTGCAGATACTACATATAGTCATGAACATAAATACATCTATTAAAATAAAAAAAATCATAGAAAATAACTTGAAATATTAATGACAATACAGTCAAAATGCGATTTCCATCCCCCAAAAATCGTACATTGTATGTCACTCACGCAGTGTGTTAATAACATGACAAAACACGCGCCACCAACTGAAAATGTGCGCAAACCTGCGCAAAACTTTGGGGTGTTTTTAACCAAAAAAACGTGCTAACTGGGGCAGATGTTAACAGAGTTTCCACTGTAGCTTGTTTGACCTGTGCTGAATCATTCTGAAAAAAAATAACCCATCAACAATGATTTCCATCCAGTCATCATGTATTATTATTTCACAGTTTTCTGCATGTAAACCTATAATTCTTTTCTATAAAATGCATCCTTTGTTCATATTTTTGGGCTTACGCAACAAATAAATAAGATTTGCATTATTTCCTATGGGAAAAATTGCCACATGCTTTGTTTTTGTCAAATAAGTACATCAACAAAGTACTAATTTTTTAGCAATACACGATTATGCAACACGCATAGTGTATATTTATTACATTTTGGTGGTATTTTTAAATTATATGTACACATCCCATTAATTTGGAACATTTTCATTTTCTTCTGTCATCTCATTGGTTTTACATTATGGTGTGTTCCCTGTCTATACAAGTGGTCTCCAACGTTTTTTCTTGCAACAGCTACTTTTACAAAAAGAAAATGGCCAATAGCTACCTTACTTCAATCCAAACAAACCAAATTTGATTGCTTTACCAGAACATTAAAATGCTGGTATCCAAAACTCACATTTTGTATTTCAGAATGCATTTCCCTCTAGTGTTCTCACATTAGCTAAAAACCTGAATGAAGAGCAGGCTTGCAGGGCACCATGTTGGTGACCCCTGGTCTATACCTACTATAAGTGGTGGAACGGTTTTACTGTACTGGCTCACACAGTAAAACATTTCAATATCATTGCACTTTGACCTGTTGTCATTTTGATGCTATCCATCCACCGCTTGGACTCATTAAGATATACTAAGAGTTTCAGACCACTGCAGATTTTTAACTGTAAATCCAAATTGCTGGAAACCACAACCATTCCTTATATTCTTAAATTAAATGCAACAATGCAATATCGCATTTAGGGGTAAAATAAAGTTTTAAGTAAGGGCAAATGGCTGGTATTTTTAACTCTAAAATAGTCTTTGGGCAAATTAGGAAGACAATGTCGATTTTTCTGTTCAGATCCATTGTGAAGGTGCATGTGAGTTTGTGTGACACAATGACATAAGACATGAAAACAGAGACAGAACGACAAGCAGCAAAAGACAAATCGTGTCAGTATGTCCAGTTGTAGTACAGTAGTCACTCCCTCTGCCTATTAGAGGTAAACATACAAAAGTGAACAAAGTTGTGTGCGTGAACATGCAAAAGAATGACAACAAACAGACGATATGGTGCTAATCATTCAAATGCTGTCTTGTGAGCTGGGAGCTATATGATTTGCAGCCTGTGTACACGAGGATGAGCGTAACAGCATAGCGTAACATGGAAACAAATGTGTGTAAATGTGTTCATTTTGTCTTTCCCAACACAACCATCGCAGGCACTGGAACATCACAACTGTTGACACATATAAACCTTCATATAGTTACTTCATTGTTAAAACTAATACAGACGTTCATTGTGATACATCACGTAGCAGGACATTGGCTGTCTTAGCATCAAGCCAGCAGCTTCATTCAGTGACTGCATCACAATGATCAGACACTGTGCTCTCCAGAATAATTAAAGCATCGTGCTTTGTGTCGACGTGTCCCTCCTCAAAAGTTGACTGTTATCCTGTTTAATAATGTTGAGGTTTATTGCAATCAGGTGAGCAGAGTGGAACATTACAACGGCCAGCTACTGATTCGTTGTGTAACCTGGCCGAGATAAGCTGAGGCAAATGTGGAGCAGTTTGGTAGCTTGGTGCAGCACGATGCGTTTATCATCTGGCGTAGTGCTTGATGTAATCTTGAACTTTATTACGGAAATCCTCCTGAAGGGAGACAGACATAGTAAGGATAAAGTGTCAGTGTTAATGGTGGGAACACGGATGAGAAATCTGAAGACAAGATACTTAATTTGATCACACATTGTACAGTGTTTATGTCAACTACCCATCCGTGTCAACAATATCATGAAGTCCAGGTCCACTATGTTGTTATTACTAAAAAAGGGCCCGCATAAGTCGACATCGGCATACATAGTTGACCATAGTTTTTTGGGTGTCTAGAGTAATTGGACTTACACTTTCTATGGAGAAAATTGTTTTGGTTTTCGTCTCACCTTTTGGAACAATTTAATAAATAATTAAAACTAAAGTACCACTGCACAGTAATCTCTCCCCAGTTTGTGGTCTGAATTTCGTCGCTTCACTTTATCACGTTTTTTCATATTAATAAATTGTCAAACATCTGCATAGTCTAGCAAATTGTACACATTTTTGCCTAAATTAAACATGTTCAAGCATAAAAATAGCTAATGAACAAAAGTGCTAATACAAGGCATTCAGAAGACACATTCAAAGATGTGATACTATATGTGGAACCACAGGAAGTACAGTCTAAAACAAGAAGTATAAAAACAACAACCAACTCCTCCAAAGCTAACATGTCAGTCTATATTATTTCTATATATTTCTATAATATTTCGTTTTTCGTCTGACCTTTTGGAACAATTTAATGAATAATGAAAACTAAAGTACCACTGCACAGTAATCTCTCCCCAGTTTGTGGTCTGAATTTCGTTGCTTCACTTAATCACGTTTTTTCATATTAATAAATTGTTGAACATCTGCATAGTTGAGCAAATTGTACACATTTTTTGCCTAAATTAAGCATGTTCAAGTGTAAAAATAGATAATGAACAAAAACGCTAATACAAGGCATTCAGAAGACAAACAACCATTCACACGCATATTCATACCTATGGACAATTTGGAGAGCCAATTAACCTAGCATGTTTTTGGAATGTTGGAGGAAGCCGGAGTACCCGGAGAAAACCAACGCATGCACGGGGAGAACATGCAAACTCCACACAGTGATGCCAGAAGGTGGAACTAAACTCGGGTCTCTTCACTGTGTGGCCTGCGCACCACAACAATGCACATGATTTTCTAGGATAAGACCGTCACCATTGCACACCTTCTCTGGGAAACTCAATCCAACATTGGCAAAGAAATAGGACTTCAGAACATTCAGACAGAGTTTCTCCCACCCCTTGATTGCAACCCTACACACCAATGGCAACTGGATAGAGTGATGTTAACCAGGCTAGCAAAGTTAGCATTTCAGCATCTCTGCACTACTTCAGTAGTGTTTACAGTTGTCGTCATGTTTCTTGCTTCATGTTTATGCCGACATGATCATATTTTTCCACAAGAACCAGGAAGCTGTAGGTCATTTATTCTGTTTGTGTGCGAGTAGCTTTTAAAGTGGAGACGTTAAGTTGGGCCTCAGACAGCAGTCTGTTTTGTCTTGTATTTAATGTTAAATTGTACAACTGGTATATATTACAGTATTATAAAGAACACTTAATGCTTGGACTAACCTCACTGAGAGTATAATATACACATAATACAAAAAATAAATAGAAATTGATTAGACACTTTCAAAATGGTAAAAATGGCTTTCCATATTTACCTCCTAAGGTCAAGATCATTCATGTACGTTCACAATGATCTCTGATTTATGGCATTCCGAGTTTTGGCATTTTGTTTATGTATTAGTTTTTGTGTATGTGGGTGTTTGTATGTGTGCATGAGCAGAATTCAGAAAAGCTGCCACTGAAAATGAGCAGCAGGGACAAGAGATTGCGTGTCCTCACCAAGATGATGGATAAGTCCGACAGCTAATGAAGGATATGTTCCCTTAAGGCAGGGGTGGCTAAAGTCAAAAATATAATTTAGCAAGAAAACAACAGCAAAATCCAAATCCAACGAGAAAAAGGTTGTAATCTAACAAGAAAAATGTGTAATTTTGCGAGAATAATATATTATTATGGAGAAAAATAATATCACTTTTGTAGGGTAAATATGACATTTTAAATTTTTTTTAAGTCACATATTTTTGGGGGGAAATTAGGTTGTGGAAAAGAACAAATAAACTGCAGAAACAAGACTGGTCTAATAATTGTTTCCTTGACTGTAATTCATGGGGGCACACACCACACCTTAGGGAATCTATGCAGTAGTGCAGAGGTAGGGAACCTATGGCTCGGGAGCCAGGTAGGGCTCTTTTGATGACTGTATCTGGCTCTTAAGCATTTCTTACCACAATAAAAATTTATTTTTGCTAACATTTTAAAGTAAACATCACAGAAATGACTTAAAAATATTAAAAATCAACAACTTTTTTATGCATTTTAATTCGTTCATCTATTTTCTACTGCAATACGGAGGACCATATCCATCTTTCCTGATATTTTCCAGGTCAAACACCAAAACTCGATTATTACTGGGTAATGCGGTAGTCTACCTCGGTCATTGAGATGTCAACATGTAAATATAAACTTTTCTCCTTTAGTCAAATAGTCACCTAGCTAAAGCTGCAGAACCAAGCCTTCTGGCAAAGATGGCCAAAAGAATGAAATATACTGAGTATGGTGCAAAATTATGCAGCAGCAGAAGTTGTATTAATGGCAACAAGTATTTGATTTATTATTAGACACTGCGCTGCTCACGAAAGTGTGCTGGCCACACCCCATTGGCGTGGGGTAGTGTGCCTGGTCTACGTAATTAGAGCCCATTATATCTAAAACTGTTGGTCTTACATAAAAATGCACATATTTTATTGCATTCAATGTTTAAAAAAATGTATATGGCTCTCACAGATACACATTTTAAAATATCTGGCCTTCATGGCTCTCTTAGCCAAAAAGGTTCCGGAAAGAGGATGATGAAATGTAGATGAATTACGTTGAATAGGCGGAACACTATTACTATAAATTCTTTGGCTATGATTCATCACGTTTAATTTAAAGTTAATATCAGCTCACCAGAGTCAAAGAATGCCCAGAACAACTATTTAACCTGGATTTTTTGGGAAAAACACCATTTGGCGATCCAAAAATGCATATTTCACGCTCTAGTTGGGCGTTCATTATTTTGAAGAAGCTATGTAAACTCTGGAGTCTATTAAAAACTTTTAGACCTCAACTTTTGGTAATATTCCACCCATGGAGGGAAATTAGCTCTACTCTTGCCTAATGATCTCTGCAGGTATTAAAAGCATCAAACGTGCATCAGGGGGAAGGGAAAACAAATGAAAACCTTTGGGGACAAAGTGTAACATCTGGTACAAGGTAAAAACTAAGCAAAGCACAGTCCAGGGATATATCAGATAAACAGCCTGAAAGCAAGAGGTCAGGAGTGAATGAAAATATAGAAAAGAAGCACAAAAGAGGGGAGGTGCAAAGGTGTGGAGAAGAAACAACACATTTTGACACTGGGAATTCTGTCTGAAATTCTGGTGAAAATGTCAGCGCCCTGTAAAATGATGATGGGTGTAAAATGACCTTGTTTGATAGGCTGTGTACTGACATGCCATGTTTTATTGTCTCTCTCTCTCGCTACATTTCAGTTCACAGACAGAGGGATTATTTTCAGCACCAGTGCAAGCAACATAGTTTTGTTGAGCACATGTGGTGACTAGTAAAAGTGTGAGCACCTGGATAATTTATTTATTATATTTATTATCATTTATTATGATGCACATGGACGAAGTGTTGCGATGCATTGTTTACAAAGTTTACTTTTGAATGTAATTAAATTGTCTGGATATTTAATGTGCAAAAGGACTGTTTCTACATGTTGTGTCTTCTTCTATTATGTTGGATTTGTCAAGGTATCATTAATTTTTCCCAATATATTGATTATAGGGAAAATATTAATATGTTTCATGCAATGCGACCAATAAGTTATTACTTAAAACTACATCCAGAAATTACACATGAACTGTGCAATTCAGTCAAAATATTTACCCAAGTAATTTTATACATTGATATTTTATATATTTATTCTAGGGCTGCACTCTGTACCCCGTCTCTTGCCCGAAGACAGCTGGGATAGGCTGCCCAGTTGCCCAGCGACCCTCGTGAGGATAAGCGGTAGAAAATAAATGAATGAATGAATATATTTATTCTCAATGTATTTGCACTACCTTTCTTTTTTTCATGTCCTTAATTATGCCAACTAATTTAGTTTATTTATTATTCCCAAATTATACTTGTTCTTACTTGCATTAAATGAATGCAAATTTTAGAAATAATTCAATTTACATTTTAAACATAATGTCATCTTATTTTTAGCATTATTTATTAATTTGCCCATGATTGTGTTTTTAGTAATGTACGTACATAATGTACGCGAACAAAATATTGTACCAACATCTAAAAGATATAGAGTGAATTACTTATTCAGTAGAGCTGGAGAACAGGTAAGATCAAATAAGCCTACTCCTTTTCAGACATGTTGAATTGTGCAAATGTAACCACATGATGTAACTTATGCATGTCCCAAACAAATACACCATACCATACCAAAGATGGAGAATGAATGGATACCATTTGGCCATCATATGTAATTTCACTTGATGTAACGGCTACAATAAAAATGCATTACATTGACAGGGTAAATGTTAACTGTGCAAATTAATAATTCAAACTTCAGGACATAATTTCTATATTCAAACATTTGTATTGCACCATTAGCCTAATCCAAACTCTGCTCTACACTCAAATGAGGAGCAGAGGACAGACTTCACTGTTCTTGCAAAAATCACAACATGAATCTCAATTGCTCAAAGACACATTTAAATACAGTTGAAATCAAATGAGTGACTAGCATAAAAATGAGCATTTTAGTAGGTAAGACTAGGATGTTCTTTACTTGCTTGGCAATAGGAACCTAAAGGGATCAATCTTTGTTCATGGACAGAAAGTCAATAAAGGGAATGCATTATTTGCATGTGCATGTGTTACCACGTTAAGTGAGAGACCACTGAGGAACAGTTGAACATGCATGCATTTTGATCAAGACAACAGTACAGAATGAAAAAGTGGCTGGAACAAACCAGAAGTCTTTCTATGCACTCGTGAGTGTGACCAACCACAGCAGTGGGCGATATCTCAGTTTATTATCAACTCTCTATCCCATTAATCAACTCCTATACAGTTAGCGGCACAACCCGGAACTATTTCTATGTACTCTGCAATGTAACCAACCACAACAGAGTGGGCGTGCCGTGGGTGGAATATATCAAAACAAAGAAAAAAGACTGTTTTCATGGGAAGCACAAAATCCTAATCCTAAAATTCTAAATGTATCTGATGCATTGACAAAGATGTGCCAACAAAATGCATTCAATGTGACACCTAATGTCCAATTGTCTGGACCTTAGCATTGTGAGGCTCCAAACAGGATGCTCCCAGAAGAAGCATCCACTAAGCCCCGGCACTGCAGAGTGCCATCCCAATGCTGCTGTGGTGGCCCCAGCCTTGCCAGACAGCAGCAAGCCGCACATGTGTACAAAAACACCATCCACCCAGAAGCCCAGAGAAGGCTAGCCTAGTTCATCCGGAGAGGCTACAACACACGCCTGTCCATCCCAGCATTCCATACTGACTAATTATACTTCATGTTCCTGACTGTCAACTGCTCACGAGGCATTTGTCTTTGATTTGAGGCAGGAGCCAGAGCTCCACAGCTATACAACTACTAAAATCGACAAACTCAAAAGATACAGTACATGTGCTAACACACCTACTCATAGCCCACCAACTCTGGATGTAACTCAGTGGGAAGGCAGCACACTTGAGTTGTTACAAATAAAGACAATCAAAACAGTACAACAAAGCAAAAATAAGACCATCCAGAAAAATAAATAGATAGACTGGAAACTGTAGATAATCTATTTTTTAGTCCCATGAGGGACAACGTTAAGGGCTTTACTTTAAATTTCTGGCAAGGCAGTTGTCTGCACTTAACATGGTTATTTGCCACGTAAGAGACATGGTATTGTATCATTTTATTATTGTTTTATTTTTCTGTTAAATGAATCAGTTTTTTGAATTACTATCTGCAAATAGAAGCCTATTGTTCTTACATCCGGTGTAGATGAATACATCCTACAGAGTGACACAACAACAAGTTTGAAATGTGTCAAATTCCTGCCAGACCAAATGTGACAACTATTATATTTCCCATTGTATTTCCTTTCTGTGGCATTTCATTACTCAATTGCCGAACGCACCTGAATGGAGCCAGAACAATGCTTTAGCATTGTAGTAAAAGATACACTGACACTGAAATGTATTCCTGATGAACAACACTGTTGCTATTGTTGCCTGCACAAACATTTACCTGTATGTTATTAGGGTTGGGCGATACGGACCTTAGAATATATCAGAATATTTTTGGGATCTATCACGACATGACGATATAAAATAATATAGTTACACACCTTCAGCAAAATAATGAAATACACTTGTCTCAAATTGTAAAGTTATAAAGGCAAATATATTTATTGGTAAGAAAGTGGCTAGCCTCTGCACACATTGCTACAAAATCTTTAACAAACTGTAATGCCTGTGCTTGTGATTAAGGAAGATGTAGTCACACATGCAATTCCAACTGCATATGTAGATTTTTTTCCAAGATAGTCTTGTTTTGTTTACACAGATGCGGATAAGACCGACGGCTAAGACGAGCTCCGTTCTAAAATAAACGTGCATCTCGTATTTTCAGCTCTGTGCTGTGAAATCAGAGCAGTGAAACTGTGCAGCAGAGCGGGGGGGAGGGGTAAGCCTGGAGCCTATACCCAGAACGTCCACATCACAGTGGGCCAGTGTCATAATAGCATAATAGGTCCCCTTTTTAATAAGCTTGGTAGTTGGCAAACCTTGCTGATATTGTGAAGTCAATATTTCAGACAGGACAATGTCGGCAAACACCAGAGGCCGGATATCATCTTGAAGCATGTTCACATGTTCCTAGCCCCTGCCCTCTTACTTCTCCTACAGGTCAAAGACCTTCCATTAAGTGGAAAGTGCAAAAAATGAAACGAAATGTGAAAACTAAAAGTCAAAACTGGAAAACAACAGCCGTTAAAAAGAAAGTGATTGGATAAAATGGGCCACATCAACATAAGAAATATCCTAATAAAAATACTTTTTAAAATGTTCATTTATGTAATTTTTTTCAATGCCAACACTTGTTTCACAGTCAATACAGCTTTTCCTACGATGCCAATATTTCATGTCAGGATTCTAGCACCGTACACCAGGGATTTTGATGAATTGTCAAGCTTGCTGTAAACCCCAGAGGCACCAAGTTAGATGGTTGTGCAAGGACAAGAAACTTTTTAAAACACCATCTGTGTCTGCTCCCAGCGTACATCTCAATGTAACACCACTCTTAAGTGACAATCACAACACTACTTGCAAAAGCCTGTAACACCTATTGTGCAGAGCAGTCACACAGCTGCAGATGAAATTTGCATTTGACACATTTGTTTTCCCCCTCTGTTAAGAAAAGATGAGGACTAAAGATACTGGCGAGCAGTACTTCTATAAAAAAAAAATTAAAAAAAAAAAAAAAAAAAAAAAAATATATATATATATATATATATATATATATATAAAAAATATATTTAGTTTCGGGATGAGCATGGTAAACTAATTTAACTAAAAAATAAATAGTCAAGCACACAGAATTTAGTTGATGTAGAGTCCATATCATCATAGCTATGTTGGTTCTTAAACAATACAGGCATATTGAATTTCACTAAGTGTGAACTCACGCCAGGGCAATTCTTTGCTTGGTCTGACTTAACACCTAGAGCAAGGCATGCTAGGAACCCTGTACTCACACCTCTCCAACACGACAGGACATTATTATTATTATTATCCAGCATGCTAGCATTGTTTTGTATGAATGTTAGCGTGTTAACGCTTATTACCCGCATAGTCAATGTGGTGCAGTTACACTGTGTTCCATGTGTTACTTTTTGATTTCTTTTTGGGACATCACAAGTGAAGTAGGCATTTCGGTTGAAGACCTTGGTTTGTGTTATGTGAGTAAGGGTGTAAATGTAAAGCGCAAGCAAACTGGCATAGCAGCATGTCTGATTGAGAGGCCTATTGAACTGCAGAGTGGTTACTCGAGTTGTGAAAAATATACCGATATGTTTGACAAGTTTGTACGTTTGACAAGCTCCTCCTGACTGGATAAGAATCGTCCATAAATCCTGAGACTGTGGAGAAATGCACCGGGTGTTATGAGACTAGTAATCTTACAGTTGACAGTGTGTCTCTAAAGAAAAACATGAGAGCCCCAGGTAGCCCGCGGACAGTTCTCAAGCATGCTCCGTAGCTTAACATGCACTACAGGTCACAACAAAAGACTTTCAAGACATCATGAAAACAAAAATCTAAAGTTTGGAAGGTCTTTGGCTTTTACAAGGACGGAAAACTCGACAAAAGCCAAGTCGTGACCAGCGAGACCAATAGATGACTATAGTATTTTTTTTTTTTTAAATGGCTGCTGCTTACCTTTTTGGTTTGTAACATGTTCACTTTTAAGTGTTGCACCTTTGTTACCTACAGTGAAGAAAATAAGTATTTGAACACCCTGCTATTTTGCTATTTCTCCCACTTAGAAATCATGGAGGGGTCTGAAATTTTCATCGTAGGTGCATGTCCACTGTGAGAGAGATAAACTAAAAAGAAAAATCCAGAAATCACAATGCATGATTTTTTAACAATTTATTTGTGTGATACAGCTGCTAATAAGTATTTGAACACCTGAGAAAATGAATGTTAATATTTGGTACAGTAGCCTTTGTTTGCTATTACAGAGGTCAAACGTTTCCTGTAGTTTTTCACCAGGTTTGCACACACTGCAGGAGGGATCTTGGCCCACTCTTCCACACAGATCTTCTCTAGATCAGTCAGGTTTCTGGGCTGTCGCTGAGAAACACGGAGTTTGAGCTCCCTCCAAAGATTTTCGATTGGGTTCAGGTCTGGAGACTGGCTGGGCCATGCTAGAACCTTGATATGCTTCTTACGGAGCCACTCCTTGGTTTTCCTGGCTGTGTGCTTCGGGTCGTTGTCGTGTTGGAAGACCCAGCCACGACCAATCTTCAATGCTCTGACAGAGGGAAGGAGGTTGTTCCCCAAAATCTCACAATACACGGCCCCAGTCATCCTCTCTTTAATGCAGTGCACTCGTCCTGTCCCATGTGCAGAAAAACACCCCCAAAGCATGATGCTACCACCCCCATGCTTCACAGTAGGGATGGTGTTCTTCGGATTGTACTCTTCATTCTTCTTCCTCCAAACACGCTTATTGGAATTATGACCAAAAAGTTCTATTTTGGTCTCATCTGACCATAAAACTTTCTCCCATGACTCCTCTGTATCATCCAAATGGTCATATGCAAACTTAAGACGGGCCTTGACATGTGCTGGTTTAAGCAGGGGAACCTTTCGTGCCATGCATGATTTCACATCATGACGTCTTAGTGTATTACCTACAGTAACCTTGGAAACAGTGGTCCCAGCTCTTTTCAGGTCATTGACCAAGTCCTGTCGTGTAGTTCTGGGCTGATTCCTCACCTTTCTTAGAATCATTGAGACCCCACGAGGTGATATCTTGCATGGGGCTCCACTCCGATTGAGATTGACCGTCATGTTTAGCTTCTTCCATTTTCTAATGATAGCTCCAACAGTGGACCTTTTTTCACCAAGCTGCTTGGTAATTGCTCCGTAGCCCTTTCCAGCCTTGTGGAGGTGAACAATTTTGTCTCTGGTGTCTTTGGACAGCTCTTTGGTCTTCGCCATGTTACAAGTTAAAGTCTTACTGATTGTATGGGGTGGACAGGTGTCTTTATGCAGCTAACGACCTCAAACAGGTGCATCTGATTCAGGATGATACATGGAGTGCAGGTGGACTTCTAATGGGCAGACTAACAGGTCTTTCAGGGTCAGAATTCTAGATGATACACAGGTGTTCAAATACTTATTTGCAGCTGTATCACACAAATAAATTGTTAAAAAATCATGCATTGTGATTTCTGGATTTTTCTTTTTAGTTTATCTCTCTCACAGTGGACATGCACCTACGATGAAAATTTCAGACCCCTCCATGATTTCTAAGTGGGAGAAATAGCAAAATAGCAGGGTGTTCAAATACTTATTTTCTTCACTGTACATTGAGTGTTCAAAACACAATGCTCAGGCTGAAATGTTGCACGGTTACTAGTGTTGGGACATTTTAGGAAAGCATTTGTATCACATTTGTATCACACCAATAATGCCATTTACTTACCTTTTCTTGGACACATTTTAGTGAAAGTGAAGCAAAAATGTTCTTGTTAATGAATCATAACCATAAATAAATTATGATTAACTACCATTGCCCTGGCAGAGGGCACATGTTTGTTAGTTTTCGGTTGTGGGAAAACTGATTGGTGGCAGCTATTTTGAAACTATGAAATACAAAGCGAGTATCAATCATCTTGTTCACAAAATGTCCTTTACTGATTGGGAAACACAGACCCACCTTGTCTCTCAGATGATGTTCTGCCGCATCAATGTTCAAAGGGTCATCAAAATTTAACAAGTCCTGTAGGTGGTAAAGCGTAGGAGATGAGGAAAAGGAAGGATAAAACATAATAACCAACAGCACGACAATGTTATGTTTACACCACAAGTCTAATGAGGTGACCACAAAAATACACTATTACATTTTAAGACTGTCCATCCATGTGGTCATTTTAATCTGTATTTGAGGCAAGTGTAACAAATTACAATTAAAACGTAAAAAGTCACAAAGGAGGTTGTAACACAAGATGACATGAGGTTAGTGAAACATTTCCACAAGCATTTTGTTTATACTGTATGTCACAAACATCTTAAGGCACCCCCCATAATGAGAAAGATGATTTCCCCCATGTCAGGATTGATAGCCCCATCACAGCTGTAATGAGAGATAAGCAGTGACTGTCTTTTAACTCAATTATAGCTTGACTAACATCACTGGTGTGACCTGAATAGATGAAATATTTCTGCACTTAAATTGTGCAGCTCAACATGCTGATGGGGAAACGTTTGAAGCAATATGCTAATCTTAATAACTAACAACCCTAGAACAACGCTACAATAAAAGGCACACAAAATTAAAAGTTACTCAGGAACAAATGAGTAGAGTAGTTACTGCGGAACTAAAGAATGAGAAACTAATGTGCCTCATTAACTACTGCAATTTTTATATACATAATTTTGTAATTTGAATGACTACTGTTTCAGTATTTAACCTTAATACAGCTACATGGGTTATGGTGTTATGCAATTTATCATGAAAATAGATGGATGGATATGCAAATGTTAGTCATATTTCTCATGAATTCACACTATACATACAAATATACACACGTATTGGTCATTTTGTGAGCAGACCTTTCAAGAGCCATGAAATTGTGAATGACTAGAGGTTAGGTGCTGATTTTAGTGACAATAGAAAAGCTATTAAACCGAAAAAACAACTCACAGTGAACAATGAGTTCAATCCCCAGACCACATCCTAAAAAAAAAACAAAAACAAAGTAAATCAATAAACTGTCCAAAGTATTTCATATACACTATACTGTAGATTTATACATATATACTGTAGGTATATATAAATATATCATGTAAGAGACAAATGATTAAATAATTAAATGAAAAATAATACAGAGGAAAAGTAGGAACTAAGGCGCTGTCCACGCGGAAACATTTGAAAAAAATTGTGTCCACGCTGTGCCAACTTAATAAATATAGTTGCAACCAGATATGAAGGGCTCACAGGGTGAAACACAAGGCACACTTGCATGTGGCGCTGTAAACAGACACACATACGGAACCATGTGATACACCAAACTATAGAAAAAGAAGGAACGAATGCATATAAGTCCATCGTCTTTTGTTTTCCAAGGCTTGTCTACTAGACCAAGTGGATTTACTTCTGCTCGTCATTTTGGATTATTAGACAACAAAATATCAGGAGAATGTCGAATGGGGTGAGTCATGCCAATTGGCTTGTCGTCAAAGCCCAATTGTGGTTACGTGACAGGACGCGACGGGTCGGTGACGGCATTGTTTTCATATAGCGCAGTTCTCTCATCTACACGGAAACGACAAGCCAGTGTTTTCAGATTTTCCAACTGTGGAAGCTGTTCTGAGAAAATACCGTTTCAGGCCACCCTTAACACAATGTATGTATTATGTACTATTTATTTATGTATTAAAAACCCATTTGGACTCATGCAGTGTATTAATAAAAACAAGATGCATGCCATATTGTACACAAAAATAATGTACACAAACCAAGGCTAAATACTTGCGTACATTTTCGACGTTAATGAAAAAACGCGCTAACCAGGTCGTACAGTGAGGTACTACTGTATTTAGTTTAACATTTCCTCAACATCCATTGTGTTATGGCACTGAAGTAATGCACAGTAGCAAAGAGACTGCTTACAGAGTTGTCTTCAGTAAACCTCAGCAGTAAGACCTCTAATTATTCTCCTGGGTTTTCAACTTTCCACCACATGTTCAAAGTAACATTGACTTCATTAAGGTTGAACCCTCGTGACCTGAACATATGGTTGTCATTGTTCCAAAACAAAAGAAGTTCACTACTTTATGATTTCATCATGGAGGCAGGAAAATATACAAGTTAAAATGCTTTTCAGGAAATCTGTTAAAATGTATTGTTTTGCCCCACTTCACTCTGTTTTTGAGTGGGCAAATTGAAATGCAGCCTTGGATTCATCAGTGATGCATCACTAACATTTTCTGAAATATACATAATTCATTTACCTTTAATGTTCTGGTGGGAGCCCACCCTGTTCCATCGATAGAATGTTCACGTAAAAGGCTGCAGAAAAAGCAACAGTCGCCATCATGTATGACATTTGCTTAATATTTTACACAGATTATGGTACTGTTTACTATATAATCCATACATTTACGGTTATTATTTGACAATATAAAATACTAAAATCCAACCTAAGACTACAGCAAGGAAAGAAATTATTCAACACGCTATAGATTTTGTACGTTTACCCCCTTACAAAAACATGAACTGGCCCAATTTTTATGAGAGGGTCAGCGTAAAAATAGTATTTGATCCTCAAGCAAACTGAATTTGTATTCATTGGAAACCCTCATTGAAAAGCACACAAGTCAAATGTTTCTTTGAAGTTATAGACTGTTAAATTGTTATACTGTTATATATGATGACCTCCTGCAATTTCCAATCTGCTGTTGTGAGTGCTCTGATAGCTGGTGATTGGTTCCTGCCAAAAAAAAAAGCTACCGTTTCTTTACTGACTAGCGAGCCAGACAGTATTTAAACAATTGGTAGTAGTTCTGAAGTAAATAATGTATGTTTTTCACTCACACACAATTTTATTTTAAATACACTAATTACGGTTTTCTTCGTTGATATATCGCTCTATGATAAAATAAATGTTCCGTAAAAATTATGTACTGTTAATGTTTCGTAATAAACCTGTAAAATCAGCAGAGATTCAAATAATGATTTAGCCCACCGTATGCATGGTGCTGATTGTCCTACCTCAGGCAGATCTCTCCATTCTCAGTGATATTTGGATGCCATATTCTAGTCAGACATCTCACTTTTGGAGGCTAGAGATGAACAGAGGAGAGATAAAAAACATATTTCAAAATTAAATTATCTGTTGTTTCCACCTTATGTTTTTATGTTTCACCTGATTCTGATTCTGTACTCTTGCTGCTGTGTAATTCAAATTTCCCCACTGAGGGACTAATAATAAAAGAGAAAACTAATAATAAAAGCAAAATTAATATAATGCGCCAATTTAAATTTAGTACAGTACAAGTCACACTTAAATGCATGCTTCTGTGTCGACTGGTTAAAAACTGTAACTGGCAACCCCTCCCAAGGCTTTTTACCCAAGTTACATCACGCATCTTGAATTGCATGCCTTTAATATTTAGGAGGTCTCTTGCCTTTGACATGGAAAAATAAAGAGAATATTTGAAGATCTATTTAGCATTGTGCCTGCATCTCATCGAGGCCATCAAAGGCATATGAATGTCAGGCAAAAGGACGGAAGGAAGAGGTACGAAGAGTAGCGCATGAAGGTCATGTGGGAAAAAAAACACATCTACATCTACATCATCATCATCATCATCATCATCATCATCTTGTATTCACACCCTTGAACAAAATCTTACTTTGCTTTTATAGCTCATAACAGCAGAACGTGACTACTAACAGCTATGGTTTTAAACGTCGTCATTTTGCATTTTGATTTAGGTACTTACAATCTAGTGATCATTCACCAGTGCAAAAAAAATACATATGTTTACTCATTTTCCAGCAGTCTTTGGTCAGGAGTTGATATGAAAAATAAACACTCACCACCATGTTATAGGCTTCTGGGACATCTATTTCAAATTGAAACTTGCCACTTTGGTAGTAACCCTCATCTGGACAATGGAACACAGAAAGAATCAGTAAATAGAAAGCAAAAAGTAAATAGACAACACAGACACAATGTGTTTCTGTGCAATATTGCATTACATAGCTCACCATTTTACTGAATATGATGTGTATCATGCATGCGGCAGTGACCAATTTGGGCCAGTTTGGTCAGTGAGCTACAATACTACCAATAATGACCCCCAAATTAATCTCTGACAAGCCCTAAAATTAATTTAGATTGGACATAGGAACAGGAGCTCATTAAGTCAAACATCCACCTCGCTTATCGTGCAAACAACAATAACACAAAGTTAAAGCATAAGGAACACATATTGCAACCTTCTCTACAGCAACACACGGATATAAAATAAAAGCAAAGACACACTACACTACACTACACACCGCAAGGGATGCTGAGTAACCACAATACTCTTTCCCCACTCAAATTAAACATAGCAAGTAATCAGATAAATCTCTTTCAAAACAGCAAATTTAGCATTTTTTTCTGGTTTTATTTGACACTTTTGAAACTTGTACTTCTTGAGACTGCTCAAGAAGCTCAAACTGCCTAAGGAACTGCTAACAACTTTCAACAATGCCACAATACCGTCTGTTCTCTGCACCGTCATCACAGTTCGGTTTGTCTCAACTACCAAACTGGACAAGAGCTGACTGGACAGACCAGTCTGCAATCCATAGAGGAATTGTACAGGGTTAAAGCCAAGAAGAGGGCAGGCAACATCACTGAGGACTGCTCACACCCTGCCCACAAACTGTTCCAATTCCATCCCTCAGGTAGGCCATACTGTTAGCCAAAACAACTAGACAAAAAAACAGTTTCTTCTCCCTGACTATGGAATACTTAACACCACCCCAATAAATTAGCACTATAGTCTGCATTAGCACAGATTTAAACTAACCCTATGCACTCCAGTAGCAGAAAAATCAAACTACTGTAGTGGCTGTGGGACAGTCTCAGTGGCTTTTGACTGTTTCCCTTTTCAATTCCAAATATTAAATGACACCACTTTGAAATGTAGACACTTTTACAGGGACACTGTAAATATACACTGTAAATATACTGTAGTATTACAATACTGTAAAAAATTAATAATAAGTGAGTACAGCACTCACATTTCAACAAACTAAACAAACAAACTTTCAACAACTAATATTAAACTTATGTTTATATTAACAGTTTATTTAATAATAGTTTCATAAATGAACAGTTTCTATTTGGAAACACTTTATCTTCTCATGGGACAATGTTATAAATGAAACTTGTATATCTTGTGTAGCAGTATAGATTTACTATCAACACAAAGCCACTATTGTCTTATTGCAGTAATGTCCAACTTGCATCCAAAGTTGCAGGGTTTTGTCTTGTTATCTGACTTTAATCCTCAGAGGCATGGAATTCACCGGAGCTGCACAGTTTGCTTTGTAATCTTCCTCCACTCCTCCAGGCTGACATCAATTTCAGGTCCAACGCATTTTGCTTGAGGATGCCCCAGAGGTGCTCAATTAGGTTCAGGTCTGAAGACATGCTCCATCACCTTTACCTCCCCTAGCAAGGCAATTGTCATCTTGGAATGTTTGTGGTCGTGATGATGGATCATGTGGCCCAGTTTCGAAAGGGAGGGATCATGCTATGCTTAAGAATATCAGTACATGGATTTCAGATTTCCCTCAATTTCAATCCCCAGTGCCTGCAGCACTTATGCAGCCCCATATCAGGATGCTACAACCACTGGCATACTTGACTGGAGGTACTACACGTTTATCTTGCTACATATTTTTGTTGCCAGCTATTTAGACAATAGCTTTGTGTGTGTCCGCTTCAGTCGTACCTATTCATACCTATGGACAATTTGGAGTCGCCAATTAACCTAGCATGTTTTTGGAATGTGGGAGGAAGCCGCAGTCCCCGGAGAGAGCCCATGCATGCACGAGGAGAACGTGCAAACTCCACACAGAGATGGCAGAGGGTGGAATTTAACTCGTGTCTCCGAGCTGTGCACGCTAACCACTCGTCCACCTTGCAGCCTCCTTCGATTATACTATACATTAAAAGGCCTTGCTCACAGGCCTTGCTCACAGCCTTTTGCTCATTCACTCTGAACAGTCAATTTAACTTGCAAGAGAAGTGCTATTATTTTTTTTTTAATTGACAGCACCATGTTCTCCACAATTGCAGAACACATTTGAAAAAAATACATAAATCTAACCCTAGTCAGGATAAGTGGTCTAGAAAATGGATGGATATACATAAATCCACGAACACTCTCCCACTGTAGTTAGTCGTGTGGGAACAAATACTTGTTATTACTATTTAATATAATGTTTCCATAATTAGTGGAAAGAAGTATTTTATTTTTGGAGAACTGGATTTTTATTTTCAATACGTACTGTAGTCGTATGTAACATTAACTCTTTACTTGAGTAGTACACACAATAATAGCTAAAAAAATTGCAAAAATGGATGCAAGTAGTCTATAACATTTGGCTGTCACAAGACCTCACAGTGATAAGATTTCTCATGGGCTCTCGGTCTGGTACCATAATATATAAAATCATAAAATCACACAATAAATGAAAATAATTTCACTGTGCTGCCATGTGCATGTTTTTCTCATCTCCCACATCCCAAAGAAGATTAAGTCTGCATATTAGGTTCAGAAAAACTATGTTTGTTCTATGTTCTATGTATGAACGGAATGAGCCCATAAGTCAATCAGAGTCGCCAAAGTCGCAAAAAAGGGACAAACGAAAGTGTTAAATTGAATAAGCCAAACTGCAAATATGGTGGCTCATGTAATTAATACTGAGATTAGAGATGGCAGACATCTGTAACTTCAATCTGAGTGACATCAGGGCTCTACGTTAAAAACAAAAATGACTTGCCCATGGAGAATCCTTAAGGTGAGAACTACTTGCCCGATCTTGACCCATGTAAAATGAAAAGACTGCCATAATGATATCATATATCAATATATGCTGATAATTCATCAGATAATAGTACTGACGCATTGTATTTGGAGGAATGTCTGAAAATTTGTGGAGGTGTATGTTAACATGGCAAGCCATGCTACCTTACACATCGTAGTCGTAGTAAGCAGCGATATTTATAAGTTGTGCACCACAATGACACATTTGTGTACTAGTAAAGTGTTTTTAATCCAGAAAAAAATGCTCAATGGTCAAACAATAATTTGTGAAGCAAAGGTGAGAAAAATACACAGAGAGATTGAACCGCTAGATTTTGCAGCTTGTGCAAAATCAGCACTTGGTATTGGATCTAATCGGTGGTGTTTCATTGTGACCACTTCAAATTGTCACAGCAATGTGATTCACTCACCTGTGCCATCATTTGATTTGCTGCCGCTAATAAAATACTTGTTTAGGAGGCCCTGTTTCATCACTTTTTGGTGTTTTCCTTCAGAAGTTGTTGAAGAATTAGACGATGTTGGCAGGGACGCCATGATAGATGTTTTCCTAGTAAAACGATCGCTGATTGGTTGATCGCGAACAAGAACAGGTGCGGGTAAAACGCGGATTGTGGATTACGGACCGCGGTCTAAATAAACGATTCTGATTGGTCCATTTCAAGATTTGCAAGGATTGGTTTGCAAATTACCACCGGAATTACGCAGTCCGGGTTTTACCAACATCCAACAAGAACCGCTTTAAAAAAAACTCTTGGCAGTACGGCATGCTAAAGTGCACTTGCCCGACGGGAATATTAATGATTGGATTTACTTGCCCGAATTTTGTTTTAACTTGCCCCGGGCCATCGGTACATCGTTATTGTCGAGCCCTGGACATTTGCAGGCTCTAAAACGCAAAGTTAAAAGTTGCTAGATTTTTAAGCTCCTTGTGTGTGCAGCAATGAGTCAGCCATGACAGTCCACGCGCAGCATACTTCAGACAATGCTTTGCTAAACTATGTTTGCGGTGGCAAGAGGGGACGTGGTGGGTTGTCAAATAGCGGCATACACTGTACGATCTGCAGGAGACTCTTTTGCAAAAAATGCACTGCGAATAGAAATATATGACCTGAGAATATAATGACCTGTATGAATGAGAATATTCAGAGTCATAATAGCTAGATCCTTAATATCTATGTAATAATAGCGGTATATAATAGCAGTTGAGGCAGCAGTAGAGTTAAAGATCCCACTGTAAGTAACAATGATGATGGCTGGGTTTGCTTTAGAGATGAGGTAGAAGAGTATGAGAAGTGGATAACACATTTTGTGGAGACGCGTCTGACAAATAATGAGCCTGGTGATGTCAAAACATGCACATAAGATGAGTACATTTATTCCCATCACAAATATTTGGTCATCCTGATGATTTTTATAATTTAAAGAATGCCTTTATCTTTCGCCATTTTCACGCTACAACCTTCGAAATAGTAATGTCAAAACTGATTTTAAAAAAATCTGGCGCCTAAAGGGTTAAGTGTGACTAACATGCAAAAACATAAGAAATGAGAAAGGGGGCAAACACTGTATATCTAGTCATATTTTTAAGATTATTTCATTGTACTTTTCTTAAAAGTATGGTCATGTTAAAATCTTGTCTCTTTTCTCGTAGACCGAATGCTAACCACTATTGTCTCATATTTATTTTTATGTAAAAGTAAAACCAGGACTATCTCAAATAGGATTTACCGAGTTGGCAAATCTGTTTAAATAATTTAAAATTCTTCCTTACATTTTTACTACCTGCACACTGACAAGATCCCAGAGCAAGAATCTAAAAAAATAAGTGCAATATATAAAGCAACAAGGTAAAGATGAAACAACCAGCTACTTCTAATTAATTACAAATATATGTTAATGTTTTCAAAAGGGTTAAGAAAAGAAACAAAAGAAAACAACTATCAAAAGTGCCCTGCGATTGACTGGCGACCAGTCCAGGGTGTACCTCTTACCCAAAAGTCAGCAAGGATAGGCTCCAGCATACCCCCACAACCATAGTGAGGATTAAGCAGCATAGAAAATGGATGGATGGCCAATTGTCAAAAGAGCGAGGGATGAGAGGTGGAAGAGAGATTAACTGCTCAGAGCATCACAAGACTAACAGATGCAGTTAGTGGGCATAAATAAATAATTTATGTCTGCAGCATGCTGGAGAAATCCGTGAGGAATTTTGTGAGACACTGCGCTTCCACACACGCGTTTTCTGAATAGATCTGACTTTGACTAAAAGAGTCAAGACTTGTAACCAGTAAAAGATACTGGCACACAGTTTCATTCAATGACCATCACACAACATGTTGCTACAACAACAGCAAGGCATTATTTCATGAGGGGAAATTAAATGTGCAATGGGTGGATCATGAAAGCTGTTACTGCACCCTAGTGGTCATACAGAAATGTTTTTCAGCAGGGTGACAAATTTTACCCTTTAGAAATATATATAATTTACAGTTTGTTATGCTATATGTACAATCAAAACAACTCACAAATCTGATCCACTCAAAGAAATCATCGCACAAAATCTATTGAAAATGCATTATTTCCTTAACACGCCTTGAGCCAACGTGCTGACTCGGGTATAGTCATATTCGTTGCTGCCAAACAGCTTTGCATTTGACATTAATGAAGAATTATTTCAGATATTCACAATAGATGTTTGAGAGGTCCTTCATTGTGTACAGTGCCTCTTTCCTACTTTTATTGTGGTCGACAGCATGTTCCAGCAACTTTTCACAGCCATTGAAGAGGAGTGGACCAACATTCCACAAGCCACAATTAAACTGATCAACTATTTGCGTAGGACATGTGTTGCATTAGTGAGGCGAATGTCCCCCATACAGTAACGCTACAGATTTTTAGTGGCTTTTTATTGTGACCAGCTCAAGGTAGACAATAACCATGCTGTTTAATAAGCATTGTGGAAGTGGGAGAGAAAGTGGGAAATAAAAGTGTTAGTTATATGTTGGTTGAGTGTATATGGGTGATTCTCCTGAAAGGTACCAGAGAGGGTGCTGTCACTTTGAGGCACATGACACACAGACTACAGTGATTTGAAGCCAACCACAAAAAAATATTATTTATGTGGGCTGCAGATTGCCTGTACTCATTACACATGGACCTACTTGTCCGGAAGTCCTCAGGAGCACTGCGACCAATCATGGCAGAGTATATGGAGTAAATTAAACAGACCGTAGGGGCAGGAAGCAGGAAGGCCATGGCCACTTTATTTTAATATGCAACCTGGTTACAAAATAACTTTATTTTTCACTTGCTAAAAAGCCGAAAGAAACAAACAAATATCATGCTTTTTGTACCCATTGCAGGAGAATGACCCATATATGTGTGTGTGTGTGTGTGTGTGTGTATGTGCATGTGAAACACTGTGGTGTTGAATAAATAAGCAAGTATTCCTCTGGGAACTCAGACTCCTTATGAGGTTCACTTAACAAAAAATGACAGCAGGCCTTTGTTGTAATTGCTGAGCTTTTCTTCTCAGCACAGTTTTTGCTTACAAAGGCCTTTGTGATACTAAGCTGGAGGTACACCAGCTATTCGGGTGACAAGGAGACTGATGACTCATATAGATATGCCACACAACACATACACCGTGAAAATACAATACACACAAATGTGTACAGTTTATTTCATTGTTCGATTTTCAATGAATGAACAATTAATTTACAGGATACTGTATTTTCCGGACTATAAGTCGCACTTTTTTCATAGGTTGGCTGTTCCTGAGACTTATACTCCAGAGCGACTTATAAATGAAAAAAGTGTTTATTTTCCATAAACCCTGGACACATTTTCTGTGCATGTTTATTTTTTGTGTAGCTGAATAACCACTGTGTTAGCATATCTTACATCTATCTATTCAGCCTGTTCTCTATTCTTTTATTGTTAGAACTTGCCTTCCAAGAGGATGTAATGTCTGTTTTGGTCAAGTAGTTTAAAAAATAAATTACCCGAAAAAAATGCGACTTATGTATGTTTTTTCAACCCAATTATGCATTTTTGGCCTTGTGTGACTTATGTATGTTTTTTCTACCTAATTATGCATTTTTGGCCTTGTGCGACTTATGTATGTTTTTTTCTACCTAATTATGCATTTTTGGCCTTGTGCGACTTATACTCCGTAGCGACTTATAGTCCAGAAAATACAGTATTTACTGTACATTTTACAATTATGCATTGTGGGCAGGCTGAGCATAAATCAGGTGTCAAATAAGGCAGTGGTTGCTGAACTTTTTAGTCCGGTAATTTAACCTGACGTCATTCACCCCCGACTCCTGCACACTTAAACATAAAGCTAATGTTATTCAATTATATGTTAATTAACATGAATATTGAAGGCAATTCATTTGTTCCTTCATTTTATAGTAATGTGTATTTTGCATGATAACATTAGGATTGTTTGACATGAGCACTGATAGTTATCTTACCATTATCCTTTATTCCGCTCTGTTCTTCCCATTGAAATCGCTTAATGGACTTAATTTAAGCTTCAACTTTTTGTCCACTCAGGATAGCTATGGTTTAAGCATATTAATTTCATACCAAATTGATGGGGAAAGTGTAATAATCATCATAAAGCAGTATCCGTCTAAAGATTTAACATTGATGTCTGTTATAAGTAGAACATTTTGTAATATTGTATTATTGTTGTATAACCAACAAGTGATAGTTTTGGGCTGCATATGTATGTGTCGGTGTGGTGGTTGTGATTTACAAGTGTCCCTGAATACAGTGGCAACTTGTGTGATTGGCAGAGCACTTTAATGTTTTGGCTTGTAGTTAAAAAGATTAAGAATGCAAAAGGTTGAGGTTAAGGTTGCAAAAATACAAAAGACGTGAGGAGACAAGTACACCGGCAGCAAGAACTGGGTGCGAAAGCGAGACTACATAGGTATGATTCCACACAAAGTGGTTTGTTCAAAGCCGAATCCAGTAAAGCTTGGAAAATTCCAGACGACGCAGAACATACTGTCTGCAAACATTGATACATTAAGGGAACAAAAAAAACAATTGCTGACAATACAGAGACTCACCATTATACACAGTGGCCTACTCCGCCAACCCCCACATTCACATACTGTATGCTCTGGGACGACAGATACCCAAATTAACTCCTAAAAGGTCAATAATAAGCAATGCTGATCACTGACTGGTCAGTGCAACATCAGTGCAAAATCTATCAAGGGCAGAAAAATGTAAGCGGTATATAGACGTTATTGTTTGACTGTTTTACAATAGTTTGTTATTTAACAAACAAAGTGATTGAGCACTGCATTGTTGCTTTTTAGTAACCAGTACAGGACAGATAAAGGTGAACTATCTTACCAGGAGACACTGCCAACTGAAAATGGTGCAGCTTGTCCTCATCTGGGAAATTGGCTTTGCATGTACCTAAAATTAGAAGAGAAAGATGCTAAACAGATAAGAAAAGCTGATACACACCACCCCCTGCAGTAAATGAAATGTACTGCACAAAACTACACGACAAAAACGTTAATGCAACCCTTTTGTTTTTGCTCTCATTTTTCATGAGCCGAACTCAAAGATATAAGACATTTTCTATGTACACAAAAGGCATCGCCTCTCTCTCCAATACTGTTCACAGATCTAATAAGCTAAGCTTGCCACCTCACAGATGTGGCATATCAAGATGCTGATGAGACAGCATCCTTATTGCAATAGTGTGCAATAGGCCTTTTGTGTATATAAGAAAGGTTTTACATCTTTTGAGTTTAGCTGATGAAAAAGGAAAATGTTCCATTTATATTTTTGTGAGTGTGCCTAAAAAGTGCACTTTCACCCTTCGATGTTCAGTAAGTGTCCAACCTAATCCCCTATAAGGTACGCGTACCCCTATTAAAAATAGCTTGACTATATTGGTGCCAAACACTGAGATTTATCGAATGCCTCATGTGAACATCCACAGCCAATAGTAGTGCAGAAAAAAGGTGACAGCACAAAATTGTTCATTGTTCTGTGTGCGTTAGATGAACAAATAAGTTTGATTATGATGTTGTGCATTAAAAGTATTTAATCTTGAAAATTTTTCAAGATAATTTAGATTTTGTACTAAATGACAGCTGGTCTTCTTACATGGTGCTGAGACCAATTAGTGCATTTTCGGAGTTGTATGAGCCTCATTTATTTGTTGACTGGATGCACTGACTGTGTTAGAAAGCCCCCAATGCATTCACAAATAATGCGTTTTCTTTCGGTGTTGTGGCAACTGTTCAGAGGCCCTTGAACACAGCATGTGTTTGAGACTTATGTGCATGAGTTTCTCCTACGCTGCTTGTCTATTGTCTGTTCTTCCTTTGATGGGAAAATATGTCTATTTGTGGCAGATTCTGATGAAGTTATACCTAATATTATCATCAAATATTATCAGTGGTTTTATTCAGCGTCAATTTGGGGTACAATAAACATTTAAAAATGCGCCCGCATTGGTTTGTTTGTCCAGTCTTTTTTTTCCATGTCTCATAATACTTAGACACTTATGTAACATTTATTGTTTTATCAGTAATAGAGTGAAAATTAGAGTAAATGTGAATATTGCCAAGTCGATTTCGTTGTGTACCTCAAAATTTTCTGCTTGCGCTCCTAAAAATTGAAGTTAGTGCCATGAGTGCAGGGAAGAATGCGCAGAGGAGAGGAGTAGTAATGTGTAGTAGATATCTTTAATTTACTTACTAGGAAGATTGGCTTCAAGTTCGGCAACTTCTGTAAAGAGAGCGCAATGAAGGGGAATACAGTGGGAATTAGTTTAAATAGCATTTTACTACCAGTATTATATTATTATTTGATTATAGTTGAACAAAAGGTACCTTTGGTAAGGAGACGGTCCCTTATTGAGACCCTATGAGTTGAGTCAGAGCCTCCTGAGGCACGGCTTGTCTGTGCTCCATCGTTTCTTTTCAGCTTACTGGCCAATGTAAGCATGGCTACTCTGCAGCGCTCTGCTTTGGTCTGCCTTGCGCTGCACTGCTACTCAAATACCTGAAAATGACACACACAATATCATATGTTTGAATGCTTTGAATCAGGGATTTCAACCAATTTTTCATCCCCAGTCACATATAGTTGATGGCTGGTTGTAAATCTGGAACTATATAGCCTAATGTATTACACTATAATTGACGCTGCATTATTGGTGATTAGGCAGCTTGAAAATAGTGTATTAAATATATATATAATATATATTCAGAAGGTGGTCATATTTCATTGCATTTGGGGTGCTGTCTAATAAACATGTCTTAATTATTGAGTAATGTCATAAAATATTGAAAAGTTGCTTTATCCATTCTGCTGTTCATCATCAATTCATATTGATTTCCTTCATATACTAAAGTGTACATTACTTTCCCCCTTTTGAAAACCATAGCCCATCGCACTATGTACCCACTGTGATCATATGGCAGGAGCAGTGTCAAAGAGTAAGCGTATCAGGAGTCAGTGACATCATAACATAACCCACCTGTTTCGTCTGTCAATCACTGCACCTATAGACAGTATACTGATATTCAGGAGTACCTGCGACAAGGATCTTACAGGTTCTAGTCTCAAGACAGGCTAATGTCCAAACTTCAAAACTATTGACGACCAACAACATTAGAAGGAAAAAGGCTTTGGTTGCAGTGAATACACTTGTATAGCGCTTTCCACCTCCAAGTCGCTCAAACTGTTAGCACATTTACCTACTGATGACCAGCATCAGGAGCAACTGAGGGTTCAGTATCTTGCTCAAGGCTACTTCCACATGATCACGGCAGGACGCAGGATCGACCCCTCAACCTTCAGGTTGGGAGACGACCACTCTAACTGAGCCACGCCCAATATGGTGTATCGTCTCGAGAACTGAGTGTATCGTGACACCCCTAATTGTCATTAACACACAGAGAAGGGGTAGGATGACATAAAATGCGTTTCTTCCTATTAATTTTTAGACATGTTCAATTGTGCGACTACAACCACGTGGCGTTCTTTTATGTAACTTGTTAAGCATGTCCGACACAAATAAATGCATACCATACCGTAACCGGAACTAATATAACTCAAGGCTGTCTTTCCGACAGCTAGCTAAAAATAAAATCCCTACAGATTTTAGTGTACATAAATACAATTGGTCCTTATAAGACAAAAGCAAGTGCCAGTAAAAAAGTACACAAACTTTAATTTCATGAATCTGAAGTTAAAGTTGTTTTTAAACTATTTTGCTCGGCGTGTTAGCTTATATGTTATCAGGCTGTTCTTTACCTGTAATCTCTGAGCTCGGGCTCCGTGTTACACCATAATCAGCTTCCCTCCGGTCGCTGAAACTTCAGGCGGAGAGTGAGGCACTTGAGAGCGTAAATGGTGGAAAAATTGTGATTTTTGAGGTTTTGGTGTGGAAATGCATTCAGTGACGCCTCAGTTGTCAGAACTCCACTCCGGTATCATGGGGAACGGAAGTGCAGCTGAGTCCTGCCGTAATGTGTGTCCGTGCAGAAAAAGCAGCTGATAAAAACGGATCCGCAAAGCCATCGTTGAAATTAAAAGTGGTTAATTAAAAACGCACTCGTTCTCATTGTCTTTGGTCCGTTTTAGCAAAACGTCAGAGGTTTCGATGAAGTCCGGCCTATCTTCAAAAATGTAAAGTTTTATTATGTTCTGTTACGCTTTTTTCAACTGTGTGCATCACAATCTTTTTGAAATGTCAAAATCCACTTCGATAATTCTGAATATGCAAGTCTAGGCTATATTGAAATGCAAAAATAAAAACCAGAGAAAGGAAATGTAAATTCCAGCTGAGACTTCTAATTCAGCTTGCAAAGTGGTTGAAACCGTAAAGTAATAAGTAAAGGTGTAAAAAGTGAATCCACTACTGAGATGGAAGAGACCGCTTCACTCAATGAAAGCGTTGCTCTCTGGAGCTGTGACGTCCACGAACGAACAGGGTGCTTTGAACAACTCGTGAACATGAACGATGGGAAACGAGTCGCAGAGTTCTTTTTTTTCTATTGCAGTATTCTAGTAACATAGGGAGGTGCGCAGCAGATATGCAAATAGCATCACGCCACGTTGTGCACACTCTTCACGCCAGTGAGCCAGTAAAAAAAACAAACGAACACACAGAAACACATGAATGCCTCCTGCCTCGGAGCAGCAGCAAGCGGTCAGACTGTAGCGTAACAATATGTGTGGAAATATTTGCACTAAATGTAGCTTTGCATGGTAAAATCATTGTAGTCTGCTTTTTTTGTTTATGCATGTTCAAGTCATGGTTTACCCACATACACAAAAAGTAATTCAAACTAGTGACGTCACTGCCTAAGCAGTGTGATGGCGTAACCCTGTGGAATATTTACAATGAAACCAAATCACCTTTTTTTATCAAATAAAGTTATAATCAATATTTCTCAATAAATCAATAAATTCAAACCCATAGTGGTTACATATGTAAATTCTTCCTAGTGATTATTTCCAAAATAAAAAACTAAAAATTTGGTACCTGAAGGCCCAGGTACCAAATACGCAGCCCAATATAGAAACTATGGAAGTAGTCTGCAGGGGTGTAAAATACATCAAGTCCAAATGAGTCTGGACCAAAAACTAAATGAAATCCACAGATAGCCAGAGCAGAGGTGATAAGGTGACTATAACCTCCATTAATTTCATTGTGGTGCTTGGTATGAAATGAATTTCTAGGCAATCAAAGACAATAAAAAGTTTAAGCATCAATCCAGCCACATTTTATTTCAACTTTATAGAAGAGCTAAGGACAGTACAGTGGTACTTTCCATAATTGTAATGTGGTAAAGGACGTTTTTGGTTCTACTTCTGATTGGGCATCAGATCATCAATGGGTTCTTCCTTCTCCAAATTCTTTTCCATTTCCACCAGCACCTTGACACCATCAACCACCATCTGCACCAGGTCCACCTCAGAGAAGCCCAGTCTATCAGCATTGGAAATGTCAAACACTCCATCCACAGCATCAGTGTCCACGCCACCTGGTGGACAGACCAGATCATTTACTCAACATGAAGGCCAGAAACAGATGGTAGAGTTGCCAGTACCGGTTCCACGTTTTTGGAGACGCAGCCTCTTAAGAACCTCCTCAAAATCAGGGTGCTTGCTCATGTTTGGCAGCTTGACGTGCACGCCTGCACGCAGTCCGGTGCCCAGGTTGGAGGGGCAGGTCAGAATGTAGCCCAGGTGCTCATTCCACATGAAGACATGACCTTTCTCCTTGAACCTGGCTTCCAGCTAAACAGGATCACACCATTCAGGTCAAGTTTCTGCAATATTCTGAAGTGGTCTACAAACCTCTCCAAGTCCGGCGCAGAAGCGGGTAAATACTTCCTTCAAGTTGCCTCCCTGCTGCATGGAGATCACACGCAGATGATCCTCCTCGTTCACCCACACCAAGAAGGTCTTGCTCTCATTGTGCCTTTCAAACGGATACATACAGTGAATGAGATTTTCTTGGAATGAACAAATGAACTTCTCACCAGATGCCTCTGCCATCGGGCCAGTCACGGGCCATCTTGGAGGCCAGCAGCAGAGGGGACACCGGCTTGTCAAACAGGAAGTGGTCATTGATCAGCTGCTGCTGCTCTGCCTCAGACAAAGCCTTCAAGGGGTAGTATTTTCCAGCCATGTCGCCGGTTAGGGACCCCAGAGCTACAGGGAGTCAAGTAAGGTTACAGCAGGGCAGTGACACCTAGAGCAGTGTTTTTCAACCTTTTTTTCAGCCATGGCATGTTTTTTACATTGGAAAAATCTTATGGCACACCACTAACCAAAAATGTTACAAAACGTCACGACCTCACACGTGCATCAATAAGTCTACACCACAGACACTCGACAGTAGCCACATTTTTACATGACAAGTTTTCTCTTTCCGAATGACCTTTTGGGAACTGAAGAACATCTGGATTTGCGTGTTACGTCATATCTGAGCATGCGCTGAAAGAACGCACCCGGGATAAATTTGAACAGGAAAAGATCAAAATTCAATCTTGCTAATATTTTATAATTAAACTCAGGACATGTTTTATAAAGATATATATTTTCTTTTTTAATAAAACTGCACTTGTGAATAAAGTATAGAAGGGTTTAGATTCTGTTCCACAAATGGCGGTAATGCATACGAAAGCTGCTTGCCAACCGCCAATAAACAAAAGAAGAAAAACACCACGAAGAAGAACGCACCTTGACAACTTTCCATTTGAGCGGGCACAAGATACCTCAATCGGATTGGTTAAAGGAATATTCCATCCCTGTTCAATTCTCTCCGTTTGAGCAAATAAACCAAATGCAATTGGAATATTTGGGTCCATGTATACTATTGACATAATGGCTATTGGCATATTTGCAAATGATGATCAATAAATGTTAATTATAAAAAGTGATATTGGATAATTCCTCACGGCACACCTGACGGTTTCTCAAGGTACACTAGTGTGCCGCGGCACAGTGGTTGAAAATCACTGACCTAGAGGATAAACCACTTCCTACATTGGAGTCGTCTGGTGGCATATGGAAAACAATCACACACAATAGTATACAGCATGAACAAAATACAGCAATTGTTACGTTTTAACGTGCGTGTTTCTTAGTCAATGGCAGCTTGACTTGGCAGCTTGTCACGGCTGGATCGTGACTTAGCCCCGACTCAGTGCAACCTGAAAACTAATAACTCCTTGTGCTCTTACCTTCAATAGAGATCTTCTCTAAAGCGCGTCTCTCTCCTCTGCTGCAGTGTGGCGGCAGACAGAATCCGCGCAGGCTGCGGCCTGTTCGCACACGGGAACTCAAAACGTAGTTTGGGTCCAAGTCGTCACCCCCCTCAAGAACACACACACATTTAGATTCTTCACGACGTAAATATCAGATGCAACAGAACGTAACAGAATACCACAAGGTTGTCTGGGTTGAGGTCAGTCTTGTGCGTGTCTGTGGGTTTGTATCCTCCGTGTCTGTCCTCGATCACAAGGTCAAACAGCTCTTTGTAGACCTCGTAGGACTCCTCGTCTCCAGCCACGCAGCCCACTGTCATAATGTAAGGGTGTCCTGCACATGGAATCAAAGCAACACGCCAGTCAACACTAAATACGAGTCCAAGTCCTGTGTGATGCCTCAATAGGAGAAAGTTACTGCACCAGGATTATCCACCCCAGTTTGAATGACGCCATCGATGGTGAAGCCACTGCGGGTAGACCTCGCCTTCAACGTGGTGTACAAGTCCAAGGTTAAGAACTTGGCCATGTGGTTCTTATGCTGACTAAGATCCGGGTACTCATCCTCAGGTTTCAGACCCCTCAATTTACGATTGGCCATTCCTTTGCTGGAGGAGCTAAACACAATCACTTGTTACAGCAGACCCTGACATTGTTAAAACATGACCATAATGTGTTTGGCTAACCTTAATACTCGGGAGTCACATGAAAACATCACCGACGTGAACGTGTTTATTGAGCTATTTTCTAAACACGGCAGGACTTTAATAAGAGAGGTAGAGTCCAATGAATGTGAGGCCCTAACTGGAGGGAAAACCTTTCCCGAAGTGGTCAAAATGCGCCAGGCTAGCAACAACACTGACATAATCAACCCATACAGGAAATAATGGCCAATAAAAATGAGCTGCAGGAGCCTAAAATGACCCTTGGGCCACACTTTAGACACACCTGATTAAGGGTAGTTTTTCCTATGGAGCCGCTTTTACAGTCCTCTACGGGGAAGAAAGTGTCAGTATTGTTAGTATGGGAGAAGCCTCAGGGCATGCAGTCAACAGTTATAGCAATGTTATCAATAGCAATATTAACCATGATTAATGCAAATCTTATTACATTCATTAAATGAACTAATGGATTAATATAGAAATTTGGCGTTTGCCTGGCACACACACCAGAACATACGAAATGTTACATCAAGGCTAAAACGTTGCATTTAATATGTGGTGGATCAAAACAAACTTGAAAGTAGCAGATCAATACTTGTGTGATTGACTTTATTTTCAATATTATTGTTCCAATAGTTATTTTATTATTTTGTATGAAAGTTTAGAATAAACACATTTGCAGCCAACTGTTCAGCTTGCTAGCTTTGATCGTGTCTATGCAGTCTATGCATCATAAAGTTAAGGTACGTTTTGTAAACAAAGGTGTAAAGGTGACTATAGGTGTGCTATGTCATGCCTACCAGGCTCTATTATTAAAAATCGTATATAGAAAGTCATACACAGGTTTTATACGCCAACTATGAAAATTACTTTACTTTACTTTATCACAGTTGGGTCTGGAAACCTACTTTTTAAATGGTGTCTTTTAAATTATATTTGGTTGATGGGCCGTTAAATTGTTCACAAATAAGTCTGGATAAAGCTTTTGTTTCCCAAAAATATTTTTTCGTTAAAAATCAGCTTTTGGGGTGGAGGATTTTTTTGGCTTAATTATCATGATTTACAAATTGAAGCAAAATGGAATATTTAGTTACTATTTTTTTTACTTATTCAGAAATAGCTTTGTTGACCATACTGCACCTATGCTGGTGTATTCTCCAACCACTTCAAGGCTGAATAACACATCAAGGCCAATGTTGCATATAGAACATAAAAATGTATGGAAAATGATTTGGCATTTACACTCTACTGAAAATGACACTACTGCAACTATGTTCGACTTTCTGAATTTTTCAAATATCAATCCAAAGTGTGCAAATTATCAATTTTACTTTGAACATGATTATCATCGTATTAACTAGAAAAACGCCATTTACCGTCAACTAAACCAAATTTAACTCACGCTGCTTAACAGAATAGCGATTCCGTAATATATTCTGACAACTATTTGATTTGTGACACCGTTAAATGCGACCAGATTAAAACCGACTTCCTTACCTGCTTGAACAACTAAGAGACCTGGAAGAGAACGCGAAGAGGTTTGCGCACAGAAAGTCCGAGCTTTGCCAAATGCTCGCCTTATATAATATTTGCGCCAAACGTGTCACCGTTAGATGTTCCTTATTTGGCTGACACGCGTTGCTTGGCCTGACGTCATGTAAAGAATACGTCAACTACAATTAAAGGACAATGTGTGTAAATTTATTGTTTTGTGCCATGTACGCGTCAAACGTATGTTGACGTTGATTTTTTTTCTACCAATGACTTTCTTGTGACGCAACTGACGCAAATTAAACTTTGATTATCAAAGTTTCAGTGCAAATGCTTTGAGTTAAAAAAAAAAAACAAGCGCTCCAAAAACTAAATACTTGGTGCTTTAGTGAACATTAGCGACACCTGGTGGAGGAAAGAAGTCAAAGCAGCCTGTGTCTCTAAATGTGTGAATGAATCAATGATAGGTAGCATGTTATTTTCCACAATTAAATAGGATACCAATCGATGTATTATCCATAGAAGACTGTTAATGTAGACTTAATTTTGCATGTTGGTCACGTGTGCATATTTATTACAGCAGAGCAGAAAAAACAAAAGGACACAGGGATGTAATATACGTCCACATGGTATTGGCGATGCTGGAAGACACAAGCACTTGCAAGCCACTTCCCACATGGATACAGCATCCTTGCGAGTGGCTTTAATGGGTCCTCTTTGTGGCAGATGCAGCTCTTTCAGATATCGATTAAAGCATAAACCATATAGTTGCACTCATGTGGACCTCTGGATTTCCACTGTGGCACTGGCAGTGGCAGTGACAACCTGGGTTTCAACACCCACAGGGTGATCCAGTGGAGCCCACAGGCTATGGTCATCCTGCACTCCTTCTGGCCTTGCCATGAAAGCTTCATACCACTTGTAGTGTGATGCTACTTATGATGCTGTGTTAGCATTCCCACTGCCATTTAATGATCTGCGTGGTTACAAAATACAACAGTTTTGAAGCGTGGATCCACAAGGGGGTTATTTTTCTCTTATCTG